>NC_088815.1:264337-1637337 GCF_011386835.1 Chrysemys picta bellii | reverse complement strand
ACCTCAGACTGACGTAGGAAACAAACAGGATGGTGGTCTTGTCTGGACGCGATAAATCGAACTCAGAAGTGCTCCCCGTCGACTCCAGTAATCCTGCTCGCCGCGAGGAGTATGCGGAGTCGACGGGGGAGCCTGCCTGCCGGGTCTGGACCGCGGTAAGTTCGAACTAAGGTACGTCGACTTCAGCTACATTATTCACGTAGCTGAAGTTGCGTACCTTAGTTCGATTTGGGGGTTTAGTGTAGACCAAGCCTTAGACAGCCAAGACAGATATTGTGAGGATTACGTAAAATCTTGTTCACCATATATAATGTTTTACCAATCCCAAGAGATTGGCCATATTACCCACTAGGTCAATGAACATTTAGAATCTTTCCCAAATGCATGCTTACACATATATGCAAAAAGTGTAAGGTCATACTGACAGAATCGGGGACTTTGAAAAAGATTTGGGGATGTGGTGGATACGCAGCTGAACTTGAGTTCCCTGTGTAATGCGGTGGCCAAAAGAGCTAATGTCATCCTGAGATGGACAAACAAGGGAATTTGGAGTAGGAGTAGAGAGGTTATTTTCCCTCTGTATTTGACACACTTGCCACTGCTGCTGGAATCCTGTGTCCAGTTCTGGTGCACACATTTCTAAAAGGATGCTGACAACTTGGAGAGGGATCAGAGATGAGCCATGATAATCATTAAAGTGTTAGAAAATATGCTTTACAGCCCAATGAGCCCAATCCATTTAGCGTAATAAAGAGAAGGTTGAGGGGTGATCTGATCACAGTCTGTAATTACCTATTTGGGGAACAAACTAGATGGAACTACTATAGGATGGGTGCATAACTGGTTTGAAAACCGTTTCCAGAGAGTAGTTATCAGTGATTCACAAGTAAGCTGGAAGGGCATATTGAGTGGGGTCCCGCAGGGATCAGTTGTGGGTCCAGATGTGTTAAAAATCTTCATCAATGATTTAGATAATGGCACAGAGAGTACACTTATAAAGTTTGTGGACGATACCAAGCTAGGAGGGGTTGCAAGTGCTTTGGAGGCTAGGATTAAAATTCAAAATGATCTGGACAAATTGGAGAAATGGTCAGAAGTAAATAGGATGAAATTCAATAAGGACAAATGCAAAGTGCTCCACTTAGGAAGGAACAATCAGTTGCACACATACAAAATGGGAAATGACTGCCTAGAAAGGAGTACTGTAGAAAGGGATATGGGAGTCATAGTGGATCACAAGCTAAATATAATTCAACAGTGTAACGCAGTTGCAAAAAAAGCAAACATGATTCTGGGATGTATTAACAGGAGTGTTGTAAGCAAGATACAAGAAATAATTCTTCTGAACTTCCGAGCCTAGCGGTGCTGGGGCTCAGCCCTGGTCAGGCTTAGCACAAATTAAGCACTGAGGGAGACCCCCCCACACACACATTCAGTCAGACTGAGCACATTTCTGCTGCCTTTTACTTATACAATAAGAAGGGATAGCTCAGTGGTTTAAGCATTGGTCTGCGAAACTCAGGGTTGTGAGTTCAATCCTTCAAGTGGGCCATTTAGGGATTGCTCCTGCTTTGAGCAGGGGGTTGGACTAGATGACCTCCTAAGATCCCTTCCATCCCTGATATTCTATTATTTCTATGATAACATTTCATGATTCCCCCCCCCCACGTTCAATGCTAAAGTGAGTTGTAACACAAGCCAAAATCAATCACTTGGGCAACACAGCTCTGTCTGCTTGATACGTAGGCAGAGTCGGTGTGTTCATGTAAATACAGTCTGGTCCTGAAGCCTTTCTACTCACAACCTGTCAGTGGAGAGCTCATTCAGACCTTGCTTACAAATCATAATTTTAAATTATTAGGTTGGCAGACTAAACAAATGCACTGACACTGTCATAAATAACAGCTGTGTGAGAAAGTTAGTCTTTGTTCATACTTTTCAAACCCATTTCTCAGGTACAAGTATTTTATCATACACTGTATCTGCTTTTTAAAGTGTGTATTAATGTTTCAAATTCAATTCAAATTTCCAATCAACTAAATTGGCAACACGGAATGTGGTTGACCACTGGAGGATGTTGGGGAAATTAAGGTGGGGAGGGTGTACACCTCTCCTGGGGGGTGTAAGGAAATTGCTATATGAATTTTCTTTGGTCTCCCACTCTCGAGCTGTGAACTGTTCTGATATTGGAAATGGGGTCTGACTGCTCCGTTCACATTGTGTCTCCGCTCATATTTGTTGCTGTTCAGGGAGATGTTGGCAAACCAGTAAAGTGCCTAAACCACTATCGCTTGTTTCTAACAGTAGTCAAGTAAGCAGGCCATACTGAACCATTCTTGCTTATTGCTAACAGAATAGCCAAGTCAGCAGGTCGTAAATTGGTCATGCAGTGGCCTCAGTGTAACCAGACAGGAGGGGAGGGGCTTCGGGTGCCATAGAGAGGGCAGCTTGACCCCGCGCCCTTCCTGCTAAGAGTGTTAAAATTGCTGAAGCATGTATTTAAAAAAAAACAAGAAGTCTGTTTCTATGTGCCCCCGGGAATGTTTGTCAGGGCCCAAAGGCATGGACATTCTGGAAAAACAATCTCTGGTTAATTGGCAATCATAAGGTGTCTGACCTGTTAGCCCTGCTTGCTTAGCAGTTTTCTGTATTGTCATTGTATTACTAATGTATAAATAAGGGGGAAAAGGTAATTGGACTTCTCAGGAGGGGCTCTTCAGGGACGCTCC
This sequence comes from Chrysemys picta bellii, assembly GCF_011386835.1. Taxonomy (NCBI): domain Eukaryota; kingdom Metazoa; phylum Chordata; order Testudines; family Emydidae; genus Chrysemys; species Chrysemys picta. The sequence continues at coordinate 1,634,608 of NC_088815.1, read as the reverse complement.
CTCTGGACGCATCTTCAGGTGCCCACTGGCAGATGGAAGCCTGGCCAGCTGAAGCCTGTCACGGTGCCACTCGAAAGCCACGCTCAGCTTCGGTAATTATTGAGGGTTAGGGTTGTTTCACTAACCTGTTACGGATGTGTGTAAGTGCTTGAGACTAAGTAAAGTTTAGCTTTAAGTGAAAGCACTCTTGTGTTGTCCTGTTTGTGCCAGCCATCTATTGATCGGATGGCCGTGTCTCCCTTGATTTATTTCCTGATCCCACCTCGCATAGAGTAAAAATTACCGAGAGCTTTGGGTTAACAGAACCCCGGGTAACAATGCAGTCTCCCTGTGCCACTAACAGGCCAGTCACTTTGCTGTTTCTTTATGGTTTCTTGAGTAATCTTCTGCCAGGTGGAATCGGCAGCCACAAGGGCCAGATTCAATATCTAGGGGTTCCTCTTAACAATACAGAACAGAACTGACTCAAGTACCCACCCAATACTATGTGGAAAACTTAAAACTACCCCTGGGTGCCTCTAGGAGGCAACACGTCCCCACTTGCAAGCACTGAGTCTCTGTATAAGAAAAGAGAACTTTTTAATAAAAGGGAAAAAGAAACCCACCATTAATTTTTGAAAACATCCCCACCACATTCCTAGCATGTGACATAAGCAAACCTAACCCCACGGTGTGTTAGGGAGTGTCCTTTCCCTCCATTTCCCACTTTGTGATAGAAAAGGCCAACAAGCAAGTGTCCCTTTAGCACATCACTCCCCTCTCCATCAGCTGCACCCCACTAACATTTGGCTGTCTTTGGTCAGTGAAGACCCTGAGTTCAGAGGTTTACCTCTGTGACACTCTACCTCAAAGTAGCAAACTGGAATCCCCATATTAACCACTGTGATATAATGATAAGTTTTGTACAAAGTATGCCTTGTAAAGTATCATTTTAAAAGGCTTGATTTGTTCAACATTAATATCCTGTTGGATTGTATGTAGTACCATTGTATGTGAAGTTATGAGTTATTGCCTTATGTGCTGAGGTTGGGAAACACCCAAAGCCAGCCTTTTGATAGGGACAGTAGTACCCATCATTGGCCAGACAGGTGTTAATAGCTCATCAACACCCAATGCACTATCCCAGACACTTCTTGGTTAGCAGTGATTGCAGGGGTAGTGACCCCTGAACAAAACAAGGGCTCACCACTGAGACTAACCAGCTCTGTCTTTAAACAAAGGAGAGAACAGGGTCAAATGACAGCTACCACTCTTAGCCAGAGCCCACACCACCAGAAAAGAATTCCTGCCTCCACCCCCTTCTTTCTCTCACTGGCATTTGGCACCTCCCACTTAGCAAGTGAGGATCCCGGAGTGACCCAGTCAGTCAGGGCCTGCAAAGCACAGTTCTGCTGCCCTTTGCTCACACACTCAGGATAACAACATTCCATTGCCCTTCCACTCAAATACTAGAGTGATTTGTAAACAAAACTAGTCAGAATTGATTATTTTATCATTGCAGCTCCCTCTGCTGCGCACCTAGGCAGTGTAGGCATGTCAGTGGAAACACAGTCTGCTCCTGGAGGCTTTTCCCGGGGTCATCACTAGATGTCAGGGGAGAGCTCACTCAGAACCTGCTTACATCACCGTTCTCATTTTTGCTGTAGCAGGTGCTAATGTGCAATCTGCGTCTAACGGAATCTGTGCTGATCAGTTGGTGTCTCTGATGAGATCAACTATTCCATCGCCTATTAGTTCTTCTGTCAATGTTCCGTATTTGCAATGTTCAGCAAGACCATGAACTGCAGTCATGAGAGTCTCAGCTGTTTCCCCTTGGTCTTGGCACCTGCTATTCAAACTGGCCTTTTCCTAGATAACGTTCCATCTGCCCCTGGAATGGGCATCAAAAGCATACAGGATGTCGTCAGCAGCAGCATCTATGGCAAATGGCTGGGCATTTACTTGGTACCCTTGGGCTTTTTCTGTTAAACCAGCAGGAGTCTGGAATTTCTCAATTCTTCGCATCCAGCATTTGGACATGCTGGGGTAGGATGGTCAGCCTCAGAGAGCAAAAACCATGAGTCAGAGCCTAAAAAAACCCCATAAGATTAGTCCCCACAAATCATGAGTTAAAAACATCATTAGACAATGTTTCTCATCTGTCTGTTAACTCTTTTACTCCCTTCTACTCTTCTGGCGATGTGTGTGTGATAATCCAGGCTGAAAAGCCAACCTTTACTGCACACAGGCCTCTCCCTGGCTGCTCAAAAGACGACTTGCTGGATGCTGGAGGGACACAAACATATGGAAAGAGAATCAGATGTAGAAGATGCAAAATGGTGAAGTCTTTGTTCAATCTGAACAAGTCCTGAGTAGCAAGAGACTCACTTAAAGACACAGTAATTGTCACGCTTCTGTTAATCGATCTGACTGTTAGGATGGATGCCACAGTTGCCCCCTCAAAAGTATCCCTTCAAGAACAGAGAGATGGGGTGGAAGGAAGGCACCCATGTGGGTGGGAAAAAGGGGAAGTGAGTATGTAAAGTTCTGATGGAAAGGTAGAACATAAGACTCAGTGGACAGTTCTAGTACAAGATAAAGTTAACATACAATGAACAATCTAGTTCACACACATTTAGAGATATACTGTACAAGGGCTATACAATGGAGCTGGAAAATGAACAATGAACAGCCAAGAAAAATAAAGTTCTCTCCCAGTTACCGGCTGAGGTTGTTCCATTGGTAAACAGGGGGTGCCAGGCCCTGGTGGTCCACTCTATAGGAGGGATGAATCACAGGATTGCACTCAGACAGAGTAGCAGGGGCCATCCCCCCCCTCAACCAGGGAGGGTTTTAAAAAGGTCTTAGGCAGCCCTTAGTTGGAATCAGCTGATCCTAATTGCCCTCAGGTAATTCCCTCCCAGCTGATCCTAATTGAACTCTGGTAACTCTTGCCTCAGGTGAACTGATTGACCTGTAGTCACTCCTCCTTAATTGATAGGGAGGCGGGCCTTTTAACCTTCTGGAACTGTTTTCTATCTCCTTCTTGCAGCTGTCTGTCCTGGATTTATCACTATATATTCTCTGGCAAAGAGTTCCACAGGTTGACTGTGCATTGTCTGAAAAAATGCTTCCTTTTGTTTGTTTTAAACCTACTGCCTATTAATTTCATTTGTTGACCCCAAGTTCTTGTGTTATGAGAAGGCGTAAATAATATTTATTTACTTTCTCCACACGAGTCATGATTTTATGGACCTCAATCATATCCCTCATTAGTCATCTATTTTCCAAGCTGAAAAATCCCAGTTTTCTTAATTTCTCCTCATACAGCAGCCATTCCATATCCCTATTCATTTTTGTTTCCCATTTTTGAAGCTTTTCCAATTCCAGCATATCTTTTTTAACATATATTGACTACATCTGCATGCAGTATTCAAGATGTGGGCATACCATGGATTTATATAGAGGCAATATGATATTTTCTGTCTTATTAGCTATCCCTTTCTTAATGATTCCCGAGTATCAGAGGAGTAGCCGTGTTAGTCTGAATCTGTAAAAAGCAACAGAGGGTCCTGTGCAAGTCATCTTGCATCTGAAGAAGTGAGGTTCTTACCCATGAAAGCTTATGCTCCCAATACTTCTGTTAGTCTCAAAGGTGCCACAGGACCCTCTGTTGCTTTTTAATGATTCCCAACATTCTGTTTGCTTTTTTGACTGCTGCTGCACATTGAGTGAATGTTTTCAGAAAACTATCCACAATGACTCCAAGATCTCTTTCTGGAGTGGTAACAGTTAATTTCAACCCCATCATTTAATATGTATGGTTAGGATTATGTTTTCCAAAGCTTTGCATTTATCAAACACTGAATTTCATCTGCCATTTTGTTGCAGAGTCACCCAGTTTTGAGAGATCCTTTTGTAGCTCTTCGCAGTCTGCCTGGGACTTAACAATCTTGAGTAGTGTTGCATCCTCTGCAAATTTTCACTGTTTACCCCTTTTTCCAGCTCATTTATGAATATGTCTAATAGGGTTAGGGTTAGGGTTAGAGGACACCACTATTTACCTCTCTCTATTCTGAAAACTGACCATTTATTCCTACCTTTTGTTTCCTATCTTTTAACCAGTTACCAATCCATGAGAGAACCTTCCTTCTTAAGCCATGACAGCTTACTTTACTTAGGAGCCTTTGGTGAAGGACCGTGTCAAAGGCTTTCTGAAAATCTAAGTACAGTATAGCCACTTGAAACCCCTTGTCAACATGCTTGTTGACACCCCCCCCCCAAATAATTCTAGTAGATTGGTGAGGCATGATTTCCGTTTGTGAAAACCATGTTGACTCTTCCCCAACAAATTATGTTCATCTATGTGTCTGACAATTTTGTTCTTTATTATAGTTTCAACCAGTTTGCCCGGTATTGAAGTCAGGCTTACCGGCCTGTAAGTGCCAGGGTCATCTCCGGAGCCCTTTTTAAAAATTGGTGTCACATTAACTATCCTCAGTCATTTGGTACAGAAACTGTTTTAAATGATGGGTTAGAAACTACAGTTAGCAGTTCTGCAATTTCACATTTGACTTCCTTCAGAACTCTTGGATGATACTAGGATTTAATTTCCACTTTTTAAAGGATGACTTTTTGCCTCTCACTGCTTCTCTTACTTTGTTGTTTAGCCACAGTGGCAGTTTTTTGGTTCTCTTACTATGTTTTTTAATTTGGGGTATATATTTAAGTTCAATCTCTATTATGGTGGCTTTAAAAATTTTCCATGGAGCTTTCAAGGATTTTACTTTTGTGCTGTACCTTTTAATTTCCTCATTTTTGTGTAGTTCCCCTTTTTTAAATGAAATGCTACCATGCTGGGCTGCTGTGGTGTTTTCCCCACCACAGGAATGTTAAATGTAATTATATTATGGTCACTATTACCAAGTGATCCAGCTATATTCATCTCCTGGACCTGATCCTGTGCTCCACTTAGGACTCAGTCAAGAATTGCCTCTCCTCTGGTGGGTTCCAGGACTACCTGCTCCAAGAAGCAAGCATTTAAGGTGTTAAGAAACTTTATCTCTGCCTCCCGTCCTGAGGTGACATGTTCCCAGTCAATATGGGGATAGTTGAAATCCCCCATTATTATTGAGTTTTTAATTTTAATAGCCTCTCTATTAAGCTCTCTGACCATTTCACAGTCACTATCATCATCCTGGTCAGGTGGTCGGTCATATATCCCTACTCTCCATATTCTTATTATTAGAGCATGAAATTACTATCCATAGAGACTCTATGGTACAGTTTGATTCATTTAAGATTTTTACTTTTTTCTCCAGCCCTTGAATAATGTTGTGGCTCTTTTCTGCACCGCCCCAATTTTCAATGGCCGGTTTAAAACATGGATACAGTTTACTGGTATCAGTCTCACCAATGCCATAGTCAGAGGTACAATCCCCTCCCTGCTCCTGCTCCCTACCCCCCTGTTTATACAGCCATGGGTCACATTAGCCCTGTTTACCACAGGAACTTGGTCAAAATATTTTTGCGATCTAAGGAATAGGGAGCTCTGGGGCCGCTGCTGAGGGACGGACTAAAAAGCATTTTCAATACGCTGCTGTCATCTGGTGGATACTGTGGGAAACCCAGCTGGGAAAGCTGAGAGCCAGGAGACCTGAAGCCATGGCTGCTACCCAGGACCTAGAGAGGCTGTGTCCATGCTGCTCTCTGTCAGGGCGATACTCTCCTGCCTGCAGCTGGTGCTGAACCTCTCCGCTGTCCTCCCTGCTGTCCCCTCAACACACCCAGCATCGCCCTTCCTCATGACTTGCTGAGTACCCAGATAAACACCACATCACAGTCTGTCTGTGCTAGGAACAGGATGGCCCGGGCCTGCTGGAGGCCACAATCAGGTTCTGCAATAATCCTAGAGGTGTGATTTCCTGGATGCTCATGTCCAGCCACCCACTGCTGCTCGGGGAAGCAATATTTCATAGAATCATGGAATCATAGAATATCAGGGTTGGAAGGGACCTCAGGAGGTCATCTAGTCCAACCCCTTGCTCAAAGCAGGACCAATTCCCCAACTAAATCATCCCAGCCAGGGCTTTGTCAAGCCGGGCCTTAAAATCCTCTAATGAAGGAGATTCCACCACCTCACTAGGTAACCCAGTCCAGTGCTTCACCACCCTCCTAATGAAAAGGTTTTTCCTAATATCCAACCTAAGCCTCCCCCACTGCAACTTGAGACCATTGCTCCTTGTTCTGTCATCTGCTACCACTGAGAAAAGTCTAGATCTATCCTCTTTGGAACCCCCTTTCAGGTAGTTGAACCCCCCCCCCCTTCTTCTCTTCTGCAAACTAAATAATCCCAGCATAGGCAACAGGTTTGTATAATTTTTGGTGGTGCCCAAAATGGTGGTGCTGCCCTTCCTCCCACTCCCGCCCTGTAAGCCGATATATATATTTTATTAAATAGTGTAAACATGGACTGGAAGCCATAAAGCTGTAAGCATTTAAGTGCAATGTTTCTCTTTATTGAACAATATCACTATGAGAAAAATCCATTGTTGATTATTAGTGGTCCTACAAATCAAGAATTTGTTGCTGGGATAAAATGAAGCTACAATGCAGCGGCACCACAAGCTTACAAGGGTCAATTAAAAGTGGAAAGTCAGAAGCAGCACTTGCCTGCTTCAGTATACAGTATTATATTTTGTTGCACCTGTTGTGACGAAGTGGGAATGTTCTTAATGTTTTCTCTGAATACTGTGTGGGTGCCTCAGTTTCCCCTGCGAGGTGCCAACTGAAGGTGTTGGGGACAAAGAGATCAGGTGGCCTCCTTGTCCGGAAGAGACACAAAGGCCAGAGGAGGTAGTGTCAGTTTGGAGCTGGCTCGGGAAATGGGGAGAGGCCCAGAACTTGGGTCTGGGCTCCCCACCCCCAAGATGGACCTGACTGAGGTCCTGTTTTCTGTACCTACAAGCTCTGTTTTAGACTGTGTTCCTGTCATCTAATAAACCTTCTGTTTTCCCGGCTGGCTGAGAGTCATGTCTGACTGTAGAGTTGGGGTGCAGGGACCTCTGGCTGCCCCAGGACTCCGCCTGGGCGGACTCGCTGCGGGAAGTGCATGGTGTGGAAGCTCATGCTGAATGCTCCGAGGTCAGACCCAGGAACGTGTAAGCTTCTTGCCCTGGAGACAGTATGCTCCGGGAGAGGAGGCTCCCCCAGAGTCCTGACTGGCTTTGAAGGAGTGGTTCCAGAGCATCCCAGCAGCCCCTTCCACACCGCACAGGCACTAACACTCCCTCCTCTGGCCTTTGTCTCTTTTCCAGGCATTAGGAGGCCACCTGATCTCTTTGTTCGCCAACACCTTCAGTTGGCACCTTGCAGGAGAGCGGCCCAGGCCATTAGTTGTCCAGAGACAGGGTTTCGGCCATTCTCTGTGCAGACACCATCACACTGGCCCTCTAGGGCTCTACAACAATCACACCCCCTTATCCCACCATCTAGATCCTTAAGAAATGCATAGGGAAAACTGAGGCACCCACACAGTATTCAGAGAAAACATTAAGAACATTCCCACTTCCTAACACCTGTATACGACTAGTTATATACTTTAAAGGGTGTAAAATAATCAAGTATTGTGCTAAACACAATGATACTCCAAACTGACCACCAACTTTAAGTTGTGTGTTTTTCCCCTCGGGTGAGGGCTCTGGGGTGGGGCTGGGGATGAGGGGTTCACAGTGCAGGAGGGTGCTCAGGGTTGGGGTGCTGAGGGCACAGACTCTGGGGTGGGGCAGGGCTGGGGATGAGGAACTTGGGGTGCAGACAGGCTGCCCCAGGCTAGGGCCAGAGAGGACTCACCCCAGTGGGCAGCAGCAAGCTCCAGGGGAGGGACCCCCTCCTCTTCCCCCGCAGCACACTCACTCTGCACCACGGTCACTGCACATGCTCCTAGGGCCTCTCTCAGGTCCAGAAAGCCCACTCGCCTCTCCTATGGGGGGGTTGTCATCACGTGTGGCCTCCCCTGCTGCTACCCCTCACCATAGCCTCACTGGGGATGGGGCTGCCCCTTGCCCAGCGTGGGGCAAGAGTGGGGACTGCAGGGTGGTGGCTGTGGGGGGGGGTCACAAAATTCACCCAAGCCCCAGCTGCTGAGGTCTAGGAAGCCCCCCTCCCCAGTGGCGTAGCCAGGTTCTAACATCAGGGGGAGTGAACACATTAAAAAAAGGCGCCACCCGACATATCAAATTACTAATCAGGTAGTAGGGTTTACAATGTTCTAACAAGAGATTATGCTATTACCATTATCCAGTCAACTTGCACACTACTATTTTGAATTAGTGATAAGTCACAGAGAGAGAAAGAAGAAAACTGAATTTAGAGAACAATTATTAACCAGATTCCTGGTTATTCACCAGCCACTTTGCTCCAGTCCATAGCACAAAGCCCCAGAAACCCAGTAGAATCTGGCCAAGAGACTATTCACCTCAAATTGGCATCTGCTACACTCTCCCCCCCCCCCCCCCGCCCCCGCCCCCCATTCCCAGTCACCACTATTCAGGAGATAGCGAAGTGAAAAGGTGGCATGGCTGACGCATTTAGCAGGCAACTGAAAACTAGTCTAGAGTCTGGACAGTCCCTGAGAACACGGCTTCATTCTGAGCCCTGGGGCTGCAGCTAGTCAGCAGTGAGACGCAGGAGACAGAACGGGCACCTTAAAGCACATTTACCCTCCTTCCTTCACAAGCTGCACTAAGCACAGTTTCACAGCCCCGGGCGCAGCACTGGGGGGGTAAGTACGGGAGAGGGGGCAATAACCCAAAGTCGCTCCTTTGCCTCCTGGTCCTGCCGCTCCCTCAGCCCCCTCTGCTGAAGAGAGACCATGAGGAAAAAACATCCCGGCCCCCCTTTTCCTTCCTTCTGCACCGGCACCAGCTGGGCTTCAGAGCCCCCTTCCCTGCCCGCGGCTGCCTCGCTCTGAACGGCGCTGCCGGGGACCAACGGGGCTGCTGCTCCTCAGCCCCCCGCTGCGCTGCCACCCCTTCCCCTCCCGGCAGAGCCCACCTCCTCCTCATCCCCAGGGAGCCCGGCAACCAGGCAACGCCGCCTGTAGCCCCAGAGCCAGAGAGCTGGGCTGGGGACGCAGGGGGGCAGTGCGGAGCCCAGAGCCAGCCGGCGGCCACACGCAAAACCCGGCTCTAGACTCCGAGTCCGGAGCCCAGTGCTGGCTGCCTGGAAACTGGAAAGGTGCCGCTTTTGGAAAATGTGCACAGAGGGGAGCGGCCGCTCCCCCCAGCTACGCTACTGGGCGGGGGGGGGGACGCTCCGGGGCGGGTGGCGGCGGCAGGGGCCGGTGCCGGCTCCAGGCATGTCCAGGGGAGAAACCCAGCTCCAGATATTGGTGGAGCACAGCCCCCAGCCTTGAATATTCCTGGTGCTCCGGCACCACGAGCCCATATAACCTTCCGCCCCTGAATCCCAGTTCCCTCAGCCCCTCCTCATAAATCATGTGCTCCAGCCTCCAGCTCCCTAATCATTTTTGTTGCCTCATTTGGCTGATAGAGCACTTTAGTCTTCTTGATAGTAAGAGTGAGACCAAGACATGCGTAAGCATCGGCAAACACATTCAAGGTAGTTTGAAGATCTTTCTCAGAGTGGGCAAAGATTGCGTTGTCATCAGCAGACTGAAGTTTCACAATAGATGTTGTGGAAATCTTACTCTTGGCTTTCAGCCTGCTAAGCCTGAACAGCTTTCCATCCATTCTGTAAGTGATTTCAATGCCAGCTGTAAACTTCCCAGCAATTAGGTAAAGAATGACAGCAATAAAAACCACAAATATGGTTGGAGCGATGATACAGCCCTGTTTGACACCTGTTTGTACTTTGAAAGCTTCACTCTGGGAGCCAGTGCTGCTCAGAACAGTCGCTATCATGAAGCATTTTTAGGACATAGACTCATAGACTCATAGACTTTAAGATCAGAAGGGACCATTATGATCATCTAGTCTGACCTCCCGCATGATGAAGGCCACAAAAGCTGACCCACCCACTCCTGGAATAATTCTCTCCCTTGACTCAGCTGTCGAAGTCCCCAAATCATGATTTAAAGACTTCAAGTCGCAGAGAATCCTCCAGCAAGCGACCCCTGCCCCATGCTGCGGAGGAAGGCGAAAAACCTCCAGGGCCTCTGCCAATCTACCCTGGAGGAAAATTCCTTCCCGACCCCAAATATGGCGATCAGCTGAACCCCGAGCATGCGGGCAAGATTCTCCAGCCATACCCTCCAGAAAAAGTTCTCTGTAGTAACTTTTAATATACCATCATTGACCATTGTTACTAATTACCAGCGATAGCACGTTATTGACCTATTGACTAAAATCACGTTATCCCATCAAACCATCCCCTCCATAAACTTATCAAGCTTAATCTTAAAGCCAGAGAGGTCTTTCGCCCCCACTGTTTCCCTCGGAAGGCTGTTCCAGAACTTCACCCCTCTGATGGTTAGAAACCTTCGTCTAATTTCAAGCCTAAACTTCCTGACGTCCAATTTATATCCATTTGTTCTTGTGTCCACATTAGTACTGAGCTGAAATAATTCCTCTCCCTCTCTGGTATTTATCCCTCTGATATATTTAAAGAGAGCAATCATATCCCCCCTCAGCCTTCTTTTGGTTAAGGTAAACAAACTGAGCTCCTCGAGTCTCCTTTCATACGACAGGTTTTCCATTCCTCGGATCATCCTAGTGGCCCTTCTCTGTACCCGTTCCAGTTTGAATTCATCCTTTTTAAACATGGGAGACCAGAACTGCACACAGTACTCCAAATGAGGTCTCACCAGTGCCTTGTATAACGGAAGCAGCACCTCCTTATCCCTACTAGAAATACCTCGCCTAATGCATCCCAAGACCGCATTAGCTCTTTTCACGGCCACTTCATATTGCCGACTCATAGTCATCTTGCGATCAACCAGGACTCCGAGGTCCTTCTAGGGTGACCAGATCACCCAAGTCAAATATCGGGATGCGGGGGGAGGGGGGAAGGGTGACGCGGGGGGGGTGCAAAAAAAAAAACCCCACCCTTCATCCACAAGCGCTGGAGGGAGGCCTGGGAGATGCAGGGGAAGCACGGGGCCAGGGTGAGTGAGAGTCCGGCCTGGCCCTGAGCAGGCAGGACTCAGTTGGGTGGTAAGGAGAGGAGGGGGGCGGCCCGCGGGGCCAGGTGGCGGCTGTTCTCCCCCCCGGGCAGCGGGACTCGGGAGCAGCCGCTGCTGCAGCTCCCACTGCCGCGGGGGGAGGAAGCAGCCGATGGCCAAGCTCGGCGGCTGCGGCTCTGGCGCCCGGGCCCGAACCCCCGAGCCGGGACCTGTAGCGGGGACCCAGCAGTGTGCACGCTGTGACCAGCCCCTGGCCAGTCGTGTCTGGGCTGCTGCCCAGCTGGTGCTATCCCGCGGCGGCCCCGGAGTGGGGGCAGCAGGCCCCAGCCCACCCGTCCCGCTCGGGTCCCGCAGGGGAACGAACGGGGCTGGGCTGCCGATGCCTCCGCCCCAGGGCCGCCGCGTGATAGCACCATCTGGGCAGCAGCCCAGACGCGACTGGCCAGGGGCTGGGCGCAGCGTGCGCGCTGCTGGGTCTCCGCAGCAGGCCCAGGCTTGGGGGGTTCGTGGGCGCCAGAGCCGCAGCCGCCGAGCTTGGCCATCGGCCGCTTCCTCCCCCCGCAGCAGTGGGAGCTGCAGCAGCGGCTGCTCCCGAGTCCCGCTGCCCTGGGGGGGAGAACAGCCACCGCCTGGCCCCGCGGGCTGCCCCCCTACTCTCCCTACCGCCCGACTGAGTCCTGCCTGCTCTCACTCACCCTGGCCCCGCGCTCCCCCTGCGTCTCCGGGGCCTCCCTTCAGCACTTGTGGAGGGAGGAGGAATAGTGAGCCTGGGGAAGAGGCGGGGATTCGGGGAGGGAGCCAATGGGGGGAGGAGGGAGCGGAGTCAGGTCGGGGGCGGGCGCGAGCACTTACGGGCTCTGGAGCATTTCCTTGTTTGTCCAGTGTCCCGACCGCACGTCGGTCAGGACGCGGGACAAACAAGGAAATATCGGGACAGTCCCGATAAAATCGGGACGTCTGGTCACCCTAGATCCTTCTCCTCTTCCGTTACTTCCAACCGATGCGTCCCCAGCTTATAACTAAAATTCTTGTTAGTCATCCAGTATCTTAGATGCCTATATACAAATGCGAGAAGTATGGGCAATAAGCAGGAAGAACTGGAAGTGCTAATAAATAAATACAACTATGACATTGTTGGCATCACTGAAACTTGGTGGGACAATACACATGATTGGAATGTTGGTGTGGATGGGTACAGCTTGCTCAGGAAGGATAGACAGGGGAAAAAGGGAGGAGGTGTTGCCTTATATATTAAAAATGTACACACTTGGACTGAGGTAGAGATGGATATAGGAGACGGAAGTGTTGAGAGTCTCTGGGTTAGGCTAAAAGGGGTAAAAAACAAGGGAGATGTCATGCTAGGAGTCTACTACAGGCCACCTAACCAGGTGGAAGAGGTGGATGAGGCTTTTTTTAAGCAACTAACAAAATCATCCAAAGCCCAAGATTTGGTGGTGATGGGGGACTTCAACTATCCGGATATATGTTGGGAAAATAACACAGCGGGGCACAGACTATCCAACAAATTCCTGGACTGCATTGGAGACAACTTTTTATTTCAGAAGGTTGAAAAAGCTACTAGGGGGGAAGCTGTTCTAGACTTGATTTTAACAAATAGGGAGGAACTCGTTGAGAATTTGAAAGTAGAAGGCAGCCTGGGTGAAAGTGATCATGAAATCATAGAGTTTGCAATTCTAATGAAGGGTAGAAGGGAGAACAGCAAAATAGAGACAATGGATTTCAGGAAGGCAGATTTTGGGAAGCTCAGAGAGCTGATAGGTAAGGTCCCATGGGAATCAAGACTGAGGGGAAAAACAACTGAGGAGAGTTGGCAGTTTTTCAAAGGGACACTATTAAGAGCCCAAAAGCAAGCTATTCCGCTGGTTAGGAAAGAGAGAAAATGTGGCAAAAGACCACCTTGGCTTAACCATGAGATCTTGCATGATCTAAAAAATAAAAAGGAGTCATATAAAAAATGGAAACTGGGACAGATTACAAAGGATGAATATAGGCAAACAACACAGGAATGCAGGGGCAAGATTAGAAAGGCAAAGGCACAAAATGAGCTCAAACTAGCTACGGGAATAAAGGGAAACAAGAAGACTTTTTATCAATACATTAGAAGCAAGAGGAAGACCAAAGACAGGGTAGGCCCACTGCTTAGTGAAGAGGGAGAAACAGTAATAGGAAACTTGGAAATGGCGGAGATGCTTAATGACTTCTTTGTTTCGGTCTTCACCGAGAAGTCTGAAGGAATGGTTCTCAATCCTGCTGGAAAGGCGTAACGAGTGGGGTACCGCAGGGGTCTGTTTTGGGACCGGCGCTGTTCAATATCTTCATCAACGACTTAGATATTGGCATAGAAAGTACGCTTATTAAGTTTGCGGAGGATACCAAACTGGGAGGGATTGCAACTGCTCTGGAGGACAGGGTCATAATTCAAAATGATCTGGACAAATTGGAGAAATGGGCTGAGGTAAACAGGATGAAGTTTAACAAAGACAAATGCAAAGTGCTCCACTTAGGAAGGAAAAATCAGTTTCACACATACAGAATGGGAAGAGACTGTCTAAGAAGGAGTACGGCAGAAAGGGATCTAGGGGTTATAGTGGACCACAAGCTAAATATGAGTCAACAGTGTGATGCTGTTGCAAAAAAAGCAAACCTGATTCTGGGATGTATTAACAGGTGTGTTGTGAGCAAGACACGAGAAGTCATTCTTCCGCTCTACTCTGCTCTGGTTAGGCCTCAGCTGGAGTATTGTGTCCAGTTCTGGGCACCGCATTTTAAAAAAGATGTGGAGAAATTGGAAAGGGTCCAGAGAAGAGCAACAAGAATGATTAAAGGTCTTGAGAACATGACCTATGAAGGAAGGCTGAAAGAATTGGGTTTGTTTAGTTTGGAAAAGAGAAGACTGAGAGGGGACATGATAGCAGTTTTCAGGTATTTAAAAGGGTGTCATAAGGAGGAGGGAGAAAACTTGTTCACCTTAGCCTCTAAGGATAGAACCAGAAGCAATGGGTTTAAACTGCAGCAAGGGAGGTCTAGGTTGGACATTAGGAAAAAGTTCCTAACTGTCAGGGTGGTTAAACACTGGAATAAATTGCCTAGGGAGGTTGTGGAATCTCCATCCGTGGAGATATTTAAGAGTAGGTTAGATAAATGTCTATCAGGGATGGTCTAGATGGTATTTGGTCCTGCCATGCGGGCAGGGGACTGGACTCGATGACCTCTCGAGGTCCCTTCCAGTCCGATAATCTATGAATGTATGAATCTATGAATCCCTAAATGCATAACCTTACACTTCTCACTATTAAATTTCATCCTATTACTATTACTCCAGTTTACAAGGTCATCCAAATCTCCCTGCAGGATATCCCGATCCTTCTCCAAATTGACAATACCTCCCAACTTTGTCTCATCCACAAACTTTATTGAGTTATCTTAAGTGCCTATACACAAATGCAAGAAGTCTGGGAAACAAGCAGGGAGAACTGGAAGTCCTGGCACAGTCAGGGAACTATGATGCGATTGGAATAACAGAGACTTGGTGGGATAACTCACATGACTGGAGTACTGTCATGGATGGATATAAACTGTTCAGGAAGGACAGGCAGGGCAGAAAAGGTGGGGGAGTTGCGTTGTATGTAAGAGAGGAGTATGACTACTCAGAGCTCTGGTATGAAACTGCAGAAAAACCTGAGAGTCTCTGGATAAAGTTGAGAAGTGTGAGCAACAAGGGTGATGTCGTGGTTGGAGTCTGCTATAGACCACCAGACCAGGGGGATGAGGTGGACGAGGCTTTCTTCTGGCAACTAGCAGAAGTTGCTAGATCGCAGGCCCTGGTTCTCATGGGAGACTTTAATCACCCTGATATCTGCTGGGAGAGCAATACAGCGGTGCACAGACAATCCAGGAAGTTTTTGGAAAGTGTAGGGGACAATTTCCTGGTGCAAGTGCTGGAGGAACCAACTAGGGGCAGAGCTTTTCTTGACCTACTGCTCACAAACAGGGAAGAATTAGTAGGGGAAGCAAAAGTGGATGGGAACCTGGGAGGCAGTGACCATGAGATGGTCGAGTTCAGGATCCTGACACAAGGAAGAAAGGAGAGCAGCAGAATACGGACCCTGGACTTCAGAAAAGCAGACTTTGACTCCCTCAGGGAACAGATGGGCAGGATCCCCTGGGAGAATAACATGAAGGGCAAAGGGGTCCAGGAGAGCTGGCTGTATTTTAAAGAATCCTTATTGCGGTTGCAGGAACAAACCATCCCGATGTGTAGAAAGAATAGTAAATATGGCAGGCGACCAGCTTGGCTAAACAGTGAAATCCTTGCTGATCTTAAACGCAAAAAAGAAGCTTACAAGAAGTGGAAGATTGGACAAGTGACCAGGGAGGAGTATAAAAATATTGCTCAGGCATGCAGGAGTGAAATCAGGAAGGCCAAATCACTCTTGGAGTTGCAGTTAGCAAGAGATGTTAAGAGTAACAAGAAGGGTTTCTTCAGGTATGTTAGCAACAAGAAGAAAATCAAGGAAAGTGTGGGCCCCTTACTGAATGAGGGAGGCAACCTAGTGACCGAGGATGTGGAAAAAGCTAATGTACTCAATGATTTTTTTGCCTCTGTCTTCACGAACAAGGTCAGCTCCCAGACTGCTGCACTGGGCAGCACAATATGGGGAGAAGGTGACCAGCCCTCTGTGGAGAAAGAAGTGGTTCAGGACTATTTAGAAAAACTGGACGTGCACAAGTCCATGGGGCCGGATGCGCTGCATCCGAGGGTGCTAAAGGAGTTGGCGGGTGAGATTGCAGAGCCATTAGCCATTATTTTTGAAAACTCATGGCGATCGGGGGAGGTCCCAGATGACTGGAAAAAGGCTAATGTAGTGCCCATCTTTAAAAAAGGGAAGAAGGAGGATCCGGGGAACTACAGGCCAGTCAGCCTCACCTCCGTCCCTGGAAAAATCATGGAGCAGGTCCTCAAGGAATCAATTATGAAACACTTAGAGGAGAGGAAAGTGATCAGGAACAGTCAGCATGGATTCACAAAGGGGAAGTCGTGCCTGACTAACCTAATTGCCTTCTATGATGAGATAAGGGTGGTGAAACACTGGAATGCGTTACCTAGGGAGGTGGTGGAGTCTCCTTCCTTGGAGGTTTTTAAGGCCCGGCTTGACAAAGCCCTGGCTGGGATGATTTAGTTGGGAATTGGTCCTGCTTTGAGCAGGGGGTTGGACTAGATGACCTCCTGAGGTCCCTTCCAACCCTTATATTCTATGATTCTATGATTCTATGATTTTATCAGCACACTCCTACATTCGGTTCCGAGGTCAGTAATAAATAGATTAAATAAAATCGGACCCAAAACTGAACCTTGAGGAACTCCACTGGTAACCTCCCTCCAACCTGACAGTTCACCTTTCAGTACAACCCGCTGCTGTCTCCCCTTTAACCAGTTCTTTATCCACCTCTGGATTTTCATATCGATCCCCATCTTTTCCATTGATGTATTTAGCAGGACATCCAATCTTAGAAAGTACAGTCCAGAGGGCACGGTATTTCACTGAGTCAAAGGCTTTAGTTAGATCAATAAAAACCATGTTCAGTGGTTGGTTTTGCTCTTGACACTTTTCTTGCAGCTGCCATGCTGTGACGATCATATCTGCAGTTCCATGACATGGTCGGAAACCATTCTGTGACTCTGGTAAAATTTCTTCTGACAGGGGCAGAAGGTGGGTTGCAAGGATCCATGCCAGAACTTTACTTTCAGTGGTTAGGAGGGAGATACCATTATAATTTTCCACAGTCTACTTTATCCTCTTTATCCTCTTTCTTACATACAAATTGGGAGGGTCTCCGAGCTTGTCCCTAAATGGTCGTTGAGGGATTTGCTCAAGGACTTCATCTACAGCCATAAAATTACGGTTAAGGAGATCTTCAAAATGTTCTTTCCAGCGAAAATTGATGGCTTCGTTGTCCTTCAGAAGTGTGGTTCTGTCCTTAGAGCGAAGATGATTCATAGCTTGACAAATTGGCCCATAAACAGGCTTGGTGGCACTAAAGATGTTGGAGTTCTTGTGCTTTCTCATTTCACCATTTGTTCTTAAGTTCTCTGGTTTTACGTCGTACTTCCGCCCTCGCCTTGGCATGGGCTTCTCTCTTTATATTATAATTTATGTCATTCTGCCAAGCACAAAATGCCATTCTCTTCTCATTGATGAGTTGGTCAATTTCAGCATCATTCTCATCAAACCAGTCCTGATGTTTTCTGGTGTGATAGTCTATGGTTTCCTCACAGGCATAGATGCTTACTGCTTTCAACTGGCTCCAATGTTCCTCAGTTTCTTCTGGAAACTCTGATGGGAGCTTTTCTTCAAAGACTGCTTGGAAGTGGCCATGCTTAATAGGATCCTGAACCTTCAGCTTCCATCTGACCTGCTTCCCTTGCAGCCTCCATTTGGGAGTGATCTTAATTTTGTGGATCGAATAAGGTGATCAACAGTCATCAGCACTTGTCATTGCTCTTGTGAGAAGTACATCACTACGATCTCGGGTATGAACTATGTCGTAGTCGAGGAGATGCCAGTGCTTTGACCGTGGGTGTCTCCAAGATGTTTTGAACTTTTCCATTTGTCAGAAAAGGGTGTTTGTAATAATAAGTTCATGTTCAGCACACTTGGTCAGGAGCAGAATTCCATTTAAATAACTTTTGCCAACTCCTTCTTTCTCGATTGTTCCTTTCCACAGGTCTGAGTCTTGTCCAACATGTGCATTGAAATCCCCCAGAAGGATGATCTTGTCTCCTGTAGGGGTCTCTGATAAAATGGTTTCCAACTGAGAATAAAAATCTTCCTTTACATTCTCATTGGCATCCAGTGTTGGTGCATAGTCGCTCACAATAGTTGCCTGTTGATTTTTGGTGAGCCTCAGTCGGAGTGTCTATAAAGAACAAGCTCGTAAGGTGCCTCTCTGAGGTACTCATTGATGCCAACTGGCACCTCAGAGAGGCACCTTATGAGCTTGTTCTTTATAGCAAAGCCCATTCCATGCAATCAGGGTTCATCTATAGATTTTCCCTTCCAGAAGTAGGTGTATCCTCCTTTCTCCTCCCTCACCTGTCCTTCATCAGCTCTTCTAGTTTCAGACAAAGCAGCAATATCGAGGTTATGTGGGGAGAATGTTGTGCACCAGTCTTCCCACTTTAAAAGAAGTCCCACACAGGCATCATCCAGTTTTGGGGAAAATAACATTTGCACAAGTCAAAAGTCCGATGGCGATCGGCGAGTAGCGACGGGAACAGAACAGTGAAATCCGGAAGTTCCTAGTCACAGACTGAGTAGGGGCTGGGAGTGGCTGGTTCATTACAAAAGCAGCTTTGCCTCTCCTGGAATTGACACCTCCTCATCTATTATTGGGAGTGGACTACATCCACCCTGATCAAATTGGCCCTGTCAACACTGGTTCTCCACTTGTGAGGTAACTCCCTTCTCTTCATGTGTCATTATATAATGCCTGCATCTGTAATCTTCCCTCCATGCATCTGAAGAAGTGAGGTTTTTTACCCACGAAAGCTTATTCCCAAATAAATCTGTTAGTCTTTAAGGTGCCACCGGACTCGTTGTTTTTGTGGATACAAACTAACACGGTTACCCCCTGATACTTGAGACTGACACACAGGCGGTGGGTGTGTGATACAGTCGTCTTGCTCGAGGACTGAGGCGGGTCGAGCATCTCGGCAGCTGCACCCACAACTGAGCCGTCCTTTTTAGGATCCACTCTGCTCACCCCACATGGGGAGGGGGTTAGAAAAGGTACCCTAAAAATAGTCTTGCCTCTGTTTCTCCTGGATGGATAGCCGCATCCAGCAGGTTCACCGCCTCAGTGGTCGAAAATGTAAGCCCATGAAAGCTTATGCCCAAATAAATTTGTTAGTCTCTAAGATGCCACAAGGCCTCCCCGTTGCTATAACAACAATGTTCAGTGCATCATAAGCCTTCCGAAGACACCCGACATGACAAACTTTGCATTGGATACCACACAATCATATTATAAGGATGAACATGGGGGTGTTGACGTCACTAGGCATCACCCTAGGTAACTCGGGAGGGTGGAAGGCCACAAAGTGTCAATGAAGCCTTCCTGCACTAGGCCTAAGTGAACCAAACTCTATCCTTCCATGTTTAAACTCTAATCAACCTCAAAAGCCAGGTGCAATTGGAATATGTAAGCAACCAGTTATCTGTGTGCAACCCCCTGCTCAAGCGGTAATAATGAGGCCTGCATGTTTCTGGCTGAAGGGAAAAAGGACAAGATAACGGTTTAAAGAAGTTACTAACAAGCTAGGCTTATAGCTGCCAAGAATGACTTAACTGCTTAAATGTAATCGTTATTTGCTTAGTAACTATTACCAGGGACGGGAGGGGTAAAGGGAGGAATGGGGGGGAGAAAGGGAGGGCTAGAGGGGAAAGGGGGGGGTGAGGCTTAACTGCAAAATGTATAAAAGAAGAAAAACTGTTCCTGTTAGTGTGCTTGATCTGAGACGTGCCTGTCTCCTAGCACCGCTTTGGGATCCCAAATAAACTTTGTTTGCTTCTCCCCCTGGTGTGTTTATTGGTGCGAAGCACACCGGGCAACGAACCCCGCTGTTGCTTTGCCTCGGGCACTGTGTGCTGGCAACAGTTTTGGCGCCCAACGTGGGGCTCGAGGCTGAAATTTAGCCTTGCCCGGACCCCTCTCGGAGGTCGACAGATTGCGGCGACGACCGACGCCCAGCGCGCACCCGTGACTTTACCGGGGGCCTCGGCGGAGACGTGGTTTGGTCGACCCAGGAGGGCACAACGGTGCAACGCGCTCGAGTAGTGGAGAAGCAGCTGCGGGCGATGGTAGGGAACCGGTCCCATGGATAGGGCGACGGTGCAGAAACGGACCCTTGGATAAGGTAGGAACAGTCCAGTGGGGACTTTATCTGTCTTGACCTGGGGACGCCCAGTGTCTACCTGTTATGACCTGGGGATGCCCAGTGTCTCCCTAAGGGGCAGGGACAGAGTACTGCAGGCAGGGCAAGGTGTACACCCTTGGAATGCATTCTGGTGAATTGGAAAGTGTTTGGCGCAAATCCAATAACTAAAAGTAGATTTAAAAGATTCTGTACAGTAGACTGGCCTCAATATCAGCTAGAGGACCAGAAAAGGTGGCCACGGGAAGGATCACTTAATTATAATACGATACTTCAATTACTTCTGTTTTGTAAGCAAACGGGTAAATGGAATGAACATATGTATGTATAGTTGTTTATGTTGTTAAGAGATAGATTAGATATTTTACAAAAGTGTAATTTGATTCCGATAGGTTCGGTAGTAGCTATTGTTAGTCCCCAGAACCCCCCCACAGCTGTAATGGCAGGTCCGGTGTCCCCTTCGGCTATCACACCCCCACCATATAAAGACAAGGTGTCTCAGGTCCCAGAGATTGCCCCCTCGGTGGAATTTTATCCATTGATCACTGAGACCGTGGTGTCCAGACATGGCTCAGATAGGAATTAGGCCACTACTATGCAGGTTTACACCCATGTGCCTTTTAACCCGGTGGACCTAGCAGCCTTTAAGGCACAGGCAGGGGAATTCTCTACGAACCCAAGCAAGTCTATCTCAGTCTTTGAAGGGTGCCTGGCTAGCTGTAAGCCTGACTGTGATGATTGTAATGTCCTTATGCGGACCCTGCTGTCTGAGGTGGAGAGTAATCAGGTTGTGTCTAAAGAAAAGGAAAAGAGGCAAGCGAAAAAGATGGTCACAGCAGTACAGGCCGGTGGCAGGGGAAAATTCCAGGAAGGTGGAAGGGGCCGGGGAATAAGAGGACGTGGGTGCCCTGGCTCACAGGAAAGGTGTCTGGGTCGCAACCAGTGTGCCATATGCCGGAAGGAGGGACATTGGAATTGAGCCCTCAGCCATGCAAGCCCCAGAGTGGAGCCAATGGGAGGACAAAAGGAGGGTTAAAAAGCAGCTTTGCTGGACAGTGTTGGCCCAGGGATTTAAAAATTCCCCCACTCTGTTTGGCCAGGCCCTGGCCAGAGACTTGGAGGAGTGGGACAATGAGGACAGGGTCCTCCTCCTGCAATATGTGGATGACTTGTTAATTGCCGCTGTGGGTCTCACCCCTTGCCTTAAAGCCACTGTAAGCCTCCTGAACTTTGTTGGACTCCTCAAAAGTGGGTGTGCTCGTCCTGGTTTGTTGCTCCAAAGCTCTGTATAGAAGTTATTTTACTGGAAGGGGGTATAATGGCAATGTGTATGTGTTCATTGTTGGGAAAAGGTTCGCGGCGAACAGCAGAGGCTAACAGCGGGAGTTTGCCTGGGAGTTCGCTTGGGGAGAGAGCAGTGAGGCTTTCATCTTGCAGGCTTCTCTGAGTAGTTCCTGCAACAGTTGAGGAAGTTCTTAAGAGGACGGTGATATGGAAGGTGAGCGATCAGCTGTTGTAACCTGCACAGGTTGTGCCATGTTTGTCTTTCTTCCACAGGACAGAAGCGACTTTGTCTGTACAAAGTGCAAGCTGGTCTCCATATTGGAAGAGAAGGTTCGAGGGCTGGAGAAACGAGTATCGACTCTGCGTTGCATAAGGGAAAATGAAGATTTCCTGGACAGACGTCAGGAGATGCTTCTACGGCCACAATGTTCTGTAGATTCAGAGCAGGTGCAGCAGGGACAGAAGGATTTTTAAGAGGTTTGGCAGCATGTGACTTCCAGAAGGAGAAAGAGGAGCGTCCATGCACCAGCAATGGAGATACAGGTGAGCAATCGTTTCCATGTTCTCTCTACAGGTACTAATGCGGAGAGTGGACTAGATGACCCATCTGAGGAAAGGGAGCAGAAGGAGACTCCACCGACTGGAAGGCAAAAGATGCACTGTCCTAGGGATGGGGGTTCCACGACCACCACTCCCAAGAGGAGGAGGAGGGTGGTGGTGGTCGGGGACTCCCTCCTCAGGGGGACTGAGTCATCTATCTGCCGCCCCGACCGGGAAAACCGAGAGGTCTGCTGCTTGCCAGGAGCTAGGATACACGATGTGACGGAGAGACTGCCGAGACTCATCAAGCCCTCGGATCACTACCCCTTCCTGCTTCTCCACGTGGGCACCAATGATACTGCCAAGAATGACCTTGAGCGGATCACTGCAGACTACATGGCTCTGGGAAAAAGGATAAAGGAGTTTGAGGCGCAAGTGGTGTTCTCGTCCATCCTCCCTGTGCAAGGAAAAGGCCGGGGTAGAGACCGTCGAATCGTGGAAGTCAACGAATGGCTACGCAGGTGGTGTCGAAGAGAAGGCTTTGGATTCTTCAACCATGGGATGGTGTTCCAAGAAGGAGGAGTGCTAGGCAGAGACGGGCTCCACCTAACGAAGAGAGGGAAGAGCATCTTCGCCAGCAGGCTGGCTAACCTAGTGAGGAGGGCTTTAAACTAGGTTCACCGGGGGAAGGAGACCAAAGCCCTGAGGTAAGTGGGGAAATGGGATCCTGGGAGGAAGCACAAGCAGGAGAGCGCAAGAGGGGAGGACTCCTGTCTCATGCTGAGAAAGAGGGACGATCGATGAGTTATCTTAAGTGCCTATACGCAAATGCAAGAAGTCTGGGAAACAAGCAGGGAGAACTGGAAGTCCTGGCACAGTCAGGGAACTATGATGTGATTGGAATAACAGAGACTTGGTGGGATAACTCACATGACTGGAGCACTGTCATGGATGGATATAAACTGTTCAGGAAGGACAGGCAGGGCAGAAAAGGTGGGGGAGTTGCGTTGTATGTAAGAGAGGAGTATGACTGCTCAGAGCTCCGGTATGAAACTGCAGAAAAACCTGAGAGTCTCTGGATAAAGTTGAGAAGTGTGAGCAACAAGGGTGATGTCGTGGTTGGAGTCTGCTATAGACCACCAGACCAGGGGGATGAGGTGGACGAGGCTTTTTTCTGGCAACTAGCAGAAGTTGCTAGATCGCAGGCCCTGGTTCTCATGGGAGATTTAATCACCCTGATATCTGCTGGGAGAGGAATACAGCCATGCACAGACAATCCAGGAAATTTTTGGAAAGTGTAGGGGACAATTTCCTGGTGCAAGTGCTGGAGGAACCAACTAGGGGCAGAGCTTTTCTTGACCTGCTGCTCACAAACAGGGAAGAATTAGTAGGGGAAGCAAAAGTGGATGGGAACCTGGGAGGCAGTGACCATGAGATGGTCGAGTTCAGGATCCTGACACAAGGAAGAAAGGAGAGCAGCAGAATACGGACCCTGGACTTCAGAAAAGCAGACTTTGACTCCCTCAGGGAACAGATGGGCAGGATCCCCTGGGAGAATAACATGAAGGGCAAAGGGGTCCAGGAGAGCTGGCTGTATTTTAAAGAATCCTTATTGCGGTTGCAGGAACAAACCATCCCGATGTGTAGAAAGAATAGTAAATATGGCAGGCGACCAGCTTGGCTAAACAGTGAAATCCTTGCTGATCTTAAACGCAAAAAAGAAGCTTACAAGAAGTGGAAGATTGGACAAATGACCAGGGAGGAGTATAAAAATATTGCTCAGGCATGCAGGAGTGAAATCAGGAAGGCCAAATCACACTTGGAGTTGCAGCTAGCAAGAGATGTTAAGAGTAACAAGAAGGGTTTCTTCAGGTATGTTAGCAACAAGAAGAAAATCAAGGAAAGTGTGGGCCCCTTACTGAATGAGGGAGGCAACCTAGTGACCGAGGATGTGGAAAAAGCTAATGTACTCAATGATTTTTTTGCCTCTGTCTTCACGAACAAGGTCAGCTCCCAGATTGCTGCACTGGGCAGTACAGTATGGGGAGAAGGTGACCAGCCCTCTGTGGAGAAAGAAGTGTTTCGGGACAATTTAGAAAAACTGGACGTGCACAAGTCCATAGGGCCGGATGCGCTGCATCCGAGGGTGCTAAAGGAGTTGGCGGGTGAGATTGCAGAGCCATTAGCCATCATTTTTGAAAACTCATGGCGATCGGGGGAGGTCCCAGATGACTGGGAAAAGGCTAATGTAGTGCCCATCTTTAAAAAAGGGAAGAAGGAGGATCCGGGGAACTACAGGCCAGTCAGCCTCACCTCAGTCCCTGGAAAAATCATGGAGCAGGTCCTCAAGGAATCAATTATGAAACATTTAGAGGAGAGGAAAGTGATCAGGAACAGTCAGCATGGATTCACCAAGGGGAAGTCGTGCCTGACTAACCTAATTGCCTTCTATGATGAGATAACTGGCTCTGTGGATGAGGGGAAAGCAGTGGATGTGTTATTCCTTGACTTCAGCAAAGCTTTTGATATGGTCTCCCACAGTATTCTTGCCGCCAAGTTAAAGAAGTATGGGCTGGATGAATGGACTGTAAGGTGGATAGAAAGCTGGCTAGATCGTCGGGCTCAACGGGTAGTGATCAATGGCTCCATGTCTAGTTGGCAGCCGGTTTCAAGCGGAGTGCCCCAAGAGTCGGTCCTGGGGCCGGTTTTGTTTAATATCTTTATTAATGATCTGGAGGATGGTGTGGACTGCACTCTCAGCAAGTTTGCAGATGACACTAAACTAGGAGGTGTGGTAGATACACTAGAGGGTAGGGATCGGATACAGAGGGACCTAGACAAATTAGAGGATTGGGCCAAAAAAAACCTGATGAGGTTCAACAAGGACAAGTGCAGAGTCCTGCACTTAGGACGGAAGAATTCCATGCACTGCTACAGATTAGGGACCGAATGGCTAGGTAGCAGTTCTGCAGAAAAGGACCTAAGGGTCACAGTGGACGAGAAGCTGGATATGAGTCAACAGTGTGCTCTTGTTGCCAAGAAGGCTAACGGCATTTTGGGCTGTATAAATAGGGGCATTGCCAGCAGATCGAGGAACGTGATCGTTCCCCTTTATTCGACATTGGTGAGGCCTCATCTGGAATACTGTGTCCAGTTTTGGGCCCCACACTACAAGAAGGATGTGGAAAAATTGGAAAGAGTCCAACGGAGGGTAACAAAAATGATTAGGAGTCTGGAGCACATGACTTATGAGGAGAGGCTGAGGGAACTGGGATTGTTTAGTCTGCAGAAGAGAAGAATGAGGGGGGATTTGATAGCAGCCTTCAATTACCTGAAGGGGGGTTCTAAAGAGGATGGAGCTCGGCTGTTCTCAGTGGTGGCAGATGACAGAATAAGGAGCAATGGTCTCAAGTTGCAGTGGGGGAGGTCCAGGTTGGATATTAGGAAAAACTATTTCACTAGGAGGGTGGTGAAACACTGGAATGCGTTACCTAGGGAGGTGGTGGAGTCTCCTTCCTTGGAGGTTTTTAAGGCCCAGCTTGACAAAGCCCTGGCTGGGATGATTTAGTTGGGAATTGGTCCTGCTTTGAGCAGGGGGTTGGACTAGATGACCTCTTGAGGTCCCTTCCAACCCTGATATTCTATGATTCTATGATTCTATGTATGAGTGAAGAGTGGAAGTTTCCTTTGTAAGTTAAAAGAAGCCAAGAAGGAGAGCAGGAAAAAGAACAGAACGAGTTAGCTGAGGAAAAAAATATAGCTAGCAAGCTCAGGCCAAAGATAAGATGCTGGCACCATCCAAGGACATTGTTCACAGCTAAGACTTGGCTGACAACCAAGAAAAGGGGGGCCTAAATGTGCCCAAGCAACTATGAGGTCTGCAAAATACTGCCAGGCATTAATGAAATGTGTTAGGTTTCTTTTCTCACAGATAAAAGAAGTGCTAACCAAAGACCCTAGCAGCCCTGCCATTCATTAAACAAGGAGACTGAGTCTACGTAAAGTCCATCAACGAAAAACTGCTTTGGATCCACACTGGAAAGGCCCTTTCCAAGTTCTGTTAACCACCAACACCGCTGTGAAGTACCAAGGACTGCCCACCTGGACCCAGGCTTCTCACTGTAAAAAGACCCCTCCACCTCGGGAGGACTCTCCGACTGATGATAAGCCTATTTAAAGACAGGGTGATGTGCTAGTAACCTCTCCCCTGTATGATGCTGAACCACACTTCTTCAGGAAAAGAGAAGAAGGAACACTTGCTTCACTGAAACCACAAAGTCCAGGAATTCCTGACTACAAAAGACATTAAGAACTGACCCTGGTGAAGAAACAAAGAATTATACGCTGGCAGGGAGGCTCTTAGACCCCTGGCCTCCCAGGTACAGGCTGAATGTCTAGTTTGCCAAAAGAACAACCCTTGACCAGAAGTGTCAGTGCCACCAGCCACTCTGGAACCTACCCCAGGCCCAGGGCTGGTTTGGCAAATAGACTTTACTGAGTTCCCCCGGACCCAAGGATTCAAATACCTTTTCGTCTTGGTGGATCGATTCAGCGGATGGCCTGAAGCCTTCCCATGCCATAACAACACTGCCAAAACGGTGGCTCTGAAATTTGTCAAGGAGATCATTCCCCGCTTCGGACTCCCCCAGTGGATGGAATCTGACAATGGAACACACTTCACATCCCAAGTCATTCAAAAGATATCGGATGCCTTGCAAATCCCCTGGAAGCTCCACACTCCATGGTGACCGCAGGCCAGTGGAGTAGTGGAACGCACAAATCAGACACTTAAGCGGCACCTCTCAAAGGTCTGCCAAGAGGCTTCCCTTAAGTGGCCTGATGCCTTACCCCTTGTTTTGCTCCGCATTCGCGCTCTCCCAAAGGGCAGGTTAGGGCTCAGTCCCTTTGAGATTATGTTTGGAAGGTCATGGCCTATGAATGATACACCGGTTCTGGCAGGGGAGTGGGAGGTAGGCTGTGGTTTCTTATCTCAGTATATGTGCTCTCTGTCTGCTGTTCTCTGTTCTCTCCACAGGTATACCAGAGATTTGCAGCCTCTCCCGCTGGATGCCCCTGTCCACTCCTTGCAGCCAGGCGATTCCGTTCTCGTTCGGACCTGAAAGGACGAGCCTCTCCAAGAAAAGTGGAAGGGACCCCACACCGTCCTGCTGGTCTCCCACACAGCAGCAAAGGTCGAAGGACACAAGAACTGGATTCATCACTCCCGTCTGAAGGCAGTGCCCGCTCCTGAACAGTGGACCGTCCAGCCTACGGAAAAGGACTACCAGCGACGACCTGAGACTTAAACTGTTATTCAAAAGACAATAAGGCCTGCTGGGAATGCCCTGTGGTCTCTTTGGACAGTCGCAGTGCACTCCCCACGAAAACTCTAAGCGTTGGTTGTGTTTATTTTCACAGGGCCGGCCTAACCTGGTGTTCTGGTCCCTTTTGTTTTTAACCTGCCTACTATTGGTAATTGATATTTTGTGGGTATTTGGGGAATTGTAATTGTTAGGCCCTAGGGTCACCTGCCCAGCATGAGTTCAGGTCCAGGGTCTGCCACAGTGGTACTCTTTGCCATAGGGACACTCCTCTCGTTACCTCCCGTTTCCCCCCAGGCACATGTGGGATGGAAAGGGATCCCTACTAACTTGGAAACAAACACATATGAGTCCTTGAAGGTTTGCTTTGCCCAAGAGTTTAACCTCTCTAACTGCTAAGTATGCTCCCAAATCCCGCACCACGCAGCAGGGTTACCCTGGAGGGTGGTCCCCCAAAATTGGTCAGATATCTGTTGGGGATGGTTCAGTAGGGGAAGAAATACCTCAGGTATCCCGTTGTCGCAAAACTGTACCATTGAATCCCAGTATGCATTAAGGGACAACCCCTGGCCACCCCAGGCAGCGTAAATCTTTGTATGCCATCTCAGAGCCCATTAAGGAAGGAGACAGGTTGGGTATGATCCTCCTCCCATCCTATGGGGTGGAACGGCTAACCCAATTTTATCGCAGGCTCTCTGTGTTTCTCATCAAGTTGGCCAGTAAAACCTTGGCCATAGAGAAGAGCCTTAACTCAAAGCTATACCAGCTCTGGTTGCTGTCCCTGCAAAACAGACAGGCCTTAGATTATGTTTTAGCCTCCCAGGGCGGAGTGTGTGCCCTTATTGGGAATGAATGTTGTACTTATGTCCCGGAAAACTCACAGGACATTAACAAGCATGTCCTGTCAGCCGAACAGGCTTTTGAGCAGTGGGAGGCCCAGGAAAGGGAACCCACAGGTTTCGATTCCCTTTGAAGTTGGTTGCCCGACCTAGGAGGACTAGGGGGTGGCCTTGTGCGTCTCCTCCTCACAGGTGTGGTACTGTGCTTGGTCACCCTCCTCCTGATTGCTTGTTTTAAGATGCTCCTCCGTAAGCTTTGTGCCCCCCGTTCCTCAAAAATCCAGGCATACCCTCTCATTGAAAACCCCAGCTTCATAGCACTTAATCATATCTTATCCACAGAATATGAGAAAACTCAGCCAAAGGCTTGTTGAGTATTCTCAAAGGAGGGAGTTGTTGACGTCACTAGGCATCACCCTAGGTAACTCGGGAGGGTGGAAGGCCACAAAGTGTCAATGAAGCCTTCCTGCACTAGGCCTAAGTGAACCAAACTATCCTTCCATGTTTAAACTCTAATCAACCTCAAAAGCCAGGTGCAATTGGAATATGTAAGCAACCAGTTATCTGTGTGCAACCCCCTGCTCAAGCGGTAATAATGAGGCCTGCATGTTTCTGGCTGAAGGGAAAAAGGACAAGATAACGGTTTAAAGAAGTTACTAACAAGCTAGGCTTATAGCTGCCAAGAATGACTTAACTGCTTAAATGTAATCGTTATTTGCTTAGTAACTATTACCAGGGACGGGAGGGGTAAAGGGAGGAATGGGGGGGAGAAAGGGAGGGCTAGAGGGGAAAGGGGGGGTGAGGCTTAACTGCAAAATGTATAAAAGAAGAAAAACTGTTCCTGTTAGTGTGCTTGATCTGAGACGTGCCTGTCTCCTAGCACCGCTTTGGGATCCCAAATAAACTTTGTTTGCTTCTCCCCCTGGTGTGTTTATTGGCGCGAAGCACACCGGGCAACGAACCCCGCTGTTACTTTGCCTCGGGCACTGTGTGCTGGCAACAGGGGTGCTGGGTGTTCCCCCAAGGTACAGAGAGCCCAAGGCCCCGCACCTCCCCTTCTGCCCCCTCTTCCCCGCAGGAGCCCAGAGCCCTGGTGTGTGTGTCTCTGCCGCCCCCTGCTGGAGGAGCTGAGCCCTGCTCTGTATATGTGTGTGTGTGAGTGTGTGTGTGTGTGTCCTTGCCCACCCCCCGCGGTCACTGCCCCCACCCCCGTGCACTCCCAGTCCCAGAGTACCCCCAACCCCAGCGCCGGGTGGCGTGACCCCAGTCCCAGCCCCAGGCCGCGTGAGCACCATCCCCAGCCTGCCTGCCCCAGCCTCTCAGCCACAGAAGAGCAGGAAGGGAACTGGAAGTAGGCAGGAGGAGGTCTGGGGGTGAAGCATGGGTGGGGCCATGCCTGGCTCTTTGGGGAGGCACAGCCTTCCCCGGCCTATGATACCTGCCGCCCATGGGGTAATTGTTGAAAGTTATAATCAATTAAAATTAAAGTTAAATAATCTTTTAAACAAAAAATAGTGTGTGTGGGGCGTGGAGAGGTGGTAAACAAAAATGTTTAGTTTTTGGGAAACAGACAGTTATGATGGCTGAACAAAACCATATTTGATCAAAATGCAGCTAAAACAATGGATGTAAATTTGGAGGAACCATTTGCTCAAAGAGATTACTCAAGGAGCTAATAGAGGAGGTATCTGAGCCTCTAGCTATTATCTTTGGAAAATCATGGGAGACGGGAGAGATTCCAGAAGACTGGAAAAGGGCAAATATAGTGCCCATCTATAAAAAGGGAAATAAAAACAACCCAGGAAACTACAGACCAGTTAGTTTAACTTCTGTGCCAGGGAAGATAATGGAGCAAGTAATTAAGGAAATCATCTGCAAACACTTGGAAGGTGGTAAGGTGATAGGGAACAGCCAGCATGGATTTGTGAAGAACAAATCATGTCAAACCAATCTGATAGCTTTCTTTGATAGGATAATGAGCCTTGTGGATAAGGGTGAGGCTGTGGATGTGGTATACCTAGACTTTAATAAGGCATTTGATACGGTCTCGCATGATATTCTTATCGATAAACTAGGCAAATACAATTTAGATGGGGCTACTATAAGGTGGGTGCATAACTGGCTGGATAACCATACTCAGAGAGTTGTTATTAATGGTTCTCAATCCTGCTGGAAAGGCGTAACGAGTGGGGTACCGCAGGGGTCTGTTTTGGGACCGGCGCTGTTCAATATCTTCATCAACGACTTAGATATTGGCATAGAAAGTACGCTTATTAAGTTTGCGGAGGATACCAAACTGGGAGGGATTGCAACTGCTTTGGAGGACAGGGTCATAATTCAAAATGATCTAGACAAATTGGAGAAATGGTCTGAGTTAAACAGGATGAAGTTTAACAAAGACAAATGCAAAGTGCTCCACTTAGGAAGAAAAAATCAGTTTCACACATACAGAATGGGAAGAGACTGTCTAGGAAGGAGTACGGCAGAAAGGGATCTAGGGGTTATAGTGGACCACAAGCTAAATATGAGTCAACAGTGTGATGCTGTTGCAAAAAAAGCAAACCTGATTCTGGGATGTATTAACAGGTGTGTTGTGAGCAAGACACGAGAAGTCATTCTTCCGCTCTACTCTGCTCTGGTTAGGCCTCAGCTGGAGTATTGTGTCCAGTTCTGGGCACCGCATTTTAAAAAAGATGTGGAGAAATTGGAAAGGGTCCAGAGAAGAGCAACAAGAATGATTAAAGGTCTTGAGAACATGACCTATGAAGGAAGGCTGAAAGAATTGGGTTTGTTTAGTTTGGAAAAGAGAAGACTGAGAGGGGACATGATAGCAGTTTTCAGGTATTTAAAAGGGTGTCATAAGGAGGAGGGAGAAAACTTGTTCACCTTAGCCTCTAAGGATAGAACCAGAAGCAATGGGTTTAAACCGCAGCAAGGGAGGTCTAGGTTGGACATTAGGAAAAAGTTCCTAACTGTCAGGGTGGTTAAACACTGGAATAAATTGCCTAGGGAGGTTGTGGAATCTCCATCCCTGGAGATATTTAAGAGTAGGTTAGATAAATGTCTATCAGGGATGGTCTAGACAGTATTTGGTCCTGCCATGCGGGCAGGGGACTGGACTCGATGACCTCTCGAGGTCCCTTCCAGTCCTAGAATCTATGAATCTATAAGTCAGATTCAATCTTTGATGAAAGGGTAGATTCAAACTTTAGCAAAAGTTTCAAATACCAAATTCCCAAACATTTTTTGGGAAAAAAGGAGGGAAACAGATCACCCCGTAGAGGTTTAGGGGGAGCCGTACCCTCAGACAGGCTTGCCGGTTTTGTTCCGGCCTAGTGCTGGCTCCCGAACCGCCACAAGGTGGCACTGTTGCAGCCCAGAAAGCCTCTGGCCACAGGCGGAGGAGCCTGAGAGCTGACAGGGAGAGCAGGGGTGGGCGCCAGTCAGTGCTGGGTTTCCCCAACTTCTGCCCTGCGCAGGGGCTGCTCCCGTTGAAGAGCACCAGCCTCAGAGCCCCTCCGCTCCCCCCGCGGCTCATACGGGAGGAAGGATTGGGTGACAAGGGCGGTTCAGGTAAAAGGAAGGGAGTGGGCACCTGGCCAAAAGAGCCAATGGGAAGGCTAGAACTTTTAAAAATCGAAACAAGACTCCCCTTTTGTCTGTCTGTGGTTGTTTTCCCGGGGAGATGCAGACAGGGCAGAGCTATGCTGTAAGAAGCTTGGGCCAGGTATGAAAAAATCATCAGTATCATACCTAGAAATTACTCATCTAAAACTCCAGATACATAAGTAAATCAGGAAATATTTAGGAAGATGCGATCAGGTTTGTCCCTTTTATTTCATTATGGCTTGTGGATTCCTCTGTGCTAACCCCAGCTGCTTTTGTTTTGCTTGCAACCTTTAAGCTGGACCTCAAGAAAGCTATTCTTGGTGCTTAATCCTTGTAGTTGCTCTTTTAAAATCTAGCAATAGCCTGAGTTCCCGGATGTACTTTCTTTTTTTTTTAATTAATAAAATTTACCTTTTTTAAGAACAGGATTGGATTTTTGTGTCTTAAGAAGTTTGTGCGCATGTTGTTTAATTAGCTGCTGGCAACAGCTGATTTCCTTTTTTTTTCTTTCTCGGCTTTTCCCTGGAGGGGAGGATGAAAGGGCTTGAGGGGACCCCACAGGAAGGAATTCCCAAGTGCTCCTTCCTGGGTTCTCAAAGGGGTTCTGCACATGGGTGGTGGCAGCATCTACCCATCCAAGGTCAGAGAGAAGCTGTAACCTTGGGAGTTCCAGCCTGGAGTGGCCAGTATTAATTTTTAGAATCCTTGCAGGCCCCCACCTTCTGCACTCGAAGTGCCAGAGTGGGGAATTAGCCTTGACAGCCATCAAGGAAGAGGAGGGTGCCCCGATGGCCTCAGCTGCAGAAAGGAAGCCTGGGGAGGTGGAGAGCCGGGTAGAGGAGAGGGTGGGGTTGGAAGGCAGAGTGGGGAGCAGGGGCGGCTCTATGTATTTTGCCACCCCAAGCACGGCAGTCAAGCGGCTTTCGGTGGCGCACCTGCGGGAGGTCCGCCGGTCCCGCGGCTTCGGTGTACCCGCCGCCAAATTGCCACCAAAGCCACGGGACCGGCGGACCTCCCGTAGGCAGGCATGCCGCCGAAGGCTCCCTGACTGCCACCCCCACAGCGACTGGCAGGCCGCCCCCCGTGGCTTGCCACCCGAGGCACGTGCTTGGTGCACTGGTACCTGGAGCCGCCCCTGGTGGGGAGGGGGAGATGGGGGGAAGTAGCTACTGAGGGAAGCAGAGTGGGTCAAGGAAGGGGAGGTGGGGTGTATTAGGTGCTAGAGGGACGGGGTGGAGTGGGGCACAGGGTAGTGTGGGGGACAATGAGGTAGAGGGAGATGGGAGGGGTGAGACAGATGGAGGAGGTGGTGTGGGGCAGAGGGAGAGGTGGGGCAGGGATGTCCTTAACTGACACTGCCCCCCACGCTGTCTCCCCAGCTCCCAGACCATCCCCCTGGATGGCCCCCTCCACTGCCTGGTCCCACATGCCCAGGGCCATCCAATGCCCCCACCACCAAATTCTGCCCCTCCCCTCCCCCCATTCCCTCTTTCACCCCCTTTCCCTCCAGTACCTGTTCCCCACTTCAACCTCTTCAGCCCCCCACATGGGAGATCCCCCTTCCTTGCTTCAAGCACCCCATTTGTGCCTCTCATATTTACTGTCTCTTTCCCCACTGTCCCCCTCATCCAGTCCCCAGCCCTCCAATTCCACGGGAGGGGGGTAAACTCCACCCAGTCACTGACTCTAAGGGATCCTCCTTCACGCAGCCCAAGCTGTGCTGGGGACCCTGGCATCCTGGAACCGGAGCCACAGCCCCCCTAGCCCAACCCCACACCCTGGAGCGCTGCTCCCAATGCCAAACAGGGGGCGAGGCGGAGCCTGGAAGGGACCCAGGCATCCAGGCAGCAGGCTGCAGTATCAGGAGAGGAGGTTCCACACCTCTAACTGTGGGAGGATGAATGGGGAGAGGGGAGGTAGCAGCGGGATTTGGGGAGGGGGTCATGGCCCCCATCAGTGGGCGGTGGGGCGTCCAGCTTCCCTCCAAGGTTTGCACCTGCATCATTCACAGCCCTGACCTGCCTCCCACTGGAGCTGCTTCAGGAGCCGCATGCTGCTCCCTCTCCAACAGGCCCAGCTCCACATCTGGCTCTGTGACCCCCACCCCCGCCCAAAGAGAGACACCCCACACACAGTCTCCACCCCCAGCCCCCAATGCAGCTAGCTCTGTCACCCCCCTGATGCTGACACCCCCTTTGTCTCCCCCTGCAGGCGGGGCGGTGCTGGGCCCAGCCAAAGAACAGGCCCAATCGTGATCCTACTACCCCACGGGCACCACCACAACTACCCCTTTGCCCACCAGGTCCCACACTGTGCCCTAGGGGGCAGCCAGCACATAGGACCCCCCTCAGTGACCGGAGTTCAGGGACCTCCATCAGCCAGCATAGGGCACCAGGAGCCCTGGTATTCATATCCCCCCAGCCCTCAAAGAGCTGCAGGTACTCCAGGCAGCCCATCAGCTCCCAAGGGATGGGCAGAGCTCTGGCACCGCCCCCTAATCAGCCAGCAAGCAGGAGGGGACTGGCTCTGGGACTCTCCCAACAGTCAGGCTGAGGGAGCCGGAGAGACCAGCCCGAGAGAGGTAGTTGCTTTCTACACCCACTTTCTAGCTGGGGGCCCCCCAAGCAAAGCTTCCCTCACTTGATTTCCAGCAGGGGGCGGGGGGTGAGGCTGGGAGCCAGGACTCCTGGATTCTATCCCCAGCTCTGGGAGGGGAGGGGGGTCTAGTGGTTAGAGCAAGGGCGGGGCTAGTAGCCAGCACGCCTGGGATTGGGCCACTCACCTCTCCCTGTTCCATGCCTCAGTTTCTCCATGGAAGAGGGACAAGGATATATTCCCTCCCCCCACCCTGATGGCTTGAGAGATGGCTCTGCCCAGCAGGGGATGGCCTCAGCCAGGGCAGCGAGCTCAGGGGAGGGAACCCTGCCTGCCCCAAGTGCTCCAGGCAGGGCAGGCGAGGAAGATGCAGCTGGGACTGTCGCTACCTCAGCACAGGAATAAACCCCTGGGCTCAGGCACCTGGGCCGGGGCTGTGTTTATTGGCCCCTTGGGCAGGGCACTAGGGAGGCCGGGATGGTCCAGGCAGAACCACAGGCCCAGCCGGCCTGGAGCAGCCATATAGAGCTGGTGCCCCCTAGTGGAGAAAGGCCCCATGTCCCATTCCCTGTCCCCCTGAGCCAGCCAGTTTCTGCCCTGGGCCAGATCGGAGCTGGGGCTCCCCAGAGGGGAAAGGCCCCATGTCCCAATCCCTGCCATGGGCCTGAATGTGAATTTAGTCAGAATTAGAGAAAGCCACAAAACTCATCGTGATCCACCCCAAACCTGACACCAGCTCCCCCCCTCTGCTCAGCTCCCCCAAACCCTCCCACTGCCAGCACCTGGTCACCCCCTTAACACTGATCCCCACCCTGCGCAAGAGGGGACAGCTGGACTGGGCTAGGCCCCCAATAACTCCACCCCACATTGGTGTGTCCCACCCACACGCCTTCCCTAACATGGATGTGACTATCTACAACTCCACCCTTTTGGGGGCGAGGCTCCCCTAGCCACTCCCAGGCAGGGTGGGCCATCAGGCTCATCTGTGCTGCTGCTGCTGGAGGGTCTTGAGGGCCAGGGTCCAGTGCTCCAGCAACTGCTGCAGGGTGAGGCCCAGGCGGCACTCCGCGGGCAGGGAAAACTGCCCTGGCTGCTCCCACCTGCAGACAGGGAGAGGGAGAGAGCGGGGAGGGGGTGAGATGGCTCCTTCCGGCCATGCCCCCTATGGCTCCCCTCCAGCACAGACACCCCCATGTCCACCCTTACTCCCCTCACCCAACCCCCTCCCCGACATCCACCCTCATAGCACATGCCCCCCGGCCTCTCCCTAGGTACGCCCATTCTCCAGAGGGACCAGGGCACCCTCTTCCTTCCCACCCCAGCCCCCAACACCCCCGATCATTTCCTCCCTCCTGTGTCCACCCCACTTGGGCAAGCCCCCTCACCTCCTCACAGCCTCCATCCCAGGAGGGGAGAACCAACCCTGGATCACCCCCAGCACAGGGTGGGTGAGGTTCCCAGCCAAAGGGAGCTGCGGAGCAAGAGCTTGGGGCAGGGGCAGCACATGGAGCCCTCATGACCGCCTCTACTTCCAGGAGCCAGAGGGACATGCTGGCTGCCACTTGGTAGCCAGGGCAGGCAGGGAGCCTGCCTTAGCCCTGCTGTGCTGCCAACTGGACTTTTAAGAGCCAGGTCAGCGGTACTGACCGGAGTGGCCAGGGTCCCTTTTCGATCAGTCATTCTGGTCGAAAACCAGACACCTGGCAACCCTACCTATAGGTCGGTCTACTAGTGCTCTCAGCTTATGATCAGAGACATCGGTTTGTTGCTATGGCTTTCTTGGGTTAAGACATCTGCCAATGGTCCCGTCCAAACATATCCTGAAGCTGGTGTTAGGCCATGATCCTGGTGTCGCTGTGGACAAAGCTCCCCCTTAAACGCTCTGTTCCCAGGTCCCCAAAACATAGGGGTCATTGTTAGGCCATTTATCTGTGCCAAAGTTCATAGGCCCCAAGCCTTATGCTAGGGTTACCATATTTCAGCAAGAAAAAAAGAGGACGGGAGGAGCCCCGCCCTAGCCCCGCCCCTGCCCCTCCCACTTCCCGCCCCCCCCAGAACCCCCAACCCTCCCCCCGTTCCTTGTCCCCTGACTGCCCCCTCCTGGGACCCCTGCCCCTAACTGCCCCCCAGGACTCCACTCCCTATCTAAGCCTCCCTGCCTCTTGTCCCCTGACTGCCCCAACCCTTATCCACACCCCCACCCCCAGACAGACCCCTGGGACTCCCACGCCCCATCCAACCACTCCCCACCCCCTGACAGCCCCCCCCAGAACTCCCAACCCATCTAAACCCCTCTGCTCCCTGTCCCCTGACTGCTCCGATCCATCTCCCCACCCCTGCCACCTGACAGCCCCCCCCCAGAACTCCCAAACACTCCCCCCCTGCTCCTTGTCCCCTGACTGCCCCCTCCTGGGACCCCTGCTCCTAACTGCCCTCCAGAACCCCACCCCCTACCTAAGACTCCCTGTTCCTTGTCCCCTAACTGCCCCCTCCTAAGACCCCCCCCAACTGCCCCCCAGGACCCTACCCCCTACCTGTACCCTGACTGCCCAAAACTTTCTCCACTCCCCCCAAAAAGCCCCCCCCCGTTTCTTGACCTCCACCTCCAGAACCTTCCTGCCCCCTGACCTCCTTACCCTGCTGCTCAGAACAGAGTGTTGGGCTCTGTGCAGCCGAGCCGGACACGTGGCTGAGCTCCCCAGCACAACAAAACCTGGTCCCTGGCCCTGCACAACAAAACCCGGTCTGGCCCTGCACAGTGCTGCTGGACTGGGCTGCAAGGGAGCTGCTGGCTCAGAATGCAGGGCGGATCCGGCTCCTCTACAGCTGCTCCTGAGTCCAGCCCGGGACTTCCCTGCAGCCCTCCCAGCCACTCGCTCTGCTAATCCCGGACATTGTGAGTGCTTTACAAATTCCCCCCGGACGCTATTTTTAGCACACAAAAGGAGGACATGTCCGGGTAAATCCGGACGAATGGTAACCCTACCTTATGCTAACTGCTGCAGACAGCATCGCACAGGAGACAGGCCTGTGAGTTCTTTGCATTACTGCCCCATAAAATAAATGCTAAAGCTAGCTCTTTGGGCTACACAACACTGCCACTGGGCCCCATGTGACCACGAACTAGCCACTCCGTGCCTTAGTTTCCCCATCTGTTTAATGAGGATAAAAATCTTACTTTTTCTTTTTAAACTGCAAATGCTTTGGGGCAGTCTCTCGCTGTGTGTCTGGGCAGCGCATGGCACAACGGGGCCCTGATCCCAGCTGGGGCAGCGTCTGTCTCTCGCTGTGTGTCTGGGCAGCGCCTGGCACAACGGGGCCCTCTTCCCAGCAGGGAGAGGGACTGTCTCTCGCTGTGTGTCTAGGCAGCGCCTGGCACAAGGGGTCCCTGATCCCAGCTGGGGCAGTGTCACGGAGTCCCCGGGCGATGCTCTGGAACTGCTCCCTACGAAGCCAGGCAGGACTCTGGTGAAGTCTCCTCTCTGTGAGCAAACTGTCTTCAAGGCAAGCAGCTCACATGGCTTCACCTTCCTGGGTCTGACCACGGAGCATTCAGCATCCTCTGCCCCTCCATGCGCTTCAAACAGCGAGTCCGCCCTGGCAGGGTCCTGGGGAAGCCAGAGGGTCCTGCACCCCCACTCCGCAGTCAGACATGACTCTCAGCCATCCAGTAAAAGAGGTTTATTAGATGACAGGAACATGGTCTAAAACAGAGCTTGTAGGTACAGAGAACAGGACCCCTCAGCCAGGTCCATTTTGTGGGGCAGTGAGCCAGACACCCACGTCTGCACTCACTCCACGTCCCCAGCCAGCCCCAAACTGAACCTCTCCAGCCCCTCCTCTCTGGCCTTTGTCTCTTTCCCAGGCCAGAAGGTCACCTGTTCTCTTTGTTCTCCAACACCTTCAGTTGGCATCTTTGCAGAGGAGGGGCCCAGGCCATTAGTTGCCAGGAGACAGAGTGTCGGCCATTCTCTGTCCAGACAGAATCACAGGGGCCTACTTGGGCTCTGCAACAATTATACACCCTGATCCCACCCCCTAGATACCTAAGAAATGCATAGGGGAAACTGAGGCACCCCCACAGTAATCAGAGGAAACATTAAGAAAATTCCCACTTCGTCACAGGCAGTGACTGTCTCTTACTGTGTGTCTAGGCATCTCCTGGCATGACAGAGCCCTGATCTCAGCTGGGGCAGGGACTGTCTCTCACTGTGTGTCTGGGCAGCGCCAGGCATGACGGGGCCCTGATCCCAGCTGGGGCAGGGACTGTCCCTCACTGGGTGCCTGGGTAGAGCCTGAAAGGACAGTGCCCTGATCCCAGCTGGGGCAGGGACTGTCTCTCGCTGTATGTCTGGGCAGTACCTGGCACAACAGAGCCCCGATCTCAGCTGAGGTAGTGACTGTCTTTCATTGTGTGTCTGGGAAGCACCTGGCACAATGGGGCCCTTGTCACGGAGTTTGGGGGAGACAAGGCCCTGCACCCCCCGCCTTCCTGCGATTCACCGTGACTCTCAGCCAGGCAGTAGAACAGAAGGTTTATTAGATGACTATTATTAGAGGAATACAGTCCACACCAGAGCTTGTAGGCATAAACAGGACCCCCTTAGCCATGCCCTTCTGGGTAGTAGGGAACTTAGCCCCCAACCTCGGGGTTCTCTACGATTCCACAGCCAGTCCAAGACTGAACCTCTCCAGCCCCTCCTTTCTGGCCTTTTCCTCTTTCCCAGGCCAGGAGGTCACCTGATCTCTTTGTTCTCCAACACCTTTAGCTATCCCCTTGCAGGCAGGAAGGACCTCGGCCATTAATTTCAGGAGACAGAGTGCCGGCCATTTATGCACAGTCTCACCCCTAGAAACTTAAGAAATGTATAGGGGAAACTGAGGTACCCACACAGTATTCAGAGGAAACATTAAGAATAGTCCCACTTTGTCACAGCCCTGATCTCAGCTGGGGCAGGAACTGTCCCTCACTGGGTGCCTGGGTAGCGCCTGAAAGAACGGTGCCCTCTGTGATGGGTTGGATCACAGAACCCTCCTTGGGAGCTGCCACCTGATGTGCCAAGACTACTTCTACCCCTGTTTTCCCTGCCGGCTCAGGACTCCAGCACCCTGTCTTGCTGAGCAGACACTCCCGTCTGCTCCAACAAAGACCCAGGGTCTGAATTACTTGCTCCAAAGCTACAGGCTTCACTAAAAGCAGCTCACAGAAGTGTTCTTGTCTTTAACACTCAGATGCCCAACTCCCAATGGGGTCTAAACTCAAATAAATCCATTTTACCCTGTACAAAGCTTGTGCAGGGTAAACTCATAAATTGTTCGCCCTCTATAACACTGATAGAGAGATATGCACAGTTGTTTGCTCCCCCAGGTATTAATACATACTCTGAGTTAATTAATAAGTAAAAAGTGATTTTATTAAATACAGAAAGTAGGATTTAAGTGGTTCCAAGTAGTAACAGACAGAATAAAGTAAGTTACCAAGCAAAATAAAATAAAACGCACAAATCTATGTCTAATCAAACTGAATACAGATAATCTCACCCAAAGGGCTGGTCTATACTAGGGGGGGGGATCGATCCAAGATACGCAACTTCAGCTACACGAATAGCGTAGCTGAAGTCGAAGTATCTTGGATCAAATTACCTGGGGTCCAGACGGCGCGGGATCGATGGCCACGGCTCCCCCGTCGACTGCGCTACCACCGCTCGCTCTGGTGGAGTTCCGGAGTTGACAGTGAGCACGTTCGGGGATCAATATATCGCGTCTTAATGAGACGCGATATATCGAGCCTGAATAAATCAATTGCTACCCGCCGATACGGCAGGTAGTGAAGACGTACCCTCAGAAATGCTTCAGTAAGTTTTTTCTTCAGACTGGACACCTTCCAGGCCTGGGCACACTTCTTTCCCCTGGTACAGCTCTTGTTCCAGCTCAGGTGGTAGCTAGGGGATTCTTCATGATGGCTCCTCTCCTCTTTGTTCTGTTCCAGCCCTTTATATATCTTTTGCATTAGGCTGGAATCCTTTGTCCCTCTCCGGGTTCCCACTCCCTCCTTCTCAATGGAAAGACACCAGGTTAAAGATAGATTCCAGTTCAGGTGACATGATCACATGTCACTACAAGACTTCATTGCCCACTTGCCAGCACACACATATACAGGAAGACTTACAGGTAAAACACATGCATCCGAAGAAGTGGGTTGTAGCCCACGAAAGCTTATGCTCTAATAAATTTGTTAGTCTCTAAGGTGCCACAAGTACTCCTGTTCTTTTTGAGGTAAAACACAGCCATCTGCAGACAATGGTCCTGGTTAATGGGAGTCATCAAGATTCCAAACCACCATTAATGGCCCACACTTTGCATAATTACAATAGGCCCTCAGAGTTATATTTCATATTTCTAGTTTCAGATACAAGAGTGATACATTTATACAAATAGGATGATCACACTCAGTAGATTATAAGCTTTGTAATGATGCCTTGCAAGAGACCTTTTGCATGAAGCATATTCTAGTTACATTATATTCACTCATTAGCACATTTTTATAAAATCATATAGATTGCAACGTCACACCCTGATCCCAGCTGGGGCAGGGATTGTGACCCGCTGTGTGTCTGGGCAGCACCGGGCACAACTGAGCTCTGATCCCAGCTGGGGCAGAGACTGTCTCTTGCTGTGTGTCTGGGCCGCGCCTGGCACAACAGCACCCTGATCCCAGCTGGGAGAGGGATTGTCCCTCGCTGTGTGTCTGGGCTGCGCCTGGCACCACAGCACCCTGATCCCAGCTGGGAGAGGGATTGTCTCTTGCTGTGTGTCTGGGCAACACCTGGCACAAGGGGGCCCTGATCCCAACTGGGGCACGGACTGTCTCTCGCTGTGTGTCTGGGCCGTGCCTTGCACAATGGGACCCTGATGGCCTGCTGCACAAAGACGAGTGATGAAAGCAGGCCTCCTTGGTTCTTTATCCAGCTGTGGGAGGAGAGCAGAGTCTACAGGTTAGAGCAGCGGGTGGGGCACTGGGAACCAGGACTCCTGGGTTCTGTCCCTGGCTCTGGGAGGGGTGTGGGGTCTTGTGGTTAGAGCAGGGGGACTGGCAGTGAGGACTTTTGAGTTCTATATCTGGCTTTGGGATGAGAGTGGGGGCCCAATGCATTAGAGTAGTGGGGACTGGGAATCAGGACTCCTGGGTTCTATCCCTGGCTTGGGGAGTGGAGTGGTGTCTAATGGTTAGACCAGGGGAGGAAGCAGGGGCTTTTCTCTGGTAGGCGGCTGGGTGGAATGAGCTGTGAGCATCTCAGACCTGTTTCTAACAAACGTTTCTGAAGCACAAAATCGACACCCCCGGAGGGTGTTAACCAGTCCCTCACTGGCTGAACAGGCCATGGGGACTGAGCTTTCCTCTGCCCCCTAGAGGGGAGAGGGCATTAGCAGGGGCATGAGTATGGCATACAGAATGGCTCAGCAAAGACCCCAGGGGGAATTCAGTCTCCATGGCACATGAGCTGCGCCTTTTCTTTGTTCTGCCAGAAGCCTCCAGGTGGCACTGTTACAATCAGCTTTGCCTGTTCATGCCCTTAGCGTGCAATCAACTGTTCAGGCTTTGGTAGACATTAGTTTTTCATTCATTTTTGCACTTTAGTTCTCTCTCGGGTGCTCGCTGCCTCAGTCTGTGGGGAGTCATTTTCTCCATGGGAACCTGGCATCGGTGGTTTCTGCTGAAAGTACCCACAGAGGGAGTTCCATGGATGCCATTTACAACAACCTCTGTACAGGACTGGTGCACGTACAGCAAATAAACAAGTTGCACTGAGAATATACCCAGCCTCCAGGGCCGGCTCCAGGCACCAGCTGACCAAGCATGTGCCTGGGGCGGCACCTTGTAAGGGGCGGGCAATCTTGGGGTGGCGGGGCAGCGCTCAGGGTTTTTTGTTGTTGTTGTTTATTTGTTTTGTTTTGGCGGGGCGGCACTTGGGGGGGGGGTTTGGTTCAGTGGGGCGGCACTCGGGGGGGGTTGTTGTTGTTGGTTCAGCGGTGCGGCGCTGGGGGGAGTTGTTTTTGGTTCGGCGGGGCGGCGCTCGGGGGGCTTGTTTTTGGTTCAACGGGGTGGCGCTCGGGGGGCTGTTGTTTTTGGTTCGACAGGGGGGTTGGTTTTGGTTCGGCGGGGCAGCACTCAGGGGCGGTTGGTTTTGGTTCGGCGGGGGGGTTGGTTTTGGTTCAGCGGGGCAGTGCTGGGGGGGTTTGTTTTTGGTTTGGTGGGGCGGTGCTTGGGGGGGGTTTTTTTGGTTCGACAGGGCGGCGCTCGGGGGAGGGTTGTTTTTGGTTCGACCGGGGGGTTGGTTTTGGTTCGGCGGGGCAGCACTCAGGGGCGGTTGGTTTTGGTTCGGCGGGGTGGTGCTCGGGGGGCTTGTTTTTGGTTTGGCGGGCGGTGCTTGGGGGGGGTTGTTTTTGGTTCGACGGGGCAGCGCTTGGGAGAGGGTTGTTTTTGGTTCGGTGGGGGGGTTGTTTTTGGTTCGGTGGGGGGGTTGTTTTTGGTTCAGCGGGGTGGCGCTCAGGGGGGTGTTGTTTTTGGTTCAGCGGGGCAACGCTTGGGGGGGTTGTTTTTGGTTCGTCGGGGCGGTGCTCGGGGGAGGGTTGTTTTTGGTTCAACGGGGTGGCGCTCG
Source organism: Chrysemys picta bellii (assembly GCF_011386835.1). Taxonomy (NCBI): domain Eukaryota; kingdom Metazoa; phylum Chordata; order Testudines; family Emydidae; genus Chrysemys; species Chrysemys picta. The sequence goes on along the minus strand of NC_088815.1, from coordinate 1,591,682 downwards.
GGGGGCTGTTGTTTTTGGTTCGACAGGGGGGTTGGTTTTGGTTCGGCGGGGCAGCACTCAGGGGCGGTTGGTTTTGGTTCGGCGGGGGGGTTGTTTTTGGTTCAGCGGGGCGGTGCTGGGGGGGTTTGTTTTTGGTTCGGTGGGGCGGTGCTTGGGGGGGGTTTTTTTGGTTCGACAGGGCGGCGCTCGGGGGAGGGTTGTTTTTGGTTCGACCGGGGGGTTGGTTTTGGTTCGGCGGGGCAGCACTCAGGGGCGGTTGGTTTTGGTTCGGCGGGGTGGTGCTCGGGGGGCTTGTTTTTGGTTTGGCGGGCGGTGCTTGGGGGGGGTTGTTTTTGGTTCGACGGGGCGGCGCTTGGGAGAGGGTTGTTTTTGGTTCGGTGGGGGGGTTGTTTTTGGTTCGGTGGGGTGGCGCTCAGGGGGGTGTTGTTTTTGGTTCGGCAGGGCAACGCTTGGGGGGGTTGTTTTTGATTCGACGGGGCGGTGCTCGGGGGAGGGTTGTTTTTGATTCTACGGGGCGGTGCTCGGGGGAGGGTTGTTTTTGATTCGGCAGGGGGGTTGTTTTTGGTTCAGCGGGGCAGCGCTCACGGGCGGTTGTTTTTGGTTCGGCGGGATGTGTTTCTTTTTTGCTTGGAGCAGCAAAAAAGTTAGAGCCAGCCCTGCCAGCCTCCATGGCACTAATTTCTCTTCCTTCGGGTAACTGACCTGCAAGGCCGTGGATTTTTCTCCCACTCCCCAGAGGAGCAGCGGTATTCCTGTGTTTCTGCAGCGCCTACCACATTGGGGTCCTTGTCTGTGCTTGGGGCTCAGCACTACAACAGAGCAAATACTAACTAATAATACATCTACAAGATATTTACTTCTTCATCCAAACACCATATAACACAGTTACCAGTTGCACACCGACAGTGCGTGGGGACGGCTCGCCTGGAACTGAGATGCAGCCACCTCTGGGGTGGGGCAGCTGGGTAAGAGCGACACATAACACCATGCAGAGATGGTTCACTGGGTGCTGAAATGCAGCCACTTCTGGCACAGGGCAGCCAGGTAACAGCTGCCCCACAGGGATGGCTCACCCGGCGCTAAGATGCAGCACCTCTGGGGCAGGACAGCTGATACTACCTTCCATTTCAGTTTATGCTGCTTTGAGACTCTAAGAGCCACTCTCCCAAAACGCCTCCCCTCCCCCCGCTCCAAACACAAGCATGGAAGTTCCCGGGACCGTGAGATCTTAGGACCACAGCACTTACCCTGGCCCTGGGGCTGCATTAGCCTCTGGGAGCCCCGTCCTATCCCACCGCGGACAGTAACCAGGGAGGCAGGGGGCTACGGCAGATAGACAAACATCCCCGCTCATGGATTTGTAACCCACTAGCCCATATGCCAGGCTGACAGGGGCTGGGACTCAGGGGAGGAAAAGGAACTGTGATAAAGACTTCCTGGCTCTTGATGGCACCAGGCCTGACCTTCACATGTCAAGAAAAGCCAGTGGTGAGAGATGGGGGGGTAGGGAGTGGGCAGACTGGGAACCAGGACTCCTGGGTTCCATTCTCAGCTCTCAGAGCAGAGTAGGGTCTAGTGGTTTCAGCGATGGGTTAGGCACCAGAATTCCTGGGTTCTGTTCCATCTCTAGGAGGGAAGTGGGGTTGTTTAGTTAGTGTGGCGGGTGGGAGTCTGGACTCCTGGGTTCTAGTCCTGGGAAAGGAGTGGGGTCTGGTGGTCAGAGCAGGTGATGGAACTGGGACTCAGGATTCCTGGGACAAAACCTGCAGAGACTGGATTGGAAATGCCACAAGCGGTGCTGGAGGCTGGCCCCCGGACAGAGCGGCGGTGTGCGTCGACAGTGAATGACCGAGGACTAGCTGGGAAGGGACCAGCTGGGAAGGGCCCTCCAAGCAAAGAGAAGCAGTGGGTGTTCAATGCGCTAGAGATGGGGGAGCCCAAGGAGAGAAGCAATTATGAGCTCCTGGCACATGCTGGCTGCTCTGGTTCTCCTGCAGTCTTGTGGGCTCCCGCTCTGCCTTGAGCAGCCACAAACATAAATCTTTGCCAATTCACACCTAGACTCATGGTGCCATCTGCACCTATTCTCCCTGCTGCTTTGCAGAATGTGGTCTGGTCCTTGGGCCCCGCATTCCAGCTTCCAGCCTCGGCAGGCCTAGTTGACATCCGGCTGTGTCTCACTCCCCCTGGGAAAAGTTAAGCCCTTCACACCCAGTGGTGAGCTGGGCCAGCGAGTGGAGAAACTGAGTCATCAAATGATTACAACCCCCCCCACACACACACATTCTCCACCACCCTCCTCCCTACAAAGGAGATTTTGGGGCACAGAGAGCTCTTTAACCCAGCTGACAAAGGCAAAGTGAGATCTGATGGCTGGAGGATGAAGCCAGACAAATCCAGACTGGAAATAAGAAGCAGATTTTCCCCAGGGATGGAGCAGATTCTGCAGCCCTTGGAGTCTTTCCATTGAGATTGGGTGTCTCCCTCTAAAAGCTCTGCTCTAGCTCAACTACCAGATATGGGCTTGAAATCTACAAAGGGAGCAGAGTTCAAGGTATTCTAGCTTGGCCACCAGACATGGGCTTGTAATCTATGAAGGGAGCAGAATTTGAGGGCACACATGCAAGGGGGCAGAGTTGAGGATGCTCTAGCTTGACCCTCAGATTTGTGCTGGAGGCAGGGTAAGAGCTACACATAACACCATGCAGAGATGGTTCACTGGGTGCTGAAATGCAGCCACTTCTGGCACAGGGCAGCCAGGTAACAGCTGTCCCACAGGGATGGCTCACCCGGCCCTAAGATGCAGCACCTCTGGCATACGCAGCATACGCAGCTGTGTAGGGTACCCGCAAATTTGGGGCACCCGTGGGTCTTGGTGTCCACCCTCCCGTGTCTTCCTATCCCTGTTCTGACCCTTCCTGCAGGCTCCCACAGCTGGCTGCTGCAGCATGGTATCTCTTACTCCGGAAGGGATCTAGTAATTTAAAAGTGAAAAAGCCTCCAGCCTGCCAATCCTATTAGCACAACATTGAAACTGTTAAAGAGCCATTCGAGTGGTAATGAAGCCATTTAACAGGCATTTGCCAACCCCCAGGTATCTACTGTCAGTTTCTGAATGAACTGACAAAAACAGTTGTGCATTACTGTAATAACAGGTTTCAGAGTAGCAGCCGTGTTAGTCTGTATCCGCAAAAAGAACAGGAGTCCTTGTGGCACCTTAGAGACTAACAAATTTATTAGAGCATACTCCTCAATATATGTTTCACTCTATATGCATCCGAAGAAGTGGGCTGTAGTCCACGAAAGCTTATGCTCTAATAAATTTGTTAGTCTCTAAGGTGCCACAATTACTGTAATATTTACTCAGAACATGTCAGTCTACAGGAACTTAGTTTAAAATTTGCTTTAAAAATATTTAATTAGTGTTTAATTTTAATTACTATAGTACAAAAAACTTGCTTCCAAAGTCTTCCTGTCCTTTCTGTCCATCCCTTTGTCCCTTCACCCTGCTCCATCTCCCAGTTGAAGAGAGCCCTTAAAGGGACAACACCCCTTTCCTTCCAGATAGCTGAACAAATGAGTTTCCCTTTCTTTACTTCTGACGATTTGATGAACTAGTTTTAAGAGAACCCTTCAGCAAAATCAGTACCTTAGTAAGATATAAAATCCTTTGTTATGCCTAAAATCTTTGGAAACATTTTTTAAAGTTGGTGAAATTTCATAAACATGTCTATTGTTATGGCGTTCACACAAAGTAAATTCTAAAAGCAATGAACATTGTTATGAACACACTAAACCTCTGTGACTGATTAATTTAAAAGAATGTATGTTTCAATGAGTTAAATATGTAGTAATCTGGAATGATTACTTTATGAAGGCTTAAGAGTACATTTAAAAAATATAAAATCAACTTAGAAATACTGATTAAGAAAATGTAAAACAGAGAAGAGCTGCATCATGTATTCCATAATATTTAATGTTGTGTTCAGCAAGACAGCTGATTTGCCCTTACTACAAAGTTTTTGCAAATAAATCTCTGACAAACTTCAAGGTATATCAGAAAACCTGTGACTGACATTTTTTATCCCCAAATTTAGTGCTTCTGCATGTCCAGTCTTCACCATCTAGCATGCATGCAGTGGAAAACATGCTCCATTTCTTTAGAAAGAAATGGCAGAAGAGTGTTTTTTTCAAATGTCATTTGCATTATTTAGGTTCAGGGATTTGGCTGGAAGGGGGGTGAGCAGGATGGGGGACGGAAGAGAGGAGGGAGACAGTGTGGAGAGGGCGGGGCCTGGGCAGAGTGGGGGCGGGACTTGGGGCAGAGCAGGGGTGGAGTATGGGCAGGTCCACAGGCGGGCTGGGGAGCTAGCCTCCCCAAGTGGCAGCTTCACCCACTGCCCATGACAGCAGGTAAGAATGGGTCGGCTCCCACACACCCAGCACACGCTGCAGTGTCCTTAGGCAGGGGCTGTATTCACAGAGCCGAATGCACCGGCGCTGCACATTCTGCGTGCAGGAAAGGGTACAGGGGTCTCTGCCAGGAACTGTGACTCTTCGCCGCCGTGAGCTCACTATTCTTTGCTGCCTCATCCCTCCCGCCCCGGGCTGCGAGCCTGGGCTGACGTCGGGCATAGGGGCACCAGTTTAATAATACTGAATAGGGCCCCATAAATCTAAGGACGGCCCTGGCTGGAGGCAGGGGGTGGTGCAGCCTGGATGCTCGTAATGGTCCCTTCTGGCTTTAGAACCTGTAAATCTCTGAGTCCTGCCTTCCAGCCAGCCCCCTCCCCCACTCCACTGCTTATAACCACTGGGCTTTATCGTCTCCTAAACAGCAAGTCTCTCGCTGCTGGGAGGTAGGAAGTTTCTCTCAGCTCCTTTCCCTCAACTCTCTGCAGAAACACACGAGGAGGGATTATTTTTATCGGCCTTGACCCCACTGCCTCCATGATGAGTTTCAGTGGTGGGATCAGCCCAGACAACCAGTTGCTCTCCCAGCTCTGGGGGTAGGTGAGAGCTGCTCTGAGATCTAACCTCCCAGCAGTTTTCCCTAGTCTGGGCCTACAAATGTCACATTTAGGGGACACCAGGGGCTCTTGACGTCTGCAAGGCGGCTCAGAACAGCTTCAATGGTTTCAAAGTATCAGAGAATGTTTTTTGGAGCTGGCAGCCGGCTGACGCATCCCACTTCAGCAGCGGCTGAATTTCAGAGTTGACTGAATGCACCCTATGGGACATATCTGTGAGGCTGTGAAATAACTGCTGCGCCTCACCCCAGAGACTGCTGCATTTCAGTGGTGCGGGAATGGGTCACCATGTTCACACACTGTGAAGTGTTTTGGAGAGACACCGGATTAAGCTATAATTGTAGCATGTGAACAGCAAATTCATTAGATCGGGGTGGGGGTGGGAGGAGGGAATCTGAGACAGACCAGAGGGCTGAGAAGAACAGACCTGGAAGGAAGAAGTCGTCTATAAAACTGGTAACCACTTTCTCTGTTTGCCAAGCAGGAACTGTGTGAGGCTAGCATAGGGCCTGTTTGTGTATGTTTGCTTCAGAGCCTTTGGTGAAGGATCTTTGTCAAAGGCTTTCTGAAAATCTAAGTAACTATACCCACTGGATCCCCTTGTTGACTCCCTCAAAGAATTCTAGTGGATCAGTGAGACATGATTTCCTTTTACAAGGACTCTTCCACAAGAAATCATGTTCGTCTATGTGTCTGGTAATTTTATTCTTTGTTATAGTTTCAACCAATTTGCCCAGTACTGAAGTTAGGCTTACCTGTTATACCAATAGAATAAAAACCAGCAGGATCTTATTAAGAGGGATAAGGCAAAGATGCCACATTTATTGTAAATATAATGATAAAGCAAAAGATAAAAGTAAACAACGTTGTTTGACTACTTATTCCTATCACTACTTAGTCCTTATACACACACACACAAACACATATATATATATATATTCATTCACACAATCATTCATTCAAGTTCTGTATAGGTGTTATAGTTACTAGCCTAGAAGTTGCTCATGCCAAGTTACTGGCCAGGTATCTTGGTCATGAGGATGGAGCCAAGTCTGTGACAGATGCACCTGATGTTCCTGGAGGTTGGCAGCAGAACCAGAGACTCCAAGTCCTCAGTCTTTAGAGTCCATTCTTATAGGAATTAATTCCTATGTTAGTCTATGGGAACTGTTTCATCCTGCTGTTGCTGACTCAATCAGCAGATGGCACATTCCTGTCCAAAGTGGCACATTCCTGGTGGCTCCACACTGTCCAAAGTTTGTGTTTCTCATCCTTCCAGGTGATGGGGTGGATCCCAGTTTACCCTCCGGGGGGAGGGGGGTGTTGTCTGGTGGTCCTACTTGACACATTCTTCGGCCGATGGATACTCCCTTTCTAGGCTGGAACCTCCCTAACCATTCATGTACATCAAGCATTCATCAACATACAGTCCATATCTTAACCATATTCTAATTTACTGTCTCCACCACTTTCGGGGTGTGTGCTAATTCATTTGAGACTCCCGGCCCTTTAATCACAGAGGGTGGGGGTCTGTTCCTAGGACCTGTTGCTGTTACAATGAAGTGAAAGTCACTTAACGACTTATAGCATTTGTTTACATTATATCAATTACAGAATACATTGCCTGAAGCAACGGCTTAAGGCTCACAGCAGGGGTGGTAACATAGTGTTTACTTCAAGAACATAGTCAATTAACTTGTTTGTAAGTTTTACATAGTGATAAAGTATCTTTCACAGGACAGATACAATCAATGGTTTCTACAGACAGTAGCTTACAAGTTTTAACAGAAGACCCAAGAGATTTTTGTACTTGGTGAAACTGTTGGATTTTAAAGTGTGGGGACAAATTATGGGGGAGGGGTCACTGTCACTTGGGGGAATCACTGTTAGTACCTTCTTTAATATCCGTACATACCAGCCTATAATTGCCGGGATCACCTCTCGCGCCTTTCTTAAAAATTGGTGTCACATGAGCTATCTTCCAGTCATCTGGTACAGAAGCTGATTTAAATTATAGGTTTAGTAGTTACCCAATTTCATATTTGAGTTCCTTCAGAACTCTTGGGTGATACCATTTGGTCCTCGTGACTTATTACTGGTTAGTTTATCAATTTGTTCCAAAACCTCCTCTAATGACACCTCAATCTGAGACAGTTCCTCAGATTTGTCCCCTAAAAAGAATGGCTCAGGTTTGGGAATGTCCCTCACATCCTCTGCCATAAAGACAGATGCAAAGAATTCATTTGGAGCGCTCCTTTAGCATCTTGATTGTCCAGTGGCCCCACTGGTTGGTTAGCAGGTTTCCTGCCTCTGATATACTTAAAAAAAATTTACTGTTACTTTTTGAGTCTTTGGCTAGTTGTTCCTCAAATTCTTTTTTGGCCTTCCTAATTATATTTTTACACTTCACTTGCCAGAGTTTATGCTCCTTTCTATTTTCCTCACTAGGATTTAAATTCCACTTTTTAAAGGATGTCTTTTTGCCTCTAGCTGCTTCTTTTACTTCGTTGTTTAGCCACGATGGCACTTTTTTTGTTCTCTTACTGTGTTTTTTAAAAGCAGAATGGAGGCTTGCCTACACTTACAACCCTGCGCTCATGCAGTTGCTCCAATTTAACGCTTAGGGCTTGTCTACACTGGCACTTTACAGCACTGGAACTTTCTCGCTCATGGAGATTTTTTTTTAGACTGCTGGGAGAGTGCGGTGCTTTAACGTTGCCAGTGTAAATGTGCCCTTAATGAAGATCCTACCTATGGCAATAGGAGAGCTTCTCCCGGCACAGGTACTCCACCTCCCCAAGAGGTAGTAGCTATGTTGACAGGAAAAGCCATGTCAGTTGCTTGTAGTGTAGACCAGGGCATAGTCAAACAACAAAACAAAAGGCAGGAGCAATAAACAGCCACTTGATGCTAAAAGTGATTTTAAAACCCTGAGGCAAGGAAAGAGAACTCCCAGGCTAAAAGGGACAAATTCCAGCCTACATGCACAAGCAGTGGCGTAGCCAGGTCCTAAGTGCAGGGGGAGCAAACCTAAAAAAGGCGCTCCCCTTGGCTCCTCCTCCGGCCACTCAGCGCCCCCCCCCCTGGCTGCTCTGGCCATGCCACGCCCCCCCCTTGGCTCCTCCAGCCACGCTGTGGCCATGCTGCGCCCCCCTCCTCAGTAGGGCTCGGTCTGGGGGGAGGGGGCCGTGGGTGGGCTGGCGGCGAGGGCTAGCTGGGGCTGGCGGCTCCCCCCGGCGGAGCAGCAGGCACAGCCTTCGGGGAGGCTGGAGGGCTCCTCATGGCAGAGGTGGGGGAAAAGCCGCACGGCTCCGGCTGCGTTCCGGGAACTGGGGCCGCTGCTGTGGGGCCTGAGCTGGGCCCAAGTCGCTGGGGCCGGGGGTGCTTGGCCGGCGCCGCTCGGCCAGGGCCGGGACCGGGGCCGGCACGCTCAGCCGGAACCGGGGCTGGTGCCCTGGGGCCCATGTCCCAGGGTCCGAGCCGGGCCAGGCCAGAGCCACTGGGGCCGGAGCCGAGCTGGGCCGGAGCCACCAGGGCCGGGAGTGGGCCTGCGCGCTCGGCCGGAGCCACCAGGGCCAGGGCCGGCACCAAGCCAGGCTAGAGCTGCCAGGGCCGGGGCCGGCACCGAGCTGGGCCGGAGCCACTGGGGCCGGGGCCGGGGTCAGGGCCGGTGCCGGTGCCGGGGCTGGGGCCAGGGCCAGGGCTGAGCCAGGCCGGAGCCGCTGGGGCCAGGATCAGGCCTGTGCACTCTGCCAGAGCCGCCAGGGCCGGGGCTGGCGCTGAACCGGGCCAGAGCCAGTGGGCCTGGGGCTGGAGCTGGCGGGGCTGGGGCTGGGGCTGGGGCTGGCGCCGAGCCAGGTCGGAGCCGGGACTGGGCCGGTGCGCTCGGCCAGCCGCTGGGGCCAGGGCCGAGCCAGACCGGAGCCGCCAGGGCCGGGAGTGGGCTGGCGCACTCAGCCGCAGCCACTGGGGCCGGGAGCGGGCCGGCGCTCCGGGGTCCGAGCCGAGCCGGGGCCGCTGGGGTCGGCCAGAGCCGCTTGGCCGGGGCCAGAGGGAGCCACTTGGCCAGGGCCGGACTGGGCTGTGCCGCACTGCACGTCCCCGGAGCCCTTCTTCTCGCATCCCTCCCAGCCCCAGCTTACCTGATGCTGCCGGCCTGCCCCTGCTTGTTTTCAGACTTCCCGCGAACATGTGATTTGCGGGAAGCAGGGGAGGGGGAGGAGAAGGGGGGCAGAGCGTTCAGGGGAGGGGAGGAGGGGAAGTGAGCTAGGGGAGGGGTGGCACCGCTTTTGAAAAATGTGATGAGGGGAAGCGGCTGCTTCCCCTGCACCCCACTAGCTACGCTAGTGTGCACAAGGTATGCAAAAAGTCATATCCCAAGAGATGATGCATGTCCAGACAGAGGCGTATGGTGTAATACAAACATGACATGTAGATATTTTGCAGCTGTTTAGTGCGCATTAAAGTAGACAGATAGTTGTGACGTTCCCCTCTGGTGTCGTCTGGACCGGTGATCTGCCAGGTCACTCCAATCCTTGACTCTGGGAACCAGCCTGACCCTGCTCTGCTGTGAGAACCCCCACTCCTGGGCTGTTCCCGCACAGCCTCTGGCATGTAAGCTGCTCCTTGGATTCTGCAACCGAATAACACTAGACAATATCTCCGGTCCCAGACACAACCCTAGGAAGCTCCATCTTGCAGTGTCCAGTTATGCCCACTGGATGCTGCAAGCTTATATGAGCTCATCAATTTAACAAAGAAATGGATATGTACCCGGCTTGTTACCCCAAGGGAAGTCTCTGACATGCTTCAAACCAAATGCACTGCTTCAGGTAGAATAAACAAACAAATGTATTAACTATAAAGATAGATTTTAAGTGATTATAAGTCAAAGCATAACAAGTCGGATTTGGTGAAATGAAATAAAAGCAAAACGCGTTCTAAGGTGATCTTAACACATTCAATGACCTTATAAACTTAGATGCTTCTAACCACAGGCTGTCTGGTTGCTCTTCAGCCAGGCTCTCTCCTTTGATCAGCACTTCAGTCACTTGGTGTGGTGGTGTCTGTGGATGGAGGTGGAAGAGAGAGAGAGCATGGCAAACATCTCTCCCTTTTATCATGTTCTTTCTTCCCTCTTGGCTTTGCTCCCTCTCTTCAGAGTCAGGTGAGCATTACATCATTGTAGTCCCTGATTGACCAAGGGAAGGGGGGTGACTCACTCGAGAGTCCGACAGATCCTTTGTTGCTGCCTAGGCCCATGTCCTTTGTTCCTGTGAGGCTCTGCTGGATTTGTCTCATACATGCCCTGATGAGGTGTGAACTGCCTCTGCTCCTGGAGAGTTTTTGCCTGGGCTTATTTTAAGCCATGAAGACACATTTTCAGCCTCATATCTATATACATGAAATTATAACCTATAGCATTACTATAACATTACTGTAACAACAATGCTCAATGCATCATGAGACTTCCGAAGACACCTGACATGACAAACTTTGCATTGGATACCACTCAATCATTTTACAAGGATGAACATGGGGGTGCAGGGTGTTCCCCCGTGGTACAGAGAGTCACAGTAGTTGACTCATATTACAGACAATCAAGAGCCATAGTTTCTGGGATCTATCACTTGTGATGACAAATAACCTGTCTGAAGAGTCAACTTTAAAATTTGTGGCAAGACAATTCACTTTAAACTTGACTGAGGAGCTGACATCACAGCCATCTCAGAAGGTACTTACCTTCAACCCCTCCTGGAGCTGAAGTCACCAAATGCACCTCAGACTAGCCCTGGATGTAGCTGAACTGCAGTGGCCAGTTCACTACAAAAAAACCTTACAAAGATAAAAGTTGCATTCAGAGTGTATATGATCAAAGGACCACAGATCAAGAGCCTTCTCAGCCTCCATGTGCCAGCCATGATGGGCGTAGTGAAAAAGGAGGGAGAACTCAACAGAGGATTTGATGACATTGGAGTTTTGAAAGGAGATCCAGTACAAATCCACTTAAGAGACTATGCTGAACAAGAGAGTGTACAAAAACCCCTATGTAATGACTGGGGAGTGGGTGGTCAAGCTTACGGGATAGAGTCAAGTGCCAAGCAAGGGGTTAGAGGTGGAATCAGCATCAGGGATAGAGCGTAGGAGCAGGGACTTGAAGTGAGGTAGGAACCAGGAACAGGGAGTGTGGGATAAGGAGAACATGAAACATCGGGGCTCAGAAGTCAGGTAAGCAGGCAGGGTTCAGGGATTCTTCTAGTTGCTCAGATAATTTCCTATAGCTTTTCTTGGTTTAAATAAAGCTCCCCAGCCAGTTGGGGGTGTTGGACGTTTCCCCCAACCAGAAGTGGGGCCCTTTGTGAGCTATCACTTTACTAGTTCTTTTCTTCCCCTGTTCAGGTAAGCAGGTGAGAGGCACAATGCCTCGGGACTGATAGGCCTGTGTTTGAGATCTATGGAACATTACACCCTACTGAAGAGACTAGCTGCAGAGTTATGTAAATTCAGAGGACATCATTACCTGGCCATCATGGACTGTTTTTCCAGGTATATAGAAATAATGTACTTGAAAGATATAGCATGTCAGTGTGTTATCAAAAAACTGAAGTGCACTGTTGCTCACTTTGGTATTCCAGAACAACTAGTGATGGACAATAGATCACAAGTCACAAGACAGCAGAATTTGTCATTCCAAAAGAAATATGATTTTGATCATGTTACTAGCAGCCCACTTTACACACAATCAAATGGAGAGGCTGAAGAGCTGTCTGTAGACAGCTAAGAAAATCCTACAGCAGGAAGATCCATTCCTTGCTCTTCTGAGCTACAGATCAACACAGATAGACAACAACTCCTGATGGGAAAACAGCTCAGAACAACTGTTCCAACTTGGAAAAGAACCTACCTCCAAGGTGGCCAGACATGAAGAGAGTGGCCAAATTTGATAAAAAGGCTAAAAGAGCTTATGAACTCTTTTACCACAGACATCATTCAGTGAGAGAACTGTTGGCTCTAGAACCTAGTGACCGTGTTTATGTCAAATTGGATGGAGAAAAAGGATGCACAACTCCAGGTGTCATAAAGAAGAAAAATTCAGCGCCCAAATTATATGTGATCCTGACTGAGAGTGAAGAGTTCAACGGAAACCATCGACATCTACAGTTTGTCCCTCGGAAAGTACAATCAACAGAGCAAACTCTACAGAAGGCAGATGCAGAACAAGAAGAAGACTCAAGGATTCCAAACCAGCCACAGCCAGTTGTTGCAAATAATGGACAGCCAGATGACCAAGTTGTTATGCATTTGGGTCGTGTAATTGGAAAATCAGTATGATTCAGAGACAATTAACAGACTAATATGTACTGAAGATAGCACAATAGAGTAAATATTGTAAATGGTAAGAACTTAAAGGGGGAGATGGAATGGAATGCTACTCTGCATTATACTGTTTTGCCACTGGGTGGTGTTGCGTGTAAAATACCTTATTTAAATAAACCTCAGACATACCTTGTATGTAGTGTTATAGCTGTGCTGGTCCCAGAATAGGAGAGAGATAGAGTGGATGAGGGAATATCTTTTATTGGACCAACTTATGCTGGTGAGAGAGCTACACAGAGAGCTACACAGAATTCTTCCTCGGGTCTGGGGAAAGTACTCAGAGTGTCACAGCTAAAAATACATGATCAAACAGTCTACCATAACCATAACAGCTATACCTCACTGTGGGACTCTGTACCGCAAAGCAGCACCTTGGAACTCCCATATTCACCACTGTCAGATAATTATGATATATGTCATACAAGGCATGCAATGTAAGATACCATAGGAAAGGTCAAAATCTGCTGAAACCCATTGTTCAGTCAAAATATGTATATCATTACTGTGTATGAAGTTATGAGATTTTGCTGTATAGTTGTTATTGAAATATGATGTAAGTTTAAGAGTTGTCCACTGCTAGTTCTCCAGAGACAACAAAGGAGGTGATCCACTCCCAGGAGGATGTTAAACTACCATTAGTCAGCAGGGGAGTTGTAAACAAGGGATTTACAATGCTGTAAGAGATCTGCACAAGCATCACACAATGGGGGACTGCTCAACTCTGTGGCTCAGCAAAGCCCATCCGGACATGTCTGGGGAAGTGTTTTCTAGGCACATGGACTGAGAATATAAAACAGGGTACAAGGGCATCATGCTCTTACTTTTCTCCTCCCCTGTCACCCCAGATTTGAGGGGTGTGTGTACCCCAAATGTTGATCAAGCTAATTGCAACCATATTGTATGCATTTAGCCACCGTTAATTTATAACTCCACATAGTTAAGGGTTAATCTGAACACGCAGGGCTTCTGGAGATAAGATCAAATGCATTCTGCTAATCAGAATGGAAGTAGGGGAGAAAAGAGTCAACAATTTGAGACTGAAAGAAAATAAGTGAATGAAGACCTTGAATTTGGGTGCCTTTGATATAGAAACTTATTATGACTAAGATTGTTAGGAATGTTTGTTGATAAGTAGTTGATTGAAGTTAGGAGAGGTGATGACCCATTACGGTCACTATGAGCTGTGTGTTTTGTAAAAGTTAGTTATAAAAAGACTATATAATAGAGTGTACTTGGGAGCAGTTCTCTGAAGCTATCCTAAGATATTTTTTTCCTGACACCATACTCCCCAGTGGGGAAGCAACTGGCCATTGCTGACCTGCTGCAAATTACTCAAAACCACCTCAGATTCTAGGTAATTATTTGGGATGCGCTAAACCTATTACTTATGTCTGTGTGTGCTTAAATCTAATAAATAGTAGTTTTAAATAAGAACACGCTTACTTCTATTAACCTTTCATCAGACAGAATTGCTATGTTCCCATTGATTTATTCCTGACACCTCCTGGAGTGAAATAGTTAAGTTACCATTACTTTAGGTTCTGAAAACCCTGGGTAACACCCCCCCATCTACGCTAGAAGCAATAAGAACACTGGGAAGACAAAGACTTGAACTGAAGAGACTGGTCCCAGGCTTAAAGGGAAAGCTTGTGTATTAAGAACCATAACCTACCTGCAACATCCAGTGGGGTGAGAAAAACTGCTTGATACAAATATTCTTGTTTAATAAAGTTAAGGTTTAGACTGCACGCTTCCCTTTTATTTTCTTTGGGAACTCTCTCTGACCTTTAGGGCCTACCACTTATAATCACTTAAAACCTATCTTTCTGTAGTTAATAAATCTGTTTTATATTTTTCCTAAAACAGTGTGTTTCAGTTGAAGTGCTTGGAGAATCTCAGCTCAGTTTACAAAGCCTAGTATGTGTTCTCTCCACATCGAGGGGGGGTGGACTGGGTAATGAACTTATACTGGTCAGACTTCTGATCAGGGCAAGATGGTACAGTTCTGGGGTGCAAGGCTGGGAGCTTGGAAGATTTGTTGGTGCCTTTCTCTGTATAATTTGTGAGTGGCTCAGGAAGCATTCATGCAATTTAGCTGGGTGTGGGGCTCCACATGCTGTTGTACTGAGTGATAACAGCGCCCAGAGGGATTTGCTGCTTGTCACTAACAAAGCATTGTGAGAGACAGCGCAGGCTGAAGAGTTAAGGGGACACAGCAATACCTCAGTTCCAGGTTGTACCCTGAGGATCCCATCACACTCACCCACCTTGTCTCAGCCATGCCTAGCAGAGAATCAAAGGCTCTTATGAGGAACACAGCTGGTGTGGATTAGCAAGCACTATAGCCAGTCCAGATTTACTACAGGAACATGATACTTGGTGAGGCTGGGTGTTACAGCCATTGGATCCCTGAGGCAGGAGGGCAGGTGGGACAGCTGGATGTTGCTGCCACTGCATCCCTAAGGCCAGGCTGGGGACGTGGGGACAATCAGGTGCTGTTGCTACTGGATCCCTGAGGCCATTTTGGGAGTGGAGGCAGTTGGGTGCCATGGCCACTGGATCCCAGAGACCAGTTGTGGGAAGTGGTCAGGTACCACTGGATCTCTGAGTCTGGTAATTCTGGATTGCTAAGGCTGGCAAGGTGGGGGGGGGGAGGGGCAGCCATCTGCTGCCATCAATGGATCCCTGGCACTGGTTGGGGCATTGCTGCAGCCAGGAGTGTCTGGTTGCTGATGCCATTGGATCCCTGGGTTGGGTGTTGATACAACTGGGTGCCACTGTCAGTGGATTCCTGAGGCTGGTGAATGTGGGGTGTGTGGGGGAGAACCAGGTGCCACCAATCAGGATTTCTGAGATCAGCAGGGAGTAGGGGTGACCAGATGCCTCCACTATTGGATTCCTGAGGTTAGAGTGTTCAGCTGGATGCTGCATATCATTTGGTCTCTGAGACCAGCAGGGAGTGAGGGGACAGCCAGGTGCCACCACCCCTGGATCCCTGAGGCTGACAGAGGGGTATGGGCTGCTGAAGGTGGCCACCATTAGGCTAGCAGAAGCATGGCCAGATGCCATGGCCACCAGATCCCTAAGGCTGGTGTGGATAGGCAGCCAGGTGCCTCCACCATTGGACCCCTGAGGCCGCAACTGGATCCCTAGGGGGTAGGGTGGGAGGCACCTGTGCATCACCACTATTGGATCACTGAGGGTTCCATGGTGTTTGGGGAGATTTTGGCAAACCACTAAAGTGCCTAAACCACTATCGCTTGTTTCTAACAGTGGACAAGTTAACAGGCCATACTGAACCATTCTTGCTTATTGCTAGCAGAATAGCCAAGTCAGCAGGTCGTAAATTGGTCATGCAGTGGCCTCAGTGTAACCAGACAGGAGGGGAGGTGGTTTTGGGTGCCACAGACAGGGCAGCTTGACCCCGTGCCCTTCCTGCTAAGAGTGTTAAAATTGCTGCATGTATTGTAGAAAAACAAGAAGTCTCTTTATATGTGCCCCCGGGAATGTTTGTCAGGGCCCAAAGGCATGGACACTCTGAAAAAAAACCTCTGGTTAATTGGCAATCATAAGTTTTCTTTAAGGGATATGTTATTGTATTACTAATGTATAAATAAGGGGGAAAAGTTTGAGGTAATTGGACTTCTCAGGAGGGGCTCTTCAGGGACACTCCCTCTGGACACATCTTCGGGTGCCCACCAGCAGACGGAAGCTTGGCCAGCTGAAGCCTGTCACGGTGCCACTCGAAAGCCACGCTCAGCTTTGGTAATTATTGAGGGTTAGGGTTGTTTCACTAACCTGTTGCGGATGTGTGTAAGTGCTTGAGACTAAGTAAAGTTTAGCTTTAAGTGAAAGCACTCTTGTGTTGTCCTATTTGTGCCAGCCATCTATTGGTCAGACGGCCGTGTCTCCCTTGATTTATTTCCTGATCCCACCTCACACAGAGTAAAAGTTACCGAGAGCTTTGGGTTAAAAGAACCCCGGGTAACAATGGGGCCAGGTGAGGGCTGCAGGGTTCTGCCAACACTGGATATCTGAGATCAGCCATGGTGGTGGGGGCAGCTGGATACTACCATCACTGGATCCCTGTAATCCACAAGGATCCAGTGGCACCTGGCTATCTCCACCCCCCCCCCCCCCAATACACCCTCTCCTCAGGCTTCAAGGATCCTGTGGCAACAGCATCCATCTGCCCACACCCACCTCTACCAGCCTTGGGGATCCAATGGTTGCATAACACGACCATCTGCATCCCATCCCATGTGCCTGAGGGATTCAGATGTGGTGGCAAGCAGCTACCCCTGCCAGCCTCAAGGATCCAGTGGTAGCAACTTCCATATGCCTTGTGACACTAAGCACTCCTGTATTCACTCTGTTTACACCATTGTAATAATGTTTATACAAAATACGCCTTGTGAAGCATCATGAAATGTGTATTAAGAGTAAAAGACATACACTGGAATTATGACTAAAGTGTGTTTAAAACAGGCATGTCAGGGGGAGCTAGTAAACAGGTTTGTACAGGTCTTGATTACAAATTTAGCAAGGTCAACCAGAAACAATGGAATTGCAATTTACATGTGTACTAAACAGAACCACCAAACCTCACAAGGTTATTGGGGGATCAACATGTGTGGAACACTTTGGTCAGCAGGCAAAGACAACGAAGGCACCTTGGCATGCCAGATAAACAAAGCTATCAAGTTAACAAGTCGGGGAAGAGACAGCATGACTACACCCAGCAGAAGAGAGAAGCTAGGTCTGGGTTTTACTTTTCAGTAGACGCCATTTCAAAGGTTTACCAGTCTATAGAGACAGGGAGTCTGAACAGCAAGTGATCAGCAACTGATTGTATACAACAATATTGTATGATAAAAGTGTATATTTGCAATAAAATGAAAAATGGATATTTCCACTTTAAAAACTTGAGAAAATGGAAAAAATAGATTCTTCAACTAAATCAAAATATTTGACAAAAAATCAAATTTTCATGTAAAATCAAATGACATTTTTTTAAGGAAAAAATAATTTTCAACTATAAATTAGAAAAAAAATGCCTCCATCCAGTAAGTATGGCTAACATTTTTTTTTGTTTATAGATGTATACATTTACATTATGCCATATTAAAATGCATATTATTTGCTTGCACTCAATTTACCAAACAATCCAGATTACTGGATTACCTGAATCAGTGATCTGCCGTCTTCATTATTTACCACTCCCCCAATTATTGTGTCATCTGCAAATTTTATCAGTGATGATTTTGTTTTCTTCCAGGTCATTAATAAAAATGTTAAATTACATTTTGAGACCTATCATTTAGGCAGCTTTTAATCCACTTAATGTGTCTGTGTCAATTTTATAAGTTTCTATTTTTTAATCAAAACGTCACATGGTATCAAATCAAATGCCTTACAGTAGTCTATCCTATCACATGAACACTATTACCTTTATCCACCAAACTTGTAATCTCTGCAATAAAAGATATCAAGACAGGATCTATTTTCAAAAATAAGTATTGATTGGCATTAAGGCCTGGTCTACACTACGACTTTAATTCGGATTTATCAGCTTTAATTCGAATTAACCCTGTAACCGTCCACACAACGACGCTATTTAATTCGATGTAAAGGGCCCTTTAAATCGATTTCTGTACTCCACCCCAACGAGCGGAGTAGCGCCAAAATCGATTTTAGCAATTCGAATTAGGGTTAGCGTGGCTGCAATTCGATGGTATTGGCCTCCGGGAGCTATCCCACAGTGCATCATTGTGACCGCTCTGGACAGCAATCTGAACTCGGATGCACTGGCCAGGTAGACAGGAAAAGCCCCGCGAACATTTGAACTTCATTTCCTGTTTGCCCAGCGTGGAGAGCACAGGTGACCACAGATACCTCATCAGCACAGGTAACCATGCAGGCTGATAATCGAAAAAGAGCACCAGCATGGACCGTGAGGGAGGTACTGGATCTGATCGCTGTATGGGGAGAGGATTCAGTGCTTGCAGAACTTCGTTCTAAAAGACGAAATGCAAAAACTTTTGAAAAAATTTCCAAGGGCATGATGGAGAGAGGCCACAATAGGGACTCTGAGCAGTGCCGCGTGAAGGTCAAGGAGCTCAGACAAGCCTATCAAAAAACAAAGGAGGCAAACGGTCGCTCCGGGTCAGAGCCGCGGACATGCCGCTACTACGCCGAGCTGCATGCAATTCTAGGGGGGGCTGCCACCACTACCCCACCTTTGTTCGTGGATTCTGGGTCGGGGATAGTCTCGATGCCTGAGGATTCTGCCGATGGGGTAGAGGAGGAGGAGGAGGAGGAGGATGAGCTTGCAGAGAGCACACAGCACTCCCTTCTCCCCAACAGCCAGGATCTTTTTATCACCCCGACTGAAGTACCCTCCCAAGCCTCCCAAGCCAGTACCCAAGACTCTGACCCCATGGAAGGGACCTCAGGTGAGTTTACCTTTTAAAATATAAAACTTGTTTTAAAAGCAAACGGTTTTTAATGATTACTTTGCCTGACTTTGCATTCGCGGTCAGTTCAGCTACTGGAAAAGTCTGTAGCTACTGGAAAAGTCTGTTAACGTGTCTGGGGATGGAGCGGAAATCCTCCAGGGACATCTCAATGAAGCTCTCCTGGAGGTACTCCGAAAGCCTTGCCAGAAGGTTTCTGGGCAGTGCATCTTTATTCCCTCCTCCATGGTAGGACACTTGACCACGCCATGCTTGCAGCAAGTAATCTGGTATCATTGCCTGACAAAGCCTGGCAGCGTATGGTCCCGGTGTTTGCTGGCATTCAAGCAACATCCGTTCTTTATCTTGTTGTGTAATCCTCAGGAGAGTGATATCACTCCTGGTAACCTGGTTGAAATACGGGAACTTAATTAAGGGGACAGAGGTGGCCGTTCCTACTGGGCTGTTTGCCTGTGGCGGAAAATAAATCCTTCCCTGCAGTTAGCCAAGTGCAGATGGGAAATTGGCCCTGAGTTTTTCGCGTTTGGCTAGCAGGGATCTTCCCTGTTACCAGCCACGCGGTGGGGGGAGGGTACCGTGATCATCCCAGAGAATTCATGGCGAGGGGGGGGGGTCGGCGGCGGGGGGGGGGGTTAGTTTGGTGCCTGCAGGGATCTTCCCTGATACCAGCCACGCGGTGGAGGGAGGGTACCGTGATCATCCCAGAGAATTCATGGCGAGGGGGGGGGGGCGGCGGCGGGGGGGGGTAGTTTGGTGCCTGCAGGGATCTTCCCTGATACCAGCCACGCGGTGGGGGGAGGGGTACCGTGATCATCCCAGAGAATTCATGGCGAGGGGGGGGGTTAGTTTGTTTTCTGGTGCTGCTGAATGTTAACAGAAAAACCGCAGCACTCTACTTGCCTGAAGGGGCCCAGACAAGCCCCACCACACTGCCCCCCCCAACTGGCTGAGATTGGCCAGGCTTCTGCAGCACTCTACAAGCTATGCTTGGTATGTGGGAAAGCACGGCGCAGAAGCTTACCATGGCCGCATGCAAGCCGAATTCTGTTGCCCAGACCTGTGATCTCTAGCAGCAAAGCCACAGGCAATCAGCATTAAGAGGCAAAATGCGACCTTGCACAGAAATCACATGTGCTATGTAATGTGAACAGTGTTGGTCACCGTGAAAGAGTATAAGCATTGTTCTGCAAAATGTAGCTTTTAAAACAATTCTCTCTTTTTTCCCCTCCCTACAGCAGCTGCAAATTCCTCAAGCCTCCCTCCTCCATCCCGAAGGTTATCACAGATAAGGCGTCGTAAGAAGAAGACGCGAGACGAGATGTTTTCTGAAATTATGCAATCCAGCAGGAGTGACAGAGCTCATCTGAATGAGTGGAAGGAAACAGTTTCAAAGTATAGGAAAGAAGTCAGTGAACGTGAGGACAGGAGGGACCAACGTGAGGAGAGGAGGGACCAACGTGAGGAGAGGAGAGACGATCGAGATGAGAGATGGCGGCAGGAAGACCAGAGGATGAAGGATGCAACGCTGGGGCTGCTCCGGCGTCTGGTGGAGGTTCAGGAACGGCTGCTGGAAAACAGACTGCCGCTTCAGCCCCTGTTCCATCCTCCCCCCTCCCCATGTTCCGTATCCTCCTCACCCAGACGTGTAAGAACGCGGGGGGGGAGGCTCCGTACACCTTCCCATTCCACCCCAGTAGACAGCCCAAGCAAAAGGCTGTCATTTTTTTAACCTTTTCTTTGTGGCTTTTTCCTTCCCAGCAATCCTCCTCCCAAATACCACCCGGGTTCCCTCCCTCTTTTTCTAATCTATTAATAAAGAATAAATGATTTTTAAATGATAGTGACTTTATTTGGTTTGAAAGAAAGCTGGGGGAAGGGGCAGGGTGGGTTCCTTACAGAAAATCAGTCAGTAAAGGGGGAGGGTTTTCATGAAGGAGAAACAAACAGATATTTCACACGGTAGCCTGGCCAGCCATGAAACTGGTTTTCAAAGCTTCTCTGATGCACAGCGCTTCATGGTGTGATCTTCTAATCGCCCTGGTGTCTGGCTGCGCGTAATCAGCAGCCAGGCGATTTGCCTCAGCCTCCCACCCCGCCATAAAGGTCTCCCCCTTACTTTCACAGAGATTGTGGAGCACACAGCAAGCAGAAATAACAATGGGGAGATTTCTTTGGCTGAGGTCAGAGCGAGTCAATAATGAACGCCAGCGACCTTTTAAACGGCCAAATGCACATTCTACCACCATTCTGCACTTGCTTAGCCTGTAGTTAAACAGCTCCTGACTCCTGTCCAGGCTGCCTGTGTATGGCTTCATAAGCCATGGCATTAAGGGGTAGGCTGGGTCCCCAAGAATAACTATGGCATTTCAACATCCCCAACGGTTATTTTCTGGTCCGGAAAGTAAGTCCCTTGCTGCAGCCCTTTAAACAGAGTAGTGTTCCTGAAGACGCGAGCGTCATGAACCCTTCCCGCCCAGCCCGCGTTGATGTTGGTGAAACGTCCCTTGTGATCCACAAGTGCTTGCAGCACCATTGAAAAGTACCCCTTGCGGTTTACGTACTGGCTGCCCTGGTGCTCCGGTGCCAAGATAGGGATATGGGTTCCGTCTATTGCCCCACCACAGTTAGGGAATCCCATTGCAGCAAAACCATCCACTATAGCCTGCACATTTCCCAGAGTCACTAACTTTCGTAGCAGCACCTGAGTGATTGCTTTGGCTACTTGCATCACAGCAGCCCCCACAGTAGATTTGCCCACTCCAAATTGATTCCCGACTGACCGGTAGCTGTCTGGCGTTGCAAGCTTCCACAGGGCTATCGCCACGCGCTTCTCAACTGTGAGGGCTGCTCTCATCTTGGTATTCTGGCGTTTCAGGGCAGGGGACAGCAAGTCACAAAGTTCCATGAAAGTGCCCTTACGCATGCGAAAGTTCCGCAGCCACTGGGAATCGTCCCAGACCTGCAACACTATGCGGTCCCACCAGTCTGTGCTTGTTTCCCTTGCCCAGAATCGGCGTTCCATGGATAGAATCTGCCCCATTAACAACATGATCTCCAAAGCACCGGGGCCTGTGGTTTCACTGAATTCTGTGTCCGTGTCCGTGTCCATGTCCTCATCATGCTTGTCGCTGCGCTGCCGCCGCCGCTGCCTCCTCTCCTCGTTTTTCTGGTCCTGGCTGAGCATAAACTCCACGAGAACGCGCGAGGTGTTTACAATATTCATGAGTGCTGTCTTGACCTCAGCGGGCTCCATGCTTGCCGTGGTATGGAGTCTGCAGTGTTCACCCACCCAGGAAAAAAGGCGCGAAAATGGTTGTCTGCCGTCCGTTGCTTTCATGCAGGGAGGGAGGGAGGGAGGAAGTGAGGCTGTACCCAGAACCACCTGCGACGATGTTTTTTGTCCCATCAGGCACTGGGATCTTAACCCACAATCCCAATGGGCGCGGGAGACTGCGGGAACTATGGGATAGCTATGGAATTGCTACCCACAGTGCAACGGTGCAGAAATCGACGCTAGCCCCGGTACCAGGACGCACACCACCGAATTACTGTGCTAGTGTGGCCGCACTCATTTCGACTTTATACAACCTGTTTCTCAAATCCGAATTATCTAAATTCGGATTAATCCTGTAGTGTAGACATACCCTTATTATCTTATCCTCAATTCTTGATTAATCTAGTCCCATATCAACCACTCCATTATCTTGCAGGGATTGATGTCAGATGGATAGACATATAATTACCCAGGTCATCCCAGTTACCCTTTTTAAAAATTGGCACAATAGCCTTCTTCCAGTCTTCTGGAACCTCTCCAGTGCTCCAAGACTTATTGAAGGTCAAAATTAAGGGTCCGGCAAGCTCCTCAGCCAGCTCTTTTAAAACTCTTGGAATGCAAGTTATCTGGACCTCCTGATTTTAAAATGTCTAACTTTAGTCACTGCTGTTTAATATGTTCCTGAGATACTAGTGGAATGGAGTATTGTCATATGAAACGACTACATCATCTCGTTTTTCCCACATACCGAACAGATATATTTATTGAACACTTCTGTCTTAGAATGATAGGATTAGAAGGGACTGCAAGTCATCTAGTCTAGCCCCCTGCCAAGACATAGGATTTGTTGTGTCCTTTTGAAAACCTCCAGTGAAGGAGCTTCCAACCAGCACCAAATAGAGCAGTACTATTGTGACATTGCACTTTATATGATTTTATGAAAATATGCTAATGAGTGTGACTATAATGTAACTGGAATATGCTTCATGCAAAAGGTCTCTTGTAAGGTATCATTACAAAGCTTATAATCTACTGAGTGTGGTCATCCTATTTGTATAAATGTATCACTCTTGTATATGAAACTAGAAATATAACTGAGGGCCTATTGTAATTATGCAGAGTGTGGGCCATTAATGGTGGTTTGGAATCTTGATGTCTCCCATCAGTCAGGACAATTGATTGTGGATGGCTTTGTTTGCAGGCAGGCCTTCCTATGAGTCAGGCTGAGAGGAATGAAGGCTTAGAGTCTCACAGGAAATTTGACCATGTCACCTGGTACTGAAATCCATCTTAAACCTGGTGCTTTTCTATTTAGAAGTGGGGGGTGGGGACCCAGAGAGACAAAAGATTCCCGCCTTGTGCCAAAGCTATATAAGGGGGTGGAACAGAACAAAGGAGGCAGCAGTCATGAGAAATTCCCTAGCTACCACCTGAGCTGGAACAAGGGGAAAGGATTGTGCCCAGACTAAGAAGGCATCCAGTCTGTGAAAGAAACTTATTGAAACATCTCTGAGGGTGAGATTTTATCGGTATTCAGTTTTATTACTGTATTAGGCTTAGACTTGCGTGTTTTATTTTATTTTACTTGGTAATTCACTTAGTTCTGTTTGCTATTACTTGGAACCAATTAAATCCTACTTTCTGCATTTAATAATATCACTTTTTACTTATTAATTAACCCAGCATATGTATTAAAACCGGGAGGGGGCAAACAGCTGTGCATATCTCTCTATCAGTGTTTAGGATACCCTTTATACAGGGTAAAATTGATTTATTTGGGGGTTGGACCCCATTGGGAGTTGGGCATCTGAGTTGGGAACACTTCTTAATCTGCTTTTAGTTAAGCCTGCAGCTTTGAGGCACGTGGTTCAGACCCTGGGTCTGTGTTGGAGCATTTGCTTTTTTTTTGCAACAGCATCACACTGCTGACTCAATGTCGAGGTTGTGATCCACCACAATTCACAGATCTTTCCTAGCAGTGCTGCTGCCAAGCCAGTTATCCCCCATTCAGTATTTGTGCATTTGGTTTTTCTTCCCTAAGTGTAGCATCTTACATTTGTCTTTGTTGAATTTCATCTATAGCCCAGTTCTCCAATCTATAAAGATCCCTCTGAATTTTAGCTCTATCTTGCAAAGCGTTGGCAAACTCCCCCTCACCCCGGCTGTGTGTCATCTGCAAATTTGGTCAGTTTGCTCTCCGTTCCTATGTCCAGGTCACTAATAAAGATGTTAAACACCACCAGACCAACAACAGATCCCTGTGGAACCCCACTTGAGACCTCCTTCCAATCTGACATCATTTCATTAATAGTTACTCTTTGTTTGCAGTTGTTTAACCAATTATATATCCACTTAATGGTAGTTCTGCTCAGCCCACATTTCTCCAGCTTACCTATCAGAATGTCATGTGGGACTGTCAAAAGCCTTGTTGAAATCCAGATATATTATGTCTAACGCATTGCCCCTATCCACCAAACCACTTACCCTGTCAAAGAAAGAAATAAATCCGGTTTGGTATGATTTGTTCTTAGTAAATTTATGATGGCTACTAGTAATTACCCCTTCAGCATCCAGGTATTTGCAAATTGAATGTTTTATACATTGCTGTAGTAGCTTCCCAGGCATTGAAGTTAGGTTGACTGGCCTTTTCTTTGTTATTATTGATAATTCTACAAATTCCATCTCCTAATTGACCAGACTATTGTCAGGATTATTTTTGCTCCTAATGTGCCTTAAAAACTCCTTATTAACCTTAACTTTCTGGATGTAGATTTCGCCTTGTGTCCCTTGTCAATTTTCTACAGTTCCTAGCTTCTGATTTATATTCATTACTATCAACTTTCCCTTTTTTCCAATTGTTATATACTATTTTTTTATAGCTGCCTTCACTTCCCCTCTAAACCAGCTCATTTTTTTAACCAATATGGCCTTCTTCATCAGTTGTGGGATTGTGACTTTATTGCATCTAATAAAATGTTCTTAAACAATTCCCAATTATCATTCACATTTTTCTGATTAAATTTTTCCTCCCACTGATTTGGCTCATAATTGTTTTCAGCTTTGATAAATTGGCCTTTTTAAGGCACCATATATGTATATCACTGGTCTGGACTTTATTTTATTTGCATACTATAAATGTGATCAAGGCATAATCTCGTGATGATTCTCAGGGTATCCAGGACTGTGAGTCACCTTGTTAGCCCCTGCTTGCAGTGTGAAGAAGTCCTGCCTGTGCCTGGCTGAGCGTCAGCTCCCTAACACCACCTGCCTTTCGGCCACTCAAGCATTCTTCTCTGGGCTATGCCAGCCCTGTCTTCGCCTTGCAGGTTAACTATAGATGTACCTCAGTCCCTGAGCCCTTTTGACACATTCCCCTATGATATCCAGTCCCTGTCACTGGCTACTTACGGAAACACCAGTTTGCTATCCCTAACAGGAAAATGCATACACAAGCTTGTTTGAATCAACTGAGGATCAGCTTCTATATAACACCACAGCACTGAGATAGATTAATAGTGAAAACAATCATAAGTCTATTATTAAAGGCTAAGATTATAGAGATAGTGAATAAGGATAATGGAAACAGAAAAGTTACAAACACAATATCAATATTCACCTTCTAGAGACTAAACTTAACTTTACCAGGCTAAAGCTGTCACCTGCCAGCTGTCCATTCTCACCCAAAGCCTGCTTGCAGCAATTCTAACCCTGGCTGCTTGATTACTTCCTCAGGTGCAGAATAAACAAGAGGTGTCCTTTTGCCTTCTCCTTCTATCCCCAACGTTCACTGTTGGCTCTTAAAGTCAGAATGACACCCTGCCCCAGGGTTTGTTCTCTTGTGTGCTGACTTTATTTTGACTTCACATCCTCATATTGACTTCTTATGCAAACAGGGCTTCCATTGTGCTGGGCTACAATGCTTAATTTACATGTGAACTGAGGCAGACAGGTGAACATACATCCTCTAGTTGGCAAAAACCTGCTTGTCAACCCTGCCTTAACACAGACTTTACAATTATACATATACACAATTCCTTAAAGATCAATCATACATACATCTCACTGATTATGAGGCTTAGTATGACATAAGTTTTTATTAGAGCTCCCATGACATCCGTTTTGGATAAATGCCATGAAAACAGTGTGCTAGGTTTAGTGAGTTTGTCAGGCCTGTTAGGAGCAGCTGAACAGAACCTGGCAACAATGAGCACCAAACTTGGTGATTTGCATTGTTTTTTGGTATAGTTGCTGGACCCCCTACACTGGTCTATGTTAACTGGTTACAAGACAGCATGTGTATTGGTGTGTTCAGTACATGCCTAGATCATTGGTTGTGTCTACATTTGATTGATGAATTTATGTGGTTCTGGGTGAATTAATTAACTGATTGGTTAAGAATAACCTAATTTCTTGATCTGAGAAATACAGTCAAAGGTAAACCTAGAAATGAACAAAGCATTAAAATGAGTAAGCTGGACACAATAAAAAGGGTTATTTCTAATGAAATTCTATCATATTGGCTACCATACTTACCAAATTAGCAAATCTATTTTGTCAGACTTCAGCTTAAAATCCAATTGCAAACTTGGTAAATTCATATTAACCTCATTCACACAGTGCATGCAGGCATGCATAATGTCTGCTCCTGAAGGTTGAGTGCATATGAACATGTGTAGTGTGTCTGTCAAGGCTACTTCCCCACTCTGAACTTTAGGGTACAAATGTGGGGGCTGCATGAAAACTTCTAAGCTTAACTACCAGCTTAGATCTGGCCCGCTGCCACCACTCCCAAAGTGCTAATTCCCTTCCCTGGGTAGCCTTGAGAGACTCTTCACCAATTCCCTGGTGAATACAGATCCAAACCCCTTGGATCTTAAAACAAGGAGAAATTAACCATCCCCCCTCCTACCTCCCACCAACTCCTGGTGGATCAAGATCCAACCCCCTTGGATCTAAAAACAAGGAAAAATCAATCAGGTTCTTAAAAAGAAGGCTTTTAATTGAAGAAAAAGGTAAAAATCATCTCTGTAAAATCAGGATGGAAAATAACTTTACAGGGTAATCAAACTTAAAGAGTCCAGAGGAATCCTCTCTAGCCTTAGGTTCAAAGTTACAGCAAACAGAGATAAACACTCTAGCAAAAAGGTACATTTACAAGTTGAGAAAACAAAGATAAAAACTAACATGTCTTGCCTGGCTGTTTACTTACAAGTTGGAAATATGAGAGACTTGTTCAGAAAGATTTGGAGAACCTGGATTGATGTCTGGTCCCTCTCAGTCCCAAGAGCGAACAACCCCCAAAACAAAGAGCACAAACAAAAGCCTTCCCCCCACCAAGATTTGAAAGTATCTTGTCCCCTTTTTGGGTACTTTGGGTCAGATGTCAGCCAGGTTACCTGAGCTTCTTAACCCTTTACAGGTAAAAGGATTTTGGAGTCTCTGGCCAGGAGGGATTTTATAGTATTGTACACAGGAGGGCTGTTACCCTTCCCTTTATAGTTATGACACGCCCCCCAAATCACAGATAGTGTTGGACAGCCGGTTCCACACTGGCTGTGATTTCTTCCTGGAGCTCTAGGAGAAAACAGAGTTAATAAGACACATGCACCTTTAGACATACTACTGATTATATAAAAACTAACAATATGTTTCACTTTCCAAGAACAATGTTTAACCAGTTGATTCTGGGAAACTTTCCCGGGAAAGTGCATCAGCCACTTTGTTAGACGCTCCTGAAATGTGTTGTATTTAAAAATCGAAATCTTGGAGAGCTAAACTCCACCGAAGAAGTTTTTTGTTATTCCCCTGGGCGGTATGAAGCCACTGTAGCACAGCATGGTCTGTTTGTAGTTGGAAACGCCGTCCCCAAACGTACAGGCGTGGCTTTTCCAGCGCGTACACAATGGTGTAGCATTCCTTTTTGCTGATTGACCAGTGGCTTTCCCTCTCAGACAGTTTCTTGCTGAGAAACACAACAGGATGAAATTCTTGATCTGGTCCTTCCTGCATTAAAACTGCTCCCACGCCTCGCTCAGACGCATCTGTGGTTACTAGGAATGGTTTGTCAAAGTCTGGGGCCCTTAGCACAGGGTCAGACATGAGTGTCACCTTAAGCTGGTTAAAGGCCTTTTGACACTCATCAGTCCACCGAACTGCATTTGGCTGTTTTTTTCTGGTTAGGTCTGTGAGTGGGGCGGCGATTTGGCTGTAGTGTGGTTCAAATCGCCTATAATATCCAGCCAAGCCTAAGAAGGATTGGACCTGTTTCGTTAACTTTGGAACCGGCCACTTTTGGATAGCATCCACTTTGGCCTGTAGGGGATTTATAGTTCCTTGACCCACCTGGTGCCCCAGGTAAGTCACTCTGTTTTGGCCTATTTGACACTTTTTAGCCTTAACAGTTAGTCCTGCCTGCCTGATGCGCTCGAAGACTTTTTCCAGGTGCTCCAGGTGTTCTGCCCATGAATCAGAAAAAATGGCCACATCATCGAGGTAGGCAACTGCAGATTTTCCCAATCCCACTAGGAGACCATCTACAAGTCTTTGGAAGGTGGCGGGTGCATTTCGCAACCCGAAAGGGAGTACATTGAATTCATACACCCCTGCCTGGGTGACGAAGGCTGACATTTCCTTGGCAGGTTCATCTAGTGGTACTTGCCAGTACCCCTTGGTTAAGTCTAAGGTAGAGATGAATTGGGCATGTCCCAATTTCTCCAATAGCTCATCTGTGCGTGGCATTGGATAGTTGTCAGGACGAGTTACAGCATTCAGCTTACGGTAGTCCACGCAAAAGCGTATTTCCCCATCTGGTTTGGGAACTAGAACCACTGGAGATGCCCATGCACTCTTAGAGGGGCGGATTATACCCAACTGTAGCATGTCCTGGATCTCCCTGTTTATAGCAGTTTGGGCATGAGGTGACTCCCGGTAGGGTGGGGTTCTAATTGGGTGACCATTACCTGTGTCAATGGAGTGGTATGCCCGTTCGGTCCATCCTGGGGTGGCTGAGAACATTGGCGCAAAGCTAGTGCACAGCTCCTTGATCTGCTGTCGCTGCAGACGTCCAAGGGTCGCGGAGAGGTTCACCTCTTCTACGCCACCATTACTTTTTCCTTCGTAGTAGACAACATCAGGCCACTCCGCGTTATCTGTTTCCAGGGCTGTAAACTGGGAAACCTTTAATTCTCTGGAATAAAAGGGCTAAAGAGAATTAACATGGTATACCTTAGGCTTTATGTTGGAGGTGGAGGATGCTATGAGATAGTTAACAGCTCCTAGGCGCTCCTGGACCATGAATGGTCCTTCCCACGACACTTCCATTTTATGGGCCTGGAGCGCCTTTAAGACCATGACTTGGTCTCCTACTTTGAAGGACCGTTCTCTGGAATGTTTATCATACCAGGCCTTTTGCTCTTCCTGAGCATCCTTTAGGTTTTCTTTAGCAAGGGCTAAAGAGTGTCGGAGGGTGCTTTGTAGGTTGCTTACAAAGTCTAGAATGTTAGTTCCTGGAGAACCCCTCCCATTGCTGCTTCACCAACTGTAACGGCCCCTTAACCTCACGGCCATACACAAGTTCAAATGGTGAAAACCCTAAACTGGGATGTGGTACAGGCCTGTAGGCAAAAAGCAACTGCTGCAACACTAGGTCCCAATCATTGGAGTGTTCATTTACGAATTTACGTACCATGGCCCCCAAAGTTCCATTAAACCTCTCCACCAGACCATTGGTTTCATGGTGGTAAGGGGTGGCAACTAAGTGATTCACCCCATGAGCTTCCTACAGGTTTTTCATGGTCCCTGCCAGGAAATTAGTTCCCGAATCTGTAAGGATGTCGGAGGGCCAACCTACCCTGGCAAAAATGTCTGCTAATGCCTGGCACACACTTTTAGCCCTAGTGTTGCTTAAGGGTACTGCTTCCGGCCATCGGGTAGCAAAATCCATGAAAGTCAGTATGTACTGCTTTCCTCTGGGTGTCTTCTTTGGGAAAGGACCCAGAATATCCACAGCCACTCGCTGAAATGGGACCTCAATTATGGGTAGTGGCTGAAGAGGGGCTTTGACCTGGTCTTGGGGCTTTCCCAGTCGCTGGCACACCTCACAAGACCGGACATAATTAGCAACGTCCTTGCCCATTCCCTCCCAGTGGAAGGACTTCCCCAACCGGTCTTTGATTCTGTTCACCCCAGAATGGCCACTGGGATGATCATGGGCTAAGCTCAAGAGCTTTACCAGATACTTAGTGGGAACTACCAACTGTCTTTGAGGATGCCAGTCTTCCTGGTGCCCACCAGAAAGAGTCTCCTTGTATAAAAGTCCTTGTTCTACAACAAACCGGGATCGGTTAGAAGAGCTGAGAGGCAGTGGGGTGCTCCGTGCCACCGCCCAAGCTTTCTGAAGGCTGTC
This sequence comes from Chrysemys picta bellii, assembly GCF_011386835.1. Lineage (NCBI taxonomy): Eukaryota > Metazoa > Chordata > Testudines > Emydidae > Chrysemys > Chrysemys picta. Next base: position 1,561,121 of record NC_088815.1, on the reverse strand, counting down.
ATCTGCTTCCTGCTCGGCCTGGAACTGTTCCCTTGATGCTGGAGACATCAGTTCCTCCTTGGACTGTGGACTTGGGCTTGGTCCCTCTGGAAGCGATGCAGGTGCTGGGGCTGTTTCCGTTGACCGTGAACCGCTGTCCACTGGTGCACTATGTGGTATTTCAGGCTCCGTCTGAGCCTCTTGGGTAGGGTTATCTGCTGCTTCCGCCAGGTCAGGCTCGCTGGTGCCCTCTGGCGTTGGAGTTGTAGACGGGTTTGCAAGTGCTGGACTCAGTGCTGGCAATGGTTCTGGTGCTGGTTGCATTGCCAGTTCCGGTTCTGGGACTGGCTTTGGCTGGGTCTCTGGGATTGGATCCACTACGGCTGTTACAGTCATTGGCAGGGGATCCGGTTCCACCACCTTTGGCTGGGTCTCTGGTAACACAGACGGGGCCCTGGGGGACGGCTCAGGAACAGGGATGGGGGTGAAAGCTTGCTTAGCCTGGCTGCGGGTGACTATTCCCACCCTCTTGGCTAGCTTCACATGGTTGGCCAAGTCTTCCCCCAGCAGCATGGGGCTGGGATAATTGTCATAGACTGCAAAAGTCCACATTCCTGACCAGCCCTTGTACTGGACATGCAACTTGGCTGTAGGCAAGGATACAGACTGTGACATGAAGGGTTGAATTGTCACTGGACTTGTTGATGAGTTTGGGGTCCACTAGGGATTGGTGGATAGTCGACACTTGTGCCCCAGTGTCCCTCCACGCAATAACCTTCTTTCCGCCCACCCTCAAGGTTTCCCTTCGCTCCAAGGGTATGAGAGAGGCATCTGGGTCTGAGGATCTTTGGTGTGATTGTGGTGTAATGAACTGTAATCGGTTGGGGTTCCTGGGGCAATAAGCCTTTGTGTGTCCCAGTTCATTACATTTAAAACATCGCCCTGCTAAGGTATCACCGGAGCGATGTTGGTTGGTGGAGACTGGTGTGGTGGGATGAGAAGGCATCTGGGGTTTCCCTTGGGATGTAGGTGGGGGCCTTGGGTTGTCCCTGGTGGTAAGGTTTTGTTTTGGGTTGCCCCTTCTGATATTCGCTCCAACTGCTACTAGTTTTTTTTTCTTTTCTGCCACCTCCCCCCATTTGGCTCCAATCTCCCCCGCCTCGGTTACAGTTTTGGGCTTCCCAGCTAGGATGTACCTTTCTATTTCCTCAGGAACACCCTCTAAAAACTGCTCCATTTGCATTAGGAAGGGCAACTCTTCCGTAGATTTAACATTTGCTCCTGATATCCAGGCATCTCAATTTTTCCCAATGTGGTAGGCATGTCGGGTAAATGACACGTCTGGTTTCCACCTTAGGGCTCTGAACCGCCGATGGGCATGCTCGGGTGTTAGCCCCATTCTGAGTCTGGCCTTGTTTTTAAGAAGTTCATAACTGTTCATATGTTCCTTAGGCATTTCAGCCGCCACCTCTGCTAAGGGTCCACTGAGCTGCAGCCTCAGCTCTACCATGTACTGGTCTGTAGTGATGCTGTACCCAAGGCAGGCCCTTTCAAAATTTTCTAAGAAGGCCTCAGTATCATCGCCTGCCTTGTAGGTGGGGAATTTTCTGGGATGGGAAGTGGTACCTGGAGAGGGGTTGCTAGGATTGGCTGGTATATCCGGCCTAGCCCGTGCTAATTCCAGTTCATGCTTCCTCTCTCTTTCTCTCTCCTCCATCTCTTTTTCTTTTAGCTCCACAGCTCTCTTGTGGGCCTCCTCTTTGGCTTTCTCTTCTTTTTCTCTCTCTTCCATCTCTTTTTCTTTCAGCTTCATCTCTTTTTCTTTTAATTGGAGCAGTCTCTGATGTTTCCTTTCATTTTATTCTGCTTCTAGTCTGGCCAGTTCTAGTTTGTTAGCTACGTCCCTGGTACTCATTTTCCTGTTTTCTTGTGCTGGGTCACACCCCCTCTGCAGTTCACTGAAACTGGGATGCACTCAGCTCAGGCAACAGAGACTTTCTAACTAGCTATCCCCGAGAGATAGAAAAAAAACAAAACAAAACAAAAAACAATTCAGCTTGTAAATTCTTTTTGCCAGCTGTTTGCTCACTGCTTGACTCCTTCTCTTAAAGACCCTTGTTAAAAGAATTTAACACCTCTGCCTTCAGGCAAGGAGAGAAGATATGCATCTACCTTCAGCTCTGCTTTCCAAGCAGCTAGAAAGGAGAAAAAAAAAAATCTTACTGGCTTTTGGTTTAAAATGATCCCACCGCTCTGCCACCATGTCAAGGCTGCTTCCCCACTCTGAACTTTAGGGTACAAATGTGGGGGCCTGCATGAAAACATCTAAGCTTAACTACCAGCTTAGATCTGGTCCGCTGCCACCACTCCCAAATGCTAATTCCCTTCCCTGGGTAGCCTTGAGAGACTCTTCACCAATTCCCTGGTGAATACAGATCCAAACCCCTTGGATCTTAAAACAAGGAGAAATTAACCATCCCCCCTCCTACCTCCCACCAACTCCTGGTGGATCAAGATCCAACCCCCTTGGATCTAAAAACAAGGAAAAATCAATCAGGTTCTTAAAAAGAAGGCTTTTAATTGAAGAAAAAGGTAAAAATCATCTCTGTAAAATCAGGATGGAAAATAACTTTACAGGGTAATCAAACTTAAAGAGTCCAGAGGAATCCCCTCTAGCCTTAGGTTCAAAGTTACAGCAAACAGAGATAAACACTCTAGCAAAAAGGTACATTTACAAGTTGAGAAAACAAAGATAAAAACTAACATGTCTTGCCTGGCTGTTTACTTACAAGTTGGAAATATGAGAGACTTGTTCAGAAAGATTTGGAGAACCTGGATTGATGTCTGGTCCCTCTCAGTCCCAAGAGCGAACAACCCCCAAAACAAAGAGCACAAACAAAAGCCTTCCCCCCCACCAAGATTTGAAAGTATCTTGTCCCCTTTTTGGGTACTTTGGGTCAGATGTCAGCCAGGTTACCTGAGCTTCTTAACCCTTTACAGGTAAAAGGATTTTGGAGTCTCTGGCCAGGAGGGATTTTATAGTATTGTACACAGGAGGGCTGTTACCCTTCCCTTTATAGTTATGACAGTGTCTATGAGCTTCTGTGCACTGTGCGCGCTCATGTGTACTGTGCACACTCGATGTGTGCATTTATGTATGTAGCATAAGCACAGAGTGCATGACAAACTGTGTGTTCATGTATCCAATATATGGTCACATGCAGGGCCCTGAACACTACAGACCCAGGCTTGGCTCACCCACAGCCATGTGAGAGCATGATGATAAGTCTCACTCACTAGAAAGTGTTTTTCACTTTAACTTGCTGATAACCATTTCTGACTTTGTTCATAAACTTGTTTTACTTTGACTCTAAACCAACCCAGTGCTACGTTTGAAGTGTTTATTAACTCCAGTGTGTCATTGTTAGAAGTCTCAGTAAATGGCCCCTGAACTCTCTAATTCAAATAAGATGTGCCCACTTCAAGTCACGTGAAAGCCAGATACTGTGAAAAATGAAAGTTCTGGTCTAGACTGCAAGATTCTATACTTTCCCTGAAATTAGCGCCTATAATGCATTTTGTAATGCCTATAGTACATTGGCTTTTGTAGATGTGACAAAACACATTACAGGCTGTGTTACATCTGGTACATCTATGCACCTTCTACTGGAATCAATGGAGCTGTCAATGCATCATTCCTCTTCTTCAGACAGGGAGAGGAATCTTCCAAAGACAAACATACTTTCACTCTATTCTCCCTCTCAATCTCTTTTTGCAACAATACAGAGGTATGTAGACTAAGTGACTTGCTTATGGTCACGCAGCACATCCTAGAAGAGAACCCAGGAGTCCCAAATCCTAGCTCCTTGCTCTAACTACTAGATCTTCTTGCATCTCAGTTACTATTTAATTTATAAAACTATGTTCCTTGAATATCATTCAACTTCAAAGTCAATGAGAGACACCCTGAGTCAGCAGTATCTGTGTTATTCCAGGATAATTTATTACACAGGACATTTGAAAAACATTTCCGAGACAGGAGCCAGCCTACATTTAGAGTCTGGGAGGTCCGAATACCGTCCAGCCTTCTCGCTTGCCTATCTTTGTAAAAGCAGCCAGAAGTCCTAGCATCAAACATGCTGAGGAACCAGTGGCATAGCTGTGATCTGGGAAGAGAGTGAAAGAAAGATAAGTTAAGTTAACAATATAAAGTATGAGTAAATCTTAACACATTTGGATTTTTCTTTTGATATTGATACTTGACTGCAGGCAGCCCAAAGGGCTGATGGGAAGTAGAAATTTAGGATTTCTTTTCTTAAAGATACATGGTTTTCCATTGTTTCTAGCCCAGGCAGTTTCTGAGGTATCAAGCCCTCTTATCCCATAGACCTGTCTCCTATGTGAATCTAATCCAAATTGCTTGCTTTAGGAACTAAAATGTTTCCTGGTTTTTACTCCCATTAACTCGGAAGCCAACACAGCTAAGAAAAGTAAAGCCAGATTCAATTTCTTCCTGATCAACATTTTTTAAGTTCAAATCATCTATACCTGAAGAAAACCCACTGAAGACAAATAGGACTCCATAAGTGTCCCTGCGGGCCTGTTAGTGATGCGCAAGAGGCAAGAAATCAGCTTGACTCTCAGAGTACATGGAGAATTTGCAGAGCTAGCAGCTAAATTAAGAACACCTCTTTACCTGTAAAGTGAGTCACATTTGTGAAACAGTAAGCACGGAGCCCCATAGTTAATTGGTTACATCATCGCATTTGAGATTAGAACTACAATTGTAACAGGCATATTGCCCCATTAAACAGGCTGCATGTGCATTCATCATAAAAACAAGCGCAGCCTTCTTTCCCCAATCTCTGTAAACCTTTCTTGGTTTGCTGAAGATATTCCAGGATGCATTACTGGGTTGCATCATGGACTGCAACAGGATTTCTGGTATCCAATGTCACAGTGGTATATTCTGGGACATCTTCTATGAACTGAGGTGTCAAGAGAATTTCAGAGAAAAATAATTTCTGAGAGTAGTTAAACTCTGTTCTGTACACACAAGCTGGCTCATGGGGTTAACTCCATTTTTATTTTGCAGTTCATCTTTGAAGCTAGCTTTGGCCCCCCAATCTATCAGTGTTTTTGGTACCAGCCCAGACCAGCTTAATTTTCTGAACCTTGACCAGACTGGATTGGTCCAATGGAGCCCTTCAGAATTTGGCATGGCCTCCGCTCATCTTCTGGGACATGCCTTTTCCTGAAAGGACTAAATCTATGAGGGCATGTTGCAATTTTCCTTGGTGAGCAATTTTTTTAATTGAGGTGGGGTTCATTTCAGTGGCCCACCACAGGCTCTTAGAGACTGATGTTTGAGAGATGTGCATATCACCATGGTAACTAAGCAGATCCAATTTTAATACATCATATCCATGGACTAGATTCTTATGCATCATACAATACATTTCAATGGGAAGGAGGTAACTTCCTGTAGACAGGGGTTTAAGAATTAGACAATTTTATAGAATTTATATAAATGCATTAAAAATACTTCTTGCTGTTGATTTAAACCTCTATGCTGACCACAACTTACTTCTTGCACCCAAGACAATGCCTGATGCACAACCGCCTACGAAATAATTCAGGGCATCCTCCGGGTCCTCCCGGACATGGGCACTGAGGCAAGTGGTCAATCCAAATACTGCTCCCAAAGTAGCTGTAAGGAAAAGGTAAGGAGTAAGGGATACAGCAAGCAAGGAACTGAGATCTACAGTGCTGAAAACATACTACCCAGAGGCCTGGTGCACCAGGAACAGCCAGAGTTATGGTTTGAACCTTCTTGGGAAGCAAAGGAATAAATAACAGGGGGGAGGGATAGCTCAGTGGTTTGAGCATTGGCCTGCTAAACCCAGGGTTGTGAGTTCAATCCTTGAGGGGGCCACTTGGGGATCTGGGGCAAAATCAATACTTGGTCCTGCTAGTGAAGGCAGGGGGCTGGACTCGATGACCTTTCAAGGTCCCTTCCAGTTCTAGGAGATGGGATATCTCCATTCATTATTATAATTTATTGCCATGAACAATTATCAGTAAGTCACAGAAAAATGGCATTTTCTAGTCAGATGAAGCAGACAGCCCGACCAACTGGATTCAGCATCCACACTCCCACATGTTATGTGAAAGCAAAAAGCTGCCAGAAAACAAATCAAACCATTTTTGTGACAACTTCCTGTTTGTTCAGATATGCTACTACACCCGCACCTGGGCAACTCTGTAACCTTTCTTCTAGGTCTAGTCTGGGTGTTTATGATACAAGTCACAGTCAGCCTACAGACTGTGACGTAGCATTACAATACAAGGCTCTGCAACAGTTTTCAATTAGAGCTTATCAATGCCAGTTCTTGCTAAAAAGAGCATTAGAGAACATGAAACTATCCCAACAGACTGAGCACGCAACCCCAGCCTCCATGCTTCTGCCATCTTGGACCTGGGAATCAAAATACAGCATCTCATGCAGTAATGCAGAACACCTACCTCCAAACTACTGGGTGGCCTTATGAATAATGATCAACAAATTCCTTTTCAGGAGTGAGGACTGCTAAAGGGATTATTAATTTCCTAAAGGGTTTTCAATAGTCACTAATATTATACTCCACTCCACTATTCCGCACTCTTTCTTGCTAGCATTTCCCCCAATATATGCACTGAATCTTCCAAGGAAGTGTCTGAGGAAGGACTGCAACTCAACTAGGTCCAGTCAGCTAAGCTGCCTAGATGACAGGGCTTGAAAAATCCTACTTCTGGGTATATGCATTGGTCCCTCATTACATAAGCATCCAGACACCTACTCCGGCCTATGCCCCAGAATGATTCACGAACCAGGGAAGGACAAGCATTCAGCCACCTAAGGGGCCCAATACAGTAGGAATGGATGCTCAGAGACCGCTTACAAGATTAGTTCTCATTCAAATCCAGCTGGAGGGAGATGTGGAGATGGTGACACCCACCTTGTAACTTTTAGCTCAGTGGTTAGAGCACTCCCGGGGCTTTGGGATAACCAGGTTCCGCCTGATGGGGAGAAAGGATTTGAACTGGGGTCTTTATGGGCTATTCTGATGTTAGGTGCACTCACTCTCTCCTGCTGAAGCTGCTCCATTGTGGATAACTAATGAGAAAGTGACTAGAGCAATGAACTGGACCCAGGGTCTCCCACCTTCCAGGTGGGTACCCTAACCACTGAACTACAGCTTGATTCCCATTCTCCCTCTGGCCAAATTACTATTTCACTGTGGATAAACACTTACAAGAGTCATTGGGCCATGCTTTCATTATTTATCCAGAGCACAAGTGTGTCAACAGAAGAGACTGATGGAGCTTCATATCAGAATATCCCATAGCGCCTCCCTGGCCAGCTCACTGGCTAGCTTAGGCAAGGAGCCACCTAGTGCAAACAGAGAAGCAAACAGAGGGAGTTTGCCTGAGAACCGTCCAAGAGGCGCTACAGTGAGTGCTGTATTAGAGGGGCTGTATTGTGAGCTGGTGGTTGAATAGCCGAGTGTCTGTCTGCTGTGACCATTTCCTTAACTGGCGCTAGTTGCAGGGACTGTTTGACCATGTGTTTGTTTGTTTGAAAAGCATGACTGTTTGATTGTGTGGTGGTTTGTTTGAAAAGTGTGATTTGGGAGTGCTTTGTTCCAGGTGGGCCTTGAGTGGTTGATTGAAGGGAAAGCTTTGAGTTGGGGCAACTGCTTTGAGCCAGAAGCCTTAGTAAAAACAGCAGCCACTTGTGAACTGAGTGAGCTGTGAACAGAGGAAGTGTGCATGGGGGGAGTTCCCACAGAGTTTTTGCCTTTCAGGCTTCTGTGAGCAGTAAGTACAACATCTGAAGAGGCTCGTAGAAGGAAGACAATATGGATAGTGAGCGATCAGCTGTTGTGACCTGCACAGGATGTGCCATGTTTGTCTTTCTCCCAGAGGATAGAAGTGACTTCGCCTGTATGTGGAAGAGACTATTGGAAGGTTAAAGGACTACAGACCCAAGTATCAGCCCTGCACGCATCAGAGAAAATGAAGAGTTTCTGGATAGAAGTCAGCGTTTGGTACTGCAGGCACAGCAGGCTGAAGAATCAGAGAGGACAGTGCAGAATGGGGAAGAAAATTGGCAGCATGTGACCTCCAGAAGAAGCAAGAGGAGAACCCGCGTACCCCCAATGCAGACAGAGGTAAGAAACCATTTTCAGGCTCTCTGCACAAGTATTATGGCAGAGATTGGTTTGGAATAGTCATCTGAGGGAAGGGACCAGAAGGAGACCCCATCGACCGGAAGGCATGGGATTATCAGTGCTAACAAGAAGTAGGAAAGTATGGGATTTGCTTCCATGAAATTTTTCCCTCCAGCTCTGGCTGTTTGCGATTTCTGTGGAACAACCTTCATGGAGACACTGAAAATTCAAGTTTTATATTTGAGATTCCAAACTGTAAGGAGTAAGGCTTATGTCTACACTACACAGCTTTTAGTGTCAGGACTGTATTGCTACAGCTGTGTCTCTAAAAGGTATGCAGTATAGCCGTCATTTGTCGGCTTTCCTGCCAACGAAAAGCTTCCACCCCCAACGAGTGGCGTTAGCGTTGTCAGCAGGAAAATGTTCCTGCCGACAAAGAGCTGTTCACGCCGGTGCTTGTCATTGGCAAAACTACTGTCTTTTTGGGGGGGGTGGGGAGTTAATACCTCTGAAAGACAAAAGTTTTGTCATTCAGTTGCCAGTGTAGACATAGGCTAAATTTTTTCAGTTTTAAGTTATACCAACACAGTGAGTGTTGAATCCACACAGCAGCTCCTTAAGCCATCACTTACAGTTACTGATATTAAATTATCCACCTCAAAACATGTAATTTATACCCTGACTAATTTAACATTTCAAGAGCAGCAGTAGGGAACAAAGAATATGGCTGAAAGGAAACACCAACTATAATGTCCTGAATTTACACAGAAACTTTCATACGAAGATCTCTAAGCACCTCACCAAAATTAATTAAGCCTCACACTACACAAGTTTGTGCATGTAAACATTTTACAGATGGGAACTCAGAGGCCGAGTGGTGAAGTTTGAGTTACCTAATGGCCAACATAAAGTCAGTGGCAAACCTGGGGACAGTCTCCAGCACAAAATCACCAGACCATACCTGCCTCACCAGTCACTTTACTTGAGAGTAGGGTGACCAGATCACAAAAAGGCAGTTTCGCAGGGGCGGGGGGCATTAGCACGCGCTGCCCACCCCAGGGCAAAAGGTGGCCCCGATGCAGAGGGGGCTGGGGATAAAGAGGGCATGGGGAGGTGAGGGGGGGGGGGGGACTGATAAGAAGCGCTGGGAAGCAAAGAAGTCCGGGTGGGCGAGGGCGTACGGCTCCAGCGGGGACCCGGGCAGGGCACAGGCTGGATGGGTGTAAGGAGGCAGAGCCCTGTAGTGGGATCGGGCAGGGACAAAGCTGTCTCTCCCATGGAAGTGGCTGCAGGAGCCCCCGAGCTCGGGGCTGGCCACGGGGCAGCGGCGGTGCATGTGAGCCGGGGACCCCGGGGGCGGCGTGGGCGTGCGGGGGCCGGGGCTGGCACAGCCGAGCCACAGCGGCGGCCGGTCTCCCGAGGGGCTCCCCGGGGCTCCAGGCTGGGCAACGGGCGGGAGCCAGGGCTTTTCCTAGCCCCGCAGAGCCTCCCGCCCCCTAGCCCGCCATGGGCACATGCTGCGTGTCCCGCTTCCCGGCAGGGCGAACTGCTGGAGCGCAGCCGAGCAGGAGAGGCGCAGGGCTCCTTGGTCGCGGCGGGGAAGTTTATGGGTTATGGGGACCCCAGCTGGCCCCTCGCCCCTGTCCGCCGGCCGCCCCGCCTGGAACAAGTCTCGCCCCCACAGCCCCTCTCCGCCGCGTGTCTCCGGCGGCCCACGCCCCCGGTCCGCGCTGCCCACCTGGGCCAGAGCCAGCCCCGGATGCTGCCTGCACCCAGCCCGGGCCATGCCCAGCTAGCCCCTGGCAGCTGCGGCAACTTTCCCTTCCCCTCCCACGCTCCTGGTAGATGCCCGACCCTCCTCCCTCCATCCCCCCTCCACACATCCCTCCTCTCTCCATGGAGGGATCCAATGGGGGAAGGAGTGAGCGGAGTCGGGGTGGGGGTGGGGGGCGTGAGCGCCGGAGCAGAGGGCAAAATTGCTTTTTTGTCCAGTGTCCTGACTGAACATCGGTTGGGACGCAGGACAAAGAAGGAAATATCGGGACAGTCCCAATAAAATCGGGACGTCTGGTCACCCTACTTGAGAGGCCAATAATTTCAACAATGGGCTGTCCATTTAGCTGAATGAAGGCATCTTCAGACAAGAAACTCAGTTGCTGAAAGAAGCAAGGTCTCCTTACCCATTGTGACAGTGCCCGTAGCTGCCGTTTGCACACCCTTAAAGACTGACTCATGCTGGAGCAATACAATATGATATGCCGAACCAACCAAGCCTACAAAAGGGAAAACAGTTTTAATGAGTGGCAGGTCAGAGCCCGTGCAGAAACACAACCTGAATGCAGGTTCCATGAGCACAAAACATGCTTGTTTATTACTGTGCTTGACCTACATGGCCCAATGTGCACCAGAAACCTCCACTACTTCGATCACCAGAGTAATGCACAAGAGACTACGGGTGAAATCCTGGCCTCATTTCAGTCAAGAGGATTATTGCCACTGTCTTCAATAGAGCCAGGATTTTAGCCTAACCATCTAAAGCCCAATGTTATGCATTGTTTGTGCTGTATCTCAAGCAATATGAAGGTGCAAGAGTAAAGCTAGAAAATAAAATTACATTTGCATTCTAAGGGCCTGTCATCCCCTGCACTGAAGCTCAAGAAGATTTACTAGGCTAGTGGTACAGCCACACCTTTGATCTTCCACCAAAAGCAAGATATGCATAGCTGAGTCATACTGATGCTACAGGGCAATTTAAAGGATTTTATTTTAAATTGGGTTTCTAACCCCGCCCCCCCCCCCTTTTTTTTTTTTTGCTTCTTTCTAATGCATACAGAAGGCCTGAAAGGTAAAGGAGTTTTGTGGTTTGTTGAGAAAGAAGGTAGTTACTCTGAATAAAGTCTTTTGTTGCTTGTGATATTTTAATAATATCAAGTCTGAGCTTCCAGGCTTTGTTGGAGGACTTGTTGGGGGGCATCAGAGTTTACTGCAAGTTCCCAAGGCTCAATCCAGAAGAGTGTCAGGCACGTGCTTAGGTGCTTTGCTGGACTGGACCAGATTGCTCTGCACCATCCAGAATTGAGTGCTCACATTTTAAAGATGTTCACTCTTTATCAAAGACTCTTCATTGGGCATTCAAGTTAAATATGTGTTAACTGAAGCAAAAACTAAAATGAAAATTGCTTCCCCTGAACTTTCACTCACTTATGATTAGGGCCCTCCCAAATTCACGGCTTTGAAGAACACATCACGGACTGTGAAATTAGACCTTCCCCATGAAATCTAGCTACTGAAGGGGTAGGGGAGAGGGAACAATGGGGTGCCCCAGCTGGGGGATCCTACCATTCACCAAGCCCCAACTGCTAATCCAGTGGGATACAGAGGGCAGGACTTCCTCTTCTCCTGCATAGCTGCTCGGGGGCAGTGGGGATCAGACCTACCTCCAGGTACCTCGCCTGGCTGCAGGAAGCTCTGTGTCTGCTGCCAGCTCTGAAGCAGCAGGGGGCAGATCAGATCCACCTCCACCTCCAAAAATCACCCCCTTAAGAGGTGGTTGGAAAAATTATTTTGCTGACCTAGCTGCATCTACAGTGGGGGGTTAGGATCACTTAAAATTTCACACCCTGTGTGACATAGTTAAAGGTAAACCAGGACTCAGATAGGGTATGAATTTAAAGGCCATTCCTGAAAAATTCCATGTGTGGACACCCCATTAACTGCATACTTCTACCACAACTTATTCACGGACATAAACTAGCTGTAGTTTTGTTTTACATTGCTAAAAAAGCTACTGCAGTCTTCTCCTGAAGTGATAACATGTCAGAGGTAAGTGAAGTGATCCCTTTACAATTTACAAATCACTTTGAGATTATTTAGGATGAAAAGTACTACAGATATGCATGGTGTCAAGTATCAGGGGGTAGCCCTGTTAGTCTGTATCTACAAAAACAACAAGGAGTTTGGTGGCACCTTAAAGACTAACAGATTTATTTGGGCATAAGCTTTCGTGGGTAAAAACCTCACTTCTTCAGATGCATAGAGTGAAAGTTACAGATGCAGGCATTATATACTGACAAATGGAGAGCAGGGAGTTACTTCCAAAGTGGAGAACCAGTGTTGACAGGGCCAATTCAATCAGGGTGGATGTAGTCCACTCCCAATAATAGATGAGGAGGTGTCAATTCCAGGAGAGGAAAAGCTGCTTCTGTAGTGAGCCTGCCAGTCCCTATTCAAACCCAGATTAATGGTGTTGAATTTGCAAATGAATTTTAGTTCTGCTGTTTCTCTTTGAAGTCTGTTTCTGAAGCTTTTTTGTTCAATGATAGTGACTTTTAAATCTGTAATAGAATGACCAGGGAGATTGAAGTGTTCACTTACTGGCTTATGTATGTTACCATTCCTGATGTCCGATTTGTGTCCATTTATTCTTTTGCGGAGGGACTGTCCGGTTTGGCCAATGTACATGGGAGAGGGGCATTGCTGGCACATGATGGCATATATAGCATTAGTGGATGTGCAGGTGAATGAGCCCCTGATGGTGTGGCTGATGTGGTTGGGTCCTCTGATGGTGTCGCCAGAGCAGATATGGGGACAGAGTAGGCAACGAGGTTTGCTACAGGGATTGGTTCCTGGGTTGGTGTTTCTGTGGTGTGGTGTGTAGTTGCTGGTGATGATGTAGAAGCACTTTACACCAATATTCCACGTGAGGATGGACTACAAGCTGTCAGGAACAGTATCCCTGATGAGGCCACAGCACGCCTGGTGGCTGAGCTTTGTGACTTTGTCCTCACCCACAACCACTTCAGATTTGGGGACAACTTATACTTTCAAGTCAGTGGCACTGCTATGGGTACCCGCATGGACCCACAGTATGCCAACATTTTTATGGCTGACTTAGAACAACGCTTCCTCAGCTCTTGTCTCCTAGTGCCCCTCCTCTACTTGCGCTACATTGATGACATCTTCATCATATGGACCCACGGAAAGGAGGCCCTTGAAGAATTCCACCTGGACTTCAACAATTTCCACCCCACCATCAACCTCAGCCTGGACCAGTCCACACAAGAGATCCACTTCCTGGACACTACAGTGCAAATAAGTGATGGTCACATAAACACCACCCTATACCGGAAACCTACTGACCGCTATATGTACCTACATGCCTCCGGCTTCCATCCAAGACACATCACACGATCCATTGTCTACAGCCAAGCCCTAAGATACAACCGAATTTGCTCCAACCCCTCAGACAGAGACAAACACCTACAAGATCTTTATCAAGCATTCGTAAAACTACAATACCCACCTGGGGAAGTGAGGAAACAGATTGACAGAGCAAGACGGGTACCCAGAAATCACCTACTACAGGACAGGCCCCACAAGGATAACAACAGAACACCACTGGCCATCACATACAGCCCCCAGCTAAAACCTCTCCAGCGCATTATCCACGATCTACAACCTATCCTGGAAAATGATCCCTCACTCTCACAGACCTTGGGAGGCAGGCCAGTCCTCGCTTACAGACAACCCCCCAACCTGAAGCAAATACTCACCAGCAACTACACACCACAGCACAGAAACACTAACCCAGGAACCAATCCCTGTAGCAAACCTTGTTGCCTACTCTTTCCCTTATCCACTCTGGCGACACCATCAAAGGACCCAACCACATCAGCCACACCATCAGGGGCTCATTCACCTGCACATCCACTAATGTCATATATGCCATCATGTGCCAGCAATGCCCCTCTGCCATGTACATTGGCCAAACCGGACAGTCCCTCCGCAAAAGAATAAATGGACACAAATCGGACATCAGGAATGGTAACATACATAAGCCAGTAAGTGAACACTTCAATCTCCCTGGTCATTCTGTTACAGATTTAAAAGTCACTATCATTGAACAAAAAAACTTCAGAAACAGACTTCAAAGAGAAACAGCAGAACTAAAATTCATTTGCAAATTTAACACCATTAATCTGGGCTTGAATAGGGACTGAGAGTAGCTGGCTAGTCTTTAAGGTGCCACCAAACTCCTTGTTGTTTTTACAGATATGCAAAGTGCTTGTGCATTAATTAAAAGTAATAAATATTAAGAGAATCAAAAAGAGGGATGCAGCATTTGACCATTCCCCACACAATAATACTTCACTCTTTTCCTCTCAGAATCACAAAGCATTTCACCCATTAAAAGTAAAATATCCTTATGAGGCAAATATCAGAGGGGTAGCCGTCTTAGTCGGGATCTGTAAAAAGCGACAGAGTCTTGTGGCACCTTATAGACTAACAGACGTATTGGAGCATAAGCTTTCGTGGGTGAATACCCACTTCGTCAGACATCACCTACAATACGTCTGTTAGTCTATAAAGTGCCACTTTTGTGCCACTTTTGTGCCACTTTTGTGCCACTTTTGTGCCACTTTTGTGCCACTTTTGTGCCACTTTTGTGCCACTTTTGTGCCACTTTTGTCGCTTTTTATGAGGCAAATGTTAATCTAATTTATCAATGGGGAAACCGAGGCAGGCAGATGCAAATCACTTTTGCTCTAAGAATGAAATAAAATTTCATTTTGCCATTAAAGTAATGAATTAGTGCCCTTTTACTGACACTACTTAATGCAAGCAAACAGAGCACTTCTAACTTTAATAGATATATTAAAAAAAAAAACACACAAGAACTCACATCATGCCATTCAAAAGCAAATATTGCTCTTTTAGTGCTAGTTTGGCCACCCTGCATAGTCTAAGTTTTACAGTAAAGATTACATTTAAAAGGGAATCTGGACATAGAAAATACTATGTACAGCAGGGGTTGGCAACCTTTCAGCAGTGGTGTGCCGAATCTTCATTTATACACTCTAATTTAAGGCTTCGCGTGCCGGTAATACATTTTAACGCTTTTTAGAAGGTCTCTCTACAAGTCTATAATATATAACCAAACTACTGTTATATGTAAAGGGTGGCCTGCTGGGACTCCAGGCCCGAAAGCAGGATGAGCAAGGTTGGAAACCAAGATTGACAGCTGAGGTGAGTGGAGTAGGTGGCTGGTAGGCCTGAGCAGGGCTGGAGGCCTGGACCCTGTCTGCAAGAGAGCCTCCAATCAGAAGCAAGGTGAGTGGAGCTGCGCGGTACAGACCCCTGGTTGCGAGGGGCCAGCAGCCAGAACCCCAGAGCAGCGACTGGCTCAGCCCGCCACCACTCTGGGGTTTCTGCCCCCAGCTCCTGCCAGACGGGGTCTCAGCCCACTGCCAGCCTGGGGTTCCTTCCCCCCCAGGGCAGCAGCAGGTGCTGAATTGGACTCGCGGGGACCCCGGCTGGCAGGAACCGGCAGCGGGAACTCCAGAGCGGGGCGGGCTGAGCGGCTCAGCTCGCCGCGGCTCTGGGGTTTCATCATCGGCTCCTGCCAGCCGGGGTCTCAGCCCGCTGCCAGCCTGGGGTTCCTTCCTCCCAGGCCAGCAGCAGGTGCTGAGCTGGACCCACGGCAGGTCCCGCAGGAGCCGGCAGCGGGAACTCCAGAGTGGCGGCGGGGCTGAGCGGCTCAGCCCACGCCGCGTACCAGGAAAAATCGGCTCACGTGCCAACTTTGGCATGCTTGCTATAGGTTGCCGACCCCTGATGTACAGGCAATGTGACCAAGTTCACATTGCAGGATCTTTTAAGTTTGGACTTTGCATTCATCTTAAGTGTTTGACCTTTTCAGCCCTCAATACCACTTTAATGACTACAATTTTTGCGTGTAATTTTTTGGATTGAGTTTTCAAGCCGCCTTTGCCAGGGCCGGCCGCTCTCGGGAGATTTCGTGCTGTGCTTAAAGCCCCAGCTCCTGGAGCCCCGCTCGCAAACGGAGCCGGCGAGGGCTCCGCCAGAGGCGGGGCAGGAGCCCCCCGGACACAAGCCGGGCTTCATGGCTACGCTGCAGCCTGAGCCACCCCCGGGGGATAGACGCGGCCGGCAGCAGAGGCTCGCGCTCGCCGAGCTCGGGGCCAGGCGGGCTCAGCCATGGCGGCACGCGGGGGCTGCGCGGAGGAGAGCCGAGCGGCCCGGGCGGAAGGGGACGAGCGGGATCGGCAGGCGGCGAAGCCAGCCCGGTCTCCTCACCCAGCGCGGCCCCGATGCGGCCGGTGATCCAGGCCTTGCGGACGCAGTCGGTCCCCTCCGGGATCTCCCAGTAGCCGACCATGGCAGCGACAGCGGCTCCGCAAGGGCACGAAACAAAACACCGCGAGAACTCGCGGGCCACGTAGGCTCTCGCGACAATTTCTTCTCGTTCTCGCGAGCGTCTCTTATGCCCTGTGTATGAAAGCGTTTCCGTTAGCCAGCCGCGCACATGCGCAGGGCGAGGCCCGGCCCCGGAGCCTGGGGGGGCTGGAGCCGTTGCAGGGATGCGAGATGCCCCGGGGATCAGCGGCCTCCCGGCAGAGCGGCCGGGCCCCTGGCGAGCCTCTGCAGGAGGCGGGCTGGGAAAGGCCCAGCGCGGGTGGCGCCAGCACCTAGTGACGGGTGGGGTCGGTTCGGAAAGGGGGAAGGACACGAATCCGTCTGACAGACCCACTGGGTGGCAATTCCCCGTCTGCTGGACTGAAGCTTTAACCCCTCACTACCGATGACTTTCAGGCATTTCTGTGCAGGAGGTTCAAGGATCCAGACGTCACAAGCATCACTCTTTATATTTCATGGTCCTGGGTGGAAAGAGACTAGCATTGTCTGCTGTCGTGAGACATTGAGCCGGAGCAGGAGTTGGAGTTTACAATTGAGGCTCTACCCAGAGAGAACTATGGGGGCACAAGACCTTATATTTTGTAAAGGACTTTTTACTGTCTCATCACAGAGGCCAATAGCTCAGGGCCTGGAGTTTAAAGAATGATAGGAAATAGGCTTTCCCACAATCGGGGTTTACTTTCCACAACATCAAAACAGCTTTGTGCAGCCCAGCCACTTCTATCCAGAGGAGGCACTGCATGTTGGGATTTGAGGCTTTATATGTCATGTCATTTGTGTTAAAAATAATAGCGACCATAGGCGCCGTAGGCGTTGTTTAGATGTTGCAGCTTGGGCTCTCACCTCTCCCCCCCCTCCGGCCCCCTCAGGCTAGTGCAGCATGATAACATAAGCCCTGCTACCTCCAATCTGTCGGCCCCACCTGGAGGCTCACTCCCAGGCGCAGCATAGACATACCTATTGTAAACTTGTAAAACTTGAGGAATGCGTTTGAGCCATGAGAAAAAGCCATCCTTCCACACTGTCGAATCTGTACGTTAGTCCAATACTGCCACTGTGATCAGGCTGGTGTGTGTTTGTTTCTATGGTGAAATTGCTGTCAGGGAACTCTCTTCTTGCTAAACTTTGTGCCCCAATCAAACTGTAAAACATTTCCTTTCCTGCAACAAGTGTGTGTCTTGTTCTGGGAAAGAGCTTTATGGAAGAGAAATACAGAGCAACTACAAGTATCAGGGGGTAGCCGTGTTAGTCTGTATCTACAAAAACAGTGCCCTGCTAGCATAGAAATGGACTGGAAATTTTATGCATTATTTATTAATGTAAAACAGAAGCTATATAAATCCAGCTTTTTCCACACTTCTTGAACATTGCTTTTCTGGCTGCCCTCTAACCAATTCACAAACAGTGAGTATACCCCTTCACTCTCTAAATTGTTGTATTATCAAAAGTGAAATGAGGTGAAATTGGGCAAAAGATATTTGTAAGGATCTTTCAAGTTAGCACTCCCCTACACCAGTTGTTTTCAAACTTTTTTTCTGGAGACCCAGTTGAAGAAAATTGTTGATGCCCATGACTCAACAGAGCTGGGGCAGAGGGTTGGGGTACAGGAGGGGGTCTGTGGCTGGGGGTCTGTGACGTTCCCCTGGTGTTATCCGGACCGGTGATCTGCTAGGTCACTTCAATCCTTCACTCTGGGAGCCACCCTTACCCTGCTCTGCTGTGAGAACCCCCACTCCTGGGCTGTTCACACACAGCCTGTGGCATGTAAGCTGCTCCTTGGATTGTGCAACCGAATAACACTAGACAATATCTCCGGTCCCAGACACAACCCTAGGAACCTCCATCTTGCAGTGTCCAGTTATGCCCACTGGACGCTGCAAGCTTATATGAGTTTGTTAATTTTTAACAAAGAAATTGATATGTATCAGGCTTGTTATCCCAAGGGGAGTCTCTGACACGCTTCAAACCAAACACACTGCTTCATGTAGAATAAACAAACAATTTATTAACTACAATAGATAGATTTTAAGTGATTGTAAGTCAAAGTATAACAAGTCGGATTTGGTCAAATGAAATAAAAGCAAAACACATTCTAAGGTGATCTTAACACTTTCAGTGCCCTTATAAACTTAGATGCTTCTCACCACAGGCTGTCTGGTTGCCCTTCAGCCAGGCTCTCCCCTTTGATCAGCGCTTCAGTCGCTGGCTGGTGATGTCTGTAGATGGAGGTGGAAGAGAGAGGAGAGCATGGCAAACATCTCTCCCTTTTATCATGTTCTTTCTTCCTTCTTGGCTTTGCTTCCCTCCCCCTTCACAGTCAGGTGAGCATTACATCATTGTAGTCCCCTGGCTGACCAAGGGAAGGGGGGTGACTCACTGGAGAGTCCAACAGATCCTTTGTTGCTGCCTAGGCCAGTGTCCATTGTTCCTGTGAGGCTGGGCTGGGTTTGTCCGATACATGCCCTGATGAGGTGTGAACTGCCCCTCTATTCCTAGAGAGTTCTGCCTGGGCTTGTTTAAGCCATGAGGACCCATTTTCAGCCTCATAACTATATAAATGAAATTACACCCTATAACAAACATTACTATAACATTACTATAACAACTATGCTCAGTGCATCATGAGCCTTCCGAAGACACCCGACAGGACAAACTTTGCATTCGATACCACACAATCATATTATAAGGATGAACATGGGGGTGCAGGGTATTCCCCCAAGGTACAGAATGTCACAGGGTGTAGACTCTGGGATGGGGCCAGGGATGAGGGGATTGGAGTGCAGGAGGGGGCTCAAGTTTGGGGGGGAGCTCAGGGCTGGGGCAGAGGGTTGGGGTGTGGGATTGGGGCTCGGGCTTACCTCAGGTGGCTCCCGGTCAGCGGTGCAGAGGAGGTGCTAAGGCAGGCTTCCTGCCTGTCCTGGCACCACAGACTATGCTACGCTCCGGAAGCCGCCAGCAGCAGGCCCGACTCCTAGACAGAGACACACAAGTGGCTTCGCGTGGCTCTCACCTGCAGGCACCTCTCCAGCTCCCATTGGCCGGTTCCCAGCTAATGGGAGTGCAGAGCCGGTGTAGTGCATGGAGCCCTGTGCCCCCTCTGCCTAGGAGCCGGCCCTGCTGCTGGCCGCTTCAGAACAGGTAGGGACTAGCCTGTCTTAGCCAGGCAGCATGACCGACGGGAACAGAGCCACCATGACCCAGTGCCTTATATTCTGCGATCCAGTACTGGGTTGCAACCCGCAGTTTGAAAACCACTGCCCTACCCCACTACTCCCAAAGCACCCCTCTTCCTAGGGTGCCCCAGCCCCACTTTTCCCAGGGTGCCATCCACCTGCCTCAAAGCACCCCCTGCTCCCAAAAGGGACCCTCTGCTGGGAGGGGGCATCCCACGCCAGTGGCCCTGCTCTGCCCCAAAGGGCTCCTCTCTCAGGGAGGAGCATCGCCCTACCCCCAAAGGGCCACTCTGCCCTCACAGCGACCCCTGCCACCAAAGGACCCCTCTGCCCAAAGCCCGGGGCCCCCAAGTCATTGATCCAGGCCAGGATGGAGCGGGCTGGCTGGGGCGGGGCTTGCCGCGCCCCGCCCCACCCCGCCCCGCTCCTTGGCCGGGAGCCCACAGCCGCGGAGGGACTAGCCGGGCCCGGCCGATATGTCGGCGCCACCGGCCGTACAGATCCGCGAGGCCAATGCGCACCTGGCGGCGCTGCACGGGCGCGTGGCGGAGCTGGAGCGGCGGCTGGGCGCGGCCGAGCGCACGGTGCGCGGGCAGGCGGAGAGTCTCATCCGCAAGGACGGCGAGCTGCGCGCGGCGCTGCGGGAGCTGGGGGCTGCCAAGGACAGGTAGCGCCGGGGGCAGCGCCTGGCGTCTCCTCGCGGCGCGGCGCGGCCCGGCCCGGCCTTGCCTGGCTGCCACCGGGCGCGGCGCCGCTCGGTCTCGGTCCCGCCCCCGGCAGCTGAGCGTCCAGGCCGGGCTGCGGGAATGTGTAACACCCCCGTGGGGGCCGACAGCCCGGGCCTCGGCTGGGCCGGTCGGTGGGGTGGCCCCGCGGTGAGACCGGCCCGGAGGCCCGGAGTTCAGAAGGGCGGCAGGGAAATACGAACCGGCCCTAGCAACCGCTTTGCAGCCTTCGCTAGCGCAGCCCCGGCTTTGTGCGCGGGGACAGTCCTGCTGCGAGCCCCAGGTACCTGGGGAAGTAGGAGTTCAGCCCAGGTAACACGTGCGTTCCAAGGAGCATGGCCACGTGTAGACAAGCATAGGCCAGGATTGACGGTCACCTGGGCTTTTGGCTGATGGTAGCAATGTATGGAAAGGATGTCACTGGATTGCTAACTTCTAATCTTGACAAAAGCAATCTTGTGCCCCCCCCCATCCAAATATGAATATGACTGATGTAGTGTACAATAGCCAACAGAGCTGCTTAGGTTCAGGTTGTTTAACTTCTCATTAGAGGTCTCTATTTTCAGTTGCTTGTTACTTTGCCGATACTACACTTGAATTTAGCTCAAAGATGAAGTTTCTTCATACCAGGTCTCTGTCTCAGGCCGAATTTGTTTTGGAAAGTTTAATTTGATCTTCTGAGAACAGTGGTAGGGAAAAGTTATGCCCATGTTTTGTAGTAAAGGTTGCCAAGTCAAATTAGGAAATACCAAACCTAAGGTTGCTTGTGCAATTCTAAGTCAGTCCCCTTGTACGCATGCATGATGGTGATTTTCCTGAGCCTGGCTCATCCTGCACGCTAAGACAGGGCTTCTGAGGGAAAAAAGTATTTGATCATGTATTCCTTAATTCTGGTATTTCCTAACTATTCAATGCTTTACTTTGAAACCCTGGTGTTCTTTTAATGTGTTTTCTTAAAATTTTTAAAAGCAAACTGAAACAATAGAAATACCTTCATGTGAACTATATTCACCATCAAATGTGTCACTAGCAGGGTCAGGACCTTTAGCTCAAACTGCAGACTTCTACCGCCTGAGTTAATTGAACATCTGGTAGCATTAGTAGGCTGTTCTCCTGTATGTGGACCGATTAGAGGGGAAGAGATAGTACCAATCCCACTAGTAAAATGGGTATCTGCTGGATAGTACCAATCCCAGTATTCCAGCAGAGGAATATTGAGACTCAGGAATCCTGGGTTCAGTTCTAGGTTCCAGGGGAGAGTATATTCTAGTGATTACAGACCCTTCTGTCCCCATCTGCTGTTCTCCTCCCTGTCTTACATGCATATCCACTTATCTCCCTGTTCCCTTCTGCTTCCAGCCTGTGTCCTTCCTCTGTTCCTCAGATACAAAGGAGTGAGTAAGGTTGCTTCTGCCACCTCCTTGCTCCCTTGATGCTAGCAGGATGATGCTAGAGGTGCAAGGACGGGAAAAGTTCTGCTCAGTCACAATATCATGGTGGGGGACATGTGCAGTCCAGTCAGCATGTAGCAGCTGTATGGAGATGGAGCATACTCAGTGCAGATAGTCTTTGGAGAATTTAGCTGCCAGCTTCTAACACACCTCTACTGAGCATGTGCAAACTACAGTTTTCACTGGCTTTTAACTTGCCCACATGTAGGCAATTTTTTACAGTTACAGCAAAACACACCTCCCTGACATCAGTTAACATAAGAACATAAGAGAGGCCGTACCGGGTCAGACCAAAGGTCCATCTAGCCCAGTATCCTGTCTACCGACAGTGGCCAATGTCAGGTGCCCCAGAGGGAGTGAACCTAACAGGCAATGATCAAGTGATCTCTCTCCTGCCATCCATCTCCATCCTCTGACAGACAGAGGCTAGGGACACCATTCCTTACCCGTCCTGGCTAATAGCCATTAATGGACTTAACCACCATGAATTTATCCAGTTCTCTTTTAAACTCTGTTATAGTCCTAGCCTTCACAACTTCCTCAGGTAAGGAGTTCCACAAGTTGACTGTGCGCTGCGTGAAGAAGAACTTCCTTTTATTTGTTTTAAACCTGCTGCCTATTAATTTCATTTGATGACCCCTAGTTCTTGTATTAATGAGTTGATCTCCCTTGCCAAATTTCATATTCCTGTTGCAGGGCTTCTCAAAGAAATGGTTGTAAGAATTTTTAATGTGGGCAAAACAATGTATTTTTCCCTAAACTCATTATCTAGAATGGCTGAACTGTTTTAGTTGAAACTTTCATAAAAATTCAGTCCAAGGGGCAGACACCCAGCTTGGAAAATTTCAGCCTGAAAAGTTAAAGTTTGGCAAAACTATAAGAAACAAGGTCTTATAATGGAAAGTGTTAGTTAAGTATCACTATTTGCACTGCCAGTGATGTGTTAGAACTGCATAAACAGCAGACCCAAAGAGAGGGACATGAGAGAGATTCAGGAAGCTTGAAATGATATGGGGATCATTTCTTCAACATTTTATATAAACTGTTTTTTTGAAACTGAAACACACTTCAGGTTTTTATAGGATGAGGGTAAATAAGTGAGGAACAGTAGTTATGTGCATGGCTACGTTTTAGTAGCCTTGTTTTGAGACTATTTTTCTTCTGTTTTCTTCTAAGAGAAATTACTGCTCTGCAGCAGAAGCTGCTCTCATCTGAGGAGACAATTCAGAAGCTGTTGAATGTTATCCAGAAAAAAGATGACTTAATTGTACAGCTGAAGCACAGGAGTCATCTTCTGACTAAAATCTGCAGAAACCGACCCATCCTGGACAATCTTCTGTCTTACATGGCAGAAGGGGAACAGTTAAGTACCCTTCCAGGGACCCAAAGTGATTCCAGTTCTCCGGTTCATGACGAGTTCCAGGAGTCAAACTGCATCACCAACCAGATATCAAAGCACAAAGACTTCTCTCTCAGTGAAGATGACCTGGAAGATCAGGAATTGGATACGAGCCAGTTTGGGACGACAGTGTGAACTGAGTGTGGAACATGACCTTTGTTACAAATACTCCAGTTCCGATTTTCAAACTTCCTTCTGTTTTTTAATCTTGTCCTGAAAGAACCAGGTTCAGATGGGAGTCTGTCCCCGACCCCCTCAGTTCTTGCAAGTAGCCTTTTCTATACCTCCTTCATTGAGGACTCAGGAAAGTAGGCTCTATGCAATACTACCTACTTGAGCGGATACTAAACCTTGATGAAATGGGCACTTATGGGTTTTCCACTGTTCCTTTATCATGGGGATCTTTTAATTCCTCCTGTCCTTCAGTATTTACTTTCCTCTGTGACCCCAAACACTTCATGTTAAGGATACTTAAGTCAAATGCTATATGCATAGTAGATCTTCCAGCACTGGGGGCCAAATGTATCACCATCGACTTTCAGCTTCTGTTGGCCTAAGTGCTGCTCCTCATCCAGGTCTGCTGTATATCAGAGCCATAGACAGTGATTGATTAGAGCAGGATGTTTATATACCAAATTCTAGGACATGATGTCTGAGTCTATAAACCTATAAAATATTGTGCAGTCTTGGGAACGAAAAATCTAAGTGCTCAAAGTTCTACATGTTTCAGTCAAAGGACATATTAAATTAGTGAAAAGCTATCTTTTCTGGGAAGTTTGGCTGCATTGATTTTAGTTATATGCTGAATTCCTAACCTGATGTTTTGTTTTTGAGATTAGATTTGTTAGTTAAGGTTAATCAAATCTCTTTTCTTTTGCTGTATGGAGTTAGCACAGAAAGAAGGAAACTAGTGTATGGGTTTGAGGCAGATTCACAATGTAAATGGAGGGAATCCATTTTCTGAAATTCACCTTTTTTCCAGATTGTGTCTTGTCTGTTTTAAAATTAGAGTGGAGGAATTAAGGGGAAAATATCATATTCATTAGTAAGAGGTATAGTCACTACAGTTGGTGGTGGGATTTTAAGGAATATTATACATAAAGTTAAGTTTCTGGGTAGAAGGGTTGGTTTCTGACTTGATCACTCTGACTTGCATTTAAAACTTGGTAGAAAATTTAATCTATTTTTAAGCTTTTTAAAATTCTGCCTCTACTGTCCTCTTACAGCTTTAAGATTGGCACCAGTCACTGCATGGGAACTTTACAGCTGGCCACTTTGTGCAGCAGCAACCTTTCTGCCTTTGTCTAGAACATGTAGATTTTTCTCTGTGGTCTAACCAGATTTCTTTTCCAAATTCAGTCAGAGAGTTTAAACAAGATGACAGCAGCTCTATATGCAATTCCTTGTAGCTGGCTACGTACTTTTTTATATCTATCATAAAGACCTGCTTTTATATGGGATGTTCCTTGTTCAGAATTCTTCAGTGGGAAACAAAATGTGAGAACGGGTATTCGACTTCAAATAAGAGTAAAGGAAAATCTCTTAAAATTGCTTTTTGAGAAACTCTTATAAACATATGCAACATATTTATACCAGACTGAATTTCCTGTATTTTTATAAATCTAAAACCCTTGACTACTTTTGGTCACTAAAGATTCCTTTGCATTTTTTGCAAAACAGGGTTTTGGCAATTATGTCCTTGCCAAATACTAACTCAGGTAAATACATTCTGCCTCCATATAGTCTCTGCCATTTACAGTCAATAAATAATTCTTAACTTCTCCTTCATCAGATGTGTGGGAACAGTGCTGGTGGTGCAGGATGGACAGTTACATACAGTGAGAATGGTATTTTTGTAGTGGGTGGAGTGACCTCTGTTTGAAGAGTTTATAAAAGCACTTGGTGATTTGGGATTATAGGTGCTATGTAAACATAAGGGATTATTATCTCTTTACAAGTTTAAAGTAAATGTGCAATTTCTTGTGAACATGTACATTATGCTGGTCTGGCCCAGCCTATGTGGTGTCCCTTCAATGCAAACAATCAACCTTCAGTGCAATAAAAATGTCCCAGTGTATTTTTCATCTGAAATTGTGTGTGTAAAATAATTTTGCATCTGCCTATATAGAGTTAGGAATTCCTTTGCAGTTTGTCAGATTCAGGTGCAGATATTTTGCACTTAACAACAAAAAAGAACGTCTTGCTCTCTTGCAAGGTGTCTCCCTTCCCCAGTGGAGAAGAAGGGGTCAGAAAGGACCCAACTGTGTGCAATGGCAAGAAAGACAACTGACTCAAATATGTGTCCAAAGCAATAATACTTCTCATTGTTTAAGCTGCAAGTGCTCCTGTCATGACCTTGGTGTAAAGGATAAACGATATGGTGGGACAGTCAGCCTTTTGAAGTTTCAACCACTATCTCATTACACTCCTTGCCTCTTCTAGTTGTCAGAGTTTGGGATGCATAACTCCCTCCACAGCAAAATGAGACTATAACCCTAATTAGCATATGTGTTTGTTTGTTACTATTGTACAATTAGGGTGCAAGAAAAAATGTAGGACCAAGGGAGCTCAAATTAATCTTCTTAAAACTGTAACATTCAGGCAACTGGGCAGAAGTAATGTTCTGTGACTTAGGAATCAGTAGGTTTCAGGAAACTGGCTGTAAGTGCTTTTGTTTTGCTATTGCTGTGTTCTTCCTGGTAAATTGGACAAAATGGATTTGAAGCCCTGGAATGGATTACCTAGGGAGGTGGTGGAATCTCCGTCCTTAGAGGTTTTTAAGGTCAGGCTTGACAAAGCCCTGGCTGGGATGATCTAGTTGGGGATTGGTCCTGCTTTGAGCAGGGGGTTGGACTAGATGACCTCCTGAGGTCCCTTCCAACCCTGATATTCTATGATTCTATTTGTAGCGTGTGAAACCCTAATGGGAAAGATAAAACTACATTTAGTTGTGTGCTGTCTCTGCCTTTATTGGCACTGATCTCATACACTGGTAAAGTTCTTAAGGCTCTGCTTTGTGGCTAGTTTATTAAAGCTCTCACTATACCATTTGGCCCTAATGAGGCATAGTCATTTTCAAAACAACCTGAGTACACTGGTGGATTTTAGAGCACTTTGAAAAATCTGCTCTCAAACAGAAAGCTCTGCTCAACTGTATTGAATGTGATGGCTACAGAACAACAAAGCTGAAGTTGCAAAAATATTTAAACTATGCTGAACTCATTCCATGGCCTTGAACCAAAATGTTGTTAAAAGCACTATATCCATTCAGTTCTCTACAGTGAAATTGATTCTGCAGGCAACTCCATGCCTGCAGATCTCTAAAGAAGGAAGAATCCAAATCCTAAATAGATTAAATCCTTTGAGAAAGAGGATGGTATTGTACATTCCTTCAGCTCCTGTGCAATTCAGAGTTTTTAAAATCTTTTGCCTTCCTTAACTTTCCAGGCCTCTTTCTAAAGTTTAAGGATGTAAACTTGTGTCAACATTTCATCCATTTATCATCTGTTTGTTACTGTGGGTGAAGGGCTAAGCAATTAGTTACTATTTTAAATAAAAACTCAGTTTTTTTTTCTCACTGATTATCATGGCAGTATCATCCAGCTGCCTGCATTTATTATTTTTGTTACATTTGCATCTGTCCTCGCTTAAGTTTTTCTTGCAGGATACAAAATAAAGATATTTTGGCATATTTGAGTCATGTTGTTTCCATGGGTTTTCTTTGCCTCTTCAGTTTTAAGTGACTCAACTGGTCAGAAACATACAGGGACCGTTTGTCCAGTGTTTTCACTAGACTATTTACTTTTGTATCATCTCATCTGATCTCCTTTCAAACTTGGCCCCTCTCGTTTGAAATGCCCTTTTCCCTGGCATTGGTAAATAATTCTAGTTGTTCTTTGAAAGTTAACACATTTGCAAAACATAACTAGCTGTCCTTTTCTGACATCCCTAGTCCCCTGGGATGTTTTGTTTATGATCCTTTCAAGATGTATAATTACTATTGAATCTCCATGTTACAATGGGGGGGATGGATAGCTCAGTGGTTTGAGCATTGGCCTGCTCAACCCAGGGTTGGGAGTTCAATCCTTGAGGGGGCCATTTAGGGATCTGGGGCAAAAATCTGTCTGGGGATTGGTCCCCCTTTGAGCAGGGGGTTGGACTAGATGACCTCCGGAGGTTCCTTCCAACCCTGATACTCTATGAATATTGTCACCTATCACCCAATTTGCTTTATATGAAAGGGGCATGAGCCCAGTGCTGCCATCAGTTACCTGCAGTAGAATCTCCTTTGCATATGGATAGGTGCAGTCCTGCACTCCCAACTCTCCAGAACATGACTATCTATAATGTGTGAGTGGTGAAGGAGAGTTGGCACCAACATCCAGGGGCTCAGTCATTGCTGATAGTACCTAGAGCCAATATTGTTTCCAGTATGTAGGAAACGGTATATTATTTAGTATAAAAAGCCCTTGATGAAGATTGACAGCTGGGTTTTAAATGTCCCTTTATCGTCCACATCTATTGTATGTGCCACTTTTTCTTGTAGCCAAAGGAAGGGTGGGGCTGTGTGCAAACTGTGTTGGAGTCTTTCATAACCATATATAAGGGAACTGTTGGCCCCTTACTAAAACTCAGTGGGGTTTTTTTGGTTGGCTGCTCCCAGTACCAAAGGAAAGGGGAAGGGTTGATGGGAAATCAGGACTCTGAGACTGACAGTCCCCTGGAATAATGAGGAGAGGCCAATGCTCCAGGTCAGCCTGATTGACAGAGCGGGCAGGTTAATGGAAGCAGGAGGCCAGAGGGATCCCGTCCTCCGTGTGAGCTGGAACAGAGTGGGGCCGAACTAAGGAGAGAGCAGGGGCCCGAGCTGAGCTGGGCCATGGCAGCCACAGAAGCAGTCCAGGGAGCCGGTCAGAGCTGGGGGCAGAGACGCAGAAGCAACCTGCAGAGCAGACCTGTGCTGGGGGCAGAGCTTCAGCAACCAGAGCCAGAGAGGCCAGAAAAGCAGCCCAGGGGGCTGGAGGCAGAGCAGCATCAGGGATGAGGCAGAGTGGAGCAGGAGCTGGGGCTGGGGCTGGAGCAGTCCGGGGCCAGGTGCAGTGAGCAACTGGGGAGAGGAGAGGGACCCTGGGCAACAGACCGAGCACAGGGAGACACCCCCCAGCCAAGAGGCCGTGCAGGCCAGACTTGGAGGGGCATCATAACCCTGATGGGGGGGAGGGAGAGCTGATGCTGGGAAGAAGGGCCCTGCCACCTAGAGCCTGAAGGTGTGTGGCCACCACCAGAGGAAGTGTCTGACCCACCCTGCAGCACAGCCAGGGCCTGAGAAGGAGCCTGGGACATGTGAGGAACAGACTGAACTTCCCTGACATTCCAGAAACGCTGGTTGTGACGTCCCCGTGCCACAGAGTGGGGTGATGTGTTTTCCTTTAACCTTTCCCATTTTTTCCTTATTTTTTTTAAATTGGTTGCTGTTTAATAAATTGTATTTGCTTTGAACTGTATGTAATGATCAGTGGGTCAGGGAAGCATCCAGGGCGGAGAGAGCATCCCGGAGTGGGGACACCCTAGCCCCTGCCCTAAGCAGGGGTGGCAGGTTTGTATAATTTTCAGTGTTGTCCAGAATGGGTCCAAGTCCCGCCCCCACCCCTCCCCCACTGCTGCCTTGTAAGCTGAGATATATTTTTTAATATACAGTAAGCATTTAACAGTTTTCCTATATTTCACAATGTGAGGGGGCGTGGGGGGATGAGGGCTGGGGATGAGGGTTGTGGGGGCATAAGGGCTCTGTGGTGGGGCTGGGGATGAGGGGTTTGGAGTATGAGAGGGGGTCAGAGCTAGGGCAGAGGCTTGGGGTGAGGGCTGTGAGGTGGGGCTGGGGGTGAGGGATTTGGGGTGTGGGAGGGGCTCGGGGCTGGGGCAGAGGAGGGGTGGGGATGAGGACTGTGAGGTGGGGCTGGGGATGAGAGGTTCACGGTGCAGGAGAGGGCTCAGGGCTAGGGCAGAGGATTGGGGTGCGGGAGGGGTGAGGGCTCTGGCTGGGGGTGCGGGCTCTGGTGGGGCAGGGCTGGGGATGAGGAGTTTGAGGTGCAGGCAGGCTGCCCTGGGGCTGGGCCCAGAGAGGAGGACTCCACATTCCCCGCAGCCCTCTCCACGCTGGCAGCAGTGAGCTCTGGGGGAGGGGGCCCCCCCCTCGCCCCTGGCAGCACACTCACCCAGTACCGTCACTGCACGTGTTCTTAGGGGCCGGGCCCCTCTGTGGTGGGTGCTGGGGGAAGGCTACCATCATGTGTTCGCCTCCTCCCTCAGCCTGCCCCCGGCGCTGCTTCCTTTTGTAGCCGGCAGGGGAGCACAGCGCAAAGCATCAGGGCAGCCGCCCAGAGGGCAGGCAGGGACATAAAAACATGAGAACGGCCGTACCGGGTCAGACCAAAGGTCCATCTAGCCCAGTAGCCTGTCTACCGACAGTGGCCAATGCCAGGTGCCCCAGAGGGAGTGGACCTAACAGGCAATGATCAAGTGAGCTCTCTCCTGCTATCCATCTCCATCCTCTGACAAACAGAGGCTAGGGACACCATTCCTTACCCATCCTGGCTAATAGCCATTAATGGACTTAACCACCATGAATTTATCCAGTTCTCTTTTAAACGCTGTTATAGTCCTAGCCTTCACTACCTCCTCAGGTAAGGAGTTCCACAAGTTGACTGTGCACTGCGTGAAGAAGAACTTCCTTGTATTTGTTTTAAACCTGCTGCCCATTAATTTAATTTGGTGACCCCTAGTTCTTGTATTATGGGAATAAGTAAATAACTTTTCCTTATCCCCTTTCTCCACATCACTCATGATTTTATATACCTCTATCATATCCTCCCAAAGGGTATGTCTACACTACGGGATTATTGCGATTTTACAGAAACTGATTTTTGGAAACAGATTGTATAAGTCAAGTGCACGCAGCCACACTAAGCACATTAATTCGGCAGTGTGCGTCCATGTACCAAGGCTAGCGTCAACTTCCAGAGCGTTGCACTGTGGGTAGCTATCCCATAGCTATCCCATAGTTCCCACAGCCTCCCCCGCCCATTGGAATTCTGGGTTGAGATCCCAATGCCTGATGGGGCAAAAAACATTGTCGCTGGTGGTTCTGGGTACAGCGCCTTTTTGCGCCTTTTTTCCTGGGTGAACACTGCACTGCAGATGCCATATCACGTCAAGCATGGAGCCTGCTCAGCTCAAGACAGCAGTCATGAACATTGTAAACACTTCGCGCATTCTTGTGCAGTTTATGCTGAACCAGGACCAGAAAAACCAGGCAAGGAGGAGGCGGCGACTGCAGCGCGGCGACGAGAGTGATGAGGACATGGACACTGAAACGGACACAGAATTCTCTCAAACAGCCGGCCCAGGCGCTTTGGAGATCATGTTGTTAATGGGGCAGGTTCTAGCCATGGAACGCTGATTCTGGGCCCCGGGAAACAAGCACAGACTGGTGGGACCGCATAGCGTTGCAGGTTGGAATGATTCCCAGTGGCTGCGAAACTTTCTCATGTGTAAGGGCACTTTCATGGAACTTTGTGACTTGCTTTCCCCTGCCCTGAAGCGCCAGAATACCAGGATGAGAGCAGCCCTCACAGTTGAGAAGCGAGTGGCGATAGTCCTGTGGAAGCTTGCAACACCAGACAGCTACCGGTCAGTCGGGAATCAATTTGAAGTGGGCAAATCTACTGTGGGGGCTGCTATGATGCAAGTAGCCAAAGCAATGACTGAGCTGCTGCTACCAAAGGTAGTGACTCTGGGAAATGTGCAAGTCACAGTGGATGGCTTTGCTGCAATGGGGTTCCCTAACTGTGGTGGGGCGATAGATGGAACCCATATCCCTATCTTGGCACCGGAGCACCAGGGCAGCCAGTACGTAAACCGCAAGGGGTACTTTTCAATGGTGCTGCAAGCACTGGTGGATCACAAGGGACATTTCACTAACATCAACGTGGGCTGGCTGGGAAGGGTTCATGACGCTCGCGTCTTCAAGAACACTACTCTGTTTAAACCGCTGCAGCAAGGGATTTACTTCCCAGACCAGAAAATAACCATTGGGGATGTTGAAATGCCTATAGTTATCCTTGGGGACCCAGCCTACCCCTTAATGCCATGGCTCATGAAGCCATACACAGGCAGCCCGGACAGGAGTCAGGAGCTTTTAAACTGCAGGCTAAGCAAGTGCAGAATGGTGGTAGAATGTGCATTTGGACGTTTAAAGGTACACTGGCGCACGTTACTGACTCGCTCAGGCCTCAGCCAAAGCAATATTCCCATTGTTATTGCTGCTTGCTGTGTGCTCCACAATCTCTGTGACAGTAAGGGGGAGACCTTTATGGCGGGGTGGGAGGCTAAGGCAAATCGCCTGGCTGCTGATTACGTGCAACCAGACACCAGGGCAATTAGAAGAGCACACCAGGAAGCTCTGTGCATCAGAGAAGCTTTGAAAACTAGTTTCATGACTGGCCAGGCTATGGTGTGAAAGTTCTGTTTGTTTCTCCTTGATGAAAACCCGCCCCCTTGACTCATTCTCTGTAAGCAACCCACCCTCCCCCTTCAATTACAGCTTGCTTTCAAAGGAAATAAAGTCACTATCATTTAAAAATCATTTATTCTTTATTAATTGATTATAAAAAGAGGGAGAGAACTGACAAGGTAGCCCGGGTGGGGTTTGGGAGGAGGATAGGAGGGAAGGAAAAGGCCACTAAAAAGTTCAAGGTAATGACAGCCTTTTGGTTGGGCTGTCCACTGGGGTGGAGTGGGAGGGTGCACGAAGCCTCCCCACCCCGCGTTCTTAAATGTCTGGGTGAGGAGGCTATGGAACATGGTGAGGGGGGGAGGGTGGTTATATAGGGGCTGCAGTGACAGTCTGTGATCCTGCTGTTGTTCCTGAAGCTCCACCAGACGCCGGAACATGTCCGTTTGCTCACGCAGCAGCCCCAGCATTGCATCCTGCCTCCTCTGATCTTCCTACCGCCACCTCTCATCTCGAGCGTCTCTCCTCTCCTCACGTTGGTCCCTCCTGTCTTCACGTTGGTCCCTCCTGTCCTCACGTTGACTGGCCTCTTTCCTGTACTTTGAAACCTCTCCTTCCACTCATTCAGATGAGCTCTTTCATTGCAGGTCAATTCCTTTATTTCAGAGAACATTTAGTCTCTCGTCCTTTATTTTCACCTCCTTATCTGAGATAGCCTTCGGGATAGCCTCCCCCCCCCCCCCGCGTTCTTACACGTCTGGGTGAGGAGACTATGGAACATGGTGATGGGGGGAGGGAGGTTATACAGCGGCTGCAGCGGCAGTCTGTTATCCTGCTGCCGTTCCTGAAGCTCCACCAGACGCTGGAGCATGTCCGTTTGATCACGCAGCAGCCCCAGCATTGCAGCCTGCCACCTCTCATCTCGAGCATCCCTCATGACCTCATGTTCACTGGCATCTTTCCTAAATTTAGATACTGTGTCCTTCCACTCATTCAAATGAGCTCTTTAATTGCGGGTGGATTCCATTATTTCCGTGAACATGTCGTCTCGCGTCCTCTTTCTATGCCGCCTTATCTGAGATAGCCTTCGGGACGGAGGAGGGAGGCTTGAAAAATTTGCAGCTGCTGGAGGGAGGGTTGAAAAAAAGGAGAGAAGTTTTTAAAATGATACATTTTACAGAACAATGCTTATACTGTTTCATGATGAACAACACTATTCACATTACATAGCAAATGTGATTTCCGTACAAGGTCGCATTTTCCATCTTAATATTGAGTGCCTGTGGCTTTGGTGTTAGAGATCACAGACGCAGGTCCGGGCAACAGAATTCAGCTTGCATGCGGCCATGGTAAGCCATTGTCTTTCGGCTTCTGCGCCCTCCTTTCCCACATACCAAGCAAAGCCTGTTGACTGCTGCGGTTTTCCTGTTAGCCTTCAGCAGCACAAAAAAAACTAACCCCCCCCCCCCATCCAATCCTCTGGGATGATTGCTTTATCCCTTCCCTTCCCGCCCCCCCGCCCCCACGTGGCTGGTAACAGGGAAGATCCCTACTAGCCAAACGCGAAAAGCTCAGGGCCAATTCCTCCCCCCCTCCGTGCTTGCCTAACTGCAGGAAGGATTTCTTTTCAGCCACAGGCAAACAGCCCAGTAGGAACGGCCACCTCTGTCCCCTTAATTAAATTCCCGTATTTCAACCAGGTTACCCTGAGCGATATCACTCTCCTGAGGATTACACAGCGAGATAAAGAACGGATGTTGCTTGAATGCCAGCAAACACTGGGACCATACGCTGCCAGGCTTTGTCATGCAATGATACCAGATTACTTGCTGCAAGCATGGTGTGGTCAAGTGTCCTACCACTTGGACGGAGGAGGGAGGCTTGAAAAATTTGCAGCTGCAGGAGGGAGGGAAAAAACGGAGAGAAGTATTTAAAAAGATACATTTTACAGAACAATGCTTATACTCTTTCACGGTGAATACACTATTCACATTACATAGAAGATGAGATTTCAGTACAAGGTCGCATTTTGCATCTTAATATTGAGTACCTGCGGCTTTGGTGTTAGAGAGCACAGATGCAGGTCCAGGCAACAGAATTCGGCTTGCATGCGGCCATGGTAAGCCATTGTCTTTCGGCTTCTGTAGCCTTCAGAAAAGCAGCGCCTTGCTTTCCCACATACCAAGCAAAGCCCATTGAGTGCTGCGGTTTTCCTGTTAACGTGCAGCAGCAGAAACCAAACTACCCCCCCCCCCGTCCAATTCTCTGGGATGATCACTTTATCCCTCCCCCCCCCGCCCCCCCCCCCCGCCCCCCCCCGCCTGCTTGGCTAACTGCAGGGAAGGATTTCTTTTCAGCCACAGGCAAACAGCCCAGTAGGAACGGCCACCTCTGTCCCCTTAATTAAATTCCCGTATTTCAACCAGGTTACCATGAACGATATCACTCTCCTGAAGATAACACAGCGAGATAAAGAACGGATGTTGCTTGAATGCCAGCAAACACTGGGACCATACGCTGCCAGGCTTTGTCATGCAATGATACCAGATTACTTGCTACTAGCATGGGGTGGTCAAGTGTCCTACCATGGAGGATGGAATAAGGCTGCACTGCCCAGAAACCTTCTGCAAAGGCTTTTGGAGTACCTCCAGGAGAGCTTCATGGAGATGTCCCTGGAGATTTCTGCTCCATCCCCAGACATGTTAACAGACTTTTCCAGTAGCTGTACTGGCCGCGAATGCATCCCAAGTCCTCAGGGCAAATTAATCATTAAAAAACGCTTGCTTTTAAACCATGATTTATATTTACAAAGGTACACTCACCGGAGGTCCCTTCCATGGCCTCATTGTCTGGGGGTTGGGAGGGTACTTCTGTCAGGCTGAGAAAAAGATCCTGGCTGTTGGGAAGAACGGAGTGCTGTGTGCTCTCCGCGAGCTCATCGTCCTCCTCCTCCTCCTCATCTTCCCCGTCTGCAGAATCCTCAGGCATGGCTGAGATTACCCCCGCTTCCGAATCCACGGTCAGAGGTGGGGTAGTGGTGGCGCCCCCCCGCCCCCCCGAGAATTGCATGCAGCTCAGTGTAGAAGCGGCATGTCTGCGGCTCTGCCCCGGACCTTCCGTTTGCTTCTTTGGTTTTCTGGTAGGCTTGTCTGAGCTCCTTAACTTTCACGCGGCACTGTAGTGAGTCCCTATTGTGGGCTCTCTCCATCATGCCCTTGGAGATTTTTTCAAAAGTTTTGGCATTTCGTCTTTTGGAACGTAGTTCTGCTAGCACTGAATCCTCTCCCAATATAGCGATCAGATCCAGTACTTCCCATACGGTCCATGCTGGTGCTCTTTTTCGATTATCGGCCTGCATGGTTACGTGTGCTGATGAGCTATGCGTGGTCACCTGTGCTCTCCACGCTGGGCAAACAGGAAATTAAATTCAAAAGTTCGCAGGGCTTTTCCTGTCTACCTGGCCAGTGCATCCGAGTTCAGATTGCTGTCCAGAGCGGTCACAATGGTGCACTGTGAGATAGCTCCTGGAGGCCAATACCTT
The DNA here is from genome assembly GCF_011386835.1 of Chrysemys picta bellii. NCBI lineage: Eukaryota > Metazoa > Chordata > Testudines > Emydidae > Chrysemys > Chrysemys picta. Next base: position 1,525,911 of record NC_088815.1, on the reverse strand, counting down.
CGAATTGCGGCCACACTAACCCTAATTCGAAATGGCAATACCGATTTCAGCGCTACTCCCCTCCTCGGGGAGGAGTACAGATATCGATATTAAGAGCCCTTTATATCGAAGTAAAGGGCTTGGTTGTGTGGACGGGTGCAGGGTTAATTCGGTTTAACGCTGCTAAATTCGAGATAAACTCCTAGTGTAGACCAGGCCTTAGTCTCCTTTTTTCCAAGCTGAAGAGTCCTAGCCTCTTTAATCTCTCCTCATATGGGACCCGTTCCAAACCCCTAATCATTTTAGTTGCCCTTTTCCGAACCTTTTCTAGTGCCAGTATATCTTTTTTGAGATGAGGAGACCACATCTGTACGCAGTATTCGAGATGTGGGCGTACCATCGATTTATATAAGGGCAATAATATATTCTCAGTCTTATTCTCTATCCCCCTTTTAATGATTCCTAACATCCTGTTTGCTTTTTTGACCACCTTTGCACACTGCGTGGACATCTTCAGAGAACTATCCACGATGACTCCAAGATCTTTTTCCTGACTTTTGTAGCTAAATTAGCCCCCATCATATTGTATGTATAGTTGGGGTTATTTTTTTCCAATGTGCATTACTTTACATTTATCCACATTAAATTTCATTTGCCATTTTGTTGCCCAATCACTGAGTTTTGTGAGATCTTTTTGAAGTTCTTCACAGTCTGCTTTGGTCTTAACTATCTTGAGCAGTTTAGTATCATCTGCAAACTTTGCCACCTCACTTTTTACCCCTTTGTCCAGATCATTTATGAATAAGTTGAATAGGATTGGTCCGAGGACTGACCCTTGGGGAACACCACTAGTTACCCCTCTCCATTCTGAGAATTTACCATTTATTCCTACCCTTTGTTCCCTGTCTTTTACCAGTTCTCAATCCATGAAAGGATCTTCCCTTTTATCCCATGACAGCTTAATTTACATAAGAGCCTTTGGTGAGGGACCTTGTCAAAGGCTTTCTGGCAATCTAAGTACCCTATGTCCACTGGATCCCCCTTGTCCACATGTTTGTTGACCCCTTCAAAGAACTCTAATAGATTAGTAAGACACGATTTCCCTTTACAGAAACCATGTTGACTATTGTGCAACAGTTTATGTTTTTCTATGTGTCTGACAATTTTATTCTTAATCATAGAATCATAGAATCATAGAATATCAGAGTTGGAAGGGACCTCAAGAGGTCATCTAGTCCAACCCCCTGCTCAAAGCAGGACCAATTCCCAGCTAAATCATCCCAGCCAGGGCTTTGTCAAGCCGGGCCTTAAAAACCTCCAAGGAAGGAGACTCCACCACCTCCCTAGGTAACGCATTCCAGTGTTTCACCACCCTCCTAGTGAAATAGTTTTTCCTGATATCCAACCTGGACCTCCCCCACTGCAACTTGAGACCATTGCTCCTTGTTCTGTCATCTGCCACCACTGAGAACAGCCGAGCTCCATCCTCTTTGGAACCCCCCTTCAGGTAGTTGAAGGCTGCTATCAAATCCCCCCTCATTCTTCTCTTCTGGAGACTAAACAATCCCAGTTCCCTCAGCCTCTCCTCATAAGTCATGTGCTCCAGACCCCTAATCATTTTTGTTGCCCTCCGCTGGACTCTTTCCAATTTTTCCACATCCTTCTTGTAGTGTGGGGCCCAAAACTGGACACAGTATTCCAGATGAGGCCTCACCAATGTCGAATAAAGGGGAACGATCACGTCCCTCGATCTGCTGGCAATGCCCCTACTTATACAGCCCAAAATGCCGTTAGCCTTCTTGGCAACAAGAGCACACTGTTGACTCATATCCAGCTTCTCGTCCACTGTGACCCCTAGGTCCTTTTCTGCAGAACTGCTACCTAGCCATTCGGTCCCTAGTCTGTAGCAGTGCATGGGATTCTTCCGTCCTAAGTGCAGGACTCTGCACTTGTCCTTGTTGAACCTCATCAGGTTTTTTTCGGCCCAATCTTCTAATTTGTCTAGGTCCCTCTGTATCCGATCCCTACCCTCTAGTGTTAACTATTGTTTCGACTAATTTGCCCGGTACCGACGTTAGACTTACCAGTCTGTAATTGCCGGGATCACCTCTAGAGCCCTTTTTAAATATTGGTGTTACATTAGCTAACTTCCAGTCATTGAGTACAGAAGCCGATTTAAAGGACAGGTTACAAACTTCACATTTGAGTTCTTTCAGAACTCTTGGGTGAATTCCATCTGGTCCCGGTAACTTGTTAATGTCACTGGGACCAGATGAGGGACCAGGGCAGGTGCACGGGGCGGCAGGTGGGGCCTGTGGAGAGACCTGGCCCGAACATTGGTGGAACCAGGCCCCTGGGCCCTGAATTTGCTGGAGCCTGGGCACCACGGGCCCATATAACCTGCCGCCCCGGTCCTAAGTGACTATGACAAGGTTGGGGGTCGAGGCCCCAGGAATCCCAGGCCCAGCCTTGTTGGGGTTACAAGGACTCTGCCACACAGAAGAGTGAAAGGGGAGCCCTCAAGGTCAGGCAGGCCTCTGGGTAAAGGAGTGGGAGCGAGGACCCAGATCCTTTCACTAGCCAATTTCACCGGGGTAGTGTATAAGCCAGGAAAGTTCTCCACAATAGCAGGTCCATTCCCCCGCTTACACATAGAAACAGTATTTGGTATCCTAGTGATAGAGAGAAATCAACTCGAAGTTCATGTAATGAAGCTGCAGTTGCTAGGATTTATTTAAAAAACTTGTGCTGTCTATGATGTTATCACTTATGTATGAGTTGCCAAGAGTCAGCCATGCTAAAGAATGAGGAAGTGGATTCTGCTGGGCTGCTTCCCCTCCTCCCTATTTGACAGCAGTTGCTGCTGTTACAGGTAGAATCAGTTTGAGTCCACGCACTGGAGACTATTTAAGGGGGAAATGTGGCAGCAACTTTTTTTCTGCTAATACTTCTGTCTTTCAAGTACCTTTGCAAAAGTCAGCAGCTGTGAAAATTGATCATGGAGAGCAGAAATAGAAAACTCATGTTACTATATGGTAAGCTAGTCCAGCTTCCAGCTACTGCAATGTTCTACGAAATACTCATCAGTAGCTACGACAATTATTGCACACTGAACCAAATAAGTCTTCTGAAGAAAAAGAGCCTCTGCCAACAAATCCTGGCTGATTGTAAATCTGCTGCTGCAGGACAATCAACTCTACATATAACACATGCTGCAGAGTACAATCTTATTGGCAGAGCTGGCATACCTGTTGTGACGTTATTGACATAAACTGGGACCATATAGATCATTGTTGCAACCAAGGTCCTGTAGTGGCACCCAAATCTTGTATAAAGGGGGTCAAATGGGGTGTCTAGGACAAGGTTATGGTTTACTGGTTATGATTATGCTATCTATATGTGTGTATCAGTTTTGTAGTTGAAGTTATGAATATTGGCTCTATACTGTCTGTATGGCAAACTTATGCTATGCTTCTGGGTGACATCCCAGACAAGCTGAGATTAGCTCTGCCTAGCCTGCTTGATGGCCCATTAAGGACCATCAGCTATACAATGGACCCATTGAGAGAAGGCAGATACGCCTTGTACCTCAGCAAAGTATGCAGGGACTGGCCCATGTGACTCCAGACTCCATTTTGCTGTAATTTTCCACAGTAAGAACAAAGAGGTGTTCTTACACCTGGAAAAGACTATATAAGGCTGATGCCTGATCTCCATCTGGTCTTCAATCCTGCTTCTTACCTCTGGAGGGACTTTGCTACAAACTGAAGCTCTGAACAAAGGACTGAATGACCCATCCCAGCTGGGGATGTATTCCAGAGACTTGATTTGAACCTGCAGTTTATTCCATCGCTGCTGCAAGCCTGAACCAAGAACTTTGCCATTACTGTATGTAATTAATTCCATTTAACCAATTCTAACTCTCATCTCTATCTTTTTCCTTTTATGAATAAACCTTTAGATTTTAGATTCTAAAGGATTGGCAGTAGCGTGATTTGTGGGTAAGGTCTGACTTGTATATTGACCTGGGTCTGGGGCTTGGTCCTTTGGGATCAGGAGAACCTTTTTCTTTTACTGGGGTATTGGTTTTTATAACCATTTGTCCCCATAACGTGTGGCACTGGTGGTAATACTGGGAAACTGGAGTGTCTAAGGAGATTGCTTGTGAGACTTGCGGTTAGCCAGTGGGGTGAGACCGAAGTCCTCTTAGTCTGGCTGGTTTGGTTTGCCTTAGAGGTGGAAAAACCCCAGCCTTGGGCTGTAACCGCCCTATTTTAGCAATTTGTCTTGAGTTGGCACTCTCAGTTGGGTTCCGCCAGAACCGCATTGTCACACCTGTGCAGACACAACAGTAAACAACAGGCAGGGGCAGTGATACAGAGGGGTTAAGGTGGGCAACTAGGAATTGGAGCCCAGGTGTCTCATGGGCTTGTGCAGCTCACCTAAGCCCATGTCTTCACTGGCAACGTTAAAGCGCTGCCATGATGCACTGGCTGTACTGTCGTGTTACAGCACTGAAACTTGCAGCGCGCAGGGGTGTGTTTTTTCACACTCCCAAGTGACAAAGTTGCAGCGCTGTAAAGTGCCAGTGTAGACAAACCCTAACTTTGGAGCCTTAATTTATTTATCTGTTAAAGGAGAAAATACCCACTTCTCATGGCTATTGTGAGGCTTAATGAGTTTGCAGGTACTTTGAGAGTCCCTCCCCTGAGAATTTCCCTCATGGTTTAATAATACTGTACCTTCAAATCCATTATCTTGTCATCCCCTCCTTTTCTTTATGAGGGGTCGCAGGTTGAAGAAAATTGATGCCCATGACCCAAAGGAGCTGGGGATGAGGGGTTTGGGGTATGGGAGGGGCTCAGGGCTGGGGCAGAGGGTTGGGGTGCAGGAAGGGGTTTCAGATTTGGGGGGCTCAGGGCTGGGGTAGGGGATTAGGGCGCAGGGTTGGGGCGTGGACTTACATCTTATTCATAGATTCTAGGACTGGAAGGGACCTCGAGAGGTCATCGAGTCCAGTCCCCTGCCCGCATGGCAGGACCAAATACTGTCTAGACCATCCCTGATAGACATTTATCTAACCTACTCTTAAATATCTCCAGAGACGGAGATTCCACAACCTCCTTCGGCAATTTATTCCAGTGTTTAACCACCCTGACAGTTAGGAACTTTTTCCTAATGTCCAACCTAGACCTCCCTTGCTGCAGTTTAAACCCATTGCTTCTGGTTCTATCCTTAGAGGCTAAGATGAACAAGTTTTCTCCCTCCTCCTTATGACACCCTTTTAAATACCTGAAAACTGCTATCATGTCCCCTCTCAGTCTTCTCTTTTCCAAACTAAACAAACCCAATTCTTTCAGCCTTCCTTCATAGGTCATGTTCTCAAGACCTTTAATCATTGTTGTTGCTCTTCTCTGGACCCTTTCCAATTTCTCCACATCTTTTTAAAAATGCGGTGCCCAGAACTGGACACAATACTCCAGCTGAGGCCTAACCAGAGCAGAGTAGAGCGGAAGGATGACTTCTCGTGTCTTGCTCACAACACACCTGTTAATACATCCCAGAATCATGTGTGCTTTTTTTGCAACAGCATCACACTGTTGACTCATATTTAGCTTGTGGTCCACTATAACCCCTAAATCCCTTTCTGCCGTACTCCTTCCTAGACAGTCTCTTCCCATTCTGTATGTGTGAAACTGATTGTTCCTTCCTAAGTGGAGCACTTTGCATTTGTCTTTGTTAAACTTCATCCTGTTTACCTCAGACCATTTCTCCAATTTGTCCAGATCATTTTGAATTATGACCCTGTCCTCCAAAGCAGTTGCAATCCCTCCCAGTTTGGTATCCTCCGCAAACTTAATAAGCGTACTTTCTATGCCAATATCTAAGTCGTTGATGAAGATATTGAACAGCGCCGGTCCCAAAACAGACCCCTGCGATACCCCACTCGTTATGGCTTTCCAGCAGGATTGGGAACCATTAATAACAACTCTCTGAGTACGGTTATCCAGCCAGTTATGCACCCACCTTATAGTAGCCCCATCTAAATTGTATTTGCCTAGTTTATCAATAAGAATATCATGCGAGACCCTATCAAATGCCTTACTAAAGTCTAGGTATACCACATCCACAGCCTCACCCTTATCCACAAGGCTCGTTATCCTATCAAAGAAAGCTATCAGATTGGTTTGACGTGATTTGGTGGCTCCCGGTCAGCAGCGCAGCCAGGGTGCAGAGGCAGGCTTCCTGCCTGTCCTGGCACCGCGGACCGCGCTGCGCCCCAGAAGAGGAACCAAATGCGGAGCCGGTGCTTGGAGCGGGGGCAGCGCATGGAGCCCCGTGGCCCCCCTGCCTAGAAGTCAGACCCGCTGCTGGCCACTTCTGGGGTGCAGCGCGGTGTCGGACCAGGTAGGCACAAGCCTGCCTTAGCTGGGCAGCACCACCAACGGGACTTTTAATATCCTGGTCAGCGGTGCTGACCGGAGCCGTTAGGGTCCCTGGGTGCTGAGCAAGGTGATCCAGTGCCTTACATGCCGTGACCCAGTACTGGGTCACAACCCAAACTTTGACAAACACTGGCCTAGACCATTGTGGCCATGCACTGGAGTTGCGAAGTCAGCAACATTCCTGGCATAACAAGCAGTGTGTGATGCTTTTCAAGTTTGCATTACTGCATGATACACCAGTAGTTGATGTAGGTCCTGTTGTTTCTTGTAGATGCTGTCTTCCCGATAACCTGCTGCATGGATAGTAATTTATTTATTAAATATTGCTGTCAGGAGTCAGTGTTGATAGCCAGACACTGAGCACGATTTTTTTGAATAACATGTGCCTCAATTAGGATGCTGTGTTACTGACCCCAAATTATGACTGGTGCTAACAGGAAAATTGTCTACACAATTTGACACATTGCCAATTTACCCCTGTTTTTGTTATACACTGAGGGCAATGCTAGTTAGCTGTTTATTAATAATGTCAGTCAATTTTCTTTTTTTAATGTTCTCTGATAAGTTGGTTATGGTAATTACTATGTAACTCTCATAAGCAATACAAATAATTTCTTTACCAATTTGGTTTTTTCTTGCCTTCATATTGTTTGCTGCAATTAATTTATTATTTTTTTCTTTTGTTTAAACAGTTTAGCAATATTGTGCACATGGTTAATAGTGTACTGTTTCTTTAGTAGCCAGGCCCTCAATACCATGCATTATAGTTTTAGAGACAGTTTCTGCTGCCTGGTGGTCAAAATAGTTAATGTGACGTATGTGTGTGTGTGTCATATTACCCCTGTTCCAAATGGATATTCCAGATTTAAATAATCTTGAAATTTAACCAATTTCATCTAGATTTTGGAATCTCCTCTTTTGAAAGATACCAGACTGTGGAATAGTCTTTTGCCCAGTCCTTGAGTCTTGTGCACATTCCTGATAAGATGTAGTATATTGATTAACAAAGAAGTACCGTAATGATACATTTGCTTTTACACCGTAATCAAATTTAGCCATATTTCAGTGAGAAACATTTAAAACCACAGGTGCATGAGTAGTATAAGGGGCCCTGTCCACTTGTGACCCTAAGACCTACCCCCCTGGTGCTATTACATCTGGGGTCAAGACAGACACATGACCGGAAGCAAACAATGTCATGTGACCCCTCTAAGAACTCCTCCCACCACCCTCTACCAATCAGGATGGGTTTCTCCCCCTGTAGGACTGCCCTGAGAGGAGATTTGACCAATCGGGGTGATCTGGGGCGGGGTGATCCATCCAGAAGTGGGGTCGTGTGACCCCTCTAAGAACTCCTCCCACTGCCCTCTATCAATCAGGATGGATTTCAGCCACAGAGGACCTCCCTGAGAGCAGATTTGACCAATTGGGGGGAGTTCTGGGACAAGGTGACCTGCCCAGAAGAGGGTCATGTGACCCCTCTAAGAGCTCCCCCTACCACCCTCTACCAATCAGAGCGCAACACCTTCCCCAGAAGTCCCAGCACCACACGGAAGAGGCCATTTCATTTCAAGAATGTGTGTTTTAGAAATCATGGAAACGCTAAGAGGAAACATAGACTCCTTCACCACACCCGTGAGAACTTTGGACTTTGTTTTAGCTCCGAGGGCCTTTGACCGCCTGCGGAGAAAGGACTACATCAGCGACAGTTCCAAGGAGGAGGAGGGAGTGGCCAAGGGGAGCCCTTTGGCCCAGCTGTTGATGTATATGCTGCAACCCGACCCTGAAACTCAACTACTTGTGAGGCAGACCAATGAGCATGATGGCCTCTCATCATCCACCCCCCTAGAGGAGGAAGGAGATCATGGCTTGCGGGAGTCACTGGCGGACAAGGTGAACAGAAAAGACGTTGCTCAGGTCAATGAACGATTAAGAAGTGACGGTTGAGGATGGGGTGTAATGGGGTTAAGAAGCAGCCCGAGGTTGCATAAATCTAAAAACAAGCAGTAATCGAATCAACCTGCTAACTATAGACTTTGAAACAAAGAGTTAGGATGGTATAAAAACCTCCATTTTTTAGAGACTGTCCTCTTTCAACAGAAACTATCTTGAACAGAATACCTGCTGGACAGCAAACCAAGGTATGTTGCTTGTTTTAACTCTGAAAATATATATTATATAATGTCACTCTTTGTCCTTGCTGTCCTTACTAAGGCCTTGGCTACACTTGCGGATTCACAGCGCTGCCGCGGGGAATAGCGTGCAGTGCTGCGAGTGAGCGTGCAGCGCTGCAGGCGCTGATTACACTGGCACTTTACAGCGCTGCACTCGCTGCGCTCAGGGGGGTGTTTTTTCGCACCCCTGAGCGCAGCAAGTGCAGTGCTGTGAATTGCCAGTGTAGCCAAGGCCTAAATAATGGTACCTATCTTTATTGCAGTATGTAGTATGGAAACAGCAACTTCAAGCTGCTTTTCACCAGGGCCAGATAAAACCCCATTTTTAACTATAGTTGTGCTTTATACTGTTAAATTAAAAAACACCAGGTATAACACAGATTGCATAGGGGTTGATGCAATTGGGGAATAATACTAACTAAAAATTTTGCTTGTTCCTTAATCCAAAGGCCCAAATACACATGGGGGAAAACTGAATAACCATGTACCAGCATCCCTTTACACTGTAGTGGAAGGTAACCTTCTGCAATTGGCTTTTAAAAGCGTGCATGTGTTTTAAAATGTTTTTAATTAGTTTTAATGTTTAAATTGTGAATTAGGGGTCTGTGCAAGACATAGGTGTGGGTTTTTTTTAAGTATATGGTTGCAAACAGTTTTGGTTTGTTTCAAACTAACAGGGTTTTTTTTTACTGTGCAAAATGTGATGTGTGCTTTTAAAATGGGTTGTTTTAAAATTAGTTTTAATGTTGATGTAAGCAGAGTCAGGATGAGCTCTACCCTGACATCTGGTGGTGAATTATGGCGAGTGTGGAAAAGAACTCCAGGGGCTGATCTTGTTTGCACAGGCACACCCACCTGCCTGGCATGAGACAACAGCAACTGATAGTGGTTACTTTGGCTGGGGTGGGATCCCCAGTTTCTCTGTTAGTGGGGCAGTGTGAAGGCTGTATCCCCACTTTGAACTTTAGGGTACAATGTGGGGGCCTGCATGAAGACTTCTAAGCTTAACTACCAGCTTAGCTCTGGTCCGCTGCCACCATCTCAAGCTAATTCCCTTCCCTGGGAAGGCTTGAGAGACCTTCACCAATTCCCTGTGAATACAGATCCAAACCCCTTAGATCTTAAAACAAGGAGAAACTAACCATCCCCCCTGCTTTCTCCCACCAACCCCTGGTGAATACAGATCCAACCCCCTTGGATCTAAAACAAGGAGAAATTAACCATTCCCCCTCCTTCCTTTCACCAACTCCTGGTGAATCAAGATCCAAACCCCTTGGATCTTAAAACAAGGAAAAATCAATCAGGTTCTTAAAAAGAAGGCTTTTAATTAAAGAAAAAGGTAAAAATCATCTCTGTAAAATCAGTATGGAAAATAACTTTACAGGGTAATCAAACTTAAAGAGCTCAGAGGACTCCCCTCTAGTCTTAGGTTCAAAGTACAGCAAACAAAGATAAACACTCTAGTAAAAGGTACATTTACAAGTTGAGAAAACAAAGTAAAACTAAGACACCTTGCCTGGCTTTTTACTCACAAGTTTGAAATAGGAGAGACTTGTTTAGAAAGATGTGGAGAACCTGGATTGATGTCTGGTCCCTCTCAGTCCCAAGAGCGAAGGAACTCCCAAACAAAGAGCACAAACAAAAGCCTTCCCCCCCCAAGATTTGAAAGTATCTTGTCCCCTTATTGGTCCTTTGGGTCAGATGTCAGCCAGGTTACCTGAGCTTCTTAACCCTTTACAGGGAAAAGGATTTTGGAGTCTCCGGCCAGGAGGGATTTTATAGTACTGTACACAGGACAGCTGTTACCCTTCCCTTTATAGTTATGACAGGCAGGAAGAATAAAGTTTTGTTACCCTGATTCTGTGAATCAAGGCCAGTGGAACTGTTGTATGACAGAAGGACTGAGTGAGTCCTTCACCATTACCTAAGTAGCACTTGCTTGACAAGGGGCATGGGTTACAAAACCAAGTGAATTGAGAGAAGATGGGGACAGGTAGATGGTATAGGCTCCTGGTGAGGGCTTGAAACACCCATTGCACCACCTCCTCTCTCCACTGTTGAATATCAGAGCTAACTTTGATTCCATTAGGAGTCTAGTTACAGGCTGCTGAGCTGAATTCACTTTGGGACAATAGTGCACCAGCACTGGGGCTCCCCTACTCTGAGCTGAAATCACAAAAGAGTTAAAGTTATTAAGTGCTGTGTTAACTAGTGGGGGAGCCTGAAGCTATATTGCTAAGCAGCTGGCAGAGCAATTTGTGGGGACGACTGGAGGAGCGGTGCGGAGCCTTGCGGGGACGGCTGGAGGGCCCAAGGAACAGTGAGCAGCTCACAGGTCACAGAGCGGAGCAGCTTGTAGAGCGGAGCGGTTCGTGGGACAGCAGGAAGTGGACTGGCTCGTGGTGAAGGCTGCGGCAGAACCCCACGGAGAGACGGCCGGCCTCGGATCATGTAAGGTGCCCCTTAACACCCTGCATGCCCCCCTTTTACTCTGGGGCTGCACTGACCAGGGACAGAGACTTTGGGGGTTGTTGGACTTTTGGGACTTTGGGTGGTTGCTGGTCCCAAGAGACTTTGGGGGTGTTGGACTTTGGAGACTCTGGGTGATTCTTGGGTTGCTGGTTTCAAGAACCAACGGGAAAGGACACAGCCCAATTTGCTGGGGTGGGTTTTTTTGCTCATGGTTTGTGTTATGAATCCTGTTTGTGGTGTTTTTCCAATTTAATGCTGATGTCGTTTACCTCATGTTATTAAACATTTTCTGCTACACTCAGACTCCGTGCTTGCGAGAGGGGAAGTATTGCCTCTTAGAGGCACCCAGGGGGTGGTATGTAATTGTCCCAGGTCACTGGGTGGGGGCTTGAGGCGGTTTTGCATTGTGTTATTGAAACGGAACCCCTAGATACAGAACCCAGCCCTTGTTGCTGCCAACTTAGATGGGCAGAAGGGTTACATTTAAATTGTTTTTGGTGATTCAGGGGGCCTATGCTAGAGATAAGTGTGGGTTTTTTGAAAGTATTTGGTTGCAAACTGTTGGTTTGGTGTGTTTAAAACTGCTGGGGGTTTTTGTGTGTGTGAGATTCAGGGGGCCTATGCTAGAGATATGTGTGTGTGCTTTTACAGTATTTTGTTTCAAAACAGTTTGGTTTTTACTCTTCAAAATGTGATGTGTTTTTAAAATAGGTTGTTTTAAAATTAGTGTTTCAATTGTTGGTGGTGATGTGGGTGGTCTATGCAAGACATAGTTATGGTGGGGATTTAAAAAGTATTTTATTGCACACTTTGTTTTTGGGTTCATGTGTAAACATGCGCCTATATTAAAAAATGTCGAGGTTTTAGAGAAACACTAGTGGTAGAAATAAACCAAAACCTGTGTTTGTTGAACAGCCTGAAATGGATTATTTTGTTTTAAAACTATGACTTTTTAAATAGAAAAACACCCTAATGAGTATTTTATTTTTTAAGTTTACAAGACAGTTTCATGTGTTTTATAATAATAATGTTGTCTGCTCCACAGCACAGTCAAAACATGAGATCCTTAGACCAGAGGGTAAACAAGCTCAAAAGAAAAAGGAAAGAGACAGCTGAAAAAGAAAATTCACCAGCATCATTGATGGATGGATGGATGGATGAAGCCCAGTAAATATATTTTGCTTATTGGTTTGGTTATTTTATGAGGTTTTGTATTTTAAGCAAATACATAGGTGAGAAAGATGGTAAAGTTAAGTTTTGTAAAATGTTTATTTGATGCTAAATTGGAACATCTCTGTTTTTCTTAATCATGCATGGGCAGCTCTCCTGACAATGTAGTCAGAGCTACAGAGACACTTGCATCAGAATCACCAAAGAACCAGAAATCAGCTCTGAGACCTTTAACAACAACAGCGCCAACGCAAAACAGCACAAGAGTGCAGATGAAGCATCAAGGCAGTCCAAAGCTCGTATACGTCAAACCCAAGGACAAAACAAAAGACTGGTAAAACGCAACTATGCAAACACAACTCCTGTTCCTCAGCGGTCAACACCACACCAAACCCTGAGAAAACTGGGAGTGAAAACACACACATTCACTAACCCGGAGCATGCGGTTTAGGGGTTGTAAATAAAAACCCAAGGATTGAAAGCTCCTGCGATGCTGGGGTATCTCCTGATGAAGTATCTGAAAATTATTACAAACCATTCTCCCAACACAATAAGCTTGGCACAGCTCTTCGGTAGTCTAAAAAATTTTGGGAAAAATATGACACTTCGTTCAGAAAGCTGATGGGCGCTGTATCTGCAGGGGTTCTAAAAGAAAGGAGGAGGACTGGAAACTACATCAAAAATGCAAAAGCTCTTGTGGGTGACTTTTTTTGAAAAATACTTCAGTTTTTTTGGAGGGTGGCTCTGAGCAGGTGTGACTAGCTGTGGAAAGGAGCCTGGGTAAAAGGGGCATCCTCAAGGGTACACATCAGCTAAGGTGTAAACAAAAGGGGGGACAGCGCTTGGGGGATAAACGGACAGCTGCCCAAAAGTTATGGGCCAGGGTCGCTGTAAAATTTTTTTAAAAGGCTAAAGAGGTGATGAGAAAAAAACAAAAAGAGATGCCCCCTATTGGATGCTCTCAGACTGGTATGTCTGAGAATAGGGAGGTGGAATCTGACCTGCAGGGTGGTGGTGACTCTCAAACAGAATCTAATTTAGAAAATTCCCCAGAAGGCTCTCTACACAGGTCCCTGTCTTCTCTTGATGATCCTCGCAGTGGCCGCTCAGATATATTCCCAAATAACGTCTGACGTAGAAGACGCAGCTGATGGTCCGATAGAGTAACTCTGAAAATGCAAATGCAGACCCCCAAACAGACGTGTATATGGAGCGAGTGAGAAGTTGGCAATGGGAATTTGGGGGTCCGGTGTATTGTGAGAAATTTCGTTTTGTCAATCTTGAGCAAATAAATTCAGCTCAGCAGGCCATCGAAGCCGTACACAGGGAGATACAGTTAGTTCTCGGTGACATTAACAGTAGGGTAGCCCCTGACAATTGCATTCAGTTACATTTAGAGAGTCGTAATTTAACCAACCCTTTGTTTTTGGTAAGAAGAACTAGGGATGAGTTGTCTGCTGAAGACTCCTTAAATCAGAACTCAAAGCTGTTACAGAGTAATAGAGAGATGCATGTCGATGTGATGTTGTGCCTCATTGTGACAGTTGTAAAAAACACGGGCAGGGGTGGCCGTAGAGTTTTAAATTCTAGCCTCAGTAGTCAAGTCAACTATCAAATGAGACAGTGTTTAGTAGACCTGATTTACATGGGTCCCAATCTGTGTTTTGTGGGTGGGCTCTTGGCCATCATGTCCGATTAGAAACCCACAGATGAGGAATTGTTAGATGGGTCAAGAAAGTTGCATGAGAAACTGGGGTGGTCAGAACCAAAAAAAGATTATATTCAGCGACATAGCAGCGTTTGAACAGCATTTAGGAGTCAACATACAGGTGGTGCTTTATGCGGTGAAAGGCGGGTGAGGTTTTTTAAAACAGGGGGCCCAGTGTACCCCAAGACTTTTTTCATCCTGTTGCATGATGAGCATTATTTGGAGTTCTTGATGTGAAAAAGTTGTTCAGTGCAAAAAATTATTGTGAGTTTTGCCACACAGTGTACAGCCACAACCACTCTAGCAGGTATCGTTGCTGCTTCTGCTTGAGTGCGACGCTCTCAGAAAGTGTGGGTGTGCAGCTGAGGGGTCCTAGCTTTAGACTGTATTGTCGCTCCAAAGAGTATGTAGACAGACACATAGACTGCATTGAAAAAACAAGTCAAATGCCTGTCTAAAACTTTATGTGATCAGTGTCAGTGTTACGTGGACAAGAGGCACAGGTGTAAAGGGAGGCATTGTAAGCAGTATCAGGGCTTGATCACCGGTGATGTAGACAGCCACCTATGTTTTATGGACAGCATTAGAAAGCCCAAAGCACCAGAAAATATATTTTTTATGATTCTGAATGCCCGCAGGAGACAGGGTTGCATGTGCCCAATTAAATTTTTGCTATGTCCCTTAAGCTGGAAAAATCTTGGGAATTTAAAGGCAGTGAGTGTCTTTCTACCTCTGTTAAGACCTTTATTGACAAAAAGTTCCAGGACTACACGTTCCTAGCACACAATTCCAAAGGTTATGATGTGTACTTCATCGTTAGACAGTTACTGAAGGAAAATATGTGCATAGAACTGATAACTCAGGGTAGTAAACTAATGTGTATGGAAGTTAAGGCCCTGGGCATTCATTTTATAGACTCTTTAAACTTCTTGCCCATGAAGCTTAGCAAGCTCCCACAGGTGATGGGGTTTGAAGGGTGCAAAGGGTATTTTCCACATATTTTTAACACTTTAGAAAACCAAAATTACTAGGGGCCTATGCCCAGTGTGAAGCACTATGGTGTAGACAGCATGATGTCCAGGGAGAAAGCAAAATTTCTTGACTGATATCAGGACAACAGATATGAGATGTCTGACTTGCAGAAAGAGCTCGTGCATTATTTACCTTTCTCCTACAACAGACTGGGCTAGTAAATTCACAGCATAGCTGCAGTTGTGTAGAAGAGAGCAGGAGAATCACTGCTTCTCAGTGAAAGTGGACAAAACTACAGTTGTGACTCCGGGCCAATTTTTAATATCTTCCCAGCGAGAGTGGGAGGGATCCCTGGCTGGACACTGGCTGCTACAGGGTGAAGGCATCTTTGCAGCTTCCAATGATCAGTTCATGCAGCTGGGCTGAGCCAGAATTGCTGGGTTGATACTGGCATGAAGGGGGCCTAAGCCATGACAGGGAGGTACAGCAGGTGTATACCTAGAATCCAGGCCACTGTACCCCAAAGGTTGCACGTACCAGCTGCCTCACTACCTAAGATAAGGAAATGGGCAGCTGCTCTTGTTGGCCATTGTGAATGGTGCATTTGAGCTCAGAGCAAAGGCCAGGATTTCCCTGCCTGGGTGAGGCTGGGCCTGTGCTGAACGTGTCACTGAGCAGGACAGCTCACTCTCTCTAGGAGATCTAATGGGGCCACTCAACTTGGGGGGTCCCATCCACTCTACCAATCATCTGTGAGAAGGATGTCCTGATAGAGGCACAAGTGCCTCGGTTAGGCCTGGTTCGGAAAAGAACCAGAAATAAATGCAGGTTTAGGCGGCTGGTTGGATTGAGTGGAGGCTGCGTGAAAGCTGGGAAGGGCCAGGAAGGTTTGGGCACATGGTTATATAGTGGAGGCTGTAGGAGGGCAAGGCAGGGGCCAGGCAGGTTTGAGTTTGCTTAGGTTTGAGTATGTGAGGGTTTGTCAGACGTACAGTCTGCCCCTTCTGTGTGCT
Source organism: Chrysemys picta bellii (assembly GCF_011386835.1). Lineage (NCBI taxonomy): Eukaryota > Metazoa > Chordata > Testudines > Emydidae > Chrysemys > Chrysemys picta. The sequence continues at coordinate 1,509,977 of NC_088815.1, read as the reverse complement.
GGGGAAACGGCAGATTACAAATCTCCCAGGGGAAATTGTCCCAGACCCACAGACTAGTTAGGCACCCAACCCTCACATGTACCTTTGAAAAATGTCTTCCATGGCTTTTGTGTCTGGGATTTCCTACAGGTGATCACCATTATATTGCCGTGTGTGCTTATGCCTTCCAATGTGCCCTTCCCCTGTATCATCGCAGCGGGCAGGGAGCTTGTTACCATGGCACACAGGCTGGCAGCATTTTGACTTGCTATTACATCACCATTGTTGTTTTTCTGAGAAAGCCTTTTCATCTCTCTGTGATATAATCAGCCCACAAGAGGCAGTAGGTGAGTCGCTCCCACAGCGACACTATCATCTCCCTGCGCTTGCTTGATACCCCAATTAATACATCCAGGGATGGTGTTAGCCCTTTTGGCCCTGGAAGCTTCTGGTTAGTTGTTTAGGTACAATGACCCCCGAGGTGCTTTTCAGAGTCACTGCAGGGGCGACGTAGGTTTGGGATGGGTGGTTGGAGGGAGTGGAGGCTGCGTGAGTGCTGGGCAGGGGCGAGGTAGGTTTGGGCGGGTGGTTGGCTGGAGTGGAGGCTACGTGAGGGCTCGGCAGGGGCGAGGTGGGTTTGGGACGGGTGGTTGGAGGGAGAGGAGGCTCCATGAGGTCTGGGCAGGGGCGAGGTGGGTTTGGGATGGGTGGTTGGAGGGAGAGGAGGCTGCGTGAGGGCTGGGCAGGGGCGAGGTAGGTTTGGGCGGGTGGTTGGATGAAGTGGAGGCTTCATGAGGGCTGGGCAGGGGCGAGGTAGGTTTGGGTGGGTGGTTGGAGTGGAGGCTGTGTGAGGGCTGGACAGGGGCGATGTGAGTTTGGGACGGGTGGTTGGAGGGAGAGGAGGCTGTGTGAGGGCTGGACAGGGGCAATGTGAGTTTGGGACGGGTGACTGGATGGAGAGGAGGCTGCGTGAGGGCTGGGCAGGGGCGAGGTGGGTTTGGGATGGGTGGTTGGAGGGAGAGGAGGCTGCGTGAGGGCTGGGCAGGGCAAGGTGGGTTTGGGATGGGTGGTTGGAGGGAGAAGAGGCTGCGTGAGGGCTGGGCAGGGGCGAGGTAGGTTTGGGATGGGTGGTTGGAGGGAGAGGAGGCTGCGTGAGGGCTGGGCAGGGCAAGGTGGGTTTGGGATGGGTGGTTGGAGGGAGAGGAGGCAGTGTGAGGGCTGTGCAGGGACGAGGGGGGTTTGGGATGGGTGGTTGGAGGGAGAGGAGGCTGTGTGAGGGCTGGGCAGTGGCGAGGTGGGTTTGGGATGGTTGGTTGGATGGAGTGGAGGCTGCATGAGGGCTGGGCAGGGGCGAGGTGGGTTTGGGATGGGTGGTTGGAGGGAGAGGAGGCTGCGTGAGGGCTGGGCAGGGCGAGGTGGGTTTGGGATGGGTGGTTGGAGGGAGAGGAGGCTGCGTGAGGGCTCGGCAGGGGCGAGGTGGGTTTGGGACGGGTGGTTGGAGGGAGAGGAGGCTGCCTGAGGGCTTGGCAGGGGCAAGATGGGTTTGGGATGGGTGGTTGGAGGGAGAAGAGGCTGCGTGAAGGCTGGGCAGGGGCGAGGTGGGTTTGGGACGGGTGGTTGGAGGGAGAGGAGGCTGCGTGAGGGCTGGGCAGGGTCGAGGTATGTTTGTGATGGGTGGTTGGAGGGATAGGAGGCTGCGTGAGGACTGGGAAGGAAGGTAGGTTTGGGCGGGTGGTTGGAGGGAGAGGAGGCTGCGTGAGGACTGTGAAGGAAGGTAGGTTTGGGACGGGTGGAGGGAGAGGAGGCTGCGTGAGGGCTGGGCAGGGTCGAGGTAGGTTTGGGATGGGTGGTTGGAGGGAGAGGAGGCTGCGCGAGGACTGGGCAGGGGCGAGGTGGGTTTGGGATGGATGGGTGGTTGGAGGGAGAGGAGGCTGTGTGAGGGCTGTGCAGGGACGAGGGGGGTTTGGGATGGGTGGTTGGAGGGAGAGGAGGCTGTGTGAGGGCTGGGCAGTGGCGAGGTGGGTTTGGGATGGTTGGTTGGATGGAGTGGAGGCTGCATGAGGGCTGGGCAGGGGCGAGGTAGGTTTGGGATGGGTGGTTGGAGGGAGAGGAGGCTGTATCAGAGCTGGGCGGAGGCGAGGTAGGTTTGGGATGGGTGGTTGGCGGGAGAGGAGGCTGCGTGAGGGCTGGGCAGTGGCGAGGTGGGTTTGGGATGGTTGGTTGGATGGAGTGGAGGCTGCATGAGGGCTGGGCAGGGGCCAGGTGGGTTTGGGATGGGTGGTTGGAGGGAGTGGAGGCTGTGTGAGGGCTGTGCAGGGGCGAGGGGGGTTTGGGATGGGTGGTTGGAGGAAGAGGAGGCTGTGTGAGGGCTGGGCAGGGGCGAGGTGAGTTTGGGACGGGTGGTTGGAGGGAGAGGAGGCTGCGTCAGGGTTGGGCAGGGGCGAGGTGGGTTTGGGCAGGTGGTTGGAGGGAGAGGAGGCTGTGTGAGGGCAGGACAGGGGCGAGGTAGGTTTGGGATGGGTGGTTGGAGGGAGAGGAGGCTGTGTGAGGGCAGGACAGGGGCGAGGTGGGTTTGGGATGGGTGGTTGGAGGGAGAGGAGGCTGCGTCAGGGTTGGGCAGGGGCGAGGTGGGTTTGGGCGGGTGGTTGGAGGGAGAGGAGGCTGTATCAGAGCTGGGCGGAGGCGAGGTAGGTTTGGGATGGGTGGTTGGCGGGAGAGGAGGCTGCGTGAGGGCTGGGCAGTGGCGAGGTGGGTTTGGGATGGTTGGTTGGAGGGAATGGAGGCTGTGTGAGGGCTGTGCAGGGGCGAGGGGGGGTTGGGATGGGTGGTTGGAGGAAGAGGAGGCTGTGTGAGGGCTGGGCAGGGGCGAGGTGAGTTTGGGACGGGTGGTTGGAGGGAGAGGAGGCTGCGTCAGGGTTGGGCAGGGGCGAGGTGGGTTTGGGCAGGTGGTTGGAGGGAGAGGAGGCTGTGTGAGGGCAGGACAGGGGCGAGGTAGGTTTGGGATGGGTGGTTGGAGGGAGAGGAGGCTGTGTGAGGGCTGGGCAGGGGTGAGGTCGGTTTGGGATGGGTGGTTGGAGGGAGAGGAGGCTGCGTGAGGGCTGGGCAGGGGCGAGGTGGGTTTGGGCGGGTGGTTGGAGGGAGAGGAGGCTGCGTCAGGGTTGGGCAGGGGCGAGGTGGGTTTGGGCGGGTGGTTGGAGGGAGAGGAGGCTGTGTGAGGGCAGGACAGGGGCGAGGTAGGTTTGGGATGGGTGGTTGGAGGGAGAGGAGGCTGTGTGAGGGCAGGACAGGGGCCAGGTGGGTTTGGGATGGGTGGTTGGATGGAGAGGAGGCTGCGTGAGGGCAGGACAGGGGCCAGGTGAGTTTGGGACGGGTGGTTGGAGGGAGAGGAGGCTGCGTCAGGGTTGGGCAGGGGCGAGGTGGGTTTGGGCAGGTGGTTGGAGGGAGAGGAGGCTGTGTGAGGGCAGGACAGGGGCGAGGTAGGTTTGGGATGGGTGGTTGGAGGGAGAGGAGGCTGCGCGAGGACTGGGCAGGGGCGAGGTGGGTTTGGGATGGGTGGTTGGAGGGAGAGGAGGCTGTGTGAGGGCTGTGCAGGGGCGAGGTAGGTTTGGGACGGGTGGTTGGAGGGAGAGGAGGTTGCGTGAGGGCTGGGCAGGGGCGAGGTGGGTTTGGGCGGGTGGTTGGAGGGAGAGGAGGCTGTGTGAGGGCAGGACAGGGGCGAGGTAGGTTTGGGATGGGTGGTTGGAGGGAGAGGAGGCTGTGTGAGGGCAGGACAGGGGCGAGGTAGGTTTGGGATGGGTGGTTGGAGGGAGAGGAGGCTGTGTGAGGGCAGGACAGGGGCCAGGTGGGTTTGGGATGGGTGGTTGGAGGGAGAGGAGGCTGTGTGAGGGCAGGACAGGGGCCAGGTGGGTTTGGGATGGGTGGTTGGAGGAAGAGGAGGCTGTGTGAGGGCTGGGCAGGGGCGAGGTGGGTTTGGGATGGGTGGTTGGAGGGAGAGGAGGCTGCGTGAGGGCTGTGCAGGGGCGAGATGGGTTTGGGATGGGTGGTTGGAGGGAGAGGAGGCTGCGTGAGGGCTGGGCAGGGGCGAGGTAGGTTTGGGATGGGTGGTTGGAGGGAGAGGAGGCTGCGTGAGGGCAGGACAGGGGCCAGGTGGGTTTGGGATGGGTGGTTGGAGGAAGAGGAGGCTGCGTCAGTGTTGGGCAGGGGCGAGGTGGGTTTGGGCGGGTGGTTGGAGGGAGAGGAGGCTGTGTGAGGGCAGGACAGGGGCCAGGTGGGTTTGGGATGGGTGGTTGGAGGAAGAGGAGGCTGCGTCAGTGTTGGGCAGGGGCGAGGTAGGTTTGGGATGGGTGGTTGGAGGGATAGGAGGCTGTGTGAGGGCTGGGCAGGGGAGAGTTAGGTTTGGGCGGGTGGTTGGAGGGAGAGGAGGCTGCGTGAGGGCTGGGCAGGGGCGAGGTAGGTTTGGGATGGGTGGTTGGAGGGAGAGGAGGCTGTGTGAGGGCTGGGCAGGGGCGAGGTGGGTTTGGGATGGGTGGTTGGAGGGAGAGGAGGCTGTGTGAGGGCAGGACAGGGGCGAGGTGGGTTTGGGCGGGTGGTTGGAGGGAGAGGAGGCTGTATGAGGGCAGGACAGGGGCCAGGTGGGTTTGGGATGGGTGGTTGGATGGAGGGCTGTGGGTCAGCGAGAGGGGCTGGGCCTCTGTTGCTCTTGCCTGGCCCAGGACAAAATGGGGAGACTAAGTGCTCACTAGAGGCTACTGTAAAGCTCCCCCTGCCACACCCCAGGCTCCCAGCGCTACATTTCCAGGATGGGCTGCAGCGTATTTCTGCCAACCTCAGGTCGCATACCCGCCCCGCCCCACCCCCTTCCAGCCCCGAGGGCACTGCGCACTGTAGCACCCCAGCAACAGGCACGTGGCTGAGACGCAGCTTCCAAGCATTGCTATGGAGACAAGGCGCTGCCCTGCCCTCTCTGGATGAACAAGCAAACAGGATTCGCAGCCACTCCACTTGGACGGAGGGAAGAAAAGGTTTTTAAAGGGAATCAAGGTAAAGGCAAAATGCAGCTGAGTGGATCTAATGGTGCCTGGAACAACTGGGGGATTCAGCTGTGGGGAGGTGGGACCCCCAACTCTGCCTTTGGGTCAGACTGCAAGGTGCCAGGCAGAGACTAGCTGGTATCTCCTTGTAACAATGAGAACAATGACACATTAGTTACAGGTGACTGCTCAGGCATCTGCCAGTGTGACGCTTGAAGGCTCAGCACTGCTGTGTGCTACAGGTCGACCTCTGGCCTTAAATGCCCCACCGTTCGCTACTTTGCTTCCCCTAAGGCAGCGGTTTTCAAACTGTGGGTGGGGACCCCAAAATGGGTTGTGACCCCCTTTGAATGGGGCCACCAGGGCTGGCTTAGACTTGCTGGGGCCCATGGCTGAAGCCAAAGCCCGAGGCCTTCAGCCCTGGGTGGCAGGATTCAGGTTGCCGGCCCCCTGCCTTGGACTGAAGCCCTTGAGCTTCAACTTCCCACCCCCATCCCCGAGGGCGGCGAAGCTCCGGCGGGCTCAGGCTCGGTCCCCCCCTCCTGGGTTTGTGCAGTAATTTTTGCTGTCAGAAGGGGTTGCAATGTCGAGTTGGCAGGCGGTATCAAGCGGAGTGCCCCAGGGGTTGGTCCTGGGGCCAGTTTTGTTCAATGTCTTCATTAATGATCTGGATGTTGTGATGGATTGCACCCTCAGCAAGTTCGCAGATGACACTAAGCAGGGGGGAGAGGTAGATACTCTGGAGGGTAGGGGTAGGGTCCAGAGTGACCTAGACACATTGGAGGATTCGGCCAAAAGAAATCTGATGAGATTCAACAAGGACAAGTGCAGAGTCTTGAACTTAGGAAGGAAGAATCCCATGCACTGCTACAGTCTGGGGACCAACTGGCTAAGTGGCAGTTCTGCAGAAAAGGACCTGGGGATTACAGTAGACGAGAATCTGGATAGGAGTCAGCAGTGTGCCCTCGTTGCCAAGAAGGCCAGCGGCATAGTGGGCTGCATTAGTAGGAGCATTGCCAGCAGATCGAGGGAAGTGATTATTCCCCTCTATTCGGCACTGGTGAGGCCACGCCTGGAGTATTGTGTCCAGTTTTGCCCCCACCCCCGCACTTACAGAAGGGACGTGGACAAATTGGAAAGAGTCCAGCAGAGGGCAACAAAGATGATTAGAGGGCTGGGGCACATGATTTACGAGGAGAGGCTGAGGGAACTGGGCTTATTTAGTCTTCAGATGAGAAGAGTGAGGGGGGATTTGATAGCAGCCTTCAACTACGTGAAGGGGGGTTCTAAAGCCCTGGCTGGAATGATTTAGTTGGGGATTGGTCCTGCTTTGAGCAGGGGATTGGACTAGATACCTCCTGAGGTCTCTTCCAACCCTAATCTTCTATGATTTTATGAAGTTTGAGAACCTCTGGATTTACCTTGGAAACAATAATAGTGAAACCCTTTCCAGTCCCTGTCAGCCAGCTGTGGTCATTCCGTTTGGCAGGGCCCAGGCTGGCTTTGTCAAGACACAGCTGTTAACATGACCCGCTCCAGGCTAACTGTGTTGTGTGCCTGTGCTGCTGACACAGCCATTCCTTCCCATGCCTCTGCCTGCAGAGCCCAGGCTCACCGCCGCTCCTGAAGGGATCTGGGACATGGCAGGCAGTGCGGGTCAGTCACAGTGGGCTCTCTGTACCTGACAATATAGGAAAATGGCTCTGCCCTACGGGTATGGACTCGATTGGCATTCTACTGATTTGGCTCTCAGACGGCCTTGCCGCCTGGCTGCTGGGCTGGACAGGGCTGCGATGTAGCTGTGATAGTAGCAGTGTGGCTACACTTGCAACTGGGAGGTGAAATTCCCAGCGTAGGGAAATGGACACATGCTAGCTCTGCTCAAGCTAGTGTGCTAGAAATAGAAGTGTGGCTGTGGCCGCATGGAAGGTGGCTCAGGCTAGTCATTCCAGTATGTCCCAAGGATCTCACAAGGGAGTGTATTCGGGCAGCTAGCCCATGCTTCTGTTCAGTACATCTACCCCTGGACAGCTTGTTTGTATCTTTCAGCTGCATTTCAAAGTCTGGGCTTTGCTTAGGTTTGAGTAAGTGAGGGTTTGTCAGACGTGCAGTCTGCCTTTTCTCTGTGCTGGGGAAACGGCAGATTTCAAATCTCCCAGGGGAAATTGTTCCAAGCCCACAGAGTAGTTAGGCACCCAACTCTCACATGTACCTTTGAAAAATGTCTCCCATGGCTTTTGTGTCTGGGATTTCCTACAGGTGATCACCATTATATTGCCGTGTGTGCTTATGCCTTCCAATGTGCCCTTCCCCTGTATCATCGCAGCGGGCAGGGAGCTTGTTACCATGGCACACAGGCTGGCAGCATTTTGACTTTCTGTTACATCACCGTTGTTTTTCTGAGAGAGCTTTTTCATCTCTCTGTGATATAATCAGCCCACAAGAGGCAGTAGGTGAGTCGCTCCCACAGCGACACTATCATCTCCCTGAGCTTGCTTGATACCCCCATTAATACATCCAGGGATGGTGTTAGCCCTTTTGGCCCTGGGAGCTTCTGGTTAGTTGTTTAGGTACAATGACCCCCGATGTGCTTTTCAGAGTCACTGCTTTCCAGGCTACAGTTTCCCATCCTGCAGGAACTACATGTATGACCTAGCATTTGGCAGTGTACAAATGCATGTCTGATTGTGTTCAGTTTACCAAGTAATGCAGATTACTCTGTATGAGCGATCTGTGTTCAGGGCAACTGCTTCTCCATGCGTTTCCTCCTTCATGGTCCCTTGAGGGCACTCACTGTTGTCTCCTGGCTCCTCTCTTGGGCAGAGACCCACATCTTTCTCTGTCCTGTCTGGGATGTTTCCAGGATACACAGTTCTCTGCCTACACTGGGATATTCCCAGCAAGCCAACAGCCTAAACGGCCAGCAATTGTGCTTTGTTTTCTCTCCAGCAGCTATAAAGAGCATAATTGCCCATTAAGCACCATTCTTAAGGTGAAAGAATCACAGAGAAACATATTTAAAGCAATCAAAAAAGTACCCACATGCTAATAAGCTTACTGGAGATATCCCCCAACTGTAAGTTCAGGGAGGCAGGCTGGGCAGTCTGCGTGAGGGCTGGACAGGGGCTGGGCAGGTCTGGGGGGAGGTTGGCTAGAGTGGAGGCTGCATGAGGGCAGGTGTGCGGCAGATTGGGCGGGTGCCTAGATGGAGAGGAGGCTGCATGAGGCTGGGCAGGGGCGAGGTACGGTTGGGTGGGTGATGAGAAGGAGAGGAGGCTGCGTGAGGGCTGGGCAGCGGTGAGGTAGGTTTGGGCAGGTGGTTGGAGCGAGAGGAGGCTGCGTGAGGGCTGGACAGGGGCGAGGTAGGTTTGGGCGGGTGGTTGGAGGGAGAAGAGGCTGCGTGAAGGCTGGGCAGGGGCGAGGTGGGTTTGGGACGGGTGGTTGGAGGGAGAGGAGGCTGTGTGAGGGCTGGGCAGGGGCGAGGTAGGTTTGGGACGCGTGGTTGGAGGGAGTGGAGGCTGCGTGAGGGCTGGGCAGGGGCGAGGTGGGTTTGGAACGGGTGGTTGGATGGAGTGGAGGCTGCATGAGGGCTCGGCAGGGGCGAGGTGGGTTTGGGATGGGTGATTGGAGGGAGTGGAGGCTTCGTCAGGATTGGGAAGGAAGGTAGGTTTGGGCGGGTGGTTGGAGGGAGAAGATGCTGTGTGAGGGCTGGGCAGGGGCGAGGTAGGTTTTGGAGGGGTGGTTGGAGGGAGAGGAGGCTGCTTGAGGGCTGGGCAGGGGCGAGGTGGGTTTGGGATGGGTGGTTGGAGGGAGAGAAGGCTGCGTGAGGGCTGGGCAGGGGCGAGGTAGGTTTGGGACGGGTGGTTGGAGGGAGAGGAGGCTGCGTGAGGGCTGGGTAGGGGCGAGGTAGGTTTGGGACGGGTGGTTGGAGGGAGAGGAGGCTGCGTGAGGGCTGGGCAGGGGCGAGGTGGGTTTGGGATGGGTGGTTGGTTGGAGTGAAGTCTGCGTGAGGGGTGGACACGGGCGAGGTGGGTTTGGGATGGGTGATTGGAGGGAGTGGAGGCTTCGTCAGGATTGGGAAGGAAGGTAGGTTTGGGCGGGTGGTTGGAGGGAGAAGATGCTGTGTGAGGGCTGGGCAGGGGCGAGGTAGGTTTTGGAGGGGTGGTTGGAGGGAGAGGAGGCTGCTTGAGGGCTGGGCAGGGGCGAGGTGGGTTTGGGATGGGTGGTTGGAGGGAGAGAAGGCTGCGTGAGGACTGGGAAGGAAGGTAGGTTTGGGACGGGTGGTTGGAGGGAGAGGAGGCTGCGTGAGGGCTGGGTAGGGGCGAGGTAGGTTTGGGACGGGTGGTTGGAGGGAGAGGCGGCTGCGTGAGGGCTGGGCAGGGGCGAGGTAGGTTTGGGACGGGTGGTTCGATGGGCCGTCTTCCTGTCATGGATACTAGAAAGGAACTGAAGGGGACGGCTGTCCTCATGGAGGGCGTATTCATGTATCTATACCAGGGCTCACTCAGACACAGACTCGAAGAACTAACAGCTGCCCAGATTTTAATTTAGCTGCTTCTGGGCAATTGCCCAAGCCTGTCCCAAATGCCATTCACAGTGGCAGGCGGCAGGCGAAGGCTGATGCCCCTCGTACTGAACTGATGACTGGGTCTCGTTTGGGACAGAGCCTCGAAAGGGTTGGGATTGTGTCTCTTTGAGACGGTCTCTGCCAGTCCAACCTCCCGGCCGGTGAGACCTGGGTGCCTCCCTCACAGCTGAGCAGTGCAGTGCAGTCCCCATGGGCGATGCCAGATGCTTCGCTGCGAGGGCCTCGGCAAGTCGGTGTTGTGTCGCCATCTTCTGGTTGGGAGGGGCTATAACCCAGCCCCTGCACTTGAACAGCTGAACAGGAGTACTTGTGGCACCTTAGAGACTAACAAATTTATTAGAGCATAAGCTTTCGTGGACTACAGCCCACTTCTTCGGAGTGGGCTGTAGTCCACGAAAGCTTATGCTCTAATAAATTTGTTAGTCTCTAAGGTGCCACAAGGACTCCTGTTCTTCTTTTTGCGGATACAGACTAACACGGCTGTTACTCTGAAACTTGAACAGCTGAGCTTGTCTTTACACAGCATGGAAAGGGGTGAGGCTCTGAGCTGAGCGGTGCTGTGACAGCCTGGCACCCAGCACACCTCTTAAGGGACATGGCAGTTGGAAGGAACGCTACTTTCGTTGGCTGCTTTTCGCCCCAGGGTCAGCCCCCTGTGGAGGAGCTTCACTGGTGCCCCAGGGTTTGGGGAATGGGCCTATGCTGCTGTAGGAGTGAGTGCAGCAGGGCGTCTCTGGGGCTATGTGCATGGGGCCAAGTGCCCAGAATCACATGTAGTATCTTGCTTTCCTTTCCAGAATCTGACAAGTGGCTGGTCTGACCCACCATGGCTAACACAGAGGACCAAGGAATGGAGATACACACAAATCCCATAGAAAAGCTCAGGGCACAGTGCTTGGCAAAAGGCTCAGCTGGCATTAAGGGGCTGGCCAGGTATGGAGACCCATCCTTTTATGGTGATAGTTGTGGGGAAAAATCTGCTCCCAGGAAGTGTGCCAGCCCAGTGGCTTAAGAGCAGGCATTACATGGAAGCCGGGCCTTGTGCCATTGGCACAGGGTGATCACTGCCTTAGTGACTGTAGGGTTACCATACGTCCGGATTTTCCCGGAGATGTCCAGCTTTTGGGGGCTCAAATCCCCGTCCGGGGGGAAATCCCGAAAAGCCGGGCATGTCCGGGAAAATCGGGAGGGCTCGGCTGGGGCCTCTTTGTCTGGGGCCGGGGGCATGGTGCTGGGCCGGGCGCGCGGTGCCGGGCCGGGGGCCAGGCCGGGCCAGGGTCGCAGTGCCGGGCCGGGCTGGGTGCGGAGCCAGGGGGCCGGGAGTCGGGGGCGCGGTGCCGGGGAGCTGGGCCGGGGCCGGGAGCCGGGCCGGGGTCGGGGAGCCGGGCTGGGCCCGCGGGGGTCGGGGAGCCGGGCTGGGTTCGGGGAGCCGGGCCGGGCCCGCAGGGCCGGGAGCCGGACCGGGGTCAGGGAGCCGGGAGCCGGGTCGGAGCCGGTCCGGGGTCGGGGAGCCGGGCCGGAGCCGGGCCGGGGTCAGGGAGCCGGGCCGGGGAGCCGGGAGGTGCGCTGGGCCGCCGGGGGTGGTCGGCCGGGGCCGGCACCCCAGGGCCCGAGCCGACCCAGGCTGGAGCCGCCGGGGGCCAGCCTGGGCCGCGCCTCCTCCCCCCACACCCCCCCTTACCTGCTACAGGCTTCCCGCAACTCAAATGTTCGCGGGAAGCAGGGGAGGGGGCGGAGACTTTGGGAGGGGGCAGAGTTGGGGCGGGGCCGGGGCCCCGGGGAGTGTCCTCCATTTGGAGGCACAAAATATGGTAACCCTAGTGACTGTTAAACCTCTAATGCAGGGGTTCTCAAACTGTGGGTCAGGGACCCAAAGTGGGACACGGCCCCATTTTAATGGGATTGTCAAGGCTGCTGTTCAACTTGCTGGGATCCAGGGTCCAAGTCCAAGCCCCACCACTTGGAGCTGAAGCCGAAGCCTGAGCCCCACTGCCCAGGGCTAAGGTTATATGCCCCCTGCCCTGGACAGCAGCTCTTGGGCTTCAGCTTTGGCCCCTCCCCTCCTCCACCTGGGGCGGCGGGGCTCGGGCAGCTCAGGATTTGGTCACCCCCCCTGAGTTTGTGTAGTAATTTTTGTTGTCAGAAAGGGGTCATGGTGCCATGAAGTTTGAGATGCGCTGCTCTAATGAATGGTAGGCCCAGGTTACATTTAGCAAGAGGAGAATGTTAAGCCTGATCTCCTGGCTGGACAACTGACCTCTGCCTCCCCCCTTCTCTTCTAAGCCCTTCTCCCCCCCCCCTCCCCCCCCCCCCCCGCTTTCAGTTATGAAGAGACATTTGCCATGAGCCATTGTGTTTCTGCCCCATTGCATCCCAGAGGGCTGTAGGTCCTGACCAGGACCGGGGGAGGGGGGAGAGACAAGGCTCTGCACCCTTTTCAATTACTGTCTGAGACAGGGGTAGGCAACCTATGGCACGCGTGCCGAAGGCGGCACATGAGCTGATTTTCAGTGGCACTCACACTGCCCGGGTCCTGGTCCAGGGGGGTTCTGCATTTTAATTTAATTTGAAATGAAGCTTCTTCAACATTTTAAAAACCTTATTTACTTTACATACAACACTAGTTTAGTTCTATATTCTAGACTTATAGAAAGAGACCTTCTAAAAATGTTAAAAATGTCTGACTGGCACGCGAAACCTTAAATCAGAGTGACTAAATGAAGACTCGGCACACCACTTCTGAAAGGTTACTGACCCCTGGTCTGATATATAAAGAAGGCTGGAACCAGAGCAGCCCCCTCCCAGGTGCCATTTGTGGGGATGGTAATGTGAGATGTTGCAGCCTTTCCAGTCCAGCCTGCATTTCCCAGTACCAAGCAAAGAGCGATGAATTCTCCTGCCAAGGAACGGATGGTACCTGGGAGGCAGGTTAGCAGGATTAGCCCCATTGTACTGCTGGGAAACTGAGCCTGAGAGGTGATGCAACTTTGCTAGAGCACATTGTGAGTGGCAGAGCTGGGAATGGAACCCAGGAGTCCCAAGCTCAGGGCATCAGCCATAAGATGCCTCTTTTATTCATCCTCTCCCTTTCCCACTCATAAGAACGACCATACTGGGTCAGAGCAGTAACACTGGGTCCAGCTAGCCCAGTATCCTGTCTTCCAGGAGTAGCCAGTGCCAGATGTTTCAGAGGGAATGAATAGACCAGGACACTTAGCACGTGATCCATCCCCTGTTGTCCAGTCCCAGCTTCGGGCAGTCAGAGGCTAGGGACACCCACAGCATGGGGTTGTATCCCTGACCATCTTGGCTAACATCCATAGATGGACCTATCCTCCATGAACTTATCTAGTTCTTTTTTCAGTTCAGTTACAGTTTTGGCCTTCACAACATCCCCTGGCAAAGAGTACCACAGGTTGACTGTGTTGTGTGAAGCAGTACTTCCTTTAAAAAAACAAAAACTTAAACAAAAAAACCCTGCTGCCTATTAATTTCATTAGAGGGCCCCAATTTATAAAAGCAAGTGTTGTCAAAAAATTACATTTTTAGACGTGTTAAATAAAAAACTGATGGGTATTTTTTTTTTTAAGTTGTGCCCTGTGTATTTTCTTAAATTGCAGCAGCTCAGAGAGGAAGTGGTGTATTTAAAAAGGTATTTTCCCCTATGGCTTGTAGGTGTCAGATTTTCCAAACCCTCACTGTAATTTGTAGATGGCTGTTACGTTCTACTAACCTAGCAGTACATTGATCATGTGGCTGGCTGGGTGGCATGATTCTTCATGAGGCTCACATACCCCTTATCTCGACTATCATCTCTCTCCTCTCCCCCTCCCCCCGCCACCATATGCCCCATTCTCACAATAGTCCGCTCCCTCCCTCCCCGGTGCCATAACTCCTCAGGCCTGGCTCCAGGGAGTGGGGATGAAATGTGCTGCTCACGGCCACGAAGCAGCAGTGCTGGTTCCTGAGCCCTGGCTGCCTTCCCAGGAACCCCTAGTAGCCAGGAGGAAATGAAGGTGCAGCCTTGCTCCCTGGCTGCAGCCCTGCTCATGAGTAAAAGTGCAACAATCATATGCCATGGGGGAGGGAACCCCAGCAATATCAGAAAAATAAAATTTTCCCTCCTCAATTTCATTAAACAAAAATGAATACTCCTCACCCCTCTCCCTGCAACCAGCCACTTTCTCCCTGACCCATCTCCCCACCCTCTGCTGCTGCCTCTGATGTCAACTCTTATGATTTTGATTTTGGTGGCAAGGCTTGTGTGCCTTGATGTTTTACTTAAAACTACAGCTCCTGGAGTTCAGAGGATTAGATGCAAATCTCAGCTTTCTTTTAAAAGTAAACATGAGTTTATAACCATGAAATGCCAGAAAATCTGACATGAGTATGCCCTAAAGGCTCAGAAAATAGAAGGCAAAAAAATCAACCAACATTCACTATCATAAAAATGTCTCATAATTGTCGGGGCCCAACTGCTGCAGTTTGAGCATGTGATGTTGGCACTGCACAACTCTCTCTCCTCCTTCTTCACCCCCCATGCCCTGGGTGCAGAGTTTTCCACATCATGGATGATGATAAGAGCAGGTCCTTGGACCTAGCAGAGTTTGTGAAGGGCCTGAGCTCAGCTGGCATCATGCTGGGAAGCAGGGAGGCACAGCAAATCTTCAGCCTCTGTGACAAGAACAGCAGCGGCACGATGGATTTTGAGGAGTTCCTGGAAGCCCTGAGGGTGAGCTGGGGCCACTACCAGGGACTGCACTGGGCATGGGGTGGGATGGGGAGAGAACTTGCCATGTTGTTGGTTAGTGACGCTGCTGGCTGAACCAGGGACCCCAGCTGAAGGCAAATGGGTCCTTCCTCGGGGCCACAGGAGAAGACTAGCACTGAGCTTGCAGTGACTCTCAGCGAGCAGGAAGGGTTGCAGGCAGGGCTGAGCACCCCGCTAGCAGATGTAGTGGATGGAAGCAGGGTGTTCTTTAGGGCTTGGGAGAGGCAGTCAAGTGCTTAATTTTGGGAGCCCTGGGGCCAGTTTGTCAGCAGCACTGAGTTCCCGTAGCTCTGTCTACAGGTGTCTTAAGATGGGCAAAGTATGGGGCAGATATGACACTGGTTTCACAGGCCCTCCCCACCCCCACAACGATTTCCTAGGGTCCTGCCTGAAGAGGCCACATGCTGCAGGCAACAGGCAGGTTCTAGGGCAATCAGCCCCTGCTGCTAGGGAGAAAATTCCACTCCAATGTCCCACCCTGCTGCTCCAGTAAAGGTCACTGCCAGTCACTGGTCAGGAGTTGTCATTGTGGGGACAGGCACAAGGTAGGGTTACCATCCGTCCGGATTCCCCCGGACATGTCCGGCTTTTTTCAGTTAAAAATAGCGTCCGGGGGGAATCTGTCAATGTCCGGACTTCCCCCGCCCCCCCATGCAGAGCGTGCGGGGCTTACAGGGCAGCCGGCCGGATGGTGCCACTCGCACGGGCTCCGGCAGCCAAAGCCCTTCCTCCACTTCCCCCCTCCTCTCTCCTGCAACTTGACACCACTCCCCTCCTCTCCCTCCCTCCCCCTGCCCTGCATTCACAGATCACCGGCCGTCGCCTCGGCCTCCGGCAGTCTGGAGCTCCGACCCTGCTCCTCTCCCCCGCTGTCGAGTGCGCTGCTCTGCAGCACAGTAAGGGGCCCGAGGGTCAGAGAAGCGGCAGGGAGGTTCGGGGGGGGGGGTAGTCAAGAGACAGGGAGCAGGGGGAGGGTTGGATGGGTCAGGAGTTCGGGGGGGGCTGTCTGGGGGTTGGGGGTGAAAGGTTTTGGGCAGAGTACAGGTGGGGGGGTCTCAGGAGGGGGCAGTCAGGGGACAAGGAGCGGGGGGGTGTTTGGGAGTTCTGGGGGGGGCTGTCAGGGGGCAGGAGTGGGGAGAGGGATCGGAGCAGTCAGGGGACAGGGAGCAGAGGGGTTTAGATGGGTCGGGAGTTTTGGGGGGGGGCTGTCAGGGGGTGGGAAGTGGTTGGATGGGGCGTGGGAGTCCCAGGGGTCTGTCTGGGGGTGGGGGTGTGGATAAGGGTTGGGGCAGTCAGGGGACAGGTAGGGGGTAGAGTCCTAGGGGGCCAGTTAGGATGCGGGGAAGGTCTCAGGAGGGGGCAGTCAGAGGACAAGGAGCAGGGAGGCTTAGGTAGGGGGTGGAGTTCTGGGGGGCAGTTAGGGGCAGGGGTCCCAGGAGGGGGCAGTCAGGGGACAAGGAGTGGGGGGGAGGGTTGGGGGTTCTGAGGGGGCAGGAAGTGGGAGGGAGTGGAAGGGGCAGGGGCGGGGCTAGGGCAGGACAGGGGTGGGGCTCCTCCCGTCCTCTTTTTTGATTGTTGAAATATGGTAACCCTAGCACAAGGGGGCACACAGCTGTGCTCTTAGATCAGCCGTGTGTATGTGCCTAGAAGCCAGAAGCTGAAAGGCAACAAACTGCCCCACTACCAAAGCTTGTCTTTGCAGCCACCCATGTCGGCCGCCAGGAAGCAGATTATAGCTGATGCATTTCACAAACTGGACAAGACTGGAGCCGGCGTGGTGAGCGTGGAGGATCTCCATGGGGTGTATGACGGCAAAACTCACCCCAAGTACCAGAGCGGGGAATGGACAGAGGAGCAGGTGTTCCGAGCATTCCTGGACAGCTTTGACTCACCCAGTGACAAGGATGGAAAGGTGAGGGGAGGGTAGTACCTGACCAAGGGGCTGGGTTGTGTGGGGCCTGAACTGCTTCCCTCAGTGGAGGCCAAGACCCAGCTGCTCTGTAATCATTCCCCGTGCTGCTCAACTGCAGCCAGCTGGCCAGAAGCCAAGGCAAGAGGCCAGCCAACAGATGGAGTTTTAATCTGATCATTCACAACGAAGCCGTAAATGGGGGTCAGGCAACCTGGCCACTCCACCCCCCCATCCTCCTCCAGGCAGCTTCAGCTAGAAGTGCACCCAGTGACACCTCCATTATTGCAATGCAGGAGTAAGGGGGAGCAGATTTCCCCCAAATGGGGCAGTTGGTTTTATGGGCAGGCTGCACCTAGAACTGACATCCATGGACAGCCCCTGCTCTCAGCCAGCGAGCTCCAGCAGAAAGCAGCTGCAGGGTGCACTACATGGTACATTACATTGTTTCTTCATGAAGTGGTGCTGAGGCTGAAGTAAACCAGAGTCTGCCACACAAGCAGGATAGGGACAGCATGTTAGTTTCCAGTCAGTTTTTCAAAGTGCTCTGCAATTCACAGGTACAATCAGATCAGCTTGAAATTTGCTATGACAGCTGAAGATCTGAAATAGTTTGAGAGAGAAACTTGGGGTCATGTGGGGGTTTCTTGAGATATATCGGGAGCGTGTGGAGGGGAAGGTTATAATTGTTCAAAGTACCCCATAATCATGCACTGTAGGGAAATAGTCTTGAGTTGTATTACAGAGTACAGAAGACATTGTGTGCTGCAAATTTGGGGCTAACGAGTCAAGAGGATTCCAGGGTAAAACTTTTCTCGTTCCCAGTGACATGCATTTAACTAAAACAATACTCTAATAAGCACAAGCAGAACCTCGTAGCCTGGCCATTGCTTTGCCGGCTTTTACATTTCTAAGGATTCTTTAAATGCATAGAAATTAGCTGTGCTCCAACAGGGTCTGGAATGGCCTGTGTGGTGTGCAGCTGGGGTTGCCTGGTCCAGGGGTTCCCTCCCCTCATGAACTTGCTTTTGCTGTTCTAAGTGTTCCAGAACCAGGCGCACAGCCCCTCAGTGGTTTCAGTGGTGAGAATGGGTCTGCTCAGTGCATATCACAGGCACTGAGATTGGGAAATAGAGCTCAGCATGGGCTCCTTAAGGAAGAGCTCAGTGAATCCCCCTTGCTCAGATAATGGATTATCGAGAGCAGTGTTGATCTGCAGCTCCACTGACCAGGAGCTCAAGTCTCCTCTGCATCAACCTTCTGCACATAGGTGCTGTGGGGTCCAGACACTATCACACACGTCTGCTCCTGCCATAAGGGGCACAGGGCTCCTTGTACCCTATACTGGAGCTTCTAGCAGGCAGCTGAGGGGCTAAGTAGTGTCCAGGAAGCCCCACTTACCCCTCAGTTGTGCCTCTTCACAATTCCCATCTCATAAAAACCAAGGGAAATTCAGAAGCAAAACCCTTCATTACCAAGGAGTTTGGGATACGGGCACTGCCTGCTCGGTCTTCCCCCAGAGCAGGAGCCTTTCATCCCCCAAGTAAGGCAAGCCAGGTAACGCAGCATTCAGGTGACGCTTCCCCTGCCTTTGCCACCCAGCACCAGGAGATTGGTGCTGCCCAAGCCCTGCCCAGGGCTGTAGGAATAGGCATGCACAGTGGAAGATGTACCGGGCACAAGGAACAGGGCAGGTTGGGTGAAGTGTGGCAATATTCTCAGTTCCTATTGCCAATGCATTGGGGGGAGTTAAAGGGGTGCAGCTGTCACATTTTGGGGTGGGCCAACCTGAGAGTTGTGAATACAAATGTAAAAATGTCAAGACTGAGTGCAAACCAGAAATGATTTTTGATCAGCTCTAGGCATGAGAAGTATAGATGGAAGTTCTGCTAGTGGTTCTAAATCGCCCCACTGCAGAACAAACATAGCAACGCTAAAATATAGTGATCTAATGTTACATTACTGCAGTGATAATATTAAGTGAAGTAGCAGTCCTACTTCTTTATTATGATTAAAGTTTTCTGACCAGCTGTACTCATGAAATTAAAGTCATATTTCTTTTTTTCTCCCTGCCCCAGTTTATTTCCTAAAAGTTTTCTTTCAATAGTGAATGCAACATATTCCTACGACTTAGATTTAACCTTTATTTTCCCTGCCCCACCCACTTGACTGCTGACTCACTATTTAACACAGTCACTAGCAGCAGCAGACCCTGGGTGCATTTTCATAGACCTGCTATAGGCAGGGCAGTCCCTAGCCATTTTGGTGCCCTACACAGGCCCTCCTCCCCCCCTCCCCACCACCATGGGGGAGGCTGTGTGGGGCCCCAGGCCTCTGTGGAGATGGGGGGAGCTGGCTTGGCGGGGTAGGGGAGAACCACCCCACAGCATGAGCCGGCGGTGTGGAATGGGTTGGGGCTGGGTCGCTCCACTTCCTGCTGCCTGACCCCGCACTCACGGGGTGGCGGGAAGTGGAGTGACCTGGTCCCAGCCCGCTCCACTCTGCTCCCCTGGGTCCCTTGGGACTTGGGGGCAGGGGGAACTTGCCCTACTGCAGTCCTCAGAGAAGTGGGGGCGGGGCTGGGGTGGAGCCGGGACAGGAAGAGGCAGGGCGGGGGCTTTGGGGAAGGGGTGGAGGAGGGGCTAGAGCTGCATACTTTGCGTATGGGTAGGGACAGCCCTGGCTATAGGAACTGGCTGGTGGCCTGAAACTCTGCAGAAAAAAGGCCCTCTCAAACATCTACATTTTCACTTCCTTGTAAGAGACATGTTGCTTAGGCTCCCGCCTGATTTGTGCTTTTATCTCTGCTCCCAGGTCTTAGCACGAACACACAGTAGTCAGAATTTATACAACTTCATCTTTATTTTACTGATGGGGCAGATCACAACAAAGCGACGTGTGAAGGGTCCCACAGCAAGCCAGATCCCACCATCCCTCTGCCGCTGGGAACGTGCTTCCCAGTGTGGCTAGCTTGAGCAGCACCCGGAAAGCAGCAGCGTGGGTGGCAGCTCAGGCTAGCAGTCCAACCCCTGCAGATGTACTCACGGCTGGCCCAAGGCACTGCAGTTACGCTGTTATTTTTAACGCACTAGCTTGGGTCTGTCGACCTGTGCTGGGAACACGCTCCCAGCTGCAGCATAGACATAAACTCTGCCAGTAAAGGTAACTCCAGAAGGGACCACAAGATCTTCTGGTCGGAGCTGTGTACAGCACCGGCCACTGATCACCACCCAGGCATCCCTACACCAAGCCTCATGACCAGAATTAGACCACAGTGTCACAGCCTTCTGGAGACGAAGCTATTGTGTGCCACAGAACAGGAGGGTCCAAGGTGCACCAATGCCTGAGGGCCCCCGCAATGGAGGGAAACTGAAAGATCTAACCAGGTGATCTGCGCCCCCTGCTGCAGAAGGCAGAACAAAAAAACTAACCCAGGTCCCTTATGAAAGAAATTAAATTAAGTAAATTGCAGTGGATCAGGCCCCTGCATGCCAAACCCCAGAGTGGGACTGAGCCCCCTTGGCTCCCATGGTAGTTTTCTTACAAGGGCACATGGTGCTCCTTCCTATGTTACATCAGGGCGAGCAAAACAGAAGGCCCTTTCTCAAGAGTGAAATGAGCCTCCAGCTCTGAGGCCTGTTTTGAGCCCCTCTCAAAGATGCCACTTTCACCTTCACTCTCCAACAGGTCACAGCCGAGGAGTTCCTGAACTACTACAGTGGGGTCAGCGCATCCATTGACAGTGACGACTACTTTGTGGCTATGATGAAGAGAGCCTGGAAGCTGTAGCACCTGTGGGGAATCCAGTGCAGTCCTGGAAGATGCTAAGTTAGAACCAGATCAGGGCAGTTTCCAATAAATCCTATTCAGCATTTCATAGCAAAATGCTGCTTTTTGTAGTGATCAAGTTGCTTGTCACCAAGAGGCCCAGCTTTGAGTTACCAGGCTTTCCAGAGGCTGTGAAATCTTGACACCTGCCTGCAGAATAGAGAATCATAGATTAGCGTTGGAAGAGATCTCAGGAGGTCATCTAGTCCAACTCCCTGCTCAAAGCAGGACCAATTCCCAACTAAATCATCCTAGCCAGGGCTTTGTCAAGTTGGGCCTTAAAAACTCCAAGGAAGGAGATTCCACCACCTCCCTAAGTAGCCCATTCCAGTGCTTCACCACCCTCCTAGTAAAATAGTTTTTTCTAATATCCATCCTAGACCTCCCCCACTGCAACTTGAGACCATTGCTCCTTGGTCTCTCATCTGCCACCACTGAGAACCGCCAAGCTCCATCCTCTTTGGAACCCCCCTTCAGGTAATTGAAGGCTGCTATCAAATCCCCCCTCAACTCTTCTCTTCTGCAGACTAAATAAGCCCAGTTCCCTCAGCCTCTCCTAATAAATCATGTGCCTCAGCCTCCTAATAATTTTCATTGCCCTCCGCTAGACTCTCTCCAATTTGTCCACATCCTTTCTGTAGTGGGGAGCCCAAAACTGGACACAGTGCTCCAGATGTGGCCTCCAGTTCCAGCTGGGCAAAGAACAGCTCATTTAGTTTGGGGGCTGAACTGGAGAAAAAAATCCAGTTCAATTTGAATCACAACTAATTTTTTCAAATGTTTGTGATTGAAATTGAAGAAAAAAAAATCTGGTTAACAATCCCCCCCTTGAGTTTTTCATTTCAATTTGGCTGATTTGGGGTATTTTCAATCTTTTTGTGTTTTTGTTTTCAAATTTGGCCAATTTAAAAAAAAAGTTTCAAAAAGAGAGCCAATTTTCCAGGGGTTTTTGGGGATAAAACTATTAATAGAATTTGAACCAAATTCAGTGTCAGAGTCTCCAAAAATTCATTTTCTGGCAAAAATTATATATGCTAAATAAAATTTCTTCCAGCTCTACTGCAGAGTCCCTCAGCACTAGAGTCCACATTGACTCCCCCTTCCCACCTCCCCCAGCACAGCCTGGAATTTCAATTACATAAAAACCTGAAATAAAATAATCCTTCCCTTCCCCCACCCTTTGCCTGTCTTGTCTATTTAGACTGCAAACGAGTGCAGGGACTGGCTGTTACCACATGGATGTGCAGTGCCCAGTGCAGTCGGGCCCTGACCTCAGCTATGCTAGGGTTACCATACGTCCGGTTCTTCCCGGACATGTCCGGCTTTTCGGCAATCAAACCCCCGACCGGGGGGAATTGCCAAAAAGCCGAACATGTCCGGGAAAAATACGGACGGGCACTTCACCTCCCGCGGCTGCTCTGCTCCTCCCCTGACTCAGACTTCGGCTCTGTTTAAGAACCAAGCTGCCTGAGCCAGTGCTACCGGCTTCGGGCAGCCCCCTTGCCTCCGGACCCCAGCCGCCAGCCAGGCACTTCTCTTCCCCGGCTCCAGCTGCTCTGCTCCGGCGGCGCAGGGTCCGGAGGCAAGGGGGCTGCCCGAAGCCGGTAGCGCTGGCTCGGGGAGCTTGGCTCTTAAACAGAGCCGAAGGGTCAGGGGAGGAGCACAGCAGCTGGAGCCCGGGAGGGGAAGTGCCCGGCCGGGGGCGCAGGGTCCGGAGGCATAGGGGCTGCCCGAAGCCTGAGCGCTACCGGCTTCATGGTTTGCCGGGCAGCCTCCAGACCCTGCAGGAGCATTTACTAATATACACTGGCTAGCATATATATTGTGTTGGTAATGCTACCTGCAATATATGTACTCCAGACATTTAAGTTTTAGTATAGTAGTTCTATAGCCCAAATTGGTCTGTACCTTTGTTATAATGCTGTACACTTATGCCAAGTATTCCCTAACATCTTACATTAGATAGAATAATTTTGGCTTGTGTAAATAGGAAAACTGACAATATCAGGACATATAATTATTTCCTCATGACAATAGGAAAGGAGCTGCCCACACAAACCTAGGAGGTGCCTTCATACCTCTTCGTACCTGGAATGCATGTGTTCAGAACAAACGATAAAGGCGTACACCATGGTACCAGAAACAAAGACAGAAAGTTCATTAATTAAATTCAGTTCCAAATGACATATGCTGTACCTTCTTCTGGTAAAACAAGTAGGGGATAAAAGGATGGCTCTAGAGGTGTAACTTTGGGGAGCACACCTACATAATGTGAATGTAACACTGTTGCACAGGACTGCTCTTCAGAGACTGGTATAATATAGGACCTTTTTCCTGCACCATATTAATAAACCTGACTGACATAGGTTATTTGGTCTCGAGTATATTTCATAACTAAATAAGGAACAAAAGTGTGCTCAAGCAATTGACTATATAATTTATCAACAAGGAGAAAGGTGCGTGTTGTCCCAGCACTGTTTGATAGATAAGGGTGATACTGATGCAATGACAGACTGGCTGGTTTGCTAGAAGGGGAGCCAGGTGGAAGTTTTCTATCTAAGCTGGGTTCCCACCCCTTCTTCACAAAAACGATTTTTTGGGGGAAGGAATAAATCTATTTTGCTATATTTTTCCAGCAGCCTCAGTAAGAAAGCCTCATTCTCTGAGCATGACTGAGGGCCTGTACAAACATTGGGAATTTGTCCCATTTCAGGGCAACCGCATCCTCTCTTCTCACTTGGGTGAGCAGCTCTGACCCTCCAGTGTCCAGAGAAGGGGAATATTTTGCTGACTCTTTTTCTGAGACTCATGAAATTAGCTGGCCACTAACCCACAGATCCTGATGGCTGCTCATGCGAACGATTCTAAAATGAGAGAGAAGTGCTGAGTTCACCTCACTTCCATTTCTCCCCCTCTTCTGTAGTGGGATTATATAGGGCCCCTGAGGGTTATGTAGGTTTTTAACAAAAATTAGTCTCACACCAACTTGCTAGGGGTTGTACAGATGGGGAAACAAAGTCCCAGAAAGATTCTGTGACTTGCCAAAGGTCACCTACTGATTCAGTGGTAGAACCAAGAACAGACCCAAGGAATAAATCCCCCTTTCAGTCAATATTCCAATTCTATTGATGTTTAGGGCAATTCTAATTTAACAGTGAAATAATCAGTACAAACTATAGCGAGACAGACATCAACCTCCAGGGAAGGAATCTTAAAAATGGAAGAAAAACACTGCCCTTCTTTGGGCACTCTCTTTCAAAGAGGTGTTTATGGTCTCTTACTACCAATTTAAAAAATATTCCTATGCCTATTTTCTTAAATGATAAAGGTCTATTAGGACCATGCTTTACCAGTCCAACAAGGACTGTTTGGAACAGTCATAAGAACGGCCATACTGGGTCAGACCAAAGGTCCATCTAGCCCAGGATCCTGTCTTCTGACAGTGGCCAATGCCAGGTGCCCCAGAGGGAATGAACAGAACAGGTAATCACCAAGTGATCCATCCCTTGTTGCCCATTCCCAGCTTCTGGCAAACAGAGGCTAGGGACACCATCCCTGCCCATCCTGGCTAATAGCCACTGATGGACATATCCTCCGTGAACTTATCTAGTTCTTTTTTGAACCCAGTAAAGAGTCCTCTAGTTTATTTCATCCTGATGAAAATAGAGCTGACATTTCTGCTGTTCAGGCAGGTTGATAGTAATGAGAGGCCCCTCCCTCCATCAGAGGGAAGTTTTGTTAATACTGGTTGTCTACCAGAGGAGCACAGCTAGCCAGCCAATCTGAATATAGGGTTTGAGGGGCCAGTGTTTAGCAGGTTTATAATTAAAGCACAAATATGATCCAAATTTGGATCAAAATAGTGTATGGACCTTATTAGACATGTGATGGAGTTGCCAGTCGTAGTTCTTTAGTTCAGACTGAGTTGAGTTTTGCACTCAAAGGAGGGATTCAGTCTCTGTTGTGTGAAAACAGCTGTCCCCTCTCCAACGTTACAGCTTTACTCTGAGCACACCATACATTTTTTTTGAAAATGTACAAGTAAATCTATTGGTTAGTTTAGGAGTTAAAGCTAATTTTAAAATGTGTCCTTTAAGGAATTTAGAGCTCTGTGTCAGTCCTATTTTCTCCCCAATGATTTAAGAATAGAAAAATGCTGACTCTTCAAACGTCCATTACAAAGTTAAATATCACTGAAGTCTTATGCACAGGCTACATTTAGTTTTTATTACTAATGATTAAAAGCCATTTTTTGCCATTATTTTTCTTAACTGAAAGTTTCCTATTCATTTCATGAAGAGCTGCCATCTTTCAAAATGACCATCTCTAATTGTTCTCAATGGGACTGCTAAAGGTAGCCTGTGGCCTCAAAGATGTCCACTGCCTTCATCCACTTCCATTCATTGCTCCTAACAGCAAAGTAGATTACTATCTTCCCTGAGGGCAGCTTGGCTTCATTTCTTTGGAAATAACAGTGATTTTGAAAGAGGGCAAATTTACTAATAATAATCTTCAAACACTTAAAATGACAGATAAGCTTTCAGTTACAAAAAGGCCATTAATCCTAAATATTTCTTAAAAAAAAAAAAAAAAAACTTGTTGCACCAGATCTAGAAGTTAAGAGGTAGAGGAAAATTAGGGTATACATTGTCTGCTTTATGCTGCTTTGGGGAATGGAAAGTCACTACAAGCCCATCTTAACTGGCCAGTACATCCTGGTTACTTTGTGCTACTCAGCATACTAGTAAATCTAGACCTCTAAATTTAAAATGAAAAAGTTATTTAAATCACTAGAAATAACGTTCTCTTTCGGGTTCTTGTTTACTATGTATGCGTGAAATTTTTAATTTAAAGAAAGAGAATTCCTAGACTAAGACTATTGTCAGATGGAGTTGAAGTTGAAAGTAAAGTTAAACTAAAAAGAAATCTAAGCATGTTAAGGTACCGAAAAGGAAGTGGAGAAAAATCTAATATGTCTAAAAATCATTTTAATCTCGTCTGGTATCACAAACTACTATGCATTACTCAAAAGTGTATCATTATTGGATGGTGACACTACAGGGCAGAGTTAAGGTTATTCAAATGCACTAACCATGCATTTCCATACCATGACATGTTTGGCTTGTAAGCGTACCCTTAACTCTGAATTTTCTGGTTTTACAAGGCTTGGTTGGGCCATAATTACAATATCCCTGTAACATTCTCCCCTATATTACAGATATGTATTCTCAAATTTAACTCCATCTTAATGTATTTTTTGTCTGGAAAAATACACACATTGTGGTTTGGAAAATTTATGGCCAGGTTACTTGGCAGCCCCAAGCAGCTCATCTTAGTAAATGCTGATAAAACACTATCATCAACACACACAATAGTACAGCTAAAGATCACAGCAACAAAGATATAGGAAACCAAAAGCCTTTTGCAATAATAAAACCATTTCCTTCTTTCCAACACTCATTGCTAGACAGAATACACACAGGGCTTGGGTTATCGGTTTTTTGTTTTTGTTAAAAGTTTTAATGTAATTCCCAAATACAATTGATATGACAATCTTACATAAATCTTTCAAAACACATGGGCATTATCTGGTTTTACTTGTCACTAGTTTACTAAGGCTTAAAGCAGAAAGTGTAATAATGTTTAGATCTGGCCTAACTACATCTTTCTGGACAGGGCTTGAAATTAACTTCTGGCCAATTCTGTGAATGGTTTATAGACCATAATATTTTGGACTAAGATGAAATATTTTGTTGTTATTATACTATAAACATATATGCAAGGCTTCTAGCTGAAACCCAAGTTTTACCAGTAAACAGCTGCCAGATTTAAAGAAAACTCTGTAGGTAACTGTTTAATACTACTGCACCCCATGAAAAAAAGCATGCTTATTCCATTCTCCTGGATGTTAATGTATTTGTCAATGTAACACTATTGTAAAATGCCTGAAAGTGAGCCCCTACACACACACGCCTCCAAAAAGAGTGGCATTTGGGAGCAGGAAGTAACATCTAATATTCCATAGTTAGGCCCTGCAACAAAGACACCTTATGAACTTCTGTAATAATCTTTATGCTGGAAATCAGAAGCTTTACTTTGAAAGTTTATTTGAAGAGAGTATTTTAAATTCATTTGACTATCCATGTAAAAAAGGTCCAAAAGAAATGAAGATCACTTAATGCAAACCAAAGAATTCCCAAAAGTGTGTGGGGCAGATAAACACTTGCAGAGGATTAAAAATCTGCCAGATTTCTACTAGTGAGGAGCATGAAAAGAGAGCGTCAATCGGCTTGTGCATGGCAAAAGATACAACTCCCTCTATGGAGAAATAACAATACCCACAGACTGCATGAGCAGACAATCCAGAGAGGTCACAAATGCAGTGGCACAGCTAATCCCGAGCCCTTTCCACCCCCAGAAAGAGTAACATCAGGAGTTCCTTCAATGGGCTAAGTCAGGAAAACAAGCAACTAAAACCCCTGGCAACAGTTAGCTATTGACAACAGGAAAAATACAAAGAGAACAAGCTAAATACACTTTGGACTCCTGACTATAAAAGTGTGGGTTTTCGTTAATGTAAAAGCTAGAAGGGCTGCTTAATCAATCTGAATGGTTTCCCCAGCTGCTTTTGTGCTGCAAGAACTCTTGGGTTTCCATTTTCAAGGTTTCCTGCACTAAATATTTCTTCTTCCTCTTTCTTTTTTTTTTTTAAGATGCATTTTAGATCTTCCCAATATAAATGAAAAACTTTGTACAGAGTATGCAATTATAAGAGAAAATAAAATAAAATGGGGCTATTTATAGGAAAGTGGGCTACACACTGTTCTTAGCTGGCTATGTATTCCATCTTTCCTGGACAGGAATGAGATATTGTATCAATTGGTTACTAAAACACAGTCATTGTGAGTTTGACACAAGAGGCTGAAAGGTTAGAAAATGACAAAAGCAAAATGAACTGGTTACACAAGGAACCCTTCAGAATTACACAGAAAAACACTTTTTTGCCTTTATTTGGCAAAACAGGATTCATCATTCTTCAGCACAAGTTAATCAAAGCTAGCAATAATTCTTCATACTGCAAAACCTAAGGAGGCAAGAAAGGGAAAGGGAGGTTTAGAAAATGATTTGCTCATTAAGGCCCCCAGTTCAGCAAGTGCTCAAGCATGTGCGCTAATTTTAAGCATAAGAGTAATTCCCTTAATGTGAATGAGATTACTCATGTGCTTAAAGTTAGGCACAATGTTTAAGTACTTTGCTGAACTGAGACTCAAGTCACTGAGGGTATGTTTACACTGCAGCTGGCCTCTGCCAGCTGACTCGGGCTCCCAAGGCTCAGGCTGGGGGGGTTATGTCACTGCAGTGTAGACTTCCGGGCTTGGGCTGGAGCCTGAGTCCTGAGACACTGCGAGTTGGGAGTCCCAGAGCTCGTGCTGCAGCCCGACTCCAGACATCTACACTGCAATGACACAGCCCACCAGCCCAAGCCCCTGTCAGCTAGCATGGGCCAGTGCACGTGTCTAACTGCAGTGTAGACACCTTTAATGAGAACAGCTTTTTTGTGTACAGATCTGTTGAAATGGCTTACCCAACTCACCAAATGAGCCCATCTCATTCTTCCAAAGGCAGACAGCTGTGTTTTAGCTGTTCTGAAGGTGTGATCTGTACGCCATCCTAAGCTTTAATCACAGCCACAAGAACATAAGTTTACTATGAAAAATTGTATGCAACACCTATTATTTATAGTGGCTTAGCTCTCCCTTAAATAGTAACAGAAAAGAACAGTACAAAACAATAGTTTCACTTTCTCAACACACAAGAGCATCTTATTCAGATCTAAAATAAAAAAAGTATCAGCACAATATAAACCCCCAAATAATAATATTGGAAGTGGGGGGAAGAAGAAAAGGGTTAGCAAAATGTCCAGTGAACTTTAAAGTTTCTTATTAACTCAGTACAAGGCTTTCCTGTCAAGACAACTTTTTTTGTAACCTCTGGGTATAGACCGACCGACGAAGGACAATGGTATCCACAAATTACATTGGGATTAAGGTAAAAAAATGCTGCCCTCTCTGCAATCCAAAGAGAATGAAGCCAGAAGGGTAATCAGTGAGTGCATGAACAGAGAAGAGCATAGCTTCTCTGCAGGCAGCAGGAACTGAAAAGGGAGAAGCGGGGGTTAAGAAAGAAGAATTCAAGTTGGAACCGTGCTGGAAAGTTCTATCTCAGAGGCCTGCAAAACATGAGCTACTGAAGAAACAGTCAAAAGGTCCCAATGAAAAGCTGTGACAAGTCATAATGTGCCATTTCAATTACAAGGAAAAGGGGAAATGTTATTTTTCTGCTCATCAATATGATGAGCTTTCATGTCCCAAACCACATTCAGGCAGTTTCCAAGTCTGCTTTTTTTGTGGAATCTACTGATCCAGACCAAAAAAACCAAACAAACAGAACAGGGATGCACAGTTCCTAAGTCCTGGAGCCTTCAGCACTGCCTGGAACAATCGCTGGCCTGGGGTATCCACAGAGGTGCCTGCAAGATGGTGTTTGCAGCAGCCTTGCAGGCAGATGGCCTCACAGCTGCTATGTGCTGCCGATATTCTGCCCATCTCCTTCATCATTAGGACCTGAAACAGAAACAGAACATGGTTACAAGAAATATTTATTTTATCTGTAAAACTTACTTTGCTATTTTTTGATGCAAACTATGGAATGAAGATCCCAGCTGGCTATCAGTGCTCCATGCCGCTCTCCCCAGCCTATAAACTAGACCAGTGTTTCTCAACGACCAGTCTGTGGACTGGCACCAGTCCCCGAGATTTCCCTGACACAGTTTATGAAGGCAGCAAGCCTCCTTGGTATCATAAAGGTTGAGAAACCCGGACCTAGAGTACCCAGCTCTTAGAAGCCTATGGAGGAGTCTCAATCTTAGGATTTCAAGGTGAGAGACAAGAGCCAAAAATCTCTGCTTCTCCTATTCCCTCATTTCCCAGATCAAGCCCCCACACCCAGTCCCTGCAAAATTACACATATCCCACCTGTTCTTGCTGGGCCGCCCAGAAGAACCAAAAGAGAAGCTTCCCTCACCCCCTTCTACCTTATCATAGAAATGCAGGGTTGGCAGGGACTTTGGGAGCCACTTTTCCCTAGTTTGCTTATGAGAATGTCATGTGGGACTGTATCAAAAGCCTTAGTAAAATTGAGATATATCATGTCTACTGCTTCCCCCCATCCACTAGGGCAATAACTCTATCAAAGAAGGAAATTAGGTTGGTTCGGCACGATTTGTTCTTGACATCTCCATGCCGGCTATTCCTTATAATTCTATTATCCCCTAGGTGCTTACGCATTGATTGTTTGCATTTAGCCATATGGAGTGGAAATCCATCAACTTCATGAAAAAACTCGTACAGATACAGACATCATCTTCCTTTCCAAATGCAAGCAGATGGACATCATACCAAAAGGACTAAAGGTAAAAAATCCATTACAATCTACGTATCACACAGACTATGCTGAGAGACTGTGTCACACACTCTCAAAGAAACTGCGAAACCACCTGATCAGCATCCTATACAGCAAACAGGGAAAGATTAAGAATGAGCTCTCAAAACTGGATACTCTCATAAAAAACCAACCTTCACACACAAACTTCCTCATGGATAGACTTTACAAAAACTAGACAAGCCATTTACAAGACAAACTTTGCCTCTCTACAAAGGAAAAAGGACACTAAACTATCTAAACTGCTACATGCCACAAGCAGCCACAACAGTAATTCCCTTAACCCACCCAGCAATATTGTTAATCTTTTCAGCTATACTCTTAGCCCAGCAGAAGAGTCTGTCCAATCTCGGGGCCTCTCCTTTTGTCCCTCCAGACCCACGAACATGATACAGTTCTGCGGTGACCTAGAATCCTACTTTTGACGTCTCCGACTCAAAGAATATTTCCAAAATGCCTCTGAACAGCATACTAACCCACAGAATCCCCCCTACCAGCACTACAAAAATAAGGATTCTGCGTGGACTCCTCTGGACGGTCGAAACAACAGACTGGATTTCTACATAGATTGCTTCCGTCAATGTGCAAAGGTTGAAATTGTGGAAAAGCAACATCACTTGCCCCATAACCTCAGCCATGCTGAACACAACGCCATCTACAGCCTCAGAAACAACCCTGACATCATAATCAAAAAGGCTGACAAAGGAGGTGCTGTTGTCATCATGAATAAATTGGAATATGACCAAGAGGCTGCTAGACAGCTCTCTAACACCACATTCTACAGGCCATTATCCTCTGATCCCACTGTGGATTACCTAAAGAAACTACACCATCTGCTAAAAAAACTCCCTGACAAAGCACAGGAACAAATCTGTACAGACACATGCCTAGAACCCCGACCAGGGGTATTCTATTTGCTACCCAAGATCCATAAACCTGGAAATCCGGGACGCCCCATCATCTCAGGCATTGGCACCCTAACATCAGGCTTGTCTGGTTATGTGGACTCTCTCCTCAGACCCGACCTACCAGCACTCCCAGCTATCTTCGAGACACCACTGACTTCCTGAGGAAACTACAATCCATCGGTGATCTTCCAGAAAACACCATCCTCTACATCAATATTCCACACAAAGATGGACTACAAGCTATCAGGAACAGTATCCCTGATAATGTCACAGCTAACCTGGTGGCTGAACTTTGTGACTTTGTCCTCACCCACAACTATTTCACATTTGGGGACAATATATACCTTCAAGTCAGCGGCACTGCTATGGGTACCCGCATGGCCCCACAGTATGCCAACATTTTTATGGCTGACTTAGAACAACGCTTCCTTAGCTCTCGTCCCGTAACGCCCCTCCTCTACTTGCGCTACATGGATGACATCTTCATCATCTGGACCCATGGAAAAGAAGGCCTTGAGGAATTCCACCATGATTTCAATAATTTCCATCCCACCATCAACCTCAGCCTAGATCAATCCACACAAGCGGTCCATTTCCTGGACACTACTGTGCTAATAAGCGATGGTCACATAAATACCACCCTATACCGGAAACCTACTGACCGCTACACTTACCTACATGTCTCCAGCTTCCATCCAGGTCACACCACACGATCCATTGTCTACAGCCAAGCTCTAAGATATAACCGCATTTGCTCCAATCCCTCAGATAGAGACAAGCACCTACAAGATCTCTATCAAGCATTCTTAAAACTACAATACCCACCTGCTGAAGTGAAAAAACAGATTGACAGAGCCAGACGAGTACCCAGAAGTCACCTCCTACAAGACAGGCCCAACAAAGAAAATAACAGAACACCACTAGCTGTCACCTTCAGCCCCCAACTAAAACCTCTCCAGCGCATCATCAGAGATCTACAACCTATCCTGAAAGATGATCCTTTACTCTCACAGATCTTGGGAGACAGACCTGTCCTCGCTTACAGACAACCCTCCAACCTAAAGCAAATACTCACCAGCAACCACACATCACTGAACAAAAACACTGACCCAGGAACCTATCCTTGTAACAAAGCCCGATGCCAACTCTGTCCACATATCTATTCAAGTGACATCATCATAGGACCTAATCACATCAGCCATACCATCAGGGGCTCGTTCACCTGCACATCTACCAATGTGATATATGCCATCATGTGCCAGCAATGCCCCTCTGCCATGTACATTGGCCAAACCGGACAGTCTCTACGCAAAAGAATTAATGGACACAAATCTGACATCAGGAATCATAATACTCAAAAACCAGTGGGAGAACACTTTAACCTGTCTGGCCATTCAATGACAGACCTGCGGGTGGCTATCTTACAACAGAAAAACTTCAAACACAGACTCCAACGAGAGACTGCTGAGCTGGAATTGATATGCAAACTAGATACAATCAACTCAGGATTGAATAAGGACTGGGAATGGCTGAGCCATTACAAACATTGAATCTATCTCCCCTTGTAAGTATTCTCACACTTCTTATCAAACTGTCTGTACTGGGCTAGCTTGATTATCACTTCAAAAGTTTTTTTCTCTTACTTAATTGGCCTCTCAGAGTTGGTAAGACAACTCCCACCTGTTTATGCTCTCTGTATGTGTGTATATATATCTCCTCAATATATGTTTCACTCTATATGCATCTGAAGAAGTGGGCTGTAGTCCACGAAAGCTTATGCTCTAATAAATTTGTTAGTCTCTAAGGTGCCACAAGTACTCCTGTTCTTTTTATTGATTGTTTAATAATTTCTTACAGTATCTTTACAGGTTGCAAAGTTAGGGTGACTAATCTAATTCCCCAGGTCCTCTTTGATCCCCCTTTTAAACATGGGTACTTCGTTTACTCTTCTCCAGTCCTCTGGGACTTCACCTGTCCTCCATGAGTTCTTCAAGATAACTGCTAATGGTTCTGAGATTGTTTCAGCTAATGCTAGGTGTGCCGTAGCTTTTTGTGCCTTAGCCTTTCTGATTTTGTCCCTACATGCTTGTGCTGTTTTTTTTTTTTTTTTAACTCCTCTTGACAATTTGTCCATATTTCCACTTTTTTGTAAAATTTCCTTTTGATTTTTGGGTCATTAAAGAGCTCCTGATAGAGCCATATTGGCTTCTTCCTATATTTCCTTCGCATCACAATAATTAGAAGTTTTGCATTTAATATTGTCTCCTTGAGAGACTGCCAGCTCTCCTGAATGCCTTTATATCGAAGGTTTTCTTCCCTTGGGACCGCATCCTACCAGTTCTCTCAGATTGTTAAAGTCTGCTTTTTTTAAGTCAGTTGTCCTTATTCTGTTATCACTCCTTCCTTTTCTTAGAATTATGCAATCTATCATTTTCGTGATCACTTTCACCCAAATTGCCTTCCACCTTCAGATTTGCAACCAATTCCTCCCTATTAGTCAGAGTCAAGTCTAAAATGGCTTTCCCCCGGTTACTTCCTCCACTTTCTGAAACAAAACATTGTCCCTGATACATTCTAAGAACTTTTGGACATTTTGCGTTTTGCTGAATTAACTACCCAGACATCTGTTGAAAAAGTAAAGTCCTCCATTACTACCAGGTCTTGTGTTTTGGCTATTTCTGTTATTTGTTTTAGAAATGTTTAATTCACTTCCTCCTCCTGATTTGGTGGTCTACAGTAGACCCCTACTTTGATGTCACCCTATTTTCCCCCCGGTTTTATATTTACTCAGCCTTTCAACTGTGTGCCTCACACCTCCTTTTGGATCTCCGGATAAGTATATATATATTCTTGATGTATAATGCAATCCACCTCTTCCCTTTTTTCCCACCTTTCCTGAAGAATCATAGAACTGGGAGGGACCTCGAGAGATCATCTAGTCCAGTTCCCTGCACTCAAGTCAAGGCAGGACTAAGTATTATCTTTCTAGACAAACGCCCTGACAGGTGTTTGTCCAACCTGCTCTTAAAAAACTCCAATGATGGAGATTCCACAACCTCCCTAGGCAATTTATTCCAGTGCTTAACAACTCTGACAGTTAGGAAGTTTTTCCTAATATCCAACCTAAACCACCCCCTTGCTGCAATTTAAGCCCATTGCTTCTTGTCCTATCCTCAGAGGCTAAGAAGAACAATTTTTCTCCCTCCTCCTTGTAACAACCTTTTATGTACTTGAAAACTGTTATCATGTCCCCTCTCAGTCTTCTCTTCTGCAGACTAAACAAACCCAATTTTTTTGCTCTTCCCTCACAGGTCATGTTTTCTAGGCCTTTAATCATTTTTGTTGCTCTTCTCTGGACTTTCTCCAATTTGTCCACATCTTTCCTGATATGTGGTGCCCAGAACCAGACCCAATACTCTCTCCAGTTGAGGTCTAATCAGCACGGAGTAGAGCAGTAGAATTACTCGTGTCCTGCTTATAATACTCCTGCTAATACATCCCAGAATGATTGCTTTTTTTGCAACAGCGTTACAGTCTTGACTCAGATTTAGTTTGTGATCCCCAGATCCCTTTAGTATGACCCCCAGATCCCTTTCTGCAGTACTCCTTCCTAGGCAGTCATTTCCCATTTTGTATGTGTGCAACTGATTGTTCCTTCCTAAGTGGAGTACTTTGCATTTGTTCTTATTGAATTTCATCCTATTTACTTCAGACCATTTCTTCAGTTTGTCCAGACCATTTTGAATTTTAATCCTATCTTCCAAAGCACTTGCAACCCCTCCCAGCTTGGTATCGTCCGCAAACTTTATAAATGTACTCTCTATGCCATTATCTAAATCGCTAGTGAAGATATTGAACAGAACTGGACCCAGAACTGATCCCTGCAGGACCCCACTCGTTACGCCCTTCCAGCATGATTGTGAACCACTACTAACTACTCTCTGGGAACGATTTTCCAACCAGTTATGCACCCACTTTATAGTAGCTCCATCTAGGTTGCATTTTCCTAGTTTGTTTATGAGAAGGTCATGCGAGACTGTATCAAACGCCTTACTAAAGTCAAGATATACCACATCTACTGCTTCCCCTGTAAGCTATTCCCCTGTATACCTATGTCAGTCATGAGATTTATCCAACCAAATCTCTGTGATGCCAATTAATTCATAATTTAGCTTATGTTCTAATGACTGCCAATTCTTCCTTTTTGTTCCCCATACTCACTGCATTTGTGTATAGACATTTAAAACGTTGAGCCTTGCATTCTGCCAGCACAGAGCTGCTGTTCCAAACCCAGCCTCTGCTGCAAATCATCCTTGCTATTTTCTATCATGAGACCGGCTGCAGGACTGGCAGAAGCAAAAGGAGGCGAGGTTTCCAGCTATAGGAAGACAGAACATAGCTGGCTCCCATCCAGGAATCCTGAAATGGCCCCTCCTCCCGTGGCTTCCCACCCTTTAGTCTCCTTCATGTCTCCCCACCCCCATCTCCTCTGACTCCTGCCTATTTCCCAATACAGCCACACTCCCACCTGCCCCACAGTCTCATTACCCACTTCTTTGTATTTTCCTGTTTCCTGACCGGCCCTCACAAGGTGACTAAAGGGCCACCATTTTCCCTAAGGTCAGCCTGGATTCAGCCCACTGGAAACAATGGGAGATGGTCATCATTTTCATAGAATCATAGGACTGGAAGGGACCTCAAGAGGTCATCTAGTCCAGTGGTTTTCAAACTGCGGGTTGCGACCCAGTACTGGGTTGCAGAACGTAAGGCACTGGGTCACAGTGGCTCTGGTCAGCACCACCGACCGGGCCATTTAAAGTCCCATTGGTGATGCTGCCTGGCTAAGACAGGCTAGTCCCTACGTGTTCTGACACTGTGCTGTGCCCTGGGAGCACCCCCACGAGCTGAGCACCCTAGCCCTCTGCCCTGATCCCTGAATCCTCCACACACACCCAGCCTTCTGCCCTGCACCCCCCAACACTCCCAGCCCTCTGCCCTGACCCCTGAACCCCCCACCCCCAGGTCTGGGGTTCCGGCTGCCGGCCCCTTGCCAGCCGGCGTCCCGGCCACAGGCCCCGCTCAGCCCGCTGCCGGCCTAGGTGAACAGAACCCCAGACCAGCAGCGGGCTGAGTGGGCTGCTGGCGTAAGATCAGCATTTTAATTTCATTTTAAATGAAGCTTCTTAAACATTTTGAAAACCTTGTTTACTTTACATATAACAATAGTTTAGTTATATAATATAGACTTATAGAGAGAGACCTTCTAAAAAACATTAAAGGGTATTACTGGCATGCGAAACTTTAAATTAAAGTGAATAAATGAAGACTCAGCACACCACTTCTGAAAGGTTGCCGACCCCTGATCTAGACCATCCCTGACAGGTGTTTGTCCAACCTGCTCTTAAAAACCTCCAATGATGGAGAGTCCACAACCTCCCTAGGCAATTTATTCCAGTGCTTAACCACCCTGAGAGTTAGGAAGTTTTTCCTAATGTCCAACCTAAAATGCCCTTGCTGCAATTTAAGCCCATTGCTTCTTGTCCTATCCTCAGAGGTTAACGAGAATAATTTTTCTCCCTCCTCTTTGTAACAACCTTTTATGTACTTGAAAAGTGTTATCATGTTCCCTCTCAGTCTTCTCTGCTGCAGAGTAAACAAATCCAGTTTTTTCAGTCTTCCCTCATAGGTCATGTTTTCTAGACCTGTAATCATTTTTGTTGCTCTTCTCTGGACTTTTTGGGTAAGGACAACATTTCACTAGGTTGAAGGCAGAAATCAAATTCATGACAACACTTAACACCCCCAAAAAACAATTAAACTAATGAGAGTGGGCAATGCTGAACTAATTAATATCTTGTAAGTAGGCGACAGCCCCACTGGGGACCCTCTGTGCCAAGCCATGCAGGGAACTTTTCAATATCCATTTAGAGGGATGTGACAAATGTGAAGGGATTTTTACTACGTGACTGGAAGAGTTGGCTGTGACCACAGCTTAGTTCATGTCATGGACCCTATACCACAAACACTCATGAATATAACAAAGGCTAGGTCTACACTGGGGGAGGGGGGGGGGGGTCGATTTAAGATACGCAAATTCAGCTACGCGAATAGCGTAGCTGAATTCGATGTATCTGATCCGACTTACCCCGCTGTGAGGACGGCGGCAAATCGACCGCTGCGGCTCCCCCGTCGACGGCGCTTACTCCTACCTGGGCTGGTGGAGTATGCGCGTCGATTCGGGGATCGATTGTTGCGTCCTGACGAGATGCGATAATTCGATTCCTGAGAGATCAATTTCTACCCACCGATCCAGGCGGGTAGTGAAGACAAGCCCTAAGACAGTTAGGCACTAATGGAACAGTCATGCAGTTTTCTTTGTTTAAGTACAACGGGAGAACAGTACGGGAAACTAGAAAGTTTAGCACATTTTCTTGCTTACCACTTCCAGCTGATCCTGAAGGAGCAATGACATCATCATCACTATCTTCTTCATTTGATTGTGTTACCTCTGGCTCAGGTGCTGTGATCTTAGCTTCTTGCTCTTGTTCCACTCTACACCGTAGAGCCAAGATCCGATGGTGTAATGCAGCATACAGCTGTCCTGTATCTTTAGAGCTTGCCTATGGATTTTTAAAATATCAAACAAATAAGATTTTAAAAGTTTACAAATGTTTTATTCTATGCAACCTCTTATACAGAGCAAAACATTCCTACCAAACTTAACTTAACATTAAAAAGGTTGCAGAGCAGTTTTTAAACGAAGAGATGGGGGAAAGCCGATTGCTGTAGAGGAGCACGTGGATCGGACAGAGACTTCTCTTAGAGGAGAGTTTATTGATAGAGATTCTCTAGGTTTTAGTCAGGTGGAGCGGATGGAAGAGGATAAAGTATGGGCCAGATCAGATGAGAAACATTCATATAAAAAAGAATCTGACACATCAGAAAAGGGCAGACAAATAAACAGTGACAAGTTTTTAAAGTGCTTGTACACAAATGCTAGAAGTCTAAATAATAAGATGGGTGAACTAAAGTGCCTCGTGTTAAAGGAGGATATTGATATAATAGGCATCACAGAAACCTAGTGGAGTGAGGACAAAGTAATGGGACACAATCATTCCGGGGTACAAAATATATCGGAAGGACAGAACAGGTCGTGCGGCGGGGGTGGGGGAGAGCACTATATGTGAAAGAAAATGCAGAATCATATGAAGTAAAAATCTTAAATGAATCCACATGTTCCACAGAATCTCTATGGATAGTAATTCCATGCTATAATAAGAATATAACAGTAGGGATCTATCATCGACCACCTGACCAGGACAGTGATAGTGACGATGAAATGCTAAGGGAGATTAGAGAGGCTATCAAAATAAAGAACTCAATAGTGGGAGATTTCAATTATTCCCATATTGACTGGGTACATGTCACCTCAGAACGAAATGCAGAGACAAAATTTCTTGATACTTTAAATGACTGCTACTTGGAGCAGCTGGTACAGGACCCACAAGGGGAGAGGCAATTCTCAATTTAGTCCTGAGTGGTGCGCAGGACTGGTCCAAGAGGTAACTATAACAGGACTGCTTGAAAATAGTGATCATAATATAACAACATTTAACATTCCTATGGTGGGAAGAACACCTCAGCAGCCCAACACTGTGGCATTTAATTTCAGAAAGGGGAACCATGCAAAAATGAGGAGGTTAGTTAAACAGAAATTAAAAGGTACAGTGACTAGAGTGAAATCCCTGCAAGGCATCTTTTAAAAAGTGGAAGTCAAATCCTAGTGAAGTAAATAGAATGGAGCATAACACTGCCAAATTAAGTGTAAAAAATGTAATAAGAAAAGCCAAAAAGGAGTTTGAAGAAGAGCTAGCCAAAAACTCCAAAGGTAATAACAAAATGTCTTTTAAGTACATCAGAAGCAGGAAGCCATCGAAACAACCAGTGGGGCCCCGTGACAATCGAGATAAAAAAAGGAGCACTTAAAGATGATAAAGTCATTGCAGAGAAACTAAATGAATTCTTTGCTTCAGTCTTCACCGCTGAGGATGTGAGGGAGATTCCCAAACCTGAGCCGTCCTTTGTAGGTGACAAATCTGAGGAATTGTCGCAGATTGAAGTGTCATTAGAGGAGGTTTTGGAATTAATTGATAAACTTAACAGTAACAAGTCACAGGGATCAGATGGCATTCACCCAAGAGTTCTCAAATGTGAAATTTGAGAACTATTAACTATGGTTTGTAACCTGTCCTTTAAATCAGTTTCTGTACCCAATGACTGGAAGATAGCTAATGTAACGCCAATATTTAAAAAGGGCTCTAGAGGTGATCCTGGCAATTACAGACTGGTAAGTCTAACATCAGTACCGGGCAAATTAGTTGAAACAATAGTAAAGAATAAAATTGTCAGACACAGAGAAGAACATAAATTGTTGGGCAAAAGTCAACATGGTTTCTGTAAAGGGAAATCATGTCTTACTAATCTATTAGAGTTCTTTGAAGGGGTCAACAAACATGTGGACAAGGGGGATCCAGTGGACATAGGGTACTTAGATTGCCAGAAAGCCTTTGACAAGGTCCCTCACCAAAGGCTCTTACGAAAATTAAGTTGTCATGTGATAAGAGGGAAGATCCTTTAATGGATTGAGAACTGGTTAAAAGACAGGAAACAAAGGGTAGGAATAAATGGTAAATTTTCAGAATGGAGGGGGGTAACTAATGGTGTTCCCCAAGGGTCAATCCTCAGACCAATCCTATTCAACTTATTCATAAATGATCTGGAGAAAGAGGTAAACAGTGAGGTGGCAAAGTTTACAGATGATACTAAACTGCTCAAGATAGTTAAGACCAAAGCAGACTGTGAAGAACTTCAAAAAGATCTCACAAAACTAAGTGATTGGGCAACAAAATGGCAAAGAAATTTAATGTGGATAAATGTGAAGTAACGCACATTGGATAAAATAACCCCAACTATATATACAGTATGATGGGGGCTAATTTAGCTACAACTAATCAGGGAAGAAGTCTTGGAGTCATTGTGGATAGTTCTCTGAAGATGTCCATGCAATGTGCAGCGGCAGTCAAAAAAGCAAACAGGATGTTAGAAATCATTAAAAAGGGGATAGAGAATAAGACAGAGAATATCTTATTGCCCTTATATAAATCCATGGTATGCCCACATCTTGAATACTGCGTACAGATGTGGTCTCCTCATCTCAAAAAAGATATACTGGCATTAGAAAAAGTTCAGAGAAGGGCAACTAAAATGATTAGGGGTTTGGAACAGGTCCCATATGAGCAGAGATTAAAGAGGCTAGGACTTTTCAGCTTGGAAAAGAGGAGACTAAGGGAAGATATGATAGAGGTATATAAAATCATGAGTGGTGTGGAGAAAGTGAATAAGGAAAAGTTATTTACTTGTTCCCATAATATAAGAACTAGGGGCCACCAAATGAAATGAATGGGCAGCAGGTTTAAAACAAATAAAAGGAAGTTCTTCACACAGCGCACAATCAACCTATGGAACTCCTTGCCTGAGGAGGTTGTGAAGGCTAGGACTATAACCGGATTTAAAAGAGAACTGGATAAATTCATGGAGGTTAAGTCCATTAATGGCTATTAGCCAGGATGGGTAAGGAATGGTGTCCCTAGCCTCTGTTTGTCAGAGGGTGGAGAAGGATGGCAGGAGAGAGATCACTTGATCATTACCTGTTAGGTTCACGCCCTCTGGGGAACCTGGCATTGGCCACTGTCGGCAGACAGGATACTGGGATGGATGGACAGTATGGCCATTCTTATGTTCTTATGTAACTTCACTGCTTTGCAATTTTACACTGTTGATTTCAGAGTCAGTAGGTCTGGTATCCAGATGGGTGTTTTCAGACCAGGTCAGAGATTTAGTGGCAGTGGAATCACAGTGTTGGTGGTGGTCAAGGGCTGGACATGTTTAGTTCCCAAAGGGAAGAATGCACTCAGTGATTCTCTCTAATCACCTCCTATGGCTGACTGAAGGAATGATTTTGGTTGACTTCAGAAGAAACCACGTGCAACCCCCCTCATCCCAAGAAGGTATGCAAGAGGAAACGGCAACAAAGAAAGAGCACAGAGGGGAGTCTCAGAGCCACCAAGCCGCATGCCAAATACACAGGTTTTTTTGCCTAAATTTACGTTTATACTTTCTTTACAAAGGGAAGTCTTCACCCTTTAAAGAACCCCAAACCATCTGTCTGGATTTTCAGTCATACATCTAGTACACATATTTGTTACTAAAATGACTTGATTGTGATTATTTTTATCATGTATCTCTAAAAAACCTTAAATCTCTAACAAAACACATTTAATAACAGAATTGCCACACTAGATCAGACCTGTGATTCATGAAGGCCAGTATGCTGTCTCTGACATTCTTGCACACTCCCAAGAATTAATGGCTGCCTTATGTTCCAAAACAAGGGGAGTTGTAGTCGTTTCAAAACTAACTATTCAGTGGATATTATCCATACTGGCAGCTGAAAGCCCTGCTGTCGCAAGGATATAATTTATAAAGTCATGTGCGTAAAAAAGCTGAAAGTGGCTGGGACCTTAAAAACTGGACAGTAACAGACCATGAATCCCAGCCATAATTGAACCTGGTAAGACAGAGTGAGTGTATGTGTGTGAGAGAGACACAGAGACAGAGTGTGTGTGCTGGCTACTGGGGAAGTCTATGAGAGACCATGCACCATCTCTTTAAGGCACTCACCAGAAAGCTTGTTGTTCAGACCACAGCAGCTACCAGAAGCTCTCCTGAGCCCTGTCCCCCACCCCCTCCTGCTCTGCAAGCAGGAGGGTCCCAGGAGCAGCTGGCCAGGGGCTCCAAGGCAGAGGGCAGGAGCAACATGGCCATAGAGCAGGTGGGGGGGGGGGGGGAGGAAGGGGGGTGCACCTGAACACGCCGCCGGATCTGTGCAGCTCTGCTAATCAAATGCACAGCACTTGACTCACTCCTGGGCGGCCACGTGACCGCTCAGCTTAAAGGGAACACAGGGCCCTAATTATTCTTGTCAGCCATCTTTGAACCTTCCCCAAATTCTGCAATATTCCTTCTGAGATCTATTGATCAGTACTGAACACGTTATTTCAGGCGAGGAGTTTTATTTTTATATGTCCATTTTGTTATTCTCAAATTTCTTTGGGCGGAAGTTTCCACTGAGCGCTCCATAATGATGCCCAGCTCTTTTTCTTGAATGGATGCAATTAAGTTAGAACCCTGTAAGATGTATAAATAGTTCAAATTATTCACTTCAGTGTGCATTACTTTGCATTTATTGACAATGAATTTAATCTGCCATTGTGATGCCCACTAACTTCCTTGGTGCTTTCTCCCATGCTATCCCTCATTATCCTCCTTTAAAACCCTCCTCAAAACTCTTTGCCATGAAGCCTACAAAAAACTTGACAACTGTTGGGCTGCGGGTGTGCAGAGACAACTGCCTATCATGCTGACCAATATTGTCTCATTGTTTCCTTGTACTCCCCCATCTGTCTCCATGTGTTGTCTCGACTTAATACTTAGACTCGGCTGTAAGCTCTTTGGGGCGGGAATCATGTCTTTTTGTTGTTTCTGTACAGCTCTTAGCACAATGGATTCCTGGTCCATGACGGGGTCTCCTAGATGCTATAGTAATACAAATAATAAATAATAACTTCCTCATAGGTTACTCTAGGCCAGAGAAGACTAAGTAATTTTTGGTGACAGGTTTCAGAGTGGTAGCCATGTTAGTCCGTATCAGCAAAAAGAACGAGGAGTACTTGTGGCACCTTAGAGACTAACAAATTTATTTGAGCATAAGCTTTCGTGGGCTAAAACCCACTTCATCAGACGCATGCAGTGGAAAATATATATACATACACAGAGAACATGAAAAAATGGGTGTTGCCAGACCAACTCTAATGAAACTAATTGAATAAGGTGGGCTATTAGCAGAAGAAAAAAAAATTGTAGTGATAATCAGGATGGCCCATTTCAAACAGTTGACAAGAAGGTGTGAGTGACAGTAGGGGAAAAATTAGCACGGGGAAATAGTTTAGTTTGTGTAATGACTCATCCACTCCCAGTCTTTATTCAAGTCTAATTTAATAGTGTCCATTTTGCAAATTAATTTCAATTCTGCAGTTTCTTGTTGGAGTCTGTTTTTGAAGTTTTTTATTGAAAAATTGCAACTTTTAGGTCTGTAATAGAGTGACTAGGGAGGCTGAAGTGTTCTCCGACTGGTTTTTGAATGTTACAATTCTTGACAGCCTTCACCAATGTAATGTGATGCCATCATGTACCAGCAATGCCCTCTGTTATGTACACTGGCCAAACTGGACAGTCTCTACGCAAAAGAATAAATGGACACAAATCGGACGTCAAGAATTATAACATTCAAAAACCAGTCGGAGAAACTGCAGAACTGGAATTAATTTGCAAAATGGACACCATTAAATTAGGCTTGTATAAAGACTGGGAGTGGATGAGTCATTACACAAATTAAACTATTTCCCCGTGCTAATTTTCCGCCTACTGTTACTCACACCTTCTTGTCAACTGTTTGAAATGGGCCATCTTGATTATCACTACACTTTTTTTTCTCTTGCTAATAGCCCACCTTATTTGATTAGTCTCATTCGAGTTGGTATGGCAACACCCATTTGTGGAAGCAGAGAAAGAACTGACAGGAAGGGGATGCAATGCATGACAGTTCTTTCTCTGCTTCCACACATTTTTTCATGTTCTCTGTGTGTAATTATATATATATATATATATTCCTACTGTATTTTCCACTGCATGCATCTGATGAAGTGGGCTTTAGCCCATGAAAGCTTATGCTCAAATAAATTTGTTAGTCTCTAAGGTGCCACAAGTGATCCTCGTTCTTTTTGCTATGTAATTTTGTCATCTACAAATTGTCACTTCACTGCTCACCATCTTTTATAGATCACTTACATCAAACACCACCAGTCTTACTATGGTATGTGGGCCATGCTGCTGCTAACCTGCCATGATGAAAGTTGACCATTTATTCCTTTTTTCCCCTCCACACCCTCTGTCCCTTAGCCAGTTTTTTATCCATGACAATGCTTTGCTACTTACCCCTTAACAACTTAGATTCTTTAGTAGCCTCCTGAGAGGGACTCTGACAAAGAACCTTTGAAAGTCTAAATTTTATCAACCAGTTCTCCTCTATCCACAATGTTACTCGCAAGTTCAAATAATTTTTTATACATTAGCGAGGAGCCATTTTCTTTTGTTGGTCATATATCATGATCTTCTAGGTGTTTTATAAAATTATAAATGAAGGTTATTTACTTGTAGCCAGAGTTCTTTGAGCTGGATTCTGCATATTCACACTCTTAGGACTCATGCTGACTGGCAGTAGTACTGGTTCGGCATCCATGGTCCTCTGCCCTCCCTGCCTAGCACTTGAGCATTTTCTGAGGGCTTGATGCTGTTGCTGCCTCAGTTTCTTCTACCACCAATGCCGAAGAATGCAGATATTTTAATTTGGACTCTGCAGGGTTAGCAAAGTGGGCAGGGAGTGTGAATATGCACAGTCTATGGCCTGGTCTACACTACGAGTTTAGGTCGAATTTAGCAGCATTAAATCGAATTAAGCCTGGACACGTCCACACGACGAAGCCCTTTTTTTCTTTACTCCACCTCTGACGAGAGGATTAGCACTGAAATCGGCCTTTCTGGGTCGGATTTGGGG
The DNA here is from genome assembly GCF_011386835.1 of Chrysemys picta bellii. Taxonomy (NCBI): domain Eukaryota; kingdom Metazoa; phylum Chordata; order Testudines; family Emydidae; genus Chrysemys; species Chrysemys picta. Next base: position 1,465,731 of record NC_088815.1, on the reverse strand, counting down.
TAGTGTGGACGGAATTAGACGGTATTGGCCTCCGGGAGCTATCCCACAGTGCTTCATTGTGACCACTCTGGACAGCACTCTCAACTCAGATGCACTGACCAGGTAGACCGGAAAAGCCCCGTGAACTTTTGAATTTCATTTCCTGTTTGCCCAGCGTGGAGAGCACAGGTGACCACGCAGAGCTCATCAGCACAGGTAACCATGATGGAGTCCCAGGATAGCAAAAGAGCTCCAGCATGGACCGAACGGGAGGTACGGGATCTGCTCGCCATATGGGGAGACGAATCAGTGCTAGCTGAACTCCGTAGCAGTAAACGAAATGGCAAAATATTAGAAAAAGTCTCAAAGGCCATGAAGGACAGAGGCCATAACAGGGACGCACAGCGTGAAAATTAAGGAGCTAAGGCAAACCTACCACAAAGCCAGAGAAGCAAACGGAAGATCCGGGGCAGAGCTGCAGACATGCTGCTTCTACGCGGAGCTGCATGCCATGCTAGGGGGTGCAGCCACCACTACCCCAACCCTGTGCTTTGACTCCATCAATGGAGAATCACGCAACAGTGAAGCGGGTTCGGGATACGAGGAAGATGATGATGAAGACAATGAAGATAGCTCACAGCAAGGAAGCGGAGAAACCGGTTTCCCCAACAGCCAGGATATGTTTATCACCCTGGACCTGGAACCAGTAACCCCCGAACTCACCCAAGGCGTGCTCCCAGACCCTGAGGGCGCACAAGGGACCTCTGGTGAGTGTACCTTTGTAAATATTACACATGATTTAAAAGCAAGCGTGTTTAATGATTAATTTGCCCTGGCAATCGCGGCCAGTACAGCTACTGGAAAAGTCTGTTAACGTGTATGGGGATGGAGCGGAAATCCTCCAGGGACATCTCCAGAAAGCTCTCCTTGATGTACTCCCAAAGCCTTTGCAAAAGGTTTCTGGGGAGGGCTGCCTTATCCCGTCCGCCATGGTAGGACACTTTACCATGCCAGGCCAGTAGCATGTAGTCTGGAATCACTGAATAACAAAGCATGGCAGCGTATGGTCCCGGTGTTTGCTGGCATGCAGACAACATCCATTCCTTATCTCTCTTTGTTATCCTCAAGGGAGTGATATCATTCACGGTCACCTGGTTGAAATGGGGCGATTTTATTAAGGGGACATTCAGAGATGCCTGTTCCTGCTCGGCTGAACAGAAATATTCCCCGCTGTTAGCCACACGGTGGGGGGGGGAGTGGTGAAGTGATCATCCCAGAGAATTGGGTGTGCGTGGGGGGAGGGGGGTTAGTTGGGTTTGTGCTGCATATTAACCTGGAAACCGCAGCCCCTCCTTTTACATTGCAAATCCATTTTAAATGGCCAACGGGTGCTTGGTATGGGAAATGAGGGCGCTGCTGTTTGAAACCATTCCCACATGTTATGAAGGTTAAAAAAGCCAAAAGACTGTGGCTTACCATGGCTGCCTGCAAGCCGAATTCTGTTGCCTGGCACTGCGTGAGTGATCTCTCACACGAAACCGGCAGGCCCTCAATATAAGAGGAAAAATGCGACCTTGTAACGAAAGCACATGTGCTGTGTAATGTGAACAGCAAAATTTAACGTGAAAGAGTGTACCCACTGTTCTCTAAAATGTGTCTTTTTTAACCCCCTCTCCCTTCTCCTCCACCAGCTGCAAATGTTTCTCCTTCACAGAGGCTAGTGAAGATTAGAAGGAGAAAACGGCAGACTCGGGATGATATGTTCTCGGAGCTCCAGATGTCCTCCCACGCTGACAGAGCACAGCAGAACGCATGGAGGCAGTCAATGTCAGACTACAGAAAAGCACAATATGAATGAGAGGAGAGGTGGTGGGCTGAATCGCGGGATGAACAGAGCAAGTTGCGGGCTGAAGAAGATAGGTGGCGTCAACTTGCAGACAGAAGGCAAGAGTCGATGCTCCGGCTGCTGGAGCATCAAACTGATATGCTCCAGCGTATGGTTGAGCTGCAGGAAAGGCAGCAGGAGCAGAGACCTTTGCTACAGCCCCTGTGTAACCAACAGCCCTCCTCCCCAAGTTCCATAGCCTCCTCACCCAGACACCCAAGAACGTGGTGGGGGGGCCTCCAGCCACCCAGCCACTCCACCCCAGATGATTGTCCAAGCATCAGAAGGCTGGCCTTCAATAAGAGTTAAAGTTTTAAACTGCAGTGTGTCCTTGTCCTTCACTCCTCCCCCACCCCCTCCTGGGCTACCTTGGCAGTTATCCCCCTAGTTGTGTGATGGATTAATAAAGAATGCATGAACATGAAGTAACAATGACTTTATTGCCTCTGCAAGTGGTGCTTGAAGGGGGGAGGGGAGGGTGGTTAGCTTACAGGGAAGTAGAGTGAACTGAGGGGGAAGGGGACGGGGTTTATCGAGGAGAAACAAACAGAAGTTTCACACCATAGCCTGGCCAGTCACAAAACTGGTTTTCAAAGCTTCTCTGATGCGCACCGTGCCCTGCTGTACTCTTCTAACCACCCTGGTCTCTGGCTGCGCATAATCAGCGGCCAGACGATTTGCCTCAACCTCCCATCCCTCCATAAATGTCTCCCCCTTACTCTCACAGATATTGTGGAGCGCACAGCAAGCAGCAATAACAACGGGGATATTGGTTTCGCTGAGGTCTATCCGAGTCAGTAAACTGCGCCAGCATGCTTTTAAACGTTCAAATGCACATTCTACCACCATTCTGCACTTGCTCAGCCTACAGTTGAACAGGTCCTGACTACTGTCCAGGCTGCCTGTGTATGGCTTCATGAGCCATGGCATTAATGGGTAGGTTGGGTCCCCAAGGATAACTATAGGCATTTCAACATCCCCAACGGTTATTTTCTGATCCGGGAAGAAAGTCCCTTCCTCCAGCTTTTGAAACAGACCAGAGTTCCTGAAGACGCGAGCATCATGTACCTTTCCCGGCCATCCCACATTGATGTTAGTGAAACGTCCCTTGTGATCCACCAGGGCTTGCAGCAGCATTGAAAAGTACCCTTTTCGGTTTATGTACTCGGTGGCTTGGTGCTCTGGTGACAAGATAGGGATATGGGTTCCGTCTATCGCCCCACCAGTTAGGGAATCCCATTGCAGCAAAGCCATCCACTATGACCTGCACGTTTCCCAGAGTCACTACTCTTGATATCAGCAGGTCTTTGATTGCGTTGCTACTTTGGATCACAGCAGCCCCCACTCCAAATTGATTCCCGACTGACCGGTAGCTGTCTGGCGTTGCAAGCTTCCACAGGGTATCGCCACTCGCTTCTCAACTGTGAGGGCTGCTCTCATCCTGGTATTCTGGCGCTTCAGGGCAGGGGAAAGCAAGTCTCAAAGTTCCATGAAAGTGCCCTTATGCATGCAAAAGTTTCGCAGCCACTGGGAATCGTCCCACACCTGCAACACAATGCGGTCCCACCAGTCTGTGCTTGTTTCCCGGGCCCAGAATCGGCGTTCCATGGCATGAACCTGTCCCAGTAACACCATGATTTGCACATTGCTGGGGCCCATACTTTGGGAGAGGTCTATGTCCATGTCAATTTCTTCATCACTCTCGTCGCCACGCTGCAATCGCCTCCTCACCTGTTTTTGCTTTTGCATGTTCTGGCTCTGCATATACTCCAGGACAATGCGCGCGGTGTTCATAGTGCTCATAATTGCCGTAGTGATCTGAGCGGGCTCCATGATCCCAGTGCTATGGCATCTGGGCTGAAAAAAGGCGCGAAACTATTGTCTGACGGAGGGAGGGAGGGAGGGAGGGAGGGGTGAGTGACGACATGGCTTACAGGGAATTAAAATCAACAAAGGTGGCTGTGCATCAGCGAGAAACACAAACAACTGTCACCCAGAATGGCCCCCCCAAAGATTGAACTCAAAACCCTGGGTTTAGCAGGCCGTTGATTTCACGGAGGGAAGGGGAAGCAAATGAATACAGAACAAATCTGGTCCATCTATCTTTTACATCTTAGGCTGGCAGCAGACGGTGCAGCATGACTGATAGCCATCGGCATCTTCTGGTGCTTGGCAGAAAATGGTGCATTACGACTGCTAGCCATCATCGTCAAGACGGTGCAATAGGACTGCCAGCAGCACTGAGTCTCCAGGAGACAAAACATGTCTGCCCAGGCGCCTCTGACCGAACTCACTGAGGAGTACGACGATGATGGATACCAGTCATAATACAGCATCTGCTGCCAAAAGGCAAGGAGCTGCTGCTGTATAACAATGCAGTCCCATGTCTGCCAGCACCCAGATAGCTGATGACGGCTACCAGTCATACTTCACCGTCTACTGCCAAAAGGAAATTAGCTGCTGCTGTGTAGCAATGCAGTATCACTTCTGCCGGCACCCAGATGACATATGGTTACTGTGAGCTGAGCTGAGTGAGCGGGCTCCATGCTTGCCGTGGTATGCTGTCTGCACAGGTAACCCAGGAAAAAAGGTGCGAAACGATTGTCTGCCGTTGCTCTTACGGAGGGCCTGACGACCTGTACCCAGAATCCCCTGCAACATTGTTTTTGCCTCATCAGGCACTGGGATCTCAACCCAGAATTCCAATGGGCGGCAGAGTCTGCGGGAACTGTGGGATAGCTACCCACAGTGCAACGCTCCGGAAGTCGACGCTAGCCTCGGTACTGTGGACGCGATTCGCCAACTTAATGCACTTAGAGCATTTTATGTGGGGACACACACAATCGACTGTATAAAAACGATTTCTATAAAACTGGCTTCTATAAATTTGACCTAATTTCGTAGTGTAGACATACCCTATCTTTAAGGACTCCGGATGCAAGTAAGTTACCTTCCTTTCTTCTTTGAGTGTCCTCTGCATATTCCCACTCTTCAGATAGTTTCACAAGCAGTATGGTAAATTGGATGAAGGGATGCAGAGTTCTAATTAAACAAGGATTACCAAACTGGGCATCTGACTAGGATGCCATATCCTAAGCATAATTTTTCTTGAAAGAGAACAGACGTCCACATAGTGGCTTTGCATATCTAGATTATGAGAATGTGTTTATTAAAAGCGGTAGATGTAGCTACTGCTCCAGTAGAATGAACTCTGAACAGACTAGGAGTGGGGAGAGAAGCTCCTCTATAACACTCGTCAATGCACTCATCTAGACAGGGACTGAGATGAAATGGCTTTCCCTTTGGAGTTACTAGTACATGAAACAAAACTTGGAATATGACCTAAAACTCTTTGTTCTTTATCTAAGTAGTACGATAGTATATACTGGCATCCAACAAATATAACCTGGCCTCCCCTTTAGATGAATGAGGCTTTGGAAAGAACACTGGTTGATTATGGTTTGATTTACATGAAACTCAGACACAACTTTAGGAAGAAATTTAGTGTATGATCTAAGAACCAACTTGTCCCTGCACTGGGAGATGCATGTTCAATAGTTCTTTCAAAAAAGTTCTTAACCAGCATAAGCAAAAAACAACAACACAGATTCACCATTAACATGAGTGGGGCATGCTGCTAGTAATAAACTTAATGTACGGCAGAGATAACCCATTTATTTTAAAGTGTAACAGATATGCCGGAATAGGTTGTACTGGAGCTGAAACTGGGTCAACACCTTCCCCAGTTGTCCATCAAACAAATCTTTTTCCCTTGAACTCATAATTTTTTCTATCTGGTAGTTTTCTGGCATTAACTCTCTGCACCTCAGATGAGCATGATCTTTCTAACTCTGTCAAAGGCCTAGTGCCCAAGCTATAAAATCTAACTACTGGAGAGCTGAATGGAAGACCTTTCACCCCTGCTGGGATAGCAGATCCATTGCTAACAAGAGGATTTTGTAATTGCCTTTGAATAAATGGAGTCACTTGATGCACCACTGCTGCTTCGGCCACACTGGAGCAGTAAGAATCACCCTGGCTGAATATTTTCTTATCTTTTTTAGGACCATGGGAATGAGGGGGAAAAAAGAGGAAACGCATAACATCAGACCGCTCCCCAACATAGAAAAAATGCATCTGTCAATGACAGACTATCTGAGCCTGCTTTTGAGTGGAAATGGGGACACTTTGTATATGGTTTGAATCTGGTTGCAAATAGATCTATGTCCAGAAATCCCCAAAGACTGAAAATATCTGGAATCACCAATCTTTAAAAGGCTATTTGTGCATCTAAAATAATCTCTGCTCGGCCCATCTGTGATCACGCTGTATGGACCTGCTACAGGCAGGGCAACTGGGTATACATTGTGCGGGATACATCAATCCCAAAGTTCTACTGCCTCGTTGCAAAAAGTTGATATGACAGAGTTCTTCCTTATTTGTCCACCTATATACTGCCGATACACTGTCCATGGCCACTTGAATTACCGCATTTCATACTTGTGAGAGAAATGCTCAGAGCTAGTTGGATTGCCCTCAGTTCCAATACATTTAAGTGCAATAGGGATTCTGCGTTGTTCTAAAGAGCTTGAATGTACAGACTACAAAGATGTGCACGCCACCCTTTCTTTGATGCATCTGCGGTTATAATTAAAGAAGGAGAATGTGCGTTGAACAAAACTTCCTTGAGGATATTTTGAGGTTATAGCCACTGTCTGAGAGAAAGACAAACATTCCTCAGAACAGCAAATACCTTTTGCAAACTGTCCATATTGGATCTGAAATTCCTTAGTGGCCAGTGCCAAAGTGGTCTCATTCTGAGCCTGACATATGGAGTCACATAGGTCGTAAATGCCATCAGACTCAGAGGTCATCTAGTCCAGTCCCCTGCACTCAAGGCAGGACTAAGTATTATCTAGACCATCCCCGACAGATGTTTGTCCAACCTGCTCTCAGAAATCCCCAATGATGGAGATTCCACAATCTCCCTAGGCAATTTATTCCAGTGCTTAACCACTCTGACAGTTAGGAAGTTTTTCCTAATGTCCAACCTAAACCGCCCTTGCTGCAATTTAAGCCCATTGCTTCTTGTCCTATCCTCAGTGTGACGGAGCAGGGAGCAGGGCAGATTTGACCTGGGAATGTTGCAGGGGGGTTGCAGTGGGGATGTGGGACTTCCCTTGAAGGGAGCTACCTGAGCTGTAACCTGAGCCAGGAACGGGGGTGGGGAGAATTAACACCTTCTGCCCGGGAGACTGAACAAAGGAGAGGAGCAGAGGGAGGGGCTGGGAGTTTAGTTTCAGTTTGGGCTGGGTGGTGCAACGCAGGGAACCCCAAGCTGGGGTCTAAGCTCCCTGAACCTCCCAGAGGGACCTAATTGAGGGGGGTCTGGTCGTACCTACACGCTCTGCTTGAGACTGTGTTCCTGTCCTTAAATAAACCTTCTGCTTTACTGGCTGGCTGAGAGTCGCAGTGAATCTCGGGAAGAGGGGTGCAGGGCCCTAACTCCCCCACAATCCGCAACAACTGGTGGCAGCGGCGGGATCTACTGCACCCCGTGGACGGCGCTTCCTGCAGTAAGTGACTGGGGAGCAGTAAAACGAAGGGGGATTGACGGGGACCAGGCGTGCTGAAGAGTGAGAGAGAGACGGTTATTACCCCTGGGAGTGTGTGACCAGCGAGAAGGACTTTTGCAGTAACAGGGTCCCCCGGGGGGATCGCAGCGAGTGGTCCCAGGGGCGGAGGAGTCTGCAGCTCGACCCTGGCAGAGAGGTGGTGACCTCGAGAAGGGCTGGCACACTAGGGGTCCCCCTGGGAACTGTGGGGAGCTGTGAGCACACAGGCCGGTGAGTGGCCAGCAGGAAGATGTATGCCAAGCGGCTTAAGAGCGACCTGGTGGAGCTGTGCAAGCAGAGGCGGCTGCGCATTGGGAGGCTCACCAAAGAACAGCTCATTGCCCAGCTGGAGGCGGAAGATCGTGCGAATGAACTGATCCCTGTGTCTCAGGGAAGCAGCCTGGCAAATGCAGCGCAGGCACCAGTGTCTGTCCCAGCTGGGAGTGGTCAGCCCGCTGCTGAGGGCTTCCCGAGACCCCTCCTTCCTATGCCTAGGGGAAGGGTGGGGAGGAGCCCAGCAAATACCGAAGGCGCTGTGACCCCCCCGGCCAGCAGGGGGTCCCCCCGGCGAAGCTCGCCGGCCAGCAGAGGATCCTCCCGGCGACGTTCGGCATCCGGGGAGCGGAATTGGCTGGAATGGGAGAAAGAGCTAAAACTGAGAGAGCTGGAGGATCGTGAACGACAGAGACAGCATGAACGGGAGGAGAAAGAGAGACAGCATCAGCGTGAACGGGAGGAGAAAGAGAGACAGCATCAGCGTGAAGAGAGACAGAGACAGCATGAACGGGAGGAGAATGAGAGACAGCGTCAGCATGAAGAGAGACAGCGTCAGCATGACCTGGAACTGGCGAGATTGAAGGGCAGCGAACCCCCGGCTGCGGTGAGTGAGGGGGGACCCAGGACTGCACGGAGCTTTGATAAGTGCATCATGGCCCCATACAAGGAGGGGGAGGACATGGATGACTTCCTGGAGGCCTTTGAGACGGCCTGCGAGCTGCACCGGGTGGATCCCGCGGACAGACTCCGGGTCCTTACCCCCTTACTGGACCCCAAATCCGTGGCATTGTACCGCCAACTGGGAGAGGCAGAGAAAGGGGACTACGAACTATTCAAAAAGGCCCTGCTACGAGAGTTTGGGCTGACTCCTGAGATGTACCGGGAAAGGTTCCGGGGTCAAGATAAAACCCCTGAGATCTCATATTTGCAACTAGCCGTCCGCATGGAAAGATACGCCAGCAAGTGGGCTGGTGGGGCCCAGACGAAGGAGGACCTGATTAAACTGCTGGTACTGGAGCAACTGTATGAGCGGTGCCCATCCGACCTGAGGCTGTGGTTGGTGGACAGAAAGCCAGAGAACCCGCGACACGCCGGGCAGCTGGCTGATGAGTTTGTAAAGAGCCGGTCAGGGGGTGGCAGGGAGGAGCCCCAAAGGAACAGGCCTGCCGCGATGCAGAGAGAGAGTCACCCTGGGACCTCCCAAAGGGGGAATATGGGGAATCCCCTCCCACGGGGAAGGCCCAGCATCAGGGACAACCGACCGGCTCGAGGGGACCCACGGGACCTGAGCTGCTATTACTGCGGCCGAAGAGGCCACGTTCGGGCCCAGTGCCCCAAGCTCAAGGACAGACTGAGCAGACCGAACCCGCACCGGGTTAACTTGGTAGAGGCCCAGACGGACGAGGGGCAGGCTTCCCACGCAAGAGGGGCTGGCAGCTTATCAACTGCTCAAGAGAGAGAAGGGCCCCCGGCCAGCTTCTCTGGGGGGCCAGATGCTCCGGATTCAAAGTTCTCCGTTTACAGGGTTGGCGCGGGGCTGTCCCTGCGGAGCGAGTGCCTTGTTCCCCTGGAGGTGGATGGGAAGAAAGTTTATGGATACTGGGACACGGGCGCAGAGGTGACACTGGCCCGGCCCGAGGTGGTGGCCCCAGATCGGGTGGTGCCCAACACCTTCCTGACCCTGACCGGGGTGGGCGGGACCCCATTCAAGGTTCCCGTAGCGAGGGTACACCTGAAATGGGGGGCCAAGGAGGGCCCCAAGGACGTGGGAGTGCACCACCATTTGCCCACTGAGGTGTTGATGGGGGGGGACCTAGAGGACTGGCCAAGCAGCCCCCAGACCGCCTTAGTCGTGACCCGTAGCCAGAGCCGGCGAGGGGCACTACGCCCTGACCTTGGGAAGGATGTCCCACCGGAGGCACCGAACCCTTCCCGGGTGGGGAGGGAACACCCAAGGACAGGCCGCGGGGTGGCTGGGGCTTCCGACCCAGCCGACGAGAGGGAGCAGGTCCCCATCCCTTCCTCAGCCGCCGAGTTCCAGGCCGAGTTGCAGAAGGACCCCTCCCTGCGGAAGCTAAGGGGCCTGGCTGACCTCAGTGTGGGACAGACCATGAGGAGAGGATGCAAGGAGAGGTTCCTGTGGGAGAAGGGGTTCCTGTACCGAGAGTGGGCTCCCCCGGGGGAAGTGGAGTCGTGGGGGATCAGGAGGCAGCTGGTGGTTCCCCAGAAGTTTCGCCACAAGCTACTGTACCTGGCCCATGACATCCCTCTCGCAGGGCACCAGGGGATCCGGCGCACCAGGCAGAGGCTGCTACAGAACTTTTACTGGCCCGGGGTCTTCACCAACGTCCGGCAGTACTGCCGATCCTGTGACCCCTGCCAGAGGGTGGGGAAGGCCCGGGACAAGGGGAAGGCAGCATTGAGACCTTTGCCCATCATAGAGGAGCCTTTCCAGAAGGTGGCCATGGACATAGTGGGACCTCTCAGCAAGACGACCCGGTCTGGGAAGAAATACATCCTGGTGGTGGTAGATTTCGCCACCCGCTACCCCGAGGCAGTGCCCTTATCGTCCATTGAAGCAGACACTGTGGCGGATGCGCTGCTGACCATTTTCAGCCGAGTGGGGTTCCCCAAGGAAGTCTTGACGGACCAAGGGTCCAACTTCATGTCGGCCCTACTCCGGTGCTTGTGGGAGAGATGTGGGGTCCGGCACAACTGGGCCTCAGCATATCACCCCCAATCCAACGGGCTGGTGGAGAGGTTCAATGGGACGCTAAAAATGATGCTGAAAACATTTATGAATCAGCACCCGCAGGACTGGGACAAGTACTTACCTCACCTGCTGTTTGCGTACAGGGAGGTACCCCAGGAGTCTACCGGGTTTTCGCCTTTCGAACTGCTATATGGAAGGCGGGTAAGGGGGCCCCTCGACCTGATGAGAGACGAATGGGAGGGGAAGGCCACTCCTGACGGAGAGTCAGTGGTGGAGTATGTCCTGACCTTCCGGGAACGACTTGCCGAGCTCATGGGCCTGGCCAGGGAGAATCTGGCCAGAGCCCAGAGGAAGCAGAAGGTCTGGTATGACCGCACAGCACGGGCCCGCGCCTTCGCCACTGGGGATCAGGTGATGGTCCTCATCCCCGTGAGGAAAAACAAACTCCAGGCCGCCTGGGAAGGGCCCTTCAAGGTTGTCAAGCAACTAAACGAGGTAAACTATGTGGTGGAGCTGTCGAACCGGGCACACCACCACCGGGTGTACCATGTGAATATGATGAAGCCATATTATGACAGGGGGAATATGGTGTTGGCCGTGTGTGGACAGTGGGAGGGGCAGGGAGATGACCCTTTAGTAGATCTATTCCCTGGGACAAGAGTTGGCTTCCCCCTGGAAGCAATTCCCCTCTCTGATCGGCTAACCCCTGCCCAGCGAGCTGAGATCGGAGGGGTGCTGCATCTGTACCAGCAGCTGTTTTCCAACCAGCCTGGACGCACTAATCTGACTGTCCACCGGGTGCAGACAGGATCGCACCCGCCTATAAAATGCTCCCCCTTCCGAGCCACAGGGAAAACTGCTCAGGACCTGGAAAGAGAGGTCAATGACATGCTGGCTTTGGGGGTGATCCAGCCGTCTTCCAGCCCTTGGGCCTCGCCGGTGGTGCTGGTCCCCAAAAAGGACGGGTCGATCCGGTTCTGTGTGGACTATCGGAAGCTCAATGCCATCACTGTAGCCGATGCCTACCCCATGCCCAGGCCGGACGAGCTCCTAGACAAGCTGGGAGGTGCTCGGTACCTTACCACCATGGATCTTACAAAGGGCTATTGGCAAGTGCCGCTGGATGCAGATGCCAGGCTGAAATCGGCCTTTGTCACCCCTCTGGGGCTCTATGAGTTCCTGACCCTGCCCTTCGGCCTCAAGGGAGCGCCGGCCACCTTCCAGCGCCTGGTGGATCAGCTACTGAGGGGGATGGAGAGTTTTGCCGTGGCGTATATCGATGACATCTGTGTCTTTAGCCAGACCTGGGAGGACCACATATCCCAGGTTAGACAAGTGCTGGACCGACTCCAGAAGGCTGGGCTGACCGTAAAACCGGAGAAGTGCAAGGTGGGGATGGCTGAGGTATCCTACCTAGGCCACCGGGTGGGAAGCGGCTGCCTAAAGCCGGAACCAGCCAAAGTGGAGGTGATCAGAGACTGGCCCGCTCCTCAAACCAAAAAGCAGGTCCAAGCCTTTATTGGGATGGCAGGGTACTATCGGAGGTTCGTGCCCCACTTTAGCGCCATAGCCGCCCCCATCACTGAGCTGTGCAAGAAGGGGAAGCCAGACAAAGTGGTCTGGACCGAGGAGTGCCAGGAGGCTCTCCGGGCGCTGAAGGAGGCTCTGGTCAGTGGCCCAGTTCTGGCAAACCCAGACTTTGACAAGCCCTTTATGGTGTTCACCGACGCCTCAGACACAGGACTGGGGGCGGTGTTAATGCAGGAGGATGAAAAGGGGGAGAGACACCCCATCGTGTACCTGAGCAAGAAGTTACTACCCCGGGAGCAGAACTACGCGGCCATCGAGAAGGAATGCCTGGCCATGGTGTGGGCCCTCAAGAAACTAGAGCCATATCTCTTTGGGCGTCACTTCACCGTGCACACCGACCACTCTCCCCTGACCTGGCTGCACCAGATGAAAGGAGCCAACGCCAAGCTCCTGAGATGGAGCCTGCTCCTGCAGGATTATGACATGGACGTGGTCCATGTGAAGGGACGTGACAACCTGATAGCGGACGCGTTGTCCCGGAGAGGGAGCCCTGAACTTCCCCAGGTCACTGGTCAGAGTGACCCCGCTCAGCTCAGTCTCGAAGGGGGGAGAGATGTGACGGAGCAGGGAGCAGGGCAGATTTGACCTGGGAATGTTGCAGGGGGGTTGCAGTGGGGATGTGGGACTTCCCTTGAAGGGAGCTACCTGAGCTGTAACCTGAGCCAGGAACGGGGGTGGGGAGAATTAACACCTTCTGCCCGGGAGACTGAACAAAGGAGAGGAGCAGAGGGAGGGGCTGGGAGTTTAGTTTCAGTTTGGGCTGGGTGGTGCAACGCAGGGAACCCCAAGCTGGGGTCTAAGCTCCCTGAACCTCCCAGAGGGACCTAATTGAGGGGGGTCTGGTCGTACCTACACGCTCTGCTTGAGACTGTGTTCCTGTCCTTAAATAAACCTTCTGCTTTACTGGCTGGCTGAGAGTCGCAGTGAATCTCGGGAAGAGGGGTGCAGGGCCCTAACTCCCCCACAATCCGCAACACTCAGAAGTTAAGAAGAACAATTTTTCTCCCTTTTCCTTGTAACAACCTTTTATGTACTTGAAAACTGTTAGGTCGCCTCTCAGTCTTCTCTTCTGCAGACTAAACAAACCCAATTTTTTCGCTCTTCCCTCACAAGTCATGTTTTCTAGACCTTTAATCATTTTTGTTGCTCTTCTCTGGACTTTCTCCAATTTGTCCACATCTTTCCTGAAATGTGGAGTCCAGAACTGGACACAATACTCCAGTTGAGGCCTAATCAGTGTGGAGTAGAGAAAAAGAATTACTTCTCATGTCTTGCTTACAATACCTATGTTATGCTAATACATCCCAGAATGATGTTTCCTTTTTTTGCAACAGTGTTACATTGTTGACTCTTATTTAGTTTGTGATTTACTATGACCCCCAGAACCCTTTCCGCAGTACTCCTTCCTAGGCAGTCATTTCCCATTTTGTATGTGTGCAACTGATTGTTCTTTCTTAAGTGAAGTACTTTGCATATGTCCTTATTGAATTTCATCCTATTTATGCACCCCCCCCCCCATAGTAGCTCCATCTAGGTTGTATTTCCCTAGTTTGTTTATGAGAAGGTCATACAAGACAGTCTCAAAAGCCTTACTAAAGTCAAGATATACCACATCTACTGCTTCCCCCGTATTCACAAGGTTTGTTACCCTGTCAAAAAAGGCTATCAGGTTGATTTGACACGATTTGTTCTTGACAAATCCATGCTGACTTATTTATCACATTATCTTCTAGGTGTTTGCAAATTGATTGCTTAATTAATTGCTCCATTATCTTTCCGGGTACAGAAGTTAAGCTGACTGGTCTGTAATTCCTCGGGTTGTCCTTATTTCCCTTTTTATAGATGGTGTGACAAAGTTCCTCCTCTATCTTGGTGGGTCCTGCGCTTATTGGAGGATTTTCTTGCCTCAGAGATTCACCATGTGGGTTGGGGAACAGCCCAGAGACCTTCCCCTCTGGAAGAACCCACAGTCCAGGGCAATTGGGAGGTTTGGGGGGAACCTGGGCCTGCCCTCTACTCTGGGTTCCAGCCCAGGGCCCTGTGGACTGCAGCTGTCTATAGTGCCTCCTGTAACAGCTGCATGACAGCTACAACTCCCTAGGATACTTCCCCATGGCCTCCTCCAAACACCTTCCTTATTCTCACCACAGAACCTTCCTCCTGGTGTCTGATAACACTTGTGCTCCTCAGTCCTCCAGCAGCACACCCTCTCACTCTCAACTCCTTGCGCCTCTTGCTCCCAGCCCCTCACACTCCCACCACAAACTGAAGTGAGCTCCTTTTAAAACCCAGGTGCCCTGATTAGCCTGCCTTAATTGATTCTAGTAGCTTCTTCTTAATTGGCTCCAGGTGTCCTAATTAGCCTGCCTGCCTTAACTGGTTCTAGCAGGTTCCTGATTACTCTAGTGCAGCCCCTTCTCTACTCACTCAGGGAACAGAAAACTACTCATCCAGTGACCAGTATATTTGCCCTCTACCAGACTCCTGTACCCCACTTCTCTGGGTCTGTCACATATCCCTCCCCCCTGCTCAACGCCAAGGGGTTGGGCAGCTTGGGACGCCAGACAGTGCACACGTGACAAGCCATCGGCGTTGCCATGACGGCTCCCTGCTCTGTGTTGCACACAGAACTGGAAAGGTTGGAGGGATAAGAACCATCTGGTCACCCCTGTGTTCTTCTCCTTGTTCCGCTGCATCCATTGAAGAGGGGCATGGTCGGTCACGAGGACAAATCTGCACCCGAGCAGGTAGTAGCGCAATGTTTCCATGGCCCATTTTACAGCGAGGCATTCTCTCTCCACCACTGCATAATTTGCCCTCTACCAGACTCCTGTACCCCACTGCTCTGGGTCTGTCACAATGGGCACTATATTTGCTCTTTTCCAGTCTTCTGGAATATCTCCCATCAAAGGTAATTGCTAATGGCTCAGATATCTCCTCAGTCAGTTCCTTCAGTATTCTAGGATGCATTTCATCAGGCCCTGATGATTTGAAGACATCTAACTTGTCTAAGTAATTTTTGACTTGTTCTTCCCTATTTTAGACTCTGATCTGACCTCATTTTCACTGGCATTCACTATTTTAGACGTCCAATCGCCACCAACCTTCTTGGTGAAAACCGAAACAAAGAAGTCATTAAGTACCTCCGCCATTCCCACATTTTCTGTTATTGTCTTTCCCGCCTCATTGAGTAACGGGCCTACTCTGTCCTTGGTCTTCCTCTTGCTTCTAATGTATTTGTAGAATGTTTTCTTATTTCCTTTTATGTCCCTAGCTAGTTTGATCTCGTTTTCTGCCTTGGCTTTTCTAATTTTGTCCCTACATACTTGTGTTAATTTGCTCCTTCAGATGGAAAGCTCTTACCTATATTGAGTCAAGAATCACACCAGTGGACATAATCTTTTGTGACAGCATGAGAAGAGACTCTTCTTCATTCATGAGAAGTTGTAGGGTTCTGAACAAAGAACGAGTGACCCAAATGGCTTTCTGTAATTCTTCTTTGGAGGGAACCTTCAGAAGAAAATCATCTATGGAATGAAAGATGGAAATTTCCTGTCTTCTCAGGTGTGCTGCTACTGGAGCCAGGCATTTGGTAAAGACTCTGGGTGCTGTAGAAAGGCCAAAGGGTAGGAATCTTTACTGGAAACGGTCTGAACCAACAAGAAAAAAAACAGATATTTTCGATGCAAGGGTCTTATTGAAATATGAGTCTTTGAGATCAAGAGCAACGAAACAATCCAAAGTGGACAGGAAAGATGAAGATCGTAGCCATGCATATCTGCAGAGAGATATAACTGATGCCACAGATCTTGGTGCAGTGTCAGAAATGTCAAATGATGCCCTAAAGCACGGGTAGTCAATAGGCAGATCGCAGGCCAAATCTGGACCACCAGACTTTTTTGAACAGACTGCAAAATCTTTTTATTTACTTATCATTATTGTTACTACAGTGTGAAAAAATGTTTCTCTGGAGTCGGGACCTTGACTATACCTTGATCAAGAAATCTGAATCTTGAAAAAAAATAATTGACTACCCCTAACCTAACAGCATGTTTTGCCGCATTCTGGCTGATCTTTATGAGAGCTACTGTTAGTCTTCTCTGATTTTCTGGGACATTCTTGATTAAAATTGATATCTTCTTCCACAAGTGAAATTGTTATTTGGCCATTACTGCTTGACAATTGGCCACATGCATGTTTAAAGAAGCTGACAAAATAATTTTCTTCCTACCGAGTCCAACTTCTTTCCTTCTTCATCACAAGGAGTTGAGCGCTGAAGACCTGACTTGGATCTTTGAACGGATGCTGCTACCACAAGAGAATTAGGTTGAGGGTGCACATGAAAACAGGAGAATCTTTCCTGTGGGACCTGATATAGTTTATCAGCCTTTTTAAAAATTGATTCACATGAAGATGGATGGGTCAAGAGAAATTTTGCTGGTTACCAGAGACCTCGCAATATAGGCAATGAAATCTTACTCTTTGCAGTAGAACCCAAAATATCAAAAATTGGATGTGTGGCTTCTTCCAAAGCTACTGATGATAATTTTAAAGTTAATGCCATTCTACCCACTAGCTCATTAAATTGAGTTACGTTCTCAGAAGGAGACAATGCTGTAGCTACACCTCCATTTTCATCAGAAGATGAGCCACTGTCCAGCTCCATATTTTACTGCTGAAATTCTTGTAGAGCAGATGTTCTCTGATGCTTCTCCTCAAATAATGTCTCCTGTGGGCAAGACTGGGAACATTCTCTCGGTGTCAGATCTGGACCCTTCAGTTCTGGTAAAAGATGTATTGGCACGGAAGATTCTTGCTTCCTGGAGTGATAATAGTAAGTAGGGGGTTGGCCAATATGAGCAAGGAACCCAAGGCGGTACAGGCCAATGCTGGAAGTCATCCCAATCCTATCTAACATCCCTTGTTTGGGACACAGGGAGCCAAGGAGGGAAATTCTGATCTGAAAATGGTCAGGTCGTAGGCATACTTGTGGGAACAGGCTCTACATCTTATAGCGAATTCGATCCCACACCCAATAATGAAGCTGCAGGTGAAACGACTGCAGTAGGAATCTGGGTCATGCAGAATGGTGACAAATCTTTTAACATTCCAGTTGGAGTCATCGGTGGTGGAATAGGTCCTGGAGATTCTCCACGTCTGTTGTCCCGTCTATTTATCACAAGAATCCCGAGAAATGGTTGGATCTGTTAGTAGATGTGGGTCCGAGTGAATCCACACCATGACATTAGTGTGCTGCTGAGCTGATGTGTGCAGATCCAATGATCTTTCCGTTTGATGTGTACCTCTAGAATGATCTATAGGTCTACTGTCTTTTGGTCTTGGATCCATATGTGAACAATCTGATGAACTACCAGAGGTATGTTTTAATTTAGCATCCATTTGCCTCTGAACTGAGGTAGCCAGTTCTGATAAGTTACTCGGACCCTTACGATGACTGTCTGAAACTGGTTCCACAGAACAATGTATTAATTTTGGAGCTGGATCTGAAAGCTTAGGAATAGTCCGATCTGAGAATTTGGAACTGGAGCTTGGTGTCAAGATGGAAACTTTCGTTGTTGCAATTTCATTGGATCTGGATGTAGTCTGAGCTGATTCAGGCTGCCTCTCCTTATTTTCAGATCCTTTAGAGTTCTCAGATCCCAGAGGCTTGACAGAAAGGCCTCTTATAATAAAAGGGCCTGAAGTCTATTGTGTGTCTCTTTCAGACCTGAGGTATGAAAGTGCTACAGATAGCTCAACGTGCTGGGGAATGGTTCTCCCCCAAACACTTTAGACACCAAACTTGTGCATCAGATGCAGGGAAGACTACTGGGCAAGATGGGCACCACTTAAACCCTTGTTTCTTCTCACTGGGATCGGCCATACCAAACAATAAAATTATTCCTTACAACTATGGTCTAGTCTAAATCTAGCCTAATTTATCCTAGAACTAACTAGCCAGAGACTACTATCTTTAAAAACTATTAACAGATGAAGGCACTATTTACCAGTGGATCTGAGATCCGGTGGGTCATGTCCCGTTGCTGCTGTAGTTGGAAGGAACTGAAGCAGCAACGGTGCGATGTCCCCTCATGCCCTCAAAATGTGCTCAAGCACTAAACAGGGAGGTTAGGGGAGCATGCCCGCCTAACAGGCACAGCTACTAGAAGGTCTACCGTCCTGCTGTACTGGTCAGCACAAGTCCCAAAAGTGCGAATATGCAAAAGACACTCAAAGGAGAATTTTAATGATCATTTCAATGAATTTATGAGGTACAGAAGCAAGTTTCACTGGTCTGTAATTGCCTGGAGCACCCTTGTGCCTTTCTTAAATAAAGGTACAACATTTATTACCCTCTAAAACTCTAATATAGCCTCTCATTTTAATGAGCGATTGTATATTTTTGCTAGCAATTCAGACACTTTGTTCCTCCTTCAGAGCTCTTGTGGATATATCAGCATGAATACATATAAACAGCAGTTTTCAGAAAACTACTCACCCCCTTGTTTCACTAATAAGCCAGATACCTTGGTTTTTCCAAAAGTATGCTCTGATTATGGGGCAAGGAAACGAAAACAGAGTACAAAATGTTCTGTCCTAACAGCCTTTGGAACGCTTAAATCTAATCTGTAATGCTTGAAAGACATAGCAATTTCTAGACTGTAAATATAGCTTCTTTCCTCTTCCACAGCCACAAAACCCAGCATCAGTGTCCCTGGAAAGGACTTCTTCTTATTAACCACTATCTCACAGGGATTCTTTCATGCCCTGATGAACTTGAACTATCTGCCTCAGTTCTTATGACACTGGGTCCCCATACACTGGCAGTCACTCTCTAGAGAGCAAGTGTAAAGTTAAGCCCCAGAACCTAGCTCTGTGCATAAGGGGCATTAAGTCCAATGATGCTTTCATTCTATAGGAACTTTCATAAATACAATTTATGTACTCCAAGTGCCCCAAGCCATAGTATTTGCTTGGCTTGTACCTTCCTCCATCAATCACTGGAAATGACCAGCTTTGGCCTGACTCGGCATTTACAGTAAGGGCAGTCATGAATCACATTTCAGGATTCCAAGATCTACTCTTTGGACAATCTTGCTTAGCAAAGCAGCCTTACAATGCACAGGACTTCAGTCAAACAAGTATGCTTTTACCTCTTTCCCCCCCTCCCATAAATAATGCCTTTGACAATGAAAAGGGCTGTCAGTGTCCTTTTTATGGAGGAAAGGGGAGAGAGGATAGCAATTTAAGAAAAGGAGAAGTTACTCACTTCTGCAGTAACTGTAGTTCTTCGAGATGTATCCACTATGGGG
The DNA here is from genome assembly GCF_011386835.1 of Chrysemys picta bellii. Lineage (NCBI taxonomy): Eukaryota > Metazoa > Chordata > Testudines > Emydidae > Chrysemys > Chrysemys picta. The sequence goes on along the minus strand of NC_088815.1, from coordinate 1,446,360 downwards.
GCTTCACTTCAGGTGTGTGAGCGCCCCAAGCACCTTCGATCAGAGATTTTTGTTAGCAACGTATGCACATGTATCTGATGCATCCTTGTGCTGTGCACTGAAGCTACATAGGGCTGCATGGGCAATCCACCCTCAGTTCCATCTCTAATGCAAAGTCTCTCAGAGGGAATGTGAAAGCAGAGGGGATGGAGGGTAGAGGAGCACCCATAGGGAAGCATCTCAAAGAACTACAGTTATTGCATGGGGTGAGCAACTTCTTCTTTGAGTAGTGTCCCCCTGGGTGCTCCACTTCAGGTGACTCCCAAGCTGTGTCCTCCTAGGGATGAGAGAGCTTCAGATTTGGGTCCAGAACTGAAAACAACTGCATTGCCAACTGCTGCTTTGGTTCTGGAGGCATGGGCAAAGGCAAAGTGCTTACGGAAGGTATATATTGAAGACCATGTAGCGGCTCTACAGATCTCAGTTACTGGAACATATTTAAGTAATGCCATAGATGTTGACTGCAACCTTGTAGAGTGGGCTATCACCTGAGAAAGAGGTTGAATGCTGGCCACTCCAAAATATGCAATAATACATTCCAAGATCCATCTTGATAGCCTCTGAGTGGAGACTGTGGATCCTGTCAATCTGTCTGCAATGGAAACAAATGGACTAGGAAACCTCCAAAATGATTTAGTTCTATCTAGATAGATGGCCAATGCTCGTCTGACATATAAGGTATGGAAGGAAGCCTCCTGTCTGCAATTATGTGTTTTTTGGGAGTTTGGGGAATGGTAAATGAATGGTCAGAATAAGATGAAACTTGGGTGACACCTTAGGTAGTAAGTTAGCGTGTGGACGTAACAAAACTTTGTCCTTTCAGAAAACCATGCAAGGAGGGTCTGCCATTAAGTCCCCAACTTCTGACTCTTTGGGCCATGTGACAGCCACCAAAAAGGCAATCTTCAGACACAAATTCAGTAAGAAGCAGGTTGCCATTAGTTCAAAGGGAGGTCTTGTGAGACATGTAAGAGCTATCCTAAACTGGAGTGAAGACTTTCACTTGAGAGAAAAGGTTCTTCAATCCTTTGATGAACCTTATATTTGTTGGGTGAGCAAGCACTGAAAACCCTTCCACTGGGGAAATGAAAGGCTGCTATGGCAAGCAAGTAAACCTCGACCAAGTTAGATGATAATCCTGTTTTCTTCAGTTGCAGCAGGTAACCAAGATAACCGAGACTGAAGAAGAGTCTTTGAAGTTCACACCAATGGCTAAATCTTTTCCACTTTTGAAGGTAAGTATTTCAGGGAGATTCTTTCCTAGTGTTTTATAACACCTGCTGTACCTCTGCAGAACAGGTAGACTCTAACCCCGCAAACCATCAAGGAGCTACATCTTGAGGCAGAAAACTCTTAGGTTGGGATGAAGTAACTGTCTTGGGAGATGAGATGAGGGATGATCGGAAGCTTGATTGCTGGAGAGGGGGACAGGTGAAACAGGTAAGGATACTATGCTTGTCCTGCTGGATTTTGTTCACCACCTTCAGTATCAGACGTGTTGGGGGGAAAACACACAGAACAGTCTCTTCATCTCAGGCAGGAGGAAGGCATCCCTCAGGGAACTATGGCCTAGACCCTGTCGTGAACAGAACATACAAAAGTTTCTGTTGATGGAGGTGGTGAAGAATTCCACTTCTGGAAATCCCCAAGTTTGAAATATGCTCTGGAGGGTAAAAGAGTCCAACTCCTATTCGTAGTCCTGGGAAAAGCATCTGCTAAAAGCATTGGCCCAGTATTTTGAATACCGAAGAAGTACACTGCCGAAATATGTATTTGATGGATTATATACCAGTTCTGTAGCTTTATTACTTCGAGGCACAGAGCGGATCTTGCTCCTCCTTGACAGAAAACATGCAGGCCACGCTGTCAGTCATGACCCTGATTAACTTGTCCCTGATGAGAGGCAGGAAAGTGAAGGCAGGCATTTCTGATCAGTCTGAGTTCCAACAAGTTGATGTGGAGACTGCTTTCTTGAGATGACCATTTGCCCTAGATTGTATGAGTGTTGAGATGTGCTCACCATCCCAACAGAGATGGGTCTGTTGTTACAGTGACCATTGAGAATAATCAGAGGAAGGGAACTCCTGCATCGATGTTGTGATAATCTTTCTACCAGTCTAGGGAATCTTTCACCTGGTGGGGAACCGAAACCTGTTTGTTCAAGTTGTGTCTGTTTGGTGAATAGATTGCTCTGAGCTACCCCTGGAAGCAACAAAGGCATCATCTTGAATGATCTGTTATCACAGTGCAAGCTGCCATGTGTCCTAGGACCTGAAGACAGTTTCTCACTGAGGTTTGAAGGCTCTCTTGAATAGTCCAGACAAGATCTGACAGTGTTATCAATCTGTCCATGGGATTTGTAGGTCCTGGCTACCAACAAATCCAAGGATGCGACATGAACTGTATTTTCTGTACAGGGGTCAACATGGATTTCTTGACATTGAGCCAGAGACCTAGTTTCATGAACAGAAAAAGGGGCTTCTGCGTGGCTCCCAGCACTTCTTCATAAAACTGACCCTTGAACAGCCATTGTCAAGGTACAGGAACACTATAATTGCCTCAATTACCATTAGAACCTTTGAAAACACACTCGGCACCAAAGAGTCTGAAAGGGACTACCTGATATTGAAAATGATCCTGACCTATAACAATATCTTCTGTGAGATGGCTGTCTCACTATATGGAAATATGAGGCTTGTAGGTTGAGGGCGAAAAGCCAATCCCTTGAATTTAATGAAGGAATTCTAGCTCCCAGAGTCACCATCCTGAACTCCGGAGACTTTACAAATTTGTTTAGGAGCCTTAAATCTAAAATTGGTCTCCATCCTCTGTTTTTCTTTGGTACAAGAAAGTACCTTGAGTGGAAAACTTTTCCCTTGTGTAGAGAAGGGACAGGCTTTATCACTCCTAAATGAAGAAATTAGTTTATTTTCGGTCTCAGCAAGAGCTTGTAAGAGGGGTCCCTGAAGATGGAAGGGGGTGGAAAGGAGGGAGGGAAGTAAAGTGAATGGTGTCACCTGATGTTACAATCTCCAAGACTCAAGTCTGTAGTAATCTGTTTCCATACATGCTGAAAATGGGAAAGTCAGTCTCCAAAACAGGAAGGGGGTGGGGTGGGGGGAATGTTGCAGCTAGTGAACTAAAGAATGGGGAGGATTTGAGCCCTCAACCAAATTGTCAAAATTGATGTCTCAATGACTACCCTTGTTGCGTACTTGGGACAGATAGATCTTCCTCTGGAACCTGTTTTTTTTTGGGGTGGGGTGGGGAGGGGAGAGAGGTAAAAGGGGGAGGGTTCAGTTGGTCTTTGGAACCAAGAAAATTGGATTGGACAGGATATCTGGGAGGTTTGTGATCTACCAGATTTTCTTTTGTTCATCGGTGAGTAAATTCCCAGAGATCAGAAAGTGGCCCTGGAGTCTTACAAAGTGTGCAGGGATTTTTCTGTTTTCTCTGAAAACATTTTCAGACCATCAAAAGGGAGGTCCTCTATAATGCTCTACATCTATCTAGGGAACCTGAACAGTTGGAGCCAGGATGATCTACACCTAACTATTGCTGTAGAGACAGAATAGACCCCAGTGTATGCCAGATTTAGGGATTTTTAAGGGATGTCTTGGCAAGCAACTGTCCCTCGGCAACGATGGTCTGAAATTGCTCTCTTTGCTCCAGTGGAAGGTGCTCAATAAAAACAATAAATCTGGTATAGTAATTATATTTTGCTGTGATTTGGTAATTAGTGATCTGGAATTGTAGAATAACAGATGAGTAGGACTTTAGTCCAAAAAGATCCAGGCACTTCTGGTCTTTATCATACACTGTCAACCTCGTGTGGTGTTGTTTTCCCTGCTCAGTCCCTGCATCAACCACCAGAGAATTAGGTGGGGAGTGGGAGAATAAACACTTGGAGTTGTTGGTAAGAACATAATACCCATTTCATGAGGTCCTGGATTTGCTGGAAATCGTCACCACAGACAGTGGTGGAGACATTACTGCTGCATCTGGTGATGACGATGAGTAGTTTGAGAGGTAGCATCTTTATATGCCCTGACCTCCTGCTCCTCAAACATCTTCTACTGCTGAGGAATGGGCTGTAGTGGAGGAGGTTGTGTCCCTATAGTTCCAGACGGTGGGGCTCAATGCCTTTAACAACTGTTGTTGGTATGCTGCCCAGGATGACCACTGTGGGGGACCATACAGGAGAGGAAGTAGCAACCAAGGTTGTTCGTAGAGGTAGATGGTAGCAGAGATTTAGAGCACTCCAAGGTGGGCATTGATGGAGTCAGATACTTAGGCTTCTATGATGCCGAGGAACCCTTTGGGGGAGATACCAGGTTGGCGCCAGGTCCAATGGTACTGGTTTGGAGAAGTGTCTCTCCTTGCCATCTTTATTGTGGCTAGACAGTACAAAAGCACTCTCTGAGCCATGTTTGTTCTTGGAAAAGCACCAGGATTTTCCTGCTCCACTAATATCTCTACAGTATTGGGTTGAGAGGTTGAAGTTTCTGAGACCCTTGACCTACAGGGAGATCAACATCTTTTTGGAGCAGGCTCCTTCTGAAGGGAGTCAGAGCTCCTCTTCCTGGGATCTTTTGAGGAGGTCTCTGGAATCTTCCCATTTCTGGGGGACTGCTGAGCCAAGGCTGAAGGTGAGTTGGGATCTGCCCAGAGACTGCTGTACCGGGGGAGAGGGGGGGCGGGTTCTCCTGACCTGGCTCTGGAGTGGGGCAAAGGAAATGCTCCATCATTAGTAGCCTCAACTTAATCTAAGTGGGGCAGTGTTTGAACCCTGGCAAGCTGGGAATGCCCTCCCAAGGAATGTGAGCCTCCCCAGAGGGAGGAGAGAGGGAAAAAAAACCTATCCTCTCAACTATTAAATTAAGCTAATCTAACCAACAAACTAGGAGAGCGCTAAACTAAACTAGCAAGTATAAGAAAAAAACTTTAGCCAAAGCACACTCAATGTGGACATGTTAAAGCGCCAGCGCAGGCCGAGGCAGTCAAGAAGGAACTGAGGGTGGTTTGCCTATCAGTGCAAGGCACAAGGAAGCACAAGGGTGCATGTGTGGGCTGAATGGACACTGCTAATGAAAATCTCTGATTGAAGGCACACACACAGCTAAAGTGGAGCAACCATACGAACAATACTCGAAGAACAACTCTTTTTGGAAGGAAAATTAGAGAGTAAACAAAGAACACTCACCGATATCAGAAAAACTTTGACTCCCTGGTCCTCTGTATCCATGGCTGTGATACGGATACTCTTTTCACTGGCTTTGTCAATCTGCATCTGAGCCCAGAGCTTGGTGTTCAGGATTAACCTGAGACTCCCCTGAGTCCGCATTACTAGAACCAACGTACAAAGTAAATTAGCAGGAGACACTGGACATTTGGACATCGCAGAAGACTCCAAGTAAGAACCCTACTGTCACTTTCAGAACATATATTTTTTAAAAGGAGAGTCCTGTTTATATACAATTTGCATGTCTCTTCAAGACAAGTAGCAAAGGGGAAAAACACTGAGAAAGCATAACTAGAAGAATCAGACCTGGGTAGCTTCATTACATTGCTGAAGGAATGTATAGGGGCTAGAGAGGGCACCAGAGTCAGCTCCAAAGTCTCTATTTATATATTACAGACTAGAGATAGAAAACTCCAGCTTCCAGAAAGCATAGGATCATTCCCTAGCATATATTTACTAATCTTTAAAGACTGTGTATTTATCGATGCATAAGACATGGTGAGGAATTTATAAAATCTTTATATTGTATTCACTGCCAAAGAATCAGAGGGGTAGCCGTGTTAGTCTGTATCCATGCATCTGAAGAAGTGGGTTTTTTACCCAAGAAAGCTTATGCCCAAATAAATCTGTTAGTCTTTAAAGTGCCACCGGACTCCTCGTTGTTTTTACTGCGAAAGAACTTTGTTAATGCAGTAAAAGTTATCTAGCAATGCCTTGTGTCTTTCTAGAACGTGAACAGTGGCTAAATTAAAACCTCTTAAAATCAGGAGAGAGCTAAGGTGATGTCTCCCACACCACATCTCTATACAGCTGTAATTCCATCACTTTACCCCTTGTAGCTGGCAATAGGCACTGGGGCCAAACCTGACCCATCCCTAACAAAATCTGCCACTTATGTGTTGTGCTGGGTGGGTCCAACCCAATTCTGTACCATCAAGGCTTCTGATGTACTTGTTGCCCCCTCACTGTGCTAGAGGGAGCTGTATTGATCCAGGCATTAGTTGCAGCAAATTGCCAGAGCTCACCCTCCCAACTGAGCAGTGCAGCTGCAGTTAGAGGAATCAAGGCAATCTAATTTTGGGGCTCTGCTATGCAGGAGGTCCAAGTATAGGATCATGATCACAATGGCCCTTCTTGATTCTAAAAATGTATGAAGGAGTCAAATATCTATACGGTTTGGGAGCTGCTGGAACGGCAACCACTGTCCCCTCCAGAGGCAGACATTTCACTAGGTATGTCGAGAAGATAAGGGAACATAAGAGTGCTTCATCTCCTTCTGACACTTTCTTGAATATTCACAGTGCCTATCAAAACCCCACATGCACACTGGTATTCACACACCCTCCCTGTCCTCTGCAGCACTACTGTTCTTGGGAATTCTAGCAATCTTGTGTTCCACCTCAGAGCTCCATAAGGCTCAGTGAGGGATAGCTGAAGGGGACAAGGGTGAACAGCTGTTAATATCTGGCAAGTCTGAGATTTATCTTGAGTAAGTAAAGTGGTCAAATGTAGGTCAGGCTTAGTTAGTTACTCATCACTAAGCCTAACTTAAATTTGATATTTATCCTAGTCAAGACAAGGCCTAAGAGTTCCCACCTCCCACCATTACTTTCCCCTCTCCTTTGCATACTCAAGAAGAACACAGTCTCATGAGCTCTGACAGGGACAAGCTGCGGCATTGTTTGAATAGGACAGGGTTAAAGTTGTGGAGTGGACAGTTGTGGTGTAGGAGACGTTACCTTAACTCTGTATTTTCTGGTTTTCCAAGGTTTAAGTTTAGCCACCCTTCGGGGTGACTGGGTGAAATTTAATAGGCTGTGATATACAGGAGATCAAACTAGATGACCTAATAGCCCCTTTTGGGGCTTACTCTGTGACTCTATTCAAGTTCTGGAAGGGTACAAGGCAGTGCTTGGCAACCTTCAGCCTGTGCTAACAACATTTGTTGGCAACGAATTCCCTTTAAAAAAAGAAAGAAAAGGGTAGTAGTGAGAAGGGCATGACTGATGGGCATCCGTTGGGGTGGTTTCTTGGGCACACCTTGCTACCAACTCATCTATCAGCTCTGCCCCCCTCAGTGGCCTCTTCATACTCTTCGTCAGACTGGAGGGCCACACGGAGGAGGAAAAAAGGTCCAATCTGATCAAGTAATCTCAGGATGGTGAAGATTAGTGCCATAGTTTGAGCCACAGGCGGGTGCAAAAAAGTTATGAAAATTGTATTGATCAGTCTCATTCCCCCACTCCAGGTGTTGTATCTCAGGAGCCACTTAACTAAGTTACCCAAATTTGCACAGCTAATTGCTACTCCATGGCCCAATGAGGCACAACAATTTTCAAAACAATACGACTACAAATGTAGATTTTAGAGCACTTCTATTTATTTTTCAATCGTTAAACAAGCAGCTCTGCTCAACCTAGTCACTAATGCACCTTTATTAGATCAAGGAAGAGAAAGTACACTATATATGACTTAATCCACAGTTAGCTGTTTAAGAAACAGCCACAACCTAATGCACAGATGTCAACAACTTTAAGCAGCTACATTATACACCCCCACAAAATATGCAGCCACATAAACCAAAAAAAAAAAATGGTAGCACCTACCAGAGATGTCTTGATTTCTTAAACCATGGTGCCTATTGTCATATAGTATATTTAATTTCCTATTCAGCTATTTACGTTGCAATGCCACGGAAACAGGAATGATATTTTCTACCCTAAATCAAGCTGTATATTTAGTTTAAACATTAGCAACCATAGGGAAACCTGGGAGAGGGCTGATATTAGGAGACAAAGTTATAGAGACATGTTTTTCTATAGTTGTAAATATGTGGTTAGATATACAGGATATAAAAACTTCTAGCCACCAATCTTCCAGTTGCTGAAGACTGCTTGATTTTAAAGGACACACATTCAACAGAAATAACTATGTTCTTTATGCTTTTAGGAATGTGTTACCTGCAGGTGGATAACCAGCAGGTTGGTGATCACTGCACCAAATCTGCAAAGAGATCCCCTCTTCGCTTTAGGAACTCTACACTAAATCTGTCCAAAATTCAGGATTTCTGTCTTGTAAGCAAACTGGAAATTCCCAAAAATATTTGTTTCAGAAACACCAACACACGACGTTTCAGAAATGCAATTTGCTCCCTGGAACCAGCAGACAGTGAGTGTAACTGTATGCTGTGTTATAGACACGTCAGTCCCTAGATAATAAAGAGACACGGTGGATGCGGGAATATCTTTTATTGGATCAACTTCTGTTGGTGAGAGAAGCTACACACCTTGTCTCACTGAGTCAAACTGACATTCTTGACATTCTCAATTTCACTCAGCAGCTGCCAGGGCTCCCAGGATCTGTACCTCTGGGCAACCCTGCCAGGCAGGCTGCCCAGGGCTGGTGACCCCAAGACTTCCTGGCCTGCTTGGCAGCCCAGGGAGCCGCCTGGCCCAGGAGTCTGAAGCCCTGGGGTAGTCCACATGGCTGGGCTGCCCTAGAGATACAGACCTTGGGAGCCAATCCCAGGACTTCGAGGCTCCCAGTTTGGGCTTCTGCAGCAGTAAGCCTGGATGTCCCGAGAGTCCTCAGGGCTTTCTGGTACCTAGACTCCACAGCAGGAAGTCTGGAAAGCCAGGTATGGCAGGGCTGTCCCAGAGCCACAGACCCTAGTAGCCTGGAGTCCTCTGGAGGCAGACTGCATGGCTCGGCTGCCGTAAAGCCATGGATCCAAGAAACCTGCGGTCTTCAGTCCTGGGGCAGACTGCATGGTGGTGCTCCACAGCAGGTAAGCTGAGAGGGTTCCATTAAACCCAACTGCTTTGCAGAGAAGTTTCATGTTCAATGAACTGATATTTTCAGACAAGCTCTAATCTACCCATTAAAGTGTAACAGAAGGGCCATCCTGGGAGACTGACATGAACTTCAAATTTTACTGACTTTTTTTTTTTTTTTTAAACTGCCTTATTTAGAAACAGTAACCCAAAGTGGATGCCCCCAACTACCAAGGAAACATTTTGTGGTAGTAACACAGAATATCATCCCAACAATTCACTTCCCACAGCTCATCTTACCTAGTCGAGATTGTAACGTTCCATCATCTGTTGATGCCATGTCATTGAGTCTCAGAAGTCCTCTACCTCTTTCCACCCAAGACTGAGAGTTCTTATCAAACACAAACAACTTGCATTGTATCTGCAAAAAAAAAAAAAAGGAGAGATGCCTCCTTGCTGAAGTTCCTTAATGTAATGGTTGACTATAATTACAGAATACATCATGATTACTGAACCAAAAATCTCCCAATCTACATTTCAATAGATTTCAAAAGTATTTGCTACAGTGAAATTTCAGGCTTCTAAAATGTGCTGGACTGATACCCTGAAAACTAAAGTCTTATATTCTCTCTGGCAACTAAAGCCCTCAAAATATACTGTGACGTTGAACTCCATATGATTTTATGAAAATATGCTAATGAATTAAATATAATGTAACTGGAATATGCTTCATGCAAAAGGTCTCTTGTAAGGTATCATTACAAAGCTTATAATCTACTGAGTGTGATCATCCTATTTGTATAAATGTATCATTCTTGTATCTGAAACTAGAAATATGAAATATATCTCTGAGGTCCGATTGCAATTATACAAAGTGTGGGCCATTAATGATGGTTTGGAATCTTGATGGCTCCCATCAACTAGGACAACTGGTTGTAAATGGCTTTGTTTACTTGCAAGCCTTTCTGTGAGTCAGGCCAGGAAGAATGAAGGCTCGGGGTCTCACAGGCCAAGTGACCATGTCACCTGGTACTGAAAACTATCTGAAACCTGGTGCTTTTCCATTTAGGAGGAGTGGGGACCCAGAGACACAAAAGATTCCCGCCTTGTGCCGAAGCTATATAAGGGGGGTGGAACAGAACAAAGGGGGTTCCAGTCATGAGAAATCCCCTAGTTACCACCTGAGCTGGAGCTAACAAGAACTGTACCGGGGAAAGGATTAGACCCACACTAGGAAGGAGTCCAGTCTGTGAAAGAAGCTTATTGGAACATCCCTGGGGGTGAGATTTCATCTGTAATCAGTTTCTTAATGTATTAGGCTTAGACTTGCGTATTTTGTTTTATTTTGCTTGGTAACTTACTTTGTTTTGTCTGTTATTACGTGGAACTACTTAAATCCTACTTTTTAAATTTAATAAAATCACTTTTGCTTATTAATTAACCCAGAGTAACTAATTAATACCCCGGGAAGCAAACAGCAGTGCATATCTCTCTATCAGTGTTATAGAGGGCGGACAATTTATGAGTTTGAACTGTATAAGCTTTACACAGAGTAAAACGGATTTATTTGGGATTTGGATCCCATTGGGAGTTGGGTGTCTGGGTGCTAGAGACAGGAGCACTTCTTAAGCTGTTTTCAGTTAAGTCTGCAGCTTTGGGACACATGGTTCAGACCCTGGGTCTGTGTGTCTGGCTCGACAAGGCAGGGTTCTGGAGGCCCAAACTGGCAGAGAAAACAGGCTCAAGGTAGTCTCAGAACATCACGTGACAGTCCCAAGGGGGGTTCTGTGACCGAACCCGTCACGTATACTATGTTGCATCTTTTTAAATTATGTATTTAATTTTTTTAAATGTATACATGCCATGGACTGTGTCTGATTAGGAAAGGCAAGTTGAAGAGCAACATGTTGCTCCTAGAACATAAGGTGGTGTAGTTTGTGGTTGTTCTTAGATCCTGCGGGAGGTTCATTCCACAGTCTCAGATAGGGGAACAGCACTGATTTGCAAAGGACTCTTTATTTTGATTATCTGAATCCTGAAATCTAACCATAGTTCATTAAATTGTGTCCTGTTTAAGATAAAGAGCCGTAACAATTTCAACAAAAACACCTGCCTCAGTTATAGAACATAGGAAAGCATATAGGATGGTGCCATGAAGCTGAGTTGCAAGAACTTGAATGAGAAGTTGATAGTGGGAAGCAATCATCATAGAATGATGAAGCTGGATGATCATATGAATCCCAACAAGACTGAAGCTCAACTGTGTGACCAATTTCTTACCTGTAACACATTGCTCTCTGCTTCTTCCCCAGTGATCACCTCTACCTTCTCCAGTAAACACTTCTTTGCTGTTGCTTTAGTATAGGCTGCTGCAGACTCTGCCAGTGATTCTGAAATATTATTAGCTGAACAACATTTTTCAAGTTTATTTTGGGCACTAGTCACATAAATTCATGTCATACAGATGGACAGCCACGGGCACCTACACAGAGCCTGCCATTTACTTGAATAAGCTACCAGTTAATATGCTTTTCCTCTGGAGCATGACTGTCTTGTGCAACTGTCATCCTGCCAGGTTCTCAGTGGCCAGCCAATTGTGCTTGTATCAGGATCTAGAAATGGATATGAAGTCTGAAGAAAGCAGTTTTGTCTGTCTTTTCAGGAACGGTTCCTCTTCTTTTCTTAAAACCATAATCAAGAGGGGAAAAAATTCCCAAACACAGATACTGGTAAATCTGAAAATCTGGTCCATAAATTATCTGAGTCTCTCTAAGAAGAGTATTTTGCAAAATCTGTGCAAAACAGATACTTATGCTCACCTCTACAGGCGTAATGTTAATGTCTCCACTGCTACACGTAATACAGGCATGCCTGCATTTGAAAATGCAGCCCTTTATTTTATAGTCTCTCACTGGCTGTTCAGTGGCAACTAAAACTGGAGAATTCCTATAACTCCCACATAACCTCTATTTTTCATAAAAAACCTACTCCCTCACAGGGTCAAAGCAAACCCCTAATTTCAGTAAATTGTTTTGGCTTTGATGAGGTAATATCTAAAACCAGTTTTTAAAAAACATTTCTGGAGCACCCAATCACCATAGCATAAACTCTACATACTTCGATTCAGTTTACGTTACATCCAGCAACTATAAAACAGAATAAAAATAATCCCTTGCCACCAATCTTCTGTAATAAAACTGGGCTGACTATATGCCCTCCAAATTCCTGCCACTCTCACACTGCTGGAGATACTCCTAATCCACATGCAGTGAACGAGAGTACCCCTGGCAGGGCTAGAGCAGCCTGGATGGGCTGTTAACACACAACACCCTCCTTCTTCCCAGACCTTGAGGGGACCAAGGAACCTCCCCCTCCACTTTTTAAAAAAATGTTGGCTAGAAGGGACAATAAAGGCAAGGGGAGGTTTTATATTTTCATATGGTAATAAAACCACTACTGCAAGCACTTAACAAGGATTAGGCATAACACAAGCAGTAACAGAATACTGTTTCTAAGAATTAGTTCTAAAAAATATTCCACTATTTACCTTTCTCTGGAGTAGCTTCCTGTGAAGAAGATTCAGAGCCAGATTCTGTAGCAGCATTTTCCTTGCTACTTTCTGTACCAGCTTCATTTGATTTTGGTGGGCTCTGTAAGGAAAAGAGGCATATCAGATGAACTTTTGGATTTGCAAAAACAAGAGTACTAATGTGATTCTTGAGGCAGTCCTGCACCTTTAGTAATTTTATAAGGTACCAGTATCTGGTACTCCTGGAGTACATATTTCCTTAGTACAAATTGTAGCATTACTCCGACTACTCTGACTGACCTGATGATGCAGAAAGGAGGGGTGCTAGCATAGCAGGATGGAGGTGTATAGCACTGGAAAAGAAATAATGGACTCCTTGCTATCAATGCAGCCACACTAGCACCAGCAGTTCATAATTCTGTGGTGCTGGGGTTCAAGCTCGGAGTGCTGAATCATGCAGTGTGACTTTGGCATCAAGATAGCTAGCTTCTCCACCAGATAGACTGATGCTACATGGATTGGACCGAGAATCCCTTGCATGGGAGACTTATGTGACTCATCTTCTCCCTCCTCAGCTCTGAGGAGGAGTGCTGATGCCAGATGACTCTATGGACATGTCTCTCAGAGATCAGGCACCTTGCGTGGCTATCAGTGACTGACGCAAGGCTGCTCTAATGGTTTAAAATCCAAAGCCTCTGCCTCATTAACAAGTTGGGAAAACAGCCAGCCTGGTGCCAACTATTCAGTCAAATGGAAGACTGAGAAAAAACTGCCAAGGTGGTAGACAGCTACCCTGAACTATTAACTATGAGAAAGTTCACTAAGTTAGACTGACAACAGTCATTCACAAGAGAAAAGGTTTGAGGGGAGAAGCTTGCTATAGCAAGTGGGACAAACAGTGCTGTGTTCTGGCTCACTGCCATGGGTGTAAGAAGGAATCAAGTGGCAGTTGGGGGGACACTCATCATGTCCTTGGGTGGGAGCCACAAAGACACTCAAGACTCACGTGCAGTACCAAGAGACACTGCTGACCAGACATGCATGAGGCATTCATATCACTTGGATAATACGCAAAGAAATATTACATTTAATAAACAACTAACACTCACCAAGACTCTCTCACTCATGTTCTGTCCAAATACAAATTTGTTGCTGGAAGCATCTGCGTTGTTTGTTGAGTTCTCTAAACTGGAGAGAAATGTTTTCATTAATATAGTGCAAACAGATGTTTCCATAATCACTAAAATTTCAATAACAAGGGAGGAATTATCACTGGTTTGAACTTGAATTTCTGTTAAATAAAACTATGAAACAAGTGTGTGTTTGATTAATTAGGATGCAACAGTGAGCAACACAGCAATAACTGGTTATGGGACTTAGTGTCCCCAAGCACTTTCTCCTAGAATAAAAAAGTATTTTAGCATAATGGAGATTTTTCTGAGTACTAGCCTCCAAATATCTATGTTTAAATTACACTCCGAGAAATCTGACCATCACCTAGTGTATCCTAAGAGTCTATCCAGTATCAAAAGGTCTAGCAAGATGCTTAGGGCTCTACTAAATTCACGGTCCATTTCATGGTCACAGGATTTTTAAAATAATAAATTTCATGATTTCAAATATTTAAATCTGAAATTTCACAGTGTTGTAATTGTAGGGGTCCTGACCCAAAAAGAAGTTGTGTGTGTGTGTGTGTGTGTGGGGGGGGGGGGGGGGGGGGGTTGCAAGGGGAGCACAGTACTGTTACCCTCACTTCTGCACTGCTGCTGGTGGAAGTACTACCTTCCCTTCAGAGCTGCACTCTGGCGCAGCTCTGCTTCGAGAGCGCGGTGGCTGCTGGCAGGAATCCAGCTCTGAAGGCAGAGCTGCCGCCTGCAGCAGCCAAGTAGTAAGAATGGCATGGTATGTATTGCCACCCTTAGTTCTGCACTATTGCCTACAAAGCTGGGCCCTCAGTCAGCAGGCACCACTCTCTGTCCGCCCAGCTCTGAAGGCAGCAGCGCAGAAGTGAAGGTGGCATGGTATGGTATTGTTACCCTTACTTCGGCGCTGCTGCTAGTGGGATGCTGCCTTGAGAGCTGGGCGCTCGGCCAACAGCTGCCGCTCTCTGGCTGCTGAGCTCTGAAGGCAGCACAGAAGTAAAGGTGGCAATACCACGACCCCCCCCTAAAATATCCTTGTGACCCCCAACTCCCTTTTGGATCAGGACCCCCAATTTGAGAAACGCTGGTCTCCCCATGAAATCTGTACCGTACATGGTAAAACCACACAAAAGACCAGATTTCACGGGTGGAGACTAGATTTCACATTGGTGATGCATTTTTCATGGCTGTGAATTTGGTAGGGCCCTAAAGATGCTGTATTCAGCCACCTCCTACAGTCAAGAGCACTAGTTCCAGTTGACTGACCTGAGCCAGAATTGAAGGCTGCAGCTGAAGTCTGGCAAGCAGCATCACATATGTGCATGCCAACAAATGGCCTAATGACCCAAGGCAAGTCTGCACTAGTGTAGCCAGATTTTATTTTATCTTGAGTAATATAGATTGCAATGACAGGAATCTTGATTCTGCATGAGAGGGCATAAGGCGCATGTGCAGCAGCAATGAATGCTGAGGTTAAAAAAAAAATCTAATTTCATGTGCATGAAAAACGTGTGCTCCAACAGTGGGATCCACACCTGACACATACTAAAAGAACTGTAAATACACAAAATACATGCAGATGCCATGAGACACAAGCTGTTCTCTGTGAAATGCAGATGGATGTAACATACACACAAACTGAGACCATAAAGCCGTTGAAGAAAAATCAGTCATGCAACCATCACTGTGTGTTCAAAGTCTGAAATACTAAGTCTGTTGCTCTGCCCTCAGTCAGGGCTCAAATCAGGGAGAAGGAGTTGAATTCACAAGCTCCACAACCACACATAAGCTCAGTTGTGCCAACTTGAGACATCACTCTCAGCAGATTGTGCAGATGCCCAATCTAGATCACAGGTGTTTAATAGGCTCTCGGTGGGTTCAGATACATACATAGGCAGGACCACATTAAGGCCAAGGCAGGTCCTGCTACCAGTCATGTGACAGCATCAGAATCTAATTATGTTTCTTCATGGCTACCACGGAGTTTTCATGAAAAACTTGAAAACATCACAGTGACGTTTGCTTCAGTCTGCAGACAATCTCCAGCAGAGGAACCAGCAGCAGCCAGAAGCAGCTGGGACCCACATCCACCACCAGAGTATGTTGACCCCCGCTACTTTGTCAGGAGTATGGGAATCATCTGCTCTGCTCCTTCCCTTTGGGCCTTTTGCTCCACAAGTAGAATTGGAGTGTGTGGAAAGCGGTGGTATTGTCAAGCACCATCCACTGGTGGCACCAAATTGAGAGGTCACACATTTGCAGATTGTGCTGATCCTAAATATAAGATCATCCCTCTTCTTTCTTGCCTGTTTTGATCAGCAGTGAAATAACAAGCAATGATGACATTTAAATGATTAATGAGCATTTGAATCAACATCCCATTAAAAGGAATGTAGCATTTCACATATTTCAGAGTTATTTACAGATTTTAAAGCCAGAAGGGACCATATGATCATCTAGTCTGACCTCCGAATAACACAGGCCAGAGATTGGGGGGGAGGGATAGCTCAGTGGTTTAAAGTATCAGGGGGTAGCCGTGTTAGTCTGTATCTACAAAAACAACAAGGAGTCTGGTGGCACCTTAAAGACTAACAGATTTATTTGGGCATAAGCTTTCGTGAGTTAAAACCTGTTGCATCCGAAGAAGTGAGGTTTTACTCACGAAAGCTTATGCCCAAATAAATCTGTTAGTCTTTAAGGTGCCACCAGACTCCTTGTTGTCTCAGTGGTTTAAGCATTGCCCTGCTAACCCAGGGTTGTGAGTTCAATCCTTGAGGGGGCCACTTGGGAATCTGGGGCAAAATCAGTACTTGGTCCTGCTAGTGAAGGCAGGGGGCTGGACTCAATGACCTTTCAAGGTCCCTTCTAGTTCTAGGAGATGGGATATCTCCATTAATTACACTGGTCTACAATTTTGAGAAGTCGTCTGCTTCAGGGATAAAATGTGCTATTTATTATGTATTTTGATGTGCTGAATTCAAATATGACAATTAAAACAACTGATTGTCTACTGTTTCTAAGATATTTAAATTTTTACATTTTATGTCTATGTATATTGTGTAGATAGTACAGTTTTAAACATAAATTGTAAACCTAGGTCTTTTCGTGTGTTTATGGTTGCTTTACATGATAGTATTTCACCTGTCCTGTTTATGTAACACTTTAAAAATCAGCAAAAGGGTTATATAAATAAAATTTATTATGAAACAAAGGCAAAAAACTATTCTGTACATAGTTTAGTCCTATTCAGTGTCTACTCGGCGCTTCTTGGCTTGTCTCTTGTATTCATTTAAATGGAGCATCTCTTGTCACTGTCCAGCAATAGTCTGCAAGCATTGATGGGCTCCATTTGCCCTGATAGCGTTTCTCCATTGTTGCAATATCCTGGTGAAATCGCTCGCCGTGCTCGTCGCTCACTGCTTCGCAGTTCGGTGGAAAAAAATCTAGATGAGAGTGCAAAAAATGTATCTTTAGTGACATGTTGCAATCAAGGCTTTTGTATGCCTTGAGGAGGTTTTTCCACCAACAACCTGTAGTTGTCTGCCTTGTTGTTTCCGAGAAAATTTATTGCCACTAACTGGAAGGCTTTCCATGCCGTCTTTTCCTTGCCACGCAGTGCATGGTCAAATGCATCATCTCGAAGAAGTTCACGAATCTGAGGACCAACAAAGACACCTTCCTTTATCTTAGCTTCACTTAACCTTGGAAATTTTCCACGGAGGTACTTGAAAGCGGCTTATGTTTTGTCAATGGCCTTGACAAAATTCTTCATCAGACCCAGCTTGATGTGTAAGGGTGGTAACAAAATCTTCCTTGATTCAACAAGTGGTGGATGCTGAACACTTTTCCTCCCAGGCTCCAATGAACTGTCAGAGTGGCCAATCTTTCTTGATGTAGTGGGAATCTCTTGCACGACTATCCCATGCGCAGAGAAAAACAGCAGTACTTTGTGTATCCAGTCTGCAGACCAAGCAAGACAGCAACAACCTTCAAATCGCCACAAAGCTGCCAGTGATGTTTGGTCATAGTTTATACACCTCAAAAGTTGTTTCATGTTGTCATAGGTTTCCTTCATTGGACTGCATGACCAACTGGAATTGATGGCAAAACATTGCCATTATGCAGTAAAACAGCTTTAAGACTCGTCTTTGATGAATCAATGAACAGTCTCCACTCATCTGGATCGTGAACGATGTTGAGGGCTGCCATCACACATCGATGTTATTGCAGGCTACAAGATCACCTTCCATGAAGAAGAATGGGACAAGATCCTTTTGACGGTCACGGAACATGGAAACCACAACATCACCTGCCAGGAGATTCCACTACTGTAGTCTGGAGCCTAAACAGCTCTGCCTTACTCTTGGGTAGTTCCAAATCCCTGACAAGGTCATTCAGTTCACCTTGTGTTATGAGGTGTGGGTGCAGAGGAGGAGGATGGGAGAAAATGTGGGTCCTATGACATTGATGGTTCGGGACCAGAAGTTTCATCCTCTTCCTCGTCTGACTCAAGTGAGAATGATTCTGGTGCACCAGGAACCAGCAGTCATTCTCCGTGGGGTACTGGGCGTATAGCTGATGGAATGTTTGGATAATGAACAGTCCACTTTTTCTTCTTTGACACACCTTTCCCAACTGGAGGCACCATGCAGAAGTAACAATTGCTGGTATGATCTGTTGGGCTCTCTTCAAATCATTGGCACTGCAAAAGGCATAGATTTCCTTTTCCTGTTCAACCACTGGAGAAGATTTGTTGCACAAGTGTTGCAGCATATGTGTGGGGTCCACCTCTTGTCCTGATCTCCAATTTTGCCAGCCAAAATAAAGGTGATAGACTTTCTTAACCATAGTGGTTATACTGCGCTTTTGTGATGCAAAAGTCACTTCACCACAAACATAGTGGAAGTTATCTGCACTGTTCACACAAGTACGAGGCATCTCTGCTCACTTTGGCTAAACAGAAATGTGTCCCTTTGCAAAATCAAACACTGACAAATAAGAGAGCACGACACTGTATGATTTCTAGAGCTGATATAGGGCAATTTGTTCAGCAGAGTGATGTAAGCTTCGTTATGATTGCATCATCCATGACTTCTAGGAATAACACGATGCAATTCATATCATGTATGACGCAATACCAGCTTCAGATTGCATCATTCATTGTTTTGCCTAAAAAGCAAGTACTGTCCAAACCCAGTCATAGATTTATTCATAGATCCAGTCAAAGATATATTTTAGTCATTTCTGGTTTAAATTGAGATCCCTTCCCTTTATAACTCACTTATCCTCTGCCATTCCCAAGTCAAGGGTAGTATATACTGACCCAATAGCATATCTTGAAAACTAGAGCCAATCAACAATTTTAAGCATCATTTTCGTTCTCAGTGACCCAGAATTAGTAAAGTTTGACTACATTTATTTCAGAGGCATTTTGACTGTAGAGCAGTGTTATTATATTATAATTATATTATTTCACCCAGTGGTTCCCACATCAAACCCGTAACTTCTAGTTGAGCTAGAGCAGCTCTTTCAGAAAGACATCCAATACTGAAGACTTCAAGTGATGGAGAATCCACAACATCCCTAGGTAAGTTGTTCCAAGGGTTAGTTTACTGAGAAGAAATTTGCACCTTATTTCTAACCTGAATTTGTCTAATTCCTTTCTTCTAATTCCTTCTTCATTAGAAAAACTACCAGTTAACTTGGTTTCTTATCAACCAGCTTCATAGGTCTTGGGTAACGCATTCTTTTTGGAGTTAATGGTTAAACTCAAGGGATGAAAGTGATCTGGTTGTTAGTTGTCATAGGGTAATCAGATTCATGAAGCCTGAACAGCTTTCTGAGTACATGTGATCCCTTCAGTGGAAGAGGATCTTGGCAATACCTGGTGCCAGGTTCATTTCAAGCTCTCCGCAAATTCAGGCAGGCTGTATTTGTCACACTCCTCACCTCCTGAAGCTTTGCAACCATAAGAACTAATAATATACTGTATTTTTTAGAAAACAAAAAGCTAGGAATCTGAAGAACAAGGTAGCAGCTTCAAAAAAGTGTTGGATACCAACCCAGTTCAAATGGAACCTTGCCTCTGGTAGACAGTAACACTAATATTAATGCCTACATATACTACAGTAAAGTAAGTTGCTCTGAATTTATTTGCAGTCTTACTTGGAACTGATGTATTGCAGAAAGTAGTTTGTTGCCGATGGTGTTTCCAAGCTTGGAAGCCCAGCATTCTGTACATCAGCTGTTTCATCACTTTCATCTCCCAACTACAAAAGAGAAGAAGTGGGCTGTAGTTCACAAAAGATAATGCTCTAATAAATTTGTTAGTCTCTAAGGTGCCACAAGTACTCCTGTTCTTTTTACAAAAGAGAGAGACATTTATACAAGACATTTATACACAATTAACAATACCAAAACCAAGATCATCAGGCCTTATTGTCTCACAAAATATATACCTTTGCTCATATACACTCTTAACAATAAGACCAAAGTGTATTTCCCATTACAACAAATTTCTCCCTTGTTGCAAGCTGCATCCCTATAGGAATGCCAGTGTACTGCATTCATATATACCTAAATTAAGAACCAGGGACACCTTCAAGCAGCATTGCAATTGCTTTTAAAACTGTATTAGTCTATATTCAAAAACCTTTCCTCCTTCATTATTAAGTTTATCACAGCTATGTACTTTTTGGACTGTGTTGCTCCCACTGTAGTTCTGGCCAATCTCCCTCCTGTCAGGTCGTGTAGGAGCCACATACTCCCACTGGCCTCACCCACCCCATATGCTTGCATAAAACCCCTCCCTTTACGGTGTCAATACCTTTTGATAGTCTAATTCAATTAGCCTATGTTTAGGTATGAGCCTGCTTTGCCCCAGGTCCTCTCTTCTTGCCCCTGCAACACTCTTGGAACCTGCGCCGCATGGATTTGGCATGGAGGGACTTCTGGAGGCTCAGTGGGAAGGGGGACCAGATCATTCCCATCCCAGCAGTTCAGAAGAAACACCAAACAACACTGAATATCCCAGAGTTTATTTGTATAACAGTAGTGGGTGTTTTTAGTTTTTACAAGAAAGGACTTCAAAAAGTAGTATCATGAAAAATAACTTTTGCAAAGTGGCCAACTAACTATACTCTGTGTACAAATCCTGCATTTGCACATATAAATCAAAGCCTAAGCACTCGGTTACCATTTTGATGCCCTAGTGTCCACATTTATGCACAAATGTAGGATTTGCAAATACACTTCATGTGGCTGCTTTAGAAAATAAAGTTTTTACATGATAGTTTGAAAATTGAAATAGGAAGCTAATATGAAATGAAATTAATACTTGTTTTGGAAGCACATATACTAAAATGGGAACGATACAGAGAAGATTGGCATGGCCCCTGCGCAAGGATGACACGCAAATTCATGAAAAGGGGGGGAGGGGTAGCTCAGTGGTTTGAGCATTGGCCTGCTAAACCCAGGGTTGTGAGTTCAATCCCTGAGGGGGGCTATTTAGGGATCTGGGGCAAAAAACAAACAAACAAACAAACAAAACAAAAAACTGTTAGGGACAGTACTGGGTCCTGTTAGTAAAGGCAGGGGAATGGACTCAATGACCTTTTAAGGTCCCTTCCAGTTCTATGATAGATATATATAATATATATATATATATATGGAGATATACCTGTGTGTGTGTGTGTGTGTGTGTGTGTGTGTGTGTGTGTGTGTGTGTGTGTGTGTGTGTATGTATATATATATATGCTTAATACTGTTCCGCTTATCCAGGAGATAGAATAAATGGTTACCTACCTAGGAATCTTTTTGTAACTGTTCTTCTTCGAGATATGTTGCTCATGTAGATTCCAAGTAGGCGTGCACGCGCCACGTGCACAGTGGCCAGAAGGTTTTCCCCTAGTGGTATCCATCAGTTGGCTCTGGAGCCCCCTGGAGTGGCACCATATATAGGGCCCTGCCAATCTCCCACCACTTCAGCGCCTTCTTGCCAGCTGACTCCAACAGAGGGGTAGGTGGGTGGGTCTTGGAATGGACATGAACAATACATCTCAAAGAACAACAGTTACGAAAAGGTAGGTAACCGTTTTTTCTTCTTTGAGTGCTTGCTCGTGTCGATTCCAAGTAGGTGACTCCCAAGCAGTTCCTAGGAGGAGGGGTCAGAGTTCATTGCGTCACAGATTGTAGCACCACTCTACCAAATGCGGCGTCGTCCCTGGCTTTGTTTGTAATCGAATAGTGTGCAGCAAAGGTGTGGATTGAAGAACATGTTGCAGCTATACAGATGTCCTGGATCGGGATCTGCACCAGAAAGCTACCAAGGATGCCTGCACCCTTGTGGAGTGTGGTGTCAGTGTGGGGGCAGGTATCTTTGCCAATCTGTAGCACACTCGGATACAGGACATGATCCACGATGACATTCCCTTCATTCTGTCTGCTATTGCCAAGAAAAGCTGAGCTCTCTTTCAAAATGGTTTTGTCTTTTCAAATAAAAAGCCAATGCCCATCTAACATTGAGGGAATGGAGCTTTTGCTCTCAGCTGCTGGAGTTTGGGTAGAAGACTGGAACAAAAATGTCCTGGTTTGAGTGGAATTAAGAGACTACCTTCAGAAGGAAGGCTGGGTGAGGTCGCAGTTGGACCTTGTCCTTACAGAAGATCATGTAAGGAGGCTCAGATGTCAGGGCCTTAAGTTCAGATAGCTTCCTGGCTGGTTAGAGCCACCAGGAACGCTACTTTCCAGGAAAGGTAAAGTAGTGAACACGTTGGTAAGGGCTGAAATGGGGGCCCCATTAGTTTAGACAGCACCAGGTTCAGATCCCATGCAGGGATCGGTTATTGCACTTGCGGGTGTAACCTATCTAGTCCTTTAAGAAAATGGCTGACAATTGGGTTAGCGAAGACTGATTGGACAGCAACCCCTATATGGAACGCTGAAATAGCAGCCAGGTGAACTTTTATTGAGGACACTGACAGGAGGGTGGTGAAGCACTGGAATGGTTTCTCTAGGGAGGTGGTGGAATCTCCTTCCTTAGAGGTTTTTAAGGTCAGGCTTGTCAAAGCCCTGGGTGGGATGATTTAGTTGGGGATTAGGTCCTGCTTTGAGCAGGGGGTTGGACTAGATGACCTCCTGAGGTCCCTTCCAACCCTAGGATTCTATGACAGACCTTGCTGCTTGACGTGTAACAGATAGTCTAAGATGACGGGTACTAATGACTGCATAGGTGGAGTGCCCCTTTGCATTGACCAAACTGAGAAGCTTTTCTACTTAGCTATGTACGTGGCCCTGGTGGATGGTTTCCAGGCCTGAACAAGCCAACTCCAAAGGGTTTAGCCATGGAGCTTCCATGCCATGAGATGGAGGCACTTGAGATTAGGATGCTGAAGGTGGCCATGGTCCTGCATGATCAAGTCTGGGACTAGGGGCAGACTGATTGGGGTCTCCACCGACAGGTCTAGGAGTGTGGTACATCAGTGCTGATGGGGTCCCCAATCCTTCCCGTCTGACCTTCAGGACAACTTTGTGAATGAGTGGGATGGGTGGAAATGCATAGAACAGATGGTCTTTCCAGGGAAGGAGGAATGCGTCTGCAATCGAGCCTGAGCTGTGATTCAGGAAGGAGCAGAACTGCAGACACTCCCTGTTATGTCTTGTTGCGAACAAGTCTATATGGGGAATCCCCATCATTGGAAGGTGCTGTTCAGGATGTCTGGGCGAATGGACTACTTGTGGTTGTAGAAAGACCTCCTGAGATGGTCCCCAACTTTTTCTGGGATCACAGAATCATAGAATAGAATCATAGAATATCTGGGTTGGAAGGGACCTCAGGAGGTCATCTCGTCCAATCCCCTGCTCAAAGCAGGACCAATTCCCAACTAAATCATCCCAGCCAGGGTTTTGTCAAGCCTGACTTTAAAAACCTCTAAGGAAGGAGATTCCACCACTTTCCTAGATAACCCATTCCAGTGCTTCACCACCCTCCTAGTGAAATAGTTTTTCCTAATATCCAACCTAAAACTCCCCCACTGCAACTTGAGACCATTACTCCTTGTTCTGTCATCTGCTACCACTGAGAACAGTCTAGATCCATCCTCTTTGGAACCCCCTTTCAGGTAGTTGAAAGCAGCTATCAAATCCCCCCTCACTCTTCTCTTCTGCAGACTAAACAATCCCAGTTCCCTCAGCCTCTCCTCATAAGTCATGTGCTCCAGACCCCTAATCATTTTTGTTGCCCTCCACTGGACTCTTTCCAATTTTTCCACATCCTTTTTGTAGTGTGGGGCCCAAAACCGGACACAGTACTCCAGATGAGGCCTCACCAATGTCAAATAGAGGGGAATGATCACGACCCTGATCTGCTGGCAATGCCCCTACTTATACAGCCCAAAATGCCGTTAGCCTTCTTGGCAACAAGGGCACACTGTCAGCTTCTCATCCACTGTAACCCCTAGGTCCTTTTCTGCAGAACTGATACCTAGCCATTCGGTCCCTAGTCTGTAGCAGTGCATGGGATTCTTCCGTCCTAAGTGCAGGACTCTGCACTTGTCCTTGTTGAACCTCATCGGGTTTCTTTTGGCCCAATCCTCTAATTTGTCTAGGTCCCTCTGTATCTGATCCCTACCCTCCGGCATATCTAACCAGAAGGGATCCCAGAAGGTAAGATGCCTCTAGGTCAGGCCTGCACAACATGCGGCCCAGGGGCCGCATGCGGCCCGCGTGGGCTCACTGTGCGGCCCACGGGGGTTGAGTAGATGGGCTCATTGTGCGGTCCGCGGGGGGGTGAGTAGGCAAGCGGCAGGTGAGGGAGGGGGGCTGAGTAGGCGAGCGGGCGGGCAGTGGCGGGGAATGAGTAGGTGAGCCGGGTGGGTGGAGGGCTGAGGAGGTGAGTGGGCGGGCAGTGGCGGGGGGGCAGGTGAACCGGCGAGCCAGAGGGGTGGGGCGCCGAGGAGGCGAGCGAGCAGGCAGTGGCGGGGGGTGAGTAGGCGAGCTGGGCGAGGGGAGCTGAGGAGGCGAGTGGTGAGTCGGTGGCTGACCTGTTCTACTGATCTGGTCTTGCTCCCATCCCCTCTCCCAGGGCTGGCGCCAGCAAAACAAGCAGGTGCTTGGGGCGGCACATTTCTAGGGGCGGCATTCTGGCGCCGGCCATCATAGGTGCCGACTCCGGGGCATGGGGGAAAAGTGTCCTTGCCGCCCCAGCTCACCTCTGCTCTGCCTCCGCCTGCTCCCCTGAGCACGCTGCCGCTGCTTCGCTTCTCCCCCCTCCCTCCCAGGCTTGCCACGTGTGAAACCGCTATTTCGCGCAGCAAGGCTGGGAGGGAGGAGAAGCCGAGCGGTGGGCGCTCAGGGGGGGCGGTGGTGGTGGAGCGGAGGTGAGCCGGAGCGGGGAGCGGTTCCTCTACCCCCCCCATTACTTCCTGCACCCCCCCCCCAGCTCACCTCTACTCTGCCTGCTCCCCTCAACGCGCCGCTGCTCCGCTTCTCCCTCCTCCCTCGCCTGAGAGGGAGGGGGGAGAAGCAGAGCGGCGGCACACCCGGGGGAAGCAGGCGGAGCGGAGGTGAGCTAGGGCGGGAGGTCACAGGGGGCCCGCAGGAAGCAATGCGGGGGAGGAGAAATGTGGCACGCAGGGGTAGGAGGCGGTGCTGGGGATTTGGGGAAGGGGTGGAGTTGGGGTGGGGCCGGGGGCAGAAGGGCACGAAAAAGAAAGGGGAGGCGGCCAAAAATTTTTTTGCTTGGCTCAGCAAAAATCCTAGAGCCGGCCCTGCCCTCTCCAAAGGTTGCAGCTGTCTGGAGGTGCCTGCCTTCCTCATTCACACCTCATTCATTCACAGGGCAATTGATTACAAAGTGGGGGGAATATCTTATTCTACTTCTAGCAAAAAGACATTTTTCTTTTACCTTAATTATACTACCTTAGGGGCCTGCTATAACATATTACCGAGGTTCAATACTGCTGTTTCGGTGGGGCGGCGCTGAGGAAGGAGGGTTTGTTTCCGCGGGGCAGGTGGCGCACCGGGGGGGGGGGATGTGTTTCGGCAGCGCTGGGGGGTTGTTTCCATGGGGCAGGTGGCGCTGGGGGGGGTTGTGTTTCGCAGGGGGCTGGGTGGCGCTGGGGGGAGCGTTGGCGATGCTCGGGGGGTTTCGGCCCTCAGCTGTTTTCTTTGGAGTAATATGGCCCTTGCTGCTTTACGAGTTGTGCAGGCCTGCTCTAGGTGTATTGAGTATCAGAGGGGTAGCCGTGTTAGTCTGAATCTGTAAAAAGCAACAGAGGGTCCTGTGGCACCTTTGAGACTAACAGAAGTATTGGGAGCATAAGTTTTCGTGGGTAAGAACCTCACTTCTTCAGATGCAAGTCTGGGTGTATTGAGTGTGTTATGCAGAAGTCACACAGCTTGAGGGCTTCCTGGCATAGAGGAGAGGAGTGTGCTCTACGCTGTCTGTTTATATAAAATATCATTATAGTATTGTCCGTCATGACCAATACACATTTTCCTTCCAGATGGGCTTGGAAGGTCTGGGAGGCCAGGCGTACTGCTCTTAGCTCTTTGCCATTGATGTGAAGCGAGAGCTCTGCTTGGGACCAGAGGCCTTGAGTCCAGAGCCTCCCTAGATGCGCTCCCCACCCCATCACTGAAGCATCTGTAAATAGAGTCAGCAAGGGTTGAGGTCTGGAGAAGGGCACTTCTGTCCAGACCGTTGGAGGATTGACCAACCACAGGAGAGTCTTGATAGCCAGTGGGGGAAGTGCAACTACCTTGTCCAAGCAGTTTTGGCTTGGGTGATACACTGAGACCTGCCAGAACCAGAGAGGCCTGAGCTGCAGCCTTGCACGCTGTACTACATATGTACATGCGGCCAATGTGCCCCAGAAGCTTCAGGCAGTTCTGTGCCCTGGTGGTGGGGTATCGTCCGGGGTCCTCTATGATGGAGCATAAAGCCTGTAAACAAGACTCTGGTAGGAATGCTCTGGCTTGTCTTGAATCTAGAACTGCCCCATGAACACTGAGTGGGAGTGAGGGCTGACTTTTATGCATTTACCAGCAGGCCTAACCTGTCAAAAATTTACTTTATTAGGTTTGTGTGTGCATCTACCTGAGCCCTGGTGCAGCTCTTGATCAGCTAGTTGTCGAGGTATGGAAACTCCTGAACCCCTCACTTCCCCAGGAAGGCTGCGACGACTGCCATGCACTTGGTGAACATGCGAGGGGCCATTAACAAGCCAAAGGGGAGAACTGTGAACTGGTAGTGGGTATGGTTCGCTACAACCCGGAGGAATCTTCTGTGATTGGAGATGATAGATACATGGAAGTATGCGTCCTTCAAATCGAGGGCGGCATACCAGTCCCCCGGATCCAGGGAAGGGATAATGGATCCCAAGGAGATCATACAGATCCTCAACTTCTTCATGAATCTGTTAAGATTTCGCGGGTCCAGGATAGGTCTGAGACCACCGCTGGCTTTCAGGATTAGGAAATAGCTGGAGTAGAAACCTCTGCCCCTTAGCTCCTGAGGGACCTTCTCTACTGCTCCCACTCTTAGGATCACTTGCACCTCTTGCGGTAGAAGCTGGTCTTGAGAAGGGTCACTGAAGAGGGACAGGGAGGGAGAATGGGATGGAGGTGGAGAACTGAACTGAAGTGAATATCCCAGTCCTATCGTGCGTAGCACCCAGCAGTCTGACATAATCTGGTCCCATGCAGGATAGAAGTGGGGTAAATGGTCCAAGAAACACAGGGGAGAAAGATCCGGTTCCTGAACTGGTGCATCGCCCTCAGGCACACCCTCAAAAGTTCTGGATGTTTTGCAGGTCTGGGACCCTGAGTAAAGGAAGGCCTCCTTGTATGGTTTCTGCCCCTCTTTCTGATGTAATCCTGCCTATGCTGAGATTGATAGAAGTGAGGAAGGGGTTAAGGTCTAAAGTGTTTCTTTTGTGGAGCCAGAGTATGAAGCCCCAGTGACTTGAGGGTGGCCCTGAAGTCTTTTAGGCTGTGGAGCCTCGAGTCTGTCTTCTTGGAAAAGGGGGATAATCCCCTGAAAGGGATGTCCTATATGGTCTGCTGGACCTCATACGGAGAGTCCCGAGGCCTGGAGTCAAGAGCTCTGCCTCATGGCTACAGCCAAAGACATGGTATGAGTCGCCGAATTGGCCACATTCAGGGCTGCTGTAACGAGGCCTTGGCCACCAATTTTCCCTCTTCCACAAGGCCAAGAAACCTGCCCTGCACTCCGTTGGCAGCAGCTCCATAAACTCTGACATGGCTCCCCAAGAGTTGGGGCTATATCTGCTGAGGATCACTTCATGGTTGGAAATCTGAAGCCCCCAGTAGAATATACTTTTCTACTGAAAAGGTCCAACTTCTTAGCCTCCTGGGCCTTGACACTTATTCATTTGCTGCTGCCACCAGGAGGAAGCCTGGTGGTGGGTGGGAATACAGGTATTCAAACCTCTTAGATAGGATGAAATACTTTCACTCCATCCTCTTTGCAGTAGGGACCAAAGAGGCTGGGGTCTGCAATTTTTAGCTGTGTCTTGGACGGTCTTAATAAGTGGTAGGTCAACCCGGGATCGGCTTGAAGGGGCCAGGATGTCCACCATAGGTTCTGAGGCCTTGGAAATGTCTTCAACTTGGAACCCCAGGTTCTGGGCCATTCTCTTCAAAAGTTGTCAGTGGACCTTGCTGTCATCAAGGATGGTTGTAGAGGAGGTCCCTGTCACAGCTTCGTCTGGTGAAAGGAAAAGGCTCTTGCTCCTGTCCTTCCGTTCCAAGGGAGTCACATGGTACTGGTTCCTCCAGTACAGCATCCAATTTGGTGCCATGAGGTTGGTCCTGCACCGAAGGGGGCAAAAGGGGGCTCTGCTCTCTGAGGCAATGGACAAAGACCACCTCGAATGCGACCACTGGGCTTGGTGGAACGCCATGGTTTCCAAAAGGGCCATTGCGCTGGTACCGGCCACTGCGTGGGCCAGGGAACAGGACAGAAAGACTGACCCATGTCAGTCCTTGAATGCCTATGCTCCGACCTGTGCCAGCTCCTCCTAGAAATATAGGATTCCGGCTCAGAGTCCGATGCGGAAGACTCTTTTCGTGCCTGACAGTGCCGGGGTAAAGACTAGTGCAGCATCATAGCTGGCTTGCTCCCAGATGGTACCGGGGAGCGGTGCTGGGGCAAAGAAGACCAATGCGGCACCATAGCCGGCTTCCCTCAGGATGGTTCCAGGAGTCTTTGCAGTGCCGGTGCTTTCGGGCCCAGTGCACACTCTCACCTGGTGGGAGACGGCGATACTGTGAAGGCTATTAGTTCCCTAGCTGCCTCAAAAGTTTCAGCCATGGAGAGCAGCTCCAGTGTGTCTCTCTGCAGCTCTCCCGAGGACGGGAGTCCATCGGCACTGGACTTAATAAATATAATATAATATAATATAATATAATATATGGAGATATACCTATCTCCTAGAACTGGAAGGGACCCTGAAAGGTCATAGAGTCCAGCCCCCTGCCTTCACTAGCAGGACCAAGTACTGATTTTGCCCCAGATCCCTAAGTGGCCCCCTCAAGGATTGAGCTCACAACCCTGGGTTTAGCAGGCCAGTGCTCAAACCACTGAGCTATCCCTCCCTAGCCCTTGACTGATCTCTCACTGGGACCGGAGTCATTGGTGCCGTGCTGGGTAGAGTAAGCGGCCTGGTGCGGGTCACACTCCGCTCAAGTCCTTTTGCAGTGCTAGCCTTGGCGTGGATGAGTGCCCCCCATTCAGATTTCTTCTGCTTCTTGAGTGGCACCGGCGACTGGCAGCAGTGCCGTGCACTGCCGTGAGCAGAGCCTCTATGTGCCAGAGAGCCCTGCCGGTGCTGAGAGTCTATAGACATAGTCCTTTTTTGGTGTAGAGGTCTCCCTCGTCAATGCCAGTGCAACTTCGCACCGCTGCAGACGTGCTGGGTGCCAGTTCAGCTGAACTTGGCTCCAAGTGGGGGCGAAGGGTGTCTCCATCGGGGGAACTTCAGCCTCTGATCCCTTTCCTTTTGAGCTCTGGGATGAAATCCCCTGCAGATCTTGCAGTGCTCCTTTTGATAGGATTCTCCCGGACACTTCAAGCAAGAAGTGTGAGGGTCGCTGTTGGGCACAGGCTTATTGCAAGACGTGCATGGTTTAAACCCTGGATACTGAGGCATGCCCCAGTCCCAGGACAGGAAAGAAGGGGGTGACCCCGATAAGCGGGTCCTAACTACACTAAAGTACTACATTAAACTAAATATACAATATATATGCCCAGGTTGACTAACAAACTAGTATAACTATATACAGGGAGAAAACGGTAAGACCACTACGGTAGCACTTGCAGATGCAAGAGAGAAACAACATTCCAGCCAACCATCACAGGTGGTAAGAAGGAACTGAAGAGGCCGGAGGCCGGCAGGACTCTATATACGGCGCCAGAAAGGTGCAACTCCAGGGGGCTCTAGAGCCGACCGATATATACCGCTAGGGGAAAATCTTCTGGCGACTGTGTATGCGGTGCGCACACACCTACTTGGAATCAACGTGAGCTAGCACTCAAAGAACAACAAACCAGAATTATAGGAGTTTTAAAAAACAAACTCCATCGCACACACAAAAAGAGAACGAACTTTGGGCATTTTAAGCCCAAGCCATCGCTTTGTTCCCAGGACTCAGAAACCAACTTTTTATACTGGATGTTTTCACTTTAAAGTTTTCACCCGGAGTAGCAACTTTCATTTAAGTTCAATAACATAATCTTTTTTTTTTTCTGATTAAATATATACCTTAACTCTGTCTCTTAAGTTTTGCCCAAATACAAATGCTTGCTGTGCATTGTGCTCTGACTTCTCGCCGTTTTCATCCTCTGAAGTATTGTTAGACTCATTTTTCTGACATTTTCTCACCTAAAGGAAAAAAAATGGAGAAAAATTAAGCCTAGAGAAATTAGATCAGTTTGTTGAATAACATTTTTGTTAAAAACTATATTTTTTCCTTTCCAATAATTTTCATTAATGCTATGCACTAGGAACAAAGGGGGGCTCCAAAGAGGATGGAGCTAGGCTGTTCTTAGTGGTGGCAGATGACAGAACCAGGAGCAATGGTCTCAAGTTGCAGTGGGGGAGGTCTAGGTTGGATATTAGGAAAAACCGTTTCACTAGGAGGGTAGGGAAGCACTCGAATGGGTTACTTAGGGAAATGGTGGAATCTCTATCCTTCGAGGTTTTTAAGGCCCAGCTTCACAAAGCCCTGCCTGGGATGGTTTAGTTGAGGTTGGTCCTGCTTTGAGCAGGGGGTTGGACTAGATGACCTCCTGAGGTCTCTTCAAACCCTAATCTCCTATGATTCTACAAACACATCAATGTTACTATAAAATTTGTCTATGGATAAATATACATATTACAGTGATAGTGATAGGAAAAACCCACAATAAATCAGCAATTAATGTAAGAACATTAGAACAGCCATACTGGGGGTCAGACCAAAGGTCCATCTAAGTCCAGTATCCTGTCTTCCATCAGAGGCTGGTTCCAGATGCTTCAGAGGGACAAAACAGGGCAGTATATCAAATGATCCATCCCGTCATCCAGTCCCAGCTTCTGGCAGGCAGATGTTTAGGGACACCTAGAGCATGGGGCTAATAGCCACTGATGGATCTATCCTCCATGAACAATTGGACCCCAATACAAATATTGACTGGACCAGATAGAATAGTTCATCTAGAGATCCAACGTAACGGTTGAAGAGGAAATACTTCACAGAATAGAGACACCTATTAGACCTATATGCATTACAGTTTCTTTATAACTGCAATGTTTCAAATACATTCATAAAGATCATTTCTAAAGAGAATAATTGCAAGGTTCCACTTACTTGCAGGCTGTTTTTTTTCCCCTTTAGATGCCATTTAGTGGCCAAAAACATAGGGGACAGAGGTGGGGGAATTATGATGTCTGTTAACACACAGACACGGCAAGCTCCCCCTCTTAAGGCTGCTTAAAATTTCCCATTATAAGCCCTTGCTTTCAGTTGTGTATAGGTTTATCAAACTTTAAGCCATCAGGCTGATATTTTCCACGTCTGCTCTCTGCCCTGGACATATTTTTTTCCAAGCTACAGTGAAAACGATTAAGCCACTTCCACTGTCTAGGTGACTCAGCTCAGAAACTTCCTCCTCCCTTGGGAGTCACTGAAAGGTGCATTCAGCTGGTTTCAGTGGCTCATTTCCTGCCCCACTTCTCCCAGGCTTTGCCACTACACTACTTTCCAGGCTGCTAGCTCGCTATCCTGGACTTCTAGTTCCCTCTGCTTCCTGGCTGCAGGCCAGATTTTCAGCTCTATGTTCTTGACCCCCTGCTGTCTGGGTCCATGGAACAGTGCAAGAAGCAGGCACTGGAATACAACTAGCTCCCCCTTTGGGGAAAGCTGGACAGCAATGAGTAGCTGCAGGGCAGCAGGTCACAGAGAAAATGAAAGGTTAGTGAAGTCCATGGCAAAATACTATAAAAAATGCCGAATTCTACAACTACGGAATTGGAATCCACAGGGTCCTGACTGAGATGAATGGGGCAGCTCACACCTTTCAGAGCTATTGTTTCCAGCAGACTCACTGCATCTGTTGTCCTCTGTTCATGTTTTCAAGGATATTTACACAGCCAAGCATGATTTTTTTTTAATGGAAGGTCAGATTCTGGAGTACAATTCTGTGGCAAGCAGGAGTGCAAGTAGGGTGGTACCTGCCAGTTCACAGTACCGGCAAGAGCTTTTTAGCAGGTACGGGGTACCGGAAAGACTTGGGGCTAGCCCCCCCCCCAAGGGGGAGGGGCTGCGCTCTGCTCCTTAAAGGAGCAGAATGCGGCTAGAGAGGGCATTCATTCTTTAAATGGCTTTAACAGCACAATACATATTCTAACAAACTTAAACAAAGTCTAACATGCATTTTGTTAACTGGAACTGGAGCAGCAAAACAAAGAAAACAAATGCCTCATTTTCCAGCTTTGTGGGTGAGAGAACTATAAGTGAAGATTATAATGCCAGACACTGATGGCCTTAAACCAGCTGCCTCAGGAATCTGCCAAGAACTTCGCTGAAAATATGTTCCTCATCTTAGCAATGGAGCCAAGACTTATCACACATCTGCCCACCTTTATTCAAATGAAGCTCCTTCTGATCTGACAGCTCAGGCATTGTCAGTTTCATCTAGAATAATTTACGAATTTGGAACCTAATCCTGTAAATCCTTAATCATTTGATCAATCCCACTGAAGATAATGGGACTGTTTGCATGACTATGTACCCCTTTTGTGGACTGGTAAGAGTTTCAGGAGTCTGTTCCTATAAAGGAAGTTGAATCCCCCATTGAAAAGCAATGTTTGGGTACAATACCATAAAGCAGTTTAGGATACAGTTCTAATTACATTTTACATACTATTTGTTCTACAGACCCCCTCCATTAAGGACACAGGATGGACACTGAATGAGGCACAAAGTGGCAAGAAGAAATAGGATATTCTCTTATATTTAAGGTACTGAACTGAGACCCAGGAGAGCTGGTTTATTCCTGGCTCTACTACAGATTTTGTGCATGATGTTGGATAAGATTATCTATTGTGACAGGATCAGGCCAGATGGCTACAGGAGAGTGATGGAAGGCAGCTATATAAGACTCAGATTAAGCAGGTCCCTTTTCCCTGGGTAAGGTAACAGGGGAGGTTCCAGAACAATCAGGAACTTGCTGGAACCAATTAAGGCAGGCAGGCTAATTAGGACATCTGGAGCCAATTAAGAAGCTGCTAGAATCCATTAAGACAGGCAGGCTAATCAGGGCACCTGGTTTAAAAAGGACCTCACTGCAGTCAGTGAGGGGTGTGCGAGGAGCTGGGAGCAAGAGGTACGCAAAAAGCTGAGAGTGAGTAGGCGTACTGCTGGAGGACTGAGAAGTACAAGAGTTATCAGACATCAGGAGGAAGGTCCGGTAGTGAGGACAAAGAAGGTGTTGGGAGGAGGCCATGGGTAAGTAGCCCAGGGAGTTGTAGCTGTCACGCAGCTATTAAAGGAGACACTAAAGACAGCTGCAATCCACAGGGCCCTGGGCTGGAACCCGGAGTAGAGGGCGGGTCCGGGTTCCCTCCATCTCCCCAACTCCCTATTTGATATAAGAGGAGTTGATCTGGACTGTGGGTCCCACCCGAGGGGAAGGTCTCTGGCCTGTCCCCCGATCCATTAGGTGGGTCAGCAGAGACTGCGGGGGATTGTTCTCCTTTTCCCCATGCTGGCCAGTGATGTAGTTAGCCGAGTGAACAGCAGGTTTGTGCCACTAACAAAAGGAGCCAAACTGAGGACTGCCGAAAACCTCTGAGGCTAGCAAATCCACCAGAAAATGCAGAACCCACCAAGGCAGAGGAGGAACTTTGTCACACTATGTACATGCACAGAGGGCCAAATTAAGGTTGCACTGACAACCTTTATTCTGGCATTTTTAACATCTGAGCGCATATCTTTGCGATCTTAAAGTTCTGGTAACAGTTTCTCAGGACATGCTCTTTTATACGCCTCTTGACAGCAGAGCAATGTGATTGCACTAGGAGGCAATGTCACCACATGTGTGCCACTGAAATGTACCTGCCACAACCCTTCTAACACACGGAAGAAAACTGGGTGTCTGGCTAGAGACAGAAGTAGCTGTAAACACCAAAGAGGTGGCTTTTACACTTTGTTATAACATGCACTGTAAACGTATGTGTGTAAATCCCCAAATAATATTGTGCAAGGTCATCTTGGTCAAATGGAAAGAAAAAAAAAATCTAGATTCATACATTTTAATTCCAGAATGGATTCAATCATTATGATCATCTAGAATGACCTCCTGCATAAGTGGGGCCATAGAATGTCGCCCAAAAACTCCGGCGGCGACGACTGCAGTAACTTGTGGTTGGGCTAGAGAATCTTTTCAGAAGACATCCACAATATAGATTCAAAAATTTCAAAAGGAGAATCCACCACAAGTTTTGGTAAGGTGTTCCAATGGCTAATAACCCAAACATTTAAAAATGTACACCTTATTAAACATTCCGATGCCTTTGGTCGTTTTTTCGTAAAGAACCCCTTGCTATCAGAAATCTCCCCATGTGAGTACTTATTATAGATTGTGTTCAAGTCGCCTCTTGCTATTCTCCTAGATAAAATAAACAGACAGATTCTTCAGTCTCTCACTATAAAGAAAGGTTTTCAAGACCTCAAATGATTCTTATAGTTCTTCTGAACTCTTTCAATTTTTAAATATCTTTTTTGAAGTGTGGATACCAGAACTGGACACAGGATCCAGTAATGGTTTCAGTAATGTCATATACAGAGGCAATATCACCTCCTCACATCTACTCAACATTCCCCGGATTATAAACTGATAGCTCATGTTCAGTTGGTTATCTATCATAACCCCCGAATTCCTTCTCAGAATCATTACTTTCCAAAATACAGGCCACCCATCCTGTAAGTACAACCTACATTCTTTGTTCTTCAATTATGATCTTGCCTGTGAACTTATTAAAACAGTTTTGATTGCATGCACTTTATCAAGCCATCCAGATCACTTTGTGCAATTAAGCTGTCATTTACCACTCCACCAGTTTTTTTTTTTTTTTTTTTTAATATCTGAAGACTTTACGAGCAATTATTTTAGATTTTCTTCCCCTGGTATCAAGTTTCTTTGATGTGACCTATTTGCCATAAAACCATGTCAACAGGAATTCATTTTATTACTCTTCTGTAGTTCCGTATTAAGTCTCAAAAACTATTCCATTATTTTGCCTGGAGGGTCAATGCCCGGTTAACGGGCTTATCATTACTTAGGTCATCCCATTTATCCTTGAAAAAATATTGGCACATTAGCTATATGTACCTACATTCCTCCAGCTTCCATCCAAGACACATCACACGATCCATTGTCTACAGCCAAGCCCTAAGATACAACTGAATTTGCTCCAACCCCTCAGACAGAGACAAACACCTACAAGATCTTTATCAAGCATTCGTAAAACTATAATACCCACCTGGGAAAGTGAGGAAACAGATTGACAGAGCAAGACGGGTACCCAGAAATCACCTACTACAGGACAGGCCCAACAAGGACAATAACAGAACACCACTGGCCATCACATACAGCCCCCAGCTAAAACTTCTCCAGCACATTATCCACGATCTACAACGTACCCTGGAAAATGATCCCTCACTCTCACAGACCTTGGGAGGCAGGCCAGTCCTCGCTTACAGACAACCCCCCAACCTGAAGCAAATACTCACCAGCAACTACACACCACACCACAGAAACACCAACCCAGGAACCTATCCCTATAGCAAACCTTGTTGCCTACTCTGTCCCCATATCTACTCTGGCAACACCATCAGAGGACCCAACCACATCAGCCACACCATCAAGGGCTCATTCAACTGCACATCTACTAATGTTATATATGCCATCATGTGCCAGCAATGCCCCTCTGCCATGTACATTGGCCAAACCGGACAGTCCCTCCGCAAAAGAATAAATGGACACAAATCAGACATCAGGAATGGTAACATACATAAGCCAGTAAGTGAACACTTCAATCTCCCTGGTCATTCTATTACGGATTTAAAAGTCACTATCATTGAACAAAAAAACTTCAAAAACAGACTTCAAAGAGAAACAGCAGAACTAAAATTCATTTGCAAATTTAACACCATTAATCTGGGCTTGAATAGGGACTGGGAGTGGCTGGCTCATTACAGAAGCAGGTTTTCCTCTCCTGGAATTGACACCTCCTCATCTATTATTGGGAGTGGACTACATCCACCCTGATTGAATTGGCCCTGTCAACACTGGTTCTCCACTTGCGAAGTAACTCCCTGCTCTCCATGTGTCAGTATATAATGCCTGCATCTGTAACTTTCACTCTGTGCATCTGAAGAAGTGAGGTTTTTACTCACGAAAGCTTATGCCCAAATAAATCTGTTAGACTTTAAGGTGCCACCAGACTCCTTGTTGTTAAAGTATGGTAATGGATCAAAAATTGAGATAGGAAACAAAGTAGAATTTAGAAAACATGACCTTTGAGTAAAAGTTGAAAAACTGGGCAAGTTTAGTCTAGAGAAGAGAAGACTGACAGGGGACCTGAGAACAGTCTTCAACTATGTAAAAGGCTGTTATAAAGGGGACGATGATCAATTGTTCTCCATGTCCACCAAGGCTAGAACAAGAAATAATCTGCTTAGTTTGCAGCAAGGGAGATTTAGGTTTGCTATTTCAAAAAAATAAATAAAAATAAACTTAAACTACTTAAACATTTAAAAATAGATATAAAAATCAAATAATTCAGATTTAATATCTTTCTGCCTAAATATTTAGATTCCAAAAAACGCGAAAACTGAGTTTGGAGTAAATAGTCTCAGTAACAGTGATCTAGTAGTGCTACTTCCATACTTAACATGGCACCATATATTTACTCATGTAACAAGAGGCCTGGACTTGACATGACTTTCAGCCATCTTGTGTATGGACTTAGAGTCATCTTGGATGCTCAGCCACCTTAAGTTGGAAACAAACGACAGGGTCAGGAGAACTAGAGCTTGATGGAGGCAGGCAAAGAGAAAAGTATCAGCTGCAGCATTACTAACAGGGACAGATATATATTCACAAAGTCATGCGCACTGGAAGAGAATGGACAAGCTAACCTGGAATTTTTGCAGTTTCTTACTGGTAATAAAAAGTATGAGGTGTTGCTGATGCAAGTGTATCCCACTAGTGGAGCATAAAGATAAGTAGACCTTGAAGTTTTTACTAGCTTTGAAAAATACAATAGCTAATGAGTTGGTGGTCTTAGGCATGTGAACCTCTCTACAGTCAAAATGATTGGTTAGTGTGTTTTTTTTCATAGCTGCGTTTTAAGAAAATTAATTGGTTAAGAGAAATCCTCTTTTAACTATATAATGAGGGTCAGAAACAAGCTCGTTGAGTCAAGACCAAAGCTGCTAGGATTTTTAACCCCGGCACGACTAGACTGTGTAGAACTGGAGCCCCGGAAATGATTGGGTCCTGACTGGCCACTGGGAGATGTCCATCTGCTTTATTGGGAGTGGTGAGCATTAGATGCTTGGCATGTGAATTCTGTTGATTGATTATTAATTGCTAATAAATACATGTATATGTTTAAGTATGTTTACTGTGTGATAAAGGCTCCTTCACTGGGCCAAGGTACTGTTAACCTGTAGAAGGTAACTGGGCCCTGGGAAGGGGGGTGGAGGCCCCAAATCGTGCGGGTGATGGAATTGGTGGAGATGTGGGCACCCTAAGGTCCTCTGGACCAAATCAATCGAGCCTAACACAGTAAATCACAGTAGGATACAACACTGATGTCCTTGTGCCTTACCAAAGTTAGCAACCAAGTGGCAGAATGGCCATCCCCAGACACCAAGGAAGAGGACTCCTAGGGATGGGGGCTAGATGAGAAGCCCACCCTCTTTGCTAAATAGGTAGAACGAGGTCCGTGCCCATGGGAACAGGATGCATTCCAGGGAAAGGAGGCACCTGAATCTTCTTGTAAGGGGTTTGAAGTGTATATGAAGTTGAAACCAAAGAAAGATGCTATAAAGGCGGCAGTCAGCCAGGCATTATGGAAATGACAATCTTTTGAGGTTGGTGTTATTCCAGGAAAGGCAACTGGAGGGTTGTCAATTGGAGCTGGGAAAAGTTAGAGATAACCTGAGCCAAATTAAGGCATCTCAGTGTGCTTGTGCAGCCTCAGCATTACAGACTGCAACTGCTCTGCAGACAAAAGCAGGAGAATGTGACCAATGGAAATTGCAAATAGACAAGCTAACTGAGGAAGTGACTACCTTGCAGCAGAAACTGGGAGATGCACACGCCAGCAGTTAGAATAGTCCTTAATGAAAAACAGGATTGGGGCCATACAAACTGACCATTCAGTCTGCAAACAGATAGAAAAACTAAAACATATGTTGGGAGCCCATAGGGACATCATGGCAGCAGTAAGGGATAAGAGTAGTGTAGGTGCAGACCATGGGGATACTTTAAACCCCCATGGTCTGCACCATGATACTTGGGACAGGGTTAATTGGATCGATCCCGAGCCAATAGATCATGGGTTATACCTCTCCCCCTCCCCCAATGCCTTCCCTGAAGTGCCACATTCCTCCTTGAAAGGGAGTTACAGAGTTTGGGGTCAGATATGTGGCTCACTAAACCCATTGCCCCGATAATTAACAAAACAGTCAAAAACAGAACCCCTCTCCGAAGGCACTGGAAACAGACAAATGAGGGAGAAAGTAACAATAACTACTGATCTCACCTTGGAACAGATACAGGCAGCTGCCCAGATGTTGGGGCTCTTACACAGAGATACATGTATGGATTAGAGACAGTGCAATCGATACAACAACCTGGGTGGAGGGTGGCAGACTATAAGGCGGTAGCCCAAGCTTGTACTAATGCTTCTGATTGGGCTGTAATTAAGAATGCCATAGAGAATTTGGATGTGGATGTAGGGAGATGGAATTGAGTGAAGGAATTAAGGAAGGTGGTTATGTTAGCAAGGCAGTTACGTAAACTGTTCCACCTGACGGAACAGGGCCCCAGTGAATCCCCAGAATTGTACCTTACTAAGAAAGAGGTCCTGGTTATAGCTGCTGGGATCGTACAAGCTGCTGATAACCCCACTTTTGACACCCCGGGTTTTAAGACTGCAGTGGTGGATGGTTTAAATCCTAAAACGAAAGTCATTTGGGGACCTGTGGATGTAACTAGGGACTATGAGACCTTAAGGCAAGAAATTTTTAGTGCGGCCATAATTTTCCAAGAGACACAGGGTGAAGCAGGAAAAGGGCATAAGGACAGGAGAATGGAACAGGTCCAGACAGTAACCTTCACTATCAATGGATCCCCACACCACCAAGGGAAATTGGGCAGAAAAGGGGCAAATGTACAATGGAATGGTAGAGGTAGAAGACGGGGAGCAAGCTTGGGCAACTGGGGACCAAGAGGGGGATATGGATGTCAGATGCGAGGAAGAGGGTACGTGACTGAGGGTGGAAGGGACGGGTTGAGAATAGAGGCACCAGAAAGATATGGAATGGGAGACGCATGGGTGAGTTATTGCAGAGGGTCATGCAGACAGAGAGGCAGGAGGAGATGGGGCTCTCTGAAATCCCATAACGGATTTGGAGCCATTGGCACCATCTCATTAGGGATGCCCGGCTCCCCAGACTCCTACTGATGTAGTGGCCACTGTAGGGGCAATAATGGGGAGACCAGGGAAACAAACATGCTATGGAGTATCAGTATGTGTACTTGGAGAGCTATGGCTCCCCAAGGATGCAGTGGGAACTGAAGATTCAACACAACTAGTATCATACACAGGGGAGACAGTGAATGCAATCATAACATAGCCAATCATGACCTGAAAAGGGAACCAGGAGTCATGGATAAAATATTTTGTTCAGGTAGAGAATCAGGCTGGAGGTAGGGGCAAAACAGATGGAATATTGGGAATGCCCTACCTTAAAAGGGAAAAGCTGGTTGTGGACTTAACTAATGGATTTTTATGGACAAATAATGGGAATTCAGTAAATGTACCTTTTTATGTTATAAATCCCATAGATAGATGTACAGCAGTTCAGGCTCAGGAAGGAGGGCAGGTAAATGACCGGGACCCATGGGTGGAAAGGTTCCCTGAGGTATTGGCCAAAAATAAATTGAAATGCAGGAAAATTGATGCAGAAGTCTTGATAAGAGGACCTGATCCCTCCCCACAGCACCAATACAAATATCCCCAGGAGGCGGAGGAAGGAATAAAAGTAACCATAGAAAGTTTGTTAGAAGGCAGCGATATTGTACAAATAGCCAGTACTGACAATGCCCCTGTTTGGCCTGTACTCAAGGGCTATGGGACGACTTGAACAAGGACAGTGGATTTTAGAGCACTGAATGCAGTAACTTCAGCCTCTGCTCTAGTGGTGGCTAAATACCAAGAACTAGTTCCCCCAGTAGCAACCAGAGCACAGTGGTTTTCAGTGACAGATTTAGCAAATGCTTTCTTTCCCATTCCCTTATATCCAGAGTCTTGGTACAAATTTGGTTTAACCTATAGGGGACAGCAATTCTGTTTCATGAGAATGCCCCGGGGTTTCATAACACACCTGCAATTTGTCACACCCATGTGGTCAAAATGTGGGGAAAATTGGCACCTGGAGACCAAAAGAAGGTAGCATCCTATGTTGATGTTATACATGTGCATGGAACTGACTGGGGATAAGTCAATAGACTCACTGAAAATGTGGTAAGGATTATCCAAGAAACCAGGTTTAACGCTAGCAGAGCCAAGGCCCAATTGATACAGCAAGAGGTAAAATATTTATGGGTTATATTGGGAAAGGAGGGACGAACCTCAAATGCACAATGGGTGGAACTAATTGGGAAACTTCCAGCCCCCACTGATGTAGCATCATTAAGTGCTCTGTTAGGAACTTTGAATTTCTCAAGA
Organism: Chrysemys picta bellii; assembly: GCF_011386835.1. NCBI lineage: Eukaryota > Metazoa > Chordata > Testudines > Emydidae > Chrysemys > Chrysemys picta. The sequence continues at coordinate 1,405,105 of NC_088815.1, read as the reverse complement.
GATTTTATTGAAATGTATGCTGCCAAAAGTCGCCCACTGTATTTTCTTCTAAAGAAAGGGTGGCAATGGGCATGATCAGGCAAAGGCATTACTAATCCTGAAAGAAGATCTAGCCCAGCTCCCGGCCCTAGTGTACCCAAAGGTGAGGGAGCCATTTATCCTACAATTGGTACTGATGTAGCACTAGGAGCACTGCTGTTAGAATCATAGAATACCCGAGTTGGAAGGGACCTCAGGAGGTCATCTAGTCCAACCCCCTGCTCAAAGCAGGACCAATCCCCAGACAGATTTTTGCCCCAGATTCCCTAACTGGCCCCCTCAAGGATTGAATTTACAACCCAGGGTTTTTGCAGAAACAAAACACGGGAAAGTTACAACCCATTGTTTATGGATGTAAAATGCTAAGCAGTGTGGAGCAAACACTTTTTCACAAGGGGTAAAATTGTTTGGCCCTAGTATGGGCCTTGCAGCCCTGGGAATACATGACTGGGGGATCCCAAATCATAGTACAAACAACACATTCTACACTGAAGTATACTACATCAAGAAAAGCCTAGGGGGTACAGATATCCAAACCTTGGTTGGCACAATGGACTTTGGCCCGCATAAACCGGGGGATAACAGTAGAAAAAGGAAAAATACTATCCTCTGTACCATACAGATTAATAGTGCAAGGACAAGAACATGAGTGCCCCCTCCCATAAAAGGATAGAGTAGCCAGTGGTTTCAGCATTGGCCTGCTAAACCCAGGGTTGTGAGCTCAATCCTTGAGGGGGCCACTTAGGGATCTGGGGCAAAAATCAGTCCTTGGTCCTGCTAGTGAAGACAGGGGGCTGGACTCGATGACCTTTCAAGGTCCCTTCCAGTTCTAGGAGATAGGATATCTCCATTAATTTATTTATTTATTTACCCTACAGAGAGCATGGAAAGAAGGCATGCAAATTTAGTTTGTGGATAGGCCCAGCTATTACAGTGAAGGGAGAGCTAAGACAGGATTTGGAGCAGTAAAGGTTACTAACCAGGAATTAAAGGGACCAGTAAAACCACACTCAGCACAGGCTACTGAAGTGGTGGCAGTCCTAAACGTGTCACAGACAGCAGATCAAGACGCCACACTGGCAATATTCACTAACTTGGATTGGGTATGCAGAGCAGTGATAGTTTGGTTACCCATTTGGGCAGCTAGGGACATGTGCACAGGAGACAGAAAGACAGTAGCTCATGAATGACACTTGGAATAAGTGACGGCCTTAATCAAGAATAGAAAGGGAGATACTTATGTTACACATGTTAAAGCACATCAGAAACCGTGAAGTGAGGAAGGAGATTTGAATAACAGAGCAAATGTGTTAGCCAAACAAGGGGCTCTGCTCACACATTGTGAAGAAAAGGAGGTAATCAATGTAGTAACTAGAGCACACAAACAGGTGGTAAGCCCAGAGTTATTGGATTTGCAAGCCCTACAGGAAGGGGACAAGGAGATGGAACAACTGCTGGAGCACAAAACAATCAAAGGGAAAGGGTACATACACAAAGACCTGGATGGTTTGAACCTCAGGGAACAGCCCAAAAGATGGTTAGTGCCTAAACAAATAAGGACTGAATTAATTCAATATGTGCACAAGTGATGGCATTTTGGGGTGGACAAAACAGTGGAAAGGGTCAAAGATACGGTTGGTGGCTCACTCTTAGGGAAGATGTAAAACAGTGGTGTAATAATTGTCTGCAATGTGTAGTGGTCAATGCTGATCCAAAAGTTACAGAAGGGTCCTATCACCCACTAAAGAATTGAGGGCCCATGGGCCCAGTTACAAGTAGATTACATAGGACCTCTACCAGTCACCCACAAAATAATAAGTATTGTTTGATAATTGGAGACCCATTTACAAAATGGATAGAAGCGATTCCACAAAGATTAACACAGCTCTCACTACAGCCCAACAATTGTTTAAGGGGCGGGGGGATAGCTCAGTGGTTTGAGCATTGGCCTGCTAAACTCAGGGTTATGAGTTCAATCCTTGAGGGAGCCACTTAGGGATCTGGGGCAAAATCAGTACTTGGTCCTGCTAGTGAAGGCAGGGGGCTGGACTCAAGGACCTTTCAAGGTCCCTTCCAGTTCTAGGAGATGGGATATCTCCATTAATTTAATTTAATGTAGTGTTTAGTCAGTAGGGATTGCCTAAGGAAATCGATTCGGACCAAGGGCCACACTTCATTGGGAAAGCTATGCAAGAACTGTGTAAAATACTGGGATTCAAACTAAGATTCCATATTGCGGGCCAGTCTCAATCCTCAGGACAAGTAGAACGAACCAATCGTACTTTAAAGGATGTTTTGAAGAAAATGGTTAAAGAAAATGAAAAAGATTGGGATGAACCATTGTCTTTAATTGTACTGGCCTTAAGGTCTGTTCCAGCGAGCCATGGTTATACCCCCTTTGTAGCAATGACGGGAGGGACATGAGGATACCTGAACACTGGAGGCTAGCTGTAGATATCCCAGATGGGTGGGAGCCCAAAGTATTAAATGATCAATGGATTCAGGCCCTAACAGAAAAACTACCAGGAATCCACCAAAAAATAGCAAAACAGCTGGGTATTAATATTAAAAAAGTGAATAAAAGACTGGGCTGGATAAAGAATCCTCTCAAATGGAATGCTGGAGACCAAGTAATGTATCATAAATTTCCAGAGAAGGACCATTCTCTGGGGATGAAATGGGAAGGTCCAGTGACCATTGTAGAAAAAGTCTGCCCAACAGTATATCTGGTAGAAATTTGGGCAAGCAAACAAAACAAGGCATGGTTAAAATAGTTCCATTCTTCACAGTTGAAATCATGGAAAGGGTGTTTTAAGCCATAACGAGTCCTGTGGCACCTTATAGACTAACAGACGTATTGTTCCATACTCCTAATAATTTTTGTTGCCCTTTTTTGAAACTTTTCCAATTCTAATGTATCTTTTTTGAGATGGGGCGACCACATCTGCATGCAGTATTCAAGATGTGGGCGTACCATGGATTTATATAGAGGCAATATGATTTTTCTGTCTTATTATCTATCCCTTTCTTAATGATGCCCAACATTCTGTTCACTTTTTTGATTGCCGCTGCACATAGAGTGGATGTTTTCAGAGAACTATCCACAACGACTCCAAGATCTCTTCCTTGAGTGGTAACAGCTCATTTAGACCCCATCATTTTATATGTATAGTTGGGATTATGTTTTCCAATGTGCATTACTTTGCATTTATCAACATTGAATTTCATCTGCCATTTTGTTGCCCAGTCACCCAGTTTTGTGAGATCCTTTTCTAGCTCTTTGCAGTCTGCTTGGGACTTAACCGTCTTGAGTAGTTTTGCATCATCTGCAAATTTTGTCATCTCACTGTTTACCCCTTTTTTCCAGATCATTTATGAATACGTTGAATAGGACTGGTCCCAATACAGACTCCTGGGGGAAACCACTATTTACCTCTCTCCATTCTAAAAACTGACTATTTAGTCTTACCCTTTGTTTCCTATCTTTTAACCAGTTACCAATCCATGAGAGGACCTTCCATCTTATCCCATGATAGCTTACTCTGTGTAAGAGCCTTTGGTGAGGGACCTTGTCAAAGGCTTTCTGAAAATCTAAGTACACTATATTCACTGGATCCCCTTTGTCCACATGCTTGTTGACCCCTTCAAAGAATTCTAATAGATTGGTGAGGCACAATTTCCCTTTACAAAAACCATGTGGACTTTCCCCCAACAAATTATGTTCATTTATGTGTCTGACAAATTTTGTTCTTTGTTCTAGTTTTAACTAGTTTGCCCGGTTTGGAAGTCAGTCTTACCAGCCTGTAATTACTGGGATCACCTCTGGAGCCCTTTTAAAAATGGGTGTCATATTAGCTATCCTCCAATCATTTGGTACAGAACTGATTTAAATGATAGGTTACAAACTACAGTTAGCAGTTCTGCAATTTCACATTTGAGTTCCTTCAGAACTCTTGGGTGAATACCATCTGGTCATGGTGACTTATTACTGGTTAGTTTATCAATTTGTTCCAAAACCTCCTCTAATGACACCTCAATCTGGGACAGCTCCTCAGATTTGTCCCCTAAAAAGAATGGCTCAAGTTTGGGAATCTCCCTCACATCCTCAGCAGTGAAGACTGATGTAAAGAATTCATTTAGTTTCTCCACAATGGCCTGATCGTCCTTGAGTGCTCCTTTAGCATCTTGATTGTCCAGTTGTTTAGCAGGCTTTCTGCTTCCGATGTATTTAAATGTTTTTTTGCTATTACTTTTCGAGTCTTTGGCTAGTAATTCTTCACATTCTTTTTTGGCCTTTCTAATTATATTTTTACACTTCACTTGCCAGAGTTTATGCTCCTTTCTATTTTCCTCACTGGATTTAACTTCCACTTTTTAAAGGATGTCTTTTTAGTCTCTCACTGCTTCTTTTACTTTGTTGTTTAGCCACAGTGGAATTTTTTTGGTTCTCCTACTATGTTTTTTAATTTTCGGATACATTTAAGTTGAGCCTCTATTATGTTGTCTTTAAAATTTTCACATGCAGCTTGTAGGGATTTCACTTTTGGCGCTGTACCTTTTAATTTCTGTTTAATTTCCTAACTACATTTGTGTAGTCCCCCTTTCTGAAATTAAATGCTACAATGTTGGGCTGCTATGGTGTTTTCCCTGACACAGGGAAGCTTAATTTAAATCTATTATGGTCACTATTACTAAATGGTCCAGCTATATTAATCTCTTGGACCAGATTCTGTGCTCCACTTAGGAGTAAATCAAGAATTGCCTCTCCTCTTGTGGGTTCCAGGACTAGCTGCTCCAAGAAGCAGTCATTTAAGGTGTCAAGAAACTTTCTCTCTGCATCCCGTCCTGAGGTGACATGTACCCAGTCAATATGGGGATAGTAGAAATCCCAAAATAAATTTGTTAGTCTCTAAGGTGCCACAAGTACTCCTGTTCTTTTTGCAGATACAGACTAACATGGCTGCTACTCTGAAACCTGACATTATTATTGTGTTTTTTTATTTTTATAGCCTCTTTAATCTCCCTGAGCATTTCACAGTCACTATCACCATCCTGGTAAGGTGGTGGGTAGTATATCCCTACTCTCATATTCTTATTATTAGAGCATGGAATTACTATCCATACAGATTCTATGGTACAGTTTGGTTCATTTAAGATTTTTACTTCATTTGATTCTATGCTTTCTTTCACATATAGTGCCACTCCCCCACCAGCACGACCTGTTCTGTCCTTCCAATATATTTTGTACTCTGGTATTACTGTGTCCCATTGACTAGCCTCATTCCACCAAATTTCTGTGATGCCTATTGTATTAAATGAGGATATTGATATGAGGCACTCTAGTTCACCCATCTTATTATTTAGACTTCTAGCATTTGTATACAAGCACTTTAAAAACTTGTCACTTTTTTGCTGCCTGACATTACATGATGTAATTGAATGGTACTCTTTTTCATTTGACTGTTTCTCATCAGATCCTACCTGTATTTTATCATCTTCCATCCTCTCCTCCTTACTAGGACATAGAGAATCTCCATTAATAGATCCTCCCCTAAGAGATGTCTCTGTCCAAAACACATGCTCCTCTGCACCTGTCGGCTTTCCCCCAGCCCTTAGTTTAAAAACTGCTCTATGATCTTTTTAAGTGCCAGCAATCTGATTCCATTTTGGTTTAGGTGGAATCCATCCTTCCTGTATAAGCTACCTCTTTCCCCAAAGTTTCCCCAGGTCCTAATAAATCTAAACCCCTACACCATCGTCTCATCCACGCATTGAGACACCGCAGTTCTGCCTGTCTAACTGGCCCTGCGTGTTGAACTGGATGCATGTCAGAGAATGCTGCCACATAGGTTCTGGATTTCAATCTGTTATCTAGCAGCCTAAATTTGGCCTCCATGACCTCTCTCCTTTCCTTTGTCATTGATACCTACATATACCACAACCACCGGCTCCTCCCCAACACTATACAAGTCTATCTAGAGGTCTCAAGAGATCCGCCACCTTTGCACCAGTCATCATGCGATTCTCCTGGTAATCGCAAACCCATCTGTTTCTAATAATCAAATCCCCCATAACTATTACCTGTCTCTTCCCAATAACTGGAGTTCACCCCCCCCAGAGAGGTATCCTCAGTGCGAGAGGATCATTTCCCTCTGCTCCAGTTGGATGTTCTCCTTCCCTGAGACTTTCATCCTCCTCAACAGCACAGAGGCTGTCAGACCAGGGGGTGGGACTGTTCTACTATATTTCGGAAGTCTCATCTATGTACCTCTGTCTCCCTTAGCTCCTCCAGTTCAGCTACTCTGGTCTCCAAAGCCCGTACACGGTCTCTGAGGGCGAGGAGCTCCTTGCACCGAATGCACACATACGGGCAAGTAATCATACATGCTGCATTGGGTGCAATAAACTGGATAATCCCAACTCTGTTGCTGGACTTCTGCCTGCATTCTCTTTTTACTCCTGCAGCTCGTTCCTTTGTTGATGTTTTGTTTTTAATCAGGGGTTGTTTTAGGCTTTAAGTTTAAAGAATGTTAAATGTATCTAGCCCCCCTTCACACTCTCCCCCTTATTTACGTGCCACAAAACAGGAAGCTCAGAGAGTCACAGTGACTGTCCATCACTCTACCCATGAGATTAAACAAGCAATTGAGAGGGTTAGTAAAAATCTGAAACACGAATGGTGGGAGTCTTCGTTGGGATGGTCTCCCACAGCAATGATGACCTTAAACGTGGCCTTACATCCAACTGTGGTGATCATTGGGATCCAACTGGTTTTATTACTAAGTATAGTAGCTTTGGCTTGCTGGGTAAGAACAAGTGTCCAGAAGGTACGAGAGGCTAGTTCACAAAGTCAACTAATGCCATTACTGGTCCTACCCAGGAGGCAAGCCCAAGCTTGGAAAATCTGAGTACTGGACTCCCATGATGGCGATGGCTTTGGTAAAAGCATCATCTAAGGGGGAAGTGTAACGAAAGACCTGGACTTGACATAACTCACAGCTACCTTGTGTATGGAGTTAGCATAACCCACAGCCATCTTGTATGCACAGCCAGTTTTTGGAAACAAAACTATAGGGTCAGGAGAATTCAGCCTTGACGTAGGCAGACAGATAGAAAAGTATCAGCTGCAGCTGCAGCATTACTAACAGGGACAGATATATATTCACAAAGTCATGAGAATGGGAAGAGAATGGACAAGCTAACCTTGAATTTCTGCAGCTTCTTCCTGATAATAAAAAGTATGAGGTTTTGCTGTTGCAAGTGTATCCTGCTAATGAAGCATAAAGATAAGCAGACCTTGAGAAGACTTTACTAACTTTGAAAAATACAAAAGTTAATGAGTAGGTGGTCTTAGGCATGTGAACCTCTGTATAGTGAAAATGATTGGTTAGGGTTTTTTTTGCATAGTTACATTTTAAGTAAAATAATTTGTTAAGGCATAGATAGAGAAATCCTCATTTTAACTATATAATGAGGGTCAAAAACAAGCTCATTGGAACTTAACTCCAGGATATGGCTAAGATTTTGTGTGTAGAAGCCCCCTGGATGAGATCGGGTCATGAATGGCCATTGGGAGATATCAGTCTGCTTTATTGGGAGTGATGAGCATTAGATGCTTGGCGTGTGTATTCTGTTGATTGTACATGTTTAAGAATATTTACTGTGTGACAAAAGCTCCTTCACTGGGACACGGTCCCGTTAATTCGCAGAAGGCCATTGGGCCCTGGAAAGGGGTATGGGAGCCCCATATTGTGCGGGTGACACTTAGATTCCACTGTCTACATAAAGAGAGATTCTTGGGGGGGGGGGGGGGAGGCAGAGAGAGAAAGGGGGAAAAAAGGTGGCATTTAAATGGCCAGCTCGCTTACAGTCAGACTAGACAATCACAATAGTGAATGGTGCCTTCTAACCTTCGACTCTGAGTCATACTTTCTAAAACCAATACATCAGCAGCTGTTGGTGACTGATTTAAGATTTGCAAGAAGGGGAGGACTAAGGGAAGTTGACACAGAAAAGCACAGAAAGTTTTTCAACTTTCTTTTTCAAGATAAGAAATGTTACTTTCATACATTTAATTTATAAAATGTGTCATACAAGTTACATACATGCACTCTAAAACTTAATAGAACAAATTACATTTTAAAACAAAGTAAAAAAGCGTCTAGCATCTTTTTATAATCGGTGATATTCAAAAATCACTTCATTTGATAGATTCCCCACACAAAAACTTAAAACTTACATTTAAAGTTGTTCAAGTGCATTTCCTATCAACCCAATGACTAAAAATCAAGGAACTCACCAGTTAAGGCAACATCAAGCTCAGCTCACAGGCCTTAGCACCCCACACATCAGTACCCCCACATAAGCATACTCAAACTCCAATGCACTTCCAAAAATAAACTACTTACAATGCAACACTTCATTCATTGCAGTCAGGCTCACCCACACAGCCTTAACTCTGACCTTAGCAAGATTAAGATATTAACACAGATAAATTTTTGAAGTGTAATGTTAATACTACCGAAACATAAGTTCAGAGTTCCGGTTGTGTGCGCACTAGTGGATTCTGAGGAACTAGATGCACATACTGTGGGTGGTTGTATGTATGCATATAAATCTAAAATGGAGATTTCTCCCCCCACTCTTTCTCCAATATTTCTATTTTTGCCCCTGCCCTCTGCAGTCCTCTCTAAAAATGAAGGTTACTTACATGTAACCAGAGTTCTTCAAGATGGACTCTGCATATTCCACATTCTTAGGATATGCCAACCAGTACAGCTTGGATGGTGGAACCTTCTGGTAGCAGTGCCTGTTAGCGCACTCAGGCATCCTTTCTACCCGTTCCCATAGCATTCAAACATGTTCTATGGGGCATAGCTATAAAAAGGGGCATGGTGTTGGCTGACACCTCAGTTCCTTCCACCACTAATGCAGAGTCTAGATTGTGACGTTATCTGATTGATATATGACCATATAGATAATTGTTACTACCACTGTTATATAAGTGCAACAAATGTCATAAAAAGTGTGTCAAGTAAGATGTCAGTAGAAAAGTTATGATTTGCTGAATATGATTATGCTATTTGTATACATGTATCATTTTTGTATCTGAAGGTATGAGTATTGGCTCTATACCTGTATTTCTAATGTGTTTGCTTATGGATAGCACCCACGAGGTATTTAGCCTGCACATCTTGAAGGGACTACTCAAGTTAAATGGCTCATCAAGGAACACTTAACTCACAATGGGTCATGGGAGACATCTATCTACACTTAATGGACTTCCTGTGAATGTTCCATCTGGAGTATAGGTAATAGCTTCTGCTGGGACTAAGCAAAATCATGCATGGACATGTGACGTGCCCATATGACTCCAAACACCATCTTGTTCCCTGTCATTTTCCACAGTGAGAACAATGGGATTCCCTTTACTTGGCAGAAGCTATAAAAGGCCCTGGAAACATCTCCATTTGGCCTCTTTCCTGCTCAAACCTCTGGACTATGGATTTATACTAATGGGAGCATTCTAACCAAGGGACTGAGGACCTTCCAATGATTTGGAAGCAACCAGAGACTTAACAAGCCAGCAGTTTATTTCATCGCTGCTACAAGCCTGATCTAAGAACCTTGCAACTGTTGTATGTATTTGATTCCGTTAACCAATTTTAACTCTCACCTTTCTTTCTTTTTTATAAATAAACCTTTAGAACAGGGGTAGGCAACCTATGGCACATGTGCTGAAGGCGGCATGTGAGCTGATTTTCAGTGGCACTCACACTGCCCGGGTCCTGGCCACCAGTCCGGGGGGCTCTGCATTTTAATTTAATTTTAAATGAAGCTTCTTAAACATTTTAAAAACCTTATTTACTTTACAAACAACAATAGTTTAGTTATATATTCTAGACTTATAGAAAGAGACCTTCTAAAAATGTTAAAATGTATGACTGGCACGCTAAACCTTAAATCAGAGTGAATACATGAAGACTCGGCACATCACTTCTGAAAGGTTGCCGACCACTGCTTTAGAATTTAGATACTAAAGGATTGGCAACAGCTCGATTATTGGATAAGATATGAGTTCTATATTGACCTGGGTATGTGGCTGGTCCTTTGGGATCAGAAGAACCCTTTTGTTTGATGAAATTGGTTTTAAATAACCACTCATCATTAAGTCTAGTGTTTTTGGTGGTGATACAAAGACTGGAATACCTAAGGAGACTGCTTTTCTGAATTCTTGTTAGCCAGTGTGGTAAAACAGAAATTTACTTTTATGTCTGGTTTGGTATATCTCAGTTTTTGGGGTGTGTTTGCCCTATTTCTCAGCAGTTTTTCCTGAAATTGGTATTCTCAGTTGTGACCCATGGAGGCACTGTTACATAGAAAAATTACTTAATTAGGATTCTGGAAAAGTGGGCATAGAGTATAGAATCGTAGAATATTACGGTTGGAAGAGACCTCAGATCATCTAGTCCAATCCCCTGCTCAAAGCAAGACCAACACCAACTAAATCATTCCAGCCAGGGCTTTGTCAAGCCGGGCCTTAAAAACCTTTAAGGATGGAGATTCCACCACCTCCCTAGGTAACCCATTCAAGTGCTTCACCACCCTCCTAGTGAAATAGTGTTTCCTAATATCCAACCTAGACCTCCCCCACTGCAACTTGAGACCATTGCTCTTGTTCTGTCATCTACCACCACTGAGAACAGCCTAGCTCCATCCTCTTTGGAACCCCACTTCAGGTAGTTGAAGGCTGCTATCAAATCCCCCCTCACTCTTCTCTTCTGCAGACTAAATAACCCCGGTTGCCTCAGCCTCTCCTTGTAAGTCATGTGCCCCAGCCTCCTGATCATTTTCGCTGCCCTCCGCTGGACTCTCTCCAATTTGCCCACATCCTTTCTCTTGTGGGGGGACCAAAACTGGATACAATACTCCAGGTGTGGCCTCACTAGTGCTGAATAGAGGGGAATAATCACTTCCCTCGATCTGCTGGCAATGCTCCTACTAATACAGACCAATATGCTGTTGGCCTTATTGGCAACAAGGGTACACTGCTGACTCATATCCAGCTTCTCATCCACTGTAATTCCCAGGTCCTTTTTTGAAGAACTGCCACTTAGCCAGTTGATCCTCAGCCTGTAGGGGTGCATGGGATTCTTCCTTCCTTAGTGTAGGACTCTGCATTTGTCCTTGTTGAACTTCATCTGATTTCTTTTGGCCCAATCCTCCAATTTGTCTAGGTCACTCTGGTCATATCTACCTCCCATCCCCAGCTTAGTTTCATCTGCAAACTTGCTGAGGGTGCAACTCATCCCATCATCCAGATCGTTATAAAGATGTTGAACAAAACCGGCCCCAGGACAGACCCCTGGGGCACTCCGCTTGATACCGATCAAGCCGTTGATCACTACCCGTTGAGCCCAACAATCTAGCCAGCTTTCTATCCACCTTATAGTCCATTCATCCAATCTATACTTCTTTAACTTGCTGGCAAGAATACTGTGGGACATCGCATCAAAAGCTTTGCTAAAGTCAAGATATATCACATCCACAGCTTTCCCCATACCCACAGAGCCAATTATCTCATCATAGAAGGCAATCAGGTAGGTCAGGCATGACTTGTCATTGGTGAATCCATGCTGACTGTTCCTGATCACCTTCTTTTCCTCCAAGTGCTTCAAAATGGATTCCTTGAGGACCTGCTCCATGATTTTGCTGGGGACTGAAGTGAGGCTGTAATTCCCCGGGTTCTCGTTCTTCCCTTTTTAAAATATGGGCACTATATTTGCCTTTTTCCAATAGTCCGAGGCCTCCCTCGATCGCCACGAATTTTCAAAGATAATGGCTTTGCAATCACATCAGCCAACTCCCTCAGCACCCTTGGATGCATTAGATCTGGACCCATGGACTTGTGCATGTCCAGCTTTTCTAAATAGTCCTTAATCTGTGCTTTCACCACTGAGGGCTGCTCACCTCCTCCCCATACTATGCTGCCCAGTGCAGCAGTCTGGGAGGTGACTTTGTCTGTGACCACCTCCTTGTTGCTAACAAACAGAACAAGGAGTAATGGTCTCAAGTTGCAGTGGGGGAGGTTTAGGTTGGTTATTAGGAAAAACTTTTTCACTAGGAGGGTGGTGAAGCACTGGAATGGTATACCTAGGAAGGTGGTGGAATCTCCTTCCTTAGAGGTTTTTAAGGTCAGGCTTGACAAAGCCCTGGCTGGGATGATTTAGTTGGGAATTGGTCCTGCTTTGAGCAGGGGGTTGGATTAGATGACCTCCTGAGGTCCCTTCCAACCCTGATATTCTATGATTCATACCTGTAGAAACCCTGTGTATGAATATACAGAGTCCATATTGACACCATCAGCTAAGGATTAAACAAAGACTGAATGGCTAGCCAACTACAAAAGCAGTTTCTCCTCTCTTGGTGTTCACACCTCAACTGCTAGCAGAGGACCTCACCCTCCCTGATTGAACTAACCTCGTTATCTCCAGACTGATTCTTGCCTGCATATTTATACCTGCCTCTGGAAATTTCCATTACATGAGTCTGACAAAGTGGGTATTCACCCATGAAAGCTTATGCTCCAATACATCTGTTAGTCTATAAGGCGCCACAGGACTCTTTGTTGCTTTTTACAGATCCAGACTAACACGGCTATCCCTCTGATACTAGAGTCCATATTGAAGAACTCTAGTTATGTGCATATTCGAACTCTTGGGATAGCTTAGCAAGCAGTATTCCAAGAATGGAGAGAGGGACAAGAAGTCCAAATTAAACAAGGATTGAAGTATCACTCTGCCATCAGATCTGGCTGCAATTTTAATACACCGTGTTTAGTGAAAGTGTGAAGTGAACCGCAAGTGTCAGCTTTAAATATTTCAACTGCCCTTGTAGAGTGAATTCTAGGCCTGGTTTACACTTAAAAATTCAATTGACCTAGCTACATTGCTAAGGGCTGTGAAAAATTTCATGTGGAGTGCCGTAGCTAGGTCAACTTTATTCCCAGTGTAGATGCAACTAGATCAAAAGAAGAATTAGCTATCACCTCTCAGAGAGGTGGATTAACTACATCGATGGAAAAAGCCCTTTTGTCAACGTAGGAAGCATAGCCATAGCACCACAGCAGTACCACTGTAACACTTGTAGTATAGACATAGCCTAAGACCAGGAGGAGGAGAGCGACAAAATCTTATAAAACTCTCCTCTACACACTGTCTGAACCATCTAGACTCAGGCTAGAACTGGGCAGAAACAACTTGGCCCTTACCAGGCTCAGCATAGGAAATATTTTAGGAGAACCCCTAAAGTCTTTAGTTCTGTCCAGGTAATACAATACAACTCTTTTTGCATTTAAAACATGCAGTGTGGGCTCACCGTTATGTGCATGGCATCCAGGAAAGAACACTGGTAAATTAAATTAATATAATTAACTTGAAACTCTTAAATTACTTCATGAAGAAATCAAGGGTGAAATCTTCATGAAAAACCACACGAGGATGAGCCATCAAAGCATGTATTTCACTAATCCTTCTAGCAGATGTGATTGCTATTATAAAAACTGTCTTTATGGACAAGTGAAATAAAGAACACCTTGAGAGGTACAAGCTAAGGGGACACAAGTTGTTTTAATATGAAGTTTAAATACCATAGAAAAACTGGGTTTTGTACTGGCAGATCCAAACTCAATAAACCTTTCAACTGAGTTTTGTGAGAAAACAGATTAATCATCAATATGTATATGAAAAGCTGTTACCGCTGATCAATGGATTTTAAGCAAGGAGGTAGCTACACCCATAATTTTCAGGTTTAACAAATATTCTATAATATACTGATTAGGAGCTGAGATCGGATCAACGCTTTTATCAGAAGCCCATAAAACAAACTTCTTCCATGTCAAGATCATAACACTTTCTACTAGACGGTTTCCTAGAATTAAAAACACACTGAACCTCAACAGAACAAGACTTTTCTAAATCAGTTAAAGTACTGCTGCCCATGCCATTAGATGCAACAACTGGAAGCTGGATGAAAGACTCTCCCGTCCCTGGTGGGACAATAGGTCCACTGTCACCAGTAGCATCTTATAATTCCCTTTGGACAGGAGAAGTTGATATACATTGTTGTCTTGGACATACTGGAACAATTTTGAATAATTTTAGTGGAATCCTGCTTTATCTTCTTTACTACCTTTAACATTAGTGGGAAGGGGGAAAACTCAGACAGTACAACTATGGCCCACTAAGGAATGCACCTGTCACTGACTGTGAACCCACTCTTAAATAGGGACACTTGGTATTGAATCTGGTGGCAAAAAGACAAATGTCTAGAAGCCACAAAGGTTGAAAGTGTCCTTTGTCACCAAATCTTTTACTCACCACTTATGCATCTGTGTGGAATCCCTGCTCAACGAACCCACAACCTCACTATGAGCTCCCACACTACTGTAAGGCAACTGAGTATCATACACCAATCACACAGTTTTATTGCCTCCTTGCAAAAAGGAGACAAAACAAGCTCCTCTCTGTCTGTTCACTTAATACATTGATGACATATTATCCATAGCAACTTGGACTACTGAGTTCTGCATTTGTGGGAGGTACAACTTGAGACCTAGAAAGATAGCTCTCAGACCTAAAACATTTATATGTAAAAGGGATTCCTAGCGATTCTTAAGGCCTCAAATTAATAAACTGTTTAGATGTGCCCCCCTAACCTAGTTTCATCAGTTTCATTATTTTTGATACCTTTGTATCATGTCCACTCGTAATCTCCCCTTTTCCAATCTAAACATACACAGTTCCTTCAGCCTTTGTTTGCTCGTATGGCTGCATTCCATCCCTTTGATCATCTTTGTCGCTCACCTCTGGATCCTCTCCAGTTTCTCTACATCCTTTCTATACGTTGATGACCAAAATTGGACACAGTACTCCACCTGAGGCCTAACCAGCGCCAAGTAGAGCGGTACAATCACCTCCCATGGCTTGCATGCTGTCCCTCTGTTAATGCAACCTCAAATTGCACTTGCCTTTTTTTTTTTTTTGCGCAACAGCACACTGTTGATTCATGTTGAGGTTGTGATCCACCACAGTTATCCCCCGTTTTGTATGAGTGTATTTGGTTTTTCTTCCCTAAGTGTAACAGATGACATTTTGTCTTTGCTGAATTTTACTGTGTTGTCTACAGCCCAGTTCTCCAATCTATCAGGATGCCTCTAATTTAGGTCTATCCTCCAAAGTGTTGGCAACCTCCCCCTAACTTTGTCTCATATGCAAATTTCATCAATATGCTCTCTATTCCTACATTCAGGTAATTACCACCACCAGACCCAGAACAGATCCCTGTGGAACCCCACTTGAGACCTCCCTCCCAACATCATTCCATTAATAGTTACTCATTGTTTGCAGTTATTTAACCAATTATATATTCGCGTAATAGTAATTTTGTCAAGCCTGCATTTCTCCAGTTTACTTATCAGAATGTCATGTGGGACTTTGTCAAAAGCCTGGCTGAACTCCAGGTATAATATGTCCACTGCACTGCCCCATCCACCAAACCTGCTACCTTGTCAAAAAAGTAAATCATGCTAGTTTGACAGGATTTGTTCTTCGTAAATCCATGCTGGCTGCTAGTGATTACCCCTTTGTCCTCCAGGTATTTGCAAATTGAATGTTTTATAGATAGCTTTAGTCCATCCATTTTAATCCGGCTCTCAAGCTCCCGCTGGGGAGCGGGGTCTGGAGCTTGCCCGGGTCCGGCACTCCAGCCGGAGAGTGGGGTCGGGGGCTGCACTGCGCAGCTCCCGGAAGCAGCGGCACGTCCCCCCTCTGGCTCCTATGCGTAGGGGAAGTCAAGGGGCTCCACTCCGCACGCTGCAGCTCCCATTGGCCGGGAACCACGTCTGGCCACGCCTGTGCGTAGGAGCCGGAGGGGGGACATGCCACTGCTTCCGGGAACCGCTTGAGGTAAGCGCCACCCTGAGCCTGCACCCCTGAGCCACTCCCGCTGCACCCCAACCCCAGCCCTGATCCCCCTCCCGCTCTCCAAACCCCTCGGTCCCAGCCCAGAACACCCTTCTACACTCCAAACCGCTCAGCTGGAGCCCTCACTCAACCTCCTCCGCCCCCCCCCCCCCGAGTCCCCTCCCACACCCTGAACTCCTCATTTCTGGCCCCACCACAGAGCCCGGACCCCCAGCTAGAGCCCTCACCCCCAATTTCGTGAGCATTCATGGCCCGCCATACAATTTCCATATCCAGATGTGGCCCTCGGGCCAAAAAGTTTGCCCACCCCTGCTCTAGTAGCTTCCCGGGTATCAAAATCAGGCTGACTGGCCTATAATTCCCCAGCTCCTCCTTTTCCCCCTTTTAAAAGTAAATGCGTAATGACAAAAAGGGGAAGGGAGCTAAAAATCAATTGCATTGAAAAGGCAGAAGAAAAAGCACAGGGCAGTCTGCAAACTATCCTTGACACCTGTATACAAATGCAAGGAGTATGGGGAACAAGTAGGATTAACTGGAAGTCATGGTATATGAAAATATGACTTAATTAGCATTATTTAGACTTGGTGGGCCAACTCCCATGATTGGAGTACCAGCATTGAGGGATATAACTTGTTCTGATAGGACGGGTGTGAGAAAAAAGGAGAAGGTGTTGCGCAGTACATCAAGAATATATCCACTTGCTCTGAGGTCCAAGAGGAAGTGTGCAACAGACTTACTGAGAGGATGAGGATAAAAAGGGAAAAAGATTAGCAGCAATGTTATGGTGGGGGTCTATTATAATGAGGAAGAAGAAAGAGAGGAGTCATTCTACAAGCAGGTAACAAGATTAGCTAATACACATGAGCTAGCATTAATGGGAGATTTTAACTTCCCTGATATCTGTGGGAAGACTATTGCAGCAAAACATAATATGTTCTGCAAATTCTTAGCATATGCAGAGAACAATTTTTGGATCTGGTTTTGACCAACAGGGATGAATTGGTCGTGAAGGTGGTCAAGAACTTAGGAGGAAATGATCATGAGCTGATAGAAATCAAGACCCTAAGGAAAGGAGGACATGAGAACCACAAAACAAGGACACTGGACTTCAGAAAGATGGATTTCAACCAGCTCAGAGAAATAGTAGGCAAGGTCCCATGGAAAATACCAGTTAGGAAGAAAAGATGTAATACTGGAGGCTCAATGACAGTGTCTTTCAAGCGCAGTAAGAATAAGTGGGAGTTGGCCAGTATGGCCAACTCATCCATGATGGCATGTGCCAATCCTGCCAATTGCCTCAATCTGGCATAATCTCTGCTTGGTACACAGGCTCTCTCAGAGTACTCATTAGAAAAAGAAAACCATGGCTCAAGGGAAGAAGTTGAACTTCTGAAAACATTTCCAGATCCTTTTCAGAATACAAATCCAATCCCAGATCCGATAATGAAACAATAGGGAATATAACTAGAGGTCTACTAAAATCGCAGAGAAACAACACAATTTTTGCAGGTTGGTCATGGCATAAATAGCAAATTTCACAGATGTGTAACAGTCTGCAGAAAAGAAGAATTGGGGCGGAGGGGGAAGATTTGATAGCTGATTTCAACTACCTGAAAGGGGGTTCCGAAGAGGATGGATCTAGACTGTTTTCAGTGGTAGCAGATGACAGAACAAGGAGTATTGGTCTCAAGTTGCAGTGGGGAAGGTTTAGGTTGGATATGAGGAAAAACTTTTTCAGTAGGAGGGTGGTGAAGCACTGGAATGGGTTACCTTGGGAGGTGGTGGAATCTCCATCCTTAAAAACCTCTAAGGCCCAGCTTGACAAAGCCCTGGCTGGGATGATTTAGTTGAGGTTGATCCTGTTTGCATGTTATTTGGTGCCTTGGGATCCTTAGCTGGATTTGGCTCAGATGGAGGGGTTAAGAATCTCTGAGCTGGATTGGAGGACTTTGCCATCAAAAGTTCAGTTGACTTTGAACAGGAGATCGATGCCGAGGCCGAAGCCTTTACCACTGTTGTCTTCTTGGATCTGTAAATACTCTGAGTCCATTTGGGTCTCATCTTTTCCTTCAGATCCCTTCAAAGATTCAGAACCCTTCAAAGATTCCAATCCCAGAGGCTTGGCAGACAAGGTGTTTTTGTAGTAGGAGGGCCTGAAGTCTATTTTGCCTCTCCTTATGGGTCCAATGACTGAACATGCTACAAATAGCACAATGTGAAGGAGAATGTCTGTTCCCATGGCATTTAAGGCACCTGACGTGTCAGACACCAGGAAAACTGAGGGACATAATGCACATCTTTGAAAACTTTTAAATCTTCAGCTTTGCCATCAATGCCACTACTGTGCTCTCTGGAAATATTTTAAAACTTCTCTAAAACTTACTCTGAAATCCTAACACTAAAACAATGAGCTATAATGATTAACTAGCCTAACAAGGTATAGAAAGGCACTTTGTTCAAAGGTATGGATCCAAGCGATGCAGAGAAGACACATTCATCTGCTGCTGGAAGGAACAGAGGTGGCAGCTGGCACTGTGCCACCTTTTAGAGCCATGGGAACATGTTGGAACACTGAAGGGAGAGGTAGGAGGAACACATGAGCACTCTAACAGGTGCTGCTACCAGAAGATTCCACCATCCAACCTGTACCTGTCGGTACGTCCTAAGAGTGGGAATGTGCAGAGGACACAAAAAAGAACAAGAGCCTGAGCACCCACATCTGCACCTGTAGTCCCCAGACCTCCCTCCACCTCTGAATTCTTCCATGATTTCTATTCATATGCCTCCCCACTCCTGCCGTGACCCTCATGCCCCCTCATCATCTGCATCTCTCCTCCATAAACAACTTTTTGTGGTTCCTATGGTTTAACTGCAGTAGATCTGTTGTCCTCTGGGCCCTGTACCCATTGTCAAGTCCCTTCCCTTGACATGCACTTCACCTCTCTCCATCTCCTTTCCCCCCATTCCCATAGTTCCACAGTATTCTTCCCAGCAAGTATGGATTGGACGAATGGACTATACAATGGATAGAAAGCTCCCTAGATCGTCGGCTCAAAGGGTAGCGATCAACGGCTTGATGTCTAGCTGGCAGCCAGTATCAAGCTGAGTGCCCAAGGGGTCTGTCCTGGAGGCGGTTTTGTTCAACATCTTCATTAATCATCTGGGATGATGGGATGGACTGCACCCTCAGCAAGTTCACGGATGACTCTAAGCTCGGGGGACAGGTAGATATGCCGGAGGATAGGAATAGGGTCCAGAATGACCTAGACAAATTGGAGGATTGACCAAATAAAATCTGATGAGGTTCAACAAGGGCAAGTGCAGAGTCTTGCACTTAGGATGGAAGAATCCCATGCACTGCTACAGGCTGGAGACCAACTGGCTAAGCGGCAGTTCTACAGAAAAGAACCTGGGGATTACAGTGGATGAGAAGCTGCATATGAGTCAACACTGTGCCCTTGTTGCCAAGAAGGCTAACGGCATATTGGGCTGCATTAGTAGTATTGTCAGTATTGATCAAGGGAAGTGATTATTCAGCACTGGTGAGGCCACATCTGGAGTATTGCATCCAGTTTTGTGTCCCCCACTACAGAAATGTTGTGGACATATTGGAGAGAGTCCAGTGGAGGGCAACGAAAATTATTAGGGGGCTGGGGCACATGACTTACGAGGAGAGACTGAGGGAACTGGGCTTATTTAGTCTGCAGAAGAGAAGAGTGGGGGGGATCTGATAGCAGCCTTTAACTACCTGAAGCGGGGTTCCAAAGAGGATGGAGATCAGCTGTTCTCGGTGATGGCAGATCATAGAACAAGGAGCAATGGTCTCAGGTTGCAGTGGGGAAGGTCTAGGTTGGATATTAGGAAAAACTATTTCACTTGGAGGGTAGTGAAGCACTGGAATGGGTTCTCTAGGGAGGCGGTGGAATCTCCATCCTTAGAAGATTTTAAGGCCTGGCTTGACAAAGCCCTGGCTGGGATGATTTAATTGGGGTTGGTCCTGCTTTGAGCAGGGAGTTGGACTAGATGACCTCCTGAGGTCTCTTCCAACCCTGATCCTCTATGATTCTCAGCAACATTTTACATTCAACCGTTTAATGAATGTGTTTAAGTATTTAAAATATAAGCATCTATAAAAACACTTTAAATGTGTATGGGACAGGAAACTGGGGTGGAGGGAAAAGCTGGGGCATTGGTTTAGTTAGTAGGGTTGATGAAGGAAGCTGTGCAGTAAGGAAACTTGTTTCTCAGGCTCTCTAGTTCTGTCCCTAACAAATCCATGGCCAGGCTTTCATTCAAGCTCTCTCTGTGCCTTTTTCCCTCTTCCCCAGCTTCCCACTAAACTGATAAATTTGGCAAGCAGAAGATGCAGTCAGACTGACCTTGTAAGGTCCACTGGACTCAGGATCCTCTGCGGAGCTGCATGACAGTTGCCCCAGGCAGCAGTGCCTCTTTCATAGACAAGCTTCACTTGTCATGCGATATTTACATTAAAGCTTTCTACCCCTCTTGCCCCGTGACTTGCACACAGGGCAAAGAAAGGAAGATATTTGCAGGCAAAGCAGTACGAGAAGCATATCCTCCAACTCCGAGAAGGTGGCCCTCTCCCTATCAGGCTGGCAAATCTATAGTTCATACAGGAGACCCAGCCCAGTGAACCTCACTAAATCAAGTCACACTTCGGCTTCTGTCAGCAAACTTTATCAGATCAGTGGGATGCAGCTGGTGATGTGTTGGGGTTGCAGCAGACACCAATGGGGAGGCGCATCACTTAAGAGATAGACCCTAACCATTCTATGTTAGGAACAGAGACACCTGGGCAGTGGATCCAACCAGGCAGCTATTGAGGGCAGAATTCGTCTGTAAGAAATGCACTGTTCTACTAGCATCTTTGGGGGGGATCCATTGATTATGATTATGCCAAAGGGTACCTTCTTAATTAAGAATGCTTGGATTCAGTAAGCCTTTAAACAAGTATTCTCTAAATAGCACCGATTTGTATTGCACTCATTAGAAATACAAGGGGAGGGATAGCTCAGTCGTTTGAGCATTGGCCTGCTAAACCCAGGGTTGTGAGTTCAATCCTTGAAGGGACCATTTAGAGATCTGGGGCAAAAATCTGTCTGGGGATGAGTCCTGCTTTGAGCAAGGGGTTGGACTAGATGACCTCCTGAGGTCCCTTCCACCCTTATATTCTAAATATTCTAAAACAACATTCAAATGAGAATTTATAGAACTGCAACTGATCATCTAAATTACTGTCAAACTCACCTGGTCTTCAGCGTCAGAAACTTTCTGTGTTGTGTTACTTAATGATTCTGATGTGGCTGCCACTGCAGAGTCTGGTGGGATGTTTACACCATTGGTCCCACTGCTGGGAACTGTAATGAAAAATGTTATATGCTGAAGAGGCCATCCAAAAGGATATTCAGCTTTTGAAAATAATATGGAAAATTGCAGTTGGAAAATTTCCAACCCACTAGAGCCCCTAAGAAGCTTTAGAAGTCAGTAGCATTAAGAGTCCAACATCATTCATCTCCTACATTCCCAGAAGACTAAAAAAAAAAAAAAAATCAATTTGGAACCATTATAAAATGTGTTTATAAAATGTTTAGTGTGAAAATTCTACATATTTAAATTTGACCTATACTCTTCCTTAGCATTTTATAAGATCAATTTCATAAAGTATGTACACTCAAAGTCTTATAAAATGAGGAAACTGTTTTACTAAGGCCCCAAATCATGCAATTATGAAGCAAGTACATGACTCAATTACTTAATGTGTTTTACTCATAAAGTTAATTATATTTTACACCACCAGACTCCAGGATCTGTGTCTATGAGACAAACATACTACTCAGGTTCTGGAGACAGACAATGCCTCACAGTTCACCCAAGATGCATTTACTAAACAAACACTGCGTATCTCATTGTGTGTTGTTTCTTATGTGACAGTTGTATTTCACCCTAATGACTTCCAGGTTCCTTTGAAACCAAGTGAAATCTGGAAGACATTAAACAAAGAGAAAGGTCACTCTGAGGAGAAACAAAATTAACCTCAGAGTTACAGCTCTGTTGCCATTTTGGTTCTCTTTCCCAACATCACTATGCATACATGATCAAAATGCATGGACTATTATAGAGCAATAGAGGAATGTGATTTACCCATTTGTGAAAAAGCCTTAGGCTGTGGTGCTTGTAAAACTGCAGGGCGTAGTACACTTCGTTGCTGTTCCTTAGGTTTCTGGCTTGGGAGACCTAAACATGAAAGCAAACTTTTCCAGGACCCTCAAGTACATTAGCTGCAAAAATCAACATCTACTCAATCTTCTCCTTCAGTGTTTCTGAGACAATGCAAGATTGAAGTGGCACAAAGTTCAAATTATATCATACTTGTCCCCTGGAAAATACATTTTCCTGCCCCCCCTCCCCCAAATTAATTCAGAAAGGGTAAGATTACTGTTTTATTCCTAGTCTTTAGACAGTTCCTTAATGCATTCTGCATTTTCCCACTAAAAGCTACATTAAAAGATTAAGACAGAATAAAAGACAGAAAATTCAATTAAGAGTAAAGTGCAGAGAACATGCATTCCCAGCTGTATCTATGAAAGCCATGCACAGCTCCACACACTAGGTCTTATTCTTCCCTTTAAATTCTCCCACAGGTTGTGGAGGGTGAAATACTTTTCATGGCCTGAAAACTGAAACTTATTGAAAACACTAATCTAGCATATTGTTCCATTTAATCCTGACCGGCTCTGGGGGTCAAACTGATCTTTTTGGAATTCTATAAAACAACACAATATGCTACAGTTCTTCCATTCACCTCTGGACCTTAAAAAGTCTATTAGGAACCCTCCCACCCCACCCCACCCCTCCCAACTGGATCAACTCCAGAAGTCTATGGAAATCCCTGATCAGTTAGGGTTTCTCCTCAGAAGTAAAAAAAGGATCACTTGGTCCATTAAAATGTTATGAAAAAATTGTCACCTTTAACATTAATATTTTACTTGTACTGAAAGAGTCATTTTCCAAAGTATCCAAAAAGATGTCCTGAATTTGGATAGAGGCTAAGGAGACTGCTAGATATACTGACTGCCTCCATCCTCGTACACATGCCCTAATTTTGATTTGTATAAATTGGCTTTTGAGCACTAGAAGAGAGCAAAACAAAACATGAGAAAGCAATAAGCTTTGGTAATATTTTACGAACTCCCATTTGTACTGAGAATGAAACAGTTTAAGTTACAAATCATGGCTTCCACTAACACAGAGCAACAGTTTTGTTTCCTTAAACTCCTATGGTAATTGTAACAGCACTGCTCTCTCTGTCACATACTTACATATACAAAACAAATTTCTTAACTTCAGTGTTCATGCAATAGAAGATGATTTTTCAAACAGGAACTAGAATCCTTCCGATTTGGAAGATTAGTTTGAGGAAATTCCTGAATAAAACGAGGTCCTCATTTAATGTGCTTTTCCTCTGCCTCAGAAAATATTAAACCTACCTGCACTGGGTGCCTGGCCATGGATAAGTGTTGGTGGTTTCAGCCGGAATCCACTGCTCTTTTCCTCTAGAAGTACAGTACAAAATATAAGAACATAGGTTCTCAGAGGCATGTAGCCAAAACAAGGGACCAAGCAGAATGCAAAGAATTAAGCACTCTGACAGCAGACAACAGAGAAGGTACTTTCAGAGACAAGCCACAGAGCGCTCACACTTTTCTCAATGTAATGCCCACCGGCAGCAGAAATACCTAATATAAAAAGAAGGGGGCGGGGAGAGGCAGGAATAGCTCAGTGGTTTGAGCATTGGCCTGCTAAATCCAGGGTTGTGAGTTCAATCATTGATGGGGGCTACCTAGGGATCTGGGGCAAAATCAGTACTTGGTCCTGCTAGTGAAGGCAGGGGGCTGGACTCTATGACCTTTCAGGGTCCCTTCCAGTTCTATGAGATAGGTATATCTCCATATATTTAATGCTGCAAAATGGGTTTTTTCCCAAATTGAAGGAGGGTATCTTGTTTTCCTCAGTAAGAAATACGGTCTTAGCTTCCACTGAACAAGACAGTAAAATTAAATCAAGAGGCCCAAATTATGAGTTGTTGCCAGATATACATTTTAAATTGTATTGTTTTAAGGAAAATATAATCAGATTTTTCATTGTGTTGTAAATCATGGAGTTCCCGGGCACAAAAAAATAAAAATGGATACTTATTAAGAAACAAACAGATGCTTTAACCAAGTAGAGTGATCAGACTAAAAAGTAAAACTGAAAGCATGGCAAAATCCAACAGCAGCTACCATTAAAGAACATAAGATATTATACTGTTGACGGGATATACTTGAAAGAGATGCAAGCAAGCAGCGTATATCTACTTGGTCTCCCTGAGTGGGGAAAAAAGGAAGGGATATCTGAGGTCCTTTATTATATTGGGTTTAGATGCCTTTACTGAACCAGTCTTAACTGAGGATTATAGAAATAGTTTAAGGGGACAGACTGGTAATGAGTAAGCAATATGGGATAATGTTTGCTCACTATCATAGTGAACAGAAACCCCCCACACACACACACACACTTATAATCTATTCACATGTGTCAAGCTTTCCTATTACAGAAGACCTATCCTTAGCCATATCCCCAGCACAGAAGCAACAATACTTGTACAAGTAGCCTGTACAGGACATTTTGCTGTGAATAGTCTTTGGTTTCTGCAGCCCCACTTTGCTGAGATAACAGTTTGCTAAAACACTACTCTATGAGGAGGAAAAAGATCCTTTTTGAGGGATCAGAAATGGAACTAGAAAATGAAGAACACCAAAGTAATCCAATGAGCATTAGAAGCACAAAAGACTAACAAATTTCCAACACTATGAAGGCAATTACCCCTTTGGTGATGGAAGGCAATGTTTATGTTGAACCAGAATTCTACAGAACACTTGGTTTTCTATTTGTCTATGGCATCAAGCTGTATCTACATTAAAATAAAGGTAATCAAGTTTCATATTTCAGGGCATAAATGAATTGCTTGTGGGGTGTCAAGAAAATCTCTCACCTTGAACATTGTTCAATAGGTTAGGAGATATACCAGGGAGTGAGGGGGTTACTTAACTTTCAAGCAACAGCTGGAGGCTGGACAGTACACTTAGCAGACCTGATGTTTAATCCTACCGTGGAAAATTCTAGGTCCCCAAGAACTTCCATTTACTCATTACATTAACCTCCCTACCTTCCTCAACACAAGCCAACTTAAGACTTCAGACCAGGGAGCTAAGGAACACCAGGATTTGTAATAATTCATTACATACAAAATAGTTGCAAGAAAAAAAAAGGTAAAAACCCAAAAGACGTCATTCATTTTCCTTCACCACTTCTAGGGTAAGTGACTAATGTAATAATGCATCAAAGGAATGAGAGAGGAAACATTATTTGTTACTTATATAGATGTACAGATACCTGCTTCTATCAAAATGCTTTATCCATCACAAGCTCAGCAAAATACTCCCATCTCTCAGATTCTGAACACAAGGGCATTTATCTATTAACTTAGTAAAGGTCACTCTGGGACACATCAATGGTCCAAGTAGTCTCTGGTGGTTATTTATAGTCACTACCATAGGAGGAGGAAAAACCCACACCCAATAGCCAGCAGGCCAACTGCACCTTCTTAGAATATTACACGCTTTTTAGAAGAATAAGTTTTACCCATTTAAAGAGATTTCACTGAACAAATCTTTTTTCTAAACAAAAAGAGTTGCTCAAGGCAAATCTTCCCTAAATTAAACTGCTAAAATAAACTCACGATTGCCTAAAGCAGGGAATTTACATACATAAGGACTCTGTTCAGCTCTCAGAGCAGTGGCCTCAAGACAGGATGCACTGTTCCCTCCTCCAGAAAGACTTCTTAAAAGGGACAGTTATGTTTCATGATGTGGAAAGGAAAGGAGCAACAGACACGTTCAATTAAATTGAAAAGATCTCTCTTCAGCCAAGTTAAAAGGAGACAATTAAAAAAAATGATTTAATAGTGTCAGCCTGCCAGGAGCTGGTAGAGTGACTGCACAATCAGCCCCCAGAGAAAGGCGGTATCCCCAGGCTGCCAGGAGCAGGACATATTATGAAGGCAGAACAATCAGCTGTTGGATGTCAGGGACCATAATGGGGTGGTCTGACTTAGCAATGGAGTCATGGCTGCAGTCCAGGAGTAACACCAAAAATCAAAATCAGAGTAAAAAGCCACTCCAAGGATTAAAACAGAGTTGGAATCAGAAGTCATGCCAAGGGTCAAAGATGGAGTCAGTAGCAGGGGTGAGGGAGAGAAAGCAGGAACCAGGAATAAGGAGTAGGGCGAGGTAGCAGGAGCCAGGAACAAGAAGTAAGAGGCCTTGATCTCAGGGGTCTAGCCAGCAACAGGCCTAGCAACTAGTTGCTCAGAGAACAGGTGGGACAGGAACAGGAAGCTTTATATCTGGTGGTGTCCAATCAACAGTCTGTTGCTAGTCAGTGGGTGTAACCTCTGGTGGTGGGTATTGCTCCTGCTGTGGAGAGCTGCTGGTGCTACAGTGTTGTTACTGAGCTGCAGCTGGAGAGGCTTGGCGCTCTGGTGTTAGCTACACCAGCAGAGTGCAGCTTGCTGATTTAGCAGACCTCCCTGTTACTTATAAAGAAAGACCACAGGTTTTGTTTGCTGGCAAAGGCATTTGGCCAGGTTAATGGCTGACAAAGCATGGTACTAGTTCCCCATAGGAGTGACAGGTACACTAACATTTATGCCCATGACACAGTAGCATGCTGTTCAATCAACATATCAGGATGCTGTCCCCTAGACAAGTGCAGAGATGTTCCTTCTATGACTTTTATTTTTTAATACAATGATACAAATAAGTTACGTATTATATTTTATCATGGGTGGAGATTGGGGGCACTCCCCCCCCCAACTGGATACAATGCAGAGGCAACGTGTGAGGGGCCCCCAGATTTCTCCCTTGTAATTGGTCCTGCTTCCTACTTGAGGAGAAATGTTCAGGGGGAGGGGAGCAGTGATGCCAGGAGCTCTGTGCCTGCTGGGCGGTTCCCTCCTCCATGATCCATGTAAGGGGAGGGCAAGACAGCAGCTCCTGATGACTCTCAGCACAGCCCACAAGGGGAAACAGACTGGCAGACACAGAGCAGCTGGCACTGCTTCTCGCCCCCCCCCACCCCATTAGGGGGCATGGCAGTGACACACGGCGCTCTGCGTCTGCCGGTCAGTTTCTCCACGTGGACTGTGTAAGGGGAGGGCAGGAGAGCTCTGCACGGCACAGCTTGGGACTGTTTTCAATAAGAACCAGGCGGCTGAGCTGCTTTCCAACCCAGGTGAGTGCTCAGCTGTGCCGCTATAGCGCATCTGGGAAGGATGCTTTAAGCCGATGGGAGAGAGAAGCTCTCCCGCCAACATAGTGCTGTCTACACAGAGAGTTAGGGTCAGTATAACTATGTTGCTCAGAGATGTGGATTTTTCACACCCCTGAGTGACGTAGTTTTACTGCAGGAAGTGTGTAGAGTAGACCTTGCCAAAGATTCGTATTGACGTCAATAGGAATTAGATCAAGCACCTTGAGAAATTACTCTAAAAACCTATCGCAGGGATAACATTTTCTATTAGATTCTATGGGAAGATGTAAAACACCTATGGAAAATTGACTGTGACTTTTACAAGTTTTAAACTTGAGTAAAATATTATTCTGTTTTAACTTAGAGTAAAATAATTTGATGGACCTATCTAAATCCGAGAACATCTAACCAAAGGGAAAAAGACTATTCCTTATACATAATATAAAAATGCTGTATTCATCTTTAAGATAATGTTTATGTATCTCTAAAATCAGGGAGACATGATTCAGAGTTACTTGAAAGTGCTCAGTTCTGTTCATTCAAGAATTTGTTTTTATTCTAATGTTGATTTTTAAGTGGTAATGGGTAAACATGGCAAATAGTTAAAATAACAAAATAAGGGTGATGCAATCACAAATACAGTTTACGTTCATTATTTAAAGTACACTGTAATTTAACTACTGCTAACAAATCGGTAAATCTAGAAGTTAGACCTATACATATTAAGCCTCTTGCGCCTGCCCTCCTCCCTCCCCGCCCAAAATAGAAGTGAAACTATGCCTATGTATTTTATATGCTTTTCATTATTATTCTGTACCTGCTAGTTTAAACAAAACATTCTCATCCATTCTCCCATCATTTCCTTTTTATTTTACAAGGGGTTTGTGTGTGTCTGTACCATCTCCTAAAAATGTGTTTATGCAGTTACTTTAAAACTCTGTTTTTGTACTATCCTCCCAGGTTTAAAACGTGCTTAATTGGTTAACTAATACCTAGTGTGTTCTATTCTGCCAAGGCCAGGCCTACTCTAGTTCATAGCCTTTAGTCCATACGGTTAGTTATGCCTAGGGCTCCAGCAAGGCCTACAGGAGGCATTGGCTTTATTTCCCACATCTGACCCTGCAGTGCAATGGCACAGAGGCTAAGTAAAAGCTTTACCAACCCTACAGGCCTGGGTTCAAGACCTGTGTAATCTGATACCACTGCCCTGTCTCAGGATGGTCCCTGTGGAAGGCCTGTACTTTTGCAGAGGCATGCATGTGATGAGCTGGCTCCCAAGAGCATTCTTCAGGCCCATAGCCCCCCCCCGATCAGATACTACAGGCATTTGCGAATCCAGGGTGTTGCATACTATGTACTTTTCATGGTCTCAGACTTGAACCTCGAGGGGAAAGGATGGTCAAGGAAAGAATTCAGGAGGGAGACATGGAATACTGGATGGATCTTCCAAGATCTAAGGAGCTGTAATTCAAATGCCACCAGATTGATCTACCGAGTCATGAAGAAAGGCCCTGCATATTGATCATCTTATACAATTTATGCAAAGGTCGGCTGGCATTCAGGTATTTTGTGGACAGCCACACTTTCTGGCCTACTTCTATAGGCAGGGCTTCTTGGCAGTGTTTGTCAGCATGGCGTCTGCAAGCCGTCTTTGCTGCTTCCAAGTGCTCTTTTAGCTTGGCTTGAGTTTCATGAATGGCCTGTACAAGACTGAAGGCAACAGGAACTGTTGTGGGTGGGGGAGCAGAGGAGTAGAAGCGTGGATTAAAACCACACTAGAAGGGACTGGATCTGACTGAGACATGTTTTGCATTGTTATAAGTGAATTCAGCAAGCAGAAGTAATGCAGTCCAGTTATTTTGACAGTCGCTCAGAAGCGGTACAGGTTCGAGCTGTTTGAGCTCCTAGTTGATGCATTGTGACCAGCTGTCCAACTGGGGGTGATGGGCGGTGGATGCATGGGGCTTGACATCTTGAATACAAAACCTGGATATAAACTGGGAGCCACAGTCCATTGTAAGATGGCTGGGAAAGCCATGAAGGTAGAACATGTGTGTAATTAGAAGGCATGCGGTAGTTTCCGCAGTCAGGAGACACACGCATGGTACAAAATGGGCCATGTTGGTGAGTTGGTCCATGATAGTCAGTATTGTGTTATGCCCTTCAGATTCGGGTAGTTCCGATATAAAAAAAAAAAATGAAAAACAAAAGGCCATAAGAGCTACCAAGTGCACTTTAATGGAGCTCAGAGACAACTCTGTCTTTTGCAGTTCTAGGATGTAATCAAGTATATCTGAAAGCAGAGTGGACACAGGTGAAAGATGTCTTAGATCACACCAGTGGCTGAATCTCATCCACTTCTGCAGGTAATTATTACAAGTGGACTGTTTTCTATGTAATACTCTTCTTACTTCTTCAGAACAGGCTGTTTCTTGAAGAACCCCAAGGCTGGGATGAAGACTTTGACCACTGTCCTGAGAGAGAAGATGAGAGACAGATTGTAAGGTGATCAGTTGACAGTGAGCTGGATGAGGTAAGGGAACCATGTCGGTTTTGGCCACGTGGGGACCACCAAAAGAACCCTGTCCTTGTCCTTTCTTATTTTGATCAGCTCCCTGCAGATCAGAGGAGTTGGAGGGAATGCATACAGGAGACCTTAACGCCTAGGAAGGAGAAAGGCATCTCCCAAGAAGCAGTGACCCATTCCTTCTCTTGAGCAGAACTGGAAGCATTTTTTGGTTTTGGCCATGGCAAATAGGTCTATTTCTGGGAAGCCCCAACATCAAAATATATGGCAGAGTAAAGGGATCTATCTCCGATTCGTGATCCTGCGTGAAGCACCTACTCAGCATTTCTGTGGTGATGTTTTGCATGCCCGAAAGATAAGCTGTTGAGACGCTGACATGATTTTGAATGCACCAATTTCAGTCTTACTGCTTTGGAGCAGAGGGAGAGCAACCTCGCAGCTCTGACAGTTGATACAAAACATGCATGACATGTTGTGATCCTCATGCTTAGCAGCAGTCCATGATTAGCAACAGAAAATGGAAACAGGCATTCCTGACTGCCATAAGTTCCAGGAGGTTTATGTGTAAAGTGGTCTCAAGAGGTTACCACCTGCCTTAAGAAGTCAGAGTGCCTAGATGGGTTCCCCATCTCAGTAGGCATGCATCTATCATTAGTAGTAACATTAGAGAAGGTTGAGCAAAGGGTATCCCCCTGTGCAGATGTTGTGAGGGTCCTTCAACCAGTTGAGAGATCTTTTCACACCCACAGGCGTCAAGACTAGTTTATTCAAACTCTGTTTGTTCACCAAATAAACAGTTCTTAGCCGCCCTGGGAGGCAACGCATGTGAAGTCTTGCATGTTATAGAACTACCAGTTGCTCTATGGCCCAACAGCTGGAGACAATTTCCCATGGGTATTTGGGGGCTGATCTGGACTGTAGTGACTAAATTGGCTAGGGCTGCGAACCTCTGCAAAGGGAGGTATGCCTTGGCTGGTACCAAGGTAAGCTCCTATGAACTCCAAACTTTGCACTAAGGTTAAGGTGGACTTTTGTATCTTTAATAGTAATCCCAGTCAGAGAAATAGGTCTATGGCCCTCTGAATGACAAGCCGGGCTTTGCTGTAGAACCATCCCTTGAGCAGCCAATCACTGAGATATGGGAATATCAGAATTTCTTGTCTGCACAGAGAAGCAGCCACCACTAAGAGAACTTTTGAGAATACTCTGGGCACAAAGGAGAGACCAAATGGGAGCACCTGTACTGAAAATGTTCTTGATTCAAAGTGAAGCATAGGAATCTTCTGTGGAAGGGGTAAATCGCTATATGAAAGTAAGAATCTTGTATGTTGAGAACCAATCCCCTTAATCCAGTGATGGAATTGCTGCTGCAAGGGTTACCATCTTGAACTTCTGAATATTTACAAATCTGTTGAATAATCTTAGATCTAAAATGGGTGTCCATCCGCTGTTATTTTTCGGAACCTGAAAAGTACTTGGAATAAAAACCCTTCCCTCTGTGTTGCATAGGAAGTGATTCTATACCACCCAAGTTCAGGAGGGGTTGTATTTCCTGTCATAGAAGGTATTCCTGAGACGGGTGCCTGAAAAAGGACAG
Source organism: Chrysemys picta bellii (assembly GCF_011386835.1). NCBI lineage: Eukaryota > Metazoa > Chordata > Testudines > Emydidae > Chrysemys > Chrysemys picta. The sequence goes on along the minus strand of NC_088815.1, from coordinate 1,373,586 downwards.
GGAACGGGGGGTGGGATGGCAGGAGGGAAGTAAAGTGGATGGCTTATCCTGTTGAAATGATCTCCAAAACCCACTTGTCCATAGTTATATGTCCCCAAGCCCAGCATAAGTGAGAAAGGAAGTCTCTGAGGTGATGGAGACATGCAGATTGTTGCAGCAAGTCTGAGTGGTGATGGTAACTCAGCACCTCAACCACCCTGTCAAAAGAGATCTCGTCCCATTCAGTCTGGGACTTATTAAACTTTCTTTTTTTGTGAAGGGGTGTAGATTCCCAGAGAACACATGTCTTTTAAAGTATGTAGAACCTAGTCAGTCTTATCTGCGAACAGCATCGATCCATCAAAAGGAAGGGCCTCAGCTGTATTTCCTTAAGAAATCCCGAGAGCGGAAGTCAGGAGCCCTCCTCATGATTACTGCCACAGAAACACAACGAGCGGCTGTATCACAGCATCCAGAGAGTCCTGCAGTGATGTTCTGGCCATCAGCTGACCCTCTGCAATGTGCCTGAAATTGTTCCACCTTCTCTGGAGGAAGATACTAAGTAAAGGAATTAAACTTCACATAGTTAGTATGGCTGTTTTTCATCATGAGGTCTTTGTAGCTGGCAATCCTAAATTGTAGAGTAGTCAGTTTAGTAGACGTTCAGCCATATAAGTAACGCTGCTTTTGGTTTTTGCCATAAGGAATCAATTCAGCATGGTTCTGTCTTCCACATTTGTTAATGGTGTTGACCACAAGGGAGATGGGGGAGGGATGCAAAAATAAAAATTCCAAGTCGTTAGAGGGAGTATATTTTTTGTCCACCCTCTTACATGTAGGCTGTATTGTGGCAGGGGTATGCCAAATTATTATTGCAAGGTCTAGCAGAGCCCCGTTAATACGTAGTGCAATGCAGGAAGATGACATATGCAGAATGTTGAGCAGCTTACGCGGTGACTCTTCAAGTGGAATTTGTAAGGAGTCTGATATCCTTTCAGTGAAGTCTTGGAACCATTTGAAGTCATCAGCCAGGGATGGTGGAGAAGGCGTAACAGCTTCATCTGGGGATGAGGAAGAGATATTAGATGTTGGAATGACCTCCTTGTCCACTATCGCTTCCTGCTCTTCAGAGGTCTCGTCCTGTGGATCAGGCACCGTAAAGAAAGAGGCTAGTGGGGATTGTTTGCCCTTCTCCTGGTGAGACACACTAATGGTCCTGGAGAATTGTCAATGATAAACTGCCCAGAGATCCCAGTATGGCCAATGAGATGTTGCATACGGCATGGGTGAAGGCACCCAAGAGTGTTCATACCTGCAGGATGGAGCATGAGGATGTCTCTTACGGGGATGTTCTGACTCCCTTGTAGCTTTTAGAAAAGAAGGTCCCCTGATAATGGAAGGGAGAGCCCTGGATGAAAATCTGGGAAACTGATGAGAAGTCCACATCATCTTCCTCATCATCATCACTAGGTATGGGTGGGACACCTGTAAAGATAGGTGGAGAGTCCGTCAGCACTAGGTGAACCTCCAGGGATTGAGAGGTTCTTGCTACCAAGAATGGGTCAGTGCCAAATAAAGGAGATTCAGGTGTCTCTATTACTGGTAAATCCTGAGGGAATCGAAACTCTTGCACTACCGAAACAATGGTCAGTACTGAGCAGGTCGCCTGGACAGAAGTAACCATGGAAGAAGGAGATGAAGGTATCGAAGGTCTTATGCGCTCCAATGAATGACCAGTAGGTGTTAGTCTACCATGTCCTTGGTGACTAGAACTTTGTCACCACAGAAGACCAAACGATGTCAGTACCAGTTTAGAAGAGATGGTCTTCTCCATGCTGCTGCGATCACCAGATGGTACAAATCTTCCACAGCCAGAATCCTTAAGAGTCCTTGGACTTGTTGGTGCTCATGATATATGAGGAACCTGAAGCCTCGTGGGTACCCAGTTGGAGAACAGTACGTGCCAAAGTAGTTGCCGGAACCAGAGACTGTCCCTTTGAGGTAAATTCACTACCAAGGGGGCTTGAAGACTGCATCCTAGAGTTCTTTTGAGAGGATTCCAGAGACTTCCTCTTCAATGCTCTAGGGAAGTGCTGCACCAAGGAGGTCGAGGCAGTCAACTTGCTCAGAGACAACTATACGGGGAGGGCCCCCTGGGGTCAGAAGCAGGTCGGAGCAAACTCTCCATCATGAGGAGACATAGCTTAAGTTCCCAATTCTTTCAGGCTCTTGACTTTAATGGCAAGCAGAAATTACACTTTTAGGGAACATGAGACTCCTCAAGGCAATGGACAAACCAGGAATGCCCACCACTCACCAGGCTTGCCTACCAGCACAAAAGGTAGTGTTTAAGACTTGGTTGCATGCCTTCCAAGCATTTAAGTTCCGCTGAGGGGAGGAAAAAAATGGAGAAAGGACAATGATCCTTACAGTGAAAACTATAACTGTGTGTGTGTTTTAACTTTATAGAATTACAATAATTAATATAAAAGCTAACACTAAGTACTAATACTAACTAGTAGAAAAGAGAAAAAATACAGCTGAGGTAACCTCAACTCTGACATTGCTAAGGCTCAGGCTCAGGCAGTGGTGGTTCAAAAGAAACTGAGGGCAGTTCACCCGCACAGCTCCATATAGCCATGATGCAGAGCACAAGGCAGGGTGCAGTGCATGCACGGACCGAACAGGCACCACTACCCAAAATCTCCAATCAAAAGCACACCCGGCGCATGCAAACTTGAAGTGGAGCACCCGTAGGGACGTTACTCCAGGAAGAGCTTCCCGGTGTTCCCCAATCACCACTTTCAGTGATGTGCTTTCCTGTGTAACTGGGCCAGACCCCAAAGGTGACCCATCTACTGTTTCTACAAGATCCGGGATAACCTTGGGTTGTACTGGAAGATCAAGAACTTGGGCCATGGAAAAATCCATATAATTATCACCCAATCCTGAACTGATCAAGGCCCATACCATGGGGAAGGCCTGCTTGACCTGCAAGATCCACAGGTGCAGGGGAATATGTAGAACTGGAAATGAAGAATTCCTGGTTTAACAGTCCCAGGGTTTCTCCATCATGGTACGCAGGCTGGGAACCCTGATTGGGTGTGGGGGTATTCTTTTCCCTATCATCAGGTTAGCAGGGGTTTTGACAGGGCACGTGGATGTAGGACTTGCTAAAGGCCTAGGCATAACTAACAGTGTGAACCAAGACTGTGAACCAGAGTAGGCCTGGCCTTGGCAAAATAACAATGACCCAGGTATTAGCTAACAGCAAGTAAGCACATTCCTGACCTGACAGGATGCTACAGGAACACCTAGAGCTCTCAAGTAACATCAGTTAACCCATTCTTACGTGAAGATAAAGGAACACAGTGACCCCGAATAAGATAAGGGCAGGATGACAGGATAATGGATAGGGACATTTTGTTTGAACTAGCAGGTATAAAGATATGGGCGGTAACTAAAGATGTCAGGAATGTAATACATAACTTGTTTGTAACAATGTATAAAAGCAGAAGTAATAGGAGGGGCACCTTTATACAGCCAAGGGGGAAAAAATAAAATAAAATAAATAAAATAATGAAGATATCCTATCTCCTAGAGCTGGAAGGGACCTTGAAAGGTCATTGAGTCCAGGCCCCTGCCTTCACTAGCAGGACCAAATACTGATTTTGCCCCAGATCCCTAAGTGGCCCCCTCAAGGACTGAACTCACAACCCTGGGTTTAGCAGGCCAATGCTCAAACCACTGAGCTATCCCTCCCCTTAGTGCATCCTGGTGCATTAACTGAGTGGGTACCATTGTCATGGGCATGCATGTGTTAGTGCACCTGTAACCACAGTCAGGGCGCTAATACCATGCTTCGGCAACAATAAACCTGGCTGAGTGCCTTCGCCACTGAACCAAGCCTGTGATCATTCTTTATGAGTAACATCAAGGTCTTCTGAATTAACATGTGGCACTGTCTGCTAGTGCAGCTGATATTGGAGTTCCAAAAAACAGTAACAATGCTGCAGCAGCAACAACATTCCACAGCACGTAACAGTGGATACCACATGCCCTGCTCCTCCACAATAGAAGCAGAGGGTCTCCTGTTTTCTACACTCTCACTCACCGGAGAATAGGTGGGACTGTACTGTGTTAGTGTGAACGGACTCAAACGAGGCAGAGCTTGCTTGGGCTTGAGCCTTAGGTAAGTGCAGAAGGTAGGTAGAACCCTTTTACGTTCCAGTTTCTTCGCAAAGACCATGCCAAAACTGCTGGAGAAGTGCGGCCATGTTCCAGGCGGTATCTATGGCCAAGCATCAGAACTCGGACGATCTTCATCCAAGAATATTGAGGGAATTGGCGCGGGAAATAGCAGGCCCATTAGCGATAATATTTAATGAATCTGTAAACTCGGGGGTGGTCCCATTAGACTGGAGAATAGCTAATGTGGTTCCTATTTTCAAGAAAGGGAAAAAAAGTGATCCGGGTAACTACAGGCCTGTTAGTTTAACATCTGTAGTGTGCAAGGTGTTAGAGAAAATTCTGAAAGAGAAACTAGTTGAGGACCTGGAGGTTAATGGCAATTGCGATAAATTACAACATGGTTTTACGAAGGGCAGATCATGCCAAACGAATCTGATCTCCTTCTTTGAGAAAGTAACGGACTTATTAGATAAGGGAAATGCGGTGGACCTAATATACCTGGATTTCAGTAAAGCATTTGATACTGTACCCCATGAGGAATTATTGGTTAAACTGAAAAACATGGGGATCGATATGAAAATCCAGAGGTGGATAAGGAATTGGTTAATGGGGAGAATGCAGCGGGTCGTATTAAAGGGTGAACTGTCAGGTTGGAGGGAGGTTACTAGTGGAGTGCCTCAAGGTTCAGTTTTGGGACCCATTTTATTTAATCTATTTATAACTGACCTCGGAACAGATTGCAGGAGTGGGCTGATAAAGTTTGCGGATGATACGAAGGTGGGAGGCGTTGTAAATTCGGAGGAGGATAGGGATATTCTGCAGGGAGATTTGAATGAGCTTGTGAATTGGAGTATCAGAAATAGGATGAAATTTAATAGTGAAAAGTGTAAGGTGATGCATTTGGGGATGACTAAACAATTTTAGTTACAAGATGGGGACGCATTGGTTAGAAGTAACGGAAGAGGAGAAGGACCTAGGGGTCCTTGTAGACCGCAGGATGACTATGAGTCGACAATGTGACGTGGCGGTGAAAAAAGCCAATGCTGTCTTGGGATGCATTAGGCGAGGTATATCTAGTAGGGATAAGGAGGTCCTGCTTCCGTTGTATAAGGCGCTGGTGAGACCTCATTTGGAGTACTGTGTGCAGTTCTGGTCTCCCATGTTTAAAAAAGATGAACTCAAACTGGAACGGGTGCAGAGAAGGGCGACTAGGATGATCAGAGGAATGGAAAACCTGTCGTATGAAAGGAGACTAGAGGAGCTTGGGTTGTTTAGTCTGACAAAGCGAAGGCTGAGGGGGGATATGATTGCTATCTTTAAATATATTAGAGGGATTAATACAAGGGAGGGAGAGGAATTATTCCAGCTTAGTACTAATGTGGACACGAGAACCAATGGATATAAACTGGCCGTGGGGAAGTTCAGGCTTGAAATCAGACGAAGGTTTCTGACCGTCAGAGGGGTGAAATACTGGAACGGCCTTCCGAGGGAAACGGTGGGGGCGACGGACCTGTCTGGTTTTAAGATTAAGTTAGATAAGTTTATGGAGGGAATGGTTTAATGGTAAAACATAGTAGCCGAGGAAAACCAAGCAATGGTAGGTAAATAGTATAATGGCTAACAGGGGTCAGGCTGGAGACTCTTGCCTATATGCTCGGGGTCTTACTGATCGCCATATTTGGGGTCGGGAAGGAATTTTCCTCCAGGGTAGATTGGCTGAGCCTCTGGAGGTTTTTCGCCTTCCTCCGCAGCATGGGGCAGGGATCACTAGCAGGAGGGTCCCTGCCGATTGAAGTCACTAAAACACAGGATTGGGGACTTCAACGGCAGAGTCCAGGGAAGGGGTAGGGACGGTTTTATGGCCTGCAGCATGCAAGGGGTCAGACCAGATGATCATAATGGTCCCTTCTGACCTTAAAGTCTATGAGTCTATGAGTCTATGAACTGGGTGACAAAAGGGGCTGACTCCTGCACTTAGGAAGAAAGAATCTCATGCACCGCTATAGGCTGGGGACCGACTGGCTAAGCATCAGTTCTGCAGAAAAGGACCTGGGGATTACAGTGGATGAGAAGCTGGATAGGAGTCAGCAGTGTGTCCTCGTTGCCAAGAAGGCCAACGGCAAATTGGGCTGTATTAGTAGGAGCACTGTGAGCAGATTGAGGGAAGTGATTATTCTCCTCTATTTGACACTGGTGAGGCCACATCTGGAGTACTGCGTCCAGTTTTGGTCCCCCCACTACAGAAGAGATATGGACAAATTGGAGAGAGTCCAGCGGAGAGCAACGAAAATGATTAGAGGGCTGGGGCACATGACTTATGAGGAGAGGCTGAGGGAACTGGGCTTATTTAGTCTGCAGAAGAGAAAAGAGTGAGAAGGGATTTGATAGCAGCTTTCAACTACCTGAAAGGGGGTTCCAAAGAGGATGGAGCTAGGCTGTTCTGTGGTGGCAGATGACAAAACAAGAAGCAATGGTCTCAAGTTGCAGTGGGGGAAGTCTAGGTTGAATATTAGGAAACACTATTTCATTAGGAGGGTGGTGAAGCACTGGAATGGGTTACCTAGGGAGGTGGTGGAATCTCCATCCTGAGAGGTTTTTAAGGCCTGGCTTGACAAAGCCCTGGCTGGGATAATTTAGTTGGTGTTGGTCCTGCTTTGAGCAGGTGATTGGACTAGATGACCTCGTGAGGTCTCTTCCAAACCTAATATTCAATGATTCTATGACTCCAGAGTTTGACAAAGCTTTCATACAGCAGAGTCTGTCATGCAGGATTTGTGAGGGTCATTGAAAAATAGTAGCAAACGCTTGTACAGATAAGTCCCAGTTGGTCAACATTGAGTGATCCTGCTCTAGAAGGGGAGAGACCTATGCCAGTGCTATCCCAGTAAGCAGACTCGGCATTAGACGCAATTTACTTGATTGTGACATACTCCTTGGTCTGGAGCATAAACAGAAGTCTGCACTAGGTAAGGAACCCATGAAACTTATTGTAGGCATCATTATATATTTCCAGCAGAGGGACTCTGGGGCTGGTCCACCAAGCTGGCATCGTAAGGGCAGACAAGTGGGTACCCACAGCCGCTCCAAGTGCTGGAGCTTGCTCCAGCAAGGAGCGATTTCTCATCTGTAGCTGTAGCGCTTGGTCCCTCAGTTTCAGGTTTTCATCCTATAGAGAGGGGCAGTCTGCTCCTGCAGACTCACAGGCCCCTGGGGCAACAGTGGGGCAAGCGCCCTGGAGGTGTCCATACTTAGTCCAAGGATTCAGCAGCGAGTCCTGGAGAAGACCAAGCGGATCTGAGCAAGCTGCTAGAGTCTCTAACAGAACAGTCTGACCTAATGGTCAGAACAAGGGGTGGAATCAGGGTTATAATTGGGAATCATGCTGAAGATCAAAGCCAGAGTCAGAATCCAAAATCACACCAAGGGTCAAATTTAGAGCCATGTCAAGAATTAAGTCAGAATTGGAGTCAGAAGTCACACCTAGGGTCAAAGGAGGAGTCAGCAGCAGGGGTCAGGGCAAGGAAACAGGAACTAGGAGCAGGACATGATAGCAAGAGTGTGGAACTAGGTATGGTAAAAGGAACAAGGAGCAAGGCAAGATAGCAAGAGACAGGAACAAGGAGTAGGAGCCAAGCAAAGAGGCAGGGAGTTGACGTCGGAGTTCTAGGCAGCAACGGTACTCGTGAGTTGTTGCTTGAACAAGTGGTGGGACAGGAACAGGGAGCTTTATACCAAGTGGTGTCCAATCAGCAGTCTGCAGCTAGTCAGTGGGTGTAACATCTGGTGGTGGGGCATCAGCTGCAGTTTCAACTGACTGCAGCACAGTGCGTAAATCTCTCACTACACAACTCCGCAGGCCTGGGTTCCAGACCCGCAGTGCCTGACAACAGAGATGGCAAGAACCTTTGCTGGTAACCACAAGTAGAATTTTTAATAGATTAACTGAAAGAAGCGACAAAGAGTCCCGTGGCACCTTATAGACTAACAGACGTATTGGAGCATAAGCTTTCGTGGGTGAATACCCACTTCATCAGATATATTCACCCACGAAAGCTTATGCTCCAATACATCACTCTATAAGGTGCCACAGGACTCTGTCGTTTTTTACAGATCCAGACTAACACGGCTACCCCTCTAATACTTAACTGAAAGAAGAATCTAGTTCTCCTCAGAGAATTATAAAAATGCATGTGTTCTGAGGGGAAGAAGTACAAAAGGGGGGTTGGGGGCAAGGCAGCATGGATGTTTACCACGATCAATTTGTTGTGATTTTGCACTTCACCATTCTGCAAATTGTGTATGACAAATGGGAAGGAAAGTACAACAGAAACAGTAACATAGCAATAAGGCTAATGGGGCAGTGGGTATTATGGAGGTTGCAGAAGTCACCCTATGCTTTTGAGTTGGGTTAAGTGTTAAGAAGTTTCATTCTGCTCTTTACTATGGAGGAGCTGGTGAGGGCTCCATCATTAAGATTCAGTTTTGTACTTAAAGCAGGGATTCAACACCTCTGTTATGAATAAAGAATACACTGATCTTCTCCAATACTTACTGTGAGTACAGAATAAGTTTACTAAGAATTTGCAAGTAAATTTGTTAGTTGATGAATCAAAACTAATTATTTTAAAATGGGTTCTTTAAGAAATTTAGCACCTCAGGCCCTTGTCTCATCTCGAATGGTTTCAGTAACAGAGTAACACTATCTCTTCAAATTTCCTATATAGTTAAAACTCACTGAAATCTTCTGCATAGGCTAAATTTGAAGAATGTCCTGTAGTGATCCCATGAAGATGGAAGACAAAATCTAATTCAACATCAGTTATATCTAATCTACGACCATGACCACGTAAAAATTTATCATAATTTTATGGTTATTTAATGGTGTCACTAAAGAACAGAGTTAAGATTTTACATGTGCCATATCTTAAAATGTTTTCCTACAAGTGTACCATTAACTCTGAATTTCCTGAGTTTATAGGTCTTAGTTTAGGAATAAATACAACCTTTAGTCAAAATTACTAATCTGTAACCACAATTTTAACTCTATCTTGATGTAGTGTTTGTCTGAGAATCTTCATTGGGAGTGATTTCAAATGGCACTGGACCACAAACGCCGTGGCTACACTCAAAACTTCAAAGCGCTCCCGCAGCAGCGTTTTGAAGTGCGAGTGTGGTCGCGTGCCAGTGCTGGGAGAGAGCTCTCCCAGTGCTGCAGGTACTCCACCTCCATGAGGGGATTAGCTGGGGCACTGTTTACACTGACGCTTTACAGCGCTGTAACTGGTTGCGCTCAGTGGGTGTTTTTTCACACCCCGAGCAAGAAAGTTGCAGCACTGTAAAGCGCCAGTGTAGCCAAGCCCGAAGACTGTTTGGGTGCATGTGTACACGCTTCCACTCTACAGCTGGGCAAGTGCTAAAGATAGCACATGCTGTAAGTTATTGCAGACGTGGGCAGAGTCCCTTGTTCCAAAGGGAGGAAAGAACTGGGGCTGTGGTAACTGTCTGATCCACTGAAAAGAAAAAAGTGAAATTAAAACCATCTTCTAAAGACATTTTAAAAAGTCACATAAGGCTAAATTAAATTCTATTTTCAGTAATGAAATGTTTGTATGATTTGTGGGTTATGTTATATTTGTAACCATATACAGCTGACATGACAGCAGGCTATTAAGCTGGTAGGGTAACAGATACAAAACCTGAATCATACCACCTTCCATTGTACAAAACAATGACATACTGGAAAATGACATATTCCACTTCACCTGAAGTTCAGATGGATTGCAAAGTGGGAACTGTAAATAAACAGTTTATATCTGCAAGCCCCAGAAAACAAACCATCTATAATGACTGATAAAAACAAACAATCTACTTATGAGGGGAGATGAATTTTAGCAGCTAATTTACATTCTTTCATCTAAGGGCTTAATTTTAAAATGTTAATTAGCCCACTCTAGATCACAAGCACAAGGCATAACAGCTTGCTGAAAAAGGCAAAGAGATTAGGAAGCTCACCTGGTTCTGAGTCAGAATTTCCTGCAGAAGGTTCACAGAAGCTTGATGGCATAAAGACATTGTTCTTTGTTACTGTAGTCAAGAAAAAAGTTACTAAGAAAAAAACCACACATACAGACACAAGAGATTAGTTTCCCTCATTGTAAAGTCCCGCCCTTCAATATAATAATGGATCAGCTGATACTGAACTCAAATAAAGAATTAAACAAGGGTAACACATAATTAATGCCAATCAACATAAGTTTAATGGAAAATAGACTCTAACAATATTTTTTGATGGTATTACAGATTTGGTTGATAAAAATAATAGTGTTGATGTATACTTAGACTTCTATAAAGGCATTTGACTTAGTACTGCATGACATTTTGATTAAAAAACTAGAACAACATAAAACTAACAAAGCACACATTAAACAGATTAAGAAACCGCTTGAGTGGGTGTGTTTCTAGTGGGGTCCTGCAATGATCGGTTCCTGGGCCTATGCTGTTTAACATTTTTTATCAATGACCTGGTGGAAGAAAATATAAAATCATCACTGATAAAGTTTGCAGATGACACAAAGATTGGGTGAATGGTAAATAATGAAGAGGACAGGTAACTGATACTGAGCAATCTGGATCACTTGGTCTACTGGGCGCAAGCAAACAATATGTGTTTTAATACAGCTAAATGTCAATGTATACACCAAGGAACAAAGAATGTAGACCATACTTACACAATGGGGGCCTCAATCCTGGGAAGCAGTGACTCTGAAAAAGATTTGGGGGGTCATGGTAGGTAATCAGCTGAACAGGAGCTCCCAGTCCAACACTGTGGCCAAAACGGCTAATGCAATCCTTGGACGCATAAATGGGAATCTCAAGCAGAAGTAGAGAGGTTATTTTACCTCTGTATTTGCTCTGGTGCAACTGCTGCTGGAATACCGTGTACAGTTCTGGTGTCCACAATTTAAGAAGGATGTTGATAAATTGGAGAGGGTTCAGAGAAGAGCCACAAGAATGATTAAAGGATTGAAAAACATGCCTTACAGTAATAGACTCCAGGAGCTCAATCTATTTGGCTTAACAAAGAGAAGACTAAGAGGCGACTTAATTCCAATCTACACGTACCTACATGGGGAATAAATATTTGATAATGGGCTCTTCGATCTAACAGAGAAGGGTCTAACAAGAGCCAATGGCTGGAAGTGGAAGCTACAAAAATTCAGACTGGAAATAAGGTGTACATTTAACAGTGAGAGTAATTAACCACTGGAACAATTTACCAAGGGTCGTGGTGGATTCTCCATCACTGAATTTTTAAGTCAAGATTGGAGGTTTTTTCTAAAAGATATGCTCTAGTTCAAACAAAAATTACTTAATGGAAGTTATCTGGCCTGTCTTCTGGGAGGTCAGAGTTGCTTGGTCGCAACAGTCACTTCCGGCCTTAAAAGCTATGAATATATCAACATGTGAATTTCAAACTGGAAAAGATGTTAAAAGTCAAGCACTCAAAAGTTAGGAAATTCCAAAGCTGGCAACAGAAGAGTAATATCTACTTCTTTAAAGACACCACATACAGGATTTCCTCTGTCGGGTCCCACCTAGACTAGGATTGGGAGGTATGTTTGCTTAATATTCTAACATGTTTGAATCAACACTTTTGAAAAGTCTAGTGTGGACAAGCAGTGAATAATTTAACACGTGCTAAACTGGTTAAATTGAAGCCTAAAAGAGAGCCTAAGTTTCAACTCTAGCAGCTTAGTATGTGTTAAATGCAACGTGCCTTATCTATACTACTTTTCAGAATTGTTAGCATATTGTAGCAAACACCCTTTAACATCACACCTTTTATTCTAGTCTAGACAAAGCCTTGGCAAGTAGGTAGCTCAATAGATCTCTTACTCATGTCTATGTAAAAAGCACATACAGCTACACCAATCGCAAGGCAATTGCTAAGATATACTCCCACGAGGCACGCATTTTTAGTGTCAGGCTTCTGAAAAAAGACATCCTGAAAGAAACAAAAACACCAGATGGTGGAAGAAAATGAATCCTCTCAAATGAAGAGCAATCATCACTGTACTGATAGTCTGATAAGGAACTCATCCTAGAAACTGAAGCCAAGCTAATGTGGCTTGAAGAACACACATAAAAGCACACGGTCATCTCCATGCTTGCAGCAGCACAGACTTGGCCAAAAGATTCTCTACTCTGGATAGTGCAAGCAATGAGCAGGCCCTATGACTAGGAGGAGTTTCCCAGTACCACACACAATGGCTCATACCATGGAGAGATGCAATTAGACATCTATGAAAGGACGGGTTACTTACTTATACAATAACTAGAGTTCTTAGAGAGATTTTGTCCCTCTAAGTGCTCCACCCCAGATGCGCATGCACCCATGTACTTTCAAAAAGAGATTTTTGGTCTGCACCTGCACCCTATACATTCTTATGCTCTAATCTGAGGGCACATTGGGGAGGATGGAATTGATGCCACTCCAGTTTCTTCTCAAACCACAAAATCCAGCCAGAGGCAAGGATTCTGAAGTAGAGGGGAAGGAGGGCAGGTAGTGGAGCACCCATAGGGACAAACATCTCAAAGAACTCTAATTGCCATAAAAGTAAATAACCTAGCCTTCTCCTTTGAGCAATTGTTCCTATGAGTGCTGTTGTAATAATTGGGCCTACAAATTTACTCTAATTGTGAGCAAATGTGAAAAGTGAAAGTTCATAAAATGTCAGAATAACCTATAACACATGTTGGTGGGAAAAGGTGAAAAATGAAGACAAAAAGATTAAATTAGTCTAAACAAAAGGCCCACTACTAAAATTCAAGGACTGTTAAAGTCATGCCTAGTAAACAAGCATGAAACCAGAAATCAATTAACCAAAATTTGGTTGGAAATTAGGCCTAATTTGTTCACAAATTAATGATGGTTCCTTTTCAGGGTCCTCAAAAAGAAAACCTTGGCGGGGGGTGAGGAGGGAAAGTTGGCTACCGCGACAGTGTCTGTGTCAGAAGAGGATGGAAGGAGCTTCACCACCTTGGTTGTCATTCCCACCATCTCCTGGAACCCCACCTGACCACTGTGCCTTCATTATCCTGATCCTGAGAGATGTCTTAACCAGACAAAGCCATCTCAGTAGGGGCAGGGGAAAAGGGTGTCAAAGTGGAAAGGTAGTGGAATCTTGGACAGAGATCTCCAAGTCCCAGAAGGGATCATCCAGTTTCTATAATGTGCAAGTGTGGGGCAAGAGGCTAGAGGCGTCATTCCCAGTAGCCATGTTGTCATCAAAGTGTGAGACTGTACCAGCAGAAGATCCCTCTTGGTACCTCTCAGTAGAGGGCAGTCAGGTTCTTCAGACACTTGAAAGTTCTCTTTCACAAGGGATCTAGTCAGCACTGGCAAAGCAGGGCACTGAGTGGCTGGTTAAAATGGAGCTGAAGATACTGGGGATGGTAAGGCCAGGCAATCAGTCAATCCTTATGCGCCTGGCCCATAGAAGTGGGGTCAGGGTCAGAGATGAAGCTGGCTTCCTCAAGGAGTTTGTGTGTCTGGAAGACCAGCATCAGTGCTAAGCTGGGCTGCTTACTGAGAGATTTCTGGGTGAGTGAAATACTGTAAATCTTTTTTGCTGGTATGGAGAGGTGAGCACCAGAGGGGATAGGAGCCTCGGTAATATGCGTACTAGGACACTAGGTCTCCTTGCTACCCAACTTCTGGGGCAACTTCTCCCTCTTCCTAGGCTCTCTCCTGGAGGACCTTGGGTGTGTGTGTGTTGTTGTTTTTTTTTTTTTAAAGATGTCAGGGTCTCTAAAGCTGTCCACAGGTCTCTGCTTATTGAAGCTGGAACCACAGAAGTTGCTGGGGCACCCAGATTGTCTGAGGCCAATGTATCAGGTGTGGGGAGTGAGAAGGGAGTACTTGGGCCCTGAGGCAGTAGCAGATCTCAAGGAATGTTCCATAAGGAGTAACTTGAGCCTGTCTTCTTTCAGCTTCCTAGATCTGCTCTTAAAACCAGTGCAGACCTTGCACTCAGATGGAATGCGAGACTCTCTGAGACAGCAGAGGCAGCTGGAATGTCAGTCACTGAGGGGAAAAGACTTATTAAAGGTCGGGCAGGGTTTGAAGCCTGGAGTTTTGGGCATACCCACCCTACCCACTCCTCTAAAAAAGGCCACAGACAAAGAGAGGCCAAGGTCTCAGGGGGGAGAAAGGAGGCCCCAACTACAAAAACAAAAAGGGGAACCACCCAAAGCACCCCAACGTGTGCAGGGAATTAATACAATAAAACAGAATAAAAAATAAAGACAAGCAAGCTAGATGAACTCAAAGCTAACAGACCACAACACTCCATCTCTAGCCACAGACAGTTAGGAAGGAACTGGAGTGGTCGCATATCTCCGTTCTCCCATATATACTCTTTCATCGCAGCACAGGGACAGACCACCTGGACACTGCTACCAAAAACCTCTGATCAAAAGCACACGGGTGTGCGCACACAGCTGGAGGGGAGCACCCATAGGGACAACTACTCAAAGAACAAAATTTTTGATAACATAACAGTCAACTGTCTTACAAAGAGTTGAAACTTAGCTTAAATTACTTCCAAAGAGACAAAGCTAACGAAATAAAAGCACTCCACATCCCAAAAAAGTGTGTCCACACTTGGGGTTATGTTATATCAGCAGTTACAGTGCTATAATTACACTGGTATAGTTATACCGGTAAATTTTCCCATGTAGACAATGCTTAAGGGAAGTATTTATGAGAATTTAAATGCACCACCTTATCTTAGAAAGTATTTGGCACCAGGTTGGTCCAACTATGAAGATCTAATGCTTGCCTCTTGTGAAGTCTAAAATCAATATTTCCCAGAAAATAACTGCCCATGCAACAAACCCAAGCTCACTAGATAAGAGACTCAAAGCAGATTCACAAACCATTACTATAATCAACAAACCTTTTCACCCTACCTCACCAGGCGTTGGGTGATCCAGTCCTGGACCCTGTCACCTGGCAGCAGGCTACTTGACTGGGATGGAATGCAAGACCACGGCTGAGAGACTCATCTTGGTAAAAGCCAGGTTGAGTCTAAATCCCTATCAGGATTAGCATGGGGCTGCTGGAGTAGAATCATATCATATCTGGGTCACCCTGGGACTGCTGGAACATGGAGTCCTCGCAACCTCTGATTCTGTTAAAGAGTTTTTAATGTGAAGAGCACTGATGGCAAACACATCAAAGTTGGCTTCTCCAGACTTCTCTGAACGCTAGCAATAAGTAGTACTGATGATCTGGAGAGCCATTCAAATTAACTCCATCTTTGAGGAATTCAGGACACTCCCTATCTTCAAAGCAATAATAAAATGCCCATTGTGCCAATAATAAGCAAGTACTCTGGGCCAAGAATCCCCTCTGCTAGAGCTCTCCCTCCCAGGTATAATCTGTAATTTCTCATGACTTGTGGGATTTGGAGGTCCAGTCTTGGAGAAGATGTGATACTGGTCTGCACCAGGCAGGGAAGTCCTAATGTCATTATTCTGATTACTACAATATAGGGTATCTATTCAGTGTTTCTGAATTCACCACTGACAATGTCATACAAAAAACATTTGCTATCACCTGATCATGTACTCTGAGTACAGTTAAAACTGATGCTCCATGAGTAAAACAATCTGTGTCTGCCAAGCCTGTGGTGCTTGAGATCACGTGCGTCTCATCTTGCTGAGCCATGTGTGATACAGTTGCATGATTAAAGACCAGCTGGATCTTGTGATGCGGAATGATATTCTAACACCTCTCAAAAGATAGATCTGAGTAGTCAGTCCTTCCCATAGAGAAATGTGAACACACAGTCAGTGAAAGCCAACAAGTTACTACCCTCCAACAACTAACAATAGCGGACACTGACACCTCCAGTTAGGTGCCAGTCATAATGCTGATAAAGCTGATATGCTAGTTTATTCTGGAGTATCTTTTGGAGAGGGGAGAATGAACTAGCCAAGTGGCTGACATTCCCCAAATAATGAAAACATTAAGAACAGTCGCTGCCTTAAAGGGTAACTGCAAGGGCCAGGTTAGAATCACCATCATATGAATAAGAAATCCTACAAAGGCTAAATACCAAAATGTCTCACAGGGCATAGGTTCTCCTTAATTAAACTGGGGGGAGGGGAGTTGCTGTTACTCCATTTTAGTAGGATTTCAAATAAATGACAAACTCAATGAGGCAATGCCTCCAAGCAGTGTCTCTTCATTAATAGCCACCCGGGTGAATCATCTAAGAGCGAACGAGTTATAAATTTTACATGTCGTAGGACTGACCAGTGATGACTCCTTGTGAATTGATGCTCTATGTGCCCAAGAGACTATTGTGCCCCGTGCCAGTGACCATGGGTCTAGTGCCAAGCTTTCATCTTCAAATGTACTTCCATTTAATGGGCACTGTGATGAAGGTTACCAGCAGAGAGGTGCTCAGACAAAGCACAGCAAAGATTGAACCTAATCTTGCCTGGGGCTCAAATCTGAGTCAGCAGAATAGTTCTTCTGTCCGCCACTCCCACATACACACTTCCCGCTGAAACATTAGAGACTGTCCACAACTTGAGAGGAGACACTGAATGGGATGGATCAGTGCTTTCATGCTTTGAAGAACTCAAATGTGAAATTGCAGATCTACTAACTATGGTTTAAGCAACAGAGGGTCCTGTGGCACCTTGAAGACTAACAGAAGTATTGGAGCATAAGCTTTCGTGGGTGAATGCCCACTTCATCAGACGCAAGATTCACCCACGAAAGCTTATGCCCCAATACTTCTCTTAGTCTTAAAGGTGCCACAGGACCCTCTGTTGCTTTTTACAGATTCAGACTAACACGGCTACCGCTCTGTTACTTAACTATGGTTTGTAACCTGTCCTTTAAATTGGCGTCTGTACCCAATGACTGGAAGATAGCTAATGTAACGCCAATATTTTAAAAGGGCTCTAGAGGTAATCCCGGCAATTACAGACATCAACTAATTTGCCCGGTAAGTCTAACATCAGTACCGGGCAAATTAGTTGAAACAATAGTAAAGAATAAAATTGTCAGACACAGAGAAGAACATAAATTGTTGGGCAAAAGTCAACATAGTTTCTGTAAAAGGAAATCGTGTCTTACTAATCTATTAAGAGTTCTTTGAAGGGGTCAACAAACATGTGGACAAGGGGGATCCAGTGGACGTAGTGTACTTAGATTTCCAGAAAGCCTTTGACAAGTTCCCTCACCAAAGGCTCTTATGTAAATTAAGTTGTCATGGGATAAGAGGGAAGATCTTTTCATGGATTGAGAACTGGTTAAAAGACAGGGAACAAAGGGTAGGAATAAATGGTAAATTTTCAGAATGGAGAGGGGTAACCAGTGGTGTTCCCCAAGGGTCAGTCCTAGGACCAATCCTATTCAACTTATTCATAAATGATCTGGAGAAAGGGGTAAAAAGTGAGGTGGCAAAGTTTGCAGATGATACTAAACTGCTCAAGATAGTGAAGACCAAAGCAGACTGTGAAGAACTTCAAAAAGATCTCACAAAACTAAGTGATTGGGCAACAAAATGGAAAATGAAATTTAATGTGGATAAATGTAAAGTAACGCACATTGGAAAAAATAACCCCAACTATACATATAATATGATGGGGGCTAATTTAGCTACAACGAATCAGGAAAAAGATCTTGGGAATCATCGTGGATAGTTCTCTGAAGACGTCCACGCAGTGTGCAGCGGCAGTCAAAAAAGCAAACAGGATGTTAGGAATCATTAAAAAGGGGATAGAGAATAAGATGGAGAATATCTTATTGCCCTTATATAAATCCATGGTACTCCCACATCTTGAATACTGCGTTCAGATGTGGTCTCCTCATCTCAAAAAAGATATACTGGCATTAGAAAAGGTTCAGAGAAGGGAAACTAAAATGATTAGGGGTTTGGAACGGGTCCCATATGAGGAGAGATTAAAGAGGCTAGGACTTTTCAGCTTGGAAAAGAGGAGACTAAGGGGGAATATGATAGTGGTATATAAAATCATGAGTGATGTGGAGAAAGTGAATAAGGAAAAGTTATTTACTTGTTCCCATAATATAAAAACTAGGGTCCACCAAATGAAATTAATGGGCAGAAGGTTTAAAACAAATACAAACAAGTTCTTCTTCACACAGCACACAGTCAACTTCTGGAACTCCTTGCCTGAGGAGGTTGTGAAGGCTAGGACTATAACCGGGTTTAAAAGAGAACTGGATAAATTCATGGAGGTTAAGTCCATTAATGGCTATTAGCCAGGATGGGTAAGGAATGGTGTCCCTAGCCTCTGTTTGTCAGAGGGTGGTGATGGACAGCAGGAGAGAGCTCACTTGATCATTACCTGTTAGATTCACTCCCTGTAGGGCACCTAGCATTGGCTACTGTCGGTAGACAGGATACTGGGCTGGATGG
Source organism: Chrysemys picta bellii (assembly GCF_011386835.1). Classification (NCBI taxonomy): domain Eukaryota; kingdom Metazoa; phylum Chordata; order Testudines; family Emydidae; genus Chrysemys; species Chrysemys picta. The sequence goes on along the minus strand of NC_088815.1, from coordinate 1,354,951 downwards.
ACCTTTGGTCTGACCCAGTACGGCCATCCTTATATTCTTATGTTCACGCTTTCCTCTTTCTTAGAAGAATGGCTGGTGTCCCATGCTCAGGGCCATACTGATGGCCAGATTTGGGGTTGGGAAAACGTTTGCCCTCAGTTCAGACTGGCAGGGACCTTGGAGGGTTTCAACTTCCTCTGAAGCATGGGGCATAGTTCACCTGCTAGGATCATCTGGACATCATCATCTGGCCGTTGCAGGGACCTCAGGCATTGGTGGAAACCTTGGTCTCTCTCGTTCTCTTCACTGTTTAATCTGAGTCCTGGATATTTTAGACTAACTGAAGTTTTAGGGCTAAGAATAGGAACAACTGGGTGAATTTTAATGGCCTATGATCTAGAGAAGGGCAGACTAGGTTGTCTAATGGTCCCTTCTAGCCTTACACTGTATGAAACTAAACAGCTATCACCAAGGCTTTCAGGGAACCTACAACATGATTGATCCTTGATTGGGGTTCCTAGGTTCTGCTGTAGTACAGATAATTAACAGCGCCCCATCATGCAAGTACTGTACAGACAGAAAATAAAGAACTTACAGGCTAGATGTCAGACAGGACATGACAGTGGAGAATACAAACTGGGTGGAATAACAAGAAAAACAAATTAGCAAAAAAACTGAAGTCTCAGCTCATCTCTTGCTTAACTAATGCTAGCTGGCACTGATTTGGAAACATCACAGAAGTAGACAGATTAAGGAGCAACTTGAGGGAAAATTTGGCAGCTTTACCATTTGTATTGGGGAGTGTGCCCCCCCCCCACCAATGTATGGGGAACAGTGTAAGAGAGTTGGTAGATGCTGGAGGGAGCAGTAGACAGGCAAGTGATGAAGATCACCTTCATCATGCCAGTGATGGCAAAGTCAACAGTTTGATAAGTTAATAGATCTGAAGGAAAGGGTGGGACTAAATGGTGAAGAGTCTTAAAAAGCAAGGATTCTGTTTGAAGCAGTGGAGGAGGTGGAGCCTGTAGAGAGGCACAGAGGGAGGTGATGTACCAGGAAGGTGAACCCAGTAGCAGCATTTTGAATAGACTTGAATAGAATGCTGTGGCTGGTTTCATGGCCAGAGAAGAGACTAGTAGTCAAGGCAGATGAAAATGCCTGAACAAGAGCCTTGATGGTCTAGACAGAAAGAAAAGGCTGAATCTTGGAAACTTTAGCAGCAAGACTTGGACACTGCCTGGAAGTGTGGATCGAGAGACAAAGATGACGCCCCAATTACAGGCCTAAGTGACGGTGTTATCCACAATGACAGAAATAATGATCCAAGGCCTGGAAACTTGCTTTACTGTGAGAAACTAAAAAAGGTCACTATTTATTTTATCTAAGATTAGTTATGGGTTGGCTTGATAAGTCTATGAACAGTAGAAAAGGTTTCAATAGATATAGTTTGTACTGTATCTAACAGACAAAGATACAACAAGATCCAATGGTTGGAAGCTTAAGCTAGACAAATTCAGACTAGAAATAAGATGCACTTTCTTTGAATCAAAATTGCATGTCTTTCTAAATGATTCTGTCTAGCTGAACCAGAAGTTATGGATTTGATGCAGGAATTACTGAGTGAAATTTTATGGTCTGTGTTATGCAAGAGGTCAGACTAGATGATCACAATAATCTTTCCTGGCCTTAATCTATGAATCTATGAATCTATGAGTAAAGAAAGTTGTTTAATATCCCTGCTTTGTCTACTGATTTAAGCCCACATTCCTCACTGTCTTGCTTCAGTTGTGGCAGTGATGTGGATGAGACGTAGGTTCACGAGTGAAGGCAGAGGCAAAAGCAGCACAATTTAAAGGAAAGAGGATCTGCTCGCCCTCCACTTTAGATAGTCTGTCCACAGCATGGAAGATGATGGCAGAACTGGAGAATTAGACAGAAACCAAGGAAGTACATCTTCTCCCTTATTTTCTTGCTGTAAAAGAATTAGAAAACCCTTTACCTGTCTGTGAAGGAGGGAACTGCGTTAAAGATGAAGTTCTTTCACGTTTTACAGGAGGACAGTAACTCCCATCCTCACGGTCAGATTCTGTAGAGATAAAGGATTTAAGAGATAAAACAGACAAAATTCTGATTAGACAGCAACTAGTGATCTAAAATAACTAAAATACTTTCTTACCTTCTCCATCTTCTGGACTTGACCCATCTGCTGACCTCTGTAATCACAAAATAAGTTAAGATTTTATATCACAAACTAATAGAAAAAAATACCCCACTCTCTAGATAATCCCATATGCCTTAATTGTTGGGTTTGGACACTTTCTGCTATCACAGGTCGGTATTCAAACTGTAAAAACAGAGTAAATTATGTTCAAACATACTGGACATCAGACAGACTCTCACTTAACAGGATGTAAGCAAAAAGCACAAATGCGCAGTAATTAAGATGAATGGAAAGATTATTTTTTGTATATCTTTTGTAACTAGCTGTATCTGAAAGTACACTCCCAAGTGCTAAGTACCTGATATAAGCTATGAAAATGTTCACTAAAGCAATTCTAGTATTTCTATATTTTGAAAGCCCACAACTGATGAATGTTTGTGTGTCTGACTGGCTCAGGAAATTAAAATAAGTTCTTGTTGTTTAAACCCCAAAAATGCTAACTTCACTATAAGTGTGTAAACTTCTTGGGAGTTTATTCTAAACCACTAGTGCACAAATTCCTTAAATATAAATAAACAGACCACTCAACAGAAAGCAAAATTAGTTTTTTTTAAGTGTTCAAAGAATTTTACAAGATGCAGTGCTACACGTTTGTCTCCACTGGTAGTGGATCAAAACTGAAACTAGTATAAGAAACCATGATTAAGGCTACGATTTAGTCATGGAGGTCATGGAAGTCACAGAATCCATGACTTCCAGCGACCTCTGTGAATTCAGCCTGTGGGGCTTGGGAGCTGCAGGATCCGCAGCCGCACATGGGGGCCAGGAGCTGCGGGATACCCCTGCCGCCTCTTGCAGCTCCCGGAGCTCCAACCTGCCACAGGTGGTGGGGGTACCCCACAGCTGCCAGAACTGTGGAGCCCCCAGAGCTGTGCGGGGTGGGGGCCGCCAGAGCTCCCGGCCCCTGCAGCCAGCGGGGAACCCCTGGATCTGCAGGTGGGAGGAGTACCTCACTGCTCCCAGCCATGGGCTGCAGGGGACTCTGGAGCTCCAATAAACAACCCAGGTGGGGGGCCCCAGAGCTTCTGCCCCGCTGCAGGCAGCGTGGGGACCTGCAGATCCCCATTTTGTCACAGATTTTTAGTAAAGGTCACAGATAGATCACGGTTTCTGTTAATTTTTCTTTATTGCCCGTGACCTGTCCCTGAATTTTACTAAAAATAACCGTGACAAAATCTTAGCTTCCAAGGGCAAGTATCCTTTACATTTAATATAAATCAATACACTTAAAAAAAAAACTGCACTATTGACAATGATTAGATATTATCTACTTCATAGCTGTCCTTCTTAAATAAAATTCTCAAGGTTTGAGAACTCTTTATTCTTTAAATTTCAGGAAAGAATCCTAGGTAATTATTTCTGAATATACACAGTTCCATATTTATCAGCCTTTTGATAGTGATATTTAATTTTATGAACCATGCTATCACAAGATAACATGACCAAAGTAATGGTTGCAAGTTGATATTATCAATCATGGTTGAAAATAACCTGTTTTCCCATTGAGAGGATGAAAGAGGACTATGCAATTCCATGACTGCCTCTTGGATCAACCACGCCTCGAACCCACAAAGGGTGAGGAAATTCTTGATTTAGTCATAAGTAGCACACAGAATCGGGTCCAAGAAGTGCATACAGCTGATCCGCTGGGTAACAGCGATCATAATGTAATTAAAGTTCTTATCCTTGTAGGGGGAAAAATACCAAAGAAACCCACCACAGTTGCATTTAACTTCAAAAAGGACTACACAAAAATGATGCTAGTTATATGGAAATTAAAAGTCACAAGAGTGAAATGTATGCCAGCTGCATAGAAACTTTTTAAAAACACTATAACAGAGGCTCAAACTATATATATACTCCAAATTAAAAAAAACAGCAAGACGACAATCACTAGCAGAGTTAAAGAGGGAGATAGGGACAAAAAGACATCTTTTAAAAATTGGAAGTCAGATTCTACTGAGGAAAATAGAAAGGAACAAACTCTGGCAAGTCAAGTGTAAAAGTATAACTAGGTAGACCATAAAATAACAATTTGATGAACAGCTAGCAAAAGACAAAAAAAGAGCAAAAAAAAGTTTTTTATTTTTTAAGTATCAGGGGGTAGCCGTGTTAGTCTGTATCTACAAAAACAACAAGGAGTCTGGTGGCACCTTAAAGACTAACAGATTTATTTGGGCATGTGAAAGTGAAATGAATTATATTAAAGAAATAGAATGAATTAAAGAATGCTGTATGTACCTTTTAGTAGAAATGAGAAATGCTGCAAGCCAGGGGGGCAGGAAAGCAGACATTAACTGCTTAACTTGCCACTTAAGGGCAATTGGTGAAGCATTAGTCTTAGATCGATAAGAGTTAACAAGGAAGCAGGATATGCATATTATGCTCCATGCATATTTTACAATTTTGCTCTCTCTGTCCCTTTGTTTAGTTCGCACCCTTTTATCTGTATAAATAAGACTGTTTGAATCTTGCATGGAGGCTCACATTATCTGAATGTATTAGCAGAGCGCTGTGCTAATAAAACAGAGTGGTCTGACAAACTATGAGTCCTGAGTCTAACTTTGACAATTTGGAGGTTCCACCGAGATGGCAACCGTCTTCACTGGGGCTGTGTGATCCCTGACCGTTTTTGTAGGACGACCGTGGTAGCCGGCACCTGGGCATTTGGCCCGAGCGGTCCTCCTCCTGAACGGAAGGGTGCACGACCACAGTGAGGTCTACGCCATCGAACCTGTTGGTTCCCACTCTGTTCTGGTAGGGATCCCGGGATCTGACATCAGGAATCTGGTCAGGTAATTATTTCTGTGTTTTGTCCGGACTGAGGACTGTTCTGTCTGTGTCTATCCGTCCTCCTGTGGAGTGTTTGAGTCTGGGTGCCATCTCCGTCCGGGGATCGGCCGACCAAGGGGTTCCTGTCCCCGCGGTCTGAGTGAGTGAAATCTGTACAATCGCAGCCGCACCGCACCTTGGGTAAAACCCTTGGTGTGAAAGCAAGGGCGACTGAGGCAGTAGCCTGTGGGCTCCTTTTGTGTGTTGCACCGGGCATCGCTCTGACGAACCCGAATTTCCTTCTTGTGTGATTGGTGTGTGTAAAGTCCTCCTGTATTGGTAACCAGACGTCTAAGTCGGGACAGTTCCCTAAAGGAACGCCGGCTCAGTTTTAGGAAGGGTCCGGACTCCTGTAAATTTCTGGAAAAATGGTCTAGGCTAACTCAGGGAGATCCCAAAACTCAGTGGCCACTGTTAAAACCTTGGAACAAGGACCGAGTGGACATCTTAAAAAAAACAAACTCGGTCAGCCTAAAACTAAATTGGCTAAAGGAGAGGTTAATTGTTTCATGCAGTGGTGGGAAGAGGCAAATCGTAGGTGGACAAAATCAAAACTCACCTCTCTCAAATATTCAAATAATAAATTAAAAGCTTTATTAAAAGCCTCCTCTCCCACCACCAGACTGAGCGCTCCCCTTCACCCTGTTCTCTGACAAAAAAAAAACAACAACCCCGGATCGATCCCAACTCCCTTCATACTCCCCTCTCATTGTAAAAAGGATAAAATGCCCCTTGTTCTGTTCCCCTTCATTGTCTGCCTCAGAAACTGATTCTTTAGTGTTCCATTACCGATTCAGCAAGGAGGGCGGGCTCCTCAACTAGCCCCCACCCTTCCTGGGCCCTTTCCTTAAGCATTTCTTTCAAAATTGTGAAATGACCACAATATCACTCACAAAAATGGTTCATTGGAAAAAGCAGGATTGGGCCCAGACAAGCAGGCAAGCAACAGATAAAGAAACTAAAAAAAACACAGGTTGGAAGCCCTAAGGGCATAGTGTCAGGAGTAAGTGCAAACATGAACCCCTGGAACAATACTTAAAATGGTGAAATCTGAGTTGATAAAGGTGTCATTTTGGGAAATAAACAAGTGATTTAAGGAAAGAGAGTGAAAAGTTAACTCTACAGAGACTGGAGAGAATTAAACAGTTAAACTTTGTGAAAATGTTTAAAAGGATCTTGTTAAAAGAATTCTTGGTTTCTTTGCAGCCATTCTAAAGGAAAAATGGGCCCTTTTCCAGAGGAATGTCTGTAAATAATCCAGGTAAAGAGACTATCTAATTAAAATCATTTGACTCTGGACAATTGAGTCAAATTTGCTAAAAGAACATAGGGGGGGTTCTATTGGAACTTAACTGCCCCAAATGTATAAAGGTAATGTAATCTATGTACAGCTATGTAAAAACAAAGCAGTGTAAGAGGGATGTTAAGGGAGAGAAAATGTGTATGTATCTGTCTGTCTGTGGGAATATGTGAGGTTTGTAAAACTCCTGTGTTGTAAGTTTAAGATAAATTGGTTTTGTTTTGTTTATAATGCCACTAAAAATCCATTTGACTCTTTAATTCAAAGCTGCAAAACTGACAGACCTTTTTGCCAGACACAGGTAATCAGTGTTGGTTGACTTTGAGATTTGGTATTTAACCCTTAAGGGGTAACTTGATTCTTTACAAAATTTAAATGTTCTCAAATAAAGACCAAGTCATGACTGCAGCAGGACAGTCAAAATCAGAAAAATAGGGAGAGATTCTGGATTCTGTTTTTGTAACAAAATAGCAAATGAAAGCTGTAGGAAAAGAATAAAATCAGTGGCCCTCTGAAGCAACAGCAGGGGTGAGGTGCACAAAACAAAAAGAAGAAATGTTAGAAACACTGAGCCTTAAAATGGCTCTGTGTAATCAGACTGTCACTTTGATAAGGGTAAATAAAACTCTGTAAGAACAAAAGAAACAGTTACACTTATGTAAAAATTAATATGGCTAATGTTTTAAAAGTTAAAGTATAGAAGGAATGTGCAGCCATGTGCAGTGTATATTATAGAGGGGGTAAAAGAAATGCAAACGAAACATGCTACTTAATTAAAATCCTATTCGGGCTCCAAAGGAGCCACAATAGACTGTTCTTTTTCAGATCTATGTGTGTTTTGGAAGCAAGAGTTAAAAGTAATCAAAACTCTGGTAAAAGTTAATTGTGTTCCTTTTAAGACAGAGTCTCTGAGCTCTGCTAATGGTTTTGAATCCAAAAGCCAAGCCTGTGTGGATGCAAATTATCTAACTGATAAAGGAAGTGAGAGAACTGCCAGCACAAAGAAGTTGCAGATAAAGAACATACCTGGTCAGCAAACAAATTGTCTAAATAAAAGGCACGGTATAACAAGATACCTTTAATTAAAATAAATTTAATGTTACTACGTACCCCTGTAACAATGTATAGTGTGTATGATTTTTGAAGAAAAAAAATCCTTTATGGTAATGATGCTTTTCAGCTGTTACCTGTGAACAAACTTAAAGCTTAACACAGCAGGAAAGATATTGTAACCTTGGTCTGCTGTAAAGGGAAAACTGAGGTACACCACCTCATGGATTTAATGACTGAACAGTGGGATAATTTCCCCATAACTCTTAAAAGATAGAAGCCATTAAAACCTGGCCTGCCTATAGAACAAAAACACAGGAAAATATGGAGGTAATTCCTCTTGTTTTGCCTGCAATCAGCAAGGGTATTTGTAAAAGAAAGGAATATTTTAAGCAATAATGAATGCCACCCCAAAAAGGGTAGAAAAAATATTATTTTTGTCTTTCAGGAAAAGCTAATATCAGCTACAGGACAACCTAATAAGAAACAAATAAAAGTGGGTATGCTTATCCATGCCTGTTGCTCCAAAGCCCTGTAGTAAAGACATCTCACTAGGATCCTGTATGTGGGATAAAATGAATAATGAGACCAAAGTACTGTATAATGGGCTATGTGTATGTGTTAATTCTTGGGGGGAAAAGTGTTTTAAAAGAATGGAAGTGTTAGCAACCTTCCAATAGACAAATGTAAATGTAATGTAAGTACTGTGTTTACAAAAGTTAAGGTAATATAGTTCCTAAAACAAACAAAAGGGCAATGTGGGAAACCAAACCATTCATATTATACATGCAAATGGCAGCATGTTAAGAATTGCCACTGCAGAAAGACATAACAGCTTACCATTGGTATAATGTATTTTCTGAATGGTCTCCCACAACTACTGGCGTACTAATGTTACTAACCCTAATTGGTTTTGATTTTAAATTGTATGTGTTTAATTGTAACATTTAAAATGTGCTGTTGGATAAAACAAATGTATGCAAAGCTAGAGCCACAGGCCCAAATCACCTCCCAGTATTTTCTATTACATGGACTAAATAAGAAGTGACACTGGCGATTAATAATCTTGGTGTCAAAAGGGGGATATGTAGGAGCAGGATCTTATAATGTCCCATAGGAATTAATGTATGATTTGATTTCATCCCTGTCAGCCACCCTTTTTGAATAGCAGAAAGGAATGACAGACCAGAACAATCCTTATGACTGATTATGGTCACCCTTTTGTTTTAGAATAAGTTATAATGTCTACTATGGTTTCCTATATGTATTACAAAGTAGGCCTCTAGTTAAATATACATATTGTGTCTATGTTAAGTAGATTAGAGGAACATTGAAGGCCTGGGTCTCAATGTAAATTGTCTTGGTTATTGATTGTAAAACTTAGCAAGGTTTAATTTGCAATGCCTTTTTGCTCCATATAAAATACTACTGTTTGTATTCTCAATCTGTGTGAATAAGGAATGTATGCATCAGGAAAAGATAAGGTGTGAAGGCCATTGTTATAGCCAGAGTCAAGGAAGAAGAAGTAAAGAGACTTAAAGGACATCAAAGAATCATCAGGTACTGCTTACTACCCAGATGGCTGTTAAACTGTCTGGCATCACAGCGTGCATACATGCTTCGCAGTGTAAGAAGGCACCCCCCAGCAAACCAATCACCTCAGGACCACGCAGAGTCAATTTTGACTCCAGAAAAAGACGTAGAGGAACAGCCTGCAATACCTTACCATCTACGCTCTCGTAAGGGTTGCCAGAAGCAGACGAGGACCTAAAGCAAGGCCCAAAAAGAAGCAGTAGTGAGCCTAGCGCCTGCTGCCTGGTGGATGTAAAACCGTGACTGCGGTTCCCTCAGTTGAGGTTGTCAGAACCAGAAGGGCCTTGCCTGCAACATGTGCCTCTGGTGGCGCCTGTTCCTCAGCTGCTGGTGTCTTAAGGTCTGGGGAGTCCACAATGACAATTCTTTTATCCAGCAGCAAGTGTGGATAGCTCAGACTCTTAATATTTCTAATTGCTGGGTCTGCAGCCACATCCCAGCCCACTCTCAAGCTGGTGTTCCTGTCCTGGCAATCCCACTCAATTCCCCAGACCTCACTGGAGGACCTCGTCCGTTTAACAGAACATGGAACAATAATGACACTTGGGAAGCATTGGGAATAAATGTATCTAAATGGATAAGTGTGGTGGAGGGAAAAGGTCATTGGTGTTGGGTGTGTAATGGGACAGGGCTGGATCTGGGAAAAAGTCATTGCCTTCAGCATATTGTGGTCAATGGTGTATGGGATTATTCAAACAAAACTAAAGAGTGGTGGGCCGGGTATGGGGATATGAATTTTTTTCTCAACCTGGGATCAAACAGAAAAATCAAGCTCATGTTCCCCCTACAGTAACCTTAGTGAAAACAATACAATCTTTCAATACCATGCAAATAACACCACTCCTCGTAAGGAGAATTACCCTGTGCCCTTCGGAGGATATTACTCCTCCTTTGTAGGCACCTATGTGACAAATGGGTGCAACCGACCCTTCCCAGCCTTAATAGGCCATCATTGGGTTTGTGGAACCAAAGCTTATACTGTGTTACCAGCTAACTGGTCAGGTATCTGTTATCCCGCCCGACTCTTCCCACAATTCCGAGTGCTAGGGTCCTTCCCACGAGAACGCCTCCGTAATTTCAGGCGAAGAAGAAGGGACTTATCAGATGCCCAATGGTATGTAAATAACATAAGCCCCTTGACCTGGGAAGAGGCCATTGGCGGTTCCCTTATCCCACTTGGGGGAGTAATACACCATGCAAAAAGGCTCCTAAGGTTACAAACAGTAGTTGAAATAATGGCAAAAGAAACCGGAGAGAGTTTAAAGACCCTGGCCAAAGAAACAGGGGTGCTCCGACAGATGGCCCTCCAAAACCATCAGGCATTGGACATAGTGCTGGCGGCCAAAGGAGGGACCTGTGCTCTCATTGGAAAGAATGTTGTGTGTTTATACCTGACGACACCAATGAGGTAATAGATCGTGCTAGTCACTTAGAACAAATTGCATATCTTCCCCATGAAGAGCCAAGTTCTTTATGGAAGTGGCTAAGTAACCTATTCAATTTCTCTGGCACAGGAAACTGGTTGTTTCAGGGAGCCCTGACTATCCTGTTTGGAATCCCAATGATTTTTGTATGTTTTCAGTTAATCTCCTGTTGTATCCAGAATTGTGTAAGGTATGCCACCCAGGTGACTACCCCAAAACAGAGTGCTAATATGATGATGTTAAATATCACTGATGAATGAAGAGATAAAGAACTATTAATATGTGGAACCCAGTAATTGTTGGTCTTTGCGTAAGCTTGACCAAAAGGAGGGATTGTGAAAGTGAAATGAATTATATTAAAGAAATAGAATGAATTAAAGAATGCTGTATGTACCTTTTAGTAGAAATGAGAAATGCTGCAAGCCAGGGGGGCAGGAAAGCAGACATTAACTGCTTAACTTGCCACTTAAGGGCAATTGGTGAAGCATTAGTCTTAGATCGATAAGAGTTAACAAGGAAGCAGGATATGCATATTATGCTCCATGCATATTTTACAATTTTGCTCTCTCTGTCCCTTTGTTTAGTTCGCACCCTTTTATCTGTATAAATAAGACTGTTTGAATCTTGCATGGAGGCTCACATTATCTGAATGTATTAGCAGAGCGCTGTGCTAATAAAACAGAGTGGTCTGACAAACTATGAGTCCTGAGTCTAACTTTGACAGGCATAAGCTTTCGTGAGTAAAAACCTCACTTCTTCGGACGTCCGAAGAAGTGAGGTTTTTACTCACGAAAGCTTATGCCCAAATAAATCTGTTAGTCTTTAAGGTGCCACCAGACTCCTTGTTATTTTTTAAGAACACCAGAAGCAGGAAGCCTGCCAAACAATCAGTGGGGCCATTCGATTGAGTGCTAAAGGAGCACTCAAAGACAACAAGAACATTGGGGAGAAGCTAAATAAATTCTTTACATCAGTCTTCACTGCAGAGGATGAGAAAGAGTTCTACACCTGAGCCATTCTTTTTAGGTAACAAATCTGAGGAACTGTCCCAGATTGAGGCATCAAATAGAGGAGATTTTGAGGAAAAAACTGAAACAGTAAGTCAGCAGGACCAGGTAGTATGAACCCAAGAGTTCTGAAGGAACTCAAATATGAAGTTGCAAAACTACTAACTGTGGTATGTAACCTACTACTTAAATGAGCCTCTGTCCCCGATGACAAGAGAATAGCTAATGTTACACCAATTTTTTTTAAAAGGCTCTAGAGGCAATCCTGGCAATTATAGGCTAGTGTGCCTAACTTCAGTGCCAGGCAAATTGTTGAAACTATAGTAAAGAACAGAATTATCAGACATATAAAGGAACACAGTATGTTGAGGAACAGTCAGCCTGGCTTTTGTATAGGGAAATCATGCCTTGCCGATGTTTAGAATTCTTTGAGGGGGTCAAACATGTGGAAAAGTGTGATTCAGTAGACACAATGCACTTAGACTTTCAGAAAGCCTTTGACAAGGTCCCTCACCAAAGGCACTTATGCCAAGACTGCTTAGATTGCTTAAGAGGGAAGGTCCTCTTATGGATCAGTAACTGGTTAAAAGATAGGAAACAAAGTGTAGGACTAAACGGTCAGTTTTCACAATGGAGAGAGCTAAATAGTGGAATCCCCCAAGGATGCGTACTGGGAGCAGTGCTCTTCAACATGTCCATAAATGATCTGGAAAAAGGGATAAACAGTGAGATGGCAAAGTTTGCAGATGATACAAAATTACTCAACATAGTTGCAGTCAGATTTGACTGCGAAGAGTTACAAAAGGGTCTCATTAAACTGGCTGACTAGGCAACACAATGGCTGATGAAATTTAGTGTTGATAAATGCGAAGTAATGCATGCTGGAAAACGTGATCCCAACTATACGTACAAAATGATGGGATCTAAATTAATTGTTTCCACTCAAAAAAGATCTTGGAGTCATCATGGATAGTTCTCTGAAAACATCTACTCAATATGCACCAGCAGTTATAAAAGGAAACAGAATGTTAGCTTAGAAACCATTAGGAAAGGATAAGACAGAAAATATAATACCACTATATAAATCCATCGTACACCCACACCTTGAATACTTCATGCAGTTCTAGTCAGCCCATCTCAAAACATATCTAGTAGAATTGAAAAAAGTATAGTGATTGCCCCCCCCCCCCCCCAAAAAAAAAAGACTAAGGGTAAGGAACAGCTTCCATACGAGGAGAGATTAAAAGGACTAGGGCAGTCCATCTTAGAAAAGAGAGGACTAAGGGGGGAGGATATGATAAAGGTCTTTAAAATCATGACGGGTGTGGAGAAAGTGGATAGGGAAGCCTTATTTACCCCTTCGCATAACACAAGAACCAGGGGTCACCCAATGAAATTAATAAGCAGCAGGTTTATAACAAACATAAGGAAGTACTTCTTTACACAACACACTGTCAACCTGTAGAACACACTGCTAATGGATGTTGAGGGTCAAAAGTGTAACTGGGTTCAAAAAATAATTTAGGTAAGTTCATGGAGGATAGGTCTATCAACAACTCTTAGCCAAGATGGCCAGGGATGCAACCCTGTGTTCTGGGTGTCCCTAAACCTCTGACTGAGAAAAGCTGGACTGGATATCGGGATGGATTACTCAATAATTGCCCTGTTCTGTTCATTCCCTCTAAAGCATCTGGCACCAGCCACTGCCGGAAGACAGTATACTGAGCTTGATGGACCATTTGTCTGACCAAGTATAGATATTCTGCGTGCACTTACGATTGGTTTAGTCAATATATCCTAATCCAACTCCTAAACAGAATCATAGAATCACAAGGTTAGAAGAGACTGCAAGAGTCATCTAGTCTAACCCCCTGCCAAGATGCAGGATTGGTTGTGTCTAAACCATCCAAGACAGATGACTATCCAGTCTCATCTTGAAAACCTCCAGTGAAGGAGCTTCCACAACCTTCTGAGGCAGGCTGTTCCATTTCCTACTGTTCTTACAGTTAGGAAGTTTTTCCTGAGATTTAATCTAAATCTGCTATGCTGTAGTTTGAACCTACTGCTAAATCTGTAGCTGAAAGAAATTAGATGGAAATAAGGAGATGCTCTTCTAATGTATGTGCACGTGACCCTTTTTCTATTTTCCCTTTATCACCAGTGATTTAAAGAGTTCCCCATTAGTGGGAATCTTTAATACAGCAAGAGGAGAGAATGTTTAACATAGGTTTTTACAATCATGTAATCGCAAACCAACACATAAGCAGGTTGATAGCATCCCTTTAAATCAATGGGAATCCTTCCACTGACTTCAAAGGCGCCAGGATAATTTCCTTACAAAGTTATTGTTCCAATGATAATATTATACATATTGTAGTTTGAAGGGCTGGTTCAGACACATGGGAGATCAGAAAACATAATGTGGTGCGGTCTAAACATTTTATTGGCTTGAATGACCACATTACTCATTGAAGTCCTTGTCATTTGTGAGTTATGCAGGTTATCGCAAGCAAGCATCAATAAAACAATGCTCAACTGCTACATTCTGTGGGTGAAGTGTATCAATATTAGGAAGCCTTATCAGTAGGGCCTTACCAATTTCACGGCTCTGAAAAACATGTAATGGACCCTGAAATAAGCCCTCCCCATGAAATTCTGATCTCTCCCATGCTGCTGGGAGTGCCCCAGCCGGGGCCCCTAGCTGCAAGTCCCCGCCGGGCTGGGAGGACAGGACTTGCCCTTCCTCTGCACGGCTGCTCGGGGTGCGGTGGGGGGGAATCAGACCCACCTCCGGGTACCTTTTGGGTTGGGACCCCCAACTGTTACAACACTGTGAAATTTCAGATGTAAACATCTGAAAATGTGAAGTTGATCAATTAAAAAAAACCCTGGCCGTGAAATTGATCAAATTGGACCGTGAATTTGGTAGGGCCCTACTCATCAGACATCTATGCAGAGGAAAGAGCTATATATCCACTGCCTCAGAATGAATTCTATGTATCTTAGACCAAAACCTTTACAGATTAAGTCAAGATAAAAAGCATGCATGCCAAATTTGCTAGTGGCTGCTGATGCTGCCAATATCAGTTAAAAAGACAGTGGTTTCAAGAAACAGAAAAAGGAAACTCTCTCATGTGCTATTTTTTTTTCCTACTTAGCATGCCCATTGATATGAATGCCTCAGTTTCTCCCCCGCACCAGAATCCAGAGATAGTTCAGAGCTGTCAATCAGGGCTCAGACAGGAAAGCACCAACCACCAATAATTCCAGACTGAAAAACTTTCCAAGCTGTAATTTATGTTAGCAAACCTATGTTAAATATCAGCAATTTCCACTAACCCTAACAACTAAGATATAACTAGCAGCGCAACAAAATCATACAAGGGTGAGAAAATAAGATAAGCATAAGAAAAATTCAACTTGAGTAATTAAATTCAGACTGCTTAAAAATTTCCTCTACAGTTCTAGCTGGAGGAAGTATGATTCCCTTCTTGTCCCAAACTGTTGAGTAGTGTTGGTGTGCACTGTTAAACAATTGCTGTATTTTAGTGGTGGATGAAATGACCCTGATGAAGAACTTGCTTAAGCATTTTGGAATCCTTTATTATGGGCAGTGCTGGTACCACTGCTTAAAGTTGCATGACACTTCCCATTATAAGACCCTCTTTTCAGTTGCCTATAACTTTGCCAAACTAACTATTTGGGCTTAAATTTTCCATGCTGTGAGTCTGCCTCAGGCTAAATTGTTCTGCAAAGTTTCAGCCAAAACGGTTGGCCATTTCCAAGAACAAAGCTAGAGAAAAATACTTTTTTCCCCTGCTAAATTCCTGGTCACCTCCTTTCTTTGGAAAACTCTAGGGCCCCCATGCTTTGGAGCAAGGACTTGAAATTGGTGAGCTGCATGTCAGTAATGTGCCTTTTGCCACCTTCTGTAAAAATTCACCCACATTTTTAAAAAATCCCAGCTTGCACATGCTCAGTAGAGACTTGCTAGAGCTTAACAGCTAAAATCACCGAGTCTGTCCTCACTGAGCATGTCTGAGCCTTTCACAGCTCTTAGTGCTGATTAGATAATGCATGCACCATCCCCACAAAATGAGTGAGCATCCTCCATCCCTGGGCTATAGGGGCAAAGCTGGACTTTCCCTGTAATGGCTACTCTGGTCTGGGGCCAGACCAGGCACCAGAACAGAAAGCAGGGAACCAGTTTCTCCTGTGCTCTCCATGTCTTCCCTGCTGATGTCCTCCTCCATGCTGACTGGGTGACACGGGATTTGAATGCAGAGGGGACAACAGCTGGACCTAAGGCAGTACAGAGGAGGACTGGGGAACAGACTGGGACAAGGAGCCTGCAGGGATGGAGACTGGGACTGAATGCTAGTAGGTGGCAGCAACTAGGAATGGCTTGGCAAGGAAACTAGGTCTGGGAGCCACTGAGGAAAATGGACAGGGGGAGACCTAAGGGAACCAGTTGGAGAGGATAGGGAGACATTTCACAAGGAGCCATAGGGAGAACCAGGACTTGCTGGGCAAAGAGACTGGATCAAGGAGGACCCAGATTGGGTCAGAAGCCTAGGGAGGAGAACTTGTAACCAATTGGGTCAGAGAGAGATCAGGAAGGGAAATGGGACAGTATATCATGTAATCAAAGACTATCAAAATGCATATGCAAAAGGAGGACAAATTAAGATTGCACAGACCACTTTAATTCTGGTATTTCTCAGCTTCTGAGTGCTTGACTTTGCAACATTAACCTAATATTTATTTAAAGGTAATTTAAGGCATCATCGTGACTAAAGTTTCTGCTCTAAGTGTGCCAATACTTAGACCCACTGAATTTCTACAACTCAGGAATCAGAGTCTTCCATAGTGTAAGGCCAGACGGGACCATTATGATCATCTAACCTGATCTCCTGCATAACACAGGCCACAGAACCTCACTCTGTAATTTCTGCATCAAGCCCAAAACTTTTCTTTTAAGAAAGACATCCAGTCTTAAAGACTAAATGATGGGGAACCCACCACGTCCCTATGATAAATTTTCAACAACGATGGTAATTAACATCTTATTTCTAGTGTAAATTTGTCTACTTTCAGCCTCCAACAACTGGACCTTTTTTCCTGCTAGATTAAAGAGCCCTCTTACTATCAGAAATATCTTCCCCATGCAGACCATGATCAAGTCACCTCTTAATCTTCTCTTGAATAAATTAAACATTGAACTTCTTAAGTCTCTCACCATAAGGTGAGTTTTCCAGACTTTGAGTCATTCTTATAGTTCTTGAAGAATATTCCTAGGATCAGGTACTCTCTCTCCCAAAAATAGTGCCTGAATCTAATCCAATATTTAGAATACACTTGAGAAGTCAATTTCCTCCTTTTGTCAAATACAGCATGGTATGATTGAGGAGGTCAAGTTACTCAGGAACCTCACTTCAATAGCTAGGTAATTGTATATAGTCCATGTACTCTATGGCAGGCTGAAACTCAATTCTGTCTCAGTTTCATTTAAATTAGAGAATAAGTGTTTTAAAATTAAGTATGATAAATACAATCTATGCAGTAGTGTCCTAATGTTGTTTATTTTGATGGTAAATTCTATTTTACATTCTCCACACATTCAAGTTTTCAGTATCTCAGATTTCTGTACTGACAAGACAGCTGCATTGCAGAAGCTGTAAGGAGAAGCTGTAGTGTTTGGCAAGTGGGATAGGGACAGTTGCCACTTTTGGGGGCATAGGAAGCAGTTTGCGGGCATGTGAAATTAGCTGGATGTTTTTGCTACCATTATGAGTGACACAGTTATCAATGTTGACATTTCAATTGCAGTCTTTAGATTTTAGATCTTTCACTCTAGTGATATGACTAGCAAAATTCACAGCTATTTTCTTGGGCTACCTACAAACTCAGAAGACACCATTTCATTGGTTTACACAGTTACATTAGCAAGGTTTCCTTCACAAATGTGAGGGCCAGAAACAAGCCTTTAATTTAAAGCTTAGATACTTGAGAGCAATTC
This sequence comes from Chrysemys picta bellii, assembly GCF_011386835.1. Classification (NCBI taxonomy): domain Eukaryota; kingdom Metazoa; phylum Chordata; order Testudines; family Emydidae; genus Chrysemys; species Chrysemys picta. The sequence goes on along the minus strand of NC_088815.1, from coordinate 1,337,526 downwards.
TGTAGCAAAGGGTGAATTCCACAGCAAATTCTACACCTACAGAATTGCAGACCACATAGGGACCAGGATAAAGTTTTCCAGGTCCTGATGTTTCAAAGGATTCAGACAGTACATCTGAATGCCTTGTCATCTTTGAAACTGGACAGTGCTTAAAGGCTTCACCTGTTGCATTAGCCTCCAGTTAGCAAAAGTCTGAAAAAAATGAAACCACCCCTTCCTGCTGTGAGGAGCTTTCCTCTCCTCCTTCACAGCATCCTGGCTGCTGCATCTCTCCACTAATTTAGCCTCTCCCCCAACCTTCTCCCCAAATGCTTTCTCAAACAGAAGCATCATATTGACAAGTTTATTGACAGTTTCATTGCTGCCCAGAATCTTAATTTTACTTTGCTGCTGGTTGAAAAACAGAAGCAGCTGCAGAGGCAGTGGGCTGTCACATGTTTACAGAGTCAGGAAGACAACAGAACATTAATATACATTCATTCAACACCTGGAATGTTATCTTCATAAGCATAAGAGTTCTGTCACCCCTTATACACAGTAACCTGAAATTCTGCAAAAATTTAAGAGAACTGGGGCTTCCCATTCACCAATGATAAGTGGGTGAGAGGATTTGTTTTAAGACCAAAGAGTTAGACTGTGCTTTTTGGGGGCTGTGTCCTATTCTGTGTTTTGCAAAGCACAATGAACATTTATCGTAGTACATAAATAACAAACAATACTGAGGACCATCATGGTGACTCAAAAGTCTCTCCATACCAATATATGAAATTAGAGGAAAAGGAAAGCAGCAGCCAATCATATGAAATGGCATCTACACAAAGCACTTCAATTTCTTCCCTGATGAAGAACAGAACCTTGGATTACTTCATTTCAGAGGTCATTGTGGTAAATTAAATAAAATGGTATTCATTAATGTTTCCCTACACAGATGCCATTCGTTCTGTATCATCCTTCTGCTCAGTCAATTCACCTGAGTGTCTTTCTCCTGTAAAATGCATGGCCTGAAGAGACAGCAGATTCTCTTCAATACACACAAACTCTGTCACTTCTTCTTTGTTTGTCCATTGTGTCCTTAAATTCCATATTTGTTTACATACATCATTGCTAAAGGGTCATGGCAAAACAAGCAGAATGTAGGGCTTGTCTACATTGGCACTTCACAGTACTGCAACTTTCTCGCTCAGGAGTGTGAAAAAACACCCCCATGAGCGCAGCAAGTTTCAGCGCTGTAAAGCGCCAGCGTAAACAGTCCCCCAGCGCTGGGAGCTACACTTCTCGTGAAGGTGGGTTTTTTTAGTGTGCTGGGAGAGAGCTCTCCCAGTGCTCTGCCAGGACTACACAAGCCATGTTAAAGCGCTGCCACAGCAGCGCTTTAGCCTTGCCAGTGTAGATTAGCCCTTAGATACATTCTCCTAGCTGGAGTTGAGCTTACATAGCTAGTTACCATGCCACATGCCCTGCAGCCTCAGGTGCAGAGGGTGGGAAGGAGAGACCTGAGCACACTATCCTCCAGCTAAATTCAGCTAGCAGATGATCCCTTGGGCACTATCACAAACTGGTGCAGATTAGAGCAGCCTCTGGTGTACACTAACCTGAGCCAGACTACTAGCAGAAAATCAAGGAACTGTAACCAGCTCTCAAAGCCCTCCATCCCCATGATACCAAGGGTAAACTTGACAAACAGGGAACCTAGCCCATGTCTGTCTGTCTCTACAGGTAATAGTAGTGCTAGGTGCACTGCCAGATCAACTTTACTTACAATTCCTCCAGGTCTAGAATTAGCCTTACTTCACCAGCCTTCTTGGGGACATGAATGATGAATTATGTTCTGAAAGCCTATGATGGAACCAGGAATTTAGTGATATCAGCACTCAGAAGATGCACAGAAAAAAGTTAGGAGTTCTGTAGTATATTTTGAGGCAAGAGATTAATTGTATCTTGTTCTAGGAATCAAGAGGAATCCTGAGAGTATTTGATAGAACCTACTTCCAGAAGTCAATTATTGGCCATTGCTGAATGTCATTCTCCCCCACAGAAGTGAGTAAATAGCTCCCATCCTCCTGAGGGTTCTTTGAAAGCTCTGATGATAGTCACAAAGGACAATTAGCCGTCAGAGTCCGCTTGGAAACCCAACTCCTGTATGATCTCTCTTCCAGATGCTGACTCCAAAGACTGTTCTTGCATGTCCAGAATCTATTCAAACTCTGCGTTAACTAGCCTGACAATAGGACTACTTAGATTTTATAAAGAACTTGAACTCTAAGAAAGCATTGTTATCTGTCAAACTCTATTTTCTTTTCTTTAGGCTTCACTTTCTTGAAGGGCTGTCCAAAGAATCTTTTCCTGGCCAATTTAGAAGATACTAGCAACTATTTCATTTGGATATCAGCTTTCCATTGTCTCAGTCAATGATATTTAGCAATTGTATTTGAACATACAGCCCTCTGCATTTCCACAGATGCATCTCATAAAAAGGCTTTACAGAGACTCTCTCTTATGAAGGACTTTTCAGTTTTGTCCAGATTGGTGTACTGTCCTTTGTCTCCAAGCACTATACTGTAACAGCTTTGACAGAACACATGGTAATACCAGTCTCTCCATTTGATCTTTCTGAAAATAGTCTCTCCTTCTCTGCAAGGATCACAGTCTTTAGCCAACAAAGCCACAACTTTACGTACCTTTGGAAACTGAATTTAAAAAGTTTTTTTTCAAATCTACAGTTTCACTCTTCTGCCTGCATTAGGAAATTCTCTTTCAGCTTCTAAATTACATCCTCTAAAACGAAGGAATGACATGCTCCTGTTTGAATCCAGGGGAACAAGAGCTCTTTAGCTCTTCTGGCTTTGTTGTATTGGAGGATTATGACCTAGAGTCAGAAAAATCCTCTTCTTCTTTTAAAGATGAACTGGACAATAGCTACTTCCATTGCTTTTTAGATTATTGTGAACTACCTACCTACCATCACCACCCCACCTCCCCTTCTGGCTTGTGAGAATTCTTGCTCCTGGAATCACTGCATCTCTTTCTATCCTTTGAAGAAATTTTTGATAAAGGACAGGTCTCTTAAAACTCTCCCTGTTAAAAGGGTCCCATTATAGAAGAACTTCTATTTCTACCAACTGAACTACTGGCTTTGGAAGTCGTAATACAGGAGCTGGGAAAACTATTAACAATGAGACTTATTACCTCAAGTTAACAGCAATCACTTAACCCCGTTAGGGAAATGGACAGAATTTAAAAAAAAATTTAATCCCCTCAGCAGCAGAAGTACTCGGTAGGTTCGCACTTACCCCTGCCAGTTCTTGTTGAATAGGAGCAAGCTGGGCTTCAGAAGCAGGAATCAGAGTACTGACTGAGGCAACAGCGGGAGCAGGAAGCTCAAAGTCGCGCTCACCAGCTGATTCTGTGTGACCCATACCACCGTGGGGGGACTCAGCCTCTCCCTGTGGGTCCTCGCCTGAATCCGACAAACCTTTTTGCTCTGCAGGGGACTGGGAGCAAAAAAGACAATGTCCCTTCAATGCAAGGCTGCAACATGATGGAGCAGTTGTCCAAGTGACAGGATTTACTAATCCTTTTTTATCTTCAAAATTTTCGTGATCTGGCAGATGAAGTTGCTCCAATGAAAGATAGCATAAAACAGGTAAGAACCTGTAACTGAATTAGTCCCCCATCAAATAAGCATCAGATGGAGCACAAACTTTAAAAAGGCAGCCAAAACTACTAGTGCCCCCTAACCAAAACCGCTTTTCTGCCAGCCCCAACATCCCCAACCATAGGATTATTGGGGTTTAGTTTCTCCCTTTGTTGAGCCTTGATTGACAGCTTCTATCTGCCTAGTGGGAACAACTCAGAGAAACAATTAGCAAACAGACAATTGCTGGAAATAATGGATTATTCCACTGTTACAGGCCATGCAGCTTAAGAGTAGTGTTTGTTGGTTTTTAAATGTAATATATCAATAATCGCAAAACAAACACTTTTGTGTTCATGTATCAATGCATTCTCTGAAAAACACAGTGGCAGAGAGTCTCTCCTTTCTGTATATTTTTGAATTTACATTAAATTATGTTACATCATTACTCGAGGGAAAAGGATCTTATTGTTAGGAAATCTGAGTTCAGTTCCCACCTCTGCCACGGATTCCCTGAATGATCTTGGTCAAATCACTTAATTTTCCTGTGTCACAGATCTCCATCTATAGAGCAACAAAATTTCCCAAGCAATGCAAAGATTTGAGATTTTTTTAGGGTAGATGTATCCATGGCTGGATCTCTCTTACAAAGCAGTCAACAGAAGAGAAGAGGTCGACAAACTCTTGCTCTAGACCAAGTGTATCTAATAAGAAACTACCACCATTACCATGTTATATTTAAACAGCACCTTACATCCTTTAGAATTCAAAGCCCTTCACAAACATCAGATGATACATAAATACATGATCATTTCATCCGCCACTGAAATGCAGCCACCTTCCAGGTGAAACACAAAAACTGTTTGATAGCACAGAGAAACATTACATTAAGTCAAGAATGCTATATACAACTGAAACAATAGAGTTTATTGTAGGCAAGCACAATATAAATACCCAAACTACATCTCTACTTTTGTGAAAAGTGAATTGGATTGTTAATGATCCGTAAGAGGACAAAACTTTGATTTTACATCTCATCTGAAAGATAAGGTTTTGCTCAGGAATGGTCAGGATACGGGGGTGTTTAAGTTTTCAAAATCAAAGCTTTATTTTAAATACACAAAGACTGTCAAACCCAAACACCAATTTGAAATAGTCAAAGAAATGAGTCAGAAAGAAGTGGAGAAGGTGGTGGAATCTCCTTCCTTATTGGTTTTTAAAGCCCGGCTTGACGAAGCCCTGGCTGGGATGATTTAGTTGGGATTAGGTCCTGCTTTGAGCAGGGGGTGGGACTAGATGACCTCCTGAGGTCCCTTCCAGCCCTGAGATTCTATGGTTCTATGATAATCTTACATGAACAAATGGATCCCACAAGTAGAGTCCCAGAAAAGTGGGCTGGTAGAAATCCCAGCACACTCACTCCTTCCAGAGCCTTAAGGAAAAGGGGACTGGCTTCTCACAATGAGGCTGTCTCTTGAGCCCCACAGTTGTCTCCCCTCCTCTGCACCATTTTTTAAAATTGCTTTTCAGCCTCTAATACAGCAAATCCTCTAACTAGTAGATTTTTGATACATTTTTCACATTGCTCACTAACTCAAACTACTATAATAATTTCGACTAAATGATACAATTGCTAAAGAAATAGCTTATGTATATCAGATAACAAGGATAAAGCTCAATAGACTATACAAGATGAACAAAGAAGAGGAATTCTAACTCCAGAACTATTAATCCAGCACCTACCACTACATTCTCTTTAAGAACACCACATTTGTAAAAATTACAAAGAGCCTCATTCTCATTTGCACTAAATCTCCTTTTCCCCAGAATGGGATAAATGAAAATCAGGCCCAAAAGGTTGAAAAAATAATTGACAGTTTTGTGTCTCAAAAAGAAAACACTTGACAATTTAACTGCCTTCTAGATCAGTTAATAGATGCCAGTAGCATTTTTAATGCAGCCATCTGGAAACTAGATCTAACAGGCTGATAAGCATTATTTTTAATTGGTGTGGAGGGGTAGACAACTGTGGGGCTCAAGGGACAGCCTCTTTGTGAGAAGAAAGTCCCCCTTTCCATAAGGCTCTGGAAGGAGTGAGTGTGCTGGGATTTCTATCAGCTTGCTTTCTTCAGGCTCTACTTCCACTTCAGCTGAAAGCTTTACTGAAAATAGCACCAGCTAAGTCAATCTTGTAAATCCGCTAAGCAGCCAAAGAAAAGAACTGCAGGTCTCATTATTGAAAGGGAGGGGGAGAGGGAAGACATTGTCCTGAATCACCTTTAGGTTACCATCTTTTATTTAAGGCAAGTTTGATAAGAAAAATGCACTGAATTGTGCTGGAGCATCTACATAAGTAGATGTGCATGTTCTGATGTTTCACTAAATCCAAGTGTCCATTTTAAAAACTGGTCTCCATAGCCTACCACCACATTAAAGGTTTGAATCTGCAATCTGCTTGCCACATTCAACGCCTATTAACTTCACTGGAAATTATGGGTCTTCAGCACCTCACAGGAACAGGCCTCAAGTGAGCATTTCAGGAAATAGTGGCTCCGACAAGTAGGGTAGGCAGAATTTGACTTTTAATTTTTTTCTAATTTCAATGATTAATATTGATCTTCACTTAAGAAGATTATTGATTTTTAACTATTTTTACAGATGCTAGAAATTGAGAGAGCAGAGACCCTGCCGGCCAGGAGCAAGGTGAGCCCCACACTGTGGGGTGCTGCTGAACACTTCCTGTGGATCTCACACTCATGGCTAGTCAGTAAGCGAGCAGGGCCATTAGAGTGAAGTTGTAGAGGGTTCCCCTGCACGGCGGTGGGCCACAGGCACAAGGGTGCATGGAGGTGTAGTAGGAAGAGGGCCTGAAACATAAGCCCTTGTATCAGAGGCCTGAGCTAAAGTAGTGGTCAAACCTTTGCTGAGCATTCACACACACACATTCCAGAAGGGTGGTACCAAACACCCCGATACCAACACATTCCCTAAAGATAACAGGAACAGGCTGACCCATCCTAAAGATAAGGTCAGGAGATGCATAGAGATGTACAAGGTGATGGCTGACACACTCTGACGGAGCCAGTTTTCATCTATGTCAAAGGGGCCGTACGTTAACTTGTTTGTAAAATGGAGTCTCAGAGAGAGCGTCTTTGGCCAGCTGAGAGGATAGTGGAAAGTCCTGCCACTAACTGAGCTGTGTCCATTGTCACGGGCATACATGCACTGAACGTACTCGTAGCATGTATAAGGCACCAATACCGTGCCTCGTCAACAATAAACCTAACCAAGTTCCTTCGCTACGAATTGAGTCTGTGGTTATTAAGCAGTTCGACCAGAGTCTGATACGACATGGACGTGCTGGGTTGCTAGCAAAAGAGGTCCATATGAATTTAAAAAATATAGTGGGGAAGAAACATGTAATAGAATCTGTAAGGCTAGGGCAGAGACTGTAGCCTTAAAATGTAAAATATTGCAAACTAAGCTAGAGCCCTGGAATGCTCCCATTCCCCTTGCAGGGCGGCAAGCCGTCCAGAAACAGCAAGCACAGGAACAGAATAAAACATTGAAAATAGCTGTAAAAAGCCTACAAAAAAAAGATGTGCCATTTCCTGTTATAATTTGTGGTCAACAGCAGGCTTCAGATAGCTACCCTGTGCCTGAAGAATGGGGACAGAAATGGAAAAAGGTGGCCTTAGCAAAATTAAAAAATGAAACAGGAGCCACTGCATTGCAACCACCACCATATGATAAAAGCCAGGTTCTGGTAAAACTCAAACCCAGACCTAGACTGGTGCCTGTCAGAATGGGAGAAGTAAGTGCACAGGAGGGAGAAGTTGCAAATACTTTCATTGAACTGGTAAATCAGATGAAGGAAAAAAATGGAACAGTTCACAGAGCTCATTAGGAGACAGGAGCTGCGACTTGATCGAAGGGAAGTGGAAAAAAACTGCAAACTAGGCTGTCAAGCGATTAATCAAATTAATGGCAATTAATTGTGCGATTAAACAATAATAGAATACCATTTATTTAAATATTTTCAGATTTCTTTTTCAAATATATTGATTTCAATTACAACACAGAATACAAAGTGTACAGTGCTTACTTTATATTTATTGTTGATTACAAATATTTGCATTGTAAAAAACAAAAGAAAATATTTTTCAATTCATCTAATACAAGTACTGTAGTACAATCTCTTTATCATGAAAGTTGAACTTACAAATGTAGAATTGGGGGGGGACGACGACGACACAAAACCTGCATTCAAAAACAAAACAATGTAAAACTTTAGAGCCTACACATCCAATCAGCCCTATTTCAGCCAATCGCTCAAACAAGTTTGTTTGCATTTCCAGAAGTTAATGCTGCCTGCTTCTTGTTTACAATGTCACCTGAAAGAGAGAACAGGCATTCGCATGGCAATGTTCTAGCCAGCATCGCAAGGTATTTACATGCCAGATGCGCTAAAGATTCCCTTCATGCTTCAACCACCATTCCAGAGGACATGCTGATGATGGGTTCTGCTCGATAACGATTAAAAGCAGTGCGGACTGATGCATGTTCATTTTCATCATCTGAGTCAGATGCCACTAGCAGAAGGTTGATTTTCTTTTTTGGTGGTTTGTGTTCTGTAGTTTCCGCACTGGAGTGTTGCTCTTTTAAGTCTTCTGAAAGTGCGTCTCGTCCCTCTGAGATTTTGGAAGGCACTTCAGAGTCTTAAACTTTGGGTCGAGTGCTATAACTATCTTTAGAAATTTCACATTGGTATCTTCTTTGCATTGTGTCAAATTAGCAGTGAAAGTGTTCTTAAAATGAACAACATGTGCTGGGTCATCATCTGAGACTGCTATAACATTAAATATATGGCAGAATGCAGGTAAAACAGAACAGGAGACATACAATTCTTCCCCAAGGAGTTCAGTCAAAATTTAATTAACGCTTTTTTTTTTTTAAAAAGCATCATCAGCATGGAAGCAGGTCCTCTGGAATGATGGCCGAAGCATGAAGACGCATATGAAGCTTTAGTGCATCTGGCACATAAATATCTTGCGATGCCAGCTACAACAGTGCCATGTGAACGTCTGTTCTCACTTTCAGGTGACATTGTAATTAAGAAGTGGGCAGCATTATCTCCTGTAAATGTAAACAAACTTGTTTTTTTAGCAATTGGCTGAACAAGAAGTAGGACTGAAAGGACATGTAGGCTCTGAACTTTTACATTGTTTTGTTTTTGAGTGCAGTTATGTAACCAAAAAAAACTACATTTGTAATTTGCACTTTCATGATAAAGAGATTATACTACAATACTTGTATGAAGTGACTTGTAAAATACTATTTCTTTTGTTTATCATTTTTACAGTGCAAATATTTGTAATAAAAAATAATATAAAGTGAGAACTATACACTTTGTATTCTGTGTTGTCACTGAAATCAATATAATTGAAAATGTAGAAAAAATCCCAAAATATTTAATAAATTTCAATTGGTATTCTATTGTTTAACAGTGTGATTAATCAAGATTAATTTTGTTCAGGTAATCACGTGAGTTAACCGCAATTATTCGACAGCCTTACTTCAAACTAAAAAAAATCGAGTTGGTTAACACCTAAAATTGATGCATTAACATATGGAGTTGCCCAAAAACAGTTAGCTACAGCATGTAAAGGCACTCCTGCAATCCATTTGGCATGCACACAAAAGCAACACGCACTGGGGAAACAAATTCAGGTTTTACCAGAGCAGGTAACTATCACCACTCTCCTCTCAGAGCCAGGATAAAAACCCGGGGTGTGGGTTCCCCACTGCTTTGACCCACTAAACCACACTCCGCGCTCAGAGCTAAAAATATAACCTCTTTTCTCAACTATTTTTACATACCTGTTAAAGGATATAAAGGAAAACTTATCAGTTTGCTAAATTTGCTGCTGCTACTGCCTGTACTTATAGGCCTGGTCTACACTAGGAGTTTATCTCGAATTTAGCAGCGTTAAACCGAATTAACCCTGCACCCGTCCACACAACCAAGCCCTTTACTTCGATATAAAGGGCTCTTAATATTGATATCTGTACTCCTCCCCGATGAGGGGAGTAGCGCTGAAATCGGTATTGCCATTTCGGATTAGGGTTAGTGTGACCGCAATTCAACGGTATTGGCTCCGGGAGCTATCCCACAGTGCACCATTGTGACCTCTCTGGACAGCAATGTGAACTCGGATGCACTGGCCAAGTAGACAGGAAAAGCCCCGCAAACTTTTGAATTACATTTCCTGTTTGCCCAGCGTGCACGGCACAGGTGACCATGCAAAGCTCATCAGCACAGGTAACCATGCAGTCCGAAAATCGAAAAAGAGCACCAGCATGGACCGTATGGGAAGTACTGGATCTGATCGCTATATTGGGAGAGGATTCAGTGCTAGCAGAACTACGCTCCAAAAGACGAAATGCCAAAACTTTTGAAAAAAATCTCCAAGGGCATGATGGAGAGAGGCACAATAGGGACTCACTACAGTGCTGCGTGAAAGTTAAGGAGCTCAGACAAGCCTATTAAAAAACAAAGGAGGCAAACGGTCGCTCTGGGTCAGCGCCGCAGACATGCCGCTTCTACGCTGAGCTGCATGCAATTCTGGGGAGGGCGCCACCACTACCCCACCTCTGACTGTGGATTCCGAGGCGGGGATAATCTCAGCCATGCCTGAGGATTCTGTGGATGGGGAAGAGGAGGAGGAGGAGGATGATGACGAGCTTGCGGAGACCACACAGCACTCTGTTCTCCCCAACAGCCAGGATCTTTTTCTCAGCCTGACTGAAGCACCCTCCCAACCCCCAGACAATGAGGCCATGGAAGGGACCTCCGGTGAGTGTACCTTTGTAAATATAAAACATGGTTTAAAAGCAAGCGTTTTTAATGATTAATTTGCCCTGAGGACTTGGGATGCATTCGTGGCCAGTACAGCTACTGGAAAAGTCTATTAACGTGTCTGGGGATGGAGCGGAAATCCTCCAGGGACATCTCCATGAAGCTCTCCTGGAGGTACTCCAAAAGCCTTTCCACAAGGTTTCTTGGCAGTGCAGCCTTATTCCGTCCTCCATGGTAGGACACTTGACCACGCCATGCTAGTAGCAAGTAATCTGGTATCACTGCATGACAAAGCCTGGCAGCGTATGGTCCCAGTGTTTGCTGGCATTCAAGCAACATCCATTCTTTATCTCGCTGTGTTATCCTCAGGAGAGTGATATCGTTCATGGTAACCTGGTTGAAATACGGGAATTTAATTAAGGGGACAGAGGTGGCCGTTCCTACTGGGCTGTTTGCCTGTGGCTGAAAAGAAATCCTTCCCTGCAGTTAGCCAAGCCGGGGGAGGGGGGGGCGGGGGGGAGCGGAATTTCCTTAATACCAGCCACGCGGTGGGGTGGAGGGATAAAGCGATCATCCCAGAGAATTGGATGGGGGGGGGGGTTAGTTTGGTTTCTGCTGCTGCACGTTAACAGGAAAACCGCAGCACTCAACGGGCTTTGCTTGGTATGTGGGAAAGGAGGGTGCTGCTTGTAGGAAAGCTGCAGAAGCCGAAAGACAATGGCTTACCATGGCCGCATGCAAGCCGAATTTTGTTGCCCGGACCTGCATCTGTGCTCTCTAACACCAAAGTCACAGGCACTCAATATTAAGATGCAAAATGCGACCTTGTACCGAAATCACATGTGCTATGTAATGTGAATAGTGTTGTTCACTGTGAAAGAGTATAAGCATTTGTCATAACTATAAAGGGAAGGGTAACAGCCCTCCTGTGTACAGTACTGTAAAATCCCTCCTGGTCAGAGACTCCAAAATCCTTTTACTTGTAAAGGGTTAAGCAACTCAGTTAACCTGGCTGACACCTGACCCAAAGGACCAATAAGGGGACAAGATACTTTCAAATCTTGGTGGGGGGGGGGCTTTTGTTTGTGCTCTTTGTTTTGGGGGTTGTTCGCTCTTGGGACTGAGAGGGACCAGACTTCGATCCAGGTTCTCCAAATCTTTCTGAACAAGTCTCTCATATTTCCAACTTGTAAGTAAACAGCCAGGCAAGGCGTGTTAGTTTTTATCTTTGTTTTCTCAACTTGTAAATGTACCTTTTTGCTAGAGTGTTTATCTCTGTTTGCTGTAACTTTGAACCTAAGGCTAGAGGGGTTTCCTCTGGGCTCTTTAAGTTTGATTACCCTGTAAGGTTAATTTCCATACTGATTTTACAGAGATGATTTTTACCTTTTTCTTTAATTAAAAGCCTTCTTTTTAAGAACCTGATTGATTTTTTCCTTGTTTTTAGATCCAAGGGGGTTGGATCTTGATCCACCAGGAGTTGGTGGGAGAAAGGAGGGGGATGGTTAATTTCTCCTTGTTTTAAGATCCAAGGGATTTGGATCTGTATTCACCAGGGAATTGATGAAGAGTCTCTCAAGGCTACCCAGGGAAGGGTATTAGCATTTTGGGCGTGGTGGCAGCGGACCAGATCTAAGCTGGTAGTTAAGCTTAGAAGTTTTCATGCAGGCCCCCACATTTGTACCCTAAAGTTCAAAGTGGGGAAGCAGCCTTGACAGCATTGTTCTGTAAAATGTATCTTTTTAAATACTTCTCTCCTTTTTCCCGCTCCCTCCCACAGCTGCAAATTTTTCAAGCCTCCCTCCTCCGTCCTGAAGGCTATCTCAGATAAGGACGCGAAACAAAATGTTCTCGGAAATCAAGGAATCCACCCGCAATGAAAGAGCTCATTTGAATGAGTGGAAGGACACGGTAGGAAAGTACAGGAAAGATGCCAGTGAACATGAGGCCATGAGGGACGCTCGAGATGAGAGGTGGCAGGCTGCAACGCTGGGGCTGCTGCATGATCAAACGGACATGCTCCAGCGTCTGGTGGAGCTTCAGGAACGGCAGCAGGAGCACAGAGTGCCGCTGCAGCCGCTGTATAACCTCCCTCCCCCCCCCACCATGTTTCATAGCCTCCTCACCTAGACGTGCAAGAACGCGGGGGGGAGGCTCCATGCACCCTCCCACTCCACCCCAGTGGACAGCCCAACCAAAAGGCTGTCATTACTTTGAACTTTTTTAGTGGCCTTTTCCTTCCCTCCTATCTTTCTCTCAAACCCTACCCGGGCTACCTTGTCAGTTCTCTCCCTCTTTTTATAATCAATTAATAAAGAATGCATGATTTTTAAACAATAGTGACTTTATTTCCTTTGAAAGCAAGCTGGGATCGAAGGGGGAGGGTGGGTTGCTTACAGAGAATGAGTCAATCAAGGGGGTGGGTTTTCATCAAGGAGAAACAAACAGAACGTTCACACGGTAGCCTGGCCAGTCATGAAACTGGTTTTCAAAACTTCTCTGATGCGCAGTCACTTCCTTTGGTAGCAGCAGCTCAGTGATTGCTTTGGCTACTTGCATCACAGCAGCCCCCACAGTAGATTTGCCCACTCCAAATTGATTCCCGACTGCCCGGTAGCTGTCTGGCGTTGCAAGCTTCCACAGGTCTATCACCACTCGCTTCTCAACTGTGAGGGCTGCTCTCATCTTGGTATTCTGGCACTTCAAGGCAGGGGAAAGCAAGTCACAAAGTTCCATAAAAGTGCCCTTAGGCATGCGAATGTTTCGCAGCCACTGGGAATCATCCCAGACCTGCAACACTATGCGGTCCCACCAGTCTGTGCTTGTTTCCTGGGCCCAGAATCGGCGTTCCTCGGCATAAACCTGCCCCATTAACAGCATGATCTCCAAAGCGCCGGGGCCCGCGGTTTGATAGAATTCCATGTCCATGTCCTCATCACTCTTGTCACCGCGCTGCCATAGCCTACTCCTTGTCGCCTGGTTTTGCAGGTTCTGGTTCAGCATAAACTGCACGATAACGCGCGAGGTGTTTACAATGTTCATGACTGCTGTCTTGAGCTGAGCAGGCTCCATGCTTGCCGTCTGCACTGTTCACCCAGGAAAAAGGAGCGAAACGGTTGTCTGCCGTTGCTTTCCCGGAGGGAGGGGGAGGATGTACCCAGAACCACCCACGACAATGTTTTTGCCCCATCAGGCATTGGGATCTCAACCCAGAATTCCAATGGGCGGAGGACACTGCAGGAACTATGGGATAGCTACCCACAGTGCAACGCTCCGGAAATCAACACTAGCTCCGGTACATGGACACACACCGCCGAATTAATGTGCTTAGTGTGGCCGCATACATTCGACTTTATACAAACTGTTGCTAAAAACCGGTTTCTGTAAAATCGGAATAATCCCGTAGTGTAGACATACCCTAAAATACCTTAATAGAGTTACTCTCTCTTGGCTCAGGTCTCCCTACCTTCCTAGGTTGTTCTTCCCCCTTCTGCTCGCTCCCTGTTTTAAAAGTTATAGTTTTTACAGAAACCTCCAAAAGATAAAGCAATTGAAAACAAAACAAAACAAGGTAAAAACTTTAAATAAATCCAGTAAATTAATTATTTTAACCCTTCAGGAATGCAACAGCTGGAATTACTCCTAACTTTCTTAAAGATATGGTTGCCAAGCAATAGAAATGCAGACTCTGCTTCTAATCCTAACCACTGACTAATATTTGAAATATGGGCTTTCCTTATTTCCATATACCAGAGTTTTAAAATAAAGTTGAATATAAAGTAATAAAAAATGCCTTAAGTTACTAAATTAATGCAACAAATTTGGCAAGTATAAATTATCAATTTTAATGAAAGTTTTAAATAAAAAGGTAATAACTTATTATTTAAATGTTTAACCTTTGTGATTATTTTATTTTTTTGTTTGCCTTATTTTGTATAGTTAGAAATAGAATTCTGGCGCCATTTGTTTTTAATTGTCCTGTATGTCATCCTGTGTCGTACAGTGTGTCACTTGACTTTTTTTTGTTTTGTTTTTGTTTTGTTATAACAAAAGTCAATTTTATATCATTTTTTAATACAAGTGGTACCACACTATTTAATATTATGGTTGGGATATAATCATCATAATATAATTAATACCAATTTTTTTTTTTTTGCAAAGTTCAAAAAGGTCTCAGCAACATTAAGGTAAAGGTAATATTAACGAAGTGTCAATTTCTTGTTTGGATTTTTATAAACTTGTTTGCACTTCTAAATAGAGTTATAAGAATGTTATAGCAAAAATATTTAAAAACAATTTATGCATAAAGCCAAACAATTTAACAGCTTTCCACCTTTTCAACAGGTTTCCAGCTTTGTCTCCCAAACACAACCAAGTGTCATGAAAGTTTAATACCCTCAAAGTATTTGCATAGACTTGTATTTAAAATTCTTTTTGGTTTAATTTTTATTCTCCTAAGATATGTTAAAGGGAAGTAGTGGTTGTTAACGTTTGTGCTTCTAAATAGTTAAAAGTGGAATTGGTATCAATTAACTCTAAAAGTGTGGTAAAAATTATGTTAAGTCTTTTGCTAACACAGAGTGTTCAGGAGTGAAAAGCAACACACCTTCTTATAGAAGATTGCGAGCATCTATTTTAGCAGTTAAGTATTATATTTAGTATAAAATATTAGTAATGCACCTCAAGTAAAAATGAATGTCTACATTCATTGCAACAATTGCAAAAGTATAGCTTGTGTCTTAAAAGACTTGGTCCCTATTACATTGTAAACACATTAAGCTACTCTGTGTATTAAGAACAAGAGTACTTGTGGCACCTTAGAGACTAACAAATTTATTAGAGCATAAGCTTTCGTGGACTGCAGCCCACCACGAAAGCTTATGCTCTAATAAATTTGTTAGTCTCTAAGGTGCCACAAGTACTCTTGTTCTTTTTGCGGATACAGACTAACACGGCTGCTACTCTGAAATCTGTGTATTAAGTTTGGGTTACTGAAAACAAGAGAAATGTAAACAAGCAAAAACTTTATTGGGTTAACCAACTTAGGGCATGTCTATACTTGCCATTTAAAGTGGAAAAAGTCCCTTTTTGCGCAAAAGCCATGGGAGCATCTACCCTTATCAATGACTTTTTCCGGTGAAACTTCTGGGTTTCACCGCAAAAAGAAAACCACCTCCACGAGAGGCGTACAGCTCTTGCCAGTGATGCTTTTGCGGTGATGTGCAAGTGAAGGCACGTTCTTCCTGTTTACAGAGCTTTTAGCCTCTGGAGGATATCCCATAGTGCCTAGGTGACCACTCTGGCCAGCAGCTCTGCTGCTCTGACGCCAGGTAAACAGACATCCACCCCTCCCCCTGTAAAGCCAAGGGAACTTTGAAACTCCCCTTCCTGTTATTTTGGTAAATGCTCACTTGTCATCTGGCCAGGTGACAATGGCTGCTCCACGAAGCAAACAATCCCCTGCTTGGAGCAATGCTGAGCTACTTGGCCTGATCAGTATTTGGGTAGAGGAGTGTGTGCAAGGACCCAGGATGCCCCGCGACCACCACCACCCCCATCCCACAAGACCTATCGTCAAAGTGGAGAGAGCTGCACTGTGGGATAGCTGCCCTCAGTACACTGCTCATCAACGATGGAAGTGCTGCAAATGTAAACACTCTGACGCCTGTGGAAGTAAGTGAGTACACAAACCAGCGTTTTTCTTTCCCAGTCACTATCACTGACAGCGCAAAAACTCTGCAAATGTAGACATAGCCTTAAGCTTAAGAGTACATCCTACAGACCAAAGACACCAGAAGATATCACTCCCTCACTGCCATGAGCTGGTTGGTGAGTGCAGTCTGTTGTCATGGCAGTGAGGGAGTGGGGCCACAACAGCAGGACTCATAAGAATAGCCATAATGGGTCAGACCAAAGGTCTACCTAGCCGAGTATCCGCTCTTCCGACAGCGGCCAATGCCAGGTGCCCCACAGGGAATGAACAGAACATGCAATCATCAAGTGATCCATCCCATGTCACCTATTCCCAGCTTCTGGCAAAAAGAGGCTAGGGACACCATCCCTGCCCATCCTGGCTAATAGCCATTGATTGATCTATCCTCCACGAACTTATATAGTTCTTTTTTGAACCCTAAGAGCGTTCTGAGCAATGTTACTGAGCATTGATTTCGGCATGTCAGCTGAAATCCATATTTACCAACATCTACCGATTAAAATAAAATCATGCCAAGCCTACCTATAGATTAATAATGGAGAGTACTATCTCCAGAAAAGTCTGCTGAAGATACAGAATCCAGCTACAACAACAGGAGGCCTTGTAAAGTCAAGTTTCATTTTCTGCAGTAAATTGGAGTAGTACCTGAATTCTCCATAATTCTAAATATCTATTAATGATCAGAGATGGCCCAGATGTGTTAGATTCTCACATGGGGGCACACCTTGATAAGCTACTTTTCTCCTTCTCCCATTGATGGTAGCTGAACAGCCTCCTGAAGAAAAGAAGCACTCTGTATAGTGCCTGAAAGGGTCAACTTGAGCAGGATTACACATAGGGTTGCCAATTTTAGTTGAACATATTCCTGGAGGTTTCATCATATGACATAATCTTTAATTAAAGATTGAGCTTTAATTCCTAGAGATTCCAGAACAATCCTGGAGGGTTGGCAACCCTAACTGCAAAGCTAACTGAAGTTTAAACTACCACCAGCCAAACACATTTTGCTAGAGTATAAATTATTATTTTTCTTTATCTAAAACTGTTTATTGTGCCACTTTTTAAAAACTTATTTACAGTACACATAAAGTAAGGCCACACTCTTCTGCCCCTCCCCACCCCTCAAAAGACATACACACAGACAAAATTACAATCAATTTTAATAGGAATTCTTCCTGAGTAATCTTAACTAAGAATTGTCAGGTATGGCATGTAATCAGAGAATCCACTTAACCGGGGTGTTTCTTTGGGAAGCAAACTAAGCCCAATGGTTGTTAATGGCAAATGCTGTCAACTGCTGCTCAATGACAATGCTGGGTGTCAGCTAAAATGCTGCCTTTGTGAAACTTGGACATCTTCTGTTGAATAAAATGACTGCTTAATTGGTAAACCAGATTATCCCAATAAGCATATTACACAATATAACAGTTACAAAGAAATTAAAAGTTGCCATCTTGAGTTTTTTGGTAACATGGGGCCAAGTCATGCTTTTGTTACTTATGTATGCAGTTCCACAGACTTCAGCTAAAGGATTTGCACAAATAGAGTAAGCAAGATTCGACCCTTAGTTTCCAACGAAGTCTGGAGACTTTCATGGCTGTTTTAAAGTTAAGTTATCTTACATATATTTTGGCCATTTAACATTTTATATGTATAATACCTACACTAATATTTAATAACTTGTACAAGTTGCCTTAAAACAATAAGTCCCCAACTTTTTGCATATACTAATCTGTCCACTAGCACTTACTATGCCATTACATAGGTGTAATGATTTTACTGCTGGGAAGTAATATGGGAGGAGTCACTAACACCAACCCTCCCCTCCCAAAACCATTCATAGTTCTGGAGGTATCACACAAGTGACAGGTACTTCTAAAAATAATATTTATTAGGAGGTTAAATATACTTGAGCTACCTAGCACTGGAAGAAATTGCTGGAGTTTAACTTTAGTAATCTCTACTTTGGCTACCAATCTATTATAACCACTTAATTTATCCCTAACTAATAGAGTTAATCCTTAACTCATGTTTCTTGAGCAGATAAGAATTGTGACAAAGGTCAAATCTTAGGTTTTATCAAAAACCTAAGGAAAATTATCTTTCTATTAAGATTTAGTTCATTATTCATGTCTTAATATTCTAGGAGTTTTTACAGATTACATATAAAATGACAGTCAGATAGCTATAAGAACTAACTTTTAGGAAGAATTAACATTTATTTGATTAGCGAATGTGAAACTTAAATGGTAGATTTGAAGAAAAGACAGATTTTTAAATTTGAATTGTGGCAGACTTAAATTGGAACCACTTTAAATAGTACCAAGTTGTCAGTGAGGGTGACAGGAGCTCTCTCTCTCTCTCTCTACTTACAGAACAAATACAGGTTTCAGAGTAACAGCCGTGTTAGTCTGTATCCGCAAAAAGAAGAACAGGAGTACTTGCGGCACCTTAGAGACTAACAAATTTATTAGAGCATAAGCTTTCGTGGACTACAGCCCCGAAGAAGTGGGCTGTAGTCCACGAAAGCTTATGCTCTAATAAATTTGTTAGTCTCTAAGGTGCCACAAGTACTCCTGTTCTTCTTTTTGAGAACAAATACAGTACTGGCAGCAGAGAAATGCAAGCTTCTCCCACCAAATCCTGTGCCTCTATCAACACTGAACCGAATAAAGCACCTTTAGGAGTAAATCTCCATGATATCTCTGCTTAACTTCTATGAAGAGTATCATTTATGGTTGGAAGTGGACTGAGACTTAACATTTTACATATAATTTGGTAACAGCTTTCACTCACTATTGACCTGCACTGGATTCAAAACAGACATCTGATGGTAGGCTTCACATCTTGACAAAATATTTTAGTAGCAATTAACTAAAACACTGGAAGGTTTTCTGTTTGACCCCAGCTTAATGCATCATGGAATTCATTTGAAAAACTGGGTCAGTCTCGCTTTCCAAGTTAAAGGAATATAAACTGCATTTAAAACGCAAAATGTTCTGAGGTCACTGAGTTACATAGCCGACAGCAACATTTTTCAATTTCCCCAAACTTAAATTTAATAATGAGCAATTAACCAAGAAATCAATCAGTAGTTGTATGTAATATGTAAAATTTTAGCACTAACTTGAACCATGTTATTTCCCTTTTAACTTTCCTTTTCTTTTTATTTTGTTATTCTCTTTTCTTGCTTTCATTTCTATTTCTACGTAGTGATAAGATCTGCCTGTCCCTTTTTCCCCCATCTGTCTTTGTTTAGGATACTCCTTTGAAATTGCTCTAGATTTCCCCCACCTTCTGTCTCTCCTGTTTTCCTCCCACTAACCTATAACCTGTGTCTTCCCAAATTTTTTCCTTGAATTTCAAACCCTAATGACAACTATCTACTATCTCTTCTAAACTTCAGAAGAGTAACACCATATACAAATTACTGCTGTGACTGAAATGTTAGTCAGGATGACAGTATGCCATAAAATGAGTACATACACAATGATAGCTCCTTACCTTCTGTGCTTTATCCTTCTGAAACACAAAGACGGGTGGAGCAATGGCAGGCTTTTCTGCAAAAAAAGAAATTGTTTTTTCCAACAGCATTGAATATTACAAAGTTATGTTTTGTGATTCTTTTCACAGAAAAAGAATGAATTCTGAAAATGTTCACCTCACAATCGAGGACAACTGCACCTGCATACCCCCCCTGTGGTCCCTCAAGGGCACACACACCAGGCTCCTTAGCTGTCACCTATCTTCAGTAGAGGCCTGCATCCCTCTCCCTTCTAATCGGGTTTTTTCCAGGATGTACAGTTCCCTGCCTACACTGATATTCCCAGCAACCCGACTGCCAAAACTGCCAACTGCACTTTGCTTTCTCTTCGAAGGTTAGGAATAATATAATTGCCAGCAGTTATGAGTTACCAAATAGCATAAGCAAGCACATTTATTCTTATGGTGAAAGCATTATAGTGAAAATATTTTAGACAGTAAAAGAATCTAAACACATGCTAATAAGCTTATCAGAGATCACCTCCAAACTTCAGCAAGGGCTCTGGTAGCAATGGGTTTTTGTGTGGTTACAAGTTCATAAACAGCCTTAGCTCAGAATAAACACAACCATGCACAGGTTAATGTTTCCTTTTACAGTCTGGGCCTTCAATCTTGAGATTCCACTGTGACGCTGTACCCCATAATGCTTTAATATGCTGGAATATGTTTTGTGCTGCCTGTGCCATGTAACATATCTCTGTAAAAGTTATGGTCTACTATATCTATTCATCCTATTTGTACACGTATATCATTTTCTACTTGAGGTTAAGAATATGGGATGTATACTTGCTTGGTTTGTAAGTAAGCTTTGTGAGGCATTTGGTCAGCTTCTTTAGGAAGGAATTTGCAAGGTTAAGTACCCGATCAGGAAGCACTTGGGGAACAATGCTTCTTGGAATGCTCCAATCCACATAAGAAGTCTTCCTGGAGACATACAAGATACCATGTGGACAATGGTTTCTGCCTGTAAAGACTGTGAGTCATGCATGGACATGTGACTTGCCCAGGTGACTCCAGAACTCCATCTTGGAGCTGGACTTTGCATAGGAGTGAGGAGGGGGGGTCTCCACCCACAAGAGAAAGTCTATTTAAACCTATGGGAGACCCCTCCATTTTGTTTTCAGCTGGCTAAAGAGAGGGCCTCCCCAACCCCCAGGATACTTGGAAGAAACTGGAACAAAGGGGTGTGAGTGATTGCTGGACCCAGGCTAAAAGGAGATTAGTCTGTAAAAGGGAGCATTCTGGAACTGGTGAGGATCTTATCTGTATTTAGTTTGATTAGACATAGATTTGTGCATTTTGTTTTATTTTGCTTGGTGTCTTACTTTGTTCTGTCTGTTACTACTTCGAACAACTTAAATCCTACTTTCTGTATTTAATAAAATCACTTTTTACTTATTAATTAATTCAGTATGTATTAATACCTGGGGGAGCAAACAACTGTGCATATCTCTCTATCAGTGTTATAGAGGGTGAACAATTTATGAGTTTACCCTGTATAAGCTTTATACAGGGTAAAACAGATTTATTTGGGTTTAGACCCCATTGGGAGTTGGGCATCTGAGTGCTAAAGACAAGCACACTTCCGTGAACTGTTTTCAGGAAACCTGCAGCTTGGGGCAAGTAATTCAAGACCCTGGGTCTTTGTGGAGCAGACGGGAGTGTCTGGCTCAGCAAGACAGGGTGCTGGAGTCCTGAGCTGGCAGGGAAAACAGGAGCAGAGGTAGCCTTGGCACATCAGTTGGCAGCTCTCAGGGGGGTTTCTCTGATCCAACCCGTCACATCCACGAACAGATTATCAGTAGAAAATAGTTTCCTCCTTGGGGTGTAGCTACAAAAAAAAGGGCTTTTGCATAACCAGAGTTGGGAATTTGCTCTCACCTTCCCATAGAGATTCCCTAGACAAACCATTTAACATTGTTTGTCCACACATCCATTCTTGTCTGGCGCATTGTTCAGACAGTCCTTTGAAGTTCACAACACCTCCCAGGAATCATTACTTTTGTATTTTATAAAATGGACTCCAGATACTAATTCAGTAAGGTTTTTCAAGGATATTGCAGAAAATTGCCGTACGTGTCCCAGTTCAAGTATTAGTTACACTAGTTATAACTAAGGTGGGATTTGCAAGAATGCCTAAGGGCAGGTCTACAGGGATGCAATTTTTTTTTTTTGACATTTCAATGTCAGTAAAAGCCCTAGAGTAGCTGCAGTTATACTGGCATAGGAGTACTTTTGCTATATATACTCCTGGAGGGATCCTTGGGACTGCACACCTGCAGAAAATATCCCCTCCCCCCTGCAGAAAATGGCAGGGAAGCAAAGGGAAGCCGTGCAGGGGGGAGGAGCGACCATGTGTTCAGTTTTTGTGGAGGACTGCCCCCCAAGCAGAAGCGAGGGATGGGGGGCACACAGGGTTACATGTCACTGCCCTCACCCCTCGTTTCTACAAATGCAGAACTGCTCAGCTGAAGGAGTCTGTGTCTCAGGCTCCACTGACTCTGCAGCTGAACACAGTCTCTTCAGTCCTAGTGACAGTTGTGCTCCCCTTCTGTGTGCTGGGAGCCTTCCTATTTTCTGTGGAACACTGAGTGCCCACAGTGGGGCTGGCTAAAGGTGGGAGGGAGGGAGGGAGGGAGGGGAGGAAGGGGGGAGGAATAGGGCAGAGAGAGGGGAATGTGGGAGTGAGCGGAGGGGAATAGGGAAGAAAAGGAGATAGGGGAATCACGGGAGTCAAGCATGCAGCATCTCTTCAGCAGTAGCTGGGGCTCTCCCTTTAAGCAAGCCCATCGAACATTCACTGTGACAAGCCCTACCCTCTTACACCTGGACCCCTCCGACAAGCCCCCCACATCCAGACCCCCACCCCACTGAGCCCCAACCCGCTGCACCTGGACCTCCACCCATCAAGCCCCACTCCCCCCAGCACCCAGAGCCTCACACCAAGCCCCCACACCCAGACCCCCCTGCTCCCTCACTGAGCCCAAACAACATTACCTGGATCCCCTGCAGAGTCCCATTGCCCCTGCACCCAGAACTGCACAATGAGCCCCTATGCATCCAGATTTCCCACCTGCACCCAGACTACCCCACTCAGAAACCTTTCAGCCCACACCTGGATCCCCCCACACTAGGCTCTTCCACACTTGGCTGGCCAGGTTCACCCAGCAAGAGCCACACCATGTGTGCCTGGCACAGAGGAGCTGAGCGTTGAGGTTTTTCTGGTTGCCACTGTGTCAGGGTTGGGTGCAGCCTCACTGCCGAGTCCCTGTACAGGGAAAGGTGGGGGTTTCAGGGTGGTCTCCCACCTCAATGCAGCCAGTGGCCTGTGCGCCCCACTACCATGCTGGAGCCACATTTATTTACTGACAAATAAAATTTGCAGAATTTTAAAAAAAGTGTGCATAAATTTTTACATTTTTTTGCACAGATCTTTTTGGCCCATAATTCCCTCAGGAGTATATATATATAAAACTTATTTTGCTCAGGGAACTGGCATAACCAAAACTAGAAAAAGCACTATACTAGGAAGTTTTGCCAGTATAGTTATACTTATACATCCATATCACCAAACCTTTTCTAGACTAAGCCTAAGCGATTTACACACACAAGCCCCACTTTCAATGAAACTTATGCTTCTAAGCGACTTACCAACTTTGAGTAGGAAACAGGGGAGTGTTGCGAGGGAGTTCTCCAGGTGAAGGAGGAGGACTATGTGACCTTGGGCATGAGTTTGTTGTCGGTGAGGCTGTTGCATGCCTGCTGGTTGCCATGTGCATGCTTCATTAAAATTTATACCATGGACTGTTTGGGGGCTTTGTAAGTTCAGCATAGCAACCAGCTAGGCAAAGCTTTGTAACCATGCTTTAGCCCAGGGGTAGGCAACCTATGGCACGCGTGCCGCCTTCGGCACGCGAGCTGATTTTCAGTGGCACTCACACTGCCCGGGTCCTGGCCACCAGTCTGGGAGGCTCTGCATTTTAATTTCATTTTAAATGAAGCTTCTTAAACATTTTAAAAACCTTATTTACTTTACATACAACAATAATTTAGTTATATATTATAGACTTATAGAAAGAGACCTTCTAAAAACATTTAAATGTATGACTGGCACGCAAAACCTTAAATCAGAGTGACTAAATGAAGACTCAGCACACCACTTCTGAAAGGTTACCGACCCCTGCTTTAGCCTGACATCCTTTGATCCTTAATCCCTTTAGGATCCCCTAACAAGGGGCAGGGCGACTCAGGAAGAATGGGGGGGAGACAGGACACTAATAAGGCAGCTCGTACAGGACCAGAGGAGCTAGTGAACAGGAGCAACAAACAGGGAAGTTTAGAGAGGGAGCATGAGAGCCAGATACACCAAACATTATCTAAACTCAGGCCAATAAACACCTCCTTGCCCCCACAAAAAAGACACTTTGCAACAGTAAATATAATGCAGGTAGAAGTACAGCAACAGAGTGAGGGCTATGGAGAATAGGTCCATCAATGGTTATTAGCCAAGATGGTCAGACAAGCAATCCCATGCTCTGGAAGTCTTTTAAGCCTCTGACTGCCAGAAGCTGGGACTGGACAACATGGGATGGATGACTTGATCAATGTCCTGTTCTGTTCATTCCCTCTGGAGGCATCTGGCATTGGCCACTGTCAGAAGACAGACTACTAGACTAGATGGACCATTGGTGTGATTCAGTATGGCAGTGGTGCCCAAACTTTTCCATCTCACTCCCCACCACCACCAGTAATGGAATGTGCTCAGTAATGGAATGTGAGCAGAACCACAGCAGGCCAGGCACTGAGAGCGGGGGGCTGGGACCACAAGCTGGAAGCAGGGCTGCATGTGTGGGCCGGGAGCAGAGCAGAGGCCACAGCTGTAGCCAGGGCTGGAGCAGAACTAGAGGGCACACCCTCCCCACCCCACAGTTTGGGGACCACTGCAGTTCGGACATATTTATGTTTAGGAGAGATTGAAAATCCCAACCCTAGACACCCCTGCCAGGCCTTTTGATAACTGCAGTCAAACAATTCCACATTTTATCATCTCTTGTCAAATATACGACAGTAAACTTTGGTGTTCTAATGTTTAACTCTGTGGATAAATTGTCAATGATTTAGGGTGAACTTGAAACTTTGAGCTCCTAGTAGCCACCATGAAAAATACCTGTGCTGCCATATGTTTTGAAATTTCAGAGGACCAAGTAGTTTACTGGGCACTGTACTTCATTAAACAATATCAACTTTCTAATAATTTTTAAGTGTAACTCACTAGGTCACATGCTTACCATCGCTTTTCCTGATTTCACTATTGTTTCTCTCAATTCCTACAACATGGTGCGTCTTTTCCCTGATTTCATTAGTGCATTTCTTCCACACTCTGGCCTTCTCTCCAATGTACATTCCTCTTGTTTGCCATCTCTCCGACTTTTTTTTTTTTTTTTTTTTTTTTGTTTATCCCACAAATTTCTCCCTCTCATCACTCATTATCGGTTCACTCACCTCCACCTACCCAATCCCTCACATGTACATTCTGAAAAATTTACCAGACACCCTATATTCAGAGTACTAAACTGAAGTGGAGAGTCTCAATATCAAGGGGCAACACCTAAAGAAATCAAGCCCCACAGAAGTAAAAGGGGAGGGTGCTGGAATGTCTATCAGAATGTTGTCCCATCTTTCAGAGTCTCTACCTAAAAGGTACCTGACAAATATGAAGCACCTCTTCACACATACACACACTATCTGCTGTGAATGAGTGAGAATTCTCTGTTCTCCCATCAATCTCAGAGCCTTCTTGCCAATGCAAGAGGAGGCTCTACTGTTGCAGTTATTCTACCCTCTTGCTTTTTTGGATCTCCATGAGAACATCTCAATGCTCAGTGGAGCCATTCACAATGGTGCCGAGATTTTATTACTGGATGGTATTCACACATGTAGAATTCAGCAGTCTGTATTTATAGTTCAAATTATTCCTGCCAAGGTATGACCTAATACTTGCCAATAAATAATTTCATCGGGAATTGTGTTGTCCATTCCCATAGCTTTAAGTTCCTCTGAAATTCCCCACAATTTTCTCTAGTATTGACTATCCTAAATAATTTTGTTGTCATCTGCAAAAATTTGCCACTTCACTTACATTTCCTAGATAGGCAGTTTCCTGGAGAAGACAGACAATCTCCTGAACCTGATTTGGACGTCTCCATTTGGGAAGCAGGGCCTTCCTTGCTTTGAATCAAAGAGGAAAGGGAAGGAATTATATGAAGGATGCTGTGGGACACTAACCCTTTCTGTGGTCAGTCATAGTAGGGACTTTTTAGCCCCCTTTTAATGTGTTTCAGGATGTATAAAAATCTATATTTTAATTGGCTTTTTTATTTAATTTAAATATTTTTTAAAAAGAAATGTATTTAAAATGTAACCTGAAATTAAGATTATTAAAGACTAAAATTTAGATTATCTATTAAAGTTAATTAAATTACAACAACAACAATATTAAAGCAGTATATATGTTTACTGCTAAAGATTTACAAGAAGTCAAGCTACTGAACTGGCAGAAGCCATTAGCTAAGCCACTGGATGGAACCAGAGTTTATTGAAATGCTAAACCAACTTGATAGCAGTATTTTTTTATTTATTTTTTTAATTAGTGGAGATATCCTATCTCCTAGAACTGGAAGAGACCTTGAAAGGTCATTGAGTCCAGCCCCCTGCCTTCACTAGCAGGACCAAGTACTGATTTTGCCCCAGATCCCTAAGTGGCCCCCTCAAGGATTGAGCTCACAACCCTGGGTTTAGCAGGCCAGTGCTCAAACCACTGAGCTATCCTTCCCCCCTCTTTTACAAGTGAAAAGAGAATATTTTCTTCAATTCAGTTTATTCAACTAGTTCGGTGACTAGTTCATTCGTAGCTCAGAAAGTGACTGAGTTGAAAAAGCAGGAAAACTTGTTTCCTCTTCCATTTTATGAATAAAAACTAGGTGTGAGGATGAGATCTACCAATTTTAGTCTTGAAGGAAATGGTGACCAGAAATAAAATCAGATAAACTACAGATAAAATCACTAACTACAGATACCTTATTTGTTTAATAAATCAGTTGGTTTTAAATACAAAAGATGTATTAATGGGGGGGGGGGAATGAGTTTGTATCCAGCACATTGAGGGTGATTTTATTTAACTAATCAAAATAGAATTTTAAAATGCTTTTTTCTGCGTTTTAATTGAATTCCTGTTTCTATCCAAATAGAGCTTTACACAAATCACAAGTAAATAAAATGAATCTACTAAATAGAAAGGTGTCACTCACCATTTTGTAACAAAATGTATAAGTTAAGAATGTGAATAAATAAATGTTAAGTATATAATTGTTTAAATAAATCTATACATATGGCATATTTTCCTAGTTACCAAGCATAAGTACCAAATTCAGTGTAAAGGCTGCTTTAGTCGCAAATCAACATGTTTTAATGGTTACCAAACAATAAGAATCAACCTTTTTCAGTAGGAAAATAACTAAATACAAACGCAAAAAAGGATTAAAATTGATTATTTAAATCAAGGTTTTCTGCATGCTGACCTAAATCATGTTTTAGATCAGTGATTTAAATCACTAAACCGGTCATTGACCCTGGCTGTGTAACTCTGTACCAGAGGAACTCAACTAAGAACACATAGCACCAACACTCTAGAGCCTGATTTTGGGTTTCTCTAGCCACAGGGCCACTTCACAGGTAGTCAGATTAGATGTTCATAATGGTCCCTTATGGCCTTGGAAACTATAAATCTGCACTGCTCTGCTGAGACTAGGCAACATTCCATCCTGGAAGAGTGACAGGTACAACCTCCCATATCTCTTTAGCCATCAAGGCTAGAAGCAGGAGCTTTATACCATTAGAAAGTCAGGAACATTCCATTTCCCATGGGGGACACAACAACAGCTTTTAGTACTGGTAGGCTACAAGTTCAGAAGTTTAAATTGTGACCTTTTATTACAAGGAAAGCTATTTTAAGAAGTTTTAGAGGGGGCTGTGGGTGGGTGGGTTTGTAAGCTATCAAAAAAATTAATTGTTCGATTAATCGCACAATAATAGAATACAATTTATTTTAATATTTTTAGATGTTTTCTACATTTTCAAATATATTGATTTCAATTACAACACAGAATCAAAGTGTACACTGCTCACTGTATATTTCTTTTGATTACAAATATTTGCACTGTAAAAAAAAGGAAGTATTTTTCATAAGAACATAAGAATGGCCATACTGGGTCAGACCAAAGGTCCATCCAGCCCAGTATCCTGTTTGCCGACAGTGGCCAATGCCAGGTGCCCAAGAGGGAGTGAACCTAACAGGTAATGATCAAGTGATCTCTCTCCTGCCATCCATCTCCACCCTCTGGCAAACAGAGGCTAGTGACACCATTCTTTACCCATCCTGGCTAATAGCCATTAATGGACTTGACCTCCATTAATTTATCTAGTTCTCTTTTAAACCCTGTTATATTCCTAGCCTTCACAACCTCCTCAGGCAAGGAGTTCCAGAAGTTGACTGTGCGCTGTGTGAAGAAGAACTTGTTTGTATTTGTTTTAAACCTTCTGCCCATTAATTTCATTTGGTGGCCCCTAGTTCTTATATAATGGGAACAAGTAAATAACTTTTCAATTCACTTAAGAACTGTAGTACAATCTCTTTATCATGAAAGTTGAACTTGCCAATGTATAATTATGTACAAAAATAACTGCATTCAAAAATGAAACAATGTAAAACTTTAGAGTCTACACGTCCAAGTTAATGCTGCCTGCTTCTTGTTTACAATATCACCTGAAAGAGAGAACAGGCATTCGCATGGCACTGTTGTAACCATCATTGCAAGATGCACTAAAGATTCATATGTCCCTTCATGCTTCAACCACCATTCCAAAGGACATGCGTCCATGCTGACGATGGGTTCTGCTTGATAAGCATGTACATATACATCATCTGAGTCAGATGCCACCAGTAGAAGGTTGATTTTATTTTTTGGTGATTCGGGTTCTCTAGTTTTCGCATTGGAGCATTGCTCTTTTAAGACTTCTGAAAGCATGCGCCACAACTCGTCCCTCTCAGATTTTGGACAGCACTTCAGATTCTTAAACCTTGGGTCGAGTGTTGTGGCTATTTTTAAAAATCTCACATTGATACCTTCTTTGCGTTTTGTCAAATCTCCTGTAAGTGTTCTTAAAATGAACATATGCTGCATCATCATCTTACACAGCTATAACATAAAATATATGGCAGAATGTGGGTAAAACAGAGCGGGGGGATATACAATTCTCTCCCAAGGAGTTCAGTCACAAATTTAATTTACACTTTTTTTTTTTAAACTAGCGTCATCAGCATGGAAGCATGTCCTCTAGAATGGTGGCCGAAGCATGAAGGGGCATATGAATATTTAGCATATCTGGCATGTAAACACCTTTCAATGCCGGCAACAAAAGTGCCATGCAAACACCTGTTCTCACTTTCAGATGACATTGTAAACAAGAAGCGGGCAGCAGTATCTCCATAAATGTGAACAAACTTGTTTGGCTGAAGTAGGACTGAGTGGACATGTAGGCTCTAAGGTTGAATTGAGAGAAGCAGTATACATGATATAACTTGGATTTTAGACACTATCCAACTCTCGTAAGCAAAACTTAAGAAACGAGGTCTAGATTAAATTACTATAAAGTGGGGGCACAACTGGTTGAAAGACCATATTCAGAGTAGTTATCAGTGGTTCGCTGTCAAACTGGGAAGGTATATCTGTGGCACCTGGGTCCGCACTATTCAATATTTTCATTAATGACTTGGATAACGGAATGGACAGTATGCTTATAAAATTTGCATGTGACACCAAGCTTGGAGGGGTTGCAAGCATTTTAGAGAGCAGGATTAGAATTCAAAATGACCTTGATAAATTTGAGAGTTGGTCTGAAATCAAAATGAAATTCAATAAAGATAAGTGCAAAGTACTTCAGTTAGGAGGAAACAATGAAATGCACAGCTACAAAATTGGGAACAACTGGCTGGGTGGTAGTACTGCTGAAAAGGATCTGGGGTTATAATGAATCACAAATTGTTTATGAATCAACAATGTGATGCACTTGCAAAAAAGGCTAATATTCTGGGGTGTATTAGCAAGAGTGTCATATGTAAGCCACAGGGCCCCATTCTACTCCACACTAGTCAGTCTTTAGCTAGAGTACTGTGTTCAATTCGGGGTGTCATATTTAGAAAAGGTGTGGACAAACTGGCGGAAGTCCAAAGGAGAGCAACAAAAATGATAAAAGGTTTAGAAAACCTGACCTATAAGGAAAGGTTAAAAAATTGGACATGATTAGTCTTGAAAAAAGCAGACAGAGGAGGGAAAATTGATAATAGTCTTCAAATACACTGCCACCAGCATTCACACAGGCAGGGACACACCCAGCTGCAGTTGCATGCAGGCTGACCCAGCCACTGCATGAACCAACAATAGAGAAGCTACAGCTAAAATAATCCCCAGCTCCCCAGCCTAAAACCCCAGAGCTGTACCATCTTGCTCTGGCCGAAACCCCGACCAGTATGAATTTATTTCCCAGCTTGCCCCTCCCTCAATGTGGAGAGAAGTATGCAACAAACTTGTGTTATCCAAGCTGAGATTTCCCCCCAGACACTTCAATTAAAGAAGAAGTGCATCCGAAGAAGTGAGGTTTTTACTCACGAAAGCTTATGCCCAAATAAATCTGTTAGTCTTTAAGGTGCCACCAGACTCCTTGTTGTTTTTGTTTCAATTAAAGGCACACTGATTTAAATAAACTTGGTTTTTGGTTTATCAACTACAAAAAAAAATAGATTAAGCGATTATAAGTGACAGCAAACAGATCAAAGCAGTAAAAAGCAACAGAGGGTCCTGTGGCACCTTTAGGACTAACAGAAGTATTGGGAGCATAAGCTTTCATGGGTAAGAACCTCATTTCTTCAGATGCATTACTTGCAAGAAGAAGCCAGACCGTGCTAATGGCTCATCAACAAAGACAATGGGGCTGTGAAATAGCTTAGCCTTCCTGTGAACGTTTCTGCCAGCCTGTAAGTAAGGGCATGTGACCAGACCACATGACTCTGAACTCCATTCTGGGCACCTGTATTTTTCCACAAACTAGTCTGGGAGCCAAGTTTGAAGCAAAGGGTTCCTGCCATACGGAAAAGCTATGTAAGGCACGGAGTGACATCATCTGTTGTTCTTCACTTCCCCACAACTGAACACCTGAAAGAAGTTCCAAAAGAAAAGGATTTGGAACTGTGGTGGGGAGCCCAAGCTGCAAAGCAAGTGCAGCTTGTTCCTTGAGACTGCAAGCCTGCTTGTATCATCAGTCAGGGTGCGAAATTGCTAATTCATATCCAATCTTTCTAGTATTTTAGGCTTAGTTTGTGGTTTTGTTTATTTACTAGGTAATCAGCTTTGATCTCAAGTATCAGAGGGGTAGCCGTGTTAGTCTGAATCTGTAAAAAGCAACAGAGGGTCCTGTGGAACCTTTAAGACTAACAGAAGTATTGGGAGCATAAGCTTTCGTGGGTAAGAACCTCACTTCTTCAGATGCAAGTTTATAACTTCAGATACAAAAATGATACATGCATACAAATAGGATAATCATATGCAGCACATAACTTTTCAAGAAACACCTCACATGACCCATCTTGTACAAAATGCATCATAATTATGACAATCATATAATAATATTACCATGACCAATATGGGGTGTAGTATCACACCTTCATAGTTCCATAGGCCTTGGCTACACTTGAGAGTTACAGCACAATAAAGCCGCCCCCAGCGCTGTAACTCACTCCCCGTCCACACTGGCAAGGCATGTACAGGACTGTATCTCCACGGCTACAGCGCTGCTTGTACTCCACCTCCCTGAGAGGAATAAAGAGTATTGCACTGCCGCTCCTGCGCTGTGGCGCCAGTGTGGCTGCCCAATGTGCTCTGATTGGCTTCCAGAAGTATTCAGCAGTATCCCACAATGCCTGTTCTAGCCACTCTGGTCATCAGTTCGAACTCTACTGCCCTGGCCTCAGGTGACCAACCGTCAGACCCGTCCTTTATATTCCCCGGGAATTTTAAAAATCCCCTTCCTGTTTGTTCAGCCAGGCGTGGCGTGGAGTGCTATCAGCGAATCTTTCCAGGTGACCATGCCTCCACGCGCCAAGCGAGCCCCAGCATGGAGCAATGGCGAGTTGCTGGACCTCATCAGTGTTTGGGGGGAGGAAGCTGTCCAGTCCCAGCTGCGTTCCAGCTGTAGGAATTACGATACCTTTGGGCACATATCAAGGGCCATGATGGAAAGGGGCCATTACCGGGACGCACTGCCGTGCAGGATTAAAGTGAAGAAGCTGCGGAATGCCTACCGCAAAGCCCGCGAGGCAAATGGCCGCTCCGGTGCTTCCCCCGCGACCTGCCGATTCTACAAAGAGCTGGACACGATACTTAGGGGTGACCCCACCTCCACTCTGAACACCACCATGGACACATCAGAGTGGGGGGAGGAGGAGGAAAACGGGAGTGAGGGTGCTGGGGCGGGGGGAGACACCCCGGAAGCCCTGGAGGCATGCAGCCAGGAGCTCTTTTCGAGCCTGGAGGAAGGTAGCCAGTCACAGCGGCCGATACTTGGTGGAGGACAAACAGAAGAGCAGGTTCCCGGTAGGTGGCTTTTTTGGGGGGGAAGGAATTTATCAGTGCGGGCTCTTTGGGAGAGGAGGGTTAGGGCTGCATGCATGCCTAGATGCGGAATAGCGCACTGATGTGGTCTATCACATTGTGGTAATCGGCCTCAGTAATCTCTTCGAAAGTCTCATCTAGAATGTGAGCAATGCGCTTGCGCAGATTTCTTGGGAGATCCACCGTGGTCCTTGTCCCAGTCAGGCTAACGTGTCCGCGCCACTGTGCCGCGAGGGGCGGGGGGACCATTGCTGCACACAGGCAAGCGGCATATGGGCCAGGGCGGAAGCCGCATTGCAGTAGAAGACCCTCCCTTGCTTCCTAGGTCACCCTCAGCAGTGAGATATCTTCCAGGACGAACTCCTGTGGAAAATGTTGGGACAGTGTTCAGTGTAGGTGCCCCCTGAAGCTGTTGGCTCTCCCCAAGGCACAGAAACCTAGAGGACAGTACAGCCCTGAAACAATCAGTCCCCCTTAACCCACGGGAGCCCCAAAATGGTGAGTATGTGCGCTCTCTTTGGAACGGGAAAATTATGCTATTGTGTAGACTGTGTGTGCCCTCCTTAAGTGCAGGGGAATTATTACTCTGTTTGGCATAAACAATGTTGCCTCTGTTAAGTGTTGCATTTTGCCTTTACAGATGCAACCTTGAGACCTCAACCGTCTGTGTTAACACCGGCTGAGAGACTGCGAAAACTCAGGAAGAGATCGCGAAAAAGCAAAGACGACATGCTGCAAGAAGTGATGCAGCAATCTCTTAAAGAGAATCAAAAAGCGCAGGAGTGGAGGGAGAGCGAAAGCAGGATCTGCCAGGAAAATGCAGCGCACCGGCGGCGAAGCACGGAGCACCGGCAGCAAAGCACGGACCGGCTGATAAGCATCCTGGAACACCAAGCGGACTTTATGCAGGCGCTCATCGCCATGCAGGCGGAGCTCTACCGCGCCCGCACCCCTGCAGCCTTTGTCCCAAAACTCTTTCCCTTGTGCCCCCATGTCACCTCCAACCCACTTTCCCCAACATCCGGGTTCTTACCGCCACCAGCTGCCTCCAACACCTGTATCTTCACCACCCAGCCCTGAAAACTACGACCCTTACCCTCTGCACTCAACCCCCATCACCATGCAGTATAGCCATCCTGAAGTACAGCCCTCATTGCACAGCACTCCAGACAGGACATACGCAAATCTGTGATTGTACTGTTCCCCACCACACCCCCTTGCCCTTTCTGATTCCCAAACAGTTGTGTTTCTTTTCAATAAATGAATTTTATTTTCAATAAATGGATTTTTTGGCTTTGAAAACATTCTTTATTATTGCATAAAGTAAAAGATACCTTAGCCCAGGAAAGAAACAGGCGCTGAAAATCAAATTAGCAAACACAGACTCCTACTAACATTGTAACCACTGCACTTCACTCCCATGCAGGACACCAGATATTATTGCTGGTTTTCAGCCTCAAATTGCTCCCTCAAGGCATCCCTAATCCTTGCAGCCCCACGCTGGGCCCCTCTAATAGCCCTGCTCTCTGGCTGTGCAAAGTCAGCCTCCAGGTGTTGAACCTCGGAGGTCCATGCCTGACTGAATCTTTCACCCTTCCCTTCACAAATATTATGGAGGGTACAGCACGCGGATATAACTGCAGGGATGCTGTGTTCAGCCAAGTCCAGCTTCCCATACAGAGATCGCCAGCGGCCCCTTTAAACGGCCAAAAGTACACTCCACAGTCATTTGGCATCGGCTCAGCCTGTAGTTGAACCATTCCTTGCTGCTATCAAGGTTCCCTGTGTAGGGTTTCATGAGCCACGGCATTAATGGGTAAGCAGGGTCTCCAAGGATCACAATGGGCATTTCGACTTCCCCTACTGTGATCTTCCGCTCTGGGGGAAAAGTCCCAGCCTGCAGCTTCCTGAACAGCCAAGTGTTCCGAAAGATGCGTACATCATGCACCTTTCCGGGCCAGCCTGTTTTAATGTCAATGAAACGCCCACGGTGATCCACAAGCGGCTGGAGAACCATAGAGAAATACCCCTTCCGATTAATGTACTTGGATGCTAGTTGGGATGGTGCCAGAATAGGAATATGCGTCTCATCTATCGCCCCTCCACAGTTAGGGAAACCCATTTGTGCAAGCCATCCACTATGTCCTGCACGTTACCCAGAGTCACGGTTCTTCTGAGCAGGATGTGATTAATGGCCCTGCAAACTTGCATCAACATGATTCCAACGGTCGACTTTCCCACTCCAAACTGGTTCGCGACCGATCGGTAGCTGTCTGGAGTTGCCAGCTTCCAGATTGCAATAGCCACCCGCTTCTCCACCGGCAGAGCAGCTCTCAATCTGATGTCTTTGCGCCACAGGGTGGGGGCGAGCTCCTCGCACAGTCCCATGAAAGTGGCTTTTCTCATCCGAAAGTTCTGCAGCCACTGCTCGTCATCCCAGACTTCCATGACGATGTGATCCCACCAGTCAGTGCTTGTTTCCCGAGGCCATAAGCGGCGTTCCTCGGTGCTGAGCATATCCGTGAAGGCCACAAGCAATCTCGTGTTGCACGCGTTACATGACTCGATATCATTGTCGCACTCCTCACTGTCACTTTGGATCTTAAGGAATAGCTCGACTGCCAAACATGATGTGCTGGCAAGACTCGTCAGCATACTCCTCAGCAGTTCAGGCTCCATTTCCCCCAGACCGAAATGGAACACAGATCGCGCTGCACAGAAACTGTTGAAAGATGGAGCCAAATGTGGATGGAAACACAGGGATTGCTGGGATGCGAAGCGATGCATCACGGGGCATTGGGACAGGACCCAGAATGCCCCCCACCCCCCACCCCCTTCCCACAACACACGGTGCCAGAATGGGAAGAGGTGCTCTGTGGGATAGCTGCCCATAATGCACCGCTCCCAATGCCGCTGCAAATGCGGCCACGACAGTGCGCTGGCAGCTGTCAGTGTGGACAGACTGCAGCGCTTTCCCTACTCAGCTGTACGAAGACAGGTTTAACTTGCTGTACAGCTGCAAGTGTAGTCAAGGCCATAGAGTTTAAGGCCAAAAGGGACCATCAGATATCTAGTTTGATCTACTGCATACAGTAGAACCTCAGAGTTGTGAACACCAGAGTTACAAACTGACCGGTCAACTACACACCTCATTTGGAACCGGAAGTATGCAATCAGGCAGCAACAAAGACAAAAAAAAGGGGGGGCAAATACATTACGGTGTTAAACTACTAAAAAAAATAAAGGGAAAGT
Organism: Chrysemys picta bellii; assembly: GCF_011386835.1. Taxonomy (NCBI): domain Eukaryota; kingdom Metazoa; phylum Chordata; order Testudines; family Emydidae; genus Chrysemys; species Chrysemys picta. The sequence continues at coordinate 1,301,803 of NC_088815.1, read as the reverse complement.
TTAAAAAAGATTTGACAAAGTAAGGAAACTGTTTTGTGCTTGTTTCATTTAAATTAAGATGTTAGCAGCAGCATTTTTCTTCTACATATTAAAGTTTTAAAGCTGTATTAAGTCAATTAATACAGCTTAAGTCAATGTTCAGTTGTAAACTTCTGAAAGAACCACCATCACGTTTTGTTCAGAGTTACGAACAATCTCCATTCCCGAGGTGTTCGTAACTCTGAGGTTCTACTATATCACAAGGCATTAAAATTCATCCAGATATCCCTTATTAAGCCCAAAGACTTTCATTAGCCCAAACATTTCAGTCCCCAAGACATGAAAAAAGTCACAAGGAGAGAACAGAAGAAATCAAGGTGTAATCAATGCCAGAGGACCCTGCAGTGCAGGGAACTTATTAGGCGAGATATTATCAGCTGATCCCGGCAGGCAAACCATACCACGTTACAGAGAAAGGAGGGGGGGGGGAAAAGGGGGGGGGACAAGATCCCTGGCAACATACCTGGAGAGAATTCCTCCCCAACCTCAAATCTGGCAGTCAGTATGACCCTATGAGTATGTGAGCAACACACGCAGCCAGACTTCTAGAAAGGATTCTTTTTGTACCACTGAAGAGCACTGGTCTACCCAGTCTGGTGTCCCATCTCCATCTGTGGTTGAGAGGATGGCAAACAAAACCCACCACACACAACCCAGAATATATCTAGCCATTTGTATATAAGGCAAGTGGCTGAAGCCCAGAGCATGAGATTTGATTATCATTATCTTAATGCATAGCTGCAAGTGTTATGAGCACGGAGGGCAATACTGTACAAGTAAACCCATTCTATCCATGGCCCGTGTAGGAATGGGATGAACAGGAGGACCCATAGACTCCAAGGCCAGATTCTCCCAGCAAATGGATTAAAGCACATCTTTTAAAAAGATATATAATCTAATTTTAAAGACTCCAAGTGATGGAGAGTACACTCCCTCCCCTGGTAAGCTATTCCAATGTTTATTTACCCTTACCACTAAGAAATTGCAACTTACTTCAAGGTTGAATTTGTTCAGCCTAACTTCAGCTTCCAGCCATTCGATCTTATTATGCCTTTGGTCAGCAAAGTTGAAAAAAAACCCATAATCAGATATCTTTTCCATGTGTAACTACTTATTGTGACAGATATGACAATATCCTGGACAAATGTTACTGAATTAAGTTTAAGTATTTTAGGAGCTCATTATATTAAAAATGCATGTTTGTGTGTTATTATAGTGGGATGCATAGAACATGCCTTGGGAAATGTTGGGAGCATCAAAGAAAACTTTTAAACAATTGGCTAAAACAAGAATGAACTTTTCAAATTAAGTGGGTTTCCCAGGAAAATCTCTAGGGAACCTCATCCAGTTATACAAGAACTCAGCCTTTTGAAGCCTGGCCCGGAGGGGGCAACCTGTGTCTGGCTTATTACTCATTCAAGGTGGCTTCAAAGAACAAAAGATAAAAGAGTGACACCCAGAGCAATGAGTGTGCTTGTTTTGAGTGGAAGTTTTTATGAACTTGTGTCCACAGAAAAATGCCTGCATGGCGTTTGAAGGACTGCACGCCAGCCAGAGCCCTTGCTGGAGTTAGGATGATCTCCGGGAATGTATATAGGTTCTTTTATTGTTTTAATATGCTCTCTCTCTGTGGTGCTTTTACTTTAAGAATAAATGTGTTTGCTTAAAAAGAACTGTGTAGTAACTATACCATGTACCATCTCTGAGAAAAAGCACAGCAGGCCTGCTTAGGCAGTCTGTCTGTTGCAGGGGATATCAAAGTATAGTCCAGGGTGGCCAAACTGCGGCTCGTGAGCTACATGCGGCTCCTTTACAGTTAAAGTGCAGTTCGCAGAGCCCCCCTCACCCCAATCATTCTCTACCTACCAAACAGGAGAGGGAGGAGCTTGGGGCTTCTGCCCTGCAGCAGGGTGGTGGGGCTAGGGGCTTCTGCCAGAGATGACTGGTGCCTGCTGAGAGCAGGGGGGACACAATTTAAAGGTTCGCTCCCCTCCCCCCCACAAAAAAAGCTTGAGTCATGCCCCGCTCTCTTATCCTCAGCAGCATCTCCCTGCAGTTCCCAAGTGCTAGCACTGTCAAAGCAAGGGCTCTCCCTACAGCTCCCAAATGTTTGCCGCTCCCTCTTACCATGGCTGCAGCTCCCAGCTTGTCCACTCCAGCAACTGCCGTGCAGGGAGGGGGCCCTGTGGCATCATGCAAAAATCTGGGGGGGAGGGGATGTGACCCCCCCCTACCCCCATGCATAGCCTCTGCTTCTTCCCAGTAGGGTGGGTGGGGGGCAGGTCTTGAGCTTCAGCCCCGTGGGGCACACCTGCCGAATCTCAGGGCTTCAGCGGGAGCAGGACAAAAGTCCCAAGCCCCGGCAGGTGCCTCCCGCACAGCTGAAGCCCCTAACCCCCTCTCATTGCAGGACAGAAGCCCCAAACCCCAGCAGCTGTGCCCTGCAGGGGCCGAAGTCCCAAGCCCTGGCAGGCATGCCACAGCTCACAACAATCTTCAAAAGTTTGAATGCAGCTCAGATGGTGTGATAAATGAAGGGGGTGGAGGAAAGCTCCCTTGTATGAACACCCAGCCAGCGAGTAGCTATAAAATCCCTCCTAGTAGTTGTTCTCTAACTGCTCTAAAGTCTCACTGCTATGCATAGGTAAAAGGAAATGAGAAGGCTAGAACTTTTTAAAATTGAAAAAGTTTTGTCTGTCTGTGGTTGCTCTCCTGGAGAAAAGGGACAGAGCAGCTATGCTGGAAGAGCTTGGGCCAGGTATGAAAAACTATCAGTATCATACCTAGAAACTACTCATTAAAACGCCAGATACGTAAGTAGATCAGGAAATGTCTAGGAAGACACGATTAGGTTTCTTTCTTTTTATTACTTTATGGCTTGCCAACTCCTCTGTGCTAACCCGAGGTGCTTTTTGTTTTGCTTGTAACCTTTAAGCTGGACCTTAAGAAAGCTATTCTTGATCCTTAATCCTTGTAGTTGTTGGCTTTTTTTAAATGTAGCAAATGCTTAAATTCCCAGCTGTATTTTCTTTTTTTTATTAATAAATTTTACCTTTTTTAAGAACAAAATTGGATGCGTGTGTCTAAGAGGTTGTGCACATGTTGTTTAATTAGCTGGTGGCAACAGTTGATTTCTTTTTTTCCCTCTCTCTCAGCTCTTGCCCGGAGGGGGGGCGGGGGGGGTGTTGAGGGTACCTCACAGGAAGAAATTCCCAAGTGCGCCTTCCTGGGTTCTCAAAGGGGTTCTGCACTTGGGTGGTGCCATCATCTACCAATCCAACGTTAGAAAGAAGCTGTAACCTTGGGAGTTTAATACAAGCCTGGAGTGGCAAGTATTAATTTTTAGAATCCTTGCGGGCCCCCACCTTCTGCACTCGAAGTGCCAGAGTTGGGAATCAGCCTTGACAGATGGTCAGTAAGTTCGGCCACCCCTGGAATAGTCAGTGGACTATACTATAAAGCTGTCAGTCTGACATGGATCCTGAGCATAATAACGAAGTGGCTGAAATAGGCCTTGATTAATAAAGAATTAAATCAACATGGCTTCATGGAAAAATACATCCTGTCAAATTAATTTGATATTTTTTAATGAAATTACAAGTTTGGTTGACAAAGGTAACGGAGTTGACGTAATACGACTTAAACAACAAGGAGTCTGGTGGCACCTTAAAGACTAACAGATTTATTTGGGCATAAGCTTTCGTGGGTAAAAACCTCACTTCTTCGGATGCATAGAGTGAAAGTTACAGATGCAGGCATTATATACTGACACATGGAGAGCAGGGAGTTACTTCGCAAGTGGAGAACCAGTGTTGACAGGGCCAATTCAATCAGGGTGGATGTAGTCCACTCCCAATAATAGGTGAGGAGGTGTCAATTCCAAGAGAGGAAAAGCTGCTTCTGTAATGAGCCAGCCACTCCCAGTCCCTATTCAAGCCCAGATTAATGGTGTTAAATTTGCAAATGAATTTTAGTTCTGCTGTTTCTCTTTGAAGTCTGTTTTTGAAGTTTTTTTGTTCAATGATAGTGACTTTTAAATCTGTAATAGAATGACCAGGGAGACTGAAGTGTTCACATACTGGCTTATGTATGTTACCATTCCTGATGTCCAATTTGTGTCCATTTATTCTTTTGCGGAGGGACTGTCCGGTTTGGCCAATGTACATGGCAGAGGGGCATTGCTGGCACATGATGGCATATATAACATTAGTGGATGTGCAGGTGAATGAGCCCTTGATGGTGTGGCTGATGTGGTTGGGTCCTCTGATGGTGTCGCCAGAGCAGATATGGGGACAGAGTAGGCAACAAGGTTTGCTACAGGGATTGGTTCTTGAGTTGGTGTTTCTGTGGTGTGGTGTGTAGTTGCTGGTGAGTATTTGCTTCAGGTTGGGGGGGTTGTCTGTAAGCGAGGACTGGCCTGCCTCCCAAGGTAGGGAGAAGACCTTGGGAGGCAGGCCAGTCCTCGCTTACAACCCCCCAACCTGAAGCAAATACTCACCAGCAACTACACACCACACCACAGAAACACCAACCCAGGAGCCAATCCCTGTAGCAAACCTCGTTGCCTACTCTGTCCCCGTATCTGCTCTGGCGACACCATCAGAGGACCCAACCACATCAGCCACACCATCAAGGGCTCATTCACCTGCACATCCACTAATGTTATATATGCCATCATGTGCAGCTTTTCCTCTCTTGGAATTGACACCTCCTCATCCATTATTGGGAGTGGACTACATCCACCCTGAGTGAATTGGCCCTGTCAACACTGGTTCTCCAGCAAGAGATGGACAGGAAGAAAACTGGAATCACCCTCCTAAGTCTGACCATGTGTAAATCCTATGGCACAGATGTGGTGAAGGCAAGAAAGCAGAGTATGTCCCAATGTACATCAAGTCTTGAACAAAACTATTCTAATGTTAACTGAACTCAGGCTCCCTCTACTCAAAAAAGAAGTGACATCTTCAGCACAAGGTTCTAGTTTACAAAAAAAGGATTAACTAAATATAAAACCAGTCACTTTTATACATTTTCCCTAGACTTAAAACTCCAGATGGTATAAGAGTGGAATGCGATACCTCCGAATTACATGCAAAGCCAATGCATATTTTCTCATCTGTACAAATGCATGATGCACATGACAATTTCTCGGTAAGAACTTGTGTAGCAGATTTTCCACACAGTCCAGATGCACCTACTTGACTGAACTGCCACATAACACATCAGAGATCACACAATCCTAGTCAGTTCTTTACTGCAGCCAAAGTGTTTCTAGCTTTATAGTGCTGCATGCATTACTCTGTTGCATTTGTTCTCAAAATTAGGGGATGAATGGGAGAAAAGAGATGAGATTCAACAAGACAGGAAGAAAGAAGAAAATATATAAATGAAAAAGAGGGAAAAATAAAGCTTAAAGAAGAGAAAAATTGTGGTGGGGGAAAGAAAGAATGTAGGGGAACAGGACAAAGAAGACAAGGATCAGGTAAGGATAGTAGACTGGTAGAGTCATACAAAATACAGTAGAAACTCAGAGTTACAAACTGACCGGTCAACCACACCCCTCATTTGGAACCAGAATCAGGTAGCAGAGAGAGAAAAAAAAAAAAAAAAAGGCAAAAATACTATGCAGCACAGTACTAGGTTAAATGTAAACTATTAACAAAAATAAAGGGAAAGTTTAAAAAAATATTTGACAAGGTAAAGAAACTTTCTCTGCTTGTTTCGTTTAAATTAAAAGCAGGATTTTTCTTCTGCATAGTAAAGTTTCAAAGCTGTATTAAGTCAACGTTCAGTTGTAAACTTTTGGAAAAAACCACCATAACATTTTGTTCAGAGTTACAAACATTTCAGAGTTATAAACAGCCTCCATTCCCAAGGTGTTCGTAACTCAGAGGTTCTACTGTAGAAGGAAAACAATTTTGTTTATCCTAGTACTGTTGTCCCACAATTTGTCCAGAGTGTTGTAGGTAACCAATATTTGGTGACCTATTAGGACTCATGAAATTTGTTTATCCATACTAATGAGAAGGCAATAGGACATAGGGGGATGAGTTACATTTTAACTAATTTAGGGGTCAGTGAAGAAAGTTTTTCTTCATGCTTTCTTAAACTTCTGGTGAAAAAACAATAGATATTACCAAAAAAATATTTGAAAGGAGGTATGTGTGTAGGAAGAAATGCATATTGGGCAACAACTGACATCACTTGTTCCTCTGGATTCAAAAAGTTGTTTTCACTGAAAAATTTTTTTAAAGTGTAGCTAGTGTCTGTTTACAGTGCAATTAATTTGTTCTAAGTGGTGCCAAAATGAACAGGAAGAAATCATCAATTGTAGAGTCTGGCCTAAATTTCTGTACAGGTTTAGTATCCCAATTCACTGCCTTTAATGTAGGAGTGCTCTCAATGCAAAAGGCACCATATGTATATTCTCTATTCTAGACTGCAATGTATATAGACCAAAATTATCAGTTTACAAGGGTACAAATGACACCTCTGATTACTGGATAGCTATTGCTGGTTGAGAAGAACCAAGAAAAAAGGCTTCTGCTAGTCAGCTCAGTCAATTGAGGAGAATGCTCATACTACACTTAAGCTAATCAGAGCAGCTTATTTTTAAATAAGCAACTTGTGCACACAAGTTAGAATGCAGGCAACTGTCACCAAGGACTATCTGATCACTTTAGTAAAACAACAATTATTTCAAACTCGCCATTTGTACTGCTTTCACAAAAGCTTCGAAATAATGCTGTCCTTTCTACTTGACAAAATATTTTTCTTGTGTCTTGAACTGAACTAGAGTTAATATAGTTGATTCGGTTTAAACAACAACTTTAAATTTAGGGACATGGCGGGGGGGGGGGGGGGGGGCGGGGTTCTTGTTCCCTGCAACATGAATTAGCCAGCCACCCCAGATCAATACAGACAATGAGAATATAGGGAAATAGTGTAGATCTTTCACATCCCTTTTTCTTTTTGCAAAAAAAAAAAAGTATTTCAAAACATATTCAAGGATCCAAGATGTAAAAGCCAGCTTCAGCCCAAGTAGGGTGACCAGATGTCCCGAGTTCTGATTTTTGGGTCTTTTTCTTATATAGGCTCCTATTACCCCTGACCCCGTCCCAATTCTTCTGGTCACCCTAAGCCCAAGCCACAGATACATCAAATGAAGCAGATGTAACATGTCTGGCTGAAAACAAAAGGCCTATTTTTAGCCTTAGGTAGGGATCATAAGCCCCCACCCCCACTACTTTCTATTAATTTAAAGTTTAAAAGAACAATTCAAAAATGTTTTAAAAAGAACACCCTAAAAGTTACAATGTTAACATGGCTAAAGAGATATGGGAGGTTGTACCTGTCACTCTTCCAGGATGGAATGTTGCCTAGTCTCAGCAGAGCAGTGCAGATTTATAGTTTCCAAGGTCATAAGGGACCATTATGGAACATCTAATCTGACTACCTGTGAAGTGGCCCTGTGGCTAGAGAAACCCAAAATCAGGCTCTAGAGTGTTGGTGCTATGTGTTCTTAGTTGAGTTCCTCTGGTACAGCGTTATACAGCCAGGGTCAATGAGAGGTTTAGTGATTTAAATCACTGATCTAAAACGTGATTTAGGTCAGCATGCAGAAAACCTTGATTTAAATAATCAATTTTAATCCTTTTTTGCGTTTGTATTTAGTTATTTTCCTACTGAAAAAGTTGATTCTTATTGTTTGGTAACCATTAAAACATGTTGATTTGCGACTAAAGCAGCCTTTACACTGAATTTGGTACTTATGCTTGGTAACTAGGAAAATATGCCATATGTATAGATTTATTTAAACAATTATATAGCTTAACATTTATTTATTCACATTCTTAACTTACACATTTCGTTACAAAATGGTGAGTGACGCCTTTCTATTTAGTAGATTCATTTTATTTACTTGTGATTTGTGTAAAGCTCTATTTGGATAGAAACAGGAATTCAATTAAAACGCAGAAAAAAGCATTTTAAAATTCTATTTTGATTAGTTAAATAAAATCACCCTCAATGTGCTGGATACAAACTCCCCCCCTCCCCCAATTAATACATCTTTTGTATTTAAAACCAACTGATTTATTAAACAAAGAAGGTATCTGTAGTTAGTGAATTTATCTGATTTTATTTCTGGTCACCATTTCCTTCAAGACTAAAATTGGTAGACCTCATCCTCACACCTAGTTTTTATTCATAAAATGGAAGAGGAAACAAGCTTTCCTGCTTTTTCAACTCAGTCACTTTCTGAGCTATGAATGAACTAGTCACCGAACTAGTTGAATAAACTGAATTGAAGAAAATATTCTCTTTTCACTTGTAAAAGAGGGAAGGATAGCTCAGTGGATTGAGCATTGGCCTGCTAAACCCAGGGTTATGGGTTTAATCCTTGAGGGGGCCACTTAGGGATCTGGGGCAAAATCAGTACTTGGTCCTGCTAGTGAAGGCAGGGGGCTGGACTCAATGACCTTTCAAGGTCCCTTCCAGTTCTAGGAGATAGGATATCTCCATTAATTAAAAACATAGCCTTTATTTTAAGACTCTCCCTCTAGTAAGCCCAGCAACCTCTGAACTGGTGTTTATGTGAGATGCTAGCGTACCTCCTAAAACCTAGGGCTGTTGATTAATCACAGTTAGCTTAAAAAAATTAATTGTGATTCATCAGAGTTTGAATTGCACTGTTAAATAACAGAATATCAATTGAAATTCATTAAATGTTTTTGGATGTTTTTCTATATTTTCAATCATATTGATTTCAATTACAACACAGAATATAAAGTTTACAGTGCTCACTTTATATTTTTTATTACAAATATTTGCACTGTAAAAATGATAAACAAAGGAAATAGTATTTTTCAATTCACCTCATACAAGTACTATAGTGCAATCTTTATCATGAAAGTGCAACTTACAAATGTAGATTTTTGATACATAACTGCACTCAATAACAAAACAATGTACAACTTTAGAGCCTGCAAGTCCATTCAGTCCTATTTCTTGTTCATCCATCCGCTAAGACAAACAAGGTTGTTTACATTTACAGGAAAGAATACTGCCTGCTTCTTGTTTACAATGTCACTTGAACGTGAGGACAGGCATTCGCATGGCAATTTTGCAGCCAGCACTGCAAGGTATTTACATGCCAGATATGCTAAACCCGGGGTCTTAGGAGAAGGGGGGTGAGAAGCAGAGGGCTCCACCGTGTGTTGCCCTGGCTTCCAGGCACGCCTCCCGCAGCTCCCATTGGCCGGGAACAGGGTACCGCGGGCAATGGGAGTTTCGGGGAAGGTACCTGGGAGGAGCGGCAAGAAGCATGCGGAGCCCTGCATCCTCCTCCCCCCAGGGGCCGCAGGGACATGGTTCCAGCTACTTCCCGGTGCGGGAACGGGAGTGGGGCCAGGGTCGGCAGCCTGCCCTGACCCCGGCATGTGCCGCTGCCACCCCGGAGCCCTCCTGCACCCCGCCCCCCAACTCCCTGCCCTGAGCCCCCTGCTGGACCCCACACCCCAACCCCCTGCCCTGAGCCCCCTGCTGCACCCCACACCCCTTCTGCACCCCAACCCCCTGCCTACACCCCAACCCTCTGCCCTGATCCCCCTGCCTGCACCTCAACCCCCTGCTGCATCCCACACCCCTTCCGCACCCCAATACCCTGCAGAGCCCCCTGCCTGAACCCCAACCACCTGCTGCATCACAACCCCCTGCCCTGAGCCGCCTGCTGCATCCCACACCCCTTCTGCACCCCAACCCCCTGCTGCACCTCAACTCCCTGCCCTGAGCCCCCGCCACACCCCTCATGAACCCTCTGGGGGCAGGGAGGGGGCGGAGTTGGGGTGGGGACTTCGGGGAAAGGGTTGGAATGGGGGCAGGGAAGGGGTGGGAAGAGGCAGGGCCTCATGGAAGGGGTGGAGTGGGGCCAGAGCTGAGGGCAGCGAGGGGGTGATGGTGTCAGTGATGCGGCACTTGGGCCAATGAACTTGCCCTCATGTGGCCCTCGTGGTCATTTGTGTTTGAGACCCGTGCTGAACATTCGTATGCCTCTTCATGCTTCGGCCACCATTCCAGAGGACATGCTTCCATGCTGATGATGCTCATTAAAAAAATAATCTGTTAATTAAATTGGTGACTGAACTCTTGGAGGGAGAATTGTATATCTCCTGCTGTTTTACCCGCATTCTGCCATATATTGCATGTTATAGCAGTCTCGGATGATAACCCAGCACATGTCCTTCATTTTAAAAACACTGCAGATTTGACAAAACACAAAGAAGGTGTCTATGTGAGATTTCTAAAGATAGCTACAGCACTCAACCCAAGGTTTAAGAATCTGAAGAGCTGTCCAAAATCTGAGAGGGACGAGGTGTGGCACATGCTTTCAGAGGTCTTAAAAGAGCAATATTCTGATGCAGAAACTACAGAACCCGAATCAACCTTTTACTGGTGGCATCTGACTCAAATGATGAAAATGAACATGCGTCAGTCCGCACTGCTTTGGATAGTTATCGAGCAGAACCCATCAACCCATGGAATGGTGGTTGAAGAATGAAGGGATGCATGAATCTTTAGTGCATCTGGCACATAAATATCTTGAAACGCCGTCTACAACAGTGCCATGCGAGCACCTGTTCTCAGTGTCAGGTGACAATGTAAACAAGAAGTGGCCAGCTTTATCTCCTGCAAATGTATACAAACTTTTACAGCGATTGGATGAACAACAAGTAGGACTGAGTGTTTTGGTTTTGAGTGCAGTTATTTTTTGTACGCAATTCTACATTTGTAAGATCAGCTTCCATGATAAAGAGATTGCACTACAGTACTTGTATTACGTGAACTGAAAAATACTATTTAAATATAAAGTGAGCACTTTACACTTCATATTCTGTGCTGTAACTGAAATCAATATATTTGAAAATGTAGAAAACATCCAAAATATTAAAATTAATGGTATTCTATTATTGTTTAACAGCACAATTAATTGCGCTGTTAAACAAGATTAATTTTTTTAATCATACGATTAATCGTGATTAATTTCTTTAATCGCTTGACAGCCCTAATTCAGTATCTGACTTCATATTTGATAGCTAACTGGTGCAAAGCCAGCATGAGAAGAACAAAATGTTGTTGTTTATAGGGCCTACAAAAGCTAGCAGTCTCTTGAGTGTCTCAATAAGAGAACATGTGAGCATTTGGAGGGTGGTTTGTTTTAACAGATATACATTTAGATTACAAAAGATTTTTTTTTTTTTAAATTTAGTGGCGAGAGGAACAAAATCAGATCACAACTTTAAGGTAGGTCAAACTGTACATTTAAAGTCACAGCAGAAATAAAATCACTAACACAAATTTGGCACAAAGCCAATATCACAGTTTTGAAAACTAGTATTACCGATTTTTGGTGGTTCTATTTTTTAATTTATTCAGAGACCAAAAAACTTCTGCTCTTTGCCTATGATCATTGACTGTGTTCTTTGACTGTCAAGTGCACTACCTGCCAAGTGCAGTGATTATATGTGCATGACAATCAAGTTCTCCAATATCCATGCTCAGGTCAAATTCATGAATTTGAGAAGATAGCTGGAGAATAGAAATGGTGCAGACATCCAGTGCTGAAGATGTAAATACCCAGGCAACAATCCAGACTCAGCTAAGGTGCAGCCACTTATTCTAAGAAGTCAGCTCCTATTATGGAGAAGAGCATGAAACTAATCAAAGAACCTCTAAGGTCCTGAGTGTAAGATATTTTCTGTCCTTTAGAGAGAGATTCCTGGAGCGTTTTCAGGAACAATGGTAATATACTAGTACTAATTACTCTTTATAGCTTAAACATGTGGACTGGAATTCAGTGTGGTTTGCTGCAGAACTAAAACAGAACTCAGAACACAATGCCACCTTTAAGTTTAAGAAAACTATACATCTCTAATCCCCAAAAGAAACTTTTCATTTGAATAAACAGTTTACTACTGTAGACTTAGAACTATTAGCCTATAAATATTTACATTTAATAATTGGGCCACACCATTTACAGTGCATACACTCAACTTCATCCTTTTCTCCTGGTTTTTTTTTTAAACTTCTGAATACTTCCTTGTGTTCTGAAACGTATTCTGATACAGATTTTCATTTTCTTTCCATTTTAGTATGTCAGATCTTTAAACCATTATCTGCTAACAGCATGAAATGTGTACGTGGTAGGCATGAGATTCATCAGTACGTTCAGATGTGCATGCACTTCAGAGCCTGTGTGGTCTGTTTGTTTATTGTGTGCATCTTCTAGACCAGTGATCACCAATCGGTTGATCCTGGAGCCTCTGCCAGTCGATTGAGATCTCCAGGCTGCTAAAAGTCTGGCGACTGGCATGTCCCTAGAGGGAGGATGGGTGAGGTGACACCGTGCACCATCCCTGCCCCCAGCACCCTCGCTGCAGCTCCCATTGGCTGGGAACCAGCCAATGGGAGCTGCAGGGGCGGCGCTTGCGGGCAGAGGCAGTGCACAGAGACCCGCTGCAGAGATGTGCCAGCCAGCAGCCACCCACTTCCGGGAGCAGCATGGGGCTGCTGCGCCGCTGACCAGGAGTTGCCTGTAGTAAGCGCCTCCCGGCCACAGCCTGCACCTTGCACCCCAATCCCCTGCCCCAGGCTCAGCCATTGCTCACCTCACAGTTGAGAATGTTATACTGATTTGTGACAATCCCTGGAGGATTTTGGATCTATAAACCACAAGTGACACTAAAAGTAAAACTCATGAAATGTCCAATGGATTCTATGAGATCAGGTGCAGTGTGACCATATGACCCCTGCACACAAACTCCCTCCCAGAGCTTGCAGCCCTCACTCCTGCACTCCAACCCCCTGCCCCAGGCTCAGCCTGGAGCCCCCTCCCTCCCACACCCCAATCCCCTGCCCCAGCCTGGTGAAGGTGGGGGAGAGCAAGTAATGGGAGGGTCGGGGGGAAGAGAGTGAGCAGGACCGGGCCTCAGGGAAGGGGATCCTTGGTTGATCTGTAATTCAAAAAGCGATCTTGTGTGTAAAAAGGTTGGAGACCACTGTCCTAGACTAATATATAGTGTTACTTCAGAAAGCTTTGCATATACGCACACACTAATGTATTATAATACATCTCATGCAATGTATTGTATTTTCCTAATAAAACAAGTTATTTTTATATATATTTGAATGATAAAAAAGTAGGGTGAAAATAGGGAAAAAAATGAATACTTTTTGTAAACCGATTTTTACCAAAAAATCCTGGATTAAACTGAAAACGAAGGGGCATAGCTATGAGTACCATGCAAAGCTACACAACTTCCTGTCACAAGCATATTCATATAAATCAATCTTTAAAGTTTGTTAGAGGAGAATTCATCAAAACAAGTGTCAGGGAGCACTAACCCAGTCATCTCAGAAAAAAGAGACATTATTGTAGTATCTAGAAGCAGTAGTCATGGAAGAAGACCCCATTGTGCTAGGCACTGTATAAATACAGAACACAAAGAAGTCCCTGCACCAAAGCGCTTACAACATACATATAAAACAACAGAAAACAGATGGATATAGACAGTCGAGTACAAAGAAACCACAAGGCAAAATTGGTCATAATAGGCAGTTGCCACAGCCTGCTAGCAGCCTAAAAGTTGTCAAGTGTTTTGTACACTGAAAGGAGAGTGTTAAGGAGAGTTCTGAATGAGGTTAATGACAGCTTTGAGGATTTTTACAGCATGAGGGAAAATGTGTGAGAAGGTACAAAGGTGCTTGTTTGAACATTTAATGAGTGGGTGATGGAGGCTGGTATCATGTCTAATCAGAGGTGGGAAATCTACATCTCAGTCTGCATGAGAAATGACAGATATGGTGGGGATAGACCATAAAAGGCCTTTAAAGTAAAGGTAAGTTCTGTTTGATGCAACAGAGAAGAGGGAGCCAATGGAGGGATGCAAGGAGAGCACGAAAGGATAAGAAAATGACTTTTGCAGCAGCATTCTGAATGGATATGAGCAGTACAAGGTTGCATTTGTCAAAGCCAGAGAAGAGGACATTACAGTAATCAAGATGAGACCTGTAGCGGTGCAGATGGATAGGAAAGGCTTCATCTTAGAGCTATTATGCAGCAAGAACCTACAAAATGTAGATATAGCCTGGATGTGAGGACCTAGACAGAGGTCCAAGTTAAAGATGACACCAAGCTCATGGGCCTGAGTGACAGTAGGATAGTGGTGCTGTCCAATGATCAAGAAAGGTAGTTGGGAAGGAGACTAAGAGCTCTGTTAAAGTCATGTTAAGCTTGAGTTGATGGCTAGACATCCACAAAAAGTGGTTAAAGAGACAGACCTTTGGACAGAAAGAGAGAGATCTGGAGTAGAGAGGTAGATCTGCAAGTCATCAACAAAGAGACAGTAGCTGAATTTGTGTATGGGGATGAGATGACCCAGAGATAAGTGTAGAGGTAGAAGAGAAAGGACCAAGGACAGAGCCCTGTAAACTGCCCACTGAAAGCCAGTGGGCGGATGAGGATTCTCCAAAGTTCATGCTGAAGAAGCTATTAGAGAAATAGGACAAGAATCATGATAGGCCAAAGATTACAAAAGTTAAGGGATGTCAAGATTTCAGGAAGAGTGTGGTCTGTATTGAAAGCAGCTGACTGAGAAGGAGGATGGAGCACTGGTTTTGAGCTTTGACTAGGAAGAGGTCAAAGACTTTGGCGAGACTGGTTCCAATGGAGTGCAAGGGGCAGAAGCCAGATTGGAGAGGACCTAGGATTCAGAGTTTAAAGCCAGAAGTGACACTATGATCATCTAGTTTGACCTCCTGCACTGGATGGATCTGGAGGTCAGGAACTCCAAACAGCACATTCAATGATCTTCTAAAAAGAAGGAAGAAGGTATGGTAGTTGGAGAAGCAAATGGGTTTTGGGGGTGGGGGTCAGAGGGAGATGGATGTTTAAAAAACAGCCTAAAACATGCTTGTATTGTGAGGAAAAAAACAGAGTAAAAGCTGAAGGAGAAGAGTATGGGAGGGAACAAGAGTGGGCATGAGTGAGATGGGGCACGGTCACTGGGGCAAAGAGAGGGGTTAGAGAAGGACAAGAAACTTCTCTGTCTGTGACAGCAGAATAGGGGCAGGTCACAACTCATTTTGTCAGTTTTCTCTCAAAACAAATCAGCAAAATCCTGTGCATAGATAGAAGCAGAGGCAAAAGCAAGGAAGGATTTTTGAGGAGTGAGTCAAGGCTGCAAAAAGCCAACTTGGAACGAGGACATAGGATTTACATTTGAACCCAATTTCTAATCCTAAATGGAAAAGATTAAGATGAGAGCCCTATATGGCCCAGGATGTGTCACATATCAAGGTTATTTAACAAACCACATTAAGTATCTTACACTATTTATTTACAGTAATGTTACCTTGAAGATAGCTAATTATATTTGTCTTTAGTATTCAGTTACCTAAAATGCCCAAAAGAGTGGTGACTTCAACACACACACACACACACACACACTCTCTCTCTCTATCCCCATCCCTAGAACCCTGGACCTTCTTTACATTACTCTGAAGGGCACAGTGCAAGACATTAGCATAAATTTCTCTATTATCTGTATGTTTTTGTTTGGTTTCCAACTTTGATTTTAGTGCTTACCCTAGGGCACACTGACACAATGCTTCACAGTTTGTGTTATGTTAAAGTTTCCTATGCATCTTCCACTTTGGAGATACACATTAAGGCTAGGTCCACACTGCATACCTTACAACGGTGCGGCTCTGCCACTGCAGCCATGTCACTGTAAGGTGTGCTGTGTGGCTGCTTTTTTTCTAAAGTAAAACTACCTCTAACAATGGTAGTATCTTCGTCACTGGGAGCGTGCTTCCGCAGATGAAGCACTGTCCACACCAGCACTTTTCATTGCTAAAACTTTTCTCATTCAGGCGGGTGTTTTTTCACACCCCGGAGCGACAAAAGTTTTAGCAACAAAAGTGCCAGTGTAGCCAAAGCCTAAGACCTATAGATGGTCTTTCCTAAAACACCCTTTCCTAAAACTCCTTAGGAAGAAGGGATAAAACCAATTCCCTTGCCCTCACAAATGTATGGCTATACAAAAGATGCCTACATTTCCCCTAACCCTACAAAGCATATTTCTTAAGTGCTAGACATAAGTGTGGACACAGCACTGAAAACAATAGCTGAAATGGGGATTTTATAGCACTACTATATAGACAAGCCAAGGAAGGGGCATAGGAACATGGTACCTGATCACTGCCTAGAAAGGGGTGAAATACCAGGAGGCACCTAACCCCAAACAGGTGAGAAGAGAAGGACTGAGCTTCCTTCTTTTCACATTTTTGAGTTCAAGTGATAATTAAGCAAGTGGCAGCTCGCACAGGTTTCTTTTACACTGCTATGTAACTTTTCACTATGAACTAAACTGGGTGGCTAATGGAAACATACATGTATGTTTTGTTCACTTTCTGAATGTGAACATGGTGTATACCTACCAAGCTAGGCTCTCTACAAAAGGATGTAGTTATCATCCCACATCGGGGGTTTTAGCAGCAAAGGAATAGCTTTGCTCCTGGGGCAGTAATAAATAACACTCACCTCACAGGGACTTCCTTACTAGTAGGCTGGCAGACGAGGACTCAAGAGACAGCACCTGGCCCGCACACCCTACACCAGGAGTTCTCAAACTGGGGGTTGGGACCCCTTAGGGGGTCACAAGGTTATTACATGGGGGGGGTCATAAGCTGCCAGCTCCATCATTTATAATGGTGTCATAAATTAAAACACTTTTAAATATATTTAAAAGAGTCACAATCAGAGGCTTGCTATGTGAAAGGAGTCACCAGTACAGAAGTTTGAGAACCGCTGCCCTACACCAATAGGCCTGTGCCCACGCCGACTCCCAACCCCCGAGTTCCATCACTCCCATGCTCTCGCCTCAAGAGCCGACCCCCGACAGACCCGGGCCCAGGGGCCTGCCCTGGGCGGATGTCAACTGGCTCCCCCATGGACGGGAGGGCAGGGAAATAGCCAGCCCCACTTAGGCCCAGCCGCTCCCTTTGTCCAGTGGCTCCCTCCGCGGTAGTCGGGACTCGGGGAGGCAGCAGAGAGGAAGAACTCCTCGACAGGACCCATGGAGCGCCCCCCAAGACTATGCCAGGCCGGCTCCAGTCCAGGACCCACCCGACCCAGACCCTTCCTCCGTACAACTGCGATCCCAACCACGTCCCCCCTACCTTCGTTCGCTAAATCCGCCATTTTACTTCCTCAATCACTCCCAGAGTGCAGCGCGCGACTGGCCGGACCCCGACTTACAACAGACACAACGATGGGGCGCATGCGCGGCGTGTCCCGCGCCCCAGTCCAGGCTGGAGACACTGCGCATGCTCTGGTGGATATGGCGCTTCACAGTCGTAGTGCGCATGCCCTGAAAACAACGGTTCCCTTCATTCCGCCGCTCGCGGTTAGAAAAATAGTGCGCCTGCGCCAAACCCACCGGCTACAGGAATATCAGAGACCCTGAGGGAGGTGTGGAGTCCGACTCCGCATCCGGGGTGACATGGAGCATAGCCACGAATACACACTCCACATTTCATAATCCCAGACTACATCATATCCCTCCCCGCCTCTTCCCGGGGGCCGGGGCTGGGCGCAGCGGGTCTGTGTGTGACCGCTATGCTCCAGCCATGGTAGCCCCCAGAGACACCAGTACCACTGCGCGGGCGAGGCCCTAGAGCCCCCGAGCCAGTGAGTTCCCTACACACACACACACACCCCCCCCAGTTTTGTGAACTAGTTACATACCAATTTAGTGACTGTTTGGAAATTTGAATTGAAATTGAAACATTAATACACACTTTAAAAGCATATACAGTGTATGAGAAAATACATATCTCTGAGAAAGTATCATAGATTTGAAAAGTATGAACATAGACTAGCTTCGTTCTACAGCTGTTGTTTTTATGACAATGTCAGTGCATTCACTTCGGTGATGTTGGCCAACCTAATAATTTCAAATGATGATTTGTAAGTGAAGTCTAAATGAGCTCTCCCTGACAGCTAGTGATGAGCTGGGGCTGGAGGGAAAGGCTTCAGGACCAGATTGTATTTACATTCACACCTAATCTACCTAGGTACCCAGCAAACAGAGCTGTGTTGCCCAAGTGATAGATTTTGGTTGGGGTTGGGTTACAAATCACTTGAATGCGGGGGAGGGGCAGGGGGAGGGATGAAATGTTGTTGTTCTTATTACAAAAAGAACAGGAGTATTTGTGGCACCTTAGAGACTAACAAATTTATTAGAGCATAAGCTTTCGTGGACTACAGCCCACTTCTTCGGATGCATATAGAGTGGAATAAATATTGAGGAGATATATATACACACATACAGAGAGCATGAACAGGTGGGAGTTGTCTTACCAACTCTGAGAGGCCAATTAAGTAAGAGAAAAAAAACTTTTGACGTGATAATCAAGATAGCCTAGTACAGACAGTTTGATAAGAAGTGTGAGAATACTTACAAGGGGAGATACTTACTGTCTGTACTGTATCTTGATTATCACTTCAAAAGTTTTTTTTCTCTTACTTAATTGGCCTCTCAGAGTTGGTAAGACAACTCCCACCTGTTTATGCTCTCTGTATGTGTGTATATATATCTCCTCAATATTTATTCCACTCTATATGCATCCGAAGAAGTGGGCTGTAGTCCACGAAAGCTTATGCTCTAATAAATTTGTTAGTCTCTAAGGTGCCACAAGTACTCCTGTTCTTTTTGCGGATACAGACTAACACGGCTGCTACTCTGAAACCCGTTGTTCTTATTGAATGAGTAAAGGGCAGTAGAACTATACTTAGCCTGTGCTGCTTCAGGGCATCAAGAGAGAGGGTGGGGACTGTCCCTCTCCACTGTTTAAAAACACAGCTGATTAGACTCCATAGATAGTCTTTTGTTCTGTTAAGTGACCACTGCAGCTGAAATCACTGATAATCAGGTCTAAGTGCTTAGTCCTGCTGTGGGGACAGTGTTTCTGTGGAAGAGACAGCCCAGACTGCACTAGCAGAGAGATTCCCCTCCTGAGAGCTCAGCTGAAATCACTGAGAGCTGGGTGGAACCTCAAGAGACCAACTCGCAGAGGTCACAGCGGCAGGTGGCAGCAGAAGGTGACTGCGCAGGGCCATTGGCAACAGAGTGATGGAGTGAACAGTGGCACAACAAACAGCAGTGGCCAGAGCGAACAGTGAGCAGCTGGAGGAACGAGCAAGGTGCCTTCTTGCCCCCCACCTGGGAGGTGAACTCATGTGAAAGCACCTCTGAACTCTGAGTCTCCATTTACCAAGGACAACACCGGTGAGTGGGGTGCGGTGGAGGGAAAAGTGAGGGGCACGTTAAATAGACGTTTGTTGGACTATATTTTAGTGACTTTGTTCCAGAATGCTAGATTTGTGACTAAGAATGGAAACTTTTATTTATATATATATATAGATAGATAGATAGATAGATATAGATATATATATAACCCTTCTGCCCATCTAAGTTGGCAGCAACAAGGGCCAGGTTCTGTATCTAGGGGTTCCGTTTCAATAACACAACGCAAAACCGGCTTGAGCCCCCACCCAGTGATAATTACATACTACCCCCTGGGCGCCTCTAAGAGACAATACTTCCCCTCTCGCAAGCACGGAGTCTGAGGGTACGTCTACACTATGAAATTAGTTCGAATTTATAGAAGCCGGTTTTATTGAAATCGCTTGTATACAGCCGATTGTGTGTGTCCACACAATAAAATGCTCTAGGTGCTCTAGTCGGCGGACTGCGTCCACAGTACAAGGCTAGCGTCGACTTCCAGAGCATTGCACTATGGGTAGCTATCCCACAGCTATCCCACAGTTCCCGCAGTCTCTGCCGCCCCTTTGAATTCTGGGTTGAGATCCCAATGCCCGGATGATGCAAAACAGTGTAGCGGGCGGTTCTGGGTACATGTCGTCAGGCCCCTCCCTCCCCCGTCACAGCAACGGCAGACAATAGATTCGCGCCTCTTTACCTGGGTTACCTGGGTTACCTGTGCAGACAACATGGAGCCCGCTCAGCTCAGCTCACCGTCACCATATGTCCTCTGGGTGCCGGCAGATGTGGGACTGCATTGCTACACAGCAGCAGCTGCTAACTGCCTTTTGGCGGTAGACGGTGCAGTAGACTGGTAGCCTTCATCGGCGATCTGGGTGCTGGCAGCCGTGGGGCTTGCCTTTTGGCAGTAAATGGTGTATTACGACTATTAGCCGTCCTATTACAAGTCGGGTCATCGCACGTTAGCAGAGTCTTCCCCGAGCAGCCGATTGTGCAATAGGCCTGAAGACCATCGTCATACGCCGCCCCGTATTTGCTGCCAAGCACCCAGAAAGATGCCGAGGGCTATCAGTCACGCTGCACCGTCGTCTTAAGATGTAAAAAATAGATTTGCTCTGTATTCATTTGCTTCCCCCTCCCTCCGTCAAATCAACGGCCTGCTAAGCCCAGGGTTTTCAGTTTAATCTTTGGGGGGAACATTCTGTGTGACAGTTGTTTGTGTTTCTCCCTGATGCACAGCCACCGTTCTTGATTTTAATTCCCTGTGCCTGTACGCCATGTCGTCACTCAGCCCGCCCTCCCTCCTTCCCCTAGTCCGTCAGATACTACGTTTGCGCCACAGCTCAGAGAGCCGAGAAGCGGTTCGCGCCTTTTCTTTGAATTCTGGGTTGAGATTCCAATGCCCGGATGATGCAAAACAGTGTCGCGGGCAGTTCTGGGTACATGTCGTCAGGCCCCTCCCCCCTCGTCACAGCAACGCAGACAATAGATTCGCGCCTTTTTACCTGGGTTACCTGTGCAGACAACATACCACGGCAAGCATGGAGCCCGCTCAGCTCAGCTGAGCTCACCGTCACCATATGTCCTCTGGGTGCTGGCAGACGTGGGACTGCATTGCTACACAGCAGCAGCTGCTAACTGCCTTTTGGCGGTAGACGGTGTAGCATGAGTGATAGCCATGGGGCTGGCAGCCGTAGGGCTGCATTGCACCAGCCCCTTGCCAGGCGATGGTATATTATGACTGGTACCCATCGTCGTCGTATTGGTGTGGCTGTCAATCATGGCCACCTGGGCAGACATGCTACTGTTTCAATGATGATGGCTACCAGTCGTAATATACTATTTTCTGCCAATTGCCCAGTATTGTCTGCTAAGCACCCAGAAGAGGCCGAGGGCAATGCTGGGTGCTGGCGGACGTGGGGCTGGCAGACGTGGGGCTGCATTGCTACACAGCAGCAGCCCCTTGCCTTTTGGCAGATGATGGTATATTATGATTGGTACCCATCGTCGTCATATTGGTATGGCTGTCACTCATGCTGCACCGTCGGCTGCCACCTTAAGATGTAAAAAATAGATTTGTTCTGTATTCATATGCTTCCCCTTCCTCCGTGAAATCAATGGCCTGCTAAGCCCAGGGTTTTCATTTTAATCTTTGGGGGGACCATTCTGTGTGACAGTTGTTTGTGTTTCTCCCTGTTCCTGTACCTGTACGCCATGTCGTCACTCGGCCCTCCCTCCTTCTCCTGGTCCATCAGATACTACTTTCGCGCCTTTTTTCTGACCAGGCGCCATAGCTAGCACTGGGATCATGGAGCCCGCTCAGATCACCGCGGCAATTATGAGCACTATGAACACCACGCGCATTGTCCTGGAGTATATGCAGAGCCAGGACATGCCAAGGCGAAACCCGGACCAGGCGAGGAGGCGATTGCAGCGCGGCGACGAGAGTGATGAGGAAATTGACATGGACATAGACCTCTCACAAGGCACAGGCACCAGCAATGTGGAAATCATGGTGTCACTGGGGCAGGTTGATGCCGTGGAACGCCGATTCTGGGCCCGGGAAACAAGCACAGACTGGTGGGACCGCATCGTGCTGCAGGTATGGGACGATTCCCAGTGGCTGCGAAACTTTCGCATGCGTAAGGGCACTTTCATGGAACTTTGTGACTTGCTGTCCCCTGCCCTGAAACGCCAGGATACCAAGATGAGAGCAGCCCTCACAGTTGAGAAGCGAGTGGCGATAGCCCTGTGGAAGCTTGCAATGCCAGACAGCTACCGGTCAGTCGGGAATCAATTTGGAGTGGGCAAATCTACGGTGGGGGCTGCTGTGATCCAATTTGCCAGGGCAATGAAAGACCTGGTGATAGCAAGGGTAGTGACTCTGGGCAACGTGCAGTCAATAGTGGATGGTTTTGCTGAAATGGGATTCCCAAACTGTGGCGGGGCCATAGACGGAACCCATATCCCTATCTTGTCACCGGAGCACCAAGCCACCGACTACGTAAACCGCAAGGGGTACTTTTCAATGCTGCTGCAAGCCCTGGTGGATCACAAGGGACGTTTCACCAACATCAACGTGGGATGGCCGGGAAAGGTACATGATGCTCGCGTCTTCAGGAACTCTGCTCTGTTTCGAAAGCTGGAGGAAGGGACTTTCTTCCCGGACCAGAAAGTGACCATTGGGGATGTTGAAATGCCTATCGTGATCCTTGGGGACCCAGCCTACCCCTTAATGCCATGGCTCATGAAGCCGTACACAGGCAGCCTGGACAGGAGTCAGGACCTGTTCAACTACAGGCTGAGCAAGTGCCGAATGGTGGTGGAATGTGCATTTGGACGTTTAAAAGCGCGCTGGCGCAGCTTACTGACTCGCTCAGACCTCAGCGAAAAGAATATCCCCATTGTTATTGCTACTTGCTGTGCGCTCCACAATATCTGTGAGAGTAAGGGGGAGACCTTTATGGCGGGGTGGGAGGTTGAGGCAACTCGCCTGGCCGCTGATTACGCGCAGCCAGACACCAGGGCGGTTAGAGGAGCACAGCAGGGCGCGGTGCGCATCAGAGAAGCTTTGAAAACGAGTTTTGTGACTGGCCAAGCTACTGTGTGAAACTTCTGTTTGTTTCTCCTTGATGAACCCTCCAAACCCCCCCCCCGACCCGGTTCACTCTACTTCCCTGTAAACCAACCACCCCACCCCACCCTCCCCTCCCGCTTGCAGAGGCAATAAAGTCATTTTTTTTTAACATTCATGCATTCTTTATTAGTTCCTTACAGAGGTAGGGGGATAATTGCCAAGGTAGCCTGGGATGGGTGGGGGAGGAGGGATGGAAAAGGACACACTGCATTAAAACTTTAACTCTTATTGAAGGCCAGCCTTCTGATGCTTGGGCGATCATCTGGGGTGGAGTGACTGGGTGGACGGAGGCCCCCCCACCGTGTTCTTGGGCGTCTGGGTGAGGAGGCTATGGAACTTGGGGAGGAGGGCTGTTGGTTACACAGGGGCTGTAGCGGCGGTCTCTGCTCCTGCTGCCTTTCCTGCAACTCAACCATACGCTCGAGCATATCAGTTTGATGCTCCAGCAGACGGAGCATTGCCTCTTGCCGTCTGTCTGCAAGCTGACGCCACCTATCGTCTTCAGCCCGCCACTTGCTCTGTTCTTCCCGCGATTCAGCCCGCCACCTCTCCTCTCGTTCATATTGGGCTTTTCTCATCTCCGTCATTGACTGCCTCCACGCATTCTGCTGTGCTCTATCAGCCTGGGCGGACATCTGCAGCTCCGTGAACATCTCGTCCCTCGTCCTACGTTTTCTCTTTCTAATGTTCACGAGCCTCTGCGAAGGAGAAACATTTGCAGCTGGCGGAGGAGAAGGGAGAGGTGGTTAAAAAAGACACATTTTAGAGAACAATGGGTACACTCTTTCATTACAAGGTCGCATATTTCGGCTTGCAGGCAGCCATCGTAGGCCACAGTGTTTTGGCTTTTTTAACCTTCTTAACATGCGGGAAAGGTTGCAAACAGCAGCGCATTTCCCATATCAAGGGTGAATTGGGTTGTCCATTTAAAATGGGGTTTCAATGTAAAAGGAGGGGGCTGCGGTTTCCCGGTTAACATGCGGCACAAACACAAGTAAACCCCCCCCCCCACACACACACACACACGATTCTCTGGGATGATCACTTCACCCCTCCCCCCACCGCGTGGTTAACAGCGGGGAACATTTCTGGTCAGAAGAGCAGGAACGGGCGCCTCTGAATGTCCCCTTAATAAAATCACCCCATTTCAACCAGGAGAGCTTTCTGGAGATGTCCCTGGAGGATTTCCGCTCCATCCCCATACACGTTAACAGACTTTTCCAGTAGATGTACTGGCCGCGATTGTAATGTAACTGGCAAGGTAATCATTAAACACGCTTGCTTTTTTTTTTGTAATGTTTACAAATAGTTACAAAGTTACACTCACCAGAGGTCTCCTGTGTGCCCTGAGGGTCTTGGGTGAGTTCGGGGGTTACTGGTTCCAGGTCCAGGGTCACAAACATATCCTGGCTGTTGGGGAAACCGGTTTCTCCGCTTCCTTGCTGCTGTGAGCTACCTACAGTACCTCCATCGTCATCTTCCTCGTTCCCCGAACCGTCTTCCCTGTGTGTTTCTCCAGTGAGAGAGTCATAGCACACAGTTGGGGTAGTGGTGGCTGCACCCCCTAGGATCGCATGCAGCTCCGCGTAGTAGCGGCAAGTTTGCGGCTCTGCCCCGGACCTTCCGTTTGCTTCTCTGGCTTTGTGGTAAGCTTGCCGTAGCTCCTTAATTTTCACGCGGCACTGCTGTGTGTCCCTGTTATGGCCTCGGTCCTTCATGGCCTTGGAGATCTTTTCTAATACTTTTCCATTTCTTTTACTGCTACGGAGTTCAGCTATCACTGCTTCATCTCCCCATATGGCGAGCAGATCTCGTACCTCCCGTTCGGTCCATGCTGGAGCTCTTTTGCGATCCTGGGAGGACTCCATCACGGTTACCTGTGCTGATGAGCTCTGCGGGGTCACCTGTGCTCTCCACGCTGGGCAAACAGGAAATGAAATTCAAACCTTCGCGGGTCTTTTCCTGTCTACCTGGTCAGTGCATCTGAGTTGAGAGTGCTGTCCAGAGCGGTCACAATGAAGCACTGTGGGATAGCTCCCGGAGGCCAATAACGTCGAATTCCGTCCACACTACCCCAATTCCGACCCGCAAAGACCGGTTTTATCGCTAATCCCCTCGTCAGAGGTGGTGTAAAGAAACCGGTTTAAAGGACCCTTTAAGTCGAAAGAAAGGGCTTCGTTGTGTGGACGTGTCCAGGCTTAATTTGGTTTAACGCTGCTAAAGTCGACCTAAACCCGTAGTGTAGACCAGGCCTGAGTGTAGCAGAAAATGTTTAATAACATGAGGTAAACGACATCAGCATTAAATTGGAAAAACACCACAAACAGGATTCATAACACAAACCATGAGCAAAAGACCCACCCCAGCAAATTGGGCCGTGTCCTTTCCCTTTGGTTCATGAATCCAGCCACCCAAAAATCACCCAAAGTCCCAAAAGTCCAACAACCCCCAAAGTCTCTGTCCCTGGTCAGTGCAGCCCCAGAGTAAAAGGGGAGCACACAGGGTGTTACAGGGCACCTTACGTGATCCGAGGCCGGCCGGCCGTCTGTCCATGGGGTTCTACTTCAGCCTTCACCACGAGCCAGTCCACTTCCTGCCGTCCCACAAACTGCTCTGCTCTACGAGCCTCTCCAGCCGTCCCCGCAAATGGCTCCGCTCACCGACCTGTGAGCCGCTCCAGCCATCCCCGCAAATGGCTCCGCTCACCGACCTGTGAGCCGCTCCAGCCGTCCCCGCAAACAGCTCCGCTCGCCGTTCCTTGGGCCACTCCAACCGGCCCCACAAGGCTCCGCGCTGCTCCACCAGCTGCTTAGCATTATAGCTTCAGGCTCCCCCACTAGTTAACACAGCACTCAGTAATCTCAGCTCTTAATAACTTCAGCTCTTTTGTGATTTCAGCTTATAGTAGGGGAACCCCAGTGCTGGTGCACCATTGGCCCAAAGTGAATTTAGCTCAGCAACTTGTAACAAGGCTCCTAATGGAATCAAAGTTAGCTCTGACATTCAACAGTGGAGAGAGAAGGTGGTGCAATTGTTGTTTCAAGCCCTCACAGGGGGCCCATACCCTCAGATACAAATACCTATCCCCCATCCTCTCTCAATTGACTGGGTTGTGGAACCCATGTCCCTTGTCCAGCGAGTGTTACTTAGGTGATGGTGAGACACTCTGTCATAAAACAGTTTCATTGTCCTTGATTCACATAATCAGGGTAACAACACTTTATTCCTCCTGCCCCAATAACAGAGAAACTGGGGATCCCACCTCATCCAAAGTAACCACTATCAGTTGCTGTTGTTTCATGCCAGGTGAGTGGGTGTGCCTATGCAAACAAGATCAGCCCCTGCAGTTCTTTTCCACACTCGCCATAATTCACCACCAGATGACAGGGTAGAGTTCATCCTGACTCGGCTTACATATATATGTTTCCTACTAGGCCAAAATTTTTAAAATGCATTATTTGCCAATTTGTTATCTCACATTGTTGCTATCTTGAGAGGTCATTATGTTGGGGAGTTTCTGTACTAAACATTTGTATTATTATAATTAATTTTTACATAAGAATGGTCATACTGGGTCAGACCAATGGTCCATATAGCCCAGTATCCTGTCTTCCGACAGTGGTCGAGGCCAGGTGCTTCAGAGGGAATGAACAGAACAGGGAATCATCAAGTGATCCATCCCCTGTTGCCCATTCCCAGCTTCTGGCAAACAGGCTAGGGACACTCAGAGCATGGTGTTGCATCCCTCCCTATCCTGGCTAATAGTCACTGATGGACCTATTCTCCAGGAATTTTTCTAGTTCTTTTTTTAATCCTGTTATAGTTTTGATCTTCACAGCATCCCCTGGTAAAGAGTTCTACGGGTTGACTTATGTTGTGTGAAGAAGTACTTCCTTTTGTTTTTTTAAAACCTGCTGCCTATTAATTTCAATGGGTGACTGCTAGTTCTTGTGTGAAGGATTAAATAACATTTCCTTATTCACTTTGTTCACACCAGTCAAGATTTTATAGATCTCTATCATATCCCTCCTTAGTCGTCTCTTTTCTAAGCTGAAAATTCCCAGTCATTTTAATCTCCTCCTGTTTCATACCCCTCATCATTTTAGTTGCCCATCTCTGTACCTTTTCCAATTCCAAAATATCTTTATTGGGATGGGGTGACCAGATCTGCACACAGTATTCAAGGTGTGCACATACCATGGATTTACATAGAGGCAATATGATATTTCCTGTCTTATTATCTATCCCTTTCTTAATGATTCCCAACATTCTGTTTGCTTTTTTGACTGCCGCTGCACATTGAGTGGATGTTTTCAGAGAACTATCCACAATGACTCCAAGATCTCTTTCTTGAGTGTTAACAGCTAATTCAGACTCCATCATTTTGTATGTATAGTTGAGATTGTTTTCCAATGTGCATTACTTTGCATTTATCAACATTGAATTTCATCTGCCATTTTGTTGCCCAGTCACACAGTTTTGTGAGATCCCTCTGTAACTCTTCGCAGTCTGCCTGGGACTTAACTATCTTGAATAGTTTTGTATCATCTGCAAATTTTGCCACTTCACTGTTTACCCATGCTTCCAGATCATTTCTGAATATGTTGAAAAGTAATGGTCCCAGTACTGACCTCTCAGGGATACCACTATTTATCTTTCTCCTTTCTGAAAACTAATAATTTATTCCTACTCTTTGTTTCCCATCTTTTAACCAGTTACTGATCCATGAGAGGACTTCCCTCTTATCCCATGAGGGCTTACTTTTCAAAAGTCAATTTAAATTAAGTACATTTTTTTTTAAAAACTTATATATTTTTAGAAATCTAGACTTGTTATGTGTTTTGGTGTAACTTGCATTATCCTTATGTTAAATTTGCATTATCCTAACAAAACACTTACTTTATTCATATCTCTTTTATATGTTGCAGGTCAAAGTGAAAATGAAAAGACAAAAAACAATACAATAATTTTTCCACTCAAAGGCCTCAAAAACTAACCAAGGTGAAGAACACATCAAGAACCAAGAATATATCAACATGTCATCTGAAGGTCGCCGGCAGGGGCTGGCTGGAGAAAGGGGGGTGCGGGTCTGGCTGGCTTCAGGCAGGGCAGGGGATGTGGAGCTGGTTGGAGATGGGGTGTGGGGTTGGCTGGAGACGGGGGTGTGGGGCTGGCTGGCTTTGGGTATGGGGGTGTGGCAGGGGCTGGCTGGAGGCAGGGCAGGGGGTGTGGGGCTGGCTGCGGGCAGGGTGGTGGGTACCAGGGCCGTCCCTAAATATTCTGGGGCCCTACGCAGCCCCCCCGTGGGGGGGGTGCCCCAGGCCTCCGTGAGGGTGGCTTCTGTGTGGGGGCAAGCCTCCGTGGGGTTGGGGCTGGCTTGGGGGGCAGGGGGGAACCACTCCCAGTACTCACCGGCGGCGCGGCTGGGGCCGGGTCTCTGCACTTCCTGCCACCGGTGAGTGCAGCCCCAGCCCTGCTGCAGAGCTCAGGGGAGTGGGGGCGGGGCGGGGCTGAGCAGGGGCGGGGCCCTGGGGCAGAGCCAGAGCAGCAGGGAGCAGCGCAGTGCCCCCGGCAGCCGGAGGAGGAATGACATCACTTCCTGGCGCACCGGAGCTGATCAAAGCCGCAGTGCCCCCTCGCACCGTGGCGGGAAGAGGGGGTTACACATTTTGCTGGTGCAAGATGATCATCCCAGACATTTTGGGCACCGCTTTTTGCCCTAGGCGGCCGCCTAGTTTGCCTAGTGGATGCACCGGCCCTGTGGCTACCCAAAACCCAGCTGTGACAAGGCCTGAGCCCAGACCATTCCGCTGACTGTCTCCCCCAGCCTGGGGTGTTGCCTATTTTGCCCTGAAAGTGGTTTGCCAAACTGCTGTGGGAGAGAACAAGTGGTCTTGGAAACACTGAGAAGGCCCCCTATGCTGTGGGGTCTTTCTCACTAAAAGTAATATGTATTTCTGCTGCCCCCTTGGTGATTTGGTGCCCTCATCATCTCACTGCACTCAAGTACCTTCAGGTCTCTGATGCCTCATCAAGATACATGGTTTCCCCACATTTCAGAGCCCACTGGCATGGGCTAAAGTGGACTCATGAATCCAGGGAAATCCACCCTGGGAGATGTGTTACTTGCAGGTTGTATGATGTTACTAATGTCCCCGCTCCAAATCCATCTTCCCCTTCCCTTTATATGCTTCCTCTGTATTTCCCCTTGTAAAGAAAGTGTACCTTGATTGTTGGTTCATCCATTACAGAGGTATCAGAAGAGTATATGTACAAGGCATCAGGCTAGTCAGAGGGGTAAGTACTGGGTTGGGGATAACTGAAACCATATAGGGAGGTAAGGTGGGTTCCTGACACTCTTAAACAGTCAGGTGGAGGCACCACCAGTCACTAGCTAAGAACCCAAGCCATTGAAACTGTGGCCAAAGCAGAGACACTAGATAAGGGCTCCTGTTGAGGATTAGCTGCCATTAGGCATACAGCAACCCATAAAATCCCCTTATGTTCTTGGAGGTGTCACAGAGTCCCTGGGTGATGCTCTGGAACTACTCCATATGAGGCCAGTCAGGACTCTGGGGGAGCCTCCTCTCTCTGAGCATACTGTCGCCAGGGCAAGAAGCTTACACAGCTTTGACCTTCCTGGCTCTGACCTCGGAGCATTCAGCATCCCCTTCAACACCATGCGCTTCCCGCAACGAGTCCGCCTGGGCGGGGCTCCTGGGGCAGCCAGAGGGCCCTGCACCCCAACTCTGCAGTCAGACATGACTCTCAGCCAGCCAGTAAAACAGAAGGCTTATTAGTCGACAGGAACACAGCGTAGAACAGAACTTGTTAGCATAGAAATCAGTGACTTTCAGCCAAGTCCGTCTGGGAAGTCCTGGGCCAGATGCCCTGGACTCCCCTTCTTCCAGGCCCCCCCAGGCAGACTGCCCAGCTTCCAGTGACCTGACCTCTAACATGCCTGTTGCTCCTCCTCCTTGTCTTTGTCTCGCTTCCAGGCAAAGAGTCACTTGGGTCATCACCAGTGGCGGATTAATAATTTTGCCGCTCCTAGGCTGGGAAATAATTGCCGCCCTGGCTCCGCCCAACTCCGCCCTTTTTCCACCCCCATTCCAACCCCCTCCCCAAAGTCCCCTCCCCAAATCCGCCCCCTCCCTTCCCCTAGTGGATCCCTTCCCCAAATCCCAGCCCCACCTCTTCCCCCAGCGCGCGGCGTTCCCCCTCCTCCCCCCCTGCCCCGCGAAACAGCTGTTTCGCGGCACAAGCACTGGGAGGGGAGAGAAACAGGACGCGGTGGCGCGCTTGCAGAGGAGGCGGAGGTGAGCTGGAGCAAGGGGGCGGGCGCGGAGGGGAGCTTCCGACACTGCAAATTTGTCGGCCTAGGCAATAATACGGCGCTGGTCGTCACCTGGTTGCATCTCCCTCCTGGGTCTCAGGGTATGAAGGGCACCAGCCATAGCATACATGCAGGCAGCTGGCACAGCCTCACCTGTCCCAGAGGGTCTCAGCCAAAGTCACACACCCCTATTCCCACCACCAAGGCATTGATGCAGCACACAGGGAAACTGAGGCACATACAGTATTCATGCAAACAGTAAGACTCACATAGTCTCACATACAACATAACAAGGGAAAATCCCCACTTCGTTACATCTCTCCCCCCTTTGAGA
Organism: Chrysemys picta bellii; assembly: GCF_011386835.1. Taxonomy (NCBI): domain Eukaryota; kingdom Metazoa; phylum Chordata; order Testudines; family Emydidae; genus Chrysemys; species Chrysemys picta. Next base: position 1,271,111 of record NC_088815.1, on the reverse strand, counting down.
CCCAACTGAGTGGGGTCACTTTAGCCAGTGACCTGGGGAAGTTCAGGCTCCCCCCCCCCCCCGGGACAAAGCATCAGCTATAATATTTGCACTCCCCTTAACATGGACCACCCCCATCTCATACTCCTGGAGGAACAGACTCCACCTCAGGAGCTTAGCATTGGCCCTTTGCATCTGGTGCAGCCACAGCAAGGCGAGTGGTCAGCGTATACAATGAAGTGGCACCCAAATAGATACAGCTGCAGCCTTTTAAGAGCCCACTCGAGAGCCAGGCATTCCCTCTCTATGGCCACATGGCTCTGCTCCAGGGGCAGCAGCTTCCTGCTCAGGTACATGATGGGGTGTTTCTCCCCCTTTGCATCAGTGTGCATCAGCACCATGCCCAGCCCTGTGTCTGGGGCATCGGTGAATACCACTCGATCAGATCCTCTTTCAGCATGCAGAGAGCCCTGTGGCAGTGCCTGGTCCAGACCAGCTTGTCTGGCTTCCCCTTCTCGCATAGCTCAAGGATGGGAGCTGACATAGAGCTAAAGTGGGGCACAAACCTCCAGTATAGGCCTGGGCCTGTTTCTTAGTCGGGGGAGCGGGCCAATCTCTGATCACCCCCATCTTGGCCGGCTCTGGCTTTAGGCAGCCGTTACCCACTTTGTGGCCCAGGTATGACACCTCTGCCATCCCCACCTTGCACGTCCCAGCTTTTACAGTCAGCCTTGCATCCTGGAGACAACCCAGCCCCCTCTTCATCTCAGACACATGGTCCTCCGAGGTCTGGCTAATGACGCAAATATCATCAATGTACATGTAACAGGGTGCTGGCTAGGAGAAACAAACCAGGCCCCTGTTAGCCCTGTTCCAGAGGAAAAAGGGTTAGTTAGGCTGGCTGAGGGGCCATGCCCTAATTACCAGAGAGGATCCACCTGCAGGCCTGGGTAGCCAGCTTGCCCTATAAAACTGGCTAAGAGACAGGAAGCAGGAGGGAGACAGGAAAGTGCGGCGCATGGGCTCTAGATCCCTGCTGTCTGTGAAGCTCGTAGTCTCCAAGAGTGTTGGTCTCTGTAAATACTTGTAAATAGTAGGTGGTGGGAATGGACACCAACAATAAAAGGACACGGGTGCTGCACCTCGGTTGGTCTCTGGGTGTTCTTGGGGCCTAGGCTGGTGAGGGCCAGGTTACACGTGGGGGCTTGTCCAGGATTTTGACGCCAGCGACTGTGGTTGGCGGCCCTGGAGATGGAAGAGACCCTAAAATGGCTGGTGAAGCAGCAGCAGGAGGAGATGCAGCAGGCCCTGGTCAATGTCCAGTTGTCCCAGCAGACTGAGAAGCAGGCCTTCCTGACCTGGCAGGTGGAACAACAACAAATCCTGCAGGACTTTATTAAGGAGCAGACCAATACCCAAGTGCAGCTCGAGTCCTGCGGTGGGTGAGGGCACCCGGGCTTAGGGCTGGGGACTATGCAAGATGAGCCTGACAGATGACCCGGATGCATTCCTGGGGACATTTGAGTGGGTAGCCACAGGCGCCGGGTGGGAAAGGACAACCTGGGCCCTTCGGCTCGTGCCGTACCTGGTGGGAGAGGCTCAAGCGGCCTATATGGCACTGAGCGAAGAACAAGCCCGGGATTATGGGACGGTATGGGCCGCTATTCTAGGCCAGGTGGTCCTATCAGCCAAATGCTACCGGCAGAAGCTGTGGGCCGCTCGCTGGACAGCCACCGTGCGGCCCTGCACCTTTACCCAGAGACTAATGGACCATACGCTGGTACGGCAGGCATTGATAAAAACGCATTGGCTGGTCCGGAGGGCAAGAATGGCCCTGGGGTGCATACATGGAGACAGAAAGTTTTGCCAGGTGGCCCAGGTACCCCTGGAAGTGAAGGGCCGCTTCAGGTGGAAGCGAGTGGGGGTCCTGGAGCGGTCCGTATCCAGTGGTGGTGGGCAGGGAGTGGGGCTCACTATCAGGAACGAAGCAAGGCGGTACCCCCAAAAGGGGGACATGCCGTCCGAGCCAGGGGGCTGTTGGAATTGGGGATGGACCTAGATCCGTTGAGGCAGATGAAACTCCTAGACAACTGAGCCCAGAGCAGAGGCCTGCCTGGGGGGAGCTCACGGGCTCAGGGGAGATGGCACCCGCGGGAGAGATCCCAAACCCACATGCAGATGTGGGGGAAACTGAGGCAGGGAAGATCCCGCCGGATGAGAGAATAACTCCCGACCCTGTCCCTCCCCACCGTGTGATTGGTGTGAGGATCTGCGGGCGGAGGCAGAATTTGGGGGGCAGCCTCTGCCTCCGCAGTGTACCTTCTGTGGGCGGGGGATGGAGCGAATGCTGGTGGAAGGGGCTGGGGCTCACCCGGTTCCAGGGGAAGACCTCCCTGTGGAGAGCCCCACCCCAAGTAAAAATAAAAGGCGAAAAGGCCAGAAGGCAGGTGGGCCGAGGGTGGCCGGACCGTATGCCTCTCAAGGGGGGAGGGATGTAACAGGGTCCTGGCTAGGAGAAACAAGCCAGGCCCCTGTTAGCCCAGTTCCAGAGGAAAAAGGGTTAGTTGGGCTGGCTGAGGGGCCACACCCTAATTACCAGAGGGGATCCACCTGCAGGCCTGGGTAGCCAGCCTGCCCTATAAAGCTGGCTAAGAGACAGGAAGGCAAGGGGAGACAGGCAAGGGAGGAGTGTGGGCGCTAGATTCCTGCTGGCTGGGAAGCTAGTAGTCTCGAAGAGTGTTGGTCTCTGTAAATACTTGTAAATAATAGGTGGTGGGAATGGACACCTACAATAAAAGGACACGGGTGCTGCACCTCAGTTGGTCTCTGGGTGTTTTTGGGGCCTAGGCCGGCGAGGGCCAGGTTACAGTACCCTAGGGTAAAATTCTCCATCCCTCTCAGTAACTGATCCACCTGGTGCTGGCAGGTGACCGATGCCTCCTTGAGGCCGAAAGGTAGGACCAGGGATTTGTACAGCCCCACAGGGGTGACAAAAGCTGGTTTCAAACTGGCATTTGGATCCAAAGGCATTTGCCAATAACCTTTGGTGAGATCCCTGGTTGTGGGGTACCCAGTCCCCCCCAACTTGTCTAGGACCTCATCAGGCCTATGTATGGGCAGGCACTAGACATGGTGATGGCATTGAGCTTCCGATAGGCCACACAGAATCGGATCAACCAATTTTTCCTGGGAACCAGCACCATGGGAGAGGCCCCGGGGCTGGCTGGATCACCCCTAAAGCCAGCATGTCTCTGACCTCTCCCTCCAGGGCTTGGGCTGTGTTGCCAGTTACTCTGAATGGGGAACACCTGATGGGAGGGCTGGCTCCTGTCTCCACCCAGTGGACAGTTCAGTTAATGAGCCCAGGCCGGTTGGAAAACAGCTGTTGGTATGAATGCAGCGCTTCTCTGATCTCTGCCTGCTGGGCAGGGGTAGCTGGTCAGAGAGGGGAACTGATTCCAGCAAGGGGCCGGCTCCTGTCTCAGGGAAGAGACCCACCAGGGGATCTTCCCCCTTCTCCCCCGGCCACACACGGCCAGTACCAGCCTTTCCCTTCACAGTATGGCTTCATCTTGTTGACATGGTCCCTTGATGGCCATGAGCCCGGTTGGGCAGTTCCACCACATTGTTCTCCTCATTCAGCTGCTTGATGACCTTGAAGGGCCCATGCCAGGCAGCTTGCAGCTTATTCTTTCTCACTGGGATGAGAACCCTCACCTGGTCCTGGTGCCGTAGGCTGAGTGGTCATACCAAACCTTCTGCCTCCCTTGGGCCCTGGCTAGGTTCTCCCTGGCCAAACCCCTGAGCTCAGCGAGCTTTTCCCAAAAAGTCAGTACATGCTCCACCACTGATTCTCCATCGGGGGAGGTCTTCCACTCCCATCCGGCCCTCACCAAGCCCAGGGGTCCCTTCACTCCCCTACCATACAGCAACCACAAAGAAGAGAACCTCATGGGTTCCTGGGGCACTTCCCTGTACGCGGATGGCAGGTGAGGTAAATACTTGTCCCAGTCCTGCAGAAGCTGGCCCAGGAAAGTCTTCAGCATCATATTCAGGGTCCCAGTAAATCTCTCCACCAGCCCATTGGACTGAGGGTGATACGCTCAGGCCCAGGTGTGCCGGACCCCACACTTCTCCCACAAGCACTGGAGCAGGGCTGACATGAAGTTGGACCCCCGGTCTGTAAGGACCTCCTTGGGGACAAGGCCGTCCTTAGGCATACACAGCATATGAAGCTGCGTAGGGCACCATTACATTTGGGGCACGAAATTTCATGGTGCCCTAGTCAGCTACATGCTGCATACGCGTTGGCACCAGCCCCGGCAACCAGTCCTATCCTTCGGCCGGCCCCGCCATGGGCTGCGTCCACTGCAAGGGGCAGGGCCATCCCTGGGGGGGGAGGGGGCCCGGACAATTCCCTCCGCCCCACCTCTTACCCTTCCCCCTGCTCTGCCCCCAGCCTGCCCCCATTCCACCTCTTCCCCCAGCAACCCCACACTCACCGGCAGTGGCGGAAAGCGGAGCAACCTGGCCCCAGCCATAGGCGCCGACTCCATGGGTGCTCTGGGGCTGGAGCACCCACGGGGAAAAATTGGTGGGTGCTCTGCACCCACGGGCAGCTTCCCAGCCCACCCTCCTGCCCCAGCTCACCTACGCCTCCGCTCCGCCTCCGCCTCCTCCCCTGAGCGCACCGCCGAGTCCTGCTTCTCCCCCATCCCTCCCAGAGCTTGCGCTGCGAAACAGCTGTTTTGCGCGGCAAGCAGTGGGAGGGAGGGGGAGAAGGATGAACGCGGCATGCTCCGGGAAGAGGCGGGGCGGGGATTTGGGGAGGGGTCCAATAGGGACAGGGAGGGGGCAGAGTCAGGGTGGGGGTGGGGGGGCGTAAGCACCCATCGGCACCAAGGAAAGTTGGTGCCTGTGGCCCCAGCCTGCTCCACTCCGCCAGCTCCCAGGGGCGATGCTCTGCTTTCCACTGCCAGTGAGTGTGGGGAGGTTGGGGAAAGGACGATCCCCGCACTCACCGGTGGCGGGAAGTGGAGCGCCGTGGCTGCGAGCTGGCAGAGTAGAGTGGGCTGTTCTGCTTCCTGCCACTGTTGGTGAGTGCAGGGGGCGGGATCCCGTCCCCCAAGCTCCCTCCCCCAAGTGACACCACTGGGGCCGGGATGAGGGAAGCAGAGCGGGTTGCTCCCAGCCCCCTGCTAATCACCCAGGCCACTCTGGGCCTGTGGGGTCCCCAAAAGTGCCCCCCACAGCTTCTGCCTCCCAGACCCTGAAGGGGGGAGGCCTGGGGCCCCACACAACCCCCCCCCGTGGGGGGGGCTGCATAGGGCACCCAAATGGCTAGGGATGGCCCTGCTTGGGGAATCCCACTCTGCTTAAAATGGTCAGCAGCGCATCCACCACAATGTCTTCCTTGATAGAGGACAGAGCCACTGCCTCTGGATAATGGGTACCAAAATCTATCCCCACCAGAATGTATTTTTTCCCTGCCTGGGTCACCTTGCTGAGGGGCCCCACTATGTCCATGGCCACCTTCTGAAAAGGCTCCTCTGTGACAGGCAGGTGTCTCAAGGCTGCTTTACCCTTGTCCCAGGCCTTTTGCACCTCTGGAGAAGGCAGCCCTAGTTGGCAGCTGTCCCACCCTGGCTGTGGTTCCCCACACTCAGTTGGGGTCTCCGATCCCCCTGGGCTCAGTTTTGCCCCGGCTGTCCCAGTGAGGGCAGGCAGCAAGCCTGCTGCTTTGGTCACAGCATCAGAGCCAGCGTGAGCCACCTCCCCCGTGTGCAGGGGGATGGGGAGTATCTCTCTGTCCCACTCAGCTCCAGGGCTCTGGTTACAGACAGGCAGGGCACCTGAGCTTAGCAGCTCCTCCCCACTGCCAGCCAGGTCATTTGCATTTTCACTGACTGCTTCAGTCTCAGCCGATTGGTTCCCTGGATTCAAATTCAAATCCTCGGCCGTTACAGGAGCAGGGCCCAGATCCTGTCCCAAAGAGAGACAGTCATCCCCCAACAGGACTTCACAGCCAATATCTTGGTGAACCCCAGCTACCAGCCAGCCCGACCCCTCCTGTGTCTGCACAGGGATCCGGGCCATAGGCAGGGCGAGGGGCTTCATCCCGGGGACCTTCACCCAGGTCACACAGCCCTGCAGCATCTGGTGAGGCAGCATCACCTGGGGCCTGACAACAGTTCTCTCTGTCCCAGGGTCTCGCCACCCCAGGAATGTCTCCTCATTGACCTACAGCCCACTTCTTCGGATGCATATAGAAGAAGAAGTGGGCTGTAGTCCACGAAAGCTTATGCTCTAATAAATTTGTTAGTCTCTAAGGTGCCACAAGTACTCCTGTTCTTCTTTTTGCGGATACAGACTAACACGGCTGCTACTCTGAAACCTGTCCTCATTGACCATCACCTTCCGCTCCCACTGGGGGTTCGAGGGGCCCGAGCCCAGGAGAGTCCACGCAGACATATAGGACGGGGCCAGGAGTGAGAGCCAGTCTGCCACCCCGCCCATCTGGCTAAACAGCTCTATGGCCTTGGGACCCAGGAAGGGGGCTAGACTCATAGATTCATAGATTATAGGACTGGAAGGGACCTTGAGAGGTCATCGAGTCCAGTCCCCTGCCCGCATGGCAGGACCAAATACTGTCTAGACCATCCCTGATAGACATTTATCTAACCTACTCTTAAATATCTCCAGAGACGGAGATTCCACAACCTCCCTAGGCAATTTGTTCCAGTGTTTAACCACCCTGACAGTTAGGAACTTTTTCCTAATGTCCAACCTAGACCTCCCTTGCTGCAGTTTAAACCCATTGTTTCTGGTTCTATCCTTAGAGGCTAAGGTGAACAAGTTCTCTCCCTCCTCCTTATGACACCCTTTTAGATACCTGTAAACTGCTATCATGTCCCCTCTCAGTCTTCTCTTTTCCAAACTAAACAAACCCAATTCTTTCAGCCTTCCTTCATAGGTCATGTTCTCAAGACCTTTAATCATTCTTGTTGCTCTTCTTTGGACCCTTTCCAATTTCTCCACATCTTTTTTAAAATGCGGCGCCCAGAACTGGACACAATACTCCAGCTGAGGCCTAACCAGAGCAGAGTAGAGCGGAAGAATGACTTCTCGTGTCTTGCTCACAACACACCTGTTAATACATCCCAGAATCATGTTTGCTTTTTTTGCAACAGCATCACACTGTTGACTCATATTTAGCTTGTGGTCCACTATAACCCCTAGATCCCTTTCTGCCGTACTCCTTCCTAGACAGTCTCTTCCCATTCTGTATGTGTGAAACTGATTGTTCCTTCCTAAGTGGAGCACTTTGCATTTGTCTTTGTTAAACTTCATCCTGTTTAACTCAGACCATTTCTCCAATTTGTGCAGATCATTTTGAATTATGACCCTGTCCTCCAAAGTAGTTGCAATCCCTCCCAGTTTGGTATCATCCGCAAACTTAATAAGCGTACTTTCTATGCCAATATCTAAGTCGTTGATGAAGATATTGAACAGAGCCGGTCCCAAAACAGACCCCTGCGGTACCCCACTCGTTACGCCTTTCCAGCAGGATTGGGAACCATTAATAACAACTCTCTGAGTACGGTTATCCAGCCAGTTATGCACCCACCTTATAGTAGCCCCATCTAAATTGTATTTGCCTAGTTTATCTATAAGAATATCATGCGAGACCGTATCAAATGCCTTACTAAAGTCTAGGTATACCACATCCACCGCTTCTCCCTTATCCACAAGGCTCGTTATCCTATCAAAGAAAGCTATCAGATTGGTTTGACATGATTTGTTCTTCACAAATCCATGCTGGCTGTTCCCTATCACCTTACCACCTTCCAAGTGTTTGCAGATGATTTCCTTAATTACTTGCTCCATTATCTTCCCTGGCACAGAAGTTAAACTAACTGGTCTGTAGTTTCCTGGGTTGTTTTTATTTCCCTTTTTATAGATGGGCACTATATTTGCCCTTTTCCAGTCTTCTGGAATCTCTCCCATCTCCCATGACTTTCCAAAGATAATAGCTAGAGGCTCAGATACCTCCTCTATTAGCTCCTTGAGTATTCTAGGATGCATTTCATCAGGCCCGAGTGACTTGCAGGCATCTAACTTTTCTAAGTGATTTTTAACTTGTTCTTTTTTTATTTTATCCGCTAAACCTACCCCCTTCCCATTAGTATTCACTATGTTAGGCATTCCTTCAGACTTCTCGGTGAAGACCGAAACAAAGAAGTCATTAAGCATCTCTGCCATTTCCAAGTTTCCTGTTACTGTTTCTCCCTCTTCACTAAGCAGTGGGCCTACCCTGTCTTTGGTCTTCCTCTTGCTTCTAATGTATTGATAAAAAGTCTTCTAGACACTGGAGCCTTTCTGCAGGGTCAGCCTGGTTCCAATTGCCAGCCTTCCCAAAGGCCGCGAGACAGGCATCTATATCTCCCCCCTCCTTAACCCGGGGCAGCAATTTAGTATCAAGGTTCCCTGCAGATCCCCACTCACCCTGGATAGGTCCTTCTGGTAGAGTTCATGATTCTTAGGAATGGTAAGAGGGAGAACAGCAAAATAAAGACAATGGATTTCAAGAAGGCAGACTTTAGCAAACAAACTGAGGGAGTTAGTAGGTAAGATCCCTTGGGAAGCAAGTCTAAGGGAAAAAACAATGGAAGGATGTGGTGGCCATGACCCCCCGCAGCTCCCATTGGCTGGGAACAGTGAACAGCGGTCAATGTCAGCAAAATGCCTCTTGGCCCACAATCAGATTACCCTGATGGTCTGCATGTGGCCCGTGGGCCACAGGTTGCCCACCACTGCTCTAGAGCTCCTCTACAAAAGAATTGTAATTTTTTTTTAACATGGGCAAAGCAGCATTTTTCCTTGCTCTCATTCTCTGAAATGGCTGCACCATTTTTGCTGAAATTTTCTAAATAAACCCTCACAGCCAGAAGCAGACACACAGCATGGAAAACTTCAGTACAAATGGTTAAAGTCTGGCAAAATTATAAACAACTCAAAACAAGGTCTTCTCATGGAAAGTGTTGGGTCACCTTAAGCATAGGCATTGTTGTCTGTGCCACCTGTAATAAATGTGTGATAATATTCTAAAGTATGATGTGACCTAATTAGGAGCATAGCATTTGAATCATATTTTTTCCTTAGCAGCACTTAGGAGCTACAGGGACATTGTGCCAGGACACTGTTCATTGTAATTCCAGGTTTGGGCCTGAGAAAGAAATTTACCTCCTGAAGTTTGCAATCACTAGGCTCTGAAAACAGCAGGTCAGACTGTTATCTAATCATGCTCTAGTTATAGCCTAAACTTCAGTGGCATCATTCAGTTTAGAGGGACACTATCACTTTCTGTCCCAGCAGCACTTTCTGTCTGAGGCCAGGTTCTAGCATAATTCCATGGGTATAAACTGAGTTACTCTCTTTAGAGCAGGGTATATGAGGTCCTGGAAGTGTGTGATTTCCATACAGAGTGACCTCCACCTACCTTCATACCGAGGCCCCTTCCCTGTGACTTCCAGAAATTAATTACAAAAGACAGCGTGTGCCACAAGAATGGCATGTCCCTGGTGTCGAGAGTCTATTTTGAGAACATGCTATTAAAATACTATTAATGTCCCAGTTTCTGATTAGAACTATTCTGTTAGGAGGTCAGCATTTCTAGGAGGACACAACCTAGAAGTCATTGTGACTTTGACAAATTAAATCATTTCCCACAGGGAAGCTCTTTAGAAACCCATATTTTTCAGGCTTTTTACTGATCAGAGTTTGTAGTTCTGAGGTGATCAACCCTTGAAAACTTCTGTATAATATGCAACAAAGAGCCCTGTGGCACCTTATAGACTAACAGATGTATTGGAGCATAAGCTTTCGTGGGTGAATACCCACTTCATCAGATGCATGTAATGGAAATTTCCAGAGGCAGGTATAACTATGCAGGCAAGAATCAGTCTGGAGATAACGAGGTTAGTTCAGTCAGGGAGGGTGAGGCCCTCTTCTAGCAGTTGAGGTGTGAACACCAAGGGAGGAGAAACTGCTTTTGTAGTTGGCTAGCCATTCACAGTCTTTGTTTAATCCTGAGCTGATGGTGTCAAATTTGCAAATGAACTGAAGCTCAGCAGTTTCTCTTTGGAGTCTGGTCCTGAAGTTTTTTTTTGCTGTAAGATGGCTACCTTTACATCTGCTATTGTGTGGCCAGGAAGGTTGAAGTGTTCTCCTACAGGTTTTTGTATATTGCCATTCCTGATATCTGACTTGTGTCCATTTATCCTCTTGCGTAGTGACTGTCCAGTTTGGCCAATGTACATAGCAGAGGGGCATTGCTGGCATATGATGGTGTATATTACATTGGTGGACGTGCAGGTGAATGAACCAGTGATGTTGTAGCTGATCTGGTTAGGTCCTGTGATGGTGTCGCTGGTGTAGATATGTGGGCAGAGTTGGCATTGAGGGTTGTTGCATGGATTGGTTCCTGAGTTAGAGTTGTTATGGTGCGATGCGTGGTTGCTGGTGAGAATATGCTTAAGGTTGGCGGGTTGTCTGTGGGCGAGGACTGGCCTGCCTCCCAAGGTCTGTGAAAGTGAGGGATCATTGTCCAGGATGGGTTGTAGATCACTGATGATGCATTGGAGAGGTTTAAGCTGAGGACTGTAGGTGATGGCCAGTGGAGTTCTGTTGGTTTGTTTCTTGGGCTTGTCTTGCAGCAGGAGGCTTCTGGGTACACGTCTGGCTCTGTTGATTTGTTTCCTTATTTCCTCATGCAGGTATCTTAGTTTTGAGAAGGCTTGGTGAAGATCTTGTAGGTGTTGGTCTTTGTCTGAGGGGTTGGAGCAAATGCGGTTGTACCTCAGTGCTTGGCTGTAGACGATGGATCGTGTGGTGTGTCTGGGATGGAAGCTGGAGGCATGAAGGTAGGCATAGCGGTCGGTGGGTTTTCGGTATAGGGTGATGTTAACATGACTGTCACTTATTTGTACTGTGGTGTCTAGGAAGTGGACCTCCCGTGTAGATTGGTCCAGGCTGAGGTTGATGGTGGGGTGGAAGCTGTTGAAATTGTGGTGGAATTCTTCCAGAGTCTCCTTCCCATGGGTCCAGATGACGAAGATGTCATCAATGTAGCATAGGTAGAGAAGGGGCGTGAGTGGACGAGAGCTGAGGAAACGTTGTTCCAGGTCAGCCATAAAAATGTTGGCATATTGTGGGGCCATGCGGGTGCCCATAGCGGTGCCACTGCTCTGGAGGTATATATTGTCACCAAATTTGAAATAATTGTGCGTGAGGATAAAGTCACAGAGCTCAGCAATAAGTTGTGCTGTGTCATCATCAGGGATACTGTTCCTGACAGCTTGTATTCCATCTGTGTGTGGGATGTTTGTGTAGAGAGCTTCCACATCCCTGGTGGCTAGGATGGTGTTTTCTGGAAGATCACCAATGCATTGTAGTTTTCTCAGGAAATCAGTGGTGTCACGGAGGTAGCTGGGAGTGCTGGTGGCGTAGGGTCTGAGTAGAGAGTCCACGTATCCGGACAGTCCTTCAGTGAGAGTGCCAATTCCAGAGATGATGGGGCGTCCAGGATTTCCAGGTTTGTGGATCTTGGATAGTAGATAGAATAACCCCGGTCGAGGCTCTAAGGGTATGTTGATTTGTTCCTGTGTTAGTGTAGGGAGTGTCCTGAGTAGATGGTGCAGTTTCTTAGTGTATTCCTCAGTGGGATCTGAGGAAAGTGGCCTGTAGAATTTGGTATTGGAGAGTTGTCTGGCAGCCTCCTTCTGGTAGTCAGACCTGTTCATGATGACAACAGCACCTCCTTTATCAGCCTCTTTGATGATAATGTCAGGGTTGTTTCTGAGGCTGTGGATGGCATTGCGTTCTGCATGACTTAGATTATGAGGCAAGCGATGTTGTTTTTCCACAATTTCTGCCTGTGCATGTCGGCGGAAGCATTCTATGTATAGGTCCAGACTGTCATTTTGACCCTCAGGAGGAGTCCATGTGGAGTTCTTTTTCTTGTGTTGTTGGTGGGAGGGTCTCTGTGTATCAGTGCGCTGTTCAGTGTTATCTTGAAAGTATTCATTGAGTCGGAGACGGCGAAAGTGGGCTTCCAGATTACCGCAGAACTGTGTCATGTTCTTGGGGGTGGTGGGGCAAAAAGAGAGTCCCCGAGATAGGACAAACTCTTCTGCCAGGTTGAGTGTGTAGCTGGATAAATTGACAATATTGCTGGGTGAGTTAGGGGTACCACTGTTGTGGCCCCATGTGGCAGGTAGGATTTTAGACAGCTTACGGTCCTTTTTCCTTTGTAGAGAGGTGAGGTGTGTAATGTAGATCTCCTGTCTTATTTTAGTAAAGTCCATTTGTGTGGAGGGTTGGTTATTTATGAAAGTCTCCAGGTTGGAGAGCTCTTTTTTGATGTTTTCCTGTTTGCTGTATAGGATGCTGATCAGGTGGTTCCTCAGTTTCTTTGATAATGTATGGCATAATCTCTCACTGTGGTCTGTGCAGTATGTAGATAGCAATGGATTTTTCACCTTCAGTCCATTTGGTATGATGTCCATCCGTTTGCATTTGGAAAGGAAGATGATATCTGTCTGTATTTGTGCAAGTTTCTTCATGAGGTTGATGGATTTCCATTCCATACGGCTAAATGCAGTGCCTTGCATGGTGTCAAGTATCAGAGGGGTAGCCATGTAGACTAACACGGCTACCCCTCTGATATTTGTATAATATGGTGATTGTCAGTGTGCTAGTAACAATAATAATACTTGTTTGCAGTGTTGTTATAACTGTGTTGGTTCCAGGATATTAAATTGACAAGGTGGGTGAGGGAATATCTTTTATTGAACCAACTTCTGTTGGGGAGAGAGACAAACTTTCGAGTTACACAAAGCTCTTCTTCAGATCTGTGAAAGGTACTCAGAGTGTCAGAGCTAAATAAAAGGGGTTAACACAAGAGACCATTCAAGGTGAAGTGGACCGTTAACATCTCTACAGCAGTAGGACAAAGAAAGGTGACCAGAAGAACTCAAATCAGCACCAGCCCGTGACATAACAACAGATGCAAAGCGTGCAAGGACATATCTCCACTGCTATGATGGTAAATGCCCCCAGAACACACCTTTCAAGATCCATGAGTCCTACACACGCCTATCACAACATACCTCATCCAGTGCACTAATGCCCCCAAAACAGATATCTGAGTGAAATGAGACAATCACTATGCTCTCAAATGAAATCTCACAGAAAAATGATGAAAGACAAAAACACTGTATCACCCATAGGCAAACACTTTTCGGAAAGCGATAACTCCATATCAGGCCTCTCAGTCCTTGTCCTCAAAAGAAACCTGCACAACACCTTCAAAAGATGAGCCTCGGAGCTTAAATTCATAACTTGCTAAAACAACAAGGAGTCTGGTGGCACCTTAAAGACTAACAGATTTATTTGGGCATAAGCTTTCGAGGGTAAAAAACCCACTTCTTCAGTTGCATCTGAAGAAGTGATGTTTTTTACCCACAAAAGCTTATGCCCAAATAAATGTTAGTCTTTAAGGTGCCACCAGACTCCTTGTTGTTTTTGTGGATACAGACTAACATGGCTACCCCGTGACACATAACTTTGCTAGACACCAAACAATCATGGACTTAATAAAGACACTGGCTTTATGGCTCATTAGAACTGTTGGTAAGTGCTGCGGAGAATTGTTTAGGCTGCTAAATAGTTATGGCTTATGGAGCTCTGCTGCCAGCTGCACTAGCAGGGCATGCAGGTAACTGATCCAGCAGACCTTGATGTTACTCCTAAAGAAAGGCCACAGGCTTGGTTTGGCAGTGAAGGCGCTCAGCCAGGTTTATTGTCAATGAAGCACAGTACTAGCACCCTGGCTTCATGGTTAGAGAGACACTAATACATATATGCTCATGACAACGGCATCCGCTCAGTCAGCACCCCAGAATGCTGTCCACTTGGCGAGTACAAAGATGCCCCTCCTATGACTTCTCCTCTATATGCTGATCAAACAAGTTACACATTACACTCCACATGTTAGTTGCCATCCTTTTCCTTGTACCTTCTCGTTAAAACAAAACATCCTCATCCATTATCCTGGCATTCCCTCCTTGTCTTATGTGGGGTCAGTGTGTTCCTGTCCCACCTCTTAAGAATGTGTTTACATAGTATTTTAGGTATTATAGTACAGTCCTTTCCAGGCAGGAATGTGCTTATTTGGTTCGCTGACACCTGGCGCATTGTTGTTTTGCCAAAACCAGGCTTACGCTGGTTCGCAGCCTTCGGTTCATACTATTACTTAAACTAAGGGCAGGGCTACACTTGCAAATGTAGAGTGCTTTGAGTTAAACCAGCCTTCGTAGAACGCAGTAGGGAAAGCGCTGCAGTCTGTCCACACTGACAGCTGCAAGAGCACTGGCATGTCCACATTTGCGACACTTGCAGCAGCATTGGGAGTGGTGCATTATGGGCAGCTATCCCACAGAGCACCTCTTCCCATTCTGGCACTGTGGCTTGTGGGAAGGGGGTGGGGCATTCTGGGCCTTGTCCCAACGCCCCCTGATGCATCCGTTTGCATCCCAGCAATCCCTCTGCTTTCGTCCACAATTGGTGCCATCTTTCAACGTTTTTTGTACTGCGCGCTCTGTCTTCCCTTTTGGTCTGCAGGAATGGAGCCCGAATTGCTGAGGAATATGTTGACGAGTCTCTCCAGCACATCGCGTTTGGCAGTCGAGTTATTCCTTAAGATCCAAAGTGATAGAGAGGACTCTGATATCGACTCGAGTAACGCATACAACACGAGATTGCATGTGGCATTCACGGACATGTTCACCACCATGGAACAGCGCTTTTGGGCTCGGGAAACAAGCACTGAGCAGTGGGATCACATCGTCATGCAAGTCTGGGATGATGAGCAGTGGTTGCAGAACTTTCGCATGAGAAAAGCCACTTTCATGGGACTGTGTGAGGAGCTCGCCCCCACCCTGCGACACAAGGACACAAGATTGAGAGCTGCCCTAATGGTGGAGAAGCGGGTGGCTATTGCAATCTGGAAGCTGGCAACTCCAGACAGCTACCAATCGGTCAATAACCAGTTTGGAGTGGGGAAGTCGACCGTTGGAATCATGTTGATGCAAGTTTGCAGGACCATTAATTGCATCCTGCTCAGAAGAACGGTGGCTCTGGGTAACGTGCATGACATTGTGGCTGGCTTTGCACAAATGGGTTTCCCTAACTGCAGAGGGGCGATAGATGGAATGCATATTCCAAATCTGGCAGCAGCCCACCTAGCCACTGAGTACGTTACTCAGAAGGGTTATTTCTCTATGGTTCTCCAAGTGCTTGTGGATCGCCGTGGGCATTTCATTGACATTAACGCAGGCTGGCCCGGAAAGGTGCATGACACATGCATCTTTCGGAACACTGGCCTGTTCAGGAAGCTGCAAGCCGGGACTTTTTTCTCCAGACCAGAAGATCACTGTAGGGGAAGTCAAAATGCCCAGTGTGATCCTTGGAGACCCTGCTTACTCTTTAATGCCGTGGCTCATGAAACCCTACACAGGGAGATTTGACAGCAGCAAGGAGCAGTTCAACAACAGGCTGAGTCGATGCAGAATGACTGTGGAGTGTGCTTTTGGCCATTTAAAGGGCTGCTGGCGCTCTCTGTATGGGAAGCTGGACCTGGCCGATAACAGCATCCCCGCGGTTATATCCGCGTGCTGTACCCTCCATAACATTTGTGAAGGGAAGGGTGAAAGATTCACTCAGGCATGGAACTTGGAGATTCAACACCTGGAAGCTAAATTTGAACAGCCAGAGAGCAGGGCTATTAGAGGGGCCCAGTGCGGGGCTGCAAGGATTAGGGATGCCTTGAGGGAGCAATTTGAGGCTGAAAGCCACCGGTAATGTCTGGTGCTCTGCATGGGAGAGAAGTGCAGTGGTTCCAATGTGAGTAGTAATCTGTGTTTGCTCTACACTGACTTGCAGCGCCTGTTGCTTTCCTGGGCTAAGGTATCTTTTACTTTATGCAATAATAAAGAAGGTTTTCAAAACCAAAAAATCCATTTATTGAAAAGAAAATGCATTTATTGAAAAGAAACACAACTGCTTGGGAAACAGAAAGGGCAAGGGGGTGGGGTGGGGAACAGTACAATCACAGATTTGCGTATATCCTGTTATCATACTCAGCCTTCCTGTCTGGAGTGCTGTGCACTGAGTGCTGCACTTTAGGATGGCTGTACTGCATGTGATGGGGGTTGAGTGCAGAGGGTAAGGGTCGTAGTTTTCAGGGCTGGGTGGTGAAGCTACAGGTGTTGGATGCAGCTGGTGGTAATAAGAACCCGGATGTTGGGGAAAGTGGGTTGGAGGTGACATGGGGGCACAAGGGAAAGAATTTTGGGACAGGGGCGGGTGCAGTAGTGCTCCGCCTGCATGGCTACAAGCGCCTGGATCAAGTCCGCTTGGCGCTCCATGATGCTTATCAGCAGCTCCAGGCTTTGGTGCCGGCGGACCCTCCTTTCACTCTCCCGCCACTCCTGCACTTTTTGATTTTCATTAAGGGAGTGCTGCATGATTTCATGCAGCATGTCCTCTTTGCTTCTAGGTGGCCTCTTCCTGATTCTTTGCAGCCTCTTGGACAGTGATAACATGGATGGCGGAGATCTCAAGGTTGCATCTGTAAAGGCAAAATGCAACACTTAACAGAGGCAGCATTGTTCACACAAGACACAGCAATGATTCCCCCATACTTAAGGAGGGAAAGCACAGTCTATACAATAGCATAATTTGCGTGTCCCAAAGCGAGTGCACATAACGCCTTGGAGCCCCAAAATGGTGAGTAAGCACAGGGTCAAGTGGGAGTGATTCTTTCATGGCTGTAATGTCCTCTAGGTTTCTGTGCCTTGGGGAAAGCCAACAGCTGCAGAGGGTCCCTACACTGAACACTGTCCCCACATTTTCCACAGGAGTTCATCCTGGAAGATATCAGCTGCTGAGGGTGACCTGGGCAGCAAGTGAGGGTCTTCTACTACAATGTGATTTCGCCCCCTGGCCCATATGCAGCTTGCCTGTGTGCAGCAACGGTCCCCCTGCCCTTTATGGCACAGTGGTGCGGACATGTTAGCCTGACTGGGACAAGGACCACAGTGGCTCTCCCACGAAACCTGCACAAGTGCATTGCCTAAGTTCTGGATGAGACCTTTGAAGAGATCACTGAGGCTGATTACCGTGATGGGAGAGAGCACATCCACACCCTATCTAGGCATGCATGCAGCCCTAATCCTCCTCGCCCCAAGAGCTCGCACCGACTAACTTCCTTCTCAAAATAAAAGCCGCTTACTGGGAACTTCCTCTGGTGTTTGTCCTTCCCCAAGCACTGGCCACCACGACTGGCTACCTTTCTCCTGGTTTGAGAACAGCTCCTGGCTGCATGCATAATATATGGAGATACAACTATCTCATAGAACTGGAAGGGACCCTGATAGGTCATCGAGTCCAGCCCCCTGCCTTCACTAGCAGGATCAAGTACTGATTTTGCCCCAGATCCCTAAGTGGGCTCCTCAAGGATTGAACTCACAACCCTGGGTTTAGCAGGCCAATGCGCAAATCACTGAGCTATCCCTCGCCCCATCTAGTGTCTTCCTCCTCCTCAGCACCTTTGCTCCTCCTCCTCCTGCCTTGTTGGACTGGGCTCTGAAGTATGTCTGCTCTGAAGTGTCCATGGTGGAGGAAACCCTGGAGATGACTGGCCCTGCCGAGCACAGAGGACCTGACATCTCATGGGAAACCCCGACACAGGCTCTGGTAGGAAGTGACCCAGGGAGGGTGACGGAGTGGTACCTCCCACCCGGGGAAACTCAGCGTGTTTTGGTAGGACCCCCCAGCTGAGTCAGTGGCAAGCCGCTACGCTACTGTTAGGGCCCTGGGTCGGGGCCCGTAGGAGTCGGGTGGGCCCGGACCCCCCTACTGGGGCTGCCCCACCCCATAAGGGGAGCCCCAATGCTTTGTAGATTCTGGCCGCTAGGCTGCACTGTCCTGCACCCAAGGGCGGTGCTGTAGACTCTGGCTGCTAGGCCGCGCTGTCCTGCACCCAAGGGCGGTGCTGTAGACTCTGGCCGCTAGGCCGCGCTGCCCTGCACCTAAGGGCGGCGCTGTAGAATGTGACGGATAGGCCACGTGGCCCTGACCCTAGGGGCGTGGACCGTCACACGTGGCTTGTGCTATGTAGACGGTCTAAATGATCATAATGAAAATCTCTTGATAAGAGTAAAGCCCCGATCAAACAGAGCAGAGCCATGAGGTCTGAACTCTCCGTTTACAGTATAAGAGCCTGGGCCAGCAGGGACACCGCTCAGGGAAGTGGCATCTTCAAAGAGAGCTGATGGAACAACTTGGGGTAGAGAGGATTTTTGGAAAAGCCTCATTAATTCTTCACAAAAAACTATGTTAAGAAAATATGATCCCTGGGATCTCAGTGCAACCTTCCTTAATAGTGACAGTTGGGAGTTTTAGTTTAAAAACCCTGTGTAAAATGTACTGTGTAAGTACAGCAGACAAGTCTTAAAGGCTCAGTCAAATCACAACTAATTATCATAAGAAAATAAGAATGTCCATGCTGGGTCAGATCAATGGTCAGTCTAGCTCAGTATCCTGGCCGGTGCCAGATGCTTCAGAGGAAGTTAACAGAACAAGGCAATTTTGAGAGCTCCATCCACTGTTGTCCAGTCCCAGTTCCTGGCAATCAGAAGTTTAGGGACATGACAGCGTGGGGTTGCATCCCTGACAATCTTGGCTAATTGCCATTGATGGACCTATCCGCCATGAACTTATCTATTTTTTTTAAACCAGTTATGCTTTTGGCCTTCACAACATGCCCAGGCAATGAATTCCACAGGTTGACTGTGCATTCTGTGAAGAAGTACTTTCTTTTGTTTGTTTTTAAACCTGCTACATATTAATTTCACTGGGTAACCCCTGGTGGTTGTGTTACGTGAAGTGATAATTAACACTTCCCTATTCACTTTTTCCACACCATTCATGATTTTATAGACCTCTTTCATATCCCCTCCTATGCGTCTCTTTGCTAAGCAGAACAGTCCGTGTCTTTTTAATCTCTGAGTATGGAAGTTGTTCCATACACCTAATTTTTGTTGTCATTCTCCAAACTTTTTCAAATTCTAATATATCTTTTTTGAAATGGGGCATCCAGAACTGCATGCAGTATTCAAGGTGTGGGTGTCCCATGGATTTATATAGTGGCATTATGATCTTTTGTCTTATTATCTATCTCTTTCCTAATAGTTCCTAACATTCTGTTAGCTTTTTTGACTGCCACTTCACATTGAGACGATGTTTTCAAAGAACTATCCACAATTACTACCACTTTCTTGAGTGGTAAAAGCTAATTTAGATCCCATTATTTTGTATGTATAGTTGGGATTACTTTTTTCCAATGTCCATTACTTTGTAATTACCAACACAGAATTTCATCTGCCATTTTGTTCCCCAGTCACTGAGTTTTGTGAGATACCTTTGTTTCTTTGTAGTCTGTTTTGGACTTAACTATCTTGAGTAATTTTGTATCATTTGAAAATCTGGCTACCTTATTGTTGTTCACCCCCTTTTCCAGATCATATATGAATATGTTGAACAGCACAGGTACCATACAGATGCTTGGGGGACTGTAGTGGGGTGGTTGCCCTGCTCCTGTCTGGAAGGGTTTAAAACAGCCCTGGCAGAGGGCTGGGGCAAAGGGAAAAGCTACTGGGCTGATTGGGGAAGTAGCCACAGCTGGACCATGCCCCAATCAGGCCACAGCTGGCCTGTATAAAGAAGGCTGGGAGGTAGGCACTCAGCAGTCTCCCTCTGCCTTCAGAGGGAGAAGGGCCTGGCTGCAGGGAGCCAGACAGGGTACCTGTAGTAGAGCAGGACTAGGGAAAGGCTGGGGGAGCTCTAGCCTGGATAGCCCCAGGCTACAGCCTAGCAGCAGGCCAAGAGGTACTTGAGGGTTGCAGAGGGCAGCTCAGGGTTAGTCTAAGGCAGCAGGTCCAACCCCCCCTTGCCAGTGATGAGTGGCCTATACTGCAGTCTGCCCCAGGGAGTGGGGGCTAGTTGGTGACTGGCAATGGCCTAGTGCTGAGGCAAGGTGGGGATAGTGGGTGGGGGTTCCCCAGGAAGGGGAGACCAGATCTGTGGGGTACTGCCAGGGGGGCAGCATCCCAGTAATAGGGGCACTGGGTCCTGGGAGAGACATGGGTGCCAGAGGACAAGGCAGATCACTGGCCTGCAGAGGGTGCTCCAGAGGCTGGTGAGCTAATGCCCTGGATGACCAGCAGGAAGTGCTGCAGGGGTGAGTCTGCTCCTCTACAGGAACCCTGCTATTTACCCCTCTCCATTGTGAAAACTGGCCATTTATTCCTACCATTTGTTTCCTGTCTTTTAACCAGTTACTGATCCATGAGAGGACCTTCACTTTTATCCCATGACTGCTTACTTTGCTTAAGAGCCTTTGGTGAGGGACTTTGTAGAAGGTTTTCTGAAAGCCCATGTACACTATATCTACTGGATCATCCTTGTCCACATGCTTATTGACACCCTCAAATAAGTCTAATACATGGGTGAAGCATGATTTCCCTTTATAAAAGCTGTGCTGACACTTCTCTAGCATATCATATTTCTTTGAAACTGAAAGAAGAACAGGAGTACTTGTGGCACCTTAGAGACTAACAAATTTATTAGAGCATAAGCTTTCATGGACTACAGCCCACTACTTTGAAACTGACCGATTTATCAGACATATAATCACTTTGCCTGGTACTGAAGTTAGCCTTACCTGCCCATAATTGCCATGATCACATCTAAAAATGCTGATGAAGTAGGTTCCAGCCCACAAAAGCTTATGCCCAAATAAATTTGTTATTCTCTAAGGTGCCACAAGGACTCCTCGTTGTTTTTTCTAAAAATCCAAGTTACATTGGCCGCTCACCAGTCATCTGGTACAGAGGCTGACTTTAGCAATAGTTTGCATACCACACTTAGTAGTTCTGCATTTTCATATTTGAGTTCCTTCAGAACTCAGATGAATCCCATCTGGTCCTGTAGACTTATTTCTTTTTAATTGATCAATTTGTTCCAGAACCACCTCCTACTGACACCTCAATCTGGGACAGTTCTTCTGATTTGTTCCCTAAAAAGAATGGCTCTGGTGTGAGGATCTTCCCCCACAGGGCCGTCCCTAGCCATTTTGGTGCCCTATGCAGCCCCCCCCCCCATGGGGGGGGGCTATGTGGGGCCCCAGGCCTCCAGGGGGAGGGGCTGGGAGTAAGGGGTAAAACCGGCCCCACCTTGCTCTGCTCCCCTGGCTCCCAACCTCGGGGGGTAGGGGGAGAACCACCCCCCAGCACTCGCCAGTGGTGTGCCTCAGAGCCAGGGGAGCAGAGCAGGCTGGGGCCGGGTCGCTACACTTACCATGCGGTGAGTGCAAGCCCATCCCCTGCAGCAGTCCTCAGAGGAGTGGGGGCGGGGCTGGGGTGGACAGGGGCGGGAAGAGGCGGGGCTGGGGCGGAGCAGGGGTGGGGCCATGGGGAAGAGGCGGAGCAGGGTTGGAGCAGTACGCGGCTGCGCAGGGCACCAGGAAATGTGGTGCCCCAAATTCCCTGGTGCCCTACGCTGCTGCATACTTAGAGTATGGGTAAGGACGGCCCTGCTTCCCCATATCTTTTGCAGTGAAGACTGATGCAAAATATTCATTTAGCTTCTCCCTAACAGTCTTAAGTACCTCAATCATCCAGTGGCTCCACTGACTGTTGGGAAGGGTTCCTGCTTCTGATGTACTTAAACTTTTGCTGTTAGGTTTCTGTGTCTTTAGCTAGTTGCTCTTATACTTATAAACTCTGGCAAGTCAAGTGTAAACTCCTATTTTCCTCAGTAGGATTTACCTTCCAAGTTCTAAAGGATGCCTTTTTGCCTCTGTCTCTTTTACTCTGCTGTTTAGCCATATTGGCATTATTTAGGGTCCTTTTACTGTTTTTCTTTTAAAAATTAAGATATACATTTAGTTTGTGCTTCTATTATTGTGTTTTTAAAATAATCTGTATGTAGTTTGCAGGCATTTCACTCTTGCAAGTGTTCCTTTTAATTTCCCTTTAACAAACTTCATTTTTTGTGTAGTTCCCCTATTTGAATTTAAATGCTACCATGGTCGGTTCCTTTGGCATTCTACCCCTCCCCCAGATGTTAAATTTAATTACCTTATGGTCGCCACTACCAAGCAGTTCAGTTGTATTCAGTTCTTGGACCAGATTCTGTGCTCCAATTAGGACTGAATCAAAAATTTCCTCTGCCCTTGTGGGTTCCAGTACAAGCTGCTCCAAGAAGCTGCCATTTATAGTGTCTAGAAATTTTACCTCTGCATCCCTTCCTGAAGTGACATATACCCAGTCAATATCAGGATAGTTGAAATCCCCCATTATTACTGTGTCTTCTGCCTTTGTAGCCTCTTTAATCTCCCTGAGCATTTCACAGTCACCATTACCATCCTAGTCAGGTGGTAGATAGTATATTCCTAATTCTACACTCTTCATTATTCAAGCATGGAATTGCTGTCCATAGGAAGCCTATGGTACAGTTGGACTCATCCAAGATTTTTACTTTATTTGACTGTTTTCTTTCACATATAGTGCCACTTCCCTGACCAGCACAATCTACTCTATTTCACTGTATCTTTAAGGTACTGCCTTCTACTGAGGGCTATTTCCAGTCCAGAACCCCAAATTTTGCCTTTAGCTGTTTCTGCTATAGGGCTAATAAAAAAGTTGGAAGAAACTTTTTATATTTTTGTCTGACTTCCAATGAAATTTCACCATTGGATACAGATCAAGGCTGGAAGATTTCTGCCTAAAAGGAAAAAGCTTTAGGAAGTGAGGAGAGATTGAAAACTGGGTCTTAGAGCAGTTGCTGCAGCTTCTCAAAAGAGGTTTGATTCCTGTAGGTTCAAACAAACTGTCAACTCCAGCCCTGCTGTTTGAGGGAATTGCCTTGCCCGTTAGTGACTGGCAGTGTTCTGCAAAGTCAAAGTGAACACAGCATTCAATTCCTACACGATTTTAGAATTATTTAATGGCATAAAAGGTAATAGTGTTGATGTAGTATATTTTGACTCCCGCAAGGTATTTGCCTTGGTACCCCATCTTGATTAAACAACTAGAATGACATAAAATTAACATGCCACACATTAAATGGATTAAAAATTGGCTGATAGGTCTCAAAATGTAATTGTAAATGGGAATCGTCATCAAGTGAGTGTTTCCAGTGGGTCCCACAGAGATCATTTCTTGGCACTTTGCTATTTAACATTTTTATCAATTACCTGGAAGAAAACACAAAATCATCACTGAAAGTTTGCAGATGACACAACAATTGGAGAAGTGGTAAATAATGAAGAGGACAGGTCACTTATCAAGAGCAATCTGGATCACTTGGTTAAACTGGGCTCAAGCAAACAATATGCATTTTAATATAGCTAAATATATACATCTAGGAACAAAGAATGTAGGGCATACTTACAGGATGGGGTACACTATCCTGAGAAGTAATGACTGAAAGATTTGGGGATTGTGCTGGATAATCAGCTGAAGATAACCTCCTGGTGTGATGCTGTGGTCAAAAGGATTAATATGATCCTTTAAATGCATTAGCAGGGGAATCTTGAGTAGGAGTAGAGAGGTTATTTTATCTCTGTATTTGGCACTGGTGTGACCACTGCTGTACTACGGTCTCCAGTTCTAGTGTTAACAATTCAAGAAGGATGTTGATAAATTAGAGAGGGGTCAGAGAACTGCCATTAAGGATTAGAAAACATGCCTTATGGTGATCTATTCAGCTTAACAAAGAGAAGGTTAAGTGGTGACTTGATTAGTCTGTAAGTACCTACATGAGGAACAAATATTTAAGAATAGGCTCTTCACTCTAGCAAAGGAAGATCTAACATGATCCAATGGCTGAAAATTGAACCTAGAAAAATTCAGACTTGAAATAAGATATATATTTTAACAGTGATGGTAATTAACCACTGGAAAAATTTACCAAGAGCTGTGGTGGATTCTTCGCCATTGACAATTTTTAAGTCAAGATTGGAGATTTTTTTTTTAAATAATTTTAGAGAATTTCTTGGCTCTGTTATGCAGCAGGTCAGACTACATGATCACAATGGTCCCTTCTGTTAGTCTTCTTCTAACACGGTTGCGACTCTGAAACCTTCTGTTGTTGGAATCTATGAATCCATAACAAATCCATAGTCACTTGGCTATGGCCATTCAGATTGCCATCACTATCACACTGCCAGCATTGATGCCCTACTACTCTAAATGTACCAACTCCAGAAAGCAGGGCTAAAATGTAAGTTCTTTGCATACAGCCTATGAAAAGCAGTTTACCATCTTATCATTCTAACTCCAGCTAGCAAAGGATAGTGGGTTGCACACTCGTGCACCAGTTCAATAAAATAGGTGGATAAGAGGAAAGCTGAGATCTCAGGAAAGCCAAAATCCACTCTGCAAATGGAGGCTGTGGAGGACTCCTTTGGTAGGTGCCATCCCTGGGGCCAAAGCCTTGTGCCTCACAATATAGCTGAAGGCATGTGGCCACCCTGCTATATTCCTTCCCTTCCCTTCCCTGGTGCTACACCAGGAGCAGCCTCGGGGGCTTGCCTTTGGGATGTGATGTTTCCTTGTTGTATGGGGTTGTGTGGTGCATCACCTGTTATGTTCTACTCAGCTGGCCCTAGACAGATATCTCCTAAGGACACTGTCACAATTCACTGGGCTGGAGACTACACCTGGACTTAACTTCCAATGACGAGTGGGACTGTGTAGTGTTTGCTGGACCAGGAAATGCTATGCAGGATGCACTGCAGGCTTATTATGCCCTTATCCCAAAAGTGCTGCTGTAGGGTTTGATCCTGCATCAGAAGCAAAGCGTGTTAGCTCAGACTCAGACCTATGTGCATATTATCTAATGGCGTCAATGGCAATTCTACAGACAGTGCAGGAAGACATTTTAGCTGAGCTGTAAAAGCACAGTGACCTTGCTCTATAGATGCACATTTATAAAAGTGGGTGAATGGTAAAATCAGTTAAAAAGAGCAGCACCTGAGGATTGACTCACAGCTCTTTGCTGGAACACTATCAACCTCAAGTAGCCCCAGGGGGTTTTGCCCGGGGAAAAAGAAATTCCTTGCCAATGGTTTCCCCGAAGCCCTGCTGGATTAGGGAGCTGCAGCCAACTAGCTTTTGGAGCAGATGCTACCATTAGTTATGGGCCCAAGCTTGAATCCCAAATCCAGACATTCCTGGGGGCAGGGAGGTGCAGCAATCTGGACTGAAACCTAGATCCAAATCTTGCAGCTCAGGCCTATCTAGGTGCCATGGTGGTTCACATTTCTTTTAACCATGCACTATCTCCAGCAGGAAACCCCAGCCCCTTCCAGGAATAGAGATTGGGCAGAGCTGCTGGGCCCCTCACACTGGTTCATCACACTCTTCATGTACTGTCTCTGGAACATGATAGTGGTGCCTCTAATACAAAGTCTAAGTGAACCTTACCACTAAGGGTATGCCTACGCTGCAATTAAAAACCTGCGGCTGGCCTGCGCTAGCTGACTCAGGCTAAGGGGCTGTTTAATTGCAGTGTAGAAATTCAGGCTCAGAGGGGCGGCAAGTCCAGATATTCGGCGGCAATTCAGCAGACAGTCCCTCACTCCTGCTGGGAGCGAAGGACCTCCCGCCGAATTGCCACCGCAGATCGCGATCACAGCTTTTTTTTTTTTTTTTTTTTTTTTTTTTTTTTTTGCGCCGCTTGGGGCGGCCAAAACCCTGGAGCCAGCCCTGTCCAGGAGCCACGTTGAGCCACGGTATGTACGGAGCGGGGAAAGACTTTGACCCTGCTCCCTGGTGGGTGCTTGAGAGCCGGATTAAAATGTCTGAAGGGCCAGATGTGGCCCCCCGGGCCATAGTTTGCCAACCCCTACCTTAGGGCCTGGTCTTGCTGGAGCCAGTGGGGCTTTGAGGCCCTGCAATGATCCTTCCTCTGGACTGAATGCTGAAGGGCCGGGCCTGATTGCCAGTATGAAGGGACACATGGACAAGGAACATATCACTTTCTCTTGCTATTCCTACTCCTGCTGGTTGATCTTGGGGGGGGGGGGGGGCATATGCTGTAGGAAAGGAGGCTCCCACGGTGTTTTGGTATTTTGACTTGAAGACAAATCCCAGGATGCACAAGAAACAAAAATAATGGCCCCAAACTTCCTCCAGTGTCAAAAGAAGGGCTTGGAGCAGGAGGGCTACTGGAGTTTCAAGGTAAAGATCAGGCAGTTTTTATTTTACCCTAACAGGGACACTAGTGCAGGGCCACGCCATCCACCCTCATCAGCTGGACTCCAGTATTTCTGCACCCTCGCACCAGCCTAGGAGCTAGGGCGAGTCTCTCCAGCCAGGCCTGGTTCCCTTCCTAATCACAGACCCTCGTCTCCTTGCATGGCTCTTTCCAGCCAGCAAAGCAGTGACGGAACCAGCAGGGCACGCCTGGCCCAGGAGCGCGGAGCTCTGCCACTCCCAGACTCTGCTCCTTAGCCTGGCCGCTGCTGGCCTTACTGGAAACCCAGGAGGTGGGCGGGAGGAAGCCTAGCAGGGGGGACCACTGGACCCAGGAACCAAATGAATACAGGGGACAACTAATGAAAAACAGGGAGCGGAGTGATGGTCACAGGTTCAAAACAAGGATACCGGCTGGGGACACCAAGCAGAGAACCCCAGACAGCACCCACTACTCCTCAAAGGTGTCTAGGGAGCCAGTGGATGCTGCCCAGTGGAACTCTGCCTGGAGGCGTGAGAGCAGGGAGGAACAGAAATAGGCCCCACAGTCACAGAGCACCCCCCCCCCCCCAGTCCAACATCCTCCTCCTGGTGTTATAGAGGGTGACTTTGGCCAGAGCCAGGAGGAGGTTGACGCGGAGGTCCCACGACTTCGTGGGGCCATGGATGGGGTGTGTGAAAATGAACAGGTGTGGGGAAAAGTGCAAGAGGTTCTGGAGGAGCTGGAACAGGGGCTGCGACCTGGCACATTTGAGGTAGGCCTGTACCAGGCTCTCCCTCACGCCCCAGAAGGGACAGGCCTCGGGCATGGGGGTGAACCCACGCCTGTGCTCACGGCTCCGGGAAGGAGCCGCCAACCAATGTCCCCTGCAGGCTGTGGGACCAAGGTGGAAGAGAGGCTGGCCACCGGGGCTCCTCACCCCCCACAGGTGGTAAATAGTCCTGTCACGTGGTGTCGGGGCAGGAGACAGGGTAAGGAAATGCAATGTGTGGCGCACGACTGTGTACGGTTGGTCCCTGGGCAGGGGTCAGGAGCGAAGGGGCTGCAGGGTGTGCAGCCGGCTCCTCCACCGCCGCGCAAGGGTTAACAGCCAGGAGGGGGCCGGCCAATGGCAGCGCGGGGCGGGGGCCTGGCTCCGCGCTCGCTGCTTCCCCTGGGTCGGCGGGGCCCACGCGCTGTAAGTACCGCGGCCGCCGGGCCGGGCCGGCCGGGAGGGGAGGGTTCGCGGGGCCGGCCAGAGCTCTGCGGCCGCTGGAGCGGAGCGGAGCGGAGCAGTTGGCGGGCGGGGCCCGGGAAGCGCGGGGTCAGGCCGGGAACAAGCTCCGGCCCGGCTCCTCCCTTCCCGCCAAAACGCTGGTGGGCGCCGTCCCGCGGCAGCGCGGTGCTGTCCGACCTGCCGCGGCTCTGCAGCCCGTCGTGCTGCCGGAGAGACGGACAGGGACCGAGTCCCGCGGCCCCCAGTGCCGGCTGGATCCCGGCTCCGCACAGCTGCGGTTCGGGGTCGTTGTCTCCCGCAGAGCGGAGCCAGGCTCGGGCTACGGGCTCGGGCTTGGCGGGTGCTCGGAGCGGGTCAGGCAAATGCTAACAAACGCTCGCCCTATACCATGCACTAGCGGCGGCTGCACCTGTGCCGGCCTAGGCCGAGTAACCGGTGGCTGGAGGCGTCAGCCCAAAATAAAGCCTTTAACAGCTGCAAACCTGGCTTCAGGGTGTGCGGAGCCCCAGACCGCTCCTCTGGTAAGGAAATGGCCGTGTGTGGGGATCCCGGCTGGTCACAGGGAGCGCTGTGCAGGGGACCAGAATGTAGCGCTCATCCCAGGCTTTTGAGGAAACAGGTTCTCTTTGGGGGGCCTCCAGAGTTTTTGTCCTGAGTTCTCACATTGTAAGGGAGGGGGCTGAAGTAGGTGTTAACTAACCCAGTCAAAACCAAGGTGTCTGACAAAAACTCCCTTCCCTCTCAAGTATCAGGGGTAGTCCTGTTAGTCTGTATCCACAAGAACAACAAGGAGTCCGGTGGCACCTTAAAGACTTAACAGATTTATTTGGGCATAAGCTTTTGTGAGTAAAAACCTCACTTCTTCCCTCTCAATTGCACAACTTTCATTGGAGCAGTTTATTGCACAACCTGTAACTGAAATTTGGTGCAAGTCTGTGTAGACAGGCTTATTTCAGATCCCATTTCAATGTAACTTTTGTCGGTTTTTAACAGGCTCATGGTAAATAAAAATAGGAGTGCTTAATCCAGTATAGAAGTGTAGTCATAAAGGTTTGCACCTAGATTGCTAACAATGTGGATTGCAGTGATGTAGTTATTTCAGTTGCATGTTGCCAAGTCCCTCATTCTCCAGGAACCAGGCAGAATTTCAGGGTGGACAAGACTTGAATTCCTCATGTAAACAATAAGCAGATACATTTTTTGTTTTTGACAAAAACCTTTCAGGCTTTTATTCATTATAAAGAAGCAAAAAATGGAAAAGCAATTCCTCCCCGCTAGTCACCTTTACATGTGAATTGGAGCCTTTTAAAACAACAATAATTTATAAAATCCAGTTAAGATCTGACAATCATAATAACTAGCTCTTCTGTAGTGCTTTTCATCAGTAGATCTCAAAATGCTATGCAAAAGAGATCAGTAATATCCCCATGTACCGATGGGGAAACTGAGGCACAGATAGGTGAAGTAATAGCCAAGGTCATCCACTAACCCAAAGCCAGGAACAGAACACTGGTCTCTTAAATCCCAGTCCAGTGTTCTATCCAGTAGTTCTCCCTGCCTATTGCAAATAATCAGAATTCATGTGCATTCACTGTAAAATCACTAACAAAATTCATGTATAGATTCAGGAACTTGATTCCCCATTGCTGTGCTCTGCGGGTTGTCATTGACACCAGCAAAAAGTGAGTGCAGGATGGTGACAAAGCACTGCTGAATCAGATTGGCAGCATTTCCTCCCACTTTGCACTGAAGTAAATGACTGTGACCATGCTAGCCTTTTTACCTCAACTTCCTGGATTGCTAATTAATGCCAGTAGCAAGCACACTTGTGAAGGCTGGTGTGGACACTCCCACACATTTGTTCCAGGCTACAAATAGTTGCTTTACCCTAGGGCTCTGCTTAGGTGAAAAGGTCCAGTTTAGATAAATCCGCACCTGAAGGTGCAGGGTAATGGAGAATCAGGCCCAAAGTACATAAGAACGTCCATAATGGGTCAGACCAAAGGTCCATCTAGCCCAGTATCCTGTCCTCCGACAGTGGCCAATGCCAAGGGCTTCAGAGGGAATGAACAGAACAGGTAATCATCAAGTGATCCATCCCGTCACCCATTCCCAGCTTCTGGCAAACAGAGGCTAGAGACACCATCCCTGCCCATCCTGGCTAATAGTCATTGATGGACCTATCCATGAACCCTCCATGAACTTACCTAGTTCTTTTTAGAACCCTGTTATAGTCTTGACCTTCACAACATTCTCTGGCAAAGAGTTCCACAGGTTGACTGTGCATTGTGTGAAGAAATACTTCCTTTTGTTTGTTTTAAACCTGCTGCGTATTAATTTCATTTGGTGATCCCTAGTTCTTGTGTTATGAGAAGGAGTAAATAACACTTCCTTATTTACTTTCTCCACACCAATCATGATTTTATAGACTTCTATCATATCCCCCCTTAATTGTCTCTTTTCCAAGGTGAAAAATCACAGTTTTATTAATCTCTCCTCATGTGGAAGCTGTTCTATGCCCCTACTCATTTTTGATGCCCTTTTCTGAACCTTTTCCAATTCCTGTACATCTTTTTTGAGATGTAAAGGAATCTGCATGCAGTATTCAGGATGTGGGCGTACCATGGATTTATCTAGAGGCAATATTATATTTTTGGTTTTATTATCTATCCCTTTCTTAATGATTCCCAACATTCTTTTAGCTTTTTTGATTGCCGCTGCACATTGAGTGGATGTTTTCAGAGAACCACCCACAATGACTCCAAGATCTCTTTCTTGAGTGGTAACAGCTAATTTGGACCCCATCATTTTATATGCGTAGTTGGGATTATGTGCAGTTCTACTGAGCAAAATGGTGTTGTGGGCGTCATGTCCGTTGTGTCTCAGTAGCCATGGCTACTTTCTTTTTATTTATAAATAAAAATATGCTTTCTTGAGCTGCAAGTTCAGCCTGGGCTCTGACAGTCAAGCTAGTTCTTGCCTGCTCTCGATTCATGATCAGTAATTAACGGTATATCTACCCTACAACGGGAGGCGTAATTTCCAGCTAGTTGCTTGCCTACAATCCCATCCAAAACCCTACATGTGTACTTGGGCAGCTAGCCTATCCCACTGCCATGGCTACACTGCTATTTTTAGTTCTCTAGCTTGATCAAAGACATGTATGTCTACCTGAGCTGGAAATTATACCTTCATCTCAGGTGTAGATATACCATAAGGGCTTGTATTTACTAGAAGTGCTACAGCGGCAGTGCTCCAGTGCTTCTGATGAAGACACACTATACTGAAGGGAGAGAGCTTTCCCGTTGGTGTAATAAAGCCACCTCTGCCAGAGAGCGTCTCCCACCGACATAGCACTGTCCACACCAGCGCTTAGGTCAGTGTAATTTATGTCGCTCAGTGGCATAGTTTATTCACACCCCTGAGCAACTTTAGTTATGCCCACATAAGCTGTATTGTAGACATAGCCAAATCCCACCCTCGCTGACTGTGCATCCTGCCAGGGTGCAGTGGGGGTTACTGTGCCAGTTGTGCTACCAGCATGTAGAGAGGGAGGCTATAAACAAGGATTAGATCAGCAGGCAGTGGGGTACCAAAGACATAAAGAACTTGCTTTCCAGATCTTCATTGCTGAAGATGAGTGAGAAGGAGAGTCCAGCTTAACTATCCCAGCCCTGCTGAAGCTGTGGGCTGGTAGTTGAGACCACTTGGCACATTTCTAGAGTCAGCAGAGCTGCAGGACATATAAACACATTGTTAGATTCTCTGTTTGAAATTCACTTCCTCCTTTACATACCTGCCAAGACCTGAGCTCAGGGTTCTGCCCAAATAAATTTGTTAGTCTGTAAGGTGCCACAAGGACTCGTTGTTTTTGCTGATACAGACTAACACGGCTACCACTCCGAAACCTGTCACCATGCTTAGGTCCCTGATTTCCTTTTGGTGCCAAAGCCCAAGAGTGGGGAAAAACCCCATAGGGTTCCTCTCTGGGAGTTTGCACTGCAGCCTTTCCTCCAAGGTGTTCATCCAGGCAGAGCTCACCGCTGGATGGTCTTCCCCTGCCCTGCTTTGAGTATTGCTCTCCCAGTCCCATCTCTTAGGAGCCCTGAGGCTGTGCAGTGCTTCCTTCCTCATGGTTGTGGAGGGAGTTAGCATTGCTTCTTGCAGCATTAATTGCCCTGGGGATGCCCCACTGGAAATCTGCCCAGTCCAATGGAGAATGGCTGCCCCCCACACTCCCTTATCTGTGCAGCTCCATCCATGTGGAGTTCACAGGCTCTGAGTCAGGGTGATGGTGGGAGTCTGCGCTTCCCAGTCTGCATGCACCCACTCTTTCTCCCTCATCATCAGCCTAGAGCAGGGGTCTCAAATACGTGGGCTGTGTGGCCCGCCAAGCTCCCCGTGTGCCCCCCCCGCCCCTCTGCTTACCTCCAGGCGAGGGGTGGGCAAACTACAGCCCGGCCCATGGGATTGCCCCCCATGGTGCCGCAAGCCCCGCGTGGCTCCCTTAAGCGGCTGGCAGCATGTCCCTTTCGGGCTGGAGGGGAGGGGCGAGGCAGAGGGCTCCTGCGTTGCCTCGCTTCAAGGTACCGCCCCCTGCAGCTCCTATTGGCTGGGAACAGGGAACCGCAGTCAAGGGGAGCTTCGTGGGAGGTACCTGGAGGAGTAGCAGCACGGAGCCCTGTGCCCACCCCCGCTCCCCCAAGGGCCGTGGTTCTGGCTGCTTCCTGGAGCGGCGCGGCACAGGGCCAGGAGCCTGCCCTGGCCCCGATGCACGCCACTGCTACCCCAGAGCTGCTCTAGGTAAGCGTCGCCGGGCTGGAGCTTGCACCCTGCACCCCAACTCCCTGCCCTGAGCCCCTTGTGGCACCCTGCACCCCAACTCCCTGTCCTGAGCCCCTTGTGGCACCCCGTACCCCTCCTGCACCCCAAATCCCTTCCCTGGGCCCCCTGCTACACCCCACACTCCTCCTGCACTCCCTGCCCTGAGCCACCTGCTGCACCCTGCACCCCAACACCCTGCCGCATCCCTCACCCCTCTTGCACCCCACACACCAACTCCGCCTTGAGCCCCCTGCTGCATAGAATCATAGAATATCAGGGTTGGAAGGGACCT
The DNA here is from genome assembly GCF_011386835.1 of Chrysemys picta bellii. Taxonomy (NCBI): domain Eukaryota; kingdom Metazoa; phylum Chordata; order Testudines; family Emydidae; genus Chrysemys; species Chrysemys picta. The sequence continues at coordinate 1,238,415 of NC_088815.1, read as the reverse complement.
CAAGAGGTCATCTAGTCCAACCCCCTGCTCAAAGCAGGACCAATTCCCAGCTAAATCATCCCAGCCAGGGCTTTGTCAAGCCGGGCCTTAAAAACCTCCAAGGAAGGAGACTCCACCACCTCCCTAGGTAACGCATTCCAGTGTTTCACCACCCTCCTAGTGAAATAGTTTTTCCTGATATCCAACCTGGACCTCCCCCACTGCAACTTGAGACCATTGCTCCTTGTTCTGTCATCTGCCACCACTGAGAACAGCTGAGCTCCATCCTCTTTGGAACCCCCCTTCAGGTAGTTGAAGGCTGCTATCAAATCCCCCCTCATTCTTCTCTTCTCCTCTCCTCATAAGTCATGTGCTCCAGACCCCTAATCATTTTTGTTGCCCTCTGCTGGACTCTTTCCAATTTTTCCACATCCTTCTTGTAGTGTGGGGCCCAAAACTGGACACAGTACTCCAGATGAGGCCTCACCAATGTCGAATAAAGGGGAACGATCACGTCCCTCAATCTGCTGGCAATGCCCCTACTTATACAGCCCAAAATGCCGTTAGCCTTCTTGGCAGCAAGAGCACACTGTTGACTCATATCCAGCTTCTCGTCCACTGTGACCCCTAGGTCCTTTTCTGCAGAACTGCTACCTAGCCATTCGGTCCCTAGTCTGTAGCAGTGCATGGGATTCTTCCGTCCTAAGTGCAGGACTCTGCACTTGTCCTTGTTGAACCTCATCAGGTTTTTTTTGGCCCAATCCTCTAATTTGTCTAGGTCCCTCTGTATCCGATCCCTACCCTCTAGTGTATCTACCACGCCTCCTAGTTTAGTGTCATCTGCAAACTTGCTGAGAGTGCAGTCCACACCATCCTCCAGATCATTAATAAAGATATTAAACAAAACCGGCCCCAGGACCGACCCTTGGGGCACTCCACTTGAAACCGGCTGCCAACTAGACATGGAGCCATTGATCACTACCTGTTAAGCCCGACGATCTAGCCAGCTTTCTATCCACCTTACAGTCCATTCATCCAGCCCATACTTCTTTAACTTGGCGGCAAGAATACTGTGGGAGACCGTATCAAAAGCTTTGCTAAAGTCAAGGAATAACACATCCACTGCTTTCCCCTCATCCACAGAGCCAGTTATCTCATCATAGAAGGCAATTAGGTTAGTCAGGCACGACTTCCCCTTCTTGAATCCATGCTGACTGTTCCTGATCACTTTCCTCTCCTCTAAATGTTTCATAATTGATTCCTTGAGGACCTGCTCCATGATTTTTCCAGGGACTGAGGTGAGGCTGACTAGCCTGTAGTTCCCCGGATCCTCCTTCTTCCCTTTTTTAAAGATGGGCACTACATTAGCCTTTTTCCAGTCATCTGGGACCTCCCCTGATCGCCATGAGTTTTCAAAAATAATGGCTAATGGCTCTGCAATCTCACCCGCCAACTCCTTTAGCACCCTCGGATGCAGCGCATCCGGCCCCATGGACTTGTGCACGTCCAGTTTTTCTAAATAGTCCCGAACCACTTCTTTCTCCACAGAGGGTTGGTCACCCTCTCCCCATGCTGTACTGCCCAGTGCAGCAATCTGGGAGCTGACCTTGTGCATGAAGACAGAGGCAAAAAAATCATTGAGTACATTAGCTTTTTCCACATCCTCGGTCACTAGGTTGCCTCCCTCATTCAGTAAGGGGCCCACACTTCCCTTGATTTTCTTCTTGTTGCTAACATACCTGAAGAAACCCTTCTTGTTACTCTTAACATCTCTTGCTAACTGCAACTCCAAGTGTGATTTGGCCTTCCTGATTTCACTCCTGCACACCTGAGCAATATTTTTATACTTCTCCCTGGTCATTTGTCCAATCTTCCACTTCTTATAAGCTTCTTTTTTGCGTTTAAGATCAGCAAGGATTTCACTGTTTAGCCAAGCTGGTCGCCTGCCATATTTACTATTCTTTCTACACATCGGGATGGTTTGTTCCTGCAACCTCAATAAGGATTCTTTAAATACAGCCAGCTCTGCACTCTGCACCACAACTCCCTGCCCTGAACCCCCGCCACACCCTGCACCCCTCCTGCACCCCCTGGTGGCAGGGAAGGGGCAGCATTGGGGTGGGGACTTCGGGGAAGGGGCGGGAAGAGGGGGTAGGGGCAGGGCCTCATGGAAGGGGTGGAGTGGGAGCGGGACCGGGGGTAGTGGGGGGTGTGTGTCAGTGATGCGGCCCTTGGGCCAATGCACTAGTCCTCATGTGGCCCTTGTGGTCATTCAAGTTTGAGACCCCTGGCCTAGAGCATGGGTTCTCAACCTTTTTCTTTCTGAGCCCCCCGTGTCATGGACTTATAGGACTTGTACTCTCTCTCAGCTACCCACAGTCCTTGGGAGGAAACTCCTTCAGTGCAACATCCCTTCTCGGGGGTCCACTCTCTCTCGGGGTTAAGCTGTAGGCTCCTCCGCCTCCTGGAACGGCACCTGTCTGAGCCCTCAATACTCCTGTCTCTCGCCCTGGGCCCAGTGGCGTAGCCAGGGTTGCTGCCGAGGAGGAGCGGCGGAGAAAAAAGGCACATGTCGTTCGGCGGCATTTCGGCGGCCCTGCACATGTGCCGAAATGCTGCCAAAAGACAGAGCGGCGCATGCGCAGGGCCACCAAAATTATTTTTATTTCAGCGGCCCTGCACATGCACCACTCCGTCCTTTGGTGGCATTTCAGTGGCCCTGCATGTGCACTGAAATGCCACCAAAAGATGGAGCGACGTGCCGCCGAAATCACGGGTGAGTGGAAAAGGTGCCACTTGGGGAATTCTGGGCTTGGGGGAGCAGATGCTCCCCCTGCTCCCCCCCATCTATGCTACTGCCTGGGCCCCCTCAGAGAGTCCACTCGCTGTGGACCCCCAGGGCCTCCACTCCCAGAGGGAATAATGCAACCCTGATCTCTAGACCGGAGTGACTCTCAGCCAGTGTAAAACAGAAGTGTTTATTGAGCATCTGAACCCAGCACAGGAAGCTCTCTGGGCCCTCAGGCCTAGCATCCCTCAATACAGTACATCTAGGTTTCTCCTGCATCCAAGTGAGCCCTGGCTGTTCTCTCCCCTCAGTCCAGCAGCCCCCTCCTTCCAGCCGATCATCCGATGTCATCTTCCCCAACAGCTCCTCCCCTGTCCTTTGTCTTCTGTCCCAGGTAAACAGGTCACTGGGGCCCTCTCTTCTCGGTCCTTTGTTCCCACTGGTTGGTCAGGTCACCGGGGTCCTCTCTCCTCAGCCTTTTGTCTTCCCCCTGGCCAGAACCGGCTGGCTGCCAAGCTGGGGTGGGCTTCTTAGTCACCAGTTGTTAGGGTTCCCCATCTCCAGGCTGTTGTCTGGGGGTCCCGGCTGCTAGGCGAGGTCACACTTGGTCCTCTGCAACAGCCCCTCTCCCACCACCTTGTTAAACATGCAGCACACAGGGAAACTGAGGTGCGCACACACACTATTCATGTAAAACACTACTAAAACCCTCAACTTTGTCACATCTCTCCCCCCTTCGAGTCTGAACTGAGCACGGTCACTCCAGCGTGTGACCTAGGGAAGTTCGGGTCCCCATCTCCGGGACAAAGCATCAGCTATAACATTTGTACTCCTCTTAACATGGACCACCCCTTATGATAAACCTGATGGATCGGATTCCACCTTAGGAGTTTGGCATTAGCCCCTTTAATCCGGTGCAGCCATGTTAGGGCGAGTGGTCAGTGTACACCATAAAGTGCTGCTCAAATAGATACAGCTGCAGCTTTTTAAGAGCCCATCACAGGGCCAGGCATTCCTTCTCTATGGTCGTGTGGTTCTGAGCTTCCTGCTCAGGTACACGATGGAGTGTCTCTCCCCCTTCGCATCGGCCTGCATCAGCGCTGCGCCCAGCCCTGTGTCTGAGGCCTCAGTGAACACCATAAAGGGTTTGTCCAAGTCTGGGTTTACCGGCCCCAGCCCCTGGGTTACAGCCTCCTTCAGCACGCAGAGCGCCCCCCTGGCGTTACTCAGTCCAAACCACCTTGTCTGGTTTGTCCAACTTACCAATCTTCGTAATGGGAGATAAAGTGGGGTACAAACCTTCAGCAGTACCCTGCCATCCCTTTAGAGGCTTGGGTCTGTTTCTTGGTTTGAGGAATGGGCCAATCTCTGGTTACCTTCACCCTTGGCTGGCTCTGGCTTTAGGCAGCCGCTTCCCACCTTGTGGCCCAGGTACGACACCTCTGCCATCCTCATCTTACCCTTTCCAGCCTCTTATCATCTGTCCTGCATCCTGGAGGCGTCCCAGCCCCCTCTTCACTGGGACACATGGTTCTCCCAGGTCGGGCTGAAGACACAGATATTATTAATGTATGCCAGGCACAGTCCTCCACCCCTCTCAGTAACTGTTCCCCCAGGCACTGGGAAGTGGCAGGTGCCCCCTTGAGGCTGAAAGATAGGACCAGGAATTCAGAGCCCTATAGGGCTGATGGGAGCAGATTTCAACCTGGCAACTGGATCCAAAGATACCTGCCAGTAGATCCTGGTGAGATTAACAGTAGTGAGGTAACACCCCGCTTCCCCCCTCCCCCCCCCCACACCTTGTCTAGGATTTTGTCAGTCCTTGGCATGGGGCAGGCATCGAACATGGTGACGGCATTGAGCTTTCAATAGGGCACACCGGGTCTGATCAACTCATCTTACTTGGGGTCCAGCCCCATGGGTGACTCCAAGGGGCTGGAGGATGGCTGGATTACCCCTAACGCCAGCATGTCGCTGTTTTCCCAGTGACTGTGAACAGGGAACACCTCCCCTCTCCCCAGGAAGAGCTAGATTAGTGAGCCCAGGCCAGCTGGCATCCAGCTGCGGGTACGAACACAGCCGCTCTGATCTCAGCCGGCAGGCAGGGGTTAGCTTGTCTGAGAGGGGAAGTTATTCCAGCAGGAGGTCGGCTCCTGGCTTAGGAGAGAGATTCACTTTCCCCTTCTCCTTCCCCTGCCCCCATACACAGACGCACCAAGTCTCACCTCTGAGAGGTCGCTGGGTGACTCCCCTTCCGAGTCCCCCAGCGTGGGTCTCTCTTCTCCACCCTATCTATGTCCATAACCTCAAGTCTGCCAGTGTACCTGCACTTTGCAGGGCTTTGAGCTTCTGAGGGCAGATGTCCTACAGCTGCCCCAATCCAACCAGATTATTCACGTCCTCTGCGGGAGTGACCCCGCACTGTTTCCCCCCTTGCAGAGAGATTCGCCCAGCAAAATGGTGACCTCCTTGTACGTGATGCCCAGGGTTTCTTGTACACCCTGGAATCTTTTCCTGTCTGCCTCAAACTTAAGCGGCAAAGCCTGTTTGAATGTTCATAGTCCCTAGTCTCTGCACTGTCCATTTGGCTGAACACCCCTATGGCCTTGGGACAAAGCAGTGGGGTGAGACAGCTGTGCCTGTCCGCTGGGTCAGCCTGGTTCAAATCACCAGCCTTCTCCCAGGCAGTGAGGTCAGCATCCATATCCCTTCCCCATTACACCGGAGCACACTTTGGAATCTAGGCTTCCTGCCAAATTGGCATCTTGGGGTCCTTCCCCACTTACCCCACAGCAGGTCCTCTTGGTCTGCCTCTCCTCCAACTCCAGCTCATGTTTTCACTGCTCCGAGCAGTCAGCTAGCCTCCACTCCCCCAGCGACAGCTCCTTCACTCTCAGCACCAGTTCCCATCTCTTCACATCCACTGGGGGGAACCCAGGTTGGGAAGCCCCCCTCCTGGCTGGGGAACTGGGTCGGTCCGGTGGACCCTCTGCCACTACCCCAACTGTCCCCAGCTACGCCCAGGCTCTCCGGGCATCTTGGAAGCCCCCCTGGGATCTGGAACTTGCTCCTCGGACTGGTCACTCTCTACCAGCCACGCAATCGGCAGCTCCTGGGTGAGCCTGCGAACGCTCAGCCCTCTCTCCCTGCACAGACGTGTAAGGTTGCTTGTAGGGAGCTGGTTCTAGGCCATTTCCTTGCTGGTTCCTTCAATTCCCTTGTTTTATTGCTGGCAGCCACTCACTGCAAAGCGCCTTCGCTCGCAGCCAACCGTCTACAGCAGGGGTGGCCAACCTGAGCCTGAGAAGGAGCCAGAATTTATCAATGTACGTTGCCAAAGAGCCACAGGAATATGTCAGCAGGCCCCCATCAGCTCTCCCACTCACTGGCAGCCCCGCCGATCAGCACCTTCCCCTCCCTCCCCGCACATCCCGCTCAGCTGTTTCGTGGCATGCAGGAGGCTCGGGGTGTGGGGGCAGGGCACTGGGCGGAGTGGGGGCAGGGGTTGAGCAGCAAGCACCCCCTGGCACATTGGAAAGTTGGCGCCTGTAGCTCCAACCCCGGAGTCAGTGCCTATACAAGGAGCACCATATTAACTTCTGAAGAGCCGCATGTGGCTCCGGAGCCACAGGTTGGCCACCCCTGGTCTACAGGGTGCATCCACCAGTCATCCTCTGCTACCATGTTGTCATGGACTCACAGGACTCATTCTCTCTCCCGCCTCTGTACGGTCCCTGGCAGAAACCCCCTTCAGTGCGACAGCCCTTTTCGGGGGTCCACTCTCTCTCAGGCTTTCCATTCCCCTCTGCCTCCTGGAACCGCACCTCTCTGAGCCCTCAGCACAACTGTCTCTCGCCATGGGCCCCCTCAAGGAGTCCACTTGGTTTGGACCCCCGGGGCCTCCACTCCCAAAGGAAATGATGCAACTCTGATCTCTAGACTGGAGTGACTCTCAGGCAGCGTAAAACAGGAGGGTTTATTGAGCATCTGAACCCAGCACAGGAAACTGTCCTGGCCCTCAGGCCTAGCATCCCTCAGCACAGTACATCTAGGTCTCTCCTGCATCCAGGTGGGCTCTGGCTGTTCTCTCCCCTCAGTCCAGCAGCCCCCTCCTTCCAGACGATCAACCTATATCAGTGGTGGGCAACCTGTGGCCCCTGTGCTGTATGCGGCACATCAGGGTACAGGTCTGTCGCATCTTACGCGCATTTAACATGCGCGATTTTAGCTTTACGTGGTCGGCAAAAACAAAAACAAAAAAAAGAGAAAAATAATGATTTTTAATACTGTACCTGTAGTGCGGGCGATTCCGCCCGCCATTGAACTCAATGTAATGTTGACTATACGCGGTTTTCACTTTACGTGCTAACCGCGGAACGGAACCCCCGCGTAAGATGAGACAGACCTGTAATCTGATTGCGGGCCGCAAGACATTTTGCTGACGTTGACTGTCCGCAGGCGCAGCCCCCTGCAGTTCCCAGTGGCTACGGTTCGCGGTTCCTGGCCAATGGGAGCTGCGGGAAGCGATGGGCCGCAGGGATGTCTAACGCCAGCCCTGCTTCGCGAACCTCCTGAAGCCAGCTCTTGGATCCCCAGGGGATGGCAGACCCCCGGTTGAGAACTGCTGGCATAGGAGGAGCAGTCCTGCACTGTTGGTGCAGATTCCCTCCTTGCTTAGGTGCTTGTGTTGTCACGAGCCGTCGAGGTGCCGAGGAAGCAGAGTCCTAGACTCTGGCTTTGGCAGCTAAAGAGGCTTTCCATTCCCTGTTAAAGACCCCACAAGAGTGAGGTAGCTCTAGTTAGCCCAAACAGAGCCACCTCAGAGCATGGGAACAGCAGGGTGCAGAGGGGCTGGCCCTGCTGTCCTTACCCAGGACAAACTCCCTTTGAGCACATGGAATTCTAGGGGGACAGACCCTTAGATACAGACAGCACAAGGAAGCTTGTTGAGTGCTCACTGCTCAAGCCCCCACCCACACAAATTCCAGAGGTCTCTCTGCTAATACAAACCCTCTCCCTGTCTCAAACACCTCTCAGCATGGATCTCAAAGTGATTCCTTCATTAAATCTTACCATGCCCTGTGGGGCTGGCTGCCACAGTCACCACGCCTGCTGCACCCTGGGATTTGGCTTGCAAAGTCAACCCCACTGTACAAGAGGGGAAATGGAGGCACAGAAAGGTGAAGTGACAGGGTAAAGGATACACAGTGAGTCAGTGGCAGAGCCCAGCTGTTCTCAGCCCCAGTACCATCTTCAAAAAATTAGATAATGCTGTATCTTATTGTGAAGAAGCATGAAAACTGCTTGGCTTTTGAAGCAATGCTGTGGTCCCTACGGGGTATTACTGAGTCAGTGGTGTGGGCACTGGGTATTATAGATTCCAAAGCCAGAAGGGACCATTGTGGTCATCTAGTCTGACCTCCTGTATAACACAGGCCAGAGAACTGCCCCAGAATCCCTAAAAACATTCAATCTTGATGGAGAATCCACCATGACTCTTGGTAAATTATCCTCACTGTTAAAAAAATGTACGCCTTATTTCCAGTCTGAATTTGTCTAGCTTCAACTTCCAGCCATTGGATTGTGTTAGACCAGTGGTTTTCAACCTTTTTTTCATTGTGGGCCCCTAAAAAATTTCAAATGGAGGTGCGAACTCCTTTGGAAATCTTAGTGGACCCCCAGGGGTTTGCAGACAACAGGTTGAAAATCACAGTGTTAGACCTTTCTCTGCTAGATTGAAGACCCATTATCAAATGTTTGTTCCCATGTTGTGTGGATGTAACTTGCTCAGTGAAAATAGAACAGGAGTACTTGTGGCACCTTAGAGACTAACAAATTTATTTGAGCATAAGCTTTCATGGGCTACATCCCACTTCTTCGGATGCATAGAATGGAACATATACTATGACAGACCCAGACCAGTGGGTTACAGGAGTCTGGTAGAGGGCAAATATACTGGTCACTGGATGAGTAGTTTTCTGTTCCCTGAGTGACCAGAACAGGGGCTGCACTAGAGTAATCAGGAACCTGCTAGAACCAGTTAAGGCAGGCGGGCTAATTAGGACACCTGGAGCCAATTAAGAAGAAGCTGCTAGAATCAATTAAGGCAGGCTAATCAGGGCACCTGGGTTTTAAAAAGGAGCTCACTTCAGTTTGTGGTAGGAGTGTAAGGAGCTGAGAGGGTGTGTTGCTGGAGGACTGAGGAGCACAAGCGTTATCAGGAGGAAGGTCCTGTGGTGAGAATAAGGAAGGTGTTTGGAGGAGGCTATGGAGAAGTATCCCAGGGAGTTGTAGCTGTCATGCAGCTGTTACAGGAGGCACGATAGACAGCTGCAGTCCACAGGGCCCTGGGCTGGAACCCGGAGTAGAGGGTGGGCCTGGGTTCCTCCCAATTGACCTGGACTGTGGGTTCTCCCAGAGGGGAAGGTTTCTGGGCTGTTTCCCAACCCACATGGTGAATCTGTGAGGCAAGAAAATCTGCCAATAAGCGCAGGACCCACCAAGATAGAGGAGGAACTTTGTCACAGCGCGCGCACACACACACACACACCCACCCACCCACCCACCATGAACAGGTGGGAGTTGTCTTACCAACTCTGAGAGGCCAATTAAGTAAGAGGAAAAAAAAACTTTTGAAGTGATAATCAAGATAGCCCAGTACAGACAGGTTGATAAGAAGTGTGAGAGTACTTACATGGGGAGATAGATTCAATGTTTGTAATGGCTCAGCCATTCCCACTCTTTATTCAAACCTACATTGATTGTGTCTAATTTGCATATCAATTCGAGTTCAGCAGTTTCTCGTTGGAGTCTGTTTTTGAAGCTTTTCTGTTGTAAAATAGCCACCCGCAGGTCTGTCATTGAATGACCAGACAGGTTAAAGTGTTCTCCCACTCCCATATGTTCCATTCTATGCATCCGAAGAAGTGGGATGTAGCCCATGAAATCTTATGCGCAAATAAATTTGTTAGTCTCTAAGGTGCCACAAGTACTCCTGTTCTTTTTGCGGATACAGACTAACATGGCTGCTACTCTGAAATCAGTGAAAATAGACTCTTCAGAGAATAAGATGCCAGCCTCTAACAAACATCTACTGAACAGGGGGAAAATGCAGTTCTCCAGTGGCTTAGAATTTGGTGAAACTGGGTTGCATATTCACAGGGCAGCAAAAGGCACCTCTCTGATACCAAGGCCACCCCTTGACAAATGTCAAGCCCCTGCTGTAATACATGGAGGAGCTAGAGCTTCTCAGTGAGACAGTTGTAAATATATATATTTTTTATCATGAGCGTGTTCTAGAAAATGGTTGAACCATTTTAGCTGTCTCTTTCCAAAAGCATTGACCCTGAGGCAGATACCCACTATGGGAAATTTTAGCTTGAATTTTAAAGTTTGGCAAAGTTATAAGCAACTGAAAACAGGGTCTCATAATGGAAAGTGCTGGGCAACTTTATACATGTCATGACTAGCTCTGCCTATAACACCTATTACAAAAAATGTCGTTTCCTTCTGGAAACAGCACTGGCATTTTAAAATGACTTTCTATGTTTCTCCCAAGGTGTCTGTGCTCTGGAGATCCAGCGCTAACCACACACAACTGTCCTATATTAAAACAATTTTTGCAGATATAATTTGTAATAAAAAGGGACATGTTTTTATTATAACCACACACTTTTGCTCATGCAAAAAATCTCATTGGCTTAAAGTTCCTAGCTATAGTAGCATCCATGGTACAGCCTCAATTCTAATGAATATGGAAAGGGTTCTTTATTGAGACTACTGGACAAAAGCAGACGCTGTAGTTCTCTTGGGATCCCCAATCTCTGTGCTGCTTAGTTCTACAGTACCACATACGGTCTCTCCAGGGCCTAGAGTTCTGTCAGAAGTGCAGTGTGTCAGCAGTCACTGGTTTCCAGCAGGGTACATTGGGGCACAGATTGGCCTGTCATACTACAGCACCTTTTCCATGCAGGTGTAACGCCAACAGACCCTGGTGGTCGGCAGGTGGGAACGGGCCGCTGGAGCTTAGTGCATGAGCCTCTACTGCATGAGCTAAAAGACATAGGGCTGTTAGCTAAGGCTGTAGAGCAGACTCGGCTAGCTAGTGCTCTCTCTCTCACCTCTCCCCCCCACCACTAGATTGGACAGAACCCCACACCCAGAAGGTGTGTGAGTTACACTGGCTCATGCATGAATTGACCTATCCGCCTGTGACTCATGACTGATCCTAGTGCCCACACCTGCTGTAGAAACTCAAGCCAGGGACCTTCCTTTTATTAATTTGGATAGCCAGTTCAAGTATATCCTGAATCGCCTATGACCAACATCACGGACAGCTGTAGCTTTGAAGCTCTGTGCATGGCTTCCTGCTGCTTTGCAGGAGGAGGTGACATTCCCCCGATATTCTGATGCAACACAATGTGCAAATTACAGGGCTCTGGTTATAGCCATTCCCATTGGTAACATGGTGTCTGGAAAACTAATCTGACCTGACAGAAGTGCTAGCTCTGTTGTTTGGCTTTAAAAAAAAAAATGTGTATGTGAGAACATACTGTTTGCTACAGTGACCCAATGGAATTTCTGGCAACAGCCAGGCAAGAGGGCTGGCCAAGTTTCCCTTGCTCTGACAATATACAATAACTCCTCACTTAATGTTGTAGTTATGTTCCTGAAAAATGTGACTTTAAGCAAAATGATGTTAAAGTGAATCCAATTTCCCCATAAGAATTAATGTAAAGGGGAGATGGAGGAGACAGCTGAACTGCTGGCAATTGATAGCCTGCTGGGCAGCTGCCGCACAGGGAATTTAGGGGACCGGGGAGCTGCCGGTCCACCCTAGTTCCAACCCCCCCCCAGCTAGCTCCAAGGGGCTGCTCATTCTGCAAGCAGTGGACAAAGCAGGCGTCTGCCAAACAAGGTTATAAGGGAGCATTGCTCAACTTTAAATGAGCATGTTCTCTAATTGATCAGCGATGAAACAACATTAACCGGGACGACTTTAAGTGAGGAGTTATTGTATCTCAATCAAGATTTGCATCAGTTTTGGTATCCCAGTCCTCCCTGCAGTTCTCCAGCTCAGCAAGAGCGCTAAGCTTTAGTCCTGAACTCCACACCATTCTACCAGGCCGTCTCAGCCTTCATTCACAGTAGATGCTTTATTCCTTGCCTTTGAGTAATTCTACTGAAGTTGGTGGTGTCACTCCAGATTTAGAATGAATTAGAATTAATGGAGATATCCTATCTCCTAGAGCTGGAAGGGACCTTGAAAGGTCATCGAGTCCAGCCCCCTGCCTTCATTAGCAGGACCAAGTACTGATTTTTGCCGCATATCCCCAAGTGGCCCCCTCAAGGATTGAACTCACAACCCTGGGTTTAGCAGGCCAATGCTCAAACCACTGAGCTATCCCTCCCACCCACCTTTTTTTAAAAGGGGCACGCGGGGTATTAAGGGGCACCTTACGTGGTCCGAGGCCGACTGCCCCACCTCTCCATGGGGTTCTGCTGCAGCCTTCACCACAAGCCACTCCGCTCCGCCACCCGTCCCGTGAGCCACTCCAGCTGTCCTGCAAACTGCTCCGTTCTGCTGTCCCGCTCGCCGCTCCAGCCTGCAAACTGTCCCGCAAACTGCTCTGCTCACCCGTCCCGTGGGCCGCACCAACTGTCCCGTAAACTGCTCAGCTCTGCTCTGCTCTGCTAGCCACTTAGCAATAAATCTTCAGGCTCCCCCACTAGTTAACACAGCACTCAGTGATCTCAGCTCATAGTGATTTCAGCTTGTAGTAGGGGAGCCCCAGTGCTGGTGCACTATTGGCCCAAAGTGAATTCAGCATAGCCACCTGTAATTAGACTCTTAATGGAATCAAAATTAGCTCTGTTATTCAACAGTGGAGAGAGGAGGTGGTGCAATTGGTGTTTCAGGCCCTCAAAAGGGCCCATACCATCAGGCACAAATACCTGTTCCCAGCCTCTCTCAATTTATGACTGAGATCAAAATCTGGCCTTTTGTATTGTTGAGGGGCCTTGGTCAGAGACCTCACATTGCTTAAGAAGAGTTTTGTATTCAGTGATTTCATATGCCTGGATGGACATGTGTTACTTTTGCCAGCATGGCAGTACTATCAGTAGCATTCAGGATGTCCTCAAGAAAAAGTCAGTGTCCTCTCTGATTGGTTAGATGCCTTGTGTCCTTCCTCTAGGACTGACTCTGAGGGTGTTTGTTGTATGATCTTGTGGTGGATATAGCTGTTGCCTTGGCAAGTTGCTAGATCATTTCTACTTGGGAATCTAGCATTCTTTCCCGCTTGTAATGGGGGTAACTTTGTCATTCTTGTTGTAGTATTTTTTTCTGTTCTAGTTTCTTGTCATTGTAACTTCTTTATAACTACTTCAGGGCTCAGGAAGTTTGTTAGGTGTTGGCAGTAAGGTTTTTGTGCTTCTCCCGCAAGTCTCTGAACTGATGATCCTTATAAAGGATTGTGAAGTGTGTTTGAATATTCCGATAATCCTAGGTAAGGATAAACTTAATTTATCCAAGGGAAATCAAGTTCTTTCCTGCTTGTTCTGACTTTTCTGCCAACTCATTGACACGATCTAGTTGGATATGTTATCTTGATGGCATCATTCACGCATGGCCAGATTCAAAGGGAATTGCTGAAGTGGGCCCCTCATGAATTGTGGTCTATATCTGTTACTAACTAATCTGGAGTCCCATGGCGAGCAAAGGTTGCAATGTGTTGGTGTGTTGCTACTTGATATGTTGTGTAACAGCTGAATTTTGTTTTTAAATTGAGTAGTAATCAAATAATCAGAGGTACTCTTTCCTGTTTCATTCATAGATTTTAGGGACGGAAGTGACCATCTTGTCTGGTCTCCTGCATAACACAGATAATAGAATTGCACCCACTGATTCTTGCATCAAGCCCAATAACTTATTTCAGAGTAGCAGCCGTGTTAGTCTGTATCCGCAAAAAGAAGAACAGGAGTTATTATTAGAGCATAAGCTTCCGAAGAAGTGGGCTGTAGTCCACGAAAGCTTATGCTCTAATAAATTTGTTAGTCTCTAAGGTGCCACAAGTACTCCTGTTCTTCTTTTTGCCAATAACTTATGTTGAACTGGAGGATATCTTTTAGAAAGAGACATCCAAACTAGATTTAAAGATTTCAAGTTACAGAGAATTCATGTCATCCTTAGATAGGTTGTACCAATGGTTAGTTATCCTCACTGTTAAAATTTTGTACCTTATTTCTGGTTTGAATTTATCTAGCTTCAACTGACTTCCACCAAATCTTGTTTTGCTTTTACAAGATTATAGAGCCCTCTACTATCAGAAATCTTCTCCCCACGTAGGTACTTATAGATTGTGATCAAGTCACCTCTATTCTTTTCTTCGATAAACTGAATAGACTAAGCCTCTCTGTAAGGCATGTTTTCCAATCCTTGAATAGTTGTTGTAGCTTTCCTCTGAATCGTCACCAATTTTTCATTGTCCTTTTTGAATTGCAAACACTAGACCTGGACACAGAATTCAGTTATAGTGTCAAATTTATCTGCACAAACCTTGTTCCAGTGTCAAGAATCACATGAGGTTTCCTTGATCCTCTTGCATTCTGCTTCCAGGATTTATTGCAGAATTTCAATCCGTGCTTGGCATGGAATAGAACATCTCGGTGTTTGTACCCAGAAGTGCATTGTGCATTATGATTAGCATTTCCAGCCTCATGCTGTGTGACTTTATGACACAATATCTTTTGTGCAGAGTCCCATTATGTGCAGCAGTTTCATCTCATAATCTCAATAAGTTTTTACCCTTGGAAGTCCCTGGCCTTTTTTCATTGGCCATTCACTTAGAATTATGCACTCAAACTACTGTAAAAGTGAGTTAGTTTGTTTTTCTTGTGTGAGTTTGTGAAAATTTGCTTCAGCCATGGGTAGTACGTGTCATATTTACTTCAGACTCGTCTTTCTGTAGCGCCTCCACTTCACTAGTTGTAGGAACTCTGCCATAAGAGGCTCCCTACTGGGGCTCTGTTTCACACTTAATGAGTACTTTTGCAGTCTCATGATCATTTTCTGAAGTCTAGGCAGTCTTTTGCACAATGGTGCAAAATGTGGCTTCCAAAGTTTTAGGATCTGTTTGTACCTTGGCCATTTTCTTCCTGTGCACAGAGGTGCCCACTATGTCCTGTAGCACACAGCAAAAGGCAAATGGCAAATCTCTAAAGAGTAAATAAGTCAAGTCCTTACATATTTGTATCTAAGTTACTTGTATGGCACTCTCTACATCGCTCTGCAAACCTTATGTAATTACTCTCTAGCTGTAGAAATATCAGTTGCTGTTACTGCCTGAGTGTGACGGTGCTGCCCGTGGGAGCCAGCTGAGGTCACTCAATTAGGGTGAACTGCAAACAAGACAGGGCAGACAAACCCCAAACACTGATGGATATTCCAATACTTAGGTATCAGAGGGGTAGCCGTGTTAGTCTGAATCTGTAAAAAGCAACAGAGGGTCCTGTGGCACCTTTGAGACTAACAAACTGTTAGTCTCAAAGGTGCCACAGGACCCTTTGTCCAATACTTAGATTTACCAAGCCAGCACAAAACAGCTTCTATGGTACCTCACTGGTTACACAGAAGTCCAAACAATGCAGGTCCCTTAAAGTACCCAGCCTCAGGCCTCCATCCAGACACACATGTCAGATATGATGCTGATTACTGAAAATCTTATCTCATCATATAAAAGAAAAGGTTCTTCCAATCCCAAAGGATCAGCCACATACCCAGGTTCAATTATAACTTAGATCTTACCCAAAATACACACTTATAGCCAATTCTTATTAACTAAACTAAAATTTATTAAAAAAGAAAAGAGAGAGAGTGTTGGTTAAAAGATCAATATACATACCGACTTGAATTCAATTCTTGAGGTTCAGATACATAGCAGAGATGAGCTTGTAGTTTCCAAAAGTCCTTTTAGATATAGTCCAGAGGTTATAGTCCAATGTCCATATTCAGGGTGGCTCCAGTCAATGACGGGATCTCAATCCTTATGGCTTAAGGTTTCCCCCTCTTGAAACCCAAAGCAGATCTGAGATGCAGAAGGTTCGTGTCCCAGGGTTCTTATACATTTCCAGCTGCCTTTTGGCCTGAAAAAACAATAGGCTTAACTCTCCTTCTGCCAAACATCCTGGCAATTAGCACAGGGTAATCTATCCATTAAACAGTTCAGATACAGGTTACCACAACCTTCAAAGAGACATATAAACAATAATACTGTTTCACTCAAGTGTCTTCCTAAATGTTAATACTCCTTTTTTGATCTTTGAATCAAAGCTATAGCAATAGACAAGACTTGTTTGCTTACATCCCAAGACGTGAGCAAACACCTACCCTTCTACCTGTAACAATGCAGACTTGCATTTCAAAGCTCTGTTCATTTACATATCTTCCTAACTAGTCTCTAAAGTTCGGCCCTGGGTCAGGTCAGTCTGTGAGTTAATTAACTCTTTCTGGCCCTGTCATCTTTCAATGAGAGATTATATTACACTCATAATATCACACTGGGATAGTCTCTTTCTTCCCCTTTGGCACTATCAACAGTTTGATGTTGCCATCCACTCCCCCATGCCAGCCACCTTAGCAGTCCTTTCTGCTACTGTCCTGCAGAGTAATTCCCATTGCCTGCAGCAGCTGTCACCTCTCATTACCCAACAGCCAATTAACTGTGGCTGGACTTCACCAGCAAGCAGCTCTGACTGTGTCTGTATCCATGGATAACGGTTTGGCTTCTCATGCTGTGCCAGGTCAGGAACAAAGTCAAAATCATTGAGATCTGGCAGCTCACCAGAAAAATATGTGCTGGCCCTGGTACACTGCCCAAATTGAAAACCAGCATCTCCCACAAGAAGAGAAGGACTGCCAAAGTCTGGCTGTGGGTTAATGTTCCCCATGCCAAGGCCAGCAGACAATTGCAGGCACAAAAGGGAACAAACAAGCAGTCTTGGATTCAGTGATTTTATGGGATTGTTTGGTCTTTTCCACTGCTGATTGTACCCTATTTCCTGGGCACTTCTGTATAAGTCAGATCCCCCCCCCCCCCCCAACTGTGTCTGTGTCACCCATTTGGTCTGTCCTCAGTCTCTCCACAGCAGGACGATGAGGCCATCCGACCTAGAGCACACAGTAGAGGTGCTGCTCTGTGTGGAGGCCTTCTGGGTGTTCTCCCCGCCCAGGCACTGTGGGATAGCTGCCTGGGTTTGCCCAGTTGACACTGATACACTCAGGCAATGTGGTAGCTGCACAAACATTGCTTTGTGGTTCACACATGGCCAGGTGGTGAACAAAGCTGCTATGTGGCCATAACTCTATTGTGTTTGTTGTTACTGGTGAGATGAGCGTGTTACGAGCTGGCTTTCCTGGTAGCGTAAATCAGACCTCAGGACATGGCCAAACCCAGAACCTTTGATCCAAATGAAATCCCAAACCTTGGTGGGTTGGATACGATGGAGCCTGGATCTTTCTTGGCAAATCTGGGGCTTCAGGGACAGTTTCCCGAGTAGGGGGTTTCCCTGCCCAGCCCCTCTTATGGAAGATGACAAACTAGCTTCTGATCTGTTGTACCCCAAATGCCTAGACTCCAGATTCTAGTCACTCTGGTCCTGTTGGGGCAGAGGAGGACACGCTGAGCCCAGGCTTGCCCATGAGGCTCTAAACAGTCACATGGACTTAGAGCAGCTCTGAATGGTGATGGCTGTGTGCTGTCAAGAGAAGCAGCTCAAACTGGCTCCTAGCTCATTAGAGAAACTGAGCCAAAGGGGAGGTCTGTTCGCAGCACTAGTGCTATCAGGCCACCTCCGCTGTGAGCTCTCTGATCTACATTCAGTGATTGCTCCTGACCTAGAAGAAGTTAGAAGCAACCCCATAGGAAACTCACAGCTCATGCCCTGGAGCTCTCGGGACACCAGTAGGCAGCCATGCTAGGGAGCCAGGTGTGTGTCAGACTCAGAATCTGCCCAGCCAGCTGGAAAATTGCACTGCTTTTCTCAGAGTGAGCTTGCATTGGGCTGGAAGTGCTTAGGAAGGGGACCTTGAGAACAGCCCAGGCGCTGCCCCAGCCCTGTAAATTGTCACATGTGCCCACTGACTCTCACTCCCAACCATGCGGCCTGTCTCTCTTTGGCATAGACTGACACAGAGAAAGGAGTCCTCTGCTAACAGCGCTAACTTCCCCTCCACCGTCCCCATCCCTCCAGTGACTCACCAGGGTGAGCAGGGGTGTACAGGCTCCATAGCTCATTCGGTCCGTGCCCTTTCTATTGAGGTGTTTGTGAGTTGACATCTGTCCCACTAGGAACTGGACTGAGACCCACTCACTCATTTCAAATTGGTCCCCAAAGAACTCCCCGATGGCAGCAGTGATCCCGAACATGGGGTGGATTGGAGCTGGATTCTGTGTCTTCATTCCAGACCAATGAGCTCACACCCCATCCCTGAGAACAGAGCAGCCAAGTGACAGCGAAGAAGATGTTAATGTGGAAGCAGCCACCACGGCAAGGCATGGAGGAGCAGCCATGTCAGGTGGAGCTGCCCAGCCGCAGTGTGTGGAAGGCTGCCAAGTTACATTTAAATTGGCTGTTCAAAACGTGCATGAAGAGTTAAAGCTCTCCCAGCCTGTCTCATCCCCACTCAGCCCTTGGATGGTTATGGGGGTGAATCCCGGGGCATGCAGGGTACACAAACTGCAATGGGTAAACACCAGGATGATGCTAATGTCTTGAATTCCAGGTTTCAGACATGGAGACTCCCCCAGCACTTAGGCTCAGGGCAGGACTGGGTCTGAGACTTCTCATATTCCTAGTGTCCCATCTCCAGCCCACTGACTCCTGCCAAGATGGAAGAGCTAATCGAAGAGGGCACAGATGCATGGCATGGAGTGGGGCTGATTCTTGGGGATGCATGAGGAAAGGGGAGCAGATCTGTGGTTTGGTACATGTGCCATGGAAATCCCAGTTGTGTTGAGACCAGGTGGCTAATGAGACTTCGAGTGTGAAAAACCTAGCCCAGATGGATGAACCTGTCACCACTGACCCTTCCTTGTCTCTTCAAATGCACCCACCTTTCAGGTCTCTGGCCTCAAGCCAGCACTTGTCTGGGGGTGGGATCACGCAGTTCTTCCCCGCTGCTAACCATGATTTCATCAGCAGGCCTAGGCTCAGCCCTTGTATTTCAGTTCCTCTGGAGCAATGACAGTGGTAGGCAATGACCAGACAGCCTCCTTAAAGCAGAATATTGTTTTACTTAGAATCAAAGTATTTCAGAGAGAACAGATCTTAATACAGTGACCAGCCTATCCATATGCCTGTCTGTCCCTGAGAAAAGAACAGGAGTACTTGTGGCACCTTAGAGACTAACGAATTTATTAGAGCATAAGCTTTCGTGGACTACAGCCCACTTCTTCGGATGCATATAGAGTGAAACATATATTGAGGAGCTATATATACACACATACAGAGAGCATGAACAGGTGGGAGTTGTCTTACCAACTCTGAGAGGCCAATTAAGTAAGAGAAAAAAACTTTTGAAGTGATAATCAAGATAGCCCAGTACAGACAGTTTGATAAGAAGTGTGAGAATACTTACAAGGGGAGATAGATTCAATGTTTGTAATGGCTCAGCCATTCCCAGTCCTTATTCAATCCTGAGTTGATTGTATCTAGTTTGCATATCAATTCCAGCTCAGCAGTCTCTCCTTGGAGTCTGTTTTTGAAGTTTTTCTGTTGTTTTTTTCTCTTACTTAATTGGCCTCTCAGAGTTGGTAAGACAACTCCCAGCTGTTCATGCTCTCTGTATGTGTGTATATATATCTCCTCAATATTTATTCCACTCTATATGCATCCGAAGAAGTGGGCTGTAGTCCACGAAAGCTTATGCTCTAATAAATTCGTTAGTCTCTAAGGTGCCACAAGTACTCCTGTTCTTTTTGCGGATACAGACTAACACGGCTGCTACTCTGAAATCTGTCCCTGAGGTTTCTCATTCCCTGGTTGCTGGGGAGGCCCCAGCTGCTGTCAGATGCTCCTGCAAACTGTCTCATCTCCATATCTCAGGCCTGGTCCACACTAACCCCCCATTTCGAACTAAGATACGCAACTTCAGCTACGTGAATAACGTAGCTGAAGTCGAAGTACCTTAGTTCAAACTTACCGCAGGTCCAGATGCGGCAGGCAGGCTCCCCCGTTGATGCCGCTTACTTCTCTCGCCGAGCAGGAGTACTGGCGTCGACGGCGAGCACTTCCGGGATCGATCCCAGAAGATCGATTGCTTACTGCCGGACCCGGAGGTAAGTATAGACCTACCCTCAGTCTATTCTACAAGGAACAGCTCACTCACACTCCACCCCAAGAGTCCTTTTAGCTGGTTAGTGTCCCTTTGATCTCTAGGTTCCCAGCCTTGGCAAACAGCTGTATGACTACTGGCTGGAGCCTTGGAATAGCATCTTCATTACTAATAGTATCAAGGGGTAGCCGTGTTAGTCTGTATCCACAAAAACAACAACGGAGTCCGGTGGCACCTTAAAGACTAACATTTATTTATAAGCTTTCGTGGGTAAAAAAACATCCGAAGAAGTGTTTTTTTACCCACGAAAGCTTATGCCCAAATAAATCTGTTAGTCTTTAAGGTGCCACCGGACTCCTTGTTGTTTTCATGGCTAATAGCTCCACCATTGTCTTGGAATTGCCCCCAAGTGTGTGTTGAGAGGTGCTTATCTAGGGGCACTGTATTGCTTTTCTGCTCCGTTTTTCCTACTGGCAAGACAAATTCATTTAGGAAAGTCTAATAGCCAAATACAGCTATGCAGTAATCTCTCTGATCAAGTCATATACGATATCCATACAGTAACACTGCACTTCTGTTTATCCAAATGGCCTGCGAGACATCCAAAACTTTTGGCTAACTGGTTATTTGGATAAAGGAAGTGCTATTTTAAGAACATAAGAATGGCCATTCTTGGGCAGACCAAAGAGCCATCTAACCCAATATCCTGTCTTCTGACAGTGGCCAGTTCCAGATGCTTGAGAGGGAATGAACAAAACAGGGCAATTATTGAGTGATCCATTGCCCTGTTGTCCAGTCAAAGCACCTGACAGTCAGAGGTTTAGGAACACCCAAAGCATGGGGTTGTGCCCCGACCATCTTGGCTAATAGCCATTGATGGACATATCCTTCACGACCATATATAGTTCTTTTTTAACCCAGTTATACTTTTGGCCTTCACAACATCCACTGGCAATGAGTTCCACAGGCAGACTGTGCATTGTGTGGAGAAGTACTTCCTTATGTTTGTTTGTTTTAAACCTGCTGCCTATTAATTTCATTGGGTGACCCCTGGTTCTTGTGGTATGTGAAGGGGTAAACAACACTTCTGAATTCTGCTTCCAGTTTTCTCCAAATGTGTTTCTTTGTGGCTTGATTTTTTTCAATATCAAGAGAGCTCATATTGGCCACCAGTGCCTGTGTGATATTCACCATTGCTACAACAGGAAGCTTTGAAAACAAATCAGTGCCGATATAATTGAATAGCCTATCATATGCTATTGTCATCACCTCAATAATAGTTGTGCTTTTCTGTTGGTCTT
Source organism: Chrysemys picta bellii (assembly GCF_011386835.1). NCBI lineage: Eukaryota > Metazoa > Chordata > Testudines > Emydidae > Chrysemys > Chrysemys picta. The sequence continues at coordinate 1,217,015 of NC_088815.1, read as the reverse complement.
GTGTAGGCTCGATAACAATGTCTCTGCTGTTACTAGCTCCCTTGGTCTAACAGTTAATAGCTTGCTGTCCATCTCTTCTGCTCTATTCTGTACATTCCTATCTGACCTATCTACTGCTTGACACAATGGCTCTCAGGACTTGGTCTCTTTCACATATTTGGATACTTTGTCACAAAGTATATGGACTTTTTCATACACTGTAGTGGATGATGCTCTTATTCTCCTTATTGATTTGCATGATTCATGGCCATTTCTTCATTACAGCTAGAACGTTCTGCTTGTTTTTTAAGCTGTTGCCATGTTTTCTTGTGTGTGAAGATCTTTCTACAATTTAGGTGATAAAATATGTTAGGTACTTCATTGGTGTTTTTATATTGCATAATGGCAGCACATTTTTTGATCTCTGTGGCTCTTAGAAGATTCTTCCATGATTCTAGGTCTCTTGGTTTGGTCAGGTCTGTGTAAGGAGCCTCCACATCACATATCACACGTGTTTTTAGACCTTTGCTCTGTTTGTGGATGCTTTTTGGGAACCTTTGAATTGGTTTATATTGTTCATTCAGGAATCACAACTGCATCCCAGTCAAATCTGAAGCAAATGGAGGAAAAAAATAAATCTTATTGTACACAACAACCACCTAAAAGTTGATTTGAAGTGGAAAATAATTGTTAATGTCTGCAGAATCAAAATATTTTTTCACGTGAAGCATGACCCCCCCCATTCTTGGTTGTCATGGCAACAGTTATGCAAATGAGGCTGTTTAATTTAATTAAAATGTCACTATTTTAATGAGAAAGAAATTACCTAAAACTGGGTGAAGATTTTTAGTCAAAGTATGGTCCATACCCATTTTTGACCCATTACCTACCTTCAGATGTACGGTTTCCATAGAAACAGGCCTAACTCCACCGTTGAGCTACAATGCAGAAAGGTCCACCACATATTTCTGTAATGTGTATGCATGGACCTTTCAAAAAAAGATGCGAATTTGCCCACCCATATGATACCAAAAAGTTGTCTGGCTGATGGTCTGTCTCTCTCTTCTCCACCCCCCTCCAGAAATTCTATCCTGGACCTCTGAGAAACCTTCCTGGCACCTGTTTTGCCAAAACTGATACATTTCCTGGAAAAGTTTCAGACATCAGCATTTTTCAACAACAAAACATTCACTGAAAAATTCCCAGTCAACTCCCCTGTTGAGTGCCTTCCACATGAGTCCCAAGGTCTTGAATTTGACATAGTGTCCTATGGGGCGCCAGCCTGGAGATCAGATCTGATGTGTTCACGATACCTTGTGTTGCTGAGGAGACACACTGCCACATTCTACACTAAGTGGAGTTTCCTGAGGGCTTGTGGTTGCAGTCCAAGTACGTGGGTTTGCTGTAGCCCAGATGGGAAGTGACAAAAGCAGTCCTGCTATTCACTGTGGGAAGGCACCGCACAGCTGGCACCCAGTGAACTGCAGAATCCAAGCCTGCTATTATCACTAGCAGCTTGGATTAAGGCTAGGTCTACATTGGGGGAGGGGGGAAATCGATTTAAGATACGCAAATTCAGCTATGCGAATAGCGTAGCTGAATTTGACGTATCTGAGCTGACTTACCCTGCTGTGAGGACGGCGGCAAATCGACTGCCGTGGCTCCCCTGTTGATGGCGCTTAGTCCTACCTGCGCTGGTGGAGTACGCGCGTCGATTCGGGGATCGATTGTCGTGTCCCGATGAGACATGATAATTCGATCCCTGAGAGATTGATTTCTACCTGCCAATCCAGGTGAGTAGTGAAGACAAGCCCTCAGTTTAAAGAAACCAGGCACCTATTTTGTAACTTGAAGGTGTCTTTTATTTTTATAATATAAATGGAGATATCTTATCTCCTAGAACTGGAAGGAACCTTGAAAAGTCATTGAGTCCAGCCCCCTGCCTTCACTAGCAGGACCAAGTACTGATTTTGCCCCAGATTCCTAAGTGGCCCCCCTCAAGGATTGAACTCACAACCCTAGTTTAGCAGCCTAATGCTCAAACTACTGAGCTATCCGTCCCCCCCAAGGTCTTGAGATAGATCCAGGCACAAGCCTCAGTAATATCTGAGTCTGAGTATCACAGGGCAAGGCTGGTGCGAGAAAAGACGCTGTAAGTGAAATTTGTCAGACGTCGGTCACTCTCGGCAGGTGGGAGACAGACACCGTCCAGTATTTTTAGTGTGAAGAGGGGAAATAGAGCAGTTTGTAAAGGGCTAAACTGAGATTGAAATTTAACTTGAGCCATGGGTAGTGGCAAAAGACAATTATCCTACGTTAGTTAAATGTTAATTACTAATAATAGTCATATCCAATCTAGTAGACACTGTCAGGTACTGCGTAGTGTACATGTCCCCTCTGCCCCCTGCTGGATAGAGTCAGAACTGCTCTACTGATTCAGACTAACAGGGCTACCCCTCTGATACTTAACTGTTCTACTGTGAGTCATGGGACCTATGAGGCATAACAGCTACAGAAGATCAGTTAGGTCCCCTCATGAGGGTTTTTTGCTTTCGCCTTCCTGGCTTCTGAATTATTTATTCCCAGGCCAGCTGCTGAAGCAAGGAGTCAGCCCTGTGGACTAGACAAGTGGCTCTCAACCTTTCCAGATTACTGTGCCCCTTTCAGGAGTCTGATTTGTCTTGCATACCCCAAGTTTCACCTCATTTAAAAATTACTTGCTTACAAAATCAGACATAAACATTCAAAAGTGTCACAGCCACTGTTACTGAACAATTGTTTATTTTGTCAGTTACCATATATAATTATAACATAAGTCAATTGGAATATAAATCTTGTACTTACATGTCAGTGTATAGTATACAGAGCAGTATAAACAAGTCATTGTCTGATATTTTAGTTGGCACTGACTTCGCTGGTGCTTTTTATGTCGCCTGTTGTAAAACTAGGCCAATCTCTAGATGAGTTGATGTACCCCCTGGAAGAGCTCTGCGTACCCCCAGGGGTATGTGTACCCCTGGTTGAGAACCACTGGGCTAGAGCACTGATTGCAGCAGAGGTAACAGAGAAAAGAAACAAACTGCTATGCAAAAGGTGACCTCGCAGCCCCTGGACTGCTTGTCTGGTCTCCTTTCTACTAAGTTTCTGTGGGGTTTTTTTTTCCCCCTCACATTTTCCCCTGCTGCCCTCAGGGGGTGGGTGTGCAGGCTCCTCTAAGAGCCAAGGAGTGGGCTAGTTGGCTCCTGGCACACTCTTCCTGTCGCCTGCACTCTCGTCCCTCAGCAAGAAAGATTGCTCAGTCCCATCCACATATCTCGACACATGCTCAGGAAGCGCAATACAGACTGAAAGTTGGGCTGCCCTGCTTTGCACCAAGAGTGTATGTTTTCTGGGCACCTGGTCCGTTTCAGATATCCTGTGAAAGCAGCGTCAGCCACCACAGGCTAGCTGTCCAGCCTGGTTACACAGCGCTGGAGAGCACCCTGGCCAGGTTGCAGGCTGCTCGATCGCATGGCACTTTTTTGGTTTGATGTCAGATCTTGCTGCTTTTGCTCAGTGAGGGGAACTGGCAGCATGGAGGGGAAACTCCTCCCTTCTAGCCACTCACCACAGGTAGAGCAATTCATTCAGGAACAGGCCTTAGGAGAGAAAAGGAAACTGGAGGGTTTACAAAAGTGCAGCCAGGCCTTTCAGGTCTCAATCCCACCTCTACTCTGCAGCATCCATCTAGGCCCTAGGCAGCTCTCCCAGGTACTGAGATACCAGCAGAAGCCTGGTGGCAATTTAGGTTCTGCTGTGTCCATTCTTCGTTCATCAACAAGTCCAGGAATTTCATAGAGTTTAAGACCAGAAGGGACTGTTAGATCAAGTCTGACCTGTAAAACACAGGCCAGTACATTTCATCCAGACATCACATATTGTGGCCAGTGGTTTTAGTAAAACAAAACATCTCAGTCCGGAGACTGATGTGTCACCATTGCCCAAGTGTCTAGGTGAGACATGCCCACATGATCCCAGCAGGTGTCAGTGTCCCAAGCTGCAGAGAATGGCCTGGGGTTTTTTGCCTATGTGACCTGGGGGAGAATTCCTTCCCTACTTCATGAGTGGCAGTCAGTCTGACCCTGAGCATGTGAGCAAGATAGACAAGCCCAGCACCTAGAGAGAAGTTTCTTTGTACCACCTGAGAGCCAGGCACCACCCCATCCAGTCTCTTGTCTCCAGCTGATGCTTCAGAGGAAGGTGAAAAAAAAGCCTGGAATACATCTGGCCAGTTGTGCCCTGGGGTATTCCTGAAGCATGAGATTTGATTATAGTCAGTGTCATAATGCGGAGCTGCAAGTGTTGGGAGCAGATTGTAAACAGCTGTAAAGCTCTTTTGTTCCTAACAGCCTCCAGGAACTTTAGCTCTATGGCAGCAAGTGTGGACAATGGGATGACTCCTGAGCTTCCAGAGAGCCTTGTAAATGTAAGCGGGGGAATGGTCACGCTATTGTGGGGAACTTTCCAGGCTTCTGCACTACCCCAGTGAAGGGGGCTAGCAAAAGGATCTGAGTCCTCGCTCCCACTTCTTTTACTCGAGGCCTCCCTGCCCTTGAGGACTCCCCTTCCACTCTCCTGTCTGGCAGAGTCCTCATAAACCCCGACAAGGCAGGGCCCAGGATTCCTGGGGGCTCGACCCCCAACCCTACTGTGGTCACCCAGGACAGGGGCTAGGGTGTCCCCACTCCGGGGTACTCTCATTGCACTGGGCACCTCCCTGACTCACTGATCATTTCATACAATTTAAAGCAAATACAAGTTGTTTAATTAACAATTAATTTAAAAAAAGAATAAGAAAAAATGGGAAAGGTTAAAGGAAAACACATCACCCTGCTCTGTGGCTGGGAACATCACAAACAGTGTCTCTGGAACATCAGGGCAGTTCACAGTCTGTTCCTTGTAGGTCCCAGGCTCCTTCTCAGGTCCTGGCTGTGCTGCAGAGACGCTGCGGGTTGGACACTTGCTCGGGCGGTGGCCACACGCTCTCAGGCTCTAAGTGGCAGGACCCTTTTTCCCAGCGTTGCCCCCACCCTGACAGGGTTACGATCCCCCTCCAAGTCTGGCCTGCAGAGCCTCTTGGCTGAGGTGTCTCCCTGCACTGGGCCCACTGCCCAGGGTCCCCCTCACTCTCCCCAGCTGCTCACCGCACCCAGCCCCGGACTGCTCCAGCCCCAGCTCCGGTTCCGGCTCCACTCGGCCTCAGCATGGCTGCAGCTGCTGCTCCGCCTTCAGCTCCCTGGGCTGATTCTCTGGCCCCTCTGGTTGCTGCAGCTCTGCTCCCAGGACAAGTCGGCTCTGAGGCTGCTTCTGTGACTCTGCTCCCAGCTCTGACCTGCTTCCAGGGCTGCTTGTCTGCCCCCTCTGGCTCTGGTTGCTGCAGCTGTGCTCCCAGGGCAGGTCTGCTCTCTCTGGGCTGTGCTCTGGCTTTGGGGCTGCAGCTCTGCTCCCAGCAGCTCAGCTCGGGCCCCTGCTCTCTCCTTAGCTCGGCCCCACTCTGTCTGACCCAGGCCATTCCAGTTCACACAGAGGACGGGACCCCCCTGGCCTCCTACTCCCTGATTAGCTGCCCACCCTGTCAATCAGGCTGATCTGGAGCATTGGCCTCTCCCCATTGTTCTTGGGGACTGTCGGTCTCAGGCTCCTGATTTCCCATCGACCCTTCCCCTTTTAGTGCTGGGAGCTAGCAACCAAAACACCCCCACTGAATGTTAGTAAGGGGGCAACAGTCCCCTTACATTAAGGCACCAGGGAACAAAGCCTGGCTTCCTCACCTAGAGGAAAGTTAGGAAATTCAGAGATTAAGAGTGGGGCGGCAGTTCTGGGGAGCTCTTAGAGCTCGGAAATGTCCAGGGTTTTATACAGGTTATACGTATGTTCTGGCTGTTGCGCTGGGCCAGTAACATGATGGATGGCTCTGTAGCGAGATGGCTTTAAGAGTTATTCAGAGCTGAAGGACCTGGGCTTGCATCCAGTGTTGCAGTGTCCAGAAGAATTGCTCCCACCCAGAGGAGTAGATTGGTTGTGGTGTTGTCTGCCACTCCCTTGTGCCTGATTCAGGTGATGTTGGCAGCTCTGGGAGCTTGAGAGCCAGCAGCAGGTTTATTTTCATCATGTGAGACCAGATGCGTCTGTTGGGAGGCAATGTGAAGTGTAATTTGGGCGGCTTGTCTCGAGCAGGGAGCTGTGTCCGTGGCACAGGGAGAGAGGAAGAAGGGTGACAGAATCAGCCCTTCAGTACCTCCACCTCAAGAGCACAGAGAGATCAAAGGAGCTTTGTCAGTGAGACTCAGGCCTCTGAGCGGGCAGTGCTGGACAATTGCTCAGGCTTTCTGGAGGCATCCCAGGAGGTGTCTCTGAGGGGCTCTCCTCCTGCTCAGTGTTTACATGAAGCTGCAGGGGGCTGGGAGGTGTCTGCTGCTGGTCAGCTCAGCTTTCCTCCTTCCCATTGAGCACAGATTATAGTCTGAGTAACTCATGGAGATCAGATGGTCCTGGCTGGGTCTCAGCTTGTGTGAGGCAGAGTTGGTGCTTTCTGGCAGGCAAGTGGTGGGAGGCTAGGCCATGGGCATCCAGTGTTTTACCTCCTCCCAGCCAGACGAGTAAAATCGCCCACAGGAGTTCATCTCCCACCTAGGATGTGGGTTTGTAACTACTTAGCTGGGTGTTGAACCCAGAGCGTTAAGCACAAGCCCCTGAACTACAGGAGAACTCCACTGGCATTCAGGCTCTTATCTCCACTTGGGCCAGCTTCTAGAGGGACATGTGATCATGTGCACTCCTGCAGCACACTGCAGACATGGAGCTGCTGCTGCTGCTGACCTTCCAGCCCTGAAACTGGTGTCTGGGAGATACGGCTCTCCCTGTGCCCTGTCGCAGGAGCTGTGATTAGGGTGACCAGATGTCCCGATTTTATAGGGACAGTCCTGATATTTGGGCCTTTTTCTTATATAGGTTCCTATTACCCCCCACCTCCTGTCCTGATTTTTCACACTTGCTATCTGGTCACCCTAGCTGTGATTGGCTGAGAAGTGCTTTCTCTTGTTCCCTAAACTGTATGCTTGAGGTAGTGCTTTTATCTCTGTGTTTAGAGTGCCCAGCTGCCATGGGAAAGGGAGCTCTAGGAATCTGTGTTTAATAAAGCAGTGATGAAAGCTAACGGGAGCTGTGCCCATTTCCCTGAAGGCAGAGTTTGGCCTACAGCTAAAATGTATTGATGATATATTTCCTTTGCACAAAAATGGATGGCATCTGGCTAGTGACATAGCTGATACACACACTACTGTAGATCCCACACGTTAGGACAAGGGCAGAAAATTCACATTTACAGTCCTTGGGCTAAGCTGTGCAGGTGGATCTGGCCTTTGGAGGTCCTGTTTGCATAGATCAGGCTGATGAGAGAAGAAAATCTGGGATCCTGATCTAATAACTCTCCAACCGATCCGACTGGCTTTCTAAATGCAAGGCAGCCTACTAGAAAGCAGCAGAATGAAGAAATGGGGTGGTGGGATGGAAGGTGGTGCCTCCTGGGAATGCCTTGCACTGTTCTTTCCTTGGTGCCTTCACTGTCACTAACTCTTTTCTGCAGCTTGTGTGCGAAGGCAGAGGAACTCACTCCAGCATTGGCAGTGTTAATTGCAGTGTGGAATCCACGCAGCATCTTGGTGACAGGTGCCATGAGTCCCCAGCTCCCCCACAATCAGTTCAGATCCTTGCAGTCTCCTCCTCCATGCTCTCCCTCCCCCCAGCCCCCCCGTCATGTATCTTAGGAATAATACAGACATCCTTTCTCCTTTCAGAGGAGGCTGCTGAGAGTTCTGTGCTAGCGCTGGACCTTCCAAAGAAGAACATTTTGCCTTCTTCCTTTGTGCGGGAGGAACAAAGAAGAAAAGAATAAATGGACTTGCAATAACTCCCAAGAGCACAGGCGTGTTTTCAGACAAGAGTCCTGCTGTCCTTCTGACACCTGCTTCAGGTGAGTTGTTTTGCCCGTGAAAGCTGTGATGTCCCCACGTGCCAGGGGAAAGCTGCAGGGGCCTGGCAGACACCGTGGGGATGTGGGAATGCAGTAATAGAAGGCGAGGGTTTTTCCAGGTGTGTGAGGGAATTTCACTCTCAGTGTGCTTTGTAAAGGGGGGCTAACCTGAAGGGCGTGCCTGGGAAAGCACTCTGTCCTGGCCCTGTGGAGGGCTTATGTTACTGGGCTGTATTTTGTGGGGCTAGAGACTGGGGTGAAGCAGATTCCATTAGGGGGTGTCAGTCTGAGGTGGGAGATTATTTCTTTGTAGATGTCTGCCTTCAGGGAACTGGACTCAGACCCTGGATCAGGGCGGACCAATGTTCAGTCATTACAAAGTGGTCTGGATTGGAACCTAGCTCCCTGATCCATCCAGTTCACTTTGGGGTCTCTTCCCAGCTCTGCCACTGCCTCACTGAGTGACCTTGGGCAAGTCTCTTACCCTGTCTGTGCCCCAGCTTCCCTGCTTGTTGGGTAACCATTGCTACCCATGCCGTATGTGTCGGGGAAGGTCTAGGCAGGGATTGCTGTACAGTACTCTCTTAGAGGCAAACAGAAGAGGCAATTTTGTTTGGTGTGGAGAAGAAAACGCAAACAAAGGAAAGGAGGCATTTCCTAGACCTTCGCAGACAGGACACCCCTGCTGAGTAGGTTCATGCCCAGCTCAGAGCCAGTTGAGCTCCCCCATCATTGTACTTCAGAAAGGGGCTGCTCCAAACATCGCACAGCAGAGACGCTGCTCTTCCCAGTGAGCCTCAAACCTGGCCCCCGGAGCCCCTCAAGGCAAGAGTGGGTGGACAGTGGCTCAGGCACAGCCCAGCAGAGCCCCGCAGCCTCTTTCCTGAGACTCCCAAGAAGGGATGAGTTAGTGCCAAAGTGCAGGAACCATTTGCTGGTCACACCAGTGCCCAGGCAACTGATCAGAGCTCCGAGGGTAACTATCTAGCTAGGACAGTAGCCTTTGCCCCTTCTTTCCTTCTGCCCTCTCCCCGCGGTGCTGGAGAACTCTCCTCCCTTCTGCCCTCTGCCCGCGGTGCTGGAGCACTCCCCTCCTTCTGCCCTCTGCCCCCAATGCTGGAAAACTGCCCTCTCTGCTACCCGCAGTGCTGGAGAACTCTCCTCCCCTCTGCCCGTGGCACTGGAGAACTCCCCTCCCTTCTGCCCTCTGCCCGCGGTGCTGGAGAATGCCCTTCCTCTGCCCTCTGCCCCCAACACTGGAAAACTCCCCTCTCTGCTGCCCGCGGCGCTGGAGAACTCCCCTCCCTTCTTCCCTCTGCCCCCCAGCGCTGGAGAACTCCCCTCTGTTCTGCCCTCTGCCCCCGGTTCTGGAGATCTCCCATGTCCCCAGAGCAGTTAACTTCCCTGCCCAGGGAAGCAGCCAAAACACATTCTCTCTGTAACCCCCTGCTCCATGCTGGGGAGTATCTCCCTTTTCCCTTGTCAGTCATTATCTGCCTAATGTATGCTAACCCCACTAGTCTCCTGGGGTCCCGTGCTCCCCCTCTCGCATTCCTTTAGGGTGCCTCATTGCTGCTGCCTGGGAGGGGTTTCATGGCTGCCCCCACAGAATACGCTGGTTTTGTGTGGGACACAATAGCAGCGTTTTCTGGAGATGGGAGAATTGGTCTCAAATGTGCTGATTATTCCCAAGGTCTCTGGCTACTTCCTAGCTCCAGAGAAAGCCGAGGCAGAGGGAGTGGAGAGGAGAGGAGTCTGGGAAGGGCTGTGTTTCGCTGAGGTGGGTTCAGTGGACTCACTTGGCTCTGGGACCTGTTCCCAGGGCTGAGCTCTTTGGTGGCAAATGAGGCAGGGTGGTGCAGAGGGGGGTTCCTTCCAGCAGGCATGAGAGCACAGCTTTCCCTGCTAGCATCACACACATTAGATTAAAGAATTGCTGCTTCAGGATGCCGAGCTGTTTCTTTCATTGAATCCTACCCGCTCTGAATATCTTGAATGAGTTTTTGCAATCGGTGTTTCAAATTGGGCTGGCTTTGGCAAGTCTTGGGAAGAGGCTGTGTGGTCTGCTAATTCGAGTAATGCCCTGTCTACACTCAGGATTCTCCCCCTGTTGCTCTAGTTCAGGTGCACCCCTACTGGTGTGAGTAATAATGGGAGGGTGAGGGTACATTAGCCATCAGGCTTTTAACCATTGTATAGACCTGCTCAGAGCAGTGAGAGGTGGTCTGCTTTGCCCTAGTGCTCCCACCCCAGTACTAGAGCTCACCAGTGCTCAAGCATTGGTGGGAGAATTTGACAAAGTCTGGAGTGCCCACGCTGCCCAAAGCACTGGAAAGCCAGGATTCCTGGGTTCTGATTCTGGCATTACTGTCGACTCCCTGGCTGACCTTCCTCGAGATACTTCCTCTCTTGGTGCCTCCTTCCCCCCCTGGACAATGGAAATAATGATACTCACCAGCCCTTGGAAAGTGCTTTGAGATGTAAATGCAAAGTGTTGTCAATCAGCTCCGTATCGTAATCATTCCTGGTTTCGTTACAATGAGTGCAACAAGCCCTTCTCACTTTATTCCAGGGTGTCGGTGAGGGGAAAGTCTCTGGGCTTTCCTCTGGCCTATGACATGCCAAAAGATGCAATACAAGCACTTAGTTAAATATGTAACAGGTAGGGCAAAGCACTCAGCAATCCACTCTCGCTTTGTGTCCCTGCCTGGCAAGAACGATCAGCCGGGCCAGTTGTGTGTCTGTCCTTTGCTTCCATTTGGACAAGGCCATGGACAGGGATTTATTGGCTGAGGCTCCAAAGGTTTTTATTGATTGATTGAATTGCTGCCCCCTTTTTGCTCATGTTGCTTGGTAGCTGATCCCCTCTCTGCCTGGGACCTCTTTGTCCTTGTGCCACAGCCTTGCTTGGGACTTGGCACGTAAAGTATTGCTGCTATGGTTGGTATTGGTGATTGTGCAGCACAAAGCCTCCTCCAGCAAGTGCCTCACTGATGAGTTACACACATGGACAAATGGAGTGTGGCATTCAGTGAGTCACCCCAATGAGCTCATCACGGGGAGAAACTGATCCCTCACATTCAAACAGGATATCTGGTCACCTAGGGAAGGGGCATCATCTTTTAGCCAAACTGGTTCATCTATCAATTGAAACTCTGCTTCTTTCTCACCTTCTGCACCAATCCCCCTATCCTGGTGGCCTGGTCCCCATGACCATCTTCCCCAGGCAGAGAGGAGGGATCCTCACTGCACATTTATAGCTAGAAGCTGGACAGTGAATGTGGATTTGGGCAGCAGTGCACAAAACAGATTGCACAAGGTTTGGCTAAAATCTCTCTTCTTCGAGCCATGCCGAGCTCTGCTCAGAACCCATCTTTCTTTCTCTGTATTGTGACAGTGCAGAGAGTCCCCAGCGAGGATCACGGCTCCATTGTGCTGAGCACGGTACCAACACAGGAGAAGAGACAGTCCCCGCCCTGAAGAGACCGCTACAGGAAGCTCTGATAATCCCATTTTACAGATCAGAGACTAAGGCACAGGGGATTATCATTATGGCTAGTGATTTGCCCAAGGTAGTGCAGGAAGCCTAGCAGAGCTGCAAATTGAATCCAATTCTCCTAACTTGTAACCAGTGCCTTATCCTCAAAAGCATCCTTGTTTCTCCAGCAGTGACCCTCCCACCTTGCACTGTGTCAGCAATACCTGACTTGCTCTGCCAAGGCGTTTTAAAATGGAATGTCAAGTTCTGAGTTTGGATTGTGCAAACCCTGCTGACCATCTCCCTCAAGGAGCAGAGTGCACTGGGTCCCCAACAACTCTGCACCCCAGCCAGTGGAGAAACTTGCTTGGTCCTTTTTTAAAGAATCAGGTCCCTGTAAACTCACCTATGAAGATCCGGTTCCTGAGGTTAACACCAACTGCCCCAAAAGCTGCAGGATCTTACAAGGGGCTGCCCAGAGAGATTTTGTTTATTTATCTTTTACCATAGAACTCATAGAATGCACAAGCCTCTGTTGGCAGTGTAGGCCTCACTCAGAGATGTCCTTAGTCAGTCATGTGTTATAGCTGGAGTTATTTTGAGATGATGGGAAATAGGCCAGCTCAGTGAAACCCCAGTTTGTGAAATGGGTTACGTAACAGGCCAGGTCCCTTGCATCATCTGTAAAGCACTTGGCCCTTCAGACCCTTCCAGGCCTGTGAGTGTGTTCATGTATTTATAGTGTTATCCTTGGATCGTGGCTCAGCTCCCACCCCTGGTCTGTGGGGGACCCAGGCCACTCCAAAGCCTGCTCATTGCAACCAGAATTTTGGGTGAGAGAGGAATTGTTGGCCCCTCATGTACCCTGTTTCCCCGAAAATAAGACATCCTCCGAAAATAAGGCCTACTTACAGTTTTGCCTCTCGTTGTAATATAAGGCATCCCCCCGATAATAAGACCTCCCCGATAATAAGGCATCCACCGATAATAAGGCATTTTTCATTTCTGAAAAATAAGACATCCCCTGAAAATAAGACCTAGCGCATCTTTGGGAGCAAAAATTAATATAAGACACTGTCTTATTTTCGGGGAAACAGGGTAACAGCAGCTATGTTGGAGTCTTGCCAGGCATTTCAGTGCTTGCAAATGGACTTATTTCTGAGTCTTCACTGTCTTCTCCGGGAGTTTCTTGTGCTAGGGAGCCCTGTGCTGTTGTAGCTCCAGAACAGGCTCCTCTCCAGTGGGGCTGGCAGAACCTGGCACCATCTGAGGGGGTGTGAAACTTCTGAGATTTCCTTGCTGTACAGACAATTGGAAGTTGTGCCTCAATGTCATTATTGCTATTTTTTTCAAAAAGATCTACTCTCTGAATGAGCCTGGGGAAGTTCTGGGGCCTGTGTTACATGTGGGCTTGGGAGAGTTTGACAATTAATATGGATTGTTATTTTTTAAACGTTTTTCAATGTTTAACTAATTTTATTTGTACAGTGGCTTGAAATTAAGGAGGTGGGGTTGGGCTTAGGGCAGTGCTGACAGCGGGGCTGCAGGGGGTTCCCTGGTAGGGCAGGGGCCCAAGACACTTGGGCGCAAGGTGCAGAGGAGACTGCGGAGCAGAGTCCCCAGCCAGGGGCTTGTCCACAGGCGAAGCCATCCTGCTGCTGAACAGCTCCTGCCTGGGGGTGGCTTCCACGCCTCTGACTGGTGAGTGAACAGGGCCATGACAGCGGAGCTGCAAAGGACTGCATGCATGGCCACAGGGCCAGTGACACTGGCTCCCTGCAGTCGCAAGGGTGTAGGGAAGGTTGTAATCCTGGCAGGACAGAGCAGAGACCCTGCAGCTGTGGGCACGAGGAGGAGTCCCTGCGGTGGGGGAGGCCACTTGCTGCTGAATGGCTGCTGCCTGGGACAGAGCCATTCAGCAGTGTGGGGGCTCCTCCTTCTTCTCCCAATCCTGGCCCGGAATCTCTGCTCTGCACCATGTGCCTGCGGGGATCAGGTGTCACGGGCCCTGCAGCAGCAAAGGGAGCCCTCTGCATCTCCGCTGTCAGATTGAGGGAGCGGGTCTGTGACAATGGGGCTGCAGCTGTGGTGCCAGGGACATGGGATCCCTGCAGACCCAAGGTGTGGGGGGAGGCTGCACTCCTATTGACTGTTACTGAGTAATATTTTTTTCGTTGATTTCAGTATGTCAGCAGAAATAGATGTTTACTGACATCTGTCAGTTAAAATCCAATCCTGCCGAGCCTGCGTATGCAGGGGCGCAGACTAGATGATCGCAGTAGTCCCTTCTGGTCTTGGAAACTAGGAATCTATGCTGCTTCCCAGACCAACAGCAATCAACCAAAACCAAGCAATGCTTAGAACTCATGCTCCAAACTGAGAACTTGCATTCCGGTGGCCTCCCTCCTGGTTTTGCTTACAAAAATGGGTCTCTCCGTTCCAAAATCACTGAGTCTGGGAGTACTGCCATTATGTGGGAGCAGATTATCAGGAATAGCAGAGCCCAGTTTAGTATGCGTAGACAGGGGAGAGCATGTGCATTTTATCTACCCTCTGGGGGCATGGTATAAGCTCTCAAGACTATTTAATTGTATTTTTAAGGGGTATGACTGCAGCCCACCTCTCAAGTGAACCAGCTTTTGCAAGGGGTTCCACATTTTAACAGAATCCAGTTCTGTTCCACGGTCTGCAAAGGCAGGCAATATTCCACAGGTGAGGGAGAGGCTGCTCCCTCAAATACTCTGTAGACTAAGGGAAAGTGCAGAGCTGGGAATCAGGAGGCTGTGTGTTCAGGCCTCACCTCTACTGACTACTCTTTGTGTTTCCACACTCTTCCCTGCCCTTATTATTGACCAGAACCTCATAGCCTGGAGTAGAGTCCTCAAAGGGCTAAGTGGCCTAGTGCTTAGTGCACCCAGTTTTTTTTCTGCCAGACGAAAGGGGGGCAGAAACATCTGGCTCCTGCCCCTAGGCTGGAGGAACCACAGCCTCGGTCTGTTTTGGGGCCTTGGTGTCAACCAGCTGTGGTGGGGGGACCTGGAGCCTCTCTCTCCACCTGGTCCCAGGCCAGGTCCTATTGGGGAGCTGTACCAGCAGAGTCCTCTACAACAAAACTCCTAGTCTGCCACCCTGGGCCACTTCCTACTTGTTCTCGCCTTCAGTTTGAGGTGCAGTCCCCTGCAGTCCAAACAATCAGGAACTTCACAGAGTTCAAAACTGAGCCAGGGTCTCCAAAGGGTGTTGTGGAAGGCACTGCCAGGCGGCCTCCCCAGCCCTGGGGGCCCATCTCAGGCTCAACTTTCCATCTGGTTTTGTTCTAGGGAAGGGCTTATATTTCCTCCAGCCCATTTGCCTCCCCCTTAACCTGGGCTTCTGGGGTCTTTAAGCTGCTCCTCCAGCCAGAGTGTACTCTGCAGGCCTGGGAAGAGGGGGTTTGGCCCAGTATTGTCCTTGAACCCTTTAGGCCCAGTGCAGTGTGTTCCCCTTCACATACCCAACCTATCCTTCCCCACTTTACAAATAGATTCACACAGTTAACTGGACATTGTTACTGAAACGTGCCTGGGAACAGAACCCAGGTCTCCAGCAAGACCAGGCTAAGTTTCAGCTACTTGGCTGCTCTGCCTCTCCCATTGGGTATACCACATGTATGTCTAGTTAGTCTGGCTCTAACCACCGCACCACATTCTGCTCCCAGCCCCAGTGACAGAACCCAGGAGCACTGCTCTCCAGTATTTACTGCTGACTAGCAAATAGCTGTTTCACCCACTGTCAGAATGTGTTTCAGGTTCCCCTCCAGTGCCTGATCCTAAGGCAACAGGCCTGGGAAGCTGTTACCCATGTCACTGAAGTGATAGAGGTTTGTGCTGTAATCTGAAAACTCAGGCTTCACCCCCTTCTCATGACTAGGGGGCCTGTATGGTAGAACTGGGTTTTCCAGTTTTCTTTTTTTTTAAGTGGGTTTAATTCACACAGTGAGACAAACATTAGTTAGGATCTATCAGTTATGGGGTGACAGGGACAGGTGGGTTTGTAAATGGGATGCTCTCACCTGAAAGGCCCATTTGAGGCCTTTGGTCCAGGTTCTGAGTACTAGTGTTACATGCTGGCAGGTCTGAAGTGCAGCGTAGCCAGCAGCCCTCCTGTGACTGTGCAGTCTAGCCCAGGAGTTCAGGAAACCCCGTGGATGTGGTAGCACAAGCCAGGAGCAAGGCAGAACCACAGAGTGTGTCTGTGCCTGGCAACCTCAAAACCTCTGCTGCAGGGGGCACTACAATAATGGAGCCACCATTTTTTGAAATTGGTAGATGCCAAATTCTAGCTCCCCCTCCTCACCCCCCCCCCCCCCCCCCCCAGTAGAGAGGGCTCAGAGCCAGATAGAGAGAAATATCCTGGTCCTGAAGTCAGGTGTGTGAACATGCTGACTCACCCAAAGTTCCTTGTTCCAGTCAGGGGTGAAAGTAATATAAAAGACTTACCGGTATGGGGCTCTGGCTCCAGGTCCCTGGAAGGGGCAGGGCTCGGGTGGAAGGAACAGGGCTGGGGGTCAGCCTCCCCTAACCAGCCCATCCACCCTGCCCAGCCCGGACCCCCTGGGGCTCTGGCGGCGATTTAAAGGGCCCAGGGCTCCAGCCTCTGCTGTGGTAGCAGCAGCGGTGGCCGGGAGCCCCGGGCCCTTTTAAATCACCAGGCCCCGGGGCAGCTGCCCCTTTTGCCCCCCTCTCCACCCCATCAGTGGCCCTGGTTGGGGACAAAAGGGGCAGTGATGTTAAAGTGCATGCCATGGCAGCACTTTAATGGCAGCTGTGTACGGGCCGGTACCGGCAGCCACTTCTTACTGGTACGCTGTACCGGCCCACTTTCACCTCTGGTTCCAGTGCATTCTTGTGTACTTTATCTAATCCAGTTTCATGTGAGGCAGGGCTCTTCTCATTTTTGGATACTATTCAGCAGTATAATAGGCCTCTTCATTCACCCCAAATTTTCCTTAGCTCAATTTCATCCCATAACTACCAACCGGTCAGCCTCACCTCAGTCCCTGGAAAAATCATGGAGCAGGTCCTTAAGGAATCCATCTTGAAGCACTTGGAGGAGAGGAAGGTGATAAGGAGCAGTCAACATGGATTCACCAAGGGCAAGTCATGTCTGACCAACCTAATTGCCTTCTGTGATGAGATAACTGGCTCTGTGGATATGGGGAAAGCAGTAGACGTGATATACCTTGACTTTAGCAAACCTTTTGATACAGTCTCCCACAGTAGTCTTGCCAGCAAGTTAAAGAAGTATGGATTGGATAAATGGACTATAAGGGGATAGAAAGCTTGCTAGAACGGGTAATGATCAATGGCTCGATGTCTAGTTGGCAGGCAAGTATCAAGCGGAGTGCCCCAGGGGTTGGTCCTGGGGCCGGTTTTGTTCAACATCTTTTATTAATGATCTGGATGATGGGATGGATTGCACCCTCAGCAGGTTCATGGATGACACTAAGATGCGGGGAGACGTAGATATGCTGGAGGGTAGGGATAGGGTCCAGAGTGACGTAGACAAATTGGAGGTTTGGGCCAAAAGAAATCTGATGAGGTTCAACAAAGACAAGTGCAGAGTCCTGCACTTAGGAAGGAAGAATCCCATGCACCGCTATAGACTGGGGGCTGACAGGCTAAGCAGCAGTTCTACAGAAAAAGGACCTGGGGATTACGGTGGATGAAAAGCTGGGTATGAGTCAGTAGTGTGCCCTTATTGCCAAGAAGGCTAACGGCATATTGGGCTGCATTAGTAGGAGCATTGCCAGCAGATCGAGGGAAGTGATTATTCCCCTCTATCCGGCACGGGTGAGACCACATCTGGAGTATTGTCTAGTTCCACTACAGAAAGGATGTGGACAAATTGGAGAGAGTCCAGCGGAGGGCAATGAAAATGAGCAGGGGGCTGGGGCACATGACTTATGAGGAGAGGCTGAGGGAACTGGGCTTATTCAGTCTGTAGACGAGACGAGTGAGGGGGGATTTGATAGCAGCCTTCAGCTACCTGAAGGGGGGTTCCAAAGAGGTTGGAACTCAGCTGTTCTCAGTGGTGGCAGATGACAGAACAAGGAGCAATGGTCTCAAGTTGCAGTGGGGGAGGTCTAGGTTGGATATTAGGAAACACTATTTCCCTAGGAGGGTGGTGAAGCACTGGAATGGGTTACCTAGGGAGGTGGTGAAATCTTCATTCTTAGAGGTTTTTAAGGCTCGGCTTGACAAAGCCCTGGCTGGTATGATTTAGTTGGGGTTGATCCTGCTTTGAGCAGGGGATTGGACTAGATGACCTCCTGAGGTCTCTTCCAACCCTAATCTTCTGTGATTCTATGATAACTCTTAACTGTAGTCCGCTAGCATTACCCTAAACCAGCCAGTCTCAAATCTGATCCACTGCCCTTTTCCAGGTGGACCTCAGAATGAAGCATTTGAGGAAGCACATCCTGGGGTGATTGAACATTTAGGAGAGAAGGGGGGTCTATTTTGTTTGAAGTTGTCCACCTAACAAAAGAGCTGGAAAACCACTGCTGGAAACACCTTGTGAGGGACAAACCTCAGCTAGTTCAGAAGTTCAGTTCAGAGATTAATTCAAATCTCTTTGTTCTGCAGAATCATACTAGAAATGTCATAACAACGAGATTTGTGGTGCTTCCTGCCTGGTCAGAAATACTGCAAGAACAGTCTGTTTCCCACTATCATTTTGTCATTTTGGTTATGGTTCCAGCCACAGCCTGGAACTCAGAGGAAAACAAAAATGGAAAATCTAGGGGAAAACAGAAAATGTTCAACTATCATTGTCAAATATCAACGAAGTTCTATAGCAGTAGAGCTGGGCAAATAAGTGATTTTTGGGGGTTAGTGGCCAAAACCAAAACAATTTCATTTCAGGTCCAATGAAAGGAAACGTTTTATTTCAGGTTTGGGTGTTTGGTATTGTTTTGTTAAATCTAGCTAAATTTCTAAACAGAACATCATTTTAGAAACAAAAAGCTCAAGGGGCCCCAGAGGATGAAGGAGGAAATTTCATGAGCCCCCAGCTGGTATGGCAGCAGGGTCTGTTCTCCCAGTACCCAGTGCTGCCCTATGTAGTCCCCTAGGGTGTCCAGCCACATCTTATGAGCCAGGGGCTTCCCCTTCAGCTTCTGGGCGATGGTCTCCCTGCTCAGGACAGCCGCATGGCTCCTGGAGCTGGCACCTGGCTCGGGACAGCCTGGGGCCGGGCTTTTTCCTTGCTCCTGGTGCTGCAGCTCTGCTGTGAGCCCCTAGTGTTCTGCCTGGAGTTTCCAGGGTAGCATGGGGCTGGGCTTTCCCCTTGCTCCTGACCCCAGGCTGCAGCAGCTGTTCCCCTGTGAGCTGCCTGGAGTTCCCAGGAAGTTTCTAGCCACCCAGCCCTTGTGGGGAAGTTTCACTCGCCTTTGGATGCACCACCCCCTCTCCCCCCCCCCCCCCCCCGGCCACCCAGGAGTTCACCCGGCCACGCTCCATGGCGCGGACATGCAGGGGAGCAGGAGTGCCGAGATGGGGGAGAGAGCCTCTGGAGACCTGCTTGCCCTCCCCTTCCACCGTGCACTGAGAGGACTTGGCTGTGGATGTCAGATCGTGTGTGCATTGCTGCTGAGGGAGGAGTGACTCTGGCAGGCTCGGGACCGGTATACAGTTTGGGGGCAATGCCCCTGCATGCCCTCCAATCATCGCCTGTGGCTGTCCCCACCGAGCCCTGCTGCGCCCCATTTTTCTGCCCCTGCAGCTTTGCGCTTTGGGCGGCTTTGCACCCTGGGCTGCTGCCCCACTTATGGCCCTGGGGCTATGATCTCTGACAGGGACAAGTAGGGGCATCAGCCAAAGAGGAAACAGTTAAGGTTGTGTGGGGGCAAGGTGTGGGAGAATCTATTGTCTGGTTTCCATAGGGTTAAGTTTAGCCCCCTGCATTATGGAAGAGTACAAGGCAGTGCTAGGCAACCTGAATTCTGTGTTAACAATGGCTTTTGTTGGTGAGTTTCCTTTGCTTTTTGGTGAAGTACTGCTAGTGATGTGGCGTGAGAGGCAGCTGTGGTGGGGAATGAAAGGTGTGTTCCTGTGCACACCTCACCCACTGACAGCTCTGCTGTCCTAGCCTCTTCCTGCCCCCAGCAGGGCAGGGGGACGGAAGGTGGTAATTGATGGGCTTTGAGGAGCACATCCACCAGTTGGAGGTGGTAAGGGGCAGGGAGACCCCAGACTCCACTCTTCCTTTGGGGCTAGTGTAAGTGGAAGGGGCTCTGCACAACCCTCTGCAACACTGGAAGATTGCAGAGGTGGGAGGTGTCCGGTTCGTCTCAATGTGATGTTCGCACCTGAATGGGAACACCCCATGGAGATCAGTAGAGCCTGTCACAACACCGCAATGAATATGCTCCTCCCCCCATCTGGATCTCATGCCTATGATCTCATACACGGAGCCTGTTCAGTCACCGCCTCTGGTCTCAGTGCCTGGGGCATACACTGAACATGCCCATTCTCAGCTCCCAACCCTCAACTCATCTGTAGTGTACACTGAGCATCCCTGGTCCCAATTCTCAGTGCAAATCTGGTCTGTCCTGCCTAGTGATGCCTGGCACCATCCAGGCTTCATATTTGACATGCAGTGTTGCCCACCAAGCCATCCCAGATGGGACTCAGATAGATGGGGAGAGACTTTGGGGTATGTTTGTAGGGTGCTTAAAATGTCACCCAGAACTCACTTCCAGAAGGAGACACCAAGAAAAAGGCTGGTTGAGAGCACAAGTGTGCACAGGACCAGAGCTGGGCAAGTAACTGATTTTTCAGTTCTAAGTTGTTTGCAGGTTAGTTGTAACCATTTTGGCCCCAGGATATGACAGATAAGGAGGATGAGGTCATATTTTTTATTGTATCAGCTTCTGTTGGTGAAAGAGACAATCTTTCATGCTCCACAAAAGACCAATCCGGTATGGTTGAACCTGCCAGGAGCAAAAAGCCCCCACTAACACAGACTCTGGGGTAGAGCAAGCAAGCTGTCCTGCCCTGACAAGGCAGGGACACCAGAGGACAGGGAGCCACCTAAAGAGGAAGCAAACATCCAGGAGGCAGAAGAAGATCTTGATATCAACACAGACACACCAACTAAGGAAGAAATCATTCAAGCCATCAAATCCTTTAAAAATGGGAAAGCTCCTGGCAAGGATAACTTGAATGTGGAGTTGTTCAAGCTAAATCCAGAGTTAGCAGCATCTATCCTGGCCCCTCTATTGAACCTGGCAGGTTCAATTCTGTTTCTATTTACATCAGTCTGGGAAAGGGAAAAGCTGTGGACCAACGGAGTTAGAGTGAAGATACCAAAGAAAGGAGCTCTCCGTGTTTGTAATAACTGGTGTGGTATCACACTTTTATTTGTTCCAAGCAAAGTATTGTGTAAGATCATAGTCCAGTGTATTTCAGAGGCAGTTGATAGTGTTCTCAGAAAAGAGGAAGCCGGTTTTCGGAGCGGGCTTGGAAGCACAGATCAAATCTTCACTCTACGAAACATAATAGAACAATGCTTAGAATGGCAACGGCACCTCTCCATAAACTTAATAGATTTTGAGAAGGTTTTTGATAGCATTCACAGGACCAGCCTATGGCACATGCTGCAGGCACATGGAATCCCTCTCCATGTAATCAACATAATCAAAAGCTTCTATTCCAACTTTACATGCAATGTTGATCTTAGTGAGCTCAGTTTTGAAGTCAAAACAGGAGTACATCAGGGATGTGTCATGTCTGCAGTCCTCTTCAACATTGCTATCGACTGGGTAATGCAGCACACAACAGAAGACATGCCGGGAGGCATTAAATGGACACCCTTCTTGTCCCTTGAAGACCTGGACTTCACAGATGATCTCGCTCTCCTATCACATACCCAACACCATATACAAGAAAAAACAACTCAACTCAACATATTCAGCCAGCAAATTGGACTGAAAATCAACCGCAATAAGACCAATATCATGACCTTTAATATTGCCTCACCATCACCAGTACGGATAGAGGGTTATGTTCTCACCAGTGTAGAAACGTTCACATACTTGGGCAGCAGCAGCAGGCAGTATGGTGGAACAAGCCAGGACATCTGGAACAGAATCAGTAAAGCCAGGAACACCGTCAGGAGCTTAAATACAGTCTAGAAAGCATCAAAATACACCACCAAACCCAAACTCAAGCTCTATCAGAGCTGCGTACTTTCAACATTACTTTATAGTGCAGAATGCTGGGGAATGAGAAAGTATGACATATCCAAACTGTCTTCATTCCATACAACCTGCCTCAGAAAACTCCTCTGTATCTTTTGGCCCAGAACAATCTCAAACCAAGATCTATTGACACAGTGCAGCCAGGAGGGTATGAGCACCATCACTGCCAGAAGGCGTTCGAGATTGATTGACCATGTGCTTCTGATGGAAACTGATTCCATCACCAGAATAGCAATAAGATAGACACCTGAAGGCAAGCGAGAATGAGGCCACCCAAAAACAACAGGGTGAAGAGCTGTGGAAGCTGAGCTGAAAAACCCGGGGCACAGCTGGGGAACCATTGAAAGACCAGACAGAAGTGGAGGAGCTTCATCGCTGCTCTAAACACCAGAGGCATAATGGGATGATGATGATGGGAGTGGGAGGAGCAGCAGCTCTCAATCTCTCCTGTTGAAGCTATTCCACTCTTTATAACTAATTAACTAGTCATTGGAGCA
The DNA here is from genome assembly GCF_011386835.1 of Chrysemys picta bellii. Lineage (NCBI taxonomy): Eukaryota > Metazoa > Chordata > Testudines > Emydidae > Chrysemys > Chrysemys picta. Next base: position 1,194,807 of record NC_088815.1, on the reverse strand, counting down.
GGGACTTGAACTTGTCTCCAGAATCATAGACGAGTTTCCTAACCATCTGGCTTAGTCATTCTTAGGGCATCTCTATACTACAATCTTAAGTCAACCTATGTTTGGTGGACTTATAGCCACCGCAGAAGCCGTGAAATTGACAAGAATAACAGCCAACAGTCAATGTAAGGGACACAGTGTCTACACTGTGTAGACACTGTGTCTCCCTAACTACAAAGACATAAGATCTAAGCCTCTCATGGAAGTGGAGTTGTTATGTCGATATAGCAGGGCACTTACGTTGGCGGGAGCAAGACTGTAGTGTAGACAGTGACATAGGTCGACATAAACTGCCTTTCGTCGACCTAGCCTTAGGCCTTGTCTACACTACACAGTTTTGTCAGCAAAAGGCAGCTTGCAATGACAGAACAGTGGAGGTGTACACACTACAATGCTCCTCCCACCGATTTAACTCTCCTTCTGTGCCGACAAAACTACCACGATGAGAGACGTAGAGCTTTTTGTGCCAAAGTTAGATAGACAAAGCATAGACAAATGTAGACACTGCGTTCATTACATCACCATAACTGGCCTCCAGGAGGTATCCCACAATGCCCAGCGTGACCACTCTGCTTGCTGTTTTGAACTCTGCTGCCCTGCATCCAGCTACACAGGCGTGCACCCTTCCCCTTTCAAAGCCCCAGGAAGTTCTGAAACTGCTTAGCATGGAGAGCTCACATGGCTACTGCCAAGCTGAGTATGCCGGCTAGAGCAGCAAACACACTCCTGCCTGGACTGCAGGGGAGAGGGTGGATCTCCTTGGTCTGTGGGGAGAGGAGGCTGTGGGAGAACTTGGAGGGAATCACAAAATCATCACATTAACATGGAATCCTGCTCTCCCCACACTACCACCACAGCGGCAGGCAGGCAGTGCAGGGGGAAGAGATTAGTGCTGTGGTGCTGTGCAGAGTCAGGGAGAGAGGGCGGGGGCTGAGGCTGAGCTGGGGTGGAGGGACACCAGCTGTCCGTGCACCAGCTTCTGCCTCAGAATTGGTTGCTTCCGGCTGCTGTCTGAACTTAGAGACAGCATGCCGACTCATTCACTGTCCCCCACTCCACACACTGTCTTTGTGTCTCTCTCTCACACACACACTCACTGTCACACTCTCCTCCCTCCCCCCCCCCCGCCCACACACACTTCTGTGGGCTTCTTGTGCTAGTGTTCAGCAATTTCAGTTGGTCATATTACCAAGTGCTACTTTAAAACGTGCAGTACAATATGTTACTTTTTGGGCACACACAGCAATCATTACACAGTTCCTAGCACGGTGCAAACAAACAATGCCAAGCTCAGCAAGCTACAGCAAGACACATTACTGTGGCTCAGTGTTAATATGCTCCTTCAAGGCATCCCTCAGCCCATTGGGCTCCTCTTATAGCCTTGTGTTCATAATGCACAGCACAATGCTGAACAGCAGTGCAGGATCCATGCTTTTTGACAGAGCTGGCTGGCTCGCAGGTTACCAGGGCAGTTGAAAACCAGCTGACAATCTAGTAAGATTCCCATGGAATGATGGAATTGAGAAACCTTCATTATGTGACACTGTACCTGCCCCCATGCAGCATTGCAAACCCTTCTCAAAGCATCCTGTGGCCAGTTGTACAGTGGGATAGCTACCCACAGTGCACGGCTCTCTGTGTCGATGCAAGAGGTGCTATTGTGGATGCACTCCACCGACACAAGGAACATAGTGTGGGCATGCATCGGCGGTTTAATTACAGCGGTGACTGGATGTCATCGTAACTTGCATCGACAAAACTCTGTAGTGTAGACAAGGCCTTAGACATATGCTTGGTCTCTCCAGCTGAATGACTATTCATTGTCATTCATATTGGCACTTCATGGAGTGAATAAATAAAATAAAAATATGAATAAAATAAATTATGAATGACCACTATGAATGACAAGGAATAGTCATTGGGCTCGAGAGACAGCAAGTGAGAATAATTCTATAGCCTGGTGGTGGCCCACTCGCTGAGGATGTAGGTGACTCAGGTCCCTTCTCCAAGGACAATTTAATTATTTATACACAGTGGAACAGCTTCCACAGGAGAGATTGAGAGGGTGCCGCAGAATATCCCCTAGCCCAGTTATTTGGGCACTCATCTGTGACATACAGCTGCGGGGTGGGGCAGGTCTATGTTCAAATTCTATCTCCACAGCAGGCGGGGGGGGGGGAGAAGGGGGAAGGGAATTGAATGCATGCAAGTGCCCTAACCACTAGGCTAAAGGTTAGAAGGAAGGCACCTCCTCTTCTAACCATCTCAGTCCCACAAAACATTTTGGGTGACATTGTATAGCCAGTTCATGTCAAATGCATTTTTCAGTGAACTTTCTATTTGCTGAAAAAGTTTCTCCCAGGTCAACATAAAACCCATGATTCTCAGACTCATGAGCCACTGGGCAACATTTATTCCCCTAAGCCATCAAGTGGGGAGGAGGGATAGCTCAGTGGTTTGAGCATTGGCCTGCTAAACCCAGGGTTGTGAGTTTAATCCTTGAAGGGGCCATTTAGGAATCTGGGGCAAAAATCTGCCTGGGGATTGGCCTTGCTTTGAGCAGGGGGTTGGACTAGATGACCTCATGAGGTCCCTTCTAACCCTGATATTCTATGAAGTGAGTACGTTACTCAAGCTGTGTCACTTACTGAGGATTTTCTGAAGAAACAAGAACTTTCAGAGATGAGCACTGGCAATAAAAGCTCTTGCCGTGCTATAACTTTGGAAATATTTCTAAACTGCTTCTTGATGCTGCTAAATAGCTGAGCTCAGGGGCAGGGCAGTGCCATACATTTTACGAGGGGCAAGGCCTTATTTATTATTTTATTGTATTCTGTAGTTCTGTTAAAAAAAAGTTGACACCAAAAATTTTAAAAGCAGTTCTTTTTTGGAGGGGTGTGGGGGCTGTTTCCCAGGAATCCCTCCAACAAATGACCCCAAATTTGTACCACAACGTTTATCATTACTCCTGTTGTATACCTATTTGCAAGACAAGCTCCAACTGCACATGGCTTTTACAGCATGCAGAAAATCAGCTGTACAACAGCGAGCTCCACTCTCCCTGAACTATGGAAGTCATACACTTCTCCATAACACTGCCTGTTCTCAACTGAGCCATAGTAGAGAATAGTACAGTATACACCTGACATTCTCAGGAATCTGCAACGGGGAGGACTTGAACTCTCACTCCCTGAAGGTTCAAGTCGAGGTCTACTGCCTGGTCCCTAAGCTGCCAAGGGATAGTAACACATTCTGACCTGTCTCTACACAGTTGTGGCCACAGTACAGCCTGGCTTGTGACACAGGCACAGATCCCTTTCCGAGATGCCTGCCAATTTACTGAGGTGGACAGATTTGCTAATAACTTTTTCTAATATTGCTTCTCTGCCATGGACACGAGCTGATTTCAAATCCAGTTGGATAATCTCAGGCTGGTGCAGTGCCATAGTTTGAGTCACAGGGATGTGCACAAAAAGTTACAAACATCAGAAAATTTTACTGATCAGACCCTTTTCCCTGGGTGCAGTATCTCAGGAATATCTTGACCCAATAATCCCAAATTTGCAGCACTAACCCTTCCCCACGCCCCAGTGAGGCACATCAACTTTCAAGATAATTTGATTATGCATGTGGATTTTATAGCACTTTGAAAAACATCCCCTGTGGTAAGAAGAACAGGAGTACTTGTGGCACCTTAGAGACTAACAAATTTATTAGAGCATAAGCTTTCGTGGACTACAGCCCACTTCTTAGGATGCATACCATTCTTCGGATCCCCTGTGGTTTTTCCCATGGGTTAGAGAACTTTTAGCACTGTGGAACAGGTGGGTTGCCGGTGATTTACCGTGATTTAGCTTATGCAGAGGACATCATACAATGCATAGACACATTTGAATTAATGATGATATTCTTTGCTACCTTGGAACATTGGTGTAGTTCACTCGGACTTACAATAAATGCCAGGACAATGAAGTGGTTGCATCTTCGAAAGGGACGATAGGTAGTGTCAAAATGCAGCCGTGGTGAAGTTATTTCTGCAATAGCAAAGTCAGCCTTCGTGGCTGGGCTGAGACCAGAGGAAAGAGCAGTTGGGTCCCTTTAGTTTGGTTCCTTTTGAGTGTATGCAGTGAGCAGGATTCTGTCTCCAGCCTTTGGAGCAGAGTTACGGTGCTTCCTCCCTGGCTCTTCCCTAGAAGGGGGAAAGGGGTCACCGACAGCTGGAGTAACAGCTTTTGGCACAAGACACTCTATGAAAGGAGATAGGTCTGAATCATTTCCCCATGACTGTACCTGATTCTCTGACACATCACTGAGAATATCTTGTTTGGAATTAACCTGCTCAAGCACCCAGGGGTGAGCGCTGGCAGGTGCAACGGAGCCCTTCTTCCCACACAGCCTGCTGGACAGAGACCAATCCATTCCCACAGCCCTGACCTTCCAGGTCCCTTTCCCATTGACACCACAGGCTCCTGTGGTTGACAGCACGAGCCTCCCTGGGTAGCCACATGAACAGGCTCCCATCCCTCAACCCAAGTCCGGTCTCCTGCAAGAGAGCTCCCCACAGCATTCCACACCCAAGGCCTCCCTGCCCCTGAGTAGGAGCATCCCTCCAAGACCAACCCCTGGTTCTGGGCTCAGCTGCCTGCAGCCCTTACTGCAAGGGGGCTTCCACTCCCCTAGGCTCCCTGCCCAAAAGTCCTATCCCTGCTTCTGGATCCACCCACTAGCATCAACCCTCTTTCCTCAGGTTCAGCTGCCCTGAACCAGGCAGGTTCTTCCTCTGGGTCCTAGGGGCCTCTGCATAAGCTCCTACAATTCAGCAGGGTTCCCCAGCTCTGACAAGGCCTCACCAACACTTCCTTCAGTTTTTGTTCTTCCCAATGGTGCCAGCTACCTTCTGCTGCTCCTATTGCTCCTTCTTCCGATTTTGTCTTCTCAGGCAGCTCTGCTCTATTCCTTTTCCCTACTGACTCAGCCACTGTCTCCCTCTCTCACTGTCACAGGCCCAAGGACTCCCTCCCTCAGGGGGTCCCATGGGGAGGCAGATCAGCATTGTATGTTGCTAATGCGGTTGTAAGCATTGCAAGGCATTTTGGGGGCAGGGGAGGTCAAAGGTGTAAGTGTGGAATGGAAGATTCCCTTGCACGGAGCAAGAGGCCAAGAGGGGGAAGGAGAAAAAGAACAGAGAACGGGTTAACTCGACACTTCAGCTAGCTCCGTGTGAAGATAAGATGCTGGCCCCGGTCCAAGGTCATGGGTGCGACCAAAAATCTGCAGCTGCCCAGCTGTGAGAAGAGGAGAATGAAGTTGAGCAGGGCTGCAGAGATAGCAGTGAGAACAGTGAGAGCGAATGAGGCAGCGAAGGCCAATGGGGGGGAAACAAAGTCTCTGTAGCTGGGGTGTTTTGGGAAGCTGAGGAGGCCACAGCGAGCTGGTTTGGACTGGTACAAAGAGCACCAGGAACAGAGGGCCCTGGACGAAAACACCCCCAAAGGAACCCAGGACTTAAAACCCTCCCAAGAGCCAAAGCAAGGCGGAGATCGCAGCGGACCCTGGACGACCTGTGCACGGGGCAAGAACTCCTGTCCACCCCTCCCCCTCTTCTTCTTCCATTACACCCTGGCTTGGCCAGCCTTGGGTCATGCGTGTGTGAGTATGAAAGTGGGTTAGGGCTGGGGTACTAACACTTTCTTGCTTCCTTTGAGTAACGTTGGAGCAGTCCCAACACTCACTGCTGTTATTTTATTATTTTATTAATAAAGCTTTAAAACTTAGACACTTGGTGTGCTCCTTCATCCCCTCCCGCACCGATCCCGTGGCCTCAGCCTGATCACCTGACGCCTCAGGCAGATTGGTAACAGAAATCTGTCACATCACCATATATAAGGCCCAGGTGTCCTGTCTTAAGCTCTGTTGGGAGGAAGTTAATCAATCCCAGGTGCACTGGACCCTATTCCCTCTTAAGGGAGCCAGTCACACTATAACACCTTCCTACAGAACCAGAGAATTATGTCCCTCCCTAGGCATTCTCTGGGATGGTGCTGAAAGCCTACAAGCGATAGGATTTGGGAGTACTTTCTATAGCATCTGATTGATTTCTTCATTGTTACATACACCAGGCCTTTTCCTCAGGCTAGAGGTCAGCAGAGTTACCCCGAGGATGAATTTTGCCCTGTAGGTTTAGATAAAGATAAAGTTACAGTAAAATACTCTGCCTCTGTAAGGCCCAAAGCAAAGGCTGGAGGCAGGTCTGAGCCAGAATCCTTAGGAGGTTGCAATGTAGCTCCATGTGCGCCCCAAATGCCCCCCAGTGGTGGTTCAAATAATTTTTACAAAATGGGGTTAGCACAGACTTTGTATCATGGCTGTTCTACACACAGCAGCCATGGGACACCTCACGGTAACAGGGCAGATAAAACTCAGGCCCTTCTGTTCCAAAAGCTCAGCCCCCTGCCACTTCAGCTAAGAGAGAAGTGAGGTTTTAACTCACGAAAGCTTATGCCCAAATAAATCTGTTAGTCTTTAAGGTGCCACCAGACTCCTTGTTGTTTTTGTAGATACAGACTAACACGGCTACCCCCTGATACTCTGCTAGCTGTGAGCAGCATAGGGCCTATTGTGCACAGGTGAGCAGGTCTGGTCCCATCCAACAGGGGGCATAAAGACACACTAGCCATTCTGTTACATTGTAGTACTTCTTATTACAGGAAATGAGCTATTGTTCTATGACCCAGGTGTGAGAGAGATGACAATATCCTGGCTAAACCTTATGGAATTAAGTTTACGTATTTTATTGAAATGCAAATGTTTGTGTACTCTTGTGGGATTGTATAGAACTTCTTTAAGGGGAAGGCAGGATTGATGCACTCTCTAGGAGATATTAGGAACTTCAAAGGACGTTTTGGAACAATATGTGGGAAGTGGATTTCCCAGGCAATACTTGGGGTGAGGGGTATGCAAATGATCCACCTCAAATTCATCCTTTTAAAACTGTACTTTGAACAAAGACTGGTTGATTACCTATTCACACTCTTCAAAGAGCCAGCTGGAGTAAGGAGTGACTCTCTTACTCATGGGTGTTCCTGTTCAGGGCCGAAGGGGTGAAACAACAGGAATACCTCTGGGTGTGGCTGGAAGGATTGTTTACCAGCCAGAGCCCAGGCTGAAGCTTGGGAGTGGGGATCTCTGGTAAGTTTATTAGCATGTGTGTCAGTTCTTTTACTGTTTTAATATATTTTCTCTGTAATGCTTTTACCTTCAAAATAAAATATGCTTGCTTAGGAAGAGCTGGGTAGTACCTTAGTCCTGTGGCAATTACACTGCATACGGTCTCTGAAGAGAAGGCAAAAGAAGCCTGCCTAGACTGCCTGTCTTTCACAGTATAGTCAGGGGACTGTGCAGCCTGGAAATACCCTGGTCAGAAGAGAAAGATGAAGGCAGGAGCGCCAATGGCTGGGGAGCGGGAAGCCCAGAGTGGGTGGCCTTGCTGGACAGTAGAGGGGGAATTCTGGTGCAGTTGCCCTGAGCTGTGACACCAGGATTTACCCACACTGGTTAAGGAGCTGGTGAACCAAGTAATCCCATCTGTATCCAATATACCACCTCTCTGCTCAGACCAGAGGGCTTGCATCAGCCAAGTCTCATTCAGCCAGGCTTTTATTATACGGTCCAGCAATGGCCTATGGTATGTGATGGGCTTCCCCTGGAGCAAATCCAGAGGCAATAGAGCAGAGCCAACCATGCAGAATACCAGTGTTCTTTAATCAGGCAGGGACTCAAACACTCTCTTTCTTCCCTAATGCAAGTGGGAACAACTCACCCAAAGCACAGCCCCAAACGTCAATCAGTTCTCTTGGCTACCAGCACTGCCCAGCCACCTGGCAGGCAGCACTCAGCACTAATCAGCCTAAACGTAGAACTGGTGGGAACTGATACATAAGTCTCCACAAGCTGTTCTGCTTGCTATGAAGAGGTGTGAACAGTTGGGATTCTGGGTGTGGGTCGGAGTGGAAGGGGAGAGTGATCCTTTTATGACTGTCTTCCTTGGGGTTGAAAGTTTCTGCGTGGGTGGTGGTATAATAATTGGGCCTACAAATTTACCCTGATTGGGAGTTCAATGAAATGGCACAAGAACCATCTTCTGTGCATGGGTCTATGCTCAGATTTGTCTCTGGCCAAAATAAGCGCCCTGTTACTGTGTAACGATGCTGGTTCTGGCGGGCCCAACAGAGAGGGCCAATTCAGGACAAATTGCTTAAAGCTGGGCAGTTACAGCCCAGGGCTGGGGGTTCTACGCACACCAAGGCAAACCAAGACAGCCAAACAGAGAGGACTTCGGTCTCACCCCACTGGCTAACCACAAGTCTCACAAGCAATCTCCTTAGACACTCCAGTTTCCCAGTATCACCACCAGTGCCACTCGTTATGGGGACAAATGGTTATGGGGACAAATACCCCAGTAAAAGAAAAGAGGTTCTCTCGATCCCAGAGGACCAAGCCCCAGACTCAGGTCAATCTACAAATCAGATCTTACCCACAAATCACGCTGTTGCCAATCCTTTAGAATCTAAAATCTAAAGGTTTATTCATAAAAGGAAAAAAATAGAGATGAGAGATAGAATTGGTTAAATGGAATCAATTACATACAGTAATGGCACAGTTCTTGGTTCAGGCTTGTAGCAGAGATAGAATAAACTGCAGGTTCAAATCAAGTCTCTGGAACATCCCCAGCTGGGATGGGTCATCAGTCCTTTGTGTAGAGCTTCCATTTGTAGCAAAGTCCCTCCAGAGGTAAGAAGCAGGATTGAAGACCAGATGGAGATGAGGCATCAGTCTTTTATAGTCTTTTCCAGGTGTAAAAACACCTCTTTGTCCTTATTGTGGAAAATTACAGCAAAATGGAGTCTGGAGTCTCATGGGCAAGTCCCTGCATACTTTGCTGAGTTTCTCTCAATGGGTCAATTGTATAGCTGATGGTTCTTAATGGGCCATCAAGCCGGCTAGGCAGAGCTGACACCAACTTGTCTGGAGTGTCACCCAGAAGCATAGCATAAGTTTGAAATACAGACAGTATAGAGCCAATATTCATAACTTCAACTACAAAAATGATATACACATACAGAGAGCATAATCATAACCAGCCAACCATAACCTTGTCTTAGACACCCTATTTGACCCCCTTTATACCAGATTAGGTGCCACTACAAGACTTTGGTTGCAACAATGATCTATACGGTCCCAGTTCATGTCAATAACGTCACATACAGCCACGCAGTAAACCACCTTCCTGAACAGCGATGAGCCATGCCTGACTTACTGAGGTTGATGCAGTGCGAGTGTAGACACTGCATGACCTGTGTCGACCCTAACAGTCCTCCGGCAGCTGTCCCACTCCCTGCGTCAGTGACCACTCTGGTCACAGTTGTAAACTCCACTGCCCAGCGCTCACAGAGTCTGGAAGCCACCTCCACCCCAGCCAGGGGTGGCAGGTTTGTAGAAATGTTGGTCGTGCCCAGATCCTACCTAAGGCTCTGGAAGGGAGTTTGGGTGGGGGGAGGAGGTCTGGGGTGCAGGCTCTGGGCTGGGGATTAGGGTGCAGGAGGGGTGCAGGCTCTGGGAGGGAGTTTGGGTGCAGAAGGGGTGAGAGGTTGGGCTCTGGGATGGAGTTTGGGGTTCTGGGTGCTCCGGGCTGGGGCAAGGGGTGGGGGTGCAGGAGGGGGTGAGGGGTGCAGGCTCTGGGAGGGAGTGCAGAGGGCTGGGGTGCAGGCTGTGGGAGGGAGTTTGGGGGCAGTAGAGGGTAAGGGGGTGGGGATGCAGGGTCATGGCTGGGACAGGGGGTGGGTGTGCAGGAGGGGGTGAGGGGTGCAGGCTCTGGGATGGAGTTTGGGTGCAGGCTCTGGGCTGGGGGTGGGGTGTGGGATGGGGTGAGGGGTGCAGGCTCTGGGACGGAGTTTGGGGGCGGGAGGGGGTGTGTGGGAAGGGGGAGGGGGTGCAGGCTCTGGGAGGGAGTTTGGGATTGGGAGGGGGTGTAGGGGTGAGGGCTGTGGGGTGGGGCTGGGGATGAGGAGTTTGGGGTGTGGGAGGGGGCTCAGGGCTGGGGCAGAGGGTTAGGGTGCGGGGGGGGTGAGGGATCTGGCTGGGGGTGCAGGCTCTGGGGTGGGGCAGGGCTGGGGATGAGTTTGGGGTGCAGGCAGGCTGCCCCAGGGCTGGGGCCAGAGAGGAGGACTCTCCCCAGCCCTCTCCCTGCCGGCAGCAGTGAGCTCTGGGGGAGGGGCCCCCCTCTCTCCCCAGCAGCACACTCACCCCCACCACTGTCACTGCACGTGCTCCTAGGGCCCCTCTCAGGTCTAGGAAGCCCCCTTGCCTCCCCTGTGGTGGGTGCTGGGGGGGGGGGCTTCCATCACATGTGCACCTCCTCCCCTGCTGCTACCCCTCACTGTAACCTCGCTGGGGGTGGGTGATGGGGCTGCCTCTTGCCCAGCGTGGGGCAGGAGCAGTAACTGCAGGCAGGGGGACCCCCTGTGCTGGTGGAGGGTCCCGCCAGAAAAGGGAAGAGTCCGAGGCAGGGTAAGGGCAGCCTGCCCTGCCACTATCGGAGGGGGGGCACTAGGACCCTGTGGCAGCAGTTGATGCCAGGAGCCCGCAGAGCAGAGTCAGCGTGGAGCTGCAGGCTCCGGGGCTGGGGGAGGTGCGCGGGGGCAGCAAGTGGGGCCGGGGGACACTCGGGGGAGGTGTGTGGGGGCGGCAGGTGGGGCCGGGAGAGACCCGTCCCCAAACATTGGTGGAGCCAGGCCCCCAGGCCCTGAATATTGCTGGAACCCGGGCACCACGGGCCAATACAACTCGCCGCCCCTGACCCCACCACACTCTTTTAAAACCCTCTGTGTATTTTGAAATGCCTTTTCCTGATTGCCCACCTTGGCAAATTCACCTAGCAGCTCATCCTTGTTGTGTGCAATTGCCCAACCGACCATGCTGGCTCCACGTGCTAGACATGTTTCTGCCGGCAGTAGACAAGAAGTATTGGATCTCCCGGGCCTGTGGGAGAAGCAGCTGTGCAAGCACTGATACAGACCAGCCATAGAAACATGGACATCTGTGAGCAGCTTGTGCAGGGCTGACAGACAAAGGGGTATGACAAGGAGCAGCAGCAGTCTTCACCAGGGATACCACAAGGCAAGGGAGTGCAACAATAGCTCTGGTTTAAAGATGGTGCTCAGCCCATCCCCAAGCTAATGAAATAACCAGGGCCGCCCAGAGGATTCAGGGGGCCTGGGGCAAAGCAATTTCGGGGGCCCTTTCCATAAAAAAAAGTTGCAATACTATAGAATACTATATTCTTGTGGGGGCCCCTGCGGGGCCCTGGGGCAAATTGCCCCACTTGCCCCCCCGGGCAGCCCTGGAAATAACGGTGTCAACTTTTCATTTCTGGTATGTCTGCCACAGCTACTTGGCTTTCACACGGCTCTTCTGCTGGTCCTGTGGTAGCCCTTCTCCTGCATCCCCTGAGCAACCTGCTTATAGATATTCATATTTCTATGGCAAGATTGGAGCTGTGCCTGCACAGCCTCTTCTCCCCACTGGCCCGGGAGATCCAATACTTCTTGTCTACTGCCGGCAGAAACATGTCTAGCACATGGAGCCAGCATGGTCGGTTGGGCAATTGCACACAACAAGGATGAGCTGCTAGGTGTGCTCACCAAGCCAGGCAACCAGGAAAAGAAACTTCAAAAATTCACAGAGCTTTAAAGGAGAGGGACGGCTTCCTGTCCACCTGACCCCTGGGCAGCGAAGTTCCCAGCAGTGACCAGAGTGGTCACGTGGGGCACTGTGGGACAGCTCCTGGAAACCAGTAACTGTCGATGTCAGTAACGCAGTGTCTACACTGATACTGCGTTAACTAGTTACATTGACCCTGACTTTACGCTGCTCGGGGAGGTGGTGTTATTAAGTCAGGGTAGTGAGGCACTTACGTCAGCGGGAGCCAAATTTAAGTGAAGCCAATTCCAGAGCTAGGTCCAGGTAAGCTGCTGTGCGCCGACCTAACCGTGTGGTGTAGATCAGTGGTTTTCAAACTTTTTTTCTGGGGACCCAGTTGAAGAAAATTGTTGATGCCCATGACACAACGGAGCTGGGGATGAGGGGTTTGGGATGTAGGAGGGGCTCAGGACTGGGGCAGACGGTTGTGGTGCGGGGTGGGGCCAGGGATGAGGGGTTTGAGGTGCAGGAAGGGGTTCTGGGTTGGGGGGGCTCAGGGCTGGGGAAGTGGATTGGGGTGCAGGAGAGGGTCAGGGGTCTGGGCTGGGGGGGGTAGGCTCTGGGGTGGTGCTGGGGATGAGGGGTTTGGGGTACAGGAAGGGGTTCCGGATTTGCAGGGGCTGGGGCAGGGGTTTGGGGCATGGGGTTAGGGTGCGGGTTTACCTCTGGCGGCTCCCGGTCAGCGGTGCAGCTGGGGTGCAGAGGCAGGCTTCCTGCCTGTCCTGGCACCATGGACTAAGCTGCGCCCTGGAAGCAGCCAGCAGCGGGTCCCACTCCTAGACGGAGGCACGTGACTCTCGCCTGTAGGCACCGCACCCCAGCTCCCATTCGCTGATTCCTGGCCAATGGGAATGCGGAGGCGGTGCTTGGGGCGGGGGCAACATGCAGAGCCCTGTGGCTCCCCTGCCTAGAAGCCGGACCTGCTGCTGGCCACTTTCAGGGCGCAGCGTGGAGTCAGAACAGATAGGCACTAGCCTTAGCTGGGCAGCAGCGCCAATAGGACTTTTAATGGCCTGGTCAGCGGTGCTGCCCACAGCAAGGTGACCCAGTGCTTGACATGCCGTGACCCAGTACTGGGTCACGACCCACGGATTGAAAAACACTGGTGTAGACCAGGCCTTTGTCTTCTAGTGCCCATCTGGAAATGTTTTTCAGGAGGGGAAGCTATAAAAAGGAGGGACAAACAGCCCAAGGCTCTTCTGCCCCTTCCCCCCAAGCTTGACCCCTTCTGCCCCATCCCCTCTAACCTGTCCTTGTCCTAGTTCTCTCACTTCCCCACCCTGGCTGTTCATCTCAGTCCCATTCTAGTCACCACTCTCCACTCCTCAGGCTTTTCATCCAGTCCCAATTTCTTTTCCCATACAGTCCCAGTTTCTGCCTCTCAGCTCTTCCTCTGATCTGTTTCTTTCTGTCTCCTGGCCTGCAGTCACTCCCCATCCTGTCCACATTTCCCATCCCCAATGGCGCCGAGTCCCAATCTCCCTCTCTGAGCTCCCTGTCCAATCTCAGTTTCGTCCCCCCGCCCCAACTTTTTGTCCCCATCTCTTTGCCCAGCTGGACCCAGTTCTCCCTCACACCCTGACTCTTCATCAGATCTGTCTCGCCTCCCCCTATCTGCTTCTGCCCCCACTGGTTTGTAGTCCCAGTCTCCTTGTCTAGCCAGTCCCAGTCTCCACCAACTCCCAGTCCTAATTTTCCTCTCCTCTCCGCCAGCCTCCAGTCCCACTTTCCCCTCACCCACAAGCTCCTTGCCTCAACCCACCCCCTTCACTATCCCTTGCCCCAGAGGTCCAGCTCTTATCCCTGCTGCATTTGAATCCCCTAGCAAGGGGATCATTGAGAGCACAGGAGAAATAGGTTCCCTGTTTTCAGTTCCTGTGCACAGACCCGGAACCAGCCCCAGCCCACAGCAACCAAGAGCTGCAATTGCAGGAAAAGTCCTGTTCAGCCTCAGTCTGGAGCATGTTCTGTATGGATGAAATCTTCAGGAGATTTAACTGCAAAGCTCTAGCCAGCCTCTACTGAGCATGTGTGAACTGAAATTTTTCAAAGGCTTGTAACTTGGCAAAAATTTTGACAGATTTTCATGGGGATGGCAAAAGGCACGTTCCTGACACAATGGCATCCTTGTGCCAAATGTTAAGTCCCTGCTCCATAAGAACGGCCGTACTGGGTCAGACCAAAGGTCAATCTAGCCCAGTGTCCTGTCTTCTGACAGTGGCCAATGCCAGGTGCCCCAGAGGCAGAACAAGTAATCATCAAGCAATCCATCCCCTGTCGCCCATTCACAGCTTCTGGCAAACAGGCTAGGGACACCATCCCTGTCTATCCTGGCTAATAGCCATTGATGTACCTATCCTCCATGAACTTATCAAGTTCTTTTTTGAATCATTATAATCTTGGCCTTCACAACATCCCCTGGCAAGGAGTTCCACAGGTTGACTCTGTGTTGTGTGAAGAAATATTTCCTTTTGTTATTAATCTCTCCTCATATGGCAGCCGTTCCATACCCCTCATCATTTTTGTTGCCCTTTTCTGAACCGTTTCCAATTCCAATATATCTTTTTTGAGATGGGGCGACCACAGCTGCACGCAGTATTCAAGATGTGGGCATACCATTTATATAGAAGCAATATGATATTTTCTCTCTTATTATCTATCTATTATCGCCAAAGCATTGGAGCCTTAGACTTCTTAAAGAAAAGGTCTCCAGAATTTTTTAACGTGGAGAAAACAACATATTTTCACTACCCTTGTTCTTGGAAATGGTGGCAGCATTTGGCTGACATTTTCCCAAAAATTCAGCCTGAGGTAGACACTTGGCATATCAAATTTCATCCCAAATGATTCAAGTTTGACAAAGGTATATGCAGCTGAAAACAGGGTCTTATAATGGGGAATGTCGGGCAACTGTAGCCTTGCCTATAAAATCTGATCTGGGACTCGGCGCTTCCCAGCATTACAAGAAGGAGCTTGCATTTGGGGAGCCAGAGGAGCTTTAAAATGAGACTGATTGAGGACTAATTAAAAAGTGCAATTGTTCCAATTTTCCCAAGTAGCAAGGAACATAACCTCACACAACAGCAGCACCGATGAGGGGGAATGAGAGGCTGGGTTGTGGAAGAGGCCAGCAACTGACCCACATGATAACAGAAATTCTCTCATTTGGGGTAAATTTGCCATTTTGGACATAGATAAAATTTCACCGTTTCCATCCATCAGACTGTGTGTGCACACTCACACATACACACTTTGCAATCACACATGCTCATATACACATATTCACACACACACACTGTCAAACACAAATTCACACACAGACACATACACACTCACAAAACAATACAAATTTAAATTAAAAAAGCACACACTCATTCCCAGTCCAACACCACACAAACTCTCACTCACTCACTCACTGTTGCCTTCAGGGAATCATGAAACTTTGTAAAGTCAAAGGATGAGCTTGCACTCTCAGTCACACTGGTGTAAATCAAAGTTTACTCCATTGACTGTTCTGGATTTGCTCCATATTTTCACTGGTGTAACTGAGAGCAGAATTAGGCCCATTATTTGCCTCTCGAGAGAGAAAGAAGTGCTTTTGACCTTCAGATCTGTAAAGACAAGAAAGGACTCCAGGTGTGCCAGTGAAAATACAACCTGGAAGAAGCAATGAAGATGTTTCAGACGTGCTGTTTGAAAGCTGTGCAATTGAAATAAAATTTACAGTTAACACAGAAAAAAATCACAACTTTCCCACTTTGTGGCCTGGTCTACGCTATGAGTTTAGTTTGAATTTAGCAGCATTAAATCGAATTAACCCTGCACCCGTCCACACAATGAAGCCATTTACTTCGACATAAAGGGCTCTTAACATCGATTTCTGTACTCCTCCCCGACGAGGGGAGTAGCGCCGAAATCAACATTGCCATTTCGAATTAGGGTTAGCGTGGCTGCAATTCGACGGTATTGGCCTCCGGGAGCTATCCCACAGTGCACCATTGTGACCGCTCTGGACAGCAATCTGAACTCGGATGCACTGGCCAGGTAGACAGGAAAAGCCCCGCGAACTTTTGCATTTCATTTCCTGTTTGCCCAGCATGAAGCACTGATCAGCACAGGTGACCATGCAGAGCTCATCAGCACAGCCAGAATCAAAAAAGAGCTCCAGCATGGACTGTACGGGAGATACTGAATCTGATCTCTGTATGGGGAGATGAATCTGTTCTATCAGAACTCCGTTCCAAAAGACGAAATGCCAAAACATTTGAAAAAATCTCCAAGGCCATGATGAACAGAGGCCACAACAGGGACACAACACAGTGCTGCGTGAAATTTAAGGAGCTGAGACAAGCGTACCAAAAGCCAAAGAATCAAATGGATGCTCACGGAGGGAGGGGTGACTGACGACTGTAGCTATCCTACAGTTCCCGCACTCTCCGAAAACCATTTGAATTCTGGGTTGAGCTCCCCATGCCTGAAGGGTCAAAAACATTGTCACGGGTGGTTCAGGGTATATGTCGTCAGCCCCCCCCCCCCCCCCCCGCCTCCCCTGTGAAAGCAAAGGGAAAAAAATCGTTTTTCGCCTTTTTTCACTGTCACCGTATGTCTACTGGATGCTGCTGGCAGACGCGGTGCTGCAGCGCTACACGGCAGCATCCCCTTGCCTTGCCTTGCCGACAGCAGACGGTGCAGTATGACTGGTAACCGTCATCGTCGTCCCGTGGGTGCTCCTGGCTGGCCTCGGTGAGGTCGGTCGGGGGCACCTGGGCAGACATGGATGCCCCTGGCTGGCCTCGGTGAGGTTGGTCGGGGGGCGCCTGGACAAAAAAGGAAATGACTCCAGGTCATTCTCTTCTTTAAGTTTTGTGTAATGGAAATTCAGTCCTGCCTGGAATATCATGACAGCTGGAGGCTTCTGCCTCAGGCTGCTCTCCCAGTCGGCAGCACCTCCCGGTCGCACCTACCCCAGCCTGCCCCTTGCTCCCAGGGCTCACAATCAGATACTTAGACCTCTACATTTTGCTGCAAATAAAAAAATTAAGCTGCCGTTTAGAATTGTCCCCCAACATAGATATCCTGGGACATTTTGTATTTTACCAGTGTCAGCCAAAGGCCCACACACAAATGGAGATTCAGTCCTGCCTGTGCTTCTATCCTAGTGCTCATCACAGAGTCCCATTTTCAGCTATAGGCTGAGCAAGTGCAGAATGTGATTCACTCGACTTCGCTGTAAGCCAACCGCCCTCCCCTCCCCCCTTTGATCTCTGCTTGCAGAGGCAATAAAGTCAGTGTTGTTTCAAATTCATGCATTCTTTATTACTTCATCACACAAATGGGGGGATAACTGCCAAGGTAGCCTGGGAGGGGAGGGGTGGGGGAGGAGGGAAGCAACGGGTGGGGCTGTTGTAGGGGCACCCCCTAGAATGGCATGCAGCTCATCATTTCTGCGGGATGTCTGGGGCTCTGACCCGGAGCAGCTGTTTGCCTCTCTGGTTCTTTATTGGCTTGCCTGATATTCTAGGCAGGACTGACTCTCCATTAGACAAAACTTAAAGAAGAGAATGACCTGGGGACAGGGCCGGCTTTAGGCCAATTCCACCAATTCCCCCGAATCGGGCCCCGCGCCCAAGAGGGCCCCGCGCCCAGTGGCAGAGCTGCCGGGGTGGGGGCAAGTGGCCGAGAATCCCTTCCTTGGCTAGAAGCTCCTTTTTAATTTTTACTCACCTGGCAGCACTCCGGGTCTTCGGCGACACTTCAGCAGCAGGTCCTTCACTCGCTCTGGGTCTTCGGCAGCACTTTGGCAGCAGGTCCTTCAGTGCCACCAAAGACCCGGAGCGAGTGAAGGGCAAACCGCCGAAGACTACGAGTGCCGCCCGGTGAGTACAAACCCCAGATGTTTTTTTACGTGTTTTTTCTTTCTTCAGTCATCCTTGCCGGGGCCCCGTCAAAACTGTTCGAATCGGGCCCCGCACTTCCTAAAGCCGGATCTGCCTGGGGAGTCATGCTGGAGGGTAGGGATAGGGATACAGAGGGACCTAGACAAATTAGAGGATTGGGCCAAAAGAAACCTGATGAGGTTCAACAAGGACAAGTGCAGAGTCCTGCACTTAGGACGGAAGAATCCCATGCACTGCTACAGACTAGGGACCGAATGGCTAGGCGGCAGTTCTGCAGAAAAGGACCTAGGGGTCACAGTGGACGAGAAGCTGGATATGAGTCAACAGTGTGCTCTTGTTGCCAAGAAGGCTAATGGCATTTTGGGCTGTATAAGTAGGGGCATTGCCAGCAGATCGAGGGACGTGATCATTCCCCTCTATTCAACATTGGTGAGGCCTCATCTGGAGTACTGTGTCCAGTTTTGGGTCCCACACTACATGAAGGATGTGGAAAAATTGGAAAGAGTCCAGCGGAGAGCAACAAAAATGATTAGGGAGCTGGAACATATGACTTATGAGGAGAGGCTGAGGGAACTGGGATTGTTTAGTCTGCAGAAGAGAAGAATGAGGGGGGATTTGATAGCTGCTTTCAACTACATGAAAGGGGGTTCCAAAGAGGATGGATCTAGACTGTTCTCAGTGCTACCTGATGAGAGAGCAAGGAGTAATGGTCTCAAGTTGCAGTTGGGGAGGTTTAGGTTGGATATTAGGAAAAACTTTTTCACTAGGAGGGTGGTGAAGCACTGGAATGGGTTACCAAGTGAGATGGTGAAATCTCCTTCGTTAGAGGTTTTTAAGGTCAGGCTTGACAAAGCCCTGGCTGGGATGATTTAGTTGGGAATTGGTCCTGCTTTGAGCAGGGGGTTGGACTAGATGACCTCCTGAGTAGGGTTACCATACGTCCGTTTTTTCCCGGACATGTCCGGCTTTTCGGCACTCAAACCCCCGTCCGGGGGGAATTGCCAAAAAGCCGAACACGTCCAGGAAAATGCCAGCCGGGCACTTCCCCTCCCGTGGCGGCTCTGCTCCTCCCCTGACTCTTCGGCTCTGTTTAAGAGCCGAGCTGCCCGAGCGCTATAGGCTTCAGGCAGCCCCCTTGCCTCCGGACCCCAGCCGCTGGCCGGGCACTTCCCCTCCCGGGCTCCGTTGGCGCAGGGTGTGGAGGCATGGGGGCTGCCCGAAGCCGGTAGCGCTCGGGCAGCTCGGCTCTTAAAGAGAGCCGAAGAGTCAGGGGAGGAGCAAAGCCTCCGGCCGCGGCGGCTCTGCTCCTCCCCGACTCTTCGGCTCTCTTTAAGAGCCGAGCGCTATGGGCTTTGGGCAGCCCCCATGCCTCCGGACCCTGCGCCGCCGGAGCCTGGGAGGGGAAGTGCCCGGCCGGGGGCGCAGGGTCCGGAGGCATGGGGGCTGCCCGAAGCCCAAGCGCTACCGGCTTCACGGTTTGCTGGGCAGCCTCCAGATCCTGCGCCCCCAGCTGGGCGCTTCCCCTCCCGGGCTCCAGCTGCGCTGGGGAAGCGCCGGCCGGGGGCGCAGGGTCTGGGGGCTGCCCGGCAAACCGTGAAGCTAGTAGCGCTCGGGCAGCCCTTTCCGCGTGGCTGGGAGTGGGAGGGAGGAGGGGCGGGGTTAGGGCGGGGAAGGGGCGGAGTTGGGGCGGGGATGGGGATGGGGAAATGGGCGGGGCCAGGGCACCGTGGAGGGTCCTCTTTTTTAATTTGTTAAATATGGTAACCCTACTCCTGAGGTCCCTTCCAACCCTGATATTCTATGATTCTATGATTCCCATTTTTGTCCAGGCGCCCCCGACCAACCTCACCGAGGCCGGCCAGGAGCACCCATGACAGCAGCAGATGATACAGTATGACTGGTAACCGTCTTTGCCAACTTGCAAAGCAGCAGACGGTACAGTATGGCTGGTAACCGTCTTTGCTAACTTGCAAAGGCAAGCGGATGCTGCTGTGTAGTGCTGCAGTACCGCGTCTGTCAGCAGCATCCAGTAGACATACGGTGACAGTGAAAAAAGGCTGAACGGGCTCCAAGGTTGCCGTGCTATGGCGTCTGCCCGGGCAATCCAGGGAAAAGGGCGCGAAATGATTGTCTGCCGTTGCTTTCACGGAGGGAGGATTGACTGACGACATTTATCCATAGCCACCCGTGACAAATTTTTGGCTCCATCAGGCATTGGGATCTCAACCCAGAATTCCAATGGGCGGGGGAGACTGCGGGAACTATGGGATAGCTATGGGATAGCTACCCACAATGCAACGCTCCGGAAGTCGATGCTAGCCTTGGTACATGGACGCACACCGCCGAATGAATGTGCTTAGTGTGGCCGCATGCACTCGACTTTATACAATCGGTAGCCAAAAATCGAATTCTGTAAATTCGGAGTAATCCCATAGTGTAGACAAACCCTGTGAAAGCTACAGAGGGGTTTTGTTTCTTTCCTCTGTGTCCATGAAAAACACGGGCTGTTTTCCCTTATGCAAAATTGTTTTTGCAGCACCAGTTTGGGAAGTTTGGTTTGCTCCTTGGGCTTCTATAAAATCATTTGTATATTTAAAAAAAATATCGTCTGGATGGAGAAGGAGAAATCTCATCGTTGTTCAGCCCGCAAATTCTCTTGGAAAGGAGTGAGAATGTCCATCCGGTCTCAGCCACGCCCAAGCCAGTGCCTGCATTCCCCTCAGAGGGGCTGCTGTTTCCCTGCTGCTTGGGCGAAACGATAGCGTTGTAGCTATTCAAACCCCTGGCAGCTCCCAAAATGCAATGTCCTGTTTCTGATTCTGCTCTGGGGGGCTTTCCAGAACAGCTTCTCAGCCAGCCTGAGTAGTTATATCTGGAGGGCCAGGGGGGCACTGTCAAGATTAGGGAGATTTCATGCTGCCTTCTGGCTCTTTCTCCCTCTGCTTCTCCCCTCCTAGTTTCCCAAGAGCTGTCTTCTGGACCAGGGCTTGATCTGATTATGAGTGACCAGCGGGGCCATGTGAACAGCCTCTTCCTGAATGAGGAATCAGCCAAGCGTCTCAGCTCCAACAGCCGGGTGCAGCACTTCCAACAGGCGGTGCAGGAGCGGGCAGCACGGGTCAAGAAGCGGATGCACAGCATCACCAAAGACAGCGCCAAGGGCTTCCTCAGGAGAAATGCCTTTGTCCTCTTCACCATCACTGCTGTCCTACTGGGTAGGGAGCCTGTGGTCTGCAGGGCGGTGCTGTGCTGCCTGGGGACATTCATTAAGTTAGCACAAAGGGTGATTAAAGAAGCGTGCCAGGGATCAGGGTTCTGCCACAAGCACACTCTGTGCCCTTGGGCAAGTCCCTTCATCTCTCAGTGCCTCCATTATCAGGCATTGCATTGCAAGAGCATCTACAGATGCTTATGAAGGATCAGGGCCTTATTGTACTGTCCGCTGTTCCCACCTGGAACGCAGAGCCGGGCTTCGCCTCACAGAGCTGGCTGGCTCTGCACTAGGAATGTTTGCTGGTGTAAGGATGTTGGGCGGGGTGATTCTTTACAACAGTTTGTAGAGGCAAAAAGTGCTCATTTAGTTGCAGTTATTCCAGAAAAAGGACTTCTTTAGATCATTTCCCTTGGGGACCTGTATACCTTTACTAGCCAAAAAGCCCTGTGCTGCTATAAGCCGTGCCTCCACTAAGGGGGTTTGCTGCTCCTGGGAAAGTGAGGATGATATGAGAGCCTCAGGCACAAGGCACTGCCTGTGTGCAAAGCAGCATGGTTCCAGCACGCGGTGGCTCATAACAGCCAGCCTCAGAAGAGAACTACAGAAAGTGACACTAAACCTCCGCTGCACAAGGCTCTCTGAGAGCTTTACAGACCGTCAGTCCCTCAGGAAGCCTTCCAGCCCCAACAGGGTAAGTCTCCTTATCCCCACTGCCCAGAGGGGAAACTGAGGCAGGGAGCCGTCCTGTAACCCGCCTTAGGCCAGCCACAGGCCGTGGTAGAATCTCCATCACTTGGATTCTTTAAATCAAGACTGGACGTCTTTTTCTAAAAGATCCACTCTAGCTCAACCATTTCAATTGGCTCGCTGCAGAATCATGGGCTGAAGTCTGGCCTGTGCGATGCAGGCAGTCAGATGGACTCTTCTAGCCTTGAAGTGTTTGCATGGTGAGCTGTGTGGCTAGAAATACAACCCAGGAGTGCAGCAGGGAAGTTTAGAGCAGTGCTGAGGACTGGCTGGCTGGTGCACTCTCATGGTGTGGCTCCTGTTTACCGGACGGGGAGCTCACCATTTACATGAGCAGCATCCCCTGTAATAAGGGAGGGTCCCAGGAAGCCTTATCCTGGGGAAAGGGCCATTCTCCATGCCCAGCACATTCGTGCTCACTGAGGCAATGGCTAAAGGACAGGCCTCTCACAGGGGGCTGTGTTTAACCCTTTGATTGCACAGATTCATTCCCTCCCAAGTCAGCATCTCACCTCAGCCTGTAATTTAGATGTGGTGGCATCCCAGAGATCTGAACCCAACGAGGTGGCTCTGAGCTCTCAGTGCCCACTGCACAGGAGGAGCTGTGCCAGCGATGGTGCTAGCAAGCTATAGGGAGCGGAGGAGGAGGTGCCTCTCATCGCTGTAGCGCGATCCCTCTGGCTGCCAAGGAGCGGCACTCACAAGCTGAAAGGCAGCTCAGCTGAGGAAATGGGGAGGAAACTGGGGGGAACCTTTCAAGCTTGAGAAGCGGTTTGGAGGGCTCTGCTCCCACAGGGGTGGGACACTCTGTTATTTGTTTTGTAACTCTCCGGGGGAAGGATCACCAGGTTTGGCACCCCAGCAGCATCATTGTTCCTAGGGACCCGGCTCCACCGTCATGTCTCCAAAGGGCTTGCACCGCTCGTGGTACTAACAGTATTTCGGCATCTCTGCTCTGAGGGACCAATTGGTCTTGTGCCCATTGCAGGAGGGGAAGGACAGTGGGAGAGGGCCCAGAGCCCACCATAGGCCCTATGTGCATGGTGGGGGATGGGTCTAGGAGGGAGGACCCTTAGCCTGCCATTGGCCTTGTGCACAGTGGAGGTGTGGGGGGGACAGGGGTTAGCAGGGGAGGGCCCAGTGCCTGCCATAGGGCCTGTGTACATTGCATGTCTGCAGGGGCAGGAATCACAGGGATGCCAGCCAAACCTCCAGGTTGTCCTGGCATGTCCAGGAATTAAAGATCAATCTTTAATTAAAGATTAGGTCATGTGATGAAACCTCCAGGAATATGTCCAATCGAAATTGGCAGTCCTAGGGCAGCAGGGGAGGGCCCAGTGCCTGCCATAGGCTTGGGGTCCAGGAGGCAGCAGGGCCTGCTGTTGGGCTGGTGTGCATGAGGAAGGCAGCGGGGCAGGACCCAGGGCCCACACTGCAGGTGCTGTAGCTTTCAGCAGGATTTGGAGATATTGCTAGGGCAGACACCATCCTGTTTCCCTTCTTATCCCTTGTTTCTCAGGGATCATTTTGGCCTTTGCCCTCCGACCCTACAAGATGACCTATCGCCAGATCAAGTATTTCTCCTTCCCAGGAGAGCTGCTGATGCGGATGCTTCAGATGCTGGTTCTTCCCCTCATTGTCTCCAGCCTGGTCACAGGTGAGGGACCTTTCCTGGCGCTTGCAGCTGTCTGCATTCTACAGGCCATACAGCACCCTGCAAAAGCGCTGCCAGCCATTGACCCAGCTCTCGCTGCAGGTCCCTGCCTGACCTTGTCCAGGCCTTGGCTGGGACTATGGCAAGTGGGATTGACTTGTCTGTCCCCTGGCTGCCTTGGTGTGGAGGTCAGGGGAGCAGGAAGTCTCGTGCCTTTCTGGGAAGGGTGAGGGGGAAGCATGATGGTCCTGCCAGCCCCCAGTGCTCAGGCACCATGATCCTGGCCCTGCAATCCTGAGACTTAAAGATGCACTGTGGGGCGGGGAGGGGCTGGAGGTATTCATTTGCCTTCAGGCGTTAGGAGGAAGTGCCCACCCCCAAAGTGTGTGTGAGCATTGCAAGGTCACAGTGCACCTGAGCTAGCCAGGCAAAACTGTGGGTTGCCCAATGGCTGCTTGGTGGGGGCTCCCTTTCCCCTCCGCTAACACAGCAGCCATTCCAGCACCCTCCAGCCCGCTCCCCATCACTGTCCTGGCTCCCTATCCTCCCTGCCCACCTGCTCTGCCTCATAATTCACATCCCCTCAAGGGCTCTTAAAGGCTCCTGTCTCCAGACCCCCTCCCACCTTGACCAGCCCCCATCTTTCACTCCCTTCTCCTTTACCCTACCTCCTCCTTTTCCCTCTGTCACCCCATTTCTCTGCACTCCCCACAGTCTCCTCATGCTTCTCTTCAGTCTGCCTCATATGTCCCACAGAGTTTGCTTTCTGCCCCCACATTTCCCTACACACCCCAAAGCCTGCCTCCCACACCCCATATTCCTCTGCAGCCTCCAAAATCTGCCTCCCACACCCCCTGCACCCAACAAAGTCTGTCTCCTGCAACTCACATTCCCCTGCTCCCACTCAGTCTCCCTGCCCTTCTGCACCCACATCTTCCTGCACCCCAAACCCTGCCACCTGCCCCCACAAATGCCTGCACCCCAAACCCTGCCTCCCACCCCCACATCCCCTGCCCCCCAAACCCTGCCTCCGACCCCCCACATCTCCCTGTAACCCTGCCTTCCACCCACACATCTCTCTGCCTCCCACCCCCACATCTCCCTGCAACCCTGCCTTCCACCCACACATCTCTCTGCCTCCCACCCCCACATCTCCCTGCACCCCAAACCCTGCCTCTGACCTCCCATATCTCCCTGCAACCCTGCCTTCCACCCCCACATCTCCCTGCACCCCAAACCCTGCCTCCGACCCCCCCGAATCTCCCTGCAACCCTGCCTTCCACCCACACATCTCCCTGCACCCGAAACCTGTCTCCCAACCCCACATCTCCCTGATTCCTCCTCAGTGTACTATTCCCTTCTTCAATTCATATTCCTCTGCACTCCCACAGCCTTCTTCCACACCCCACATTGCCTTAGAGCCCCCAAAGTCTGCTTCCTGCATCCCACAGTCCCCTGCACCGCCAAAGTCTCCCTCCAGCCCCCTCCCAATTGAAGAGGTAGACATTCTTGCCTTGTTCTGTGTGTGGCTGCCCAGGCATGGCCTCACTGGATGGCAAAGCCTCTGGGAAGATGGGGCTGCGGGCCGTAGTCTACTACATGGTGACCACCATCATAGCGGTCTTCATCGGCATCCTCATGGTGATCATCATCCATCCAGGCAAAGGGTCCAAGGACAAACTGCACCGGGAGGGCAAGATTGAGCAGGTGCAAACAACTGATGCCTTCATGGACCTGGTCAGGTGAGTGAACAAGTTGGTGTGCGGTAAGAACATGCCCCTGTGATAAGCTCACCATCCTGCACTGAAAGCCATTCAAACTCCTGCACTTGGAGAACATGCTCTGAATAAGCTCTGAAAGGAGACCGAGGCGCTGTTTTTCAGAGTTCCCTGAGGGTGCTCGACCTCCCCTGCTCCACACCAAGCCCTGCCCTCACTCCACCCCATCCCCCAAGGCCCCACCACTGACCCACCTCTTCCCGTCCCATTCCGCCTCCCGCCCTGCCTCTTCTCACCCCATTCTGCCTCTCCCCCTGCCTCTTTCTGCTTCGCTCCTCCCCTTCCCCCCCAGCGCCTCCTGCACGCTGCTGAACAGCTGATCACCAGTGGATAACATAAAACGAGCATCTGAGCAACAATATACTCACACCATCCGTTGCAGAAAAACCTGAAGTGTTAGTCCTTGTCCTCCTCATCATACTCACCATCATCATCATCACCAGTGGCCATCGTCCTGGCATCTCCCAAGGCAGGCAGGCTGGGATACAACTTTTATAATGGGTTATGCTGATGCCCCTATGCCTAATACATGTTCAGTAGGGGTTTCAGCCCCTTTTCTTATCTGTATTTCCTCACCTAGTAATGCTGAGGTGCCCTTCTCCCATAAGTTAATAGTCCTTTTACCTCAAGTTCATTAGCATATACATCAATTAGTTACCATGACCTTCCGGTGGTCAGACATCTGCTGATGTTCCTAACTTAAAAATATCTAAAACTGATATCAACAGGCATCGTGTGGTCATCTATCAGCAGTTGGGTCATTACAGCATTCTATGGTGTGATATCTCATGATCTAGGGTTACTGCTGGTTAGCTATCAGAGGGGTAGCAGTGTTAGTCTGGATCTGTAAAAAGCAACAGAGGGTCCTGTGGCACATTTAAGACTAACAGATGTATTGGAGCATAAGGTTTCATGGGTGAATATCCACTTTGTCAGACGCATGCTGGTTAACTGTTTATGTTAAGGCTTTTGGGGCCTTATCTCTTGATTAGTTTAGCTAAGCTATTGTCTTATAGGCCTTGAGGCTTGTAGGGTCATTGGATTACTGCCTAAATTTATGCCTATGCCTTACCTAAGCTTTGTCTACACTTGCAAGTGAAAGACAAACTTTTGTCGTCCAGAGGTGTTAAAAAGCATCCTCCCGAAAGACAAAAGTTTGGTTAACCGCTCCTTGGGGGTGGAAGCTTTTTGTCGGCAGAAGAGAACAGCGGCAACACTGCACGCCTTTTAGCAGCACGGCTGTAGCGGCACAGCTGTGTCGCTAAAAGCTGTGTCGTGTAGACATAGCCTTAGCAAATACTTATACCTATAGGCTACAGCTCACATACAGTAAGAACATAAGAACGGCCATACTGAGTCAGACCAATGGTCCATCTAGCCCAGACTTCTGTCTTCCAGCAGTGGCTGGTGCCAGATGCTTCAGAGGGAATGAACAGAACAGGGCAATTTATCAAGTGATCCATCCCCTGTTGTCCAGTCCCAGCTTCTGGAGTCAGGTATATGGGGGCACCCAGAGCATGGGTTTGCATCCTTGGCCATCTTAACTAACAGCCATTAATGGACCTATCCTCATGAATTCCTTTTTGAACCAAGTATCAGAGGGGTAGCCGTGTTAGTCTGGATCTGTAAAAAGCAACAGAGAGTCCTGTGGCACCTTTAAGGCTAACAGATGTATTGGAGCATAAGCTTTCGTGGGTGAATACCCACATGCATCTGACGAAGTGGGTATTCACCCACGAAAGCTTACTCTCCAATACATCTGTTAGTCTTAAAGGTGCCACAGGACTCTCTGTTGCTTTTTTGAAACAAGTTATACATTTAACCTTCACAACATCCCCTGACAATGAGTCCCACAGATTGTCTGTTGTGTTATTTTATAGACCTCTATCATATCCCCCGTTAGTTGTTTCTTTTCCAAGCTGAACAATTCAAGTCTTTTTAATCTGTTTAAACCATTCCATTCCCCCAATCATTTTTGTTGCTCTTCTCTGAACTTTTTCCAATTCTAATATATCTTATTTGAGATGGGGCCACCAGGACTGCATGCAATATTCAAGGTGCGAGCATACCATGGATTTATATAGTGGCATTGTGATATTTTCTGTCTTATCCTCTCTCTCTTTCTTAATGGTTCCTAATATTATGTACCTTGAGCAGATGTGTTCAGAGAACTATCCACAGTGACTCCAAGATCTCTTTCTTGAGCGGTAACAGCTAATTCAGACCCCATAGTTTTGTATATAATAGTTCCTAACATTCTGTTAGATATTTTGACTACCAGTGCACACTGAGCAGATGTTTTCAGAGAACTATCCACAGTGACTCCAAGATCTCTTTCTTGTGTGGTAACAGCTAATTTAGACCCCATCATTTTATAATAGGGCTGTTGATTAATCGCAGTTAACTCACGCGATTAACTAAAAAAAATTAATTGCGATTTAAAACATTAATCGTGATTAATTGCTGTTTTAATTGCACGGTTAAACAATAGAATACCAATTGAAATTTATTAACTATTTTTGGATGTTTTTCTACATTTTCAAATATCTTGATTTAAATTACAACACAGAATACAAAGTGTACAGTGTTCACATTATATTATAATTTTTATTACAAAGATTTGCTCAGTAAAAATGATAAACAAAAGAAATAGTATTTTTCAGTTCACCTCATACAAGTACCACACTTTATTGTGAAAGTGCAACTTACAAATGTAGATTATTTTTGTTACATAACTGCACTCAAAAACAAAACAATGTAAAACTTTAGAGCCTACAAGTCATAGAATCAGAATCATAGAATATCAGGGCTGGAAGGGACCTCAGGAGGTCATCTAGTCCAACCCCCTGCTCAAAGCAGGACCAATCCCCAACAAGTCCACTCAGTCCTACTCCTTATTCAGCCAATCACTAAGTCAAACAAGTTTGTTTACATTTACAGGAGATAATGCTGCCAGCTTCTTATTTACAATGTCACCTGAAAGTGAGAACAGGCATTCGCATGGCACTTTTGTAGCTGACATTGCAAGGTATTTACGTGCCAGATGTGCTAAACATTCGTATGCCCCTTCATGCTTCAGCTACCATGCCAGAGGACATGCTTCCGTGCTGATGACGCTCGTTTAAAAAATAATGCATTAATTAAATTTTGACTGAACTCCTTGGGGGAGAATAGTATGTCTCCTGCTCTGTTTTACCCCCATTCTGCCATATATTTCATATTATAGCAGTCTTGGTTGATGACCCAGCAGATATTGTTCATTTTAAAAACACTTTCACTGCAGATTTGACAAAACGCAAAGAAGGTACCAATGTGAGATTTCTAAAGATAGTTACAGCACTCGACCCAAAGTTTAAGAATCTGAAGTGCTGTCCAAAATCTGAGAGGGATGAGGTGTAGAGCATGTTTTCAGAAGTCTTAAAAGAGCAACACTCTGATGCAGAAACTACAAAACACAAACCACCAAAAAAGAAAATCAACCTTCTGAGGTGGCATCTGACTCAGATGATGAAAATGAACATGTGTTGGTTTGCTCTGCTTTGGATTGTTATCGAGCAAAACCCGTCATCAGCATGGATACATGTCCTCTGGAATGGTAGCTGAAGCATCAAGGGACATATGAATCTTTAGCTCATCTGGCACGTAAATATCTTGCAATGCCGTCTACAACAGTGCCATGAGAAGGCCTGATCTCACTTTCAGGTGACATTGTAAACAAGAAGCAGGCAGCATTATCTCCTGCAAATGTAAACAAATTTGTTTGTCTGAGTGACTGGCTGAACAAGAAGTAGGACTGAGTGGACTTGTAGGTGCTAAAGTTTTACATTCTTTTATTTTTGAATGCAGTTATTTTTTGTACATAATTCTACATTTGTAAGTTCAACTTTCATGATAAATAGATTGCACTACAGTACAGTATTAGGTGAATTGATAAATACTATTTCTTTTGTTTTTTACACCACAAATATTTGTAATCAAAAATAAATATAAAGGGAGCACTGTACACTTTGTATTCTGTGTTGTAACTGAAATCAATATATTTGAAAATGTAGAAAACATCCACAAGTATTTAAATAAATGGTATTCTATTATTGTTTAACAGTGTGATTAATCATGCAATTAATCACGATTAATTTTTTTAATCACTTGACAGCTCTATTTTATATGTATAGTTGGGATTATGTTTTCCAAAGTGCATCACTTTGCATTTATCCACATTGAATTTCATCTGCCATTTTGTTGCACGGTCACCAGTTTAGTGAGATCCCTTTGTAATGCTTTGCAATCAGCTTTGGACTTAACTATCTTGAGTAATTTTGTATTATCGGCAAACTTTGCCACCTCACTTTTTACCCCTTTTTCCAGACCATATATGAATGTGTTGAGCAGCACTAGTTCCAATACAGACCCTTGGGGGACCGTGCTATTTATTTCTCTCCACTGTGAAAAACGCACCATTTATGTCAGATTTGTGTCCATTTATTCTTTTACGTAGAGACTGTCCGGTTTGGCCAATGTCCATGGCAGAGGGGCATTGCTGGCACATGATGGCATATATCACATTGGTAGATGTGCAGGTGAACGAGCCCCTGATGGCATGGCTGATATGATTAGTTCCTATGATGATGTCACTTGAATAGATAGGTGGACAGAGTTGGCATCGGGCTTTGTTGCAAGGATAGGTTCCTCACAGATCTTGGGAGACAGACCTGTCCTCGCTTACAGACAGCCCCCAACCTGAAGCAAATACTCACCAGCAACCACACACCACTGAACAAAAACACTAACCCAGGAACCTATCCTTGCAACAAAGCCCGATGCCAACTCTGTCCACATACCTGACATCAGGAATCATAACATTCAAAAACCAGTAGGAGAACACTTCAACCTCTCTGGCCACTCAGTAACAGACCTAAAGGTGGCAATTTTGCAACAGAAAAGCTTCAAAAACAGACTTCAATGAGAAACTGCTGAACTTGAATTAATATGCAAATTAGACACTATCAATTTAGGCTTGAATAGAGACTGGGAATGGCTGAGTCATTACACACATTGAATCTATTTCCCCATGTTAAGTATTCTCACACCTCTTGTCAAACTGTCTGGAATGGGCTATCTTGATTATCACTACAAAAGTTTTTTCTCTTAATTAATTAGCTTCTTAGAGTTGGTAGGACAACTCCCACCTTTTCATGTTCTCTGTATGTGTATATATATCTCCTCACTATATGTTCCATTCAATGCATCCAATGAAGTGGGCTGTAGCCCTCAAAAGCTTATGCTCAAATAAATGTGTTAGTCTCTAAGGTGCCACAAGTACTCTTGTTCTTTTTGTCTTTTCCTAGTAACTTAGTCCCCTTCCCAAGAGGGGTATCCTCAGTGTCATGACATCCTCTGGAAGGAGGGTTCCGACTATGTGATTGTTTTCCTCCACTATAGTTTGATGTTCTCCTTCCCCGAGACTTTCACCCTCCCCAACAGCACAGAGACTGCCAGATGCAGGCTGGGTCTGCTTTGCTGTGTCCCAAGAAGTCTCATCTATGTCCCTCTCGGTCTCTGTCAGCTCCTCCAGCTCAGCCACTCTGCTCTCCAGAGCCTGTAAGCGTCTCTGAGGGCCAAGAGCTGCTTGCACTGCGTGCACACATACACCACCTGCCCATGGGGGGAGGGGTAGCTCAGTGGTTTGAGCATTGGCCTGCTAAACCCAGCGTTGTGAGTTCAATCCTCAAGGGGGCCATTTAGGGAACTGGGGTAAATATCTGTCTGGGGATTTGTCCTGCTTTGAGCAGGGGGTTGGACTAGATGATCTCCTGAGGTCCCTTCCAACCCTGATATTCTATGATTATGCAGGGTGCATCTGATAGCCCTACTCTGCTGCTGGACTTCTGCCTGTATTCTTTTTACTCTGGCTGGGGCTTTTTGTTTGTTTGTTCCGTATGTGAGTGTGTATGAAAGGCTCTCTATAGAAAGCTGGAGTTTCTGTTCCAATACACGGAAGGAGGGAGAAATCCCTAGTCATGAGGCCGAGCAGTTTCCCTATCATGGGTCAGCATATTTCAGCAGAGCATGGGGAGGTATCTCCGGGATACTGCAGAGTTCGGTCCTAAGACTGGAGTGATGGTTACAGGGTGAGCTGCAGTTTACATCACTTTGCAGTCCCTATCGAGTGAAATCCTCGTCTCCTGCCAGGCTGGAACCCTGCTATTCCACCATTCTGGGGCTGGCTCTCTGACTGTGTAGCTCACCACCAATTTCTCCACCATGATAATACAACAGGCTTGGCTAAATTTGGCACCTGCAAGAAAACTTCCCTCTGGGAGCCTGGGATCCACAGTTGATTAAAGTGACCCAAAAACAGCCTTCAAAACCAATGTACTGTTCATTCACCCAAACGCATATAGCAAGCAGAGAAAAGGGTTACCACAGCTAAAGTCTCTACACATCTGGGCTCAGCTAAACTTTATTCTCTCTTTGCAAGTTTGGAGAGACAGACAGCCCCTGCACCATTCTCTTAGCATCTTACCCACTCGCCCCGCTTCTTCCTTGCTAGGCAGGGGTCTTTATTGGTTCAGTATCCCTTTGATCATAGGATCTGGCCTGGGGAAAATAAATCTATTAACCTGGCTGGAGCTAGGTAGGTGACATTTCCCAATTAATAGCTCCCCTACTGTTCTCTGAAGGACCCTTGATATTCTCTCTGGAGATAGGTTTCAGAGTAGCAGCCGTGTTAGTCTGTATCCGCAAAAAGAACAGGAGTACTTGTGGCACCTTAGAGACTAACAAATTTATTAGAGCATAAGCTTTTGTGGACTACAGCCCACTTCTTCGGATGCATATAGAGTGGAATAAATATTGAGGAGATTTATATACACACATACAGAGAGCATAAACAGGTGGGAGTTGTCTTACCAACTCTGAGAGGCCAATCATGGTAATAATTTCAATAATTTCCATCCCACCATCAACCTCAGCCTAGATCAATCCACACAAGCGGTCCATTTCCTGGACACTACTGTGCTAATAAGCGATGGTCACATAAATACCACCCTATACCGGAAACCTACTGACCGCTACACTTACTTACATGCCTCCAGCTTCCATCCAGGACACACCACACGATCCATTGTCTACAGCCAAGCTCTAAGATATAACCGCATTTGCTCCAACCCCTCAGATAGAGACAAGCACCTACAAGATCTCTATCAAGCATTCTTAAAACTACAATACCCACCTGCTGAAGTGAAAAAACAGATTGACAGAGCCAGACGAGTACCCAGAAGTCACCTCCTACAAGACAGGCCCAACAAAGAAAATAACAGAACACCACTAGCTGTCACCTTCAGCCCCCAACTAAAACCTCTCCAGCGCATCATCAGATATCTACAACCTATCCTGAAAGATGATCCTTTACTCTCACAGATCTTGGGAGACAGACCTGTCCTCGCTTACAGACAACCCCCCAACCTAAAGCAAATACTCACCAGCAACCAAACATCACTGAACAAAACCACTGACCCAGGAACCTATCCTTGTAACAAAGCCCGATGCCAACTCTGTCCACATATCTATTCAAGTGACATCATCATAGGACCTAATCACATCAGCCATACCATCAGGGGCTCGTTCACCTGCACATCTACCAATGTGATATATGCCATCATGTGCCAGCAATGCCCCTCTGCCATGTACATTGGCCAAACCGGACAGTCTCTACGCAAAAGAATTAATGGACACAAATCTGACATCAGGAATCATAATACTCAAAAACCAGTGGGAGAACACTTTAACCTGTCTGGTCATTCAATGACAGACCTGCGGGTGGCTATCTTACAACAGAAAAACTTCAAAAACAGACTCCAACGAGAGACTGCTGAGCTGGAATTGATATGCAAACTAGATACAATCAACTCAGGATTGAATAAGGACTGGGAATGGCTGAGCCATTACAAACATTGAATCTATCTCCCCTTGTAAGTATTCTCACACTTCTTATCAAACTGTCTGTACTGGGCTATCTTGATTATCACTTCAAAAAAAATTTTTCTCTTACTTAATTGGCCTCTCAGAGTTGGTAAGACAACTCCCACCTGTTTATGCTCTCTGTATGTGTGTATATATATCTCCTCAATATTTATTCCACTCTATATGCATCCGAAGAAGTGGGCTGTAGTCCACGAAAGCTTATGCTCTAATAAATTTGTTAGTCTCTAAGGTGCCACAAGTACTCCTGTTCTTTTCTCTGGAGATATTCGCTCTGTCATCTTCTCATTTCATGTTTGTTCTCCCTAACAGCCTCCTTTGATTTAATGCTGTGTAGGCAGATAGAATAATATCAAACAGGTAAACTGAGGTGCATATCGTATTCATAAAAATAATACAGATATGTCCCTCATTCTCCTCGTCCAGTCGTATTGAATCTCTTTAATCATGCTTGGGAAGAGAATAAAGAGCTTCTCACAAAATACCCTGAGGCTATGAAATCCTCCCTGGGGGGAAGAGCTGCAAATAGTAGGAGTGAGAGAAACAATGCAAAGGGGGATTGAAAATAGGGTCAGCAACTAGATCTCTCTGAAATATGCCTGGCGAAAAATAATCTGAGGCAGCCCCTTTTCCATCACAAACACAGGGACACTTGGGAAGCAGGAGCTGCTGAGAAAAACTAGGGCCTTACTCTCCCCTGCCCTGTACCTTGTGCAGTCTTTACACCAATGCAAGGTAGAAATGTAGGACTGGAAAGGACCTCGAGAGGTCTTCTAGTCCAGTCCCCTGCACTCATGGCAGGACTGAGTATTATCTAGACCAGGGGTTCTCAAACTGGGGGTCAGGTGGTTATTATATGGGGGTCGTGAGCTGTCAGCCTGCACTCCAACCCCCGCTTTGCATCCAGCATTTATAATGGTGTTAAATTTATAAAAAAGTGTTTTTCATTTATAAGGGGGGCCGCACTCAGAGGCTTGCTATGTGAAAGGGGTCACCAGTACATAAGTTTTGAGAACCACTGATCTAGACCATCCGTGACAGGTGTTTGTCCAACCTGCTCTTAAAAATCTCCAATGATGGAGATTCCACAACCTCCCTAGGCAATTTATCCCAGTGCTTAACCACCCTGACAGGAAGATTTTTCTAATGTCCAACCTAAACCGCCCTTGCTGCAGTGTAAACCCATTGCTTCCTGCCCTAGCCTCAGAAGCTAAGCAGAACAATTTTTAGTAGCTGTAAAGTCCTACTATTCTGATGTGGTAGCAATTTACCCCCACTTCACACTCACTTTGCCCTGGTGCAAATGGCTATACAAGGCACAGACACTCAAGAAACCAGCCAATGGGCTTAGAGCTGACAGCAAATTAGACATGAAGACATGGCTACAAAAAGCCCAGTGCAGTTGGATGCTGTATGACATGGCATCATGTCTCCGTGCATGGAAATTGTAGTGCCTTTCTCGATGGCTCCGGTGTGATGCACCTGGAATGTTGCCTTCTGTTCGGTGCATCCTGCTATCAGAAAGGCAGTGATGAAATGGAGGGAGTTCAGGTGGGCTGGTTGGAACCCCAAATTCCCATTCCACAGGAAATTCAAAAAATTTTAAAAAATTGTTCCACATTGGAATGAAAACTCACAATTCTGACATTTTCCATGGAGCAGGAGGAGTCCAGAATTTTCGTTTTGTGTCAACTTTTTCTAAACAAAATGAATGAGACTCCCTGAACTGTCTGTAGCTCTGTCTGCCTGCCGGGGGAGAGTGGGGGCCCCTGAGAAGCCAGGAACTTGTAAGTGATTGATGAGCTAGAGAAAGGCACCATTTGGGCTGAACATGGGGGTGGGACAGTGAGATGTATCAAGCAGGGGAACTCATCTTGCAGGAAGCAGTGAAAGCTGCACAGCTTGGGACACTTAAAATTAGACTGTGCCGGAGAATGGAGATGGAGAGGATGGTCTGGTCTGGTCTTTTCCTTCTCTAACTTTGATGATCCTAGGACACTATCCATAGCTGCATAAAACCTAGCTCACACAGACCAGTGTCCAGGGCCACATGCTGCCACTTGGGAGCACAGCCACGTTTAAATGTTTCAAGAAGTAGGACTGAGTGGACTTGTAGGTGCTAAAGTTTTACATTCTTTTATTTTTGGGACTAGAGTGCTTTCTTGCTTGGCAGCATCTGGAAGGGCGCTGAATAACCTGAAAGAAGACTCAGTGCTATTGGCATTGAGCTCTTACTAACCTTGACTATAGCCTGCGCTTAACCATGAGTATCAGGCAATGGGCCTGCTCACCTGGCTCTCAGCCAGATGGCAGCGTAACCTCCT
The DNA here is from genome assembly GCF_011386835.1 of Chrysemys picta bellii. Lineage (NCBI taxonomy): Eukaryota > Metazoa > Chordata > Testudines > Emydidae > Chrysemys > Chrysemys picta. Next base: position 1,159,417 of record NC_088815.1, on the reverse strand, counting down.
TTTTTTATCTGCTGCAGGAACATGTTCCCGCCGAACCTAGTAGAAGCCTGCTTCAAACAGGTATGGACACCGGTTCCCCATGCCTGCTTCTTTCTGCCCATCACTCTGATTGTCCTTTATGCCTGTGCAGAACAGGCTGCGCTCTGAACTGCTCCTTTCTGGAGATGCAGCCCCAGGGATGGGTTTAGGCCACCTTTGCACCTCCCAGAGTACGCTGCTCCAACAACCCCTGCAGCCACCAGTGTAAATTAGAGCCGCTCTCAGGCAGCCTTGCCCAGTTGTCTATAGATTGGTCAGCAGCCGGAATTGCTGGAGCACAGACTGGTCTGGCCACTACCCTTCCTGCTCTTGGCTTGCTCCTCTCAGGGGCCTGCCAGGGGGCAGTGTGTGCCTGTGAACAAGGGGAGGTCCCTCAGGGCTGTTCCCCCGCACCTTTATAGTACCTGTGCACTCAGGAGCAGTATAAAAGGCCCATAGCAGGAGCCCGAATATCTGGCCCAGCTGTGTCAGTTGGATGTAAAATGACACCAAATGGGATTCCCCACTCACAGAGCTAGCCATTGCACCATCCCCTGCTGAGCTGTAGAAGAAACTTCTTTCCCTGAGTGTAAGTAGCACAGCCTCGAGGTCACTTGGTAAGCTGGTCCCATTCAAACAGTATGTGTTTTAATGCAGCCAAATGCAAAGTCAGACATCTAGGAACAAGGAATGCAGGCCACGCCTACAGAATGGGGGGCCGGATCCTGTATTCAGTGACTCTGGAAAGGATCTAGGGGTCATAGTGGACAAGCCATGGAACACAAGCTCCCAGTGTAATGCTGTGGCAGGAAGAGCTAATGCGACCCTTGGATGGATAAAGAGGGGTGCAGTGAATAGGAGTTGGGAGATGTTTCTACCTGTGTAAACAGCAGTGGTGAGACTGGCCCTGGAATGCTGTGTCCAGGTCTGGGATCCACATTTTTAAAAGGATGTTTTAAAAATTGAGAGGGTGCAGAAAAAATCCACGCAAATCATGTGAGGCTTGGAGAAAATGCCTGACAGTGAGAGACTTAAAAAGTTCGATCAGCTACCCAGGGAAAAGGTGGATTCTCATCTCTTGATATCTTCAGATCCAGACCGGAATCTTTCTGGAAATTCTGCATTGGCTAAACCCAAGTTATTGGGCTCAACAGGGGGAACTGTGTGAAATGTAAGGGCCTGTGCTATACAGGAGGTCGGGCCTGATGATCAATGGTCCCTTATAGCCTTACACTCTATGATCTAGACGTCTATGAATCCTTGCATTGAGCCAGGTAATTAGACAGGCACAAACAGTTGTCAGCCAAGTCACTGGGAGTTCAGGCTCAGGCCCTTTATGCTGCTCATCAGCTGTGGAGAAGTGCAGGGTTATCGTACAGAGGCTTGTGGGCACAGCTGATAATAGTGTATCATTTCAGTACAAGACACAGTACAGCACCAGGGTCTTCACCAGAACCATCCTCCACAGCAGCAATGTCACAGCAGGGACCACTGCCAACTCACAGGCTTCCATGCCCGAGAATGTCACCGGCACCCTGGAGAACGTCACACGCACCCTTAGGAGCCTGCAGGAAGTGCTGAGCTTTGAGGAAACCATCCCCATCCCTGGCTCGGCCAATGGGGTGAATGCGCTGGGCCTGGTGGTGTTCTCCGTGTGCTTTGGCCTGGTGATTGGCAGCATGAAGCAGAAGGGACGGGCCCTGCAGGAGTTCTTCAACTGCCTCAACGAAGCTATCATGAGGCTGGTGGCCATTATCATCTGGTGAGGAGCAGGGTGGGTGGGGCAAGGAGACCTGATGAGAGATGGGGGTAATTTTAAAGGTGACATGCATGGGGAAAACAAATGTGTGTGGGCCCCCATTTTGCTCCTTAGTGCTGGAGGGAGAAGCCTGGATGGGATTTTCATTCACAAACGTGTGTTGGGTTTTGTTTGTTGTTTTTATCATAGATATATCAGGGAGGCCAGGACATGACTTCCTTGATGCTGCTTGAGGCCTCCTTGGAGGACTAGAGAACTGGAGTGGGGGGTCACTAATCCGTTACCTAAAGGGGCAGGCTGTGAGTGTGGCACACACAGAGATTTCCTCCCAGCTGTTTTCCAGGAGCTTTAGTTAATGTTGAATGGTGTTGGGTCAAGTACCAAACCCTGTGGAACCCCACTAGAAACATCCCCATTCAGTGAATCCCCACTGACAATTACTTTTTGAATCTGTCCATTTTTTAATCAATTGAACATGTGCTCTGTTGAGATTGTATAGTGCTAATTTTTAATTAGAATATCATGTGGTACTAACTCAAATGTCTTACCAAAGTTTAAGTATATTATATCTATGCAGTTATTTTTATCAACCAACCTTGTAATCACTTCAAAGAATGAAATCAGTTTTGTTTGACAAGATGTATTTTCCATAAAACTATGTTGACTGGAATTAATTGTATTCCTATTCTTGGATTCTTTGTTGATTGAATCCTGTATCAGTTTTTCCATTATTTTGCCTTCATGTAAGGCTAACTGGCCTATAGTTACCCAGGTCATCCCACTTGCCTTTTTTGAATATTGGCATAGCATTAGCACTCTTCCAGTGATCTGGAATTGTCCTGGTTTTCCAAAATGTATTAAAAATTAACATCAGCAGGCCAGAAATATCCTCAGCCAGCTCTTTAAGCATTCTTGGGTGCAAGTTAACTGGGCTTGCTAATTTAAAAATATTTATCCCTGGTAGATATTAACATCCTCCTCATTTACTAATCAGGTTGAAAGCACTTCATCATCCCTATGTGATACGAGTACATCATCCTGCCTCTTTCCAAATACAAAATAGAAATACTTATTGAACCGGGGCAGCGGAACAATGAGTGTAGGGGACTAGTGCTCCCTCAAGGGAAATATTTGGGGGGGGGGGCTCATGTATGTTTCTGTCCCTCGCAGTGTTCCCCCCCACAATATCTCATGGAAATGACAGTGGGATTGGGAGGAGGGGCTGGAACATCCTATAAGATCAGGTCGGCCACGAGGAGCAGGTAGGAACACCAGTCCTGTGCCTGCCTTCCAACCACCTTAGGTCCTGGTGGAGACACTTGGCCCAGAGAGGGGCAGGAACATATGTGCCAGCTGTCAGAGTAGGGTGAGGGATGGGAGGAGCACAGGGCACTGGGCACCAGCTGCCAAGGAACTGCTGTAGGAATGCCAGTAGGAACTGCTGGGACACCCTTTCCCAGCCTGTTGCCAGCTGCCCCTTTCCCATCCCTCCCCGCACCAATTCTCAGTAGCTCAACCTCGCTCCCCCTCCTATCCATCTGCTGCTTGCCCATTCACAGCAAGCTTCCGTACTGAACCCTTCTGCCTCTGTGCATCATTATTAACATGTTTACCATGTCCATCTAGTAATGGGCCTATACCATTACTTGAAGTGATTTTTTACCTAATATACTTAAATCTCTTCTTAACATAAGAACAGCAATACTAGGTCAGACCAATGGTCCATCTAGCCCTGGATCCCGTCTTCTGACTGTGGCCAATGTCAGATGCTTCAAAGGGAAGGAACAGACCAGAGCCTTATTGAGTGATCCATCCCCTGTCGTCCAGTCCCAGCTTCTGGCAGTCAGAGGCTTAGCGACACCCAGAGCATGAGGTTCTTGTGTTCTGTGAAGGGGTAAATGAAGCTTCCTTAGTCACTTTCACTACACCAGTCATGAGTTTTTAGACCTCTGTCGTATCCCTCCTTAGTGGTCTCATTTCCAAGCTGAACAGTTCCAGTCTTTTTAATCTCTCCTCATATGGAAGTTGTTCCAGCTCTTAATAGTTTTTGTTGCCCTTCTCTGTATCTTTTCCAATATATTTTTTTTAAATGGGGCAACCAGAACTGCATTCAAGGTGATGGCGTACCATGGATTTGTATAGTGGCATTGTGATATTTTCTGTCTTATTATCTATCCCTTTCCTAGTGGTTCCTAACATTCTGTTAGATTTTTTGACTGCCACTGCAAATTGAGTGGATGTTTTCAGAGAACTATCCACAATGACTCCAAGATCTTTCTTGAGTGGTGTGGTGGGGCAGCTGCCCCACGCCCTGAGAGGGTGGGCTGCAGCAGGCCTAGGCGCCTGCGTAGATGCGCAGCCAATCAGAGAAGGGTTTTACAGGGAGCCAATCAGAGGACAGATTGGGGCCAGCCAATCAGGGCCCAGCTCAGCCACATAAAAGACTGCTCAGAGTGAGAGCAGTCAGTCTGTCCCAGGCCTTCAGAGGGGAAGGTCTGTCTCCAGAGCTGGGAGGCCAGCACCACGGACAGTGCAGTGCAGGCCAGCTTGAGAGAGTGGGAGAAGGCCCTACTCCATAGCCTGCCAGGTGGCAGGCCTGGGAGGAGGAGGCCTAGCGCAGAGAAGGGCCGTTGGGGAAGCGGTCCAGAGGAGTAGTCAGAGGAGGAAGGAGAAGGAGGACAGTGAGACTGTTGCCAGAGGGCCTCTGGACTGGGACTCAGAGTAGTGGGCGGGCCAGAGTCCCCCCCCCCTTTCCCGCCCTTTTTGTGTTCTATTATGCCATACACACAGCCATAGGCCGCAGGGAGCGGCCGGCCAGAACCACGCCAGGTCCTGGACTGTAAGGATCAGGCTTGAAGGTGTGGGGCTGTTGATTTTACCCCCTGCCTCCCGGAAGGGGGTGTGAATGGACAAATGGACACTGTTGGAGGACAGTGTTCCAGAAGAGGATGCTGTGCGTGGGGAGCAATCCAAGTCTGCGCACCTACCAGAGGCGAGACAACAGGTGGGACGCCACCCGAAGGGGGTGCTCTACTGGTTTGAACTAATTCCTCGAGATGACCAGGAGGAGGTGCTGCAGTGGTCAGCCACAACCCTGTCACAAGTGGTAACAGCTAATTTAGACCCCCATCATTTTATATGTATAGTTGACATTAGGTTTTCCAATGTGCATCACTTTGCATTTATCAACATTGATTTTATCTGCCATTTTGTTACCCAGTCACCCAGTTTTGTGAGATCCCTTTGTAACTCTTCAGTCACCTTTGGGCTTAACTATCTTGAGTAATTTTGTATTGTCTGCAAATTTTGCCACTTCCCTGTTTACCCCCTTTTCTAGATCAATTATGAATATGTTGAACAACTCTGGTCCCAGTACAGATCCCTGGGGCACAGTGCTATTTACCTCTTCATTCGGAAAACCACATATTCCTATCCTTTGTTTCCTATCTTTTAACCAGTTACTGATCTATGAGAGAACCTTCCTTCTTACTCCATGACAGCTTACTCTGTTTAAGAACCTTTGGGAAGGGACCTTGTCAAAGGCTTTCAGAAAGTCTAAGTGCACTCTGTCCACTGGATCACCCTTGTCCACATGCTTGTTGACTCCCTCAAAGAATTCTCATAGATTGATAAGGCATGATTTCCCTTTACAAAAACCATGTTGTCAAGTATCAGGGGGTAGCCGTGTTAGTCTGTATCCACAAAAACAGCAAGGAGTCCGGTGGCACCTTAAAGACTAACAGATTTATTTGGGCATAAGCTTTTGTGGGTAAAAAACCCACTTCTTCAGATGCATGGAGGGAAGATTACAGATGCAGGCATTATATACTGACACATGAAGAGAAGGGAGTTACCTCACAAGTGGAGAACCAGTGTTGACAGGGCCAATTCAATCAGGGTGGATGTAGTCCACTCCCAATAATAGATGAGGTGTCAATTCCAGGAGAGGCAAAGCTGCTTCTGTAATGAGCCAGCCACTCCCAGTCCCTATTCAACCCAAATTAATGGTGTTAAATTTGCAAATGAATTTTAGTTCTGCTGTTTCTCTTTGAAGTCTGTTTCTGACGTTTTTTTGTTCAAGTATAGCTACTTTAAAATCTGCTATAGAATGTCCAGGGAGATTGAAGTGTTCTCCTACTGGCTTTTGTATGTTACCATTCCCGATGTCCGATTTGTGTGCATTTATTCTTTTACGTAGGGACTATCCAGTTTGGCCAATGTACATGGCAGAGGGGCATTGCTGGCATATGATGGCATATATAACATTAGTAGACGTGTAGGTGAATGAGCCCTTGATGGTGTGGCTGATGTGGTTGGGTCCTCTGATGGTGTTGCTAGAGTGGATATGGGGACAGAGTAGGCAACGAGGTTTGCTACAGGGATTGGTTCCATGTTGGTTCCATGTTGACTCTTGCTCAACAAATTATGTTACTTTTATGTGTCTGATAATTCTGTTCTTTACTGTAGTTTCAACTAATTTGCCTGGTACTGAACTTAGGTTTACCAGCCTGTATTTGTCAGGAGCGCCCCTGGAGCCTTTTTAAAAAATGTGTCACATTAGCTACCCTCCAGACATCCGGTACAGAGGCTGATTTAAGCAATAGGTTAAATACTACAGTTAGTAGTTCTGCAGTTTCACATTTGAGTTCCTTCAGAACTCTTGGGTGATACCATCTGGACCTGGTGTTAAATTAACTAGTAATAAGTCAATTTGATCCAAAACCTCCATCTGCGACACTTCCTCAGATATGACCTCTAATAAGAATGGATCAGGTGTGGGAATCTCCCTCCCATCTTCAGCAGAGAAGACAGATACAAAGAATTCATTTAGCATCTCCGCAATGACCTTATCTTTCTTCAGTGCTCCTTTAGCACCTCAATTGTCCAATGGCCCCACTGATTGTCCTTAGCCCTGCCAGCCATGGATTTTTCCCTGATGTCTTTACTTTCCTTATTAATTTTCTACCCTTTGTTGTATTTATCTATTCCCCCTTTTTCCATTTGTTATATTATGCTTTCTAATCGCTGCCCTCACTTCCCCATTGAACCACGGATGGCCTTTTAGCCAAAGTTGTCCTCTTTCATGGGGAATTGTGGCTTTGGGGCATCTAATTAACGCTTCTTAGAGAACTCACCATTGTAATCCAGATTTTTCTCTCTACATTTTTCCACAGTCAATTTTGCTCAGACTTTTTCCTCAGTGTTGGGGAATTCGGCCCTTTGAAGTATGTATATTACTGGCTGGGCCTGTCCTCTGTTTACCCGTATTGAATGTAACCAGGTCATGATCACTGGTCCTTAGACAATCACCAGCTCCCAGCCCTGTGATTAATTCATCTGTATCCAGTATAGCATTCCTTCATGTTGGATGCAATACCTTTTGTGTTAGAAAATTATCTATATTTTTTAGAATTCATGTTTTACTGCTGGCTGAATGCAACCTCCAGCGTATGTCTCCCAGATTGAAGTCCCTCATAACAACACAATTTTTCTGAACACACAACAGACAGAAGTAACTCATGCTGTTCTCTGTTTGATTCAGTGGTCTGGGCTTTGCTAATAGCACTTTGATCCATATGCATACAAGATGCTTGGGTCTGAGTTATCGATACCTCTAACACAGGTAATGGCATCTTTTGCCCACTCATATCTTCCTAAACAGGTTATAAGCAGTGACTTTAACATTCCAGTCATGTGAATTGTCCTACCAGGTTTCAATAATACCAATCATATCGAATTTCTTCTCTATCAATGAGAATTTCCAATTCCTCTTGCTTGGTACCCAGACTCTTAGCTTTGGCATGAAAACAACTGAAAAATTTCTTCTCTTCTCATTCTTTGCCACGTCAGTTCAATTTGTTCCCAGCATACTGCATTTGAGTTTGTACCACATTTGCCTTCTTAGTATCCTCCCCTTACTAAGTGTTGCTAGCTTAATGTCCTCCTGGCTGCTCCAGCTAGTCTCCGATGAATGGGCCACTTCACACCTCTCAGCCACCTGTGCTGCAGATTGATGTGCCGAGCCTCTTCCCCAAACACTAGGACCAGATTTGGGGCAGGGATTCTGCATCTCCAATCTTCTGCCTCCAGCTGGTTCATGCACTCCTCTCAGCCCCCCTCCCCCTCCCGCCCCGCTTCTTTCCTCCTTTCTCATAGGCCCTCCAAGCTTACCAGGGCATGAAGTGGCAAGAAGAAGAGTGGAGCTGGTGTGTAGTGTCCAGAGCAGTGGGTGGGCTCAGAGCAGCAGGGGATGTCAGACTGCAATGGGCATAGTGCAGAGAATGTTGGATATGGAGCGGCATCAGAGCGGGGGGGGGGGGGCGAGTCTGAACAATTGCAGGGCATATGGGGTTTTGGAGCTGTCGGGGTATTAGAACAGTGCATGGAAGAGTGGGGAGAAAAGGAGCTGTGCAGAAGGGGATGCTGGGGTGGTTTTGTCAGTCTCCCAAAACTCTCACATCCATTCCCCCCCAAGTTTGTCCACCTCTTCAAAAAAAGTTCCCACTGACTCCATGCTAGTCCCTGCACTGCTGCTGCATCCTCACCCCTGCACCCACAGCTCCTCAATGTGGGTCCTGTGCTGACACCTGCCTCTCTATGGGAAGAAGGGCAAAGCAGGGTGTGCTGGAGAGGCAGAGACAGGAGGTGATGCAGGGACAGTGAAGGGACTAATATGGAGCAGTGTGTTCTGTGGCCAGGATAATCATTGCCAAGGAGCCAGAGACAGTGAAGAGGGTGGGAGTACATGGGGGTGCAGAGAAAGTATTCTTTTTAAAAACAAAGAAATTAAATGCTCAAAAACCTTAATGCGGTGTTATGATTGGCCAGCAGTGCCCCATATCCTTCCAGAGTGTGGAGAGAGACTAAACAAAGAAACCTCTGAAAACTAGGAAATACAAAGTTAAGATACGTGCCACAACCCTTGTTAAGTTGTTCCAATGGTTAATTACCCTCACTATTAAAGATGTGTGCCTTATTGCTAGTCTGAATTTATCTGGCTTCAGCTTCCAGCCATTGGGTCATGTTAGACCTTTCTCTGCTAGAGTGCAGAGCCCTCTGGTATCAAATTTCTGTTCCCGTGTAGGTACTTAAAAATGTGTCTTGTTTGCCTGTGCCCAGCTTCCCAAGCAATCTAGATTACCCTGTGTCAATGCTCTGGCCTTTTTATCCAGATACTCCTGTACTGAGACTAACTTGTGATTGACTACGGCACCCTCCAGAAGGGTGTCCAGTCTGGATTTGAGGAGATCAAGAGGTAAAGACTCCACCACATCCCTTGGTAGTTTGTTAACCTTTAACCCATTCCCAGTGGCTGTTATCAGCTCCGGCAGCTGGCACAGTTAAGGTTGCATTGCAGGGCTGGCATGTACCTTAACCTCTGAAAATACAAAGTTTAGGTTTAGCCACTGTTCCCATTCTGGAAGGGCAGGAAGCATCACTGGGTAACTTTAACTCTGCATTAATGAAGTTTTGGGGCATTTAATATATATTTGCCCCTGGAGCTAAAAGTGTTGCTGGTAGCAGTAGTAGGCAGTTATCCTATCTATGGATCAGCCAATAGAGGGGTGTGTGACACACGTTTTATCAGTGGACAATACATTGCTTGCCACACAGCAGTAGAATGTTGAGTATCAGGACTCTTGGGTTCTGTTTCTGAGCCTGGGACAGGAGTGGTTAGAGCAGTTGTTACAGCCAAGAGAGCTAAGTGCATAGGTTCAGCAGACTCTAGTTGAAAGGATGAGTGACTGAATCTTGGATCTGGATATTAGACATCTGGCATCTGTTCCTAATTGCCAGGAGTCCTGTTCACTGTAAAATGGGGGGATGATACCAGTCTCCCTAAGGCAAGGGTCTAAAGCCTTGCCCAGCGAAAAGGGCTGTGAACTCAAAGTGGTGCATACAACATGGGGAAGTCTATATGAGACCTTGTCTCTCCAGCTAAAGAGGAACTGAGCACAGAACTAAAAATGAATGGTAGCTTAGGCACAAGTGATCATGACTTACCACATTTATAATGTGCAAACAGAATAGAGTTCAGACCAGTGATATCAATACTTGGTGCTTTAAAAGGGCCAGTTTCACAAAGCTGAAAACAATTATGAGGCAAGTCAGATGGGAGGAAGAATTGAGTCAGAAAAAAGTGAATGACTGTGAATTAAGACCACTTTACAAGGCTATGTCTACACTACAGACCTTACAGGGGCACAGCCCTATCGCTGCAGCGGCACTGCTGTAAGGTCTCCCATGTGGCTGCTCTCCCGCCGGCATAATTAAACCACCCCAACGAGCAGCAGTAGCTCTGTCAGCAGGAGAGTGTCTCCCGCCAACATAGTGCTGCCCACACTGGCGCTTTTGTCTGTGAAACTTATGTCTATTGGGGCGTGTTTTTTCATACCCCTGAATCAAAGTTTTACCGATAAAAGTGCTAGTGTAAACATAGCTCTAGTTGCCCCAAAAGCAACAATTCCCCAGTCAAGGAAGAGGCCATATTGGTTAACAAAGGACACTTTTATTAAAAATCGAGATAGTTGTAAAATGAACACAGTACACATTAAATAGATTAAAAACTGATGGGTCTCAAAATGTCACTGTAAATGGGGAATCATTGAGTAGGTGTGTTTCTAGTGGGGGTCCACAAGAATCAGTTCTTGGCCCAACGCTACTTAACGTTCTTATCAATAACCTGAAAGAAGACATAAAATCATTGATGATAAAGTTTGCAAATGACCCAAAAATTGGGGGAGTGGTAAATACTGAAGAGGTCAGATCTGGATCGCTTGGGAAGCTGGGAGCAAGCAAAGTATACTTTTAATACAGCAAAATGTGTATGTGTACATCTGGGAACAAAGAATGGAGGTCATCCTTCCAGGATGGAGAATACTATCCTGGGAAGCAGTGACTCTGAAAAAGATTTGGGAGTCATGGTAGAGGTGGACAATCAGCTCCCAGTGCGACGCTGTGCTCAAAAGGGCTAATGCAATCCTTAGGTGCATAAGCAAGGGAAATCTCGAGTAGGAGTAGAGAGGTTATTTTACCTCTGTATTGGCATGGGTGTGACTGTTGCTGGAATCCCGTGTTCAGTTCTGGTGCCCACAATTCAAGAAGAATGTTGGTAAATTGGAGCGGGTTCAGAGAAAAGTCATTAGAATGATTAAAGGATAAGAGAACCTGCCTTGTAGTGATAGACTCAAGGAGCTCAGTCTATTATAACAAACAAAAGGTTACGGTGCAACTTGATTACACTCTAAATACCTACATAGGAAACAAATATTTGATAATGGGCTTTTCAGTTGAGTACAGAAGGTCTAACACTATCCAATGGCTGGACATTGAAGATTGCCCTATTTTCAATCTGAATGGGGCTCACATTTTTAATGGTGAGAGTAATTAACCATTGGAACAATTTACTATGGGGTGTGGTGGATTCTCTATCATAAACAATTTTAAAATCAAGATTGTTTTTTTTCTAAGGGGTCTGCTCTAGGAGTTCTCCTGGGGCTGTTCTTTGGCCGGTGCTCTACAGGAAGTCAGACTAGATGATCACAATGGTCTCTTCTGGCCTTGGAAGCTATGAATAGGTGACAGCATTGACTGGAGATTCTGAGCCTTGAACTTCTGGCTCCTAGCTCAGGGCACCTCGGCTGGTGTGTATTTTGTGGGGAAGGGACCCTCAGACTGTTGGAGAATGGAGATTGAAGGAGGCAGGCCTGTCCTACAAAATTCAGGACCCCAAACTCATGGACCCACCAAAAATGTTGCTCTAAAGCCAACTCTGGAGTCAGGACTCCTGGTTCTTATCTTCCTCTCAGCAACTGGGTCACTCTGTGATGCTGGGCAAATCACATAACCTCTGTGTGGCTCAGGTTGACCATCTGTTCAGTGCTGTGACCGCTTTGCATGGAAGGATTAAGAGCCCAGTGTTTCCTTTCACAGGTGGGATGTGGGGTTTTCCCTTTCCCCTGGATTAATGGAATGTGCTGGACTGGAAGGCCTGGTCTCTCTGCTGAGACTATTTTGTGTGATGGTTTTGTTGGGAAATAGCCACTTGCCCACTGCATTGGGACCATCACAGTGATTCAGAAGGGAAGGCTCCTTGCAGCACCTGCAACACTGAGCCACGTCCTTAAACAGGAATGCACAGAGTCAAGCTAGTGCATGCAGCTTGTGAGGAGCCCGTTCTTCTCATGCGGGGCTAGAACCAATAACTCCCTCCTCTGATCACTGACATCAGTCATTTGGCTTCGAAATGCTTTGCTCTCATACATGCCCAGCTGAAGGAAAGGGCACATTCAATGACTGCAACCTGAGTTGCAGGAGATTTCTACTATGCAAGGGCCAGGGTGAGTAGGGGAGAGCTATGGCAAAGGGAGTTGCCAAGGGGCATTGGGGCAGACAAGCCCCTAAAACTATCCAAATCAGGTCAAAATCTCCGAAGGACAGGCTTCCTCCGGGGAGCCCTAGCTGCTGCCTCCTGCTGGGAATGTGCTTTCATGCTGATTCCGGGAGGGGCAGAGGAAAGCAAGATGCCTGAACTTTTTACAAACTTCCCACGGCTGAGTGTGAGCCCTGAGCCTCTTGAATGTGAACGTTTGACTAGGCGCCCCTGGGGTGAGCCCTGAGTCATGAGTGTAAGCCTCAAAGCCACAGTCTGAGCTCTGAGTGGGAGCCGGGAGTCCTGAGAGGGACCCTGAGAATCTGAAGGGTGTGTCCATGGAGCCGTGGTTCTCTTGTCTAATCCTTCCCTAACTTCACCTTCCTGTGATCTCTTCCATCTCAGGGCTAGGGCGCCTCCTGCTGGCAGGCAGTCCTGCACTCACAAGACGGATCAAAGCCAGGAGCCCTGCGCTCATGAGATGGGAGCCCTGCGCTGCCAGGATGGGATGGGACCTGGGAGCCCTGTGCTCGTGGGATGGGATCAGGGCTGGGAGCCCTAGCTAGGAAGCACTGTAGGGTGAGACGGGAATGGAGGAGCAGAGAGGGCAGGGTCCAACGCAGGAGAGTTGTAAGGGTTGATGCAAACATAATTCAGATAAAATGTTTCCTGACCAGTCCCTCCTTTTACTTCTCTGCTTGGACCCAAGTTCAGCAGCGTTAGCAACATTTGCTCCTCTGAGTCCCACTGATATTTCAAGAAGTGTTTACATGAAAATATCTGCATAGCCAGTGTTTCCATGATGCTTCTGCCTGCATCTCGCCCCGAGTTAATGCTACCTTCTGGGTGGAGGGGCCTGGCTGGGAGGGGACAGAAAAGGATTTGGGGAGCCCGTCATGCAGAGGCCTGTGCCGTCATGGAGGGGTGGATTTCCGTGGAGCAGCAATCTCACCCAGTGCCCCAGCCTGTGCAGTCAGCAGGAAACTGAGGCCACTGACAGACATTGCTTGGTCATTTGAATCCACAGGCAGCTCTCTGCTCTCCCTGCAGCTTCCAGGAGTGGGCAGCCATAGCCCCATCTGGCAACTCCATGAGTGGCCTGTGTCTTTGGGTGCCCCAACCTCCTGTGACTCTGTCCGGAGCAGGGGAGCTGATACAGTTATGTGCGAGTCTGGAGGCCAGTTCTAAGCCCTAGTCCCTGTGTCCCGTGACAGGTATGCCCCAGTCGGGATCCTATTCTTAATCGCTGGCAAGATTCTGGAGATGGACGACTTAGCAGTGATGGGGGGCCAGCTGGGAATGTACACGCTCACCGTCATCGTGGGGCTGCTCATACACTCCCTGTGTGTCCTGCCTCTGCTGTACTTCATCGTCACCCACAAGAACCCATGGGTGTTCATCGCAGGCCTTCTGCAGGCCCTCATCACCGCATTGGGCACCTCTTCAAGGTATGCTGCTTCCCAGGCAGACTGCGCTGGGCAGGGGCGCTGCAGCCCATGGGTAGGATTGCTAGGCATCCGGAATTCCTGGTCGAAAAGGGACCCTAGTGGCTCCGGTCAGCACTGCAGCCCAGGCTGTTAAAAGTCCGGTCAGTGACACAGCGGGGCTAAGGTAGGCTCTGCACAGCTCCCGTAAGCAGCTGGCATGTCCCTGCAGCCCCTAGGCACAGGGGTGATCAGGGAAGCTCCGCGCACTGCCCTCACCCCGAGCACCAGCTCCGCAGCTCCCGTTGGCCAGGAACCACACCAATGGGAGCTGCAGGGGCGGCGCCTGTGGATGCAAGCAGCGTGCGCCGTGCAGAGCCGCCTGGCTGCACCTCCGCCTAGGGGCCAGATATGCCGGCCGCTTCCGGGAGCAGCATGGAGCCATGGCAGGCAGAGAGCCTGCCTTAGGCCCACTGCGCCACTGACTGGGAGCCATCTGAGGTAAGTGCTGCCTGGCTGGAGCCAAAACCCGCTGTCCCAGCCTGGAACCCTCTCCCACACCCTTCCTCCCTCCCAGAGTCTGCACCCTGCACCCCCTCCTGCACCCCTACCCCAGCCCAGAGACCCATCATTTCTGGCCCCACCCTGGAGCCCACACCCCCCAGCCCAGAGCCCATATCCCCTCCCACAGTCCAACTCCTTGCCCCAGCCCAGTGAAAGTGAGTGAGGGTGGGGGAGAATGAGCAATGGAGGAAGGGGGGCTGGATTGAGTGGGGGGCAGCGCCTCAGAGAATGGGCAGGCCTCAGGGGAGGGGCAGGGAAGAGGCATGGCAGGGGTGTTCGGTTTTGTGCAATTAGAAAGTTAGCCCTCCCCCATGGGTAGAATTGCCGGGGAGCTAATTAGACATGATGGGACACATGCTCAGAAGCTCCTGTCATTCTCAGTGGATGCTGAACTCTTGCCACCACCAGGCCATGGTGTGGGAGTCCCAGCTTCTTGCCCTAGAACCCAGTCCCAAGCCCAGCAAAGTCCCATGGCCTTCCTTGGGCCCTGGATTGGGGCTGTGATCATGAGGGCATGCTGCCTCCATCTACGTGCATTAGTGAATGTCCCAGCCCTCTAAGGGGGCTTACGTACCTGTCTGGGAAGGAAAGTGGTGGCGACTTAGCTGCATGCCTGAGCTCAGGGCCCAAACTCACATAGTGCTGGCCTGGCCTGGGGGAGACTCTCAGCGTGTCACTCACACACACACACACTCATGTGCTCACACACACATGCGCTCATGCACATGCACTCACAATCATACTCACACATGCATTCACACATGCTCTCTCAAACGCACTCACTCTCACACACAATCTCACATGTGCTCTCACTCACATGTTCTCACGCATACACACTCACATACATTCATTCACACACAGTCATGCACTCACACATGCTCTCATACACACGCACTCACACACACTCTCACATGTGCTCTCACACTCACACAAGACAAGGCTGTCTAGTCTTTCTCAGTGATTGGGGAGAAGGTCCTCAAGACCCTTGTCTAAGACTGGTGCAAAGAAGCTCAGGATGGTGCCACCCTCCTGCAGAACAAACAGCTTTCTGTGGAACCCACTGCTAGGCCCGCTCCTGGCCTGACACCATCACTCCCAGCCAGCAGCAGAGCTGGGAGTCCTGACACTCTCAGGCAGCTGCAATGTGCATGATACTATCAAGAGACCCACTCAGCCTGCACCCCATCCCAGCAGCCACTTCTGACCTCCCCCTCTACACCTTGCAGGGCAAGAAAGCACGGATGTGGGATAATAACAAACCAGGGAAGGGCCAAGCATGCTGGAGTGCGTGGCCTTTGCTATTGCCTAGAGGAAGGCGGCATGGTCTACTGGTTAGAGCTCTGGGAGTCAGGAAACTTGGGTTCTGTTCTTGGCTCTGAGCTTAACTCTCCATGTCACCTTGGGCAAGTCCCTTTCCACTTTTGTGCCTCACTCTACAATACAGAGGTTCTTGGAGGCACCATGCCAGGGGCCAAGCCCTTGGTACTTCCCCCCAGTGTAGGCTCCAGTAGCCTTCAGGGCCTATTGCTGAGGGAGTGGGGTCACAAAACTCCTTCGGCCAGAGCCCACTCCCTGGTGCAGAGGTTGGGTGTGGCTTTTTCATGGTGTTTGGGGTTTCCTTTCAGCTCGGCCACGCTCCCCATTACATTCAGGTGCTTAGAAGAAAACAACGGGGTGGACAGGCGCATCACCAGGTTCGTTCTGCCTGTAGGCGCGACCATTAACATGGATGGCACGGCTCTATATGAGGCCCTGGCAGCCATCTTCATCGCACAAGTCAACAACTACGAACTCGACTTCGGGCAAATCATCACAATCAGGTGACTGGGCCCAAGAATCTGTGCCACTGAGAGGGAGTCTGGCATCGGGGGACTGCCAGGACTTGACGGCTGACCCCAAAAGAATCAGGCACCTAGTCTGCTTCCAAAAGGGACTGAGAAGAGGGGGAAACAACAAATTCAGTCTAGAGAGGGCCCCACCACAGAGACCCCACCTACCTCATCCCTTTCCCCATTCTGTCCATCTCCACCATGTTCCTAATGCAGTCCCTATAGTAATGAGGTGCCCTGATTGTCTGGAGATGAACAGAGGGGAGGAGCTGGCTGCCCCATCCCTCAGAGCCCAGAAATCTCCCTTTGAAATGGGTGAGTGCAGGGGAGGGCACATGCTGCTGCTGGGACACCGTAGACCAGAGTATGGATTCAGGAAGCAGCCCAGGTTCATGGCCACTGCAAGTGTGCACTGTGCTGCATGCCCGACTAGTCACTGCCCACGGGGATGGCAGGGGCCTGCTTGGTGACCGAGGCCAGAGAGCTGTTGAAACTGCAGCTGATGGGATTTGAGCACCTTTGTGATACACTGAATTTATTACTCCTGCTACCTGCCTCTTTGGGTGACACTGGCTCTGTGAACGGGTGCTGGACTAAATTGGCACATAGGAGAACTCCTGCCTCTCTCAAAGTTTGCAGGAGGGTTCTTCACCCCATGGCAGGGGCTGGGAGTTTGACTCCCCTGGGCTAGGTTGTTCCATTCAGTCCCGGCTTGGGTGGATTGTGCTGTGGCTCTTGTTTGTAAAAAGGGATGAGATAGCACCAGGATCTGAGCAGTCCTGCACTTTGTGGAGTTTGAACTCCGCACCAAAGGTCATAGTTCCAGCCCCTCTACAGGCTGCATGTTTATATCCCAGATCTTTCCAGCTGCTGACCAGTCTCTGTCCGTAAGTCCCTTCTGAGCCATTTCTCACTCTGGAATCATAACCCAAAGCCAGGGAAACTGCTTCCCTGCAGGGCCTGCCTTAAAACTTGAGACCCTTTCGGGTATGTCTATACTGCCATTAGACACCTGTGGCTGCCCCATGCCATAGAACAGGGGTGGGGAACCTACAGCCTGTTGGCCAGATCCAGCCCATTGCTTAATTTCCTCCAGCCCATGCATCCCATTGGCTGGGGAGGCTGTGCCTCCCCAAACAGCCAGGCGTGGACCTGCCCACGCTCCTCCCTGCCCAGGCCCTCTCCCCTCCTGTTCACCGCCACGCAGTGTGCAGTTCCTCCAGTCCCCCTGGGCTCCAGCCAGGGCTGGGGGGGCTGCCCATGTGCTCTCCTGGCACTCTGGGGCTAGGTAGGCTTGTGCACCATCCACCCTACTTTTGGTCTGGCCCAGTATGGCCGTTCTTATGTTCTTGATGAGACCTTTACTGGATACTGTGTCCAGTTCTGGCCTCCATGCCTCAAAAAGGATGTTGAAAAATTGGAGAGGGCTCAGAGCAGAGTTACAAGAATGATTCAAGGTCTGGAGAACCTACCTTGCAGTGAGAGCATCAATATATTTAGCTTATCGGAGAAGGGTCAGAGGTGACTTGATCAGTCTATACGTTCCAACCCGGTGAGAAGATTTCTGATAGCAGAGAGCTCTTTAATCTTATAGATTCATAGACATAAGGTCAGAGGGGTCCGTTTTGATCATCAGTTCTGACCTCCTCCATAACTCTAGCCATAGTTTCTGGGAGAACTAGAGCAGATCTTTTAGAAAGATGCCCAATCTTGATTTAAAGACTGCAAGTAACAGCTAATCCACTATGTTCCTTGGTAAGTTGTTCCCATGGTTAGTTACACTCATTAATAAAAATTGTTCCTCACTTCCAGCCATTGGATTTTTTTCTACCTTTGTCCACTAGGTTGAAGAACCCTCTAGCATTATATATTTTCTTCTCATAGAAGTACTTACAGACTCCTCACCACACATGCAGTGCAGGGTTTGGATGGTGGCAGTAAATAAGGCAGGGGCTACACACTGACTGAGGAATACTGAACAAGCTACCTCCTTCACCGAGCATTGTCTGTCCTTTGCACTGAATGAGGTGCAATCCTGTGGAAACATAGTGTGTGGTTATGGAATTAATGAATGTATCATAATGCCTAGACACAAGGGGGCAGCGCTAGGCTTGCACAGGCCACCAGAGATCTGCCATTTCCTACCTTTGCAGTGTGTGACTTTGCAACCTTAACGTTTTAATATAGTTTTTTTGTGTGCAATTAAAAAATAGAATACAAGAAAAATAAGTGTGGAACCAAATTTGGGGCTTGAACCTGCTCCATTGATGCCAAAGGCAAAGATCTCGGTGGCTTCAGTGGGAGCAGAAGTGGGCACTGATTAAATGCAGACCTGCCCCTTTGCAGGGCATGGTCCACACCTTTCTTTCTCCTGCTGATCACTGTGCTTTCCTGTCCTCCCCAGCATCACTGCCACTGCAGCCAGCATTGGAGCAGCAGGCATCCCCCAGGCAGGCCTGGTGACCATGATGATTGTGCTGACATCGGTGGGGCTGCCAACTGAGGACATCACACTAATCATTGCGGTGGACTGGTTTCTGTAAGTTCCCTGCACAGTGGCAAGCACTGCTCCAGCTGCAGAGCCGGTTCCTCCCTGCTGCACGCGGGAGTTTGCTGTGCTCAGCCCCTGTTCCGAGCAGCACAGTGAAGGCTCTAGGACCACCTTGTATCACTAGGATTGCAACCTACTTCTGTACATGTGGGGTCCAGCCAGGGCTCCTCAGCACATATCCCAGAGACTACAGGCACCAGTGACCATGCTCAGAGCAGCCAGGTCACTGAGCAGAGTAGGCTCCATTTGCTCTAAACTAAAGACCTCCTAAAGCTTCAGGGCCAGGTTGTCCCCAAAAGGCGCAGGCCTGCACTGGGGCAGTACTGCACCCAGGGAGCATGGGGAGGGCTCGTGTCTCAAGGAGACAAAGGGCCCACCAGGGACAGCAGTGTGGTGTTGGAATAGGGAGGGCCGGGGGTCATGGCCCTCCCACTTTTTGAAAGTGGACAGGTTAGTCCCACCCCCGCCTCCAATCCTGCCCCTGTTCTTCCCCCCGAGGCCCCGCCCCCCAGCCAGGCTGGCAGCTGGAGCCCAGGGTGGGGAGGCCAAGAGAAGCCCCTGGCCCGTGTCCCCATTCCTGGGCCCCCTGCCCAGGGCAGGTGGAGGGTCCGCGGCTCCTCATAGCTGTCTGGCCACGCAGCTCTTACGATGGCTGGGCTGCGGCTCCAAGGCCCCAGCCCCTGGCAAGAGCCGCGTCAGGGTAAGAACCATGCGGGCAGCTGAGGGGAGCCACGAATCCTCCACTTGCCCTGGGCAGGGGCCCACAAGGCAGGAACATGGACCGGGGCTGTTCTCGGCCCCCTCACCCTGGGCAGGGTGGAGGGACTGCGGCTTCTGGCCTGCTCTGGGCTCTGGCTTGGCCGGGAGCGGGACCATGGCGCGAGCGGGGGACCCTGCTCCCCCACTTTTGGGAAGGTTCCGCCAGGCTGGAATGTGGCCAGGGCAGACAGCAGAAATATTTGTGTATTCTGCATGTTGTGATGTAGACTGAAGCGGATCACACTCACTGTGGGCATTAAAAATTAACAAGTGAATAGACTGAAAGAGCAGCTCCCAAGTCTAAAAAGACTGTCTTGGTAAGAAGGAAATTGACCAGAGCTGCAGGTAGATGACAATGCGTGAGTGCCAGAAAGTGCATCCCTGCAACACAGAGCAGGGGATGGAGGCTGGCTAAGGGTCTCAGGCCTGGAGTTTGGCTGAGGAAGGCGAAGGAAAATAGGGAGCTGGTGAAATGATGTTGGCTGTTGTGTTTAAATGATTGCACTGTGTATGAGCGCCCCCTCATGGCTAGAGGTCATGCTGCAGCAGCCTGCCTCTGTTCCTTTCCTTGGGGCCCTTTAGTAACTCACTCAGTTAACTGATGCTGAAGCGTTTTCTGCTCACTGCTTCACAGGGATAGGTTAGAGCAAGAGAGGGCGTAGGCTGGTGCTAGGGTGTCTGTAGCAGGCACTAAGAGCCGTGTTAGCACTGTTCAGGGGTCCTCCCCCAGCAAAGCTCCATCCCCCCTCCTATGTGCACAGGCCCAGCACCCCTCTGAGCCCCTGCCCTCGCACAATGCTAGGCCCACTCATGTCACGCAGGTGCTTAAACATTCCAAATCCCAGGCAATTTGCACACAAACCCCTCTGTTGGGAAGCAGTTCCAGCTGCCACACATGCAAGTTACCTGACAAACCACAAAGGCAAGGAAATGAAAAGTTAACGACCTAGCAGTATGCGCCCTCTACTCCATCCACAGACACACACCTTTTCACTACCACAATTCCCATACGCCACATGGCACAGCCTTAAATGTCCCCAGAGGGATTCCAGACCCCATATTTTTCAACATGTGTAACATAGAGTGTCGTCTCTATAGCAAAAGGTAGTCAAGTCAGAACATGACACAGGCTCGATCCACCAGCTGGGCCTCTACTTGTCAAGAATCCGTTTTCATCCCTTTCATTCCGGAACTGATGTTAGGCTAGCTGGGCATCGTAGAGCACAAACAGGTACCCACCAGCATTAGCAGGGACAGTCTGTCACCAACACAGAGGCCAAGAAGGGGGTTTGTTTGGGGTCATAAGAGTTACAAGTTCAAGGAGAAATGACTTCTGCTTAGATGTGCCTCCCACAGTCAGCTGAACTGGAGGAGTAAACCTGGATATACTCCGGTGAGCTGTGGAAGCGCAAGGTGAAGAAACAGGTCCTGCTGGCAAGAGTGCATGTGGGGTGGGCGGCTGCCGTCCCAGGTGTGGCAGTCACAGGCGTGCCAGCGGGTGTAGAGGGAGTGTACCAGTCCGTGGCTTCACTCCCCACTCCATGGTTTTGTGTCAGGTGTGTTTTGTGTGTGGCCACCTTGACTAGTTCACAATGACCTTTTTTGTGTGTCTAAACAAGTAGTAGAATGATGACATAAGTGACCAGCAAAGACACCAGAGCAATTTGGTGGGAAATGATTTGTAATCCGATTATGTCAAACTCTTGGTGGGGACAGTTTGTTTGTTTGGTTTTGTTCAGGCTCGTTTTAAAGCACAGTTCTGCACAGAAACAGCTTGGCAGGGGGGTGTCCTTGTTTGTCTTTCAGTGAGTCCAAATCCAAAGCCAGCTGCCAGCCCTGGGCCCTGCACTATCACCAGTAGAAAAGGTTCTGCAGGCCAAATTACCCCTCCAGGAGAGCTGTGCAGCCCCGGTGCTGGGAGCGGGATTGCACAAGTGTGAAGTGATGGGAGGTGCCAGACTGCAGTTCACTCTGTCTCAGCCCAGCTGGCTCTGCCAAATGGAAAAACGTTATTTGAGACACTAAAGGCAGCAAAACTGAGAGCGATCCACAGAGCCTGATCTTCGTCTCTCACCAGTTGTAAACTGAGAGCAATTCCTTTGAAACCAGTGGAACTATACTGGTCCTATTGACATTCCAGGGAAGTGAAAGGAGGGAGCAGATGAGTTGAATAGAAGGAATCAGTTTAAAATCACTTCTGAGTCAAACTGGACGTCAGGGGGGCCATTCCACAGTTGCCTAGATCTGCCTTAGGAAGATCTTCAGCACACATTTCTTTTTGATCCTTTTACTAACACACCAGGCACTAGAGCTGCTTGAGAAATGGGGAACATTTTCCTGAAAATGTTTGTGGAAAATGTGTCCCTTTTTTTGTTGAAATTCTGACTTTTTCAGCCTGCTCTGGTACCAAAAAGTGATGACATTTCCCTGAAAGACTCATCCCGTTTTTCCTGGTCACTCTTCTCTGCTGCTTTCCAGGGACCGTCTGAGAACCACCACCAATGTGCTGGGGGACTCCCTGGGAGCCGGGATTGTGGAGCACCTGTCTCGGCATGAGCTGGACGCACAGGACAGCGAGCTTGGGAATTCTGTGATTGAGGAGAATGAGAAGCCCTACCACCTGATCTACCAGGCGAACACCCACAAGCACCGCAGCGAGACAATCATGTGACACCAGGGAGCAGGGTTCAGATTGAGCCTTTAAAAAGGTCAAGACTGGAAGACAAACCTCTCAGCAGCTGGGGATGGAAAAAGAGCCAACTTAAGCTACAGAGAAAACAAAGACTTAACCCTTTCTTTACCTAGAGAGTTGGATGTTCATTGTGACCCTCCTCTTAGAGAAGCAGGACTGAGAGGTCCTGGTTTCGTGGTCCACTGCCCCACCCTGGACTAGACTAGGAGTGGGAGGATGATAGTATTTAGATTAGTAACTGTTTCTTCTCTGCACATTGAGGCAGAAAGCTGGAGCAGCCTCTGTCCCCCATTTCTAGACATTGTCTGAGGCACCATGTGTTTCATTAGCGTCTTTCTTCACATTTGTATCTGCCTTTCTTTGTACACTTGGCATGTGAAGGGTTAAGAACCAAGACAATAGGCAGCAACTGGCTCCCAAAATGAGTTGGTATTTTGCAGTAACCAACTAGGATCTGGTTAAAAGCAACAGAGGGTCCTGTGGCACCTTTGAGACTAACAGAAGTACTGGGAGCATAAGTGAAGACTTGCATCTGAAGAAGTGAGGTTCTGACCCACGAAAGCTTATGCTCCCAGTACTTCTGTTAGTCTCAAAGGTGCCACAGGACCCTCTTCTATATGCATCCGAAGAAGTGGGCTGTAGTCCACGAAAGCTTATGCTCTAATAAATTTGTTAGTCTCTAAGGTGCCACAAGTACTCCTGTTCTTCTTTTTACAGGACCCTCTGTTGCTTTTTACAGATTCAGACTAACACGGCTACCCCTCTGATACTAGGATCTGGTTGCTTCCATGGTACATCCCTATCGCTATACAGCAGCATTTTTCTTGAAGTCCTGGCTTTCTAGTTTCTATTGTGATCCAGGAATCAGCCCTGAGTATGTTACATTCAAAGGCAGAGTTGGCCTAGCAACTCCCCTGGTTCTCAGCTAAAGCACTACCCAACCAATAACTGGAGCTAGATTAGTGATTTGATTGTCACTGTGGCTGCATCGAAGCATTGTCACACAATTCTTAATGGCTTGTCCTCTTGTCCTCTTGCAGAGCTGCAGAGCCAAACAGCTGGTCAGGCTCCACGGGTCTGAGGATCACCACTGGGAACCCCGTTTATGTTAGCAAGGGGCACACAAGGAATCAGTGGGGAGTCCCCAGAAGAACTCCCCAACTTCTCAAGTGGCAATTATATTGATATTGCTATCAGAATAGCAGCAGTGACATCATAGCAGCCTGGGGTTCCTGAGGGCCTGTCTTATGCAGTATCCTGGCAACTGTCGGGGCTGCATGGCTTTCAAGGGGCTGGGAGACTGTGGATAATATGGACATTCTGACTTTTCTTTTACTCTTTAGTTTGGGACAAAATATCATTACCTGTGAATATGGGCTAGGCTAGCAGAACCAGGAAGGGGTTGAATGACTTCTGTTCATCTGAAAAGCTGCTAGAGGTGGGCACACGAACACAGACAAAGAATTGATTGACATTGGTTAAAGCATCTAGCAGTCTGTAGGTACTCCAGGTTCTTGTGGCCCATCAGGACTTGGATGGGAAATCAGGCTCCTTCTAGGGGGTCGTGCCACTCCTTGAAAGTTGCCTTGATAGCCAATAGCTCCTTGTTCTGACTATCATAGCTTTTTTTCTGCCAGGGTTAACTTCTGTGAATAAAAGGCACAAGGGTGGAGTAGAGGTGGGGGGCTTGTTGACCTATGGCAAAGTTTGAGGTGTGGGCCTCGATTGTAAATGGTTTAATGGAATCTGGGTGAATCAGGATGAGTGCTGAGGTGAACTTCTGTCGATCAAAGACCGACTGAGCCTCTGCACCAGACAAACCGGGGCTC
Source organism: Chrysemys picta bellii (assembly GCF_011386835.1). Lineage (NCBI taxonomy): Eukaryota > Metazoa > Chordata > Testudines > Emydidae > Chrysemys > Chrysemys picta. Next base: position 1,135,620 of record NC_088815.1, on the reverse strand, counting down.
CCTTTTACATGAGCACCATTAACCATGCCGCCAGGCTAGAGAATCCTTTAATAAATTGCCTGTAGAAACTGGCAAACCCCAGGAATTGCTGCATCCTGCTACCTGCTTAGGCATGGCCCAGTTGGATATTGCTGCCACCTGACATGGGTCCATGGTGAGTCTCTCGTGCAAGACAATGTATCCCAAGAATTCCACTGTGTCTTTATGGAACTCAGTTGTTCTCCACGCTGGAGAGGCAGGGCCAGACCTGATCAATTTGCATGGGTTTGGGCACTGGAGAAAGGACTGGTGAGGGGGGGGCTGGAGCCAGCAGGGCTGGTGGATGCTGGGAGGACTATATTTTTTTTTTCTTGGCAGAATTTGGTCAGGCAGTCTATTGATCTTGATGCATAGGTCGACTAACCCATCTGGTTAATAGTCATTTTAGGCCAGGCTGGAAATGATCATTCTGGTCAGCCTCATTGCACTCAGTGTCTGCTGCCAAGCATTGGCACTCTAGCAGCTGGCTGGCATCCCTGCTAACACCCGAAGTGCACCTTCAGCTGCACACTTGAAGATCACCGCCGTAGCTTGAATGAAGTCCTTACATTGTCCCAGAATGGTTTCAGGATTGGCGATGCCAAGCTAGGGCCTCCCCAGTAAGCAGGCTAATAATCTGTCCCACTCTGCGTTGGTCAGTGGGGTACATAGAATCACAGGGTTGGAACTGAGACCTCAGGTCACCTAGTCCAACCCCGATCTCTGAGCGTATCAGAAATAGGAGCCAACATTGATTTATTGCAGAGTAGCAGCTGTGTTAGTCTGTATCCGCAAAAAGAACAGGAGTACTTGTGGCACCTTAGAGACTAACAAATGTATTTCAGCATAAGCTTTCGTGGGCTGCAGCTCACTTCTTCAGATGCATAGCATTGATTTAGGAACCCATGAAATTTGTGATGGCCATTGAATTTATCAGATGGGGGAGCTTAGACTTACAGGTCAGAGCTAAAGGCAGTGTGGCTTGAGCTTGAAGGACTGCATTCTGCGCCTGTAGGGTAGCACCCAGGGCCGGCACGGTCTGTAGGACTCTGGCTAGCTCTGTTAGAGAGATATTGGCCTCTGTAGGTTCTGCACTCTCTGCCTCAGCTCTAATTCTCCTATTGTTTATATTGGGCTGTCAGTGACCGGAACATGGGTGGTTGGGCTTAGTGATGGGAGCAGGACTAGGGCCTAGTGGTTAGGGCAGGGGGAGGGAGGGAGGGAGGAATTGCAGCCCTGGGTCAGAGCTGCAGTACCTGGAGCGAGACAAGGCTGGGGCCACGGCAGCAGCAAGGCTGGGAAGAGCAGGCACAAGAGCTATTGGAGGCGAATGCTTTGAGTAGCTGCTGAACTGCTGCTGCTTCTGCTGGGCATAAGAGCCAGTCTACTGACTTCTCCCACCAATCCCGCGCCGTAGACAGACAGGCAGCCTACTACAGGCCAGCTGCACTCATGAGGTTGCCGGAGATTGGCTCAGCTGCAGGCCCTGGGTCCCAGTAACCACTCAGACACATGGCTGAGTGAAGGGGTAGTTTTACGAGGGATGCAGATACCCTAGGTATAGAGGCTTAAGCAGTTACAGTTCAAGGTGTGTAATAGAGGTTCCTGTTGGGGTCCCTGGCCAGTCCAGTCCAGAGCCAGGGCTCTTCTAGCCCACTGCTTATGGTGCCCTCTCCAGTCCAGTCTCTACTCCAGCAAACTGGAGCTTGCAGGTTTCCAGGCCAGGCTCAGTTAGTGTCTCTTATTGAGGCCTCTCTACACTGTCTCCCTGCCCAGCCACTGCCACTCCCACATATGTCCCACACAGACCTGTACCCACCCATGATGTCTAGCGGTCACAGTCTGTTCCACGTGTGGCTGTCCACAGTTCCTTGGGCTTCTCTCCAGCTCCCTGCTGCCATGCAGCTCCCCCTCCTAAACAAAGCCTGGCCACTTCAGGTAGAGGGTCTTTCCCCTTACCTGGCCAGGAGTAAGGGGAGGTGTGGTGAGGAGGGGGCTGACAGGATTTGTAGCCCCCTGCTCTGCAGAGCCAGCACACTGCCTCTCATGGGAGCTGTGCAACCAGCACCTGGGGCAAGGCTTGGAAGCATTGACAGCTTCAGACAGTTGGGTCTTATTTTTCTGATTTATTTTTGTAAGTGAAATATCTGCACGATTCTATCATTTGAAAGCAGGCTGCTGCTCCCCTGGTAGTAACTTGATTCATGTCCTGCTGGAGCAATTAAAAAAAAAATTAATGGAGATATCCTATCTCCTAGAAGTGGAAGGGACCTTGAAAGGTCATTGAGTCCAGCCCCCTGCCTTCACTAGCAGGACCAAGTACTGATTTTGCCCCAGATCCCTAAGTGGCCCCCTCAAGGATTGAACTCACAACCCTGGGTTTAGCAGGCCACTGCTTTAAACCACTGAGCTATCCCTCCCCCCCCACCAATGCCATACTGCAGACCGGTCTCTCGTGACAGTGATTGACTGGCACAGTGCAGGCTGTAGCGCTTCTACTCCATCTTTGAAATCAGTGCCTAAATAAGGAGAGCCCAGAAAAACTCTGTCCGTTGGCTATTTACACAATGTGGTGACGTGAACACCCCTAGCTGAGCCATCTCCTAGTGGACTGCCATTTAACACAGTAAAGACCCAAGCTAAGGAAACTAGAATGTAACACCGCCCAGGCTCCAACAACGTCACAGTCTGACAAGCCCAGGGAGTGAGGAAAGTAGGAGTTACAATAACATCCCCTTCTTAACTTCCCCACCCGGAGGGTAGTGGGCTAGGGGACAGAGTACCAGACTAGATCTGCAACTGACCTGCTGCGTGTCCTTAGACAGGTCACCTTCCCCCTTTGTCTCAGTCTTCCCATCTGAAAAATGATTCTGATTCTGACCCACCTAGGTAAAGCACTTGAGAAGTGCAGATAGAAAGTGCTATGTAACAATCACTCATTTTAGAGAGGGGTAAACTTAGCTGCAGCCTTAACTATGGAAAGGCAGACACCTGATCAGAATTGGAATCTCCATCCTTAGAGGTTTTTAAGGCCTGGCTTGACAAAGCCCTGGCTGGGACGATTTAGTTGGGGTTGGCCCTGCTTTGAGCAGGGGGTTGTCAGTGATTTTCAAACTTTTTTTTGGCGACCCAGTTGAAGAAAATTGTTCATGCCCACGACCCAACAGAACTGGGGATGAGGGGTTTGAGGTGTGGGAGGGGCTCAGGCTGGGGCAGAGGGTTTGGGTGCAGGGGTGAGGGCTGCGGGGTGGGGCCAGGATGAGGGGTTTGGGGTGCAGGAAGGGGCTCTGGGTTTGGGGGGGTTCAGCTGGGGCAGGTAGTTGGGGTGCGGGAGGGGTTCAGAGCTCTAGGCTCGGGGTGCAGGCTCTGGGGTGGGGCCAGGGATGAGGGGCTTGGGGTGCAGGAAGGGGCTTTAGGTTTGGGAGGGCTCAGGGCTGGAGCAGGAGATTGGGGCACAGGCTTACCTCGGGCAGCTCCCGGTCAGTGGCGCAGAGGGGTTGCTAAGGAAGGCTTCCTGCCTGTCCTGGCACCGCAGACCGTGCTGTGCCCCAGAAGTGGCCAGCAGCAGATCCGGCGTGCAAGTGGCTTCGTGCAGCTCTTGCCTGCAGGCACCAGCCCCCAGCTCCAGAGTGTGATGATGATGCTCGGGGCGGAGGCAGTGCGCAGAGCCCCGTGGCCCCCCCCCGCCTAGGAGCCGGACATGCTGCTGGCTGGTTCTGGAGCACAGCGCGGTGTCAGAACAGGTAGAGACTAGCCTGTCTTAGCCGGACAGCACCGCCGATGGGACTTTTAATGGCCCAGTTGGCGGTGCTGACCAGAGCCACTGTGACCCAGTGCCTGACATTCTGCGACCCAGTACTGGATCGCAACCCACCGTTTGAAAACCACTGGACTACATGACCTCCTGAGGTCTCTTCTAACCCTAATCTTCTATGATTCTATGATAATTCTGAGTTAACATGTTAATCGGTAACAACCATCGGAACAATTTACCAACAGTTGTGGTGGATTTTCACTGGCAATTTTTAAATCAAGACTGGATGTTTGGCTAAAAGTTCTGCTCTAGCTCAATTAAGAAACCTCCCAAACCTTCACCCAAACTTCAAAAGCAAGAACGTTTGAGTCATGGTGACTTTTGTCATGCTTCACATTCCTTGATTCGGTAGAGCTATGGAAGCTGCGGTAACAGCGCCGACAAGGTATTGAGCTGCACAAGCAGAAGGCTAGACTCTAGAACAAGAGAGCAGTTCTGTAACTGTATAAACCCAATACAGGATACTGGGTGCATTTCTGGGCACAGTCCCAGCAAGCTCATTCCTGCAGGAGACATTAACAAAGAATTTAGGAGAGGATGAAAGGTTTAGGTAGGGTTACCATATTTAAAAAATAAAAAAAGAGGACACTCCACGGGGCCCTGGCCCCGCCCCTTTCCCACCCCCAGCCCTGCCCCAACTCCGCCCCTTCCCCACCCAACTCCGCCCATTCCCAAAAGTCCCCACCCTAACTCCCCCTCCTCCCTCCCAGCCACGCGAAAAGGGCTGCCCAAGCGCTACCGGCTTCACGGTTTGCCAGGCAGCCCCCAGACCCTGCGCCCCCGGCCGGCGCTTCCCCAGCACAGCTGGAGCCCGGGAGGGGACGCGCCCAGCCGGGGGCGCAGGGTCTGGAGGCTGCCCGGCAAACCATGAAGCCGGTAGCGCTCGGACTTCGGGCAGCCCCTATGCCTCCGGACCCTGCGCCCCCAGCCGGGCACTTCCTCTCCCGGGCTCCGGCTGCTCTGCTCCTCCCCTGACCCTTCGGCTCTGTTTAAGAGCCAAGCTCCCCGAGCCAGCGCTACGGGCTTCGGGCAGCCCCCTTGCCTCCGGACCCTGCGCCGCCGGAGCAGAGCAGCTGGAGCCGGGGAGGAGAAGTGCCTGGCTGGCGGCTGGGGTCCGGAGGCAAGGGGGCTGCCCAAAGCCGGTAGCACTGGCTCGGGCAGCTTGGCTCTTAAACAGAGCCGAAGACTGAGTCAGGGGAGGAGCAGAGCAGCTGCGGGAGGGGAAGTGCCCGTCCGTATTTTTCCCGGACATGTTCGGCTTTTTGGCAATTCCCCCCGGACGGGGGTTTGATTGCCGAAAAGCCGGACATGTCTGGGAAAAACCGGACGTATGGTAACCCTAGTTTAGGCAGTCAGGTTTATCCTGCTGCTGAAATGATCTTAGTAGAGATTTACAACAACCCTACATTGCATGAATTTCAGGGCCTCAAGAGACCATTATGTTAAAATAATCTGACTTCCTGCATAAGCACAGACCACCAGGTGATTCCTGCATCAAGCCCATAATCCGTGGCTCAGCTAGAGCAGATTCTGCCCAGTCCTGATTTAGAGACTTCAAGGACTTGTCTTCATTGCAAAATCAACTCAAGTTATAATCTGAGTGTTGCTCCTCACTTGAATCCTGTCCACCCCCGTACCCTTCCCTGAAGAGCAGTGGTGTTTTTAACTTGCATTGACTGCCCCAGAAGAGGTATAGACTAAAATCCGAGTGAGTCTAACTTGCTAACAAGTCCACTCTGTAAAACAGATTCAGGTTAGTGGTATTCAAATGCTGCTAGTCCTTCAAGTGCTGGAGAACTTGCCACCTCCATGGCAACCTGTTCCAGGGCTTACTCGCTCTGCTGAATAGCTGCATTCTATTCCCAGAGTCAGCAGAGATTTCATTTTCATTTGGGTGTTGGTGTCCAAACCTATTAATTAGGGACCTAGTAATTTGCTAGCACCTTTCATTCCAGACTCTGAAAGTGGTTAACAGCTCTTAATTCATGAGCCTTCACACCCTCTGCCCAGTGCTGTGAGGCTGCAACGTAGAGGTGGGGAAAATAAGAAACTTTGACAGATTTATTGAAGTGAAAGTAAGACACACACAGAACAAATCAGAAGAGAAGGCAGCTGAACCAAATAGTTCACTGCAGTCAGGAGACCCCTAGTTTCTGTCTGGGGAGCAGAAGCTAGTGTTCTAGCAAAATAACTAGTTGGGGCCAGGCAGCTTTTTCCTACCCCTAATATTTCTCACATCGGTAGTACAGAGAGTAATGTACTCTGCTGAGGATGGCTTTCAGGAGGTAGAGGGTAACCAAGGCATTGCATGTGCTTTCTTCATTAGAAGGTCCTTTTATTCAGAGCATATAAAAAAAGTAAATTCTTCTCATTTTCCCAAAGATAGTTTTGCTTCGGAGGCAAAAGGTAAAACCCGTTATGGCTCTCACCTGCCCAGTTGTTGGTAGCAGGTACTTAAATGCATCTTGTGCTAAGTGAGCCCTGCATCCCATTGCACGACTACAACCTGACAGCCAAGGCTCCCACAGAGCAGTATGCTGAAAGCCTTGCCTCTTGCAGTTGCCTACTTTGGGAAGGAGTCTCGGGAAGGAACAGCAGCTGAGCAGCGGCCTGCAGTCAGCTAGTGCAAACCTGGCTCACCGGGGGGACAGGGGATTTCAAAATTCAAGCTGAAGAAAGATCTTTTTACCTTGATACCTTTTCGCCCCAACCCTGGCATTTTTCTTCAGGTTGCCAGCTAATTACATGGTTAAGACAGCAGGTCTTTATGTTTACACTATCCAAAGGGTAAAAGATTGTCAGAAAGGTGTGTACAGCTTTCGCTTTTGCTCACATTTTTTTGCTGCTACTTCCAGAATGGAGGGAGGTGCAGATTCACAAAGATACGTATGTGTTGTGATGCTGATCGGATTGGGCCCCACATGTGAGTTAGGTGGGCGAATGCCGGTCTGCCTTGGTTTGTGAATCACTCGGAGGGTTAGGCAGTAGGTTGGTGCCTGGGCACCTAGAAGGAGGCAGCAGTGCATATGCCTTGAGGCACAAACACAGGCACCAAGGGAACTTTTTACTGCAAAAACTTAGGCACTGAATGAATAGGCACTTGCAGAGTTAGTTCAGTGGGAGTTTTGTGAATCACAATGGAGCCTAAAACTGGGATATAGGCACCTACCCCCCCCCCCCCTTAGCCACCTAAGCACCTTTATGACTCTAGGCTGGAAATACAGAGCTCCCTCCCTGTAAGACTGCACACTCCATTCTAGTGCTCGACTCAATTAGCCAACTAACTCCCTCCTTAAAAACCAGATGCCTTTGGGAGGTCGTTTTGACACTGCGATGCCCAAGACCAGCCTTGCTAGGAAGGAGCACTGTACATATATTCAGTTTATGTCCTGTCAGCTGGTGGCATCTCTAGGATTTTGCAACGTATGGAGAGATTGGAACGTGGTTCTTTACTGGGAATTGGGATGCCCAGTTATATCCCACACTCCTGTTGTGTTTGTCTTTGTTACACCAAGTGGGATAGACTAAGGCTGTCCAGCCAACACACCATGGGATTTTGAATACCATCCTCCAAACCCGCAGATCTAGCTTTGCCCCAGTCCTTGAAAATTTGATATTGAAAGTGTTTGTGTTTAAAATCCTATTGTCAAGAGGTACCTGAGGGTATCCTGACTGGTCTGTCTCTGTTACCTAAGTGATGCTTCTTTCTATAGGGTCCTTCCAGTTGTTTTTGTATTTTAAACAAGTCACGTATCTGCGTCCATGTGACTGCAGTGCAGTCTTGTTTCTAACTAGTGGGTCTGCGATGTGTGGGCTTGAACAAGGAGTTTGTTCACTGCTTTAAATACGTAAAGAACTGCTTGGCCAAAACCCATCTTGGCACAGAATTTCCAGGACAAAGGCAACATTTTGCACTGGAGAAAGCAAGTTTACACACAGGAGCCAAAAAGTGTAAAATGGGCCGTTTGTTCCAGGAGCCAAAATTTTGCCCAGTGGATCCACTTCTGGAACAAGGGCCTGTCCGTCCACGGCTGCACATAGGGATGGAAGTAATTGACAACTGAAAACCATTGCTTGATAGTATGTTCATAGTGTGCTCACAAGTTGGCTGTGTTTATGCTTGAGGGCTGCTTCTTCATGCTTTGAGTTTCAGAGATTTTAATGGTGGAGATTTTGTGTATTTGAAAAATAAGATTTTGTGTATTTTGAAAAATAAAATTTTCCATGAGTCCTGCCTTGGAAGCATGATCTGACAAGCTTCAGTGTCTGAGATTAGAGATAATGCCTCTGGCATCATTCATTACAGCTCTTGGTGTTCACTTGTCCATGTCGTAGGAACCTGCACTCAGGGCTGCCCGGGGGGGGAGGGAGAGGGCGCAAGTGGGGCAATTTGCCCCAGGCCTCGCAGGGGCCCCACAAGCTCTGGCCGAGAATCCCTTTCCTGGCTAGAGGCGCCTTTTTACTTACCCGGTGGCGCTCTGGGTCTTCGGCGGCATTTCGGCGGTGGGTCTTCTGTACCGAAGATGCGGAGTGACTGAAGCCCCCCCCCCCGCCGCCAAAATGCCGCTGCCGCAGACTCAGAGTGCTGCCCGGTGAGTACAAGCTCCCCCGCTTTGCCCCAGGCCCCCTGAATCCTCTGGGCGGCCCTGCCTGCACTAGATGTAAATCCTCACCAGCAAACCTCTCCCCTAAAGCTTTCACCTGACCTCTAGACCTTGCCAAATTCCTCATTACAAGCAGTTACAAAGTGTCTTCCTTGCACTCAGGTGTCAAGTATATTCTTTCCATCTCTGCAGACCTTGTCCAAGTAGTAATAGCTTGTGCTTAGCTGCACTTACTGGATGGAGGATGAAAGTGTTTGGAGGGAGGACCTGTTTAGCGTCCACCCTCCTCTATGAAAAGACATGTCCCAGTCCCATAATATACAGTCAGAGCATTTTGAGGTGAGCCTGTGAACCAATGGCTCAACTCTCTGTTCACCTCAAAACCTAAATGACTCCTGTCCATCCTGATCGTTCAGATTTCAAGGCAGGTCAGGGAGACAATTCATTGGCCTGTGTCTCAAACTTAACTGACTCATTTTGCATGAAAAGTGTGGGTGTGTAGCTCTGCCTCCTATTGCAAGAGTCAGCATTGCCAACTCTCATGATTTAATTGTAAGTTGAGATAGAGCTGGTGTTTTTCTTAAAGGCCCACTTCCTGGAGCCAAATGATTTTCTTTTAAATGAAAACTGAGATTCTGACAAAGTAAGCTTCTAGTCCTCCTGGTTGCAAAGAAAAGCTTTAGACTGTGAACATGAACTCTCAGGTGCCCAAACCTGCGAGCTCTCGTGGCAGGCATACATAGGTTTACATTTTCAAGGCTCTGTGCAAGAAAAAGAACTAGGAACTTACATTATCAAAGAAAAAGGTACATTCCTAGTTTCCTCAGCTCAGGAGGACCATGGGGGTGGATTTTGCAGCTCTGGTGCCTTTATGTGTGTGAGCAAATTGCTGAAAAATTTACTAATGTGATCCCATCACAGTTACAGGGCTAGCTGTACCACTGACCACTCACTGGTCTCTTTAAATGCACCCCCCCAGCTGTCAGGCCTCAGGCCCTCATCTCTCCCAGGGTGGAATTCCACCATCCCCCCACTCTTTGAGCTGGCCTTGGGCTGCAGCACCCTGTGCATCAGCTGTGCTTATCCACCAGGTCTGACTAAGTTTGGATACCTGCAGGCGTCTGGGGCCAGTGGTGTATATAGTGACCAGTAGGGTTACCATACGTCCATTTTTTCCCAGACATGTCCGGCTTTTCGGCACTCAAACCCCCGTCCGGGGGGAACTGCCAAAAAGCCGAACATGTCCGGGAAAATGCCGGCCGGGCACTTCCCCTCCCGCGGCGGCTCTGCTCCTCCCCTGACTCTTCGGCTCTGTTTAAGAGCCGAGCGCTACGGGCTTTGGGCAGCCCCCATACCTCCAGACCCTGCGCCGCCGGAGCCCGGGAGCGGAAGTGCCCGGCTGGGGGCACAGGGTCCGGAGGCATAGGGGCTGCCTGAAGCCCAAACGCTACTGGCTTCACGGTTTGCCGGGCAGCCTCCAGACCCTGCGCCCCTGGCTGGGCGCTTCCCCTCCCAGGCTCCAGCTGCGCTGGGGAAGTGCCGGCCGGGGGCGCAGGGTCTGGAGGTCTGGGGGCTGCCCGGCAAACCGCGAAGCCGGTAGCGCTCGGGCAGCCCTTTTCGCATGGCTGGGAGTGGGAGGGAGGAGGGGGCGGAGTTAGGACAGGGCTGGGGGTGGGAAATGGGCGGAGCCAAGGCCCCGTGGAGGGTCCTCTTTTTTAAATTTGTTAAATATGGTAACCCTACGACCAGGCAACCTGCTTAGACCGGAGTAGTGTTACTTTAACAGCAGAAATAACTCAATCCAGAAAAAAGGATTTAAAAACAAAAAAACAAACACCCCACCCCACACAAATGGTATGCACAAATCTCTATCTTACTGAAGCCCAGCATCCTCCTCACGGTGTGCTAGGCAGGCCTAGCTTCTTCAGGCAACTGCCCCTGGAGTGCTAACCCCTCTCCTGAGAGTCCCTTTTTAAACTGCTATCGTCTTTTGGAACTTCTGGTTCCCAGGTCTTTTCCCATAATGGCCTTGTCTCTTAACAACCCACCCAGGTTTGCTGAAAAGTGGCTTATCTTGAGCCATTCTGTTTCCTTCCTGCTTGTTTTCCTAATAGTCCCTTATTAGACTTATGATGGGATCCCTGGGGTGCAGCCTGGGACTGCTTTGCTCCCTTAACTCTCCAGCCTGGGCTGTCTCACAAGCTTTGCTAGTGACAAGCAGCAAACCCCTCCAGGTGCTGTTATCACTCACCACAACCACATGTGGAGCCCCACACCCAGCTAGATTGCATGAATGTTCCCAGAGCCACTCGAGTATCACACAGAGAAAGCCACCAGCCAAATCCCCCCAGCTCCAAGCCTTGTACCTCAGGAATATACCGCCTTGCACTGCTCAAGACCCTTTCTTGAGCAATGCAAGTTTATTATTAGTTCACCACTTCATCAATGGAAAGTAGATATACACCAGCCTTTGTAAACCTGAGCAGATTTACCAAGCACTTTGGGCAAACTCACTGGTAAAGATAAACAGTAAAACAAGTTTATTGATTACAACAGATAGATTTTAAGTGATAGGCAAAAAGTCAGAGTGGTTACCAAAATAAAATAAAATCTAAGCTCACAGTCTAAACCGTAACCCTTATCACACTAGACAGTGTTTAGATCAAGCAATTTTCTCACCCCACTGGATCTTACAGTCCTTAACATACAGGTTTCTCCCTTAAACCTGAGCCAGTCTCCTCTGTTGAAATCATCAGTCTTCTGAGCATCCTTGTTACTTGCAGCATAGGCGTGGGGAGGAGAAAAGGCCAAGCATGGGGCCCCTGTGTTCTGTTTTATACTCTCAGTCCATGTGCTTGGAGAGCACAAGTCCAGGCACAGGTCTGGTGGGCATTGCTGAGTCACCCAGCAAGGTTGAGCAATTCCCCAGGTGTGGCCTTGTGAAGGTGAGTCATTGCATTGTAGTTCCCTTGCTGGACAATGGCTGTTGATGGTTGTTTGACAGCCGCCCGGGCGTTGGTTATCCCCCTGGTTATTGTCTTTGGGGAGCTAGTATCTGGGCACTTCCCAAACCCACAGCATATTTTAGTGACAATCATAAAACACATTCTCATAACTTCATATACATTAATAAGATACATATTTAAATAGAAAAATGACTTTCGGCAGATCACAACCTGTCCCCTGATACCTCACACAGCCTGCTTTATATGCAATATCACAATGATATACAAATGAGGAATATGGGGTTACAGGGCGCTCCTCTGGGGTGTATAGTGTCAGCTCCACTGTTGTCATGCTGACTGTCACTTACTGGCCTCTCCAGTCATTGGCACTGGAACTCCTCCTTATTGGCCACAATCATCTCTTGGGAGGCCTCATAAAGAATGATAATTGCGCTGTGCTCCTCATGCCCTTCCACAATGGGAGAGTTTAATTCCCCAAGGTTAAGTGTTGGAGCACCCGGAAATTTGTAGTTCAGGCCCCAAAAGAATATTGGCATTACAAGAAAAGAATAAACACAAACATTAGCAAAGCAGGAAATGCAGAGTTCAGGTGACACTTCCCACACAGCACAGCCACACACCCTTCATGCTATCCTTGTGGGGACAGCAACAGGCACTGGGAATCCAGAAGTACTTCACCTCTCCTTAATCAAACCTGCCCTTCTCTCTGCACCAGCCAGGACACCAAATCAGCCCTCCCGCCAACCCGCACTAGTGACCCTTGCTGCCCGCTGGCAGAGATCACACAGCCAGCTCAGGAAGCTTACAGCTGCAGTAGGTTGCCAATGGATAAACAGGGCTGTGGGGCTCCTTTCCCTGCATTCCTGGCAGGACAATCTGAACAGACATTGTGCAGCTACAAATACAATTTACTACAAACCATTGCACTGATCTGTGATCAGCCTTCTCCTGAAATGCTTTGAGCAGCAATAAAATAATTAACAATGCTGGTATGGAGGGGATGGATTTTCAAAGGGGCTAGAGGAGTTGGGCACGTAATTTCCATTGACACTTCAGTATCTAACTCCCTTAGGTTTGTTTGAAAAATCCAAGCCTAAAGTATCATCATTGGGCATCTGACCTAATGCCAGGGGCAGTTCCTCATATCTCTTGGTTCAGGCTCCCTTGCAGACTCAGGCAGATGCCACATTCAGTTCACGTGCTGAAGGTCTTCTTTGCAGCTGTGACAGCTAGAGCCTTTCTATATAGATATAGCAAATGCTGTGATTCCGCAGAACAAGACAGCAGCAAGAAGAGGTTCCATGTCGCTAACCTACGTGACCCAGCCCATTCTAAGCTGTGGGCACCATTGAGAGGCATCTGTAGGGACCGTAACATATTTTGGCAAACTCTGCATAGGGATGGGAATGCAATGAATTGTGTCGCTACCACTGCTCAAAATTGGCAACCAGGCGATTTGCCTCAACCTCCCACCCCGCCATAAACGTCTCCCCCTTACTCTCACAGATATTATGGAGTACACAGCAAGCAGTAATAACAATGGGAATACTGGTTGCGTTGAGGTCTAACCTAGTCAGCAAACAGCACCAGCAAGCTTTTAAATGTCCAAAGGCACATTCTACCACCATTCTGCACTTGCTCAGCCTATAGTTGAACTGCTCCTTACTACTGTCCAGGCTGCCTGTGTATGGCTTCATGAGCCATGGAAGCAAGGGGTAGGCTGGGTCTCCAAGGATAACTATTGGCATTTCAACATCCCCAATGGTTATTTTCTGGTCTGGGAAGTAAGTCCCTTCTTGCAGCTGCTCAAACAGCCTGGAGTTCCTAATGATGCAAGCATCATGCACCTTTCCCGGCCATCCCACGTTGATGTTGGTGAAACGTCCCTTGTGATCCACCAGTGCTTGCAGCACCATTGACAAGTACCCCTAACGGTTTATGTACTGGTTGGAGAGGTGGTCCGGTATCAAGATAGGGATATGCGTTCCATCTATCGCCCCACCACAGTTAGGGAACCCGATTGCAGCAAAGCCATCCACTATGACCTGCACATTTCCCAGAGTCACTACCCTTGATAGCAGAACGTCAGTGATTGCATTGGCTACTTGAATCACAGCAGTCCCCACAGTAGATTTGCCCACTCCAAATTGATTTCCCACTGACCGGTAGCAGTCAGGTGTTGCAAACTTCCACAGGGCTATCGCCACTCGCTTCTCAACAGTCAGGGCAGCTCTCATCTTGGTATTCCTGCGCTTCTAGGCGGGGGAAAGCAACTCACAGAGTTCCAGGCAAGCGGCCTTACACATGCGAAAGTTTTGCAGCCACTGGGAATCATCCCAGACCTGCAACACTATGTGGTCCCACCAGTCTGTGCTTGTTTGCTGGGCCCAGAGTTGGCGTTCCACTATATCAACCAGCCCCACTGCCGCCATGATGTCCCAGTTGCCACAGCCCATGCTTTCAGGAGCGTCTGTGTCCATGTCCTCCTCACAATCGTCCTCGTGCTGCCGTCTCTTAGCCAGGTTCTGCACATACTGCAGGATAATGCGCAAGGTGTTTACAATGCTCACAACAGCAGCGGTGAGCTGAGCAGGCTCCATGACATCTGCACAGGTAACCCGGGCAAAAAGGCACGAAATGATTGTCTGCAGCTGCTTTCACGGAGGGAGGGAGGGAGGGGAGAGTGACAACATGTACCCAAAACCACCCACAACAATGTTTTTGCCCCATCAGGCATTGGGAGCTTAACCCATAATTCCAGCGGAGACTGCGGGAACTGTGGGATAGCTTCCCACAGTGCACTGCTCCGTGAGTCAATGCTAGCCACAGTAGTGAGGACGCACTCCACCGACTTAATGCGCTTAGTGTGAACATACACAATCAACTGTATAAACTCGATTTCTAAAAATCAACTTCCATAAAATCCACCTAATTTTGTAGTGTAGACATACCGTACGTAATATCAATCCCTTGTGTTGATTATCAATGGGCGGTAGCACTACTAGAGCCAAGGCTGAGACTAACTTGCTGTTTAACAGCTGACTTTTCCAGTGCAGTAAAATCCACATGCTTACACCAATTGACAACCGTGCCTCAGCAGGGTATGGGGGAAAGTTACTGGTCCAAGATGAGGTCATTTGAATAATTTTAAAGATAAAGTGCCCCTAAAATACAACCCTTAAATTTTCCAGTTCTTAGAATGTTTTCTTGCATATACCTGCAGTCTCCAACTCTGGTACTGAGCCTCCGCAAACTGCTCTCACTCAATGGGATTTGGTCTGAGCTCATGCCTAGCACCTGCTGCCCTTCCAGGGGAGCAATAAAACACTTAAAGTTAGCACTACAAACTAGCATCTGGGCAACATGCAGCAGGGAGTGATTTGCATACGTGCAATGGAAATGTGCATAGAGGTTGATTGCTCTCAGCATTATTGGAGCACTCAGGGCAAAAGGCTCAATCAACCCCTTGACCTTGAGCAATACTCAAGGATGCTGGAGTTCAATTCTTGCCCTTGGCAGATTGCTGAGAATGCCTGCTGCTGTGCGCACTACTCCTCCTTTGGGAAGTTTTGCCCTGGGTAGTGAGCTTTTTCCATTAAGAGCTGTTATTTCAGTGTTCTGGCATCCACATGTATACTCTGATTGTATGCCTCATCAGAGGCAAGGGAGGAAATAGTGGTAGAAGTTTAAGGTTGTTTGGTCAAGGAGCTCCTTAGATACAGCCTCCCAATAAATAGCTTACTTTAACATTCAAATTGCTCTCACAGCATGTGCATAGGGAGGAAGGTACAAGACAGGAAGCCTCCTAATTCATACTGAGAAAGTAGGGCAATCGGCTAGTTATCTTAGGTTCCTGTACACGAACGCAAGAAGCCTGGGAAACAAGCAGGAAGAATTGGAAGCTCTGGTACAGGCAAGGAACTATGTGATTGGAATAACAGAAACTTGGTGGGGCAGTTCACATGACTGGAGCACTGTCATGGATGGGTATAACTGTTCAGGAAGAACAGGCAAGGGAGGAACGGTGGAGGAATTGCACTGTATGTAAGAGAACAGTATGATTGCTCAGAGCTCCAGTATGAAACTGGAGAAAAGCCTGTTGAGAGTCTTTGGGTTAAGTTTAGAAGCGAGAGCAACAAGGGTGATGTCGTGGTGGCCGTGTGCTATAGACCACCAGACCAGAAGGCTGAGGTAGATGAGCCTTTCTTCAGACAACTAACTGAAGTTTCTAGATCACAGGCCCTGGTTCTAATGGGGGACTTCAATCACCCTGACATCTGCTGCGAGAGCAATACAGCAATGCACAGGCAATCCAGGAAGTTTTTGGAGATTGTTGGGGACAACTTCCAGGTACAAGTGCTGGAGGAACCAACTAAAGGTTGTGCTCCTCTTGACCTACTGCTTACAAACAGGGAAGAATTGGTAGGGGAAAGTAGAATTGTGTGGCAACCTGGGCAGCAGTGACCATGAGATGGTTGAGTTCAAGATCCTGACAAAAGGAAGAAAGGAGAGTAGCAAAATACAGACCCTGGACTTCAGAAAAGCAGACTTAGACTCTCTTAGGGAACTCATGGGCAGGATCCCCTGGGAGGCTAATATGAGGGGGAAAGGAGTCCAGGAGAGCTGGCTGTATTTTAAAGAAGCCTTATTGAAGGCGCAGGAACAAACCATCCTGATGTGCAGAAAGAATAGCAAATATGGCAGCTTGGCTTAACACTGAAATCTTCAGTGAGCTTAAACTCAAAAAGGAAGCTTACAAAAAGTGGAAATTTGGACAGATGACTAGGGAGGAGTATAAAAATATTGCTAGAGCCTGCAGGGGTGTAATCAGGAAGGCCAAGGCACAACTGGAGTTGCAGCAGCAAGGGATGTGAAGGGTAACAAGAAGGGTTTCTACAAGTATGTTAGCAATAAGGTGGTGGTCAGGGAAAGTGTGGGACCCTTACTGAATGGGGGAGGCAACCTAGTGACAGATGATGTGGAAAAAGCTGAAGTACTCAATGCTTTTTTTGCCACGTCTTCACAGTCAAGGTCAGCTCCCAGACTGCTGCACTGGGCAACACAGTATGGGGAGGAGGTGAGCATCCCTCAGTGGTGAAAGAACAGGTTAAGGTCTATTTAGAAAAGGTGGACTTGCCAAGTCCATGGGTCCAGATCTAATGCATCCAAGGGTGCTGAGGGAGTTGGCTGATGTGATCACAGAGCCATTGGCCGTTATCTTTGAAAACTTGTGGCGATCGGGGGAGGTCCTGGACGATTGGAAAAAGGCTAATGTAGTGCCCATCTTTAAAAAAGGGAGGAAGGAGAATCCGGGGAACTACAGACTGCTCAGCCTCACCTCAGTCCCTGGAAAAATCATGAAGCAGGTCCTCAAAGAATCCATTTTGAAGCACTTGTAGGAGAGGAAGGTGATCAGGAACAGTCAACATGGATTCACCAATGGCAAGTCATGCCTGACCAACCTGATTGCCTTCTACAATGAGATAACTGTAGATAAATCTTTGATAATTTTCATATGACTTTACATTGTGCCTCTTCATATAACCTTGTGGTGGGTCTACCCACGTGTGACCTCTGTTTCCGTGGGACTTTGTATCAAAGCCTCATTTAGAAACTTTGCATTGCCCTTGGTATAATATTATAGCCCCTAAGGATAGAATAAGATAGAAGAAAAATTTATTTTTGCTAGCAGTAGAACAAGAGCTCTCACCCCCCACTCTTAATCAATTGCCCTGTTGAATGAATGAGGTGTGGATGAGCAAGGCATGGAAGGCAGCACCTCCAGACAGCCTCAACTGTTGGAGAGGGGCTGGGAGCCAGACCCAAGGACAATAAAACGTGTCAAGTGGGCTCATTAAAGACAAGCAGACATACCGACGGCCTCGGGGGTTAGAAGCAAGCACCTTCTTTTGAAAACACCGTCTTTGCAGCATTGGGACAACACTCAAAAGAAAGCAGCACAAAGGACCAATGGACACAGACACAGAGTTTGAATCTGGTATAGATTTGCATAAGAGAAAAGCTGCTATAAAAGTGAGGTGTCTTGCAGAGGACCCTGGGTCTTGTCTTGTCAACATGGGAGCATCGATCCGGATAGGCAGAAGCCCGGCTCCACCCCCTCCCCCATCTAACTCACCTGGCCAGTGAAGTTAAGGGGAGCAACTAATTGGTAACAACAAGACGGAGTGTGTTTGTGTGTGTGTGAGTGTAAGTGTAATATATTATATGCATATGATACAGTGTTAATGAATACACGTATTACTAATAAATGTGGCATTTTGTCTTATTCCCCCTGAAAAGATCCTGTGCAGTACTTTAAGTACAACATAACTGGCTGTGTGGATATGGGGAAAGCAGTGGACGTGATATACCTTGACTTTAGCAAATATTTTGATATGGTCTCCTACAGTATTCTTGCCAGCACGTTAAAAAAGTATGGATTGGATGAATGGACTACAAGATGGATAGAAAGCTGGCTAGATTGTCGGGCTCAGATAGTGATCAACGGGTCAATGTCTAGTTGGCAGCCAGTATCAAGTGGAGTGCCCCAGGCAGTCAGTCCTGGGGCTGGTTTTATTCAACATCTTCATTAATGATCTGGATGATGGGATGGATTGCACCCTCAGCAAGTTTGCAGATGACACTAAGCTGGCGGGAGAGGTAGATACACTGAAGGGTAGGGATAGGGTCCAGAGTGACCTAGACAAATTGGAGGATTGGGCCAAAAGAAATCTGATGAGGTTCAACAAGGACAAGTGCAGAGCCCTGCACTTAGGAAGGAAGAATCCCATGCACCGCTACAGGATAGCAACCAAATGGCCAAGCAGCAGTTCTGCAGAAAAGGACCTGGGGATTACAGTGGACGAGAAGCTGGATATGAGTCAGCAGTGTGCCCTTGTTGCCAAGAAGGCCAACGGCATATTGTATTAGTAGGAGCATTTCCAGCAGATCGAGGGAAGTGATTATTCCCCTCTGTTCAGCCCCCCTCTTCCCCAGCAGCACACTCACCTCACACCACTGTCACTGCATGTGCTCTTAGGACCCCTCTCAGGTCCAGGAAGCCCCTTTGCCTCCCTTGTGGTGGGTGCAGGGGGGGGCTGCCATCATGTGTGCACCTCCTCCCCTGCTGCTGCCCCTCACTGTAGCCTCACTGGGGGTGGGGCTGCCCCTTGCCCAGAGTGGGGCAGGAACGGTGACTGCAGGTGGGGGGGGACCCTGTGTTGGTGGAGGGTGTGACAGGTTGGATCACAGAAACCCCCTTGGGAACAGACAACTGATGTGCCAAGACTACTTCTGCTCCTGCTTTCCCTGACAGCCTAGGAATCCAGCACCCTGTCTTGTTGAGCCAGACACTCCAGTCTGCTCCAACACAGACCCAGGCCCTGAACCATGTGCCCCAAAGCTACAGATTTAACTGACAGCCACTTACAGAAGTGTTCCTGTCTTTAACACTCAGATGCCCAACTCCCAATAGGGTCTAAACCCCAAACAAATCTATTTTACCCTGTCTAAGGCTTAAACCCAAGTTGTTCCCCTGCTATAACACTGATAGAGGGATAGGCACAGCTGTCTCCCTGCCCCACCCATATGAATACATACTCTGGGTTAATAAGTAAGTAAAAAGTGATTTTATTAAATACAGAAAAGTAGTAGCAGACAGAACAAAGTGAATTACCAAGTAAAATAAAATAGAACATGCCCATCTGTCTAAGAAAACTGAACACAGATAAAACCTCACCAGTTCCAGTAAGCTTCCTTTTACAGACTAGTCTCCTTCTAGTCTAGGTCCAGCAATCACTCACACCTTCTGTAGTTAATGTCCTTTGTTCCAGTTTCTTTCAGGTATCCTTGAGCCACCTGAAGACAAAACGGAGGGGTCTCCCAGGGATTTAAGTAGACTCTCTCTTCTGGGTGGAGACCCCCCCCCCTTTCCCCTATGTAAAGTCCAGCTCCAAGATGCACCTTAAAGACTAATAGATTTATTTAGGCATAAGCTTTCATGGGTAAAAAAATCCTCACTTCTTCAGATGCATCTGAAGAAGTGATGTTTTTTACCCACAAAAACTTATGCCCAAATAAATCTATTAGTCTTTAAGGTGCCACCAGACTCCTTGTTGTTTTTGTGGATACAGACTAACATGGCTACTCTCTGATACGCAGCTCCAAGATGGAATTTTGGAGTCACATGGGCAAGTCCCATGTCCATACATGACTCAGTTTTTACAGGCAGCAGCCATTGCTTACCTGCTCCCTTGAATGTCTTTTTCACAAGGTCTGCACCAGGTCTCCACCCTCTCAAGCCAGTGCCCTAGGTTGGCTGGTTAAATAGAGAGTCCTCCCACCTTCTTCAGTGCTTCACTCTTGTGTCTTTATTTACAGTGCAACAGCTCCCCAGTCAGAGCCTTCCAAGGATCTCCTGACCTGTGAGGCACCTTGCCTTTGGTGAGGAAACAGAGATATCAGCCTCCTATCCCCTTCCAGGCTAGCCTCCTGACTGAGCTTTCTCCAGGGCTTTTATATCCCTCCCCTTCCTCAGCCCAGTTGTCTCTACTTAGCTCGTCATTGCTGTGAGCTGGCCCTTGTTAGGGCTTGCAGCTGGGCTCTCTGCTGGCTGCCTGGGCCCATGCACCTGGCTTCCCTACCAGAAAGCAGGGCGTAGCCAGCATTTTAGCAGGACATTCCAGGAGTTTACCCCTGCCCTGCCACAGTCCTCATGTAGACTTCTTATGTGGATTGGAGCCTCCCAAGATCCATTGTCCCTTAAGTGCTTCTTGATGGGGCACTTAATTTGCACATTCCTTTCTCAAGAAGCTGACCAAATCCTTTATTAAGGCTACTTAAAAATCAAGACAGTGCCCAGCCAACATTCATAACTTCGAATACAAAAATGATACATGCATACAAATAGGATTAATAGATTCAGTAAATCATAACCTTTACAGAGATATGTTACATGGCATATGTAGCATAAAACATTTTCCAGTTATATCATATATACATTCATAAGCATATACCTATGAAGCCTTATGGGGTACACCGTCACAGAGGATACCGCCGCAAAAGGGAAGGATCCATCTGTCCGAGGCAGAAGGGCAGAGTCAGGGTCAGCCTGGGTCAGCCTGCCCTGGCACTAGTGGTTGGGCTAGGACCCTGCAGCGGCAGTTGATGCTGGGAGCTGGCAGAGCACAGCGCAGCAGGGCACAGGCAGGGACGCTCGGGGGAGGCATGCGGGGGTGGCAGGTGGGGCCGGGGGAATGACCTGGCCCCGAATATTGGTGGAACCAGACCCCCAGGCCCAGAATATTGCTGGAGCGCAGGCACCATGGGCCCATACAACTCACCGCCCCTGCCCCTGATAGACTTTGTGCCACTCTTTCCTTCTGATGAGATGGCATACTGCAGACACAGAACATGGGGACAGGAAGAGACTGTGTCCTCACAAAGGCAAAAGTTTCATTTAGGGCAGGCTTCCTGAACACCAGCTGGCTGCTCCCGCCTATACTCAGCAACTTCAACTACTCTGCATACACCACCTCCTACCGACCAGATGTTACCACCCCTTGTCTGTTGCTCTAAGGCAATGGTCACCAACTGGTTGATCACGATCTCTGGTGGCGCAGTGGGGCTGCTGCTAAGACAAGCTCCCTGCCTGCCCCACCCACATGCCGCTCCCAAAAGCAGCCAGCGCAGCCCCGTGGGCGGGGGGCAGGGGTTTCCCTCTGCATGCTGCTCCTGCCTGGAAGCACCGCCCCCGCAGCTCCCATTGGCCAGGAACGGGGAGCTGTGGCCAATGGGAGCTGCAGGGGCAGTGCTTGTAGAGAGGGGAAGCACGCGGAGCCACATGACATCCACCCCACCCCCAGGGGCCAGTTGTCCCCTTCCAGGAGTGGCGTGGGGTCAGGGTAGGCAGGGAGCCTACCTTAGAGGTAAGTGCTGTCCGGTGAGAGGCCGCAACCCAAACCCCAGCACTGAGCCCCTTCCCTGAGCCAGCACCCGATATCCCCTCCTGCACCTCAACCCCAGCCCTGATACCCCTCTGGAACCAGCACCCCAAACCCCCTCCTGCACCCCAGCCCTGAGCCCCCTCCCAGAGCCAGCACCCCATATCCCCTCCTGCACCCCAGTCCCCTTCTGCACCTCAACCCCAGCCCTGACACCCCTCCCAGAGCCAGCACCCCATACCCCCTCCTGCACCCCAAGCCCCTGCCCCAGCCTCCTCCCAGAGCCAGCACCCAATATCCCTTCTTGCACCCCAACCCCCTGCCCCAGCCCTGACCCCCCTCCCAGAGCCAGCATCCTGTACCCTCTCCTGCACCCCAACACTCTGCCACAGCCTGGAGCCCCCTCCCAGAGCCTGCACCCCCTCCCGAACCCCAACCCTCTACCCCAGCCCGGTGAAAGTGAGTGAGGGTGGAGGAGAGCAAGTGACGGAGTGTGCGGATGGAGAGAGTGGGGCAGGGTTTGGGGGAAGGGGCGGGGCCTTGGGGAAGAGGCAGGATAGATCCTGGGTTGCCCTTAAATTCAAAAAGTGATCTTGAGCGTAAAAAGGTTGGAGATCACTGCTCTAAGGATTCCCATTGGGACATCCCTTGCACTGTCATGTCTGCTGCCAGCCTGCTACAAATCCCCTGGCAAGAAAAGGCCATTCTGCTTCTCTGCTTGCCCAACTCACATAGGTCAGTGCAGAAATGAGGGCCTCCTAATCCTTTTTCTCCTCTTCTCATATCACAGTGTGAGGTGGGACAACCTGCCATAAGTAAGCCACACACCAGTCAACAGAGCTACCCTATCACAGTACCGGCAGCTGGAGTGCACAGCGGTGATGTTAGTCATTCTTCATGTTTGCTCATTTTGCAGCAGCTCTCACTGAACCATATTTAGAGGCAATTGATAGCTCCAGGGCCACAGTTCAGGTTGTGGTACAAAGAAAGTGTGTACCTTGGATCTGGAGTTCCCGATTTCCAGTTTGTTTTACCATACCTCTTTATTTCCTATTTGTAGAGGTTTAAATATGTGCATGTGACACTCTGGAAGGGCATGAGGCACTGCCATGCAAACTCAACCCTGTATGAACGAAGTTTCTGAGCAGTGACTGGGGGGGGGCTAATACTAGGAGACTTGGAAGTCCAGTCTGTGGTGCATCTTCAAAAGCAAGAGGCTGCAGGTTGGGACTGTGATCTATCTTTAGGTGTATGTCAGGATTGTGGCTCATCCCCATGCCATCTCCAACCCCCATCATCTGTCCCATCCCAGTTCAACCCCCCCCCCCCCCCCCCACACACACACCTTAGAGAGGAAGACTGGGCTGCACCAAATGCAGAGATGGGAAGCTGCTGAATGAGAGAGAGGATGCAGGTACAGTGAACACACGTGCAACCAGTGCCTTCTGTTTCACTGCCAAACAACATTGGTAGTGCAGCGTAGCATTCCTCCTGTGATCACTTACGTTGATTTCCATGTTCTTTTTGAGTAAGTGTTAGTATTGCAAAACTGGGTCAGGCAGGGCCTGAGAGCACCATAGGGGTAAGTCTGGGAGGGGCCTGAGGGTACTATGGGGGGTTTCAGCAGGGCAGGGCCTCAGGGTACTATGGGAGTGGGGCTGGGAGGTGCCTGAGGGCACTATGGGGGGGGTGTGGCAAAGCAGGGCCTGAGGGCCCTATGGGGTTGCTGGGCAGGTCAGAACTGGTTTCCTCGGGGGGCCCTGAAGGTGAGCCTGGGTAGAGCAGGACCTCAGGGTAGGGTTACCATTAGGGTTACCATCCGTCCATATTTCCCCGGACATGTCCGGCTTTTGCGTCTCTAAATAGCCGTCCGGGAGGAATTGGTAACAAGGTTAAAATGTCCGGGTTTTTTTCTCCCTCGCCTCCCTCCCTCCCTTCCATGCAGAGTGTGGCTGCTGATTGGGCGGCTAGGCCGATTGACCCACTCCCATTGGCCTCCAGCAGCCAGAGCCCTCCCCTGCTCCCCCCTCCCTCTCTCTGTAGTCCTCTGTAACACACAAACAGACCCACGTGGAGCCAGAATGGTAAGGGGAGTGGGGGTGCGCAGTTAGGGAGCGGGGGAGTGTTGGATGGGTCCCCAGCCTCCACCTGCCACCCCCCCTCCGTGCATCCCCCCCTCGGTGGGTCCCCCATTCCTGTCTGCCTGCTGGCTCGGCAGTACATGCAGACAACTGCTGTCTGCTGCCCCTGGGTCCTAGTGCCCCCATCCACTAATGGGAAGACAGGCTGCCCTTACCCTGCCCTTCCACCCTAGCCCTGAGCCTCTCCAACACCCCAAACCCCCCAGCCTTCATCCCCACACACCCTAATCCTCTGCTCCATCCCTGAGCCCCCTCCTGCATCATGAACCCCTCATCCCCAGACCCACAGCCCTCACCCCTGCATCCCCTCCTATCCCCAAACTCCCTCCCAATCCCCCTCCCTCTTCCCACACACCCCCTCCTGCCCTCAAACTTCCTCCTAAAGCCTGCACCCCCTCCCTTTGCACCGCCTCTCACCCCCAAACTCCATCCCAGAGCCTGCACCCCTCACCCCCTCCTGCACACCCACCCCCTGCCCCAGCCCGGAGCCTGCACCCAGCACCCAAACTCTATCCCAGAACCTGCACCCCTCCTGCACCCTAATCCCCAGCCCAGGACCTGCACCCCAGACCTCCTCCCCCCACCCAAACCCCCTCCCAGAGCCTTAGGCAGGTGGGGTGGGGGGTTCTGGGCACCACCAAAATTTCTACAACCCTGCCACCCATGCGAGTGGATAAGGGTCAGGGCAGTCAGGGAACAGGTAGGGTCCTGGGGGGGGGCAGTTAGGGTAGGGGGTTCTCAGCAGGGGACAGTCAGGGGACAAGAAGCAGGGGGGGTTGGAGTTCTGAGGGGAGCAGTCAGGGGGTGGGAAGTGGGAGGGAGTGGATGGGGCGGGGCTAGGGCGGGGCTTTCCCCCCCCCCCCCCCCCCCAGTGTCCTCTTTTTTGTTTGTGGAAATATGGTAACCCTACCTCAGGGTGCTATTTGGCAGTGGTGAGGTCACATTTGGAGTGTTGTGTTCAGTTTTGGACAAGGGATGTGGACAAATTGGAGAGAGTCCAGCGGAGGGCAACAAAAATGATTAGGGGGCTGGCGCACATAATTTACGAGGAGAGGCTGAGGGAACTGGATTATTTAGTCTGCAGAAGAGAAGAGTGAGGGGGCATTTGATAGCAGCCTTCATAGAGCTTCATAGTTCCATAGAGCATAGGCCCTGACTTCTACTGGTGCCGGAGGGTGCTCGACGCCCCCCTGCCCCTGGCCCTGCCCCGACTCCACCCCCAATCCAACCCCTTCCCCAAAGTCCCCACCCCAACTCGCCCCTATTCCAACTCCTTCCCCAAATCCCCTCCCCAGCCCTGCCTCCTCCCCTGAGCGCGCCACGTTCCCGCTCCTCCCCCCTCCCTCCCTAACCCTAAGAGCTACAGCTGTTTGGCGGCGGCAAGCACTGGGAGATAGGCGGAAGACCGGGGACATGGCATGCTCAGGGGAGAAGGCGGAGCGGGGTGAGGTGGGGAGCTTGGATGCAGGTGGGTGCAGAGCACCCAGTAATTTTTCCCCATGGGTGCTCCAGGCCCGGAGCACCCCCAGAGTCGGTGCCTATGCCGTAGAGGATGGATTTAGACTGTTCTCAGTGGTGGCAGATGACAGAACAAGGAGCAATGGTCTCAAGTTGCAGTGGGGGAGGTCCAGGTTGGATATTAGGAAACACTATTTCCCTAGGAGGGTGGTGAAGCACTGGAATGCGTTAACTAGGGAGGTGGTGGAGTCTCCTTCCTTGGAGGTTTTTAAGGCCCGGCTTGACAAAGCCCTGGCTGGGATGATTTAGCTGGAAGATAGCAAGTGTGAAAAATCAGGATAAGGGTGGGGGGTAATAGGAGCCTATATAAGAAAAAGCCCCAAATAGCAGGACTGTCCCTATAAATCAGGACGTCTGGTCACCCTAGGTTTAGCTGGGCTTGGTCCTGCGTTGAGCAGGGGGTGGGACTAGAGACCTCCTGAGGCCCCTTCCAACCCTGAGATTCTAGGATTCTATGGGGTGGGCGGGGCTTGTGGCCTTATCGGGGGTGGGGCCAGACTTAGGCGTGGCCCAAAGATGTTGCGGGGGAGGCCTGGAGCACGCCGGGAACTGACGCCCAGGCGTCTCTTCGCCACAGACAACAGGGACGGATCACGTGATGGGGACGGGCCCATCGCACCACACGCGCACGCCGCCTACTTCTCTGCGCTTGCTGCGCATTGGGGCCGTCCCTGGAGTTGGTATTTCTGCGCACGCGCGGCGAAGCCCAGGGGGAGATGCGTGCATTCGTCATATGTGTGCGACCGGCCGCAAGGCGGGGCTGAGCTATCGCGGGGAGCGCACGCCAGCGGAATGGCCGCGGCCCGCTACCTGCGGCTGTGGCGCTGCTGGCGGCCGGGGCTGCCCGGGGGCCTCGCCCCGCTCGCTCCTGCTCGTCGGCGGGTGTACGCGGCTTGCTCCTCCGCCTCCCCGTGGGCGCTGTGGGCTCAGCGGGCTCCGGCCCCATCTCCCCTCGCCGGCCTCAGCGGCGGCCCCCGGCGACACCTGCGTGGCCCGGGCAGCCTCGGCGGTGGGGACGGGCTCGAGAGCGGCGGAGCCGAGGATGGGGGGGGCGGCGGAGCCGATCCCGCGGGGGCCCCCCCGGCCATGACGGCGCTGACCCCGCTGCTCATCCCTGAGCGCTTCCCCAACGTGCCGCTCATCGCCGTGACGCGCAACCCCGTCTTCCCGCGCTTCATCAAGATCCTGGAGGTAACGGGACCAGACTCCGCGGGCAGCCTGGCCTTTCCCCCTCGGGCCGACCGCCGCCACGCTCGGCCAGCCCGGCTCCCCACATCCCTTCTTCCTACCCGCTTCTCCCGCAGGGCACCCACGCCGTGCCTTGGGGCTGGGACGCCACCCCGTGTGCCGTGCCCTGCCCGGGAGCTCACCATCTGCAGCCCCGTTCTCCATTTCATCACAGTAGTCGCGACCCTTTCTCCTTTCCCAGGCCTGGGCACTGCTCCTCTTTCCCGGCGGAGACACGGACACCCCCTTCCTGCTGGGCGGCCCTAGCTCCTCTCTTTGCCTAATGCATCGAGGTAAAGGGGTCGTGCTGCGGGGGCACAGACCCTCCCACTTCCTTTGCATCCTGCCAGCTCTGGGGAGACAGAGACTGTCTGGCCCTGAAGCCTATGCCCCTGCAACCTGAGCTAAAGCTTCTGGCCCCATACTGCGGGAGAGGAGCTCTCTACCAGCCTAGAATAGTGGGATGTTGACTGGCAAAGTAATATTAAAACCCAACCCTTGCTGCGTCCCAGTCATGCAGAAGATGAGCTTGCCTTTCTGGGAGCCCACCTATTGTAGTCGATGCTGCGCCCTGATCTATGCACAGATTTTGTAGTAGAGTAACTGTCAGTTAGAGGGGTGATTCTTATACTGGTACAACCCCTAGTATGTTTGTGGTCATCATAGGGGCTGGCATAGCTTATTTGCTATCCCATATATAGTTAAAGCAGAACAACTTTTGTCTGTAGACAAGCCCAAGATTGGACATGTTAGTAGGGACAGGGAGCCAGGATTCTTGGGTTCTGTTAGCAAGTCTGTGGCAGAGCTATAGTCAAAAGAAGGTTAAAGTATTATTACTACTGGAGGCCAATTGTTCTACTGACATCACCTTTGTCTTGGTAGATAGGAAGGAGAGGGGTATGCAAGGGCCATGTGACTAGGCAGGGCACAAAAACAGGAGTCCAGAGAGAGCTTTGCTTAGCCTCTTGGACCCAGATGCAGAGGACTTGCATAGTTAGAGTTTATTTTATCTCTTCCCAGTTCCAGCTGTTCATCTTGTTTACCACTATGTAAAACCAACTTGTGACAGTTGGAGATTGCACTGCAGCTAGATTTACCAAGTAAATTTTAGGTTGCCCTTGAATGTCAGTGTTTTTATTACCATAGTGATTGTGTCCTTGATTCAGCCTTGGGTGCACATGTTCAGATAAATGTATGTGAACATGATGTATTCCTGATGTCCTTAAAGTGGTAGTGATTAGTCTCATTTCCATAGTTTATTACTTACTTTTTATGGTTGCATCTTTCAGTCAAAACACCAAAGAAACCTCCGAGAGAGAGTGTGTCACATTTTGGGGCATGCTGACCTTGATAGTGACCTTTCTAGTTATATGCCTGGCCATGTTCACTTTGGAATATGTCCTACTTTTTTGTGCAGCTGTATGGTTTGGAACCCTTATCACACAATTTGCACTATTTAACAACACATCTAAATCTGAAACTGAATATGCTGTTTGAGTCAGGAGGATGGATGGACTTTATTTTTGTGGATATTAAGCATTTGGAACATGTAAATATTTATTCTTAACACCTAGTAGTGCTGTATTGACAGTTTTATTGACGCTGATCTTAGAGTGAAAATATCAAAAGTCAGAGCAATGTAACTTTTAATTCCTGTATGGTTATTTATCATAATTATGTTCATAAATAATATATGTTTGGGTTTCAAAGTCCAACACTCAAATATTAGGAAATGCCAAAATTCGGGTTTCTTGTGCAACATTCATTCTGCCCCCCATATATAGATAAGCTTGGAAGGATTAGATTTTTATTAAGTGTTGGTAAATGTCTATTTCACCATACACACACTCAAATCTATGAGAAACTAATTCCATGGAAGATGATAGAAATTTACAGATAGAAAAAGCAATAAAATTGCTGCTTGAGAACTTACTAGTTTGACTTAAGGATATTTACTTTGTATATTTTAACACATCATGACAGTTTGTGTTTTAATGGTTAAAAAGCTCAATGTCTACTATCAAATAATTTTCTGACTCCCTGATTCTGATTCCTCCGTAATTTCCCACAGCTGTGAAAATGTGTGTATATATAAACATTTTAAACACTTAACCCATAATTTTGTGTAGCGGTGAATATTGACATAATTTTTTAAGACTTTTTTCTATTTGTCTAACATTCCTCAAAATTATTTAAAAAAAAAATCAAAATCTAATAAGCCTCTATACATGCATTAATGGTAGCCTTTAATTACATGATGCTATACTAGATTCCATATTCTCCCACTGCATTCATTCAGTGTACTGGATGGATCATGCTTTGGGGATGAGGCATCTGTTAAGTATTCTTTCTGTCCTCATCTCAACATTCAGTGTGTAGCTTCAAACTATTTACTACCACAAGTCGAACCTTACTCTGAAAATGTAATTATTCATTTCCTCGTTGTCTCTTCTAAGGTGCTCATCACCGTAGTAGCTGGGTGCCTTACAAATACTCTTACTTAGCACTGGAGATACATTAGTATTCTATTCCCATTTTACAGCTGGGAAACCTGCAGCAGATGCCTCAGGCCACACAGTGTCAGTGACAGATCTGGAATAGGGGCCTACTGATTCCCAACTGGGTGCTTATTCCTCCTGATCACACTGCCCTACTGCCAGAGGCACTGAGTAGCCACAGGTCTAAACTACTTCTTTTGCAATTGTGAGTGCTCAGTGCTTCTGCAAATCAGGCCTCTGGTATCACAGGTTGGGCACCCAGAAAATGAAGAACACAGTTAGTGACCAGTGAAAAGTTTGGCTTAAGTGACTTATACACATCACATAGGAACTCTGTGGCAGTGGCAGAGATAAAATTGAGTTCTCTTGTGTGACATTCACCTGCTTAACTGCTGGACCATCCTTTCTCTTCATGCAGTCCCTTGCTTTGTTCTGTATAAACTAGGGCTGTGAAGCGATTAAAAAAAAACCTAATTGCACGATTGATCACGCAACTAAAAATAATAGAATACTATTTAAATATTGTTGGATGTTTCCTACATTATCAAATATATCGATTTCAGTTACAACACAGAATACAAAGTGTACAGTACTCCATATTTATTTTTATTACAAATATTTGCACTGTAAAAAACAAAAGAAATGGTATATTTCAAGTCACCTAATACAAGTACTGTAGTGCAATCTCTTTATCATGAAAGTTGAACTTACAAATGTAGAATTGTGTACAAAAAAAACTGCATTCAAAAAATAAAATCTAAAATTTTAGAGCCTATAAGTTCACTCAGTCCTACTTCAGCCAATCCCTCAGACAAACAAGTTTGGTTACAATTTGCAGGAGATAATGCTGCCCAGGTCTTGTTCTCACTTTCAGGTGACATTGTAAACAGACATTTGCATGGCACTGTTGTAGCCAACATTACAAGATATTTACGTACCAGATGTGCTACAGATTCATATGTCCCTTCATGCTTCAACGACTATTCCAGAGGACATATATCCATGCTGATGACAGGTTCTGCTCGATAATGATCCAAAGCAGAGCAGACTGACGCATGTTCACTTTCATCATCTGAGTCAGATGCCACCAGCAGAAGGTTGATTTTTCTCTCTTAGTGGTTTGGGTTCTGTAGTTTCTGCATTGGGGTGTTGCTCTTTTAAGACCTCTGAAAGCATGCACCACACCTCATCCCTCTCAGATTTTGGACGGCACTTCAGATTCTTAACCCTTGGGTCGAGTGCTGTATCTATCCTTAGAAATCTCACATTGGTACCTTCTTTGCATTTTGTCAGTCTGCTGTGAAAGTGTTCTTAAAATGAACATGTGCTGGGTCATTATCCGAGACTGCTATAATATGAAATATATGACAGAATGTGGATAAAACAGAACAGTTCTCCCCCAAGGAGTTCAGTCACAAATTTAATTAATGCATTATTTTTTTTAACGAGCATCATCAGCATGGAATTGTGTCCTCTAGAATGGTGGATGAAGCACGAAGGGCCATATGAAGGTTTAGCATATCTGGCACGTAAATATCTTGCGATGCCGGCTACAACAGTGCCATGCAAATGCCTGTTCTCACTTTCAGGTGACATTGTAAATAAGAACCAGTCAGCAGTATCTTCCGTAAATGTAAACAAACTTGTTTGTCTTGGCAATTGGCTGAATAAGAAGTAGGACTGAGTGGACTCCTAGGCTGTAAAGTTTTACGTGGAGTGCTATTATGTAACAAAAAAAAATCTAATTTGTAAATTGCACTTTCAGGATAGATCTTGCACTACAGTACTTGTATGAGGTGAATTGAAATACTTTCTTTTGTTTACAGTGCAAATATTTGTAATAAAGTGTACAGTGCTCACTTAATATTTTTTGATCTCTGTTACAACACAGAGTACAATATATTTGAAAATGTAGAAAAAATCCAGAAATATTTAATAAATTTCAATTGGTATTCTATTATTTAACAGTGCAATTATCGTGATTATTTTTTTAGTTAATTACATGAGTTAATGCCAATTAATGAACAGCCCTAGTATAAACCTCTCAACTTCTAGAGCAAATGAGACTGAGATCCTACAAACAGCGTCAGTCATTACACAGAGTTGATTTAATTCCCAAGGCATGTTCCATCTTTTCACTTAATGAGGCTGGGGGGGAAGGGGGGAGGGAGTCTTTTTTTTTTTTTTAAACACAAGTGTCATAATTAAGGGTACAATTTAGACATGGGTATTTTTAATAAGTCATGGACAGGTCACGGGCAATAAATAAAAATTCACGGTCTGTGACCTGTCCATGACTTGTACTATAAATACCCCTGACTAAATCTTAGCTGGAGGGGGAGGAGCTGCCGTTCCTGGAGCGGGACCCGAGGGGAGCACCGCTGCTCAGTTGTGGGAGAAGCCACCGCCCCTGGCAGGGGAGCGCTGTTGCTGCTCTGGGGGGGGGAGCAGGGCCAGCAGCATCAGGGGCTGCCGAGCAGCACCTGTTCCAGCCACCCGCCGCTGATCTGGCCACCCATGGGACCGCTGTCGGGGGCCGCCAAGCTGCGGCTGCTCCTGCCACAGAAGTCAGTGAGAGTCATGGAATCCGTGAATTCCGCAATCTCTGTGACAGACATGGAGCCCTAATCATAACTGTTAGAAGAAAGCTATTTACATTGCAAATTAAAGTACTTAAAAGTTAAAAAATGTCAATATTTAGGTTGCCTGTGCAACATTCTTTCTGCCTGCTTCTGCTCTGCTTCAGTCCATTGAAAAGTGACTGATGGTCTGGATTTGGCCTGCCTATTGACTACACCTGCTGTAAACTCTACGTTTGCCATTCTGAACAAATTTGGAGTGAAATAGCATGGAGGGTGATTGAAGCTGATTCCCTTTCCATGACTATATTTCACTTCAACAGCTCAATGTCATTTACAGGCAAAGATGGGATTTTGGCCTTGATCTTTCTGAAACTCAAGCTCTCTGAAGACTGGTTTTTATTTTTCTTGTTGGTTTTGTAACCCTATAGTCCCACAGACTTCCTACACTGGCATCAATAGCAGGACAGTATACTAAGAGTTGATTAACAGAAATATCAGCATCAAGGCAAAAACAGGGACTGCATTAAATCAACCAAGAGTTTATTGCTCATTGTAGCATTTACACAACACTTCAAATTCAGGGGCACTATAGGGAGAGATTTGTTGTGACTGGTTTTTCAGTAGCACTTGTTCTGCAGCGAATGTTAAAACTGTCTGTATAGAGAATGCAAACAGAAGTTACACACTTTTGCATGCACTGTTTTAATTTTTGGAGTGCTCTCATGGCTAGTGTTGGTTTGGTCATGGAGCCATTAAGGAATGGAATAGGAGGATTTGCTTGGAGCAGTAGGCCTTGCACATCTAGGGGGAAGAGGATTGGAAGAAGAGGAAGTCTCTTTGCCTTTTTCAAGATGATGTAAGACACAAGCTGCGAAGTGAAATCTTTTTTTTAAAAGATTCTTTGTTCAGGTATCATAATAACCTGCCTTGGGAAACTTTAATGTTTACTTATCTTAAATACTCATATTCCTTTTAATGTTCTCTCCTACTTCCTTAGTGTTTGTATCTAGCTTAAATCTGAATTAACACACACACACACTGAGAAATTCCCTCCCTTGCTGTAGTTCTCCATACTCATCAGTACTCACTGTGCCCAATGTCTGTCTAGGAAGGGCAGATATGTTCCAAATAGCCAACTGAACAAATTTGCCTCAAAGATGTATTTTCTGTTCTCTATAGGTTCTTGTGTTGTGCTTATCAGTGTAGTAGTATTTGAGCACCATTCAGTAATGTGTTAAGCAATGTAACTAACATGTCACATGTTTGTTCTCATCCTCTTCCCAGAGGGACAAGTGTGTGCAGGGAGTATGTTGATTTTTAAAATTTGTATGTGTACATGCTACTATATATTTGTTAGAGAAGGCAGGTCAAAGAAGTGCACTGGGAGAGGTTTGTGATGGCCAGTAGTTTCTGAGGGAGTTCGTTCCACAGCCTTGGACTGGGCCCCAAGAAAGCTCAGTGTGTTACTTTGCACTTGCCATTACTGAATTTCATCTGCCATTGTGTTGCCCAGTCACCCAGCTTAGTTAAGTCTTTCCAATGTTCTAACTTCAACAATTTTGTGTCATCTGCAAATTTTGCCACCTTGCTGCTCATCCCCTTTTCCAGCTTTTCAACAGATGTTAAACAAGCCTGGACCTAGTATGGAGCTATGTAGTACTCACTGCTCATCTTTAGCCATGGGGGAAATTGACCACTTACTCCTACTCTTGCTTTCCTGTTTTACAGGAAACCAGAACCCATGTTGTAACCATGTTTTAGTTTAGAAGCCTCCCAAGGTTCTCTAACATGCTTTTCTTGCTTGTGTAGGGTGTTAGTACAGGCAAGAAAAACTAGTTTATCAGTGTTACCCAACAGCCATGTTTCACAGCTATGTGTGTGACTTTGGTGGGTCAGAAAGGACTGGAGTGGCTTGCTGAAGGTCCCAGGAGGTCTGTACCAGAGTTGGGAAGGTAGCCCAGATTAGATTTCCTAACTCAGTCCTGGTCTGTAACCACAAGCCAATCCTTCCTGTGTGACTGGAGCTGAAAGCTTCTGGGAAGCCTGCTCTGAATTTTTACTTAACTCATTGCTATCCTAGGTGAAAAATAAGAAGCTAGTGGAGCTGCTGAGGAGAAAAGTTCGCCTTGCCCAGCCTTATGCTGGTGTCTTTTTGAAGAAAGATGACAAGTAAGTGATATCTCTTTCTATTATAAATATACTAATGAGGTTGATGATTATGCTGGGAGTGCACTAGGAAAGCTGAGTCCCTTAATTCTCTCAGTGGTCACTATGGTGGAAGATGTAGCATAGTGGTAAATAGGGCTGAACCTTGTCTGTTACCTTTGTTTACCACTGCTACATCTTCCACCATTGCTACTGCTGGTAGAGAATTATGGGTCTTGGCTTTTTCCTTCTGTAGAAAAGGCCTTAAAACCGTTGATCAACAGTAAGTAAGAGGTTCCAAGTATTCATTAGAACTTTGAGTGGAGACTACATACACAATGGCATGAACAAAACAATTAGTATCCGACAATAGGGAGAAGGAGTCAGTGTTGACCCACTGTGTTGCTCCTTCACCACATTTTCCAGACTGAATATCTCTGAGGCAGATTCTGAATGTCATAGGCTGTGTCCACAGTGGTGACTGGACAGAGGTTTATATGCATGGTTGTGCCAGAACCCTCTGCCATCCTCATCTAAACCAAAAAAACACCGATTTTGAGGTGTGCATGGGGCAAGAATACTACAATGATGAGTATGAACACGCCATGAGCTGTGGCACAGCCCAGTACCCATGTCAATTTGTATGGGTAAGGGGTGTGTACCGGATCCTAGACCTCCATTCCCATTCCCACAATGCACTGACCCTTTCCTGCTTGACCCTTACCCATATCTATAAAGGTCCTGGTCACCCACCTCTATCACCAGTAGTGAGCTGTGCTGACCACTACAGAATAGTGGGTTTTTTTGTTTGTTTGGTTTTTTTTGCCCCCGCGCCCTCCATCCAGCCGTCCCCTCTCTCCCCCCCCCCCCCCATGGAACTCTTTTCACCACTATAAGCGAACATGGAATCTGCTCCAAGAGTTGCCACGTGGTCCGCTGAGCACACCCACTCATCACTGTGTGGTCAGAATTCACTGTCCACAACTTCTCCCACAGCACCAAGAACATCCATCTTTACCAGGAAAATTCAGAGAGGCTGGTGCAGGTGGGCATTCACCAGACTGGCTCAGTGCCAGGAACGGGTAAAATACATCAGGCTGTGGAACTGAAAGGCAAAAGACTCCAGCGGTCACTCAGGAAGAAGTTCTCCAACATGCCCCGTCTTCAAGGAGTTGGACCTAGGGCTTTCCAGGGTCCCCAGTACAGAGCCTGAGGTGACTCTCAACCCCATGGGCCTCATTGTCTGACAGCCACGTCTACACTGTCAACTGGACACAGGTGCATGGGTGTCCGCATCTAAACCCAGGGCAAGGAGGCAATGGAGATTGTGGAGGTGGCAGCCTCAGTAGACCCAGAGGAAGAGGAGCAATTTATCCTGCACCTCTGCCTGAGGAACCAGCTCAGCAAGCCCCTCTGGATGAGCCAGAGGAGGACCCCAAGACTCACCAGGAACCAGAACCCAAGGCTGGTAAGCTAAATCCCACCCACCCTGCCAATATCCCCTCCCTCTTTCTCCAGGGCTATGCAGGACTGGAAGGCTACTCCCTCCCCTCCCCATCTCAAATGGTCCCTGACCAAGACATTCAACATTCTATTGAATTACCACGAATCACCATAAAGTTTATGGCAGAAGTTATTGAACAGATTATCAGCAAACTATCGTATTGTCCCTGGGTCTGAGAGTTCATCAGCCAACTGGCTGACAGCAAGGGTGGGGGTAGAAAGGTCAAGGTGGAGGACAAGGCATTTGTACGAGATTAATGATTCTTCACAGTTGCAACTGTTTTGTCTTTCAAGATCTCAAACTTCTGTTACAGTAACATCCCCCCCTGCCCCTCACCAAACAGGAGCCATACCGGGGGTGGAGCGGGGTGTTTAGTATCAGGGATGGTGAGTTACGTATAGGAAGGAGAAGGAAGGGGAACCATTGCTTCTCTGAGGAATGGGACAACAGTTATCTGTCCTAGTGCCTGGGGTCTCCCTGCTTGGAGCCAGGCTTCGCAAGCCGGAGGAAGGGGGGCAGATGGGGGTTCCACTCTGGTGGCTGCACAGACACAATACTATGTCCCTTTGCAGTGGGAAGGAGAGTGGCTTGTGGTCTTGGCTGGAAAGTTCATGGAACAAAGTACAGTTGCTGTGTGATTTTTCTCCCCCCCCTTTTCCCCCATTCCTGTCTCTGCTCTTCGCTGAACAAAGGGGCCCAGGGGCTCACTTGGTGGTGGCTAGGCATTTGCAGTGGTTTTCTTCTCCCCCTCCACACAGGCTCCATCAGCTATCTTAGAATGTAGTCTGTTTCCATTCAGATTGCTTATGGGACTGGAAGGCATACATCTGCACATTTCTGGTGCAGCAGAAACTCCAGCTGGTTCTTAAGGTTCAGTGGCAGCGCAAATGTGCTTGGCCCACCTTTCTAGCTCACCATCCCTTCCATTCAGCAACATGTAGAGAGATGAGAAGCAGCACAAACGTCTCTCTGGCATAGATTACTAGGTCCCCACCATGGGACTGGAAAGGCACCTCCTTTCTCAGTCAGGTTACTCTCAAACGTGTTTTATCCAAATGATGGCCAGTCTTGAAAGAAGACATTGTAATGGTTAACATTGCCCCTGAAATAAATGCACCCACAATCCTAATCACCCATTTAAAGACAGTAAATTTTAAAAAAATACTATTTCATGCCACCTACTGCTTTCAGCAGGTGCTCCTTTCTCAGGGGCTGTAAAAGTTGTCTGAGAAAGAAGGGTAATGAAACAATCATTCCTGAATTGCTGAACGGTATCTATATTGTGACCTTCAACAGCAAAGTTGTATTATGCTGAGGGGATTTCTTACACACTTCGAAAGGAAAGAAAATGATAGAATGCTGGTCTTTTGATTGACTTGGCAGGTCCTTCTGCTGAGGAGTGTGAACCTATTCCTCCTGGGGGCCGGGAGTAGGAGCAGCAGCAGCCCAGGGACAGTAGGGGCAGATGAAGGACACTGCTCATTGGCATCAACAGAAGAAACCAGGAGCAGTTTAACTGAGGGAAAAGGAGGAACAGGGTGTTGAGCAGGAGGAACCCTTTTTTTCCAGAGTCAGGAATACAAGGAGCAGGAGCTTTCCCGAAGGGACCAGGAGCATGTCCTGTTGCAGTTCCTGGCACAAGTGGCGTGGAAAGGATTTGGGTTCCACCTGCCGCAATAGCCACTGCCAGGGTCCAGGAATTAGCAACTTCCTCCTCATCCCCCAGCTGCTACTTCTCCTGCAGGCCAGGGTGTTGCTCAGGCAGAGGATCCAAACAGCTCCTCCCATGACAAGGGGGAGGCTGAAAGACTTCAGGGACAGCATGCTGCACCAAAACCCCTCCCGGGGGAGTACTGTGACCATGCAGGAAGCAAACAGTAAGCCCAAGACTGTGCCTGAAGGCCAGCATATGTCGGCTCTCAAACCCTGTGCAGGAATTGTCCCCATTTGTCCTGCTTGTCTGCGGGAGGGGGGAGATCAAAGCCAAGGACACCACGTCATATGCTTTGAAGTTTAATGTTCTTGGGAGTCTGATCCATTCTGCTGTCTTTCATAGTTTCTTTTGAAAAACTGTTCAGAGTTATGCTACATGTACT
The DNA here is from genome assembly GCF_011386835.1 of Chrysemys picta bellii. Lineage (NCBI taxonomy): Eukaryota > Metazoa > Chordata > Testudines > Emydidae > Chrysemys > Chrysemys picta. The sequence continues at coordinate 1,098,566 of NC_088815.1, read as the reverse complement.
AGTTTCAATAAATGTTATTTTCCTTTACATATGTGTGGACCCTTCATTCGGGCTGTGATGAAAGCGTTGCGTAACTCCCCAGGGCAAAACACTGCCAGGTCCTCTCCAAACTTACCCCCTCCTCTCCGTCCAGGTATGAGAATATAATGTAATAAGCCAGAGACTGTTGGAAAGTGCAATGTGCACAGAAATAACGTAACTTTATTAACTGGGGAAGGAGGAGGAAAGAGTGGATAAAGTTTCCTATGGGTTTGACAAAACAGAACAGGAAAAGCAAAGTGGAGTAACTGCCACTGCTTACAGAACAGTGCTAAAATGGCCCCTCAACTCTCACCCACCAAAACTGACCACTCTGAACCATGGGGTTACTGATTAGTTAACAGCCTGTAAGTGCCCTTATCCCTGCACACCTCACAGATGCCAGTTGTAAAAGCCCCTCCCAACGCCTTCTTCAGCTATTCTCCGGGTCCTACAAGCATTGAGTCATCCACCCCCCCGCCCCCCAAGTGTGGTCTGGCTAACAGTTGTGACCATTAACACAAAATGAAAAAACTATGAATGCAATTTAACTGGGCAGAACAGTCATAAAGCAGAAGATGTTATAACTGTGGAGGTGCCCTGCTTCAACTACCCATAACAAGTCATTATCTAAATGACAGGCTAATGACCATCAGCAGGAGGGGAACTAAACTGCTAATTGAAACAAGTGAATGGGAATGTTCCCTGTTTTTTTACTGCACGTGTATGGGGTGTGGTGCTTAGTTTGGGACCTGGCTGAGGTGACTCGCCTGCCTGCCTGCTGTTCCAAGATATAGGCATGAATTGCATCCTGGATTTCCCTTCCTGCTGTGATCCAGCACCAGCATGAACATTCACTGGATCATGCTGTCTGTAAAGGCTTTGCACACCAGTTCTGTCCTGTACACTCTGTCCTAAAGTACTCTCCTTTATTCTCGGAAATGTTATGAAGCACACAGCTGGCCACATAATGCAGATGGCATTGGCATCCAATTGGTTGTGTAGATATAGCTAACAAGTCTTCAGCCACCCAAAGGTGCACTATCATCCTGCAGCTGCTTAGTTTGAAGTTGAATTCAGCTGGATTGGTTAGGGTAGGGTTTCATTAGCCAGTGTAGGAGCGGTATGCAGGGTCCCGCAAATAATTCTGGGCATGGAGACACTATATAGACCCATGTCATTTCTGGGGAATAAAGTCCCTTCAAGTGCAATCCCAGTCTCCTCAACACCTTGGCATCATGAACCTCTCCTTTATGTCTGACATTAGTGTTCACGAACCTGCCTTGGTGATCTACTTAAGCCTTGAAGAATGCCTGAATAGTAATCTTTTCAACTGACATTCTCACTTGCTCCTTTCAGTGGACAAAGTTTGTGGATTTGAGTGCAGTTAATGGCCTCCACATGGTTCAGAAACCCTGTTCTCTGGACCCCAGCTATAATTTCTGGCCATGGGTTTGAGAGGGTTGATAGCTGCCCAAACCTGCACTACCACAAGCCTGACGGTGGATTTTCCCCACTCTGAAGTGGTTTGTGATTGACTGGTAGCTGTCCAGCATTGACTGTTGCTCTCTGGAAGCTGGCACTTGCTTCTGCATCAGTATGGTTCTCTGGATCAGAGAGTTCTGCCACTGTAGGATTGGGGCCAGCTCTCACAGGACTCAATGAACATCTGCTTCTTCATTCTGAAGTTCTGCAGCCACTGGTCATGATCCCAAGTTTTCAAGACAATGTGATCCTACCACACTTTGCTGGTGGTTCTGGTCCAGAGGCAGCAGTCCACCCATGGTCATACAGTCACGACACTGGCAGTTTCTTGCTTCTTTGTGTCACAGGGTGACAGTGCATCAGTCACCTTCCCGGTCACCCGTCTTTGGCGTGTGAGAGAGGTCCAAGTACATTCACCTAAGATTCTTGCCAGGTGCATGCTGCAATGCACATGTTTGTCCTGAAAAAAGGAGCAGGAGCAGAAATGCATTGTCAGTCACTTGCTCCATGTCTTCTAAGTTGGCCAGGAGAAAAGGGTGAGTGGGCATTGACATCAACAAATGTGTGAAAGTAGTGGACAGGACCAATGACACACTGCAGGGAGGGTCTTCTTGTGATGCACATAACCCTGGGTTACCACCCCTGAAATTCTAATGCTAAAGGTATGTAGCAAAAAGGTGGCAGAGTGGATGCAAGTATGCTTGTGTGATAGGTTCCCCCCGGAGTGTCACTTGGAACTGGGGTGCCACTGAGTGCCCTGGCCCACCAGCCTGTGACAAGCTGCAAATCCCTCCAGCTTGCACTTTCATCAGCATTCACCCAGGAAGGGACACCCAGCTGCAGTTTCATGCAGGTTCTCTAACCACCAGCTTCCCAGCCTGGGACCCCAGAGCAGTACTGTCCTGCTCCGGTTAAATCTGGCCAGTATATGGGTTTAATACCTGGTCCGCCTCTCCCTCAATGTGAAGAGAACAATGCACACTTGTGGTAACCAAGCAGAGATTTTCCTCAAGCACTCCAGTCAAAGCTCGCTGGTTTAGATTAAAACAAAAACAAGTTTATTAACTACAAAAGATAGATTATAAGTGATAGCAAGCAGATCAAAGCGGATTACCTAGCAAATACACAAAAAAATGCAAACTAAGCTTAATATACTAAATAGACTGGATATGAATTAGCAAATTCTCACCCTAACTGATGGTACAGGCAGACGTGTAGATTCTTAAGGCACAAGCTACACTTGCTTTGCAGCTTGGACTCCCCAGGTGTTTCGTACACAGGCTCGAAATCCCCCAGTTCAGTTTTTGTTCCTCAGGTGTTTCCAGAAGTCTTCTCATGTAGGGAGTGAAGAAGCCTAGATGATGTCACTCCCTGCCTTATATAGCTTTAACATATGGCAGGAACCCTTTGTTCCAAAACCAGTTCCCAGACCAGTGTGTAGGAAAAATAGTACCCCAAAATAGAGTCCAGTCATGTGGCCTGGTCATATGTCCTTGTAGAGTCTGTAGCATTCTCAGGAAGGCTCACCAGGTGGGAGATAAGCATCTCCTAAGGCCCTATTGTTCTTTCTAATGGCCCATTGTTGTGAATAGGCCCTTCTCCACCCATTATCTAGACTGAAAGCATCTTGACTAGTGGGTGTTACCCAGGTGTAACTATATTTGCAGTACAGATACGTAGTCAGTATTTATAACTTCAGATACAAAAATGATACATGCATACAAATAGGATAATCGTATTCGCAAAGAACTTGTATAATGACACCTCACATAACTTATCTTGCATAAAATAATTCTGCTACAATCATAATATCACTATGAAGAATATGGGGTGCAGTGTCACAGCTTTTACCTGTGTCCAGCATAGCATAGGGAGATACATGCATGAGCATATGAATGGGTAAATACACAAGTGTGTGCGCCAGTGTAAAGGTAGCAGTAGCGGTTAAGGCCTGGAAGGACTACTGGATCCTCTAGTCTGACCTCCTGTATTTCACAGGCCACCAGCACCTGAACACTAAACTTGTATCCAAAATTAGATGCAAATGTTACATCCCATAGAAGACTAAGCTGTTATATGCCACTAGCCAAGAATAGGCAGGACCGAGGTGTCCCAGTGCCCAAGGCCTCTGCAATGGCAGGGCTTAAGTGAGATGTACCTAGATAATCCCAGCAAGTGTGGTCTGTGCTCCATGCCTCAGAGGAAAGTGGAAAAACTGCCTATCTGATCTGGGGCAGTTAGACCTGAGCATGTGAGCACGAACCAGCCAGCCAGCATCTCTGAGAGAGAATGCTCAGTGCCACCTCAAGGCCCTGGCCCACCCCACCCAGTGTCCCATCTCCAGATGTGGCCATCTCTGATGCTTTAGGACACCCCCACCCCACCCCCGCAAAAAACAAAAAACCCACAACAGAATACATGAGGGCTGGGGTTCAGGGAGGGAGTTGCCAAAAACACTGTATCACCTTTGGGCAAATGCTGTTCACAAAGCGATCACCGCATATCTGATCTTTCAATACTTGTCCTCAAGGGAAACCTGCGCAACATCTTCAAAAGATGAGCCTGGGAACCTAAATTCATAATTCTGCTAGAACCAAAAGCTATGGATTTAACAGGGGTTTATGGCTCATTACAGCTATTTGTAACATGCCACACTGTAACATGTTACCCTTAATTGCCCACTCAAACCCTTTATGCATAACAATCTAACGTGAGTTCTTCCAACATATTACCCCTTCAGCTTGTCTGTTCCAACATGTATTTAACTCGGACACACTGCTACCTTCCCCACACCTGAAGAGCTCTTTGTAGCTCGAGAGCTTGTACCTTCCACCAACAGAAGTTGGTCCAAAAAAATATTACCTCACCTATCTTGTCTGTCTCATGTTTATGTAATGTTTACCTTTAAATTTTATCAGCAGTGAATCTGATGTGGTGGAAAACCTGGATGAAATCTACCAGACAGGAACTTTTGTCCAGATCCATGAAATGCAGGACCTTGGAGACAAGCTGCGCATGATTGTCATGGGGCACCGAAGGTAACTGCATCTGCTACAGAGCCCACGCATGTGTCTGCCATTCTTGGTGGGCAGGCACATCCTTCAGCTCTCACCACTGCACATATGTTACTGTGCTTGTAATGAGGAGAGAGGGTCATGGGGTGCCATCTGAGGTCTTTCTTTGGGGAGCTTGCTATTGTCAGCTAAGTGTTCGCTCAAAACTGAAATCTTGTATTCACAATCTGTGCTGCTCTTTGCCCCACTCTATTCCTGATAGAATGGGGGTACACGTCTCCAGAAGAGCTCCCACTCCTGGGATTGGAAGTTTCTGATCTAACAGATCGGGTTAGTGTCTGAGGAAGCACAGTCTGGGTGATATCCTCTGGCAAGGGTAATGGACTGCCTAATCCAGGGGGATAATCCCACTGGTATAACAGGTGTTCTTGTTTTAGTCCTAGAAGTATGTGTGGCACTTGAGATAAATGCTAGACAAGCTCCTGCTCAGAGGAGCTTAGTAAGATAGACAACCGGATTGGAAAAGCCTTTGGGCCTTTCAGATCTAAAATGACTTATTTACTGATTTGCATTGTGGTGGCACACGCTCCATTGTGCTGAACTCTGCAAAGACACATAGCAGAGATGGTCCCTCAAATGAAAAGAGTTCAGTCTAAGTGTGTCCATCCTTATACTTAGACCAGGATGTGATGAGGGAGCTAAGGGTCACAGATTCAAATCCAGTTGTTTTGCTTACAGATAAAGCATGTGTTTTCTTTAGGGGTTGATTCTTCAAAACAAAATGTTAAAATCTAATTCCACTTTGATGTAGGGCAGAAATACAAAGGAGCTAATTCAGCAGCCAGTTTATCTCTCTCATGCTTCAGTTTATTCTTTTTAGTATTTGGTTTGCAAATCCCATGGGGGTTCACAGCTGCCTGATTCTTAGTTATGCTAAATCAACCCTCAGTGTTCCTGATGGAGCCTTTAGAAAGGGTGACACCTAAGCATAATATTTAATCCAGAGACTACAAGTAACCCTGCCCCTCCCCATTCTAGTACGATAGTCACATACACCAATGTTAGACTTGCAGTGCTGGCTACAGTTGTCTTCTCTTGGTCTTCAGAATTCGTATAAACAAGCAACTAGAGGTTGAGCCTGAGGAATCTGAGTCTGAGAACAAACAGAAAGCAAGAAGGAAGCTGAAGCGCTCCAAGAGAGAGGCTGAAGAAGAGGAAGGACCAAAGGACCAAACTGTGGAGCTGGTGCTAGAACCTATGGCTGCCTCGCCAGAAGAAGTGCTCATGGTAGAAGTGGACAATGTTGTCCATGAAGATTTTCAGATCACAGAAGAAGTTAAAGTAAGTGAAGAAATCACACAAGCCTAGTGCTGCAAGTGAGTGTGTCCAGATCTGTGCCTGAGCTATTGGGGATGTCCTGCATGTGCAGGTCTATTATACTGTCCATTCATTTAATCTCACCCCATGGAAGGTGCCTGCTTCTCATAGTCCTAATATGTGTCTGCATGTTAATCCCATTACAATGACCCTTCTCAGTGCAACAGCTCTATTGCTCAGAATGCCTGGCCCCTAATTAACATCACTGTAAGGATGGATTCTCCTGTGCATGCATCCCATGTAATAGCTTGTATCCTGTTGGGCATTTATTTTAACTAGCTTGGCTAAAGAATAATTATAACTTCTTTCAAGGGTGATGTCTGAAGGGCCAACGTGAGGGTGTAAACTTAATGGAAGCAGATTTAATGAACAAGATGATGATAAAGGGCATGATATGAAACTTAAATGTCTAGGAGGGTAGGCTCACAACTAACTAACCTTATGGGCTAAAAACACTAACCTTAACTGGTGACCTGGGTTCAGATGTAGCTTGGTCACCTGACATGGGTCTTAGCCTAAGACATGTTACAACAAAAGCTTGCCACAACTGCCAAGCTAGTTTACTCCATGCAAAAGCCCAGTCTCCAGGCCTGCCCAACCTCCCTCCCAGAACGATGGGAAATGGAGGAGGGCAATCTTCCTTAACAATAACCAGAGTTAAATGGACACATGCGGCAGGGACTCCTGCCCATCTTATTGGTATTTCTGGGCCCTGACATGGGAGGAGGGAGCCATGTTGTGCTTGCATTTTCACTCAGGACTTGTGGGCTCTGTTGTTTTGTTTTGTTAGGCGCTTACTGCAGAAATTGTCAAAACAATCCGGGACATCATTGCCTTGAACCCTCTCTACAGGTACGTTTACCCTGTCCTGTTCGATCTCTGGCTTTCAGCGGTTCTCAGGCATGTTCAGTACTTTGAAGCCATTCTTTCTAGACTCAGTAAATGTCTGCATGCTGTAGCCTAACCAAAGGACAGCAGTAACTGGAGAGTTTTCCACCGAGGATTTAGCTTCAGGATGGAAGTAGATTTAATGAAGAAGAAGATAATAAAGGGGATGATATGAAACTTAAATGGTTGGGAGGGTAGGCTCATGAGTGCATGGGCTAAAAACACTAACCTTAACTGGTGACCTGGGTTCAAATGTAGCTTCGTCACCTGACATGAGTCTTAGCCTAAGACATGTTCCAACAAAAGCTTGCCACAACTGCCAAGCTAGGCTTAGGATTCCTGAGATGCAGAGGTGCTGCAGAGCTGGGGGTGGGGGACACTTCCATAGATCCTGCCTGCATTAAGGCTGCGGTTAGCCGCCAATAATTCCTCACTTTAGTCACCCCATGAGCGCTGGTTGAACTGGCCTGAAAAATGACATTATTTCACTCTGAACTGCTGTTTCGTCTCACCTATCTTGTTGGCTGTATTGAGGAATTTCTAATATGGTATAATTCCAATTATCTGAAAACCCTAGTTATCTGAATCCATAGTGTCCCCACATAGCCCTATGTTGCATCTGAAGCATTAAAATAGCATGCCTGTTTAGTCGAACATTATTAGCATTATCCAAAAGTTTCAGCTGCTCCCTAGGCCATGTGGGAAAATGGGAGAGAACTGTATTCTTAGAATATTAAATCAAAGAAACCATTTACTTTTTATTAGACATTTTGATTCTTGTTTCTAATTGACTTTTCAGAGAGTCTGTGCTTCAGATGATGCAGGCAGGGCAACGAGTGGTAGATAATCCAATCTATCTGAGTGACATGGGTGCAGCGTTAACGGGGGCAGAGTCGCACGAGCTGCAGGATATCCTGGAAGAAACCAATGTAAGATGAAGAAACCTTTAACTGATGAATCACCTCATATAGCTGCCTCTTTCAAAGCAGATACATCATTACTTGTCATGACTTCTCTAGTGTCCTCTACACTGAGGACACATTAGCTCTGCATTTGGTTATGGGTTGATTTCAGTGGACAATTAAATCTGTGTGTGTTTCAGAGTAGCAGCCGTGTTAGTCTGTATCCGCAAAAAGAACAGGAGTACTTGTGGCACCTTGGAGACTAACAAATTTATTAGAGCATAAGCTTTCGTGGACTACAGCCCACTTCTTCGGATGCATATAGAATGGAACATATATAGAAGTGGGCTGTAGTCCACGAAAGCTTATGCTCTAATAAATTTGTTAGTCTCTAAGGTGCCACAAGTACTCCTGTTCTTTCTGTGTGTGTGTTACACGCACACAGATGGTTTCCATTGCGAGCTAAATTGGAATGGTAATGATAAGGGGGCATTTCATGACACTTATTGTATTAGGTAAAAGAAACAAAATCTGTTTAAAATGGATCATAGACTGGAATAATCCAGTGGTCTCTCAAAAATGGAGCTCCCTTGCCAAGTGTTTAAAGCATAGGAGTTAGTCCCTTTTATCACATTGTATCCGTGCGGGAGGGGTGGAGCACTGCAGGAGGGCATTAGCTCTGTCTCTTCTTTGAAAATACATCCCTTGTTATCAGCCTGAGTTATCCTTTGAGAGGTAAAACAAATCTTTATCTTCTTTCCTGCATTTGAATTACAGTAGAATCAGTGAGAGGTGGCTTGTTTGATGGCAAACAGCTGAGTTTTCCCATCAGTTCCATATTGCTAGATATTGGCTGTCCAGACTGATCATGCCACGTTATCCCTTATGCATTGAAGTCATTGGATGTGCTTCTGTACATGCTTATCTTCAGCCTGTGAGTGGAGAAGTTATTTTGCACCAGTCTCACCAGAACTGTGGATGCTGGAGAATTGTAGGTTCATGGAAGAACATTGTGGCAGCTCATCAGCATCCTTTTGTGCCTTTGTCGTTAGGCAATAGCCTTTCTCGCCAAGTGCTAACAGGCCTGTGATGACTCTGAAGACATACTTTGTTGCTGGGTTGTGTTTTTTTTCAGATTCCCAAACGGCTTTATAAGGCCCTTTCTCTCCTGAAGAAAGAGTATGAGCTGAGTAAACTCCAGCAGCGTCTTGGACGGGAGGTGAGGCTCTAAAGGAACAGGGCACATACCCTGTCTTACAAGTTCTTATACTGCACTCATCGCTGCAATATAGATGAACACTAAGTAGTTATGTGGTGGCATCTCATGTCTCTCAGCTGAACAATGTCATCTGTATTTAGTCTTGTGAAGTAGAAACCTCACTAATTTGCTTAATTACTTGGGCAGGCATTATAGATATGTTAGCAACAAGAAGAAAGTCAAGGAAAGTGTGGGCCCCTTACTGAATGAGGGAGGCAACCTAGTGACAGAGGATGTGGAAAAAGCTAATGTACTCAATGCTTTTTTGCCTCTGTCTTCACAAACAAGGTCAGCTCCCAGACTGCTGGACTGGGCAGCACAGTATGGGGAGGAGGTGACCAGCCCTCCGTGGAGAAAGAAGTGGTTTGGGACTATTTTAGAAAAACTGGATGAGCACAAATCCATGGGGCCGGATGCGCTGCATCCAAGGGTGCTAAAGGAGTTGGCGGATGTGATTGCGGAGCCATTGGCCATCATCTTTGAAAACTCATGGCGATCGGGGGAGGTCCCGGATGACTGGGAAAAGGCTAATGTAGTGCCCATCTTTAAAAAAGGGAAGGAGGAGGATCCGGGGAACTACAGGCCAGTCAGCCTCCCCTCAGTCCCTGGAAAAATCATGGAGCAGGTCCTCAAGGAATCAATTATGAAACATTTAGAGGAGAGGAAAGTGATCAGGAACAGTCAGCATGGATTCACCAAGGGGAAGTCGTGCCTGACTAACCTAATTGCCTTCTATGATGAGATAACTGGCTCTGTGGATGAGGGGAAAGCAGTGGATGTGTTATTCCTTGACTTCAGCAAAGCTTTTGATATGGTCTCCCACAGTATTCTTGCCGCCAAGTTAAAGAAGTATGGGCTGGATGAATGGACTATAAGGTGGATAGAAAGCTGGCTAGATCGTCGGGCTCAACGGGTAGTGATCAATGGCTCCATGTCTAGTTGGCAGCCGGTTTCAAGTGGAGTGCCCCAAGGGTCGGTCCTGGGGCCAGTTTTGTTTAATATCTTTATTAATGATCTGGAGGATGGTGTGGACTGCACTCTCAGCAAGTTTGCAGATGACACTAAACTGGGAGGTGTGGTAGATATGCTGGAGGGTAGGGATCAGATACATAGGGACCTAGACAAATTAGAGGATTGGACCAAAAAAAACCTGATGAGGTTCAACAAGGACAAGTGCAGAGTCCTGCACTTAGGACGGAAGAATCCTATGCACTGCTGCAGACTAGGGACCGAATGACTAGGTAGCAGTTCTGCAGAAAAGGACCTAGAGGTCACAGTGGACGAGAAGCTGGATATGAGTCAACAGTGTGCTCTTGTTGCCAAGAAGGCTAACTGCATTTTGGGCTGTATAAGTAGGGGCATTGCCAGCAGATTGAGGAACGTGATCGTTCCCCTTTATTCGACATTGGTGAGGCCTCATCTGGAGTACTGTGTCCAGTTTTGGGCCCCACACTACAAGAAGGATGTGGAAAAATTGGAAAGAGTCCAGCGGAGGGCAACAAAAATGATTAGGGGTCTGGAGCACATGACTTATGAGGAGAGGCTGAGGGAACTGGGATTGTTTAGTCTCCGGAAGAGAAGAATGAGGGGGGATTTGATAGCAGCCTTCAACTACCTGAAGGGGGGCTTCAAAGAGGATGGAGCTCGGCTGTTCTCAGTGGTACCAGATGACAGAACAAGGAGCAATGGTCTCAAGTTGTAGTGGGGGAGGTGCAGGTTGGATAGTAGGAAACACTATTTCACTAGGAGGGTGGTGAAGCACTGGAATACGTTACCTAGGGAGGTGGTGGAATCTCCTTCCTTGGAGGTTTTTAAGGCCCGGCTTGACAAAGCCCTGGCTGGGATGATTTAGTTGGGAATTGGTCCTGCTTTGAGCAGTGGGTTGGACTAGATGACCTCTTGAGGTCCCTTCCAACCCTGATCTTCTATGATTCTATGAGAAAGTGGACAGAAATTGAAGGAAGTGTAGTACTTTATGTATACTTTTGACAGGTATACGTCACTTTAATTTACAAAAACTTCATATTGCACATGTAAATATTCTATGGCTTTAATTTCAATGAAGAATTGTGTACACACACTGAAAACAATACAATTGTTTTTTAAAATAATATACACTCAAGGGAGGAATCCTAATGATTCCTAATGTTCCTTTTTAAAAATAAGATGAAATTAAAGCAATGTGACTCCAGTTATTGTAAAAAAAATAATCTTTAATACCTGAGCAGCAAAGCCAATACTTGTGCCATTTCCTGATAAAGTGAGTTGTATGTGACTGACTTTTACAAAACATGCAAGAAGGGTAAGAGGGGTGTGTTCTAGATATTGGAGCTTTGAAAGGGCCTCGGTTCTAGTTCCAAGAGCTGAGAAATAGATGATGCCTTGTTAAGTTGCTGGAGCCATCTTTACTTGTAAACTTGAGCGCATGTGACAAAGAAATAATTGAAATGCAATAAATGTGAGACTCCACAATGCTACTCTTGGTCACTTCTTCGAGCCTTAGAGTAGAGCTACACTGCAAGTGGTTTCCAAGGGGTATTTGTATCTTCTCTTGCTGGGGAATTCCCAGTTCATTCAGATCTCTTTGGAAAGTGGTTGGAGGCGTATGGTGTTGGGTCGGGGAGCGGGGGGGTTAGTTGCAACAGGTTAAAGTTACCGTACACATTGTGTCTAGGTTGAGGAGAAGATCAAGCAGACTCATCGCAAGTATCTTCTCCAAGAGCAGCTGAAGATTATCAAGAAAGAGCTAGGCCTAGAGAAGGAGGACAAAGATGCCATAGAGGAGAAATTCCGAGAGCGGCTCAAGGATCTGGTAGTGCCAAAACATGTCATGGAAGTGATTGATGAAGAGCTGAACAAACTTGGTTTGCTGGACAATCACTCCTCAGAATTCAAGTGAGTGCACACTAATGCTCTGTGCAATGAGGATTAATTAGAGCTGTATATGAAATGTGTGCAGTGCCTCAGGGCACCTAGAGCAGTGGTTCCCAACGTTCTTACAAAGGGATCCTCCAGCTACCTTTTGTCTCTTATTGTGACTCACCAATACATAGAGTGTGTGTGTGCGCACCCCTCCCCCCCTTCCTTCTCCTCTGCTCCTAGGGATGCCATTTCGGTGGTGGGGAGGGGACACCTTTCCGTGGGGGTCCAGCAGCCATTTCGGCCCAGGGAAGCTCTTAGACAGCTTTTTAGATTTTAACCTTCAAAAAATGCATTTTGGAAGCGTTTGTTGTGATTACTTCCTATACCATCCAATAGTGCCCCCAGCCTTATACTCACCCCAAGTCACCTGGCAGCATCTTGCACCCCCAACCATACCTGGCAGCTGCCCCTCCCCTCAATCGCACTCTGCTCCATGTTTCAGTGAGCTTCCCCCAGTCGCTGTGGGGGCGGCAGTCAGGGAGCCTTCGGTGGCATGCTTGCGGGAGGTCCGCCGGTCCCGCGGCTTTGGCGGCAATTCGGCGGCAGGTACACCAAAGCCGGGGGACCTCCCGCAGGCATGCCACCAAATCCGCGTTACCAGCGGACCTCCCGCAGGCATGCTGCCGAAAGCCGCCTGATTGCCGTGCTTGGGGCAGCAAAATACATAGAGCCTTAAAAGGATCTCACAAAAGTGGGTGACTGGGCAACAAAATGGCAGATGAAATTCAATGTTGATAAATGCAAAGTAGTGCACATTGGAAAATGTAATCCCAACTATACATATAAAAGATGGGGTATAAATTAGCTGTTACCACTCAAAGAAAAGATCTTGGAGTCTTTGTGGATAGTTCTCTGAAAACATCCACTCAAATGTGCAACGGCAGTCAAAGTTAACAGAATGTTGGGAATCATTAAGAAGGGATAGATAATATGACAGAAAATATCATATTGCCTCTATATAAATCCATGGTACACCCACATCTGGAATACTGCGTGCAGATGTAGTCACATCATCTCAAAAAAGATATATTGGAATTGGAAAAGGTTCAGAAAAGGGCAACAAAAATGATTAGGGGTATGGAACAGCTGCCATATGAGGAGAGATTAATAAGACTGGGACTTTTCAGCTTGGAAAAGAGACGACTAAGGGGGGATATGAAGAGGTCTGTAAAATCATGTCTGGTGTAGAGAAAGTAAATAAGGAAGTGTTGTTTATACCTTCTCATAACTCAAGAACTAGGGGTCACCAAATGAAATTAATAGGCAGCAGATTTAAAACAAACAAAAGGAAGTATTTTTTCACACAACGCAGTCAACCTGTGGAACTGTTTGCCAGAGGATGTTGTGAAGGCCAAGGCTAAAACAGGGTTCAAAAAAGAACTAGATAAGTTCATGGAGGATAGGTCCATCAATTACTATTAGTCAGGATGGACAGGGATGGTGTCCCCCTAGCCTGTTTGCCAGAAGCTGGGAATGGGCGACGGGATGGATCACTTGATGATTACCTGATCTGTTCATTCCCTCTGGGGTACCTGGCATTGGCCACTGTCGGAAGATGGATCTTTGGTCTGACCCAATATGGCTGTTCTTATGTTCGTATGAGTGGTGTGGGTCTGAGATGGGCTCGTGGTGGTAGTGGTAGACCCTTCCCACAACCCTTTGGTTGGTTAGGACACCTCGCTTGGGAAACACTGACCTACAGTGTGGGGATTGCTCTCCTTGCTTCATAGTATTGTTCTCTTCGCATTGTGTAGAATCAGTATCCAGAAATGAAAGGGTAACTTAGCTCTCCCTTATGGACTTACTGTAATTCCTGTAAATAATTGTTCCGTTGATTTCTGTTTTCACTGTGTCAATTTACTTTCAACTGTTTTCTTTGGGAGTTCTAGAAATCATTTCTTACAACCTAATGGGGTGAGCAAGGGTTATGTAGTCCCATCCCCCCACTCCTCAGTTCAAGGCTCACACAGTGCTCACATGCTCACTCCCTAAGCAGCTCAACTTTGGCTCTCAAAAGAGGGCTCTAGATTTCATGAGAAACAAGAGGCTAATCTGTCACATGACAGTGGCTCCGCAACATAACTCTTGTTAATTGATTGAAAATGCGTGGGCAGGATGGGAATTGCAAAGGGCTGAATCACTCTTGCAACATAATCAGTTACTCATTGATGTGGGCTTTCAGGAGCATAGAGCGGTGCTTCCACACCTTTTACTAAAGGGGACCCATCAACTATATTTGGTCTTTTTGGAGACCCACCATTGTATATATACAGTGTGTGTTCATGTGCGCGCACACATACATACACCCTTCCTCTGCTCCCTGGGGTGCCATTTCAGATTTCAGTGTGGGGGTAACTTTCAACAGGGGCCACTTAGGAGAGTCAGCAGCCATCATTTGGAAAACACTGGCATAGATCAACCTGTGCCCAAGCTTTTGGGATTTCACTGTGACCAGGGCTCCATCAATGCAAAGCAGCATTTTGTGTAGTTGTCACACAGTGAATGCCACAACATCTCTTTGCATCTAAAATATACTAAATATTTTTGCTGGCACAGAAAGAATTCTCTGCCTTGCCATGCTGGAAACCCATCTTAGATTTCCAGCCCCAGTATCTTGGTATCTGGACTGTGCGCACTTTGCTTGACTTTACAACCTTAATAATGTTCTTTTCACATAGTTCTGTTTGTGTGCAGTTTCCTAGTTTTTAAAAAAGGTAAACTGAAAAAACAAATTCCATCTTGTGGCATTATATTGATACCCACATGGGTCATCAGCAGGGTTGGAACCGTCAGATCTGCCACACAGACCTCTTCCACTTGTGCTGATGGAGCAACTGATAGTAGTAGTAGGCTGGTATCCTCTGTGTGGACCAGCTCTAGAGGGGAAAGAGACACTTTGACTATTAGTTTCACAGATGTTTGCTGACAGCAGAGGAATGACAAGACTCAGAAACCATGCATTCCATTCCAGGCTCTGGAGTACTGTGTGCGCCCTAGTGGGCATAGACTTTGCTGCTGCCAGTTCCCCTCAAAGGTGTGAACCTTTCTGTCCAGTCCTATCTCTTCCCCACTCCTGTCTTCTCATCGTAGTTCCAGTTTCCTTGCCCAGCAAGACCTAGTCTTCTCACTCCCACTCTGTCTCCTTGCCTAGCCAGTCCCAATCCCCCACCAGTTTCTCAGCTGATCTCTGTCCCTCACCCTGGCCTCCAGTCACCTATTTCCCATTAGCTCCCAATCTCGTTCTCAGGTGCCTCCTCCAAACTCAGTGTCCCATCTCTTCTCCCTTGGACCTTCCAGGTCTTTCTCCCAGTCTCTTTGCCCAGCTAGTTACAGTTCTACCCTTGTACTCCAGTTCCTCATTAGATCTGTCTCCCTTACCACCCTACCACATTTCCTTTCCCCCACCTCACTGGTTCAGTCCTAATCTCCTTGCCCAGCAAGTCCCAGTCCTCCCTCACCAATTGTGACTCCTTATCCAACCTTGTCTGCCCTATCTTGTCTCCCCTCCCTATGTAGTCCCCTCCCCTCCCAGTCCCAGTTTTCCTTTTCCCTCTCCTGTGCAGGTCCAGCTCTTGACTCCTCTGCTTTCAAACCAGGCAGCTTCTCCATGCTGCTTAGGCCCAACAGGAAGGTCATTCAGAGGATAGGAGAGACAGGCTCCCTGCTCTCTGCTCTGATGCCTGGACCTGGCACAGCCCACCGCTGCAATTGCAGGGAAAGTTCAGTTCAGACTTGTCCTGGAGCATGCTCATTGCAGAAAAAATCCTTGCGGAATTTAGCTGCTAAAATCTAAAGTCTCTACTGAGCGTGTGAACTGTGATGTTTTTTTCCCCTCAAGTCCCTGCTTCAAAGCATGTGGTTACTAGAGCTTTTAAAAGAAGAGGTTACTAAGGGTACGTCTATACTTACCTCCGGGTCCGGCGGTAAGCAATCGATCTTCTGGGTTCGATTTATCGCGTCTTGTCTAGACGCGATAAGTCGATCCCGGAACTGCTCGCCGTCGACGCCGGTACTCCTGCTCCGCGAGAGGAGTACGCGGAGTTGACGAGGGAGCCTGCCTGCCGCATCTGGACCCACAGTAAGTTCGAACTAAGGGACTTCGACTTCAGTTACGTTATTCACGTAGCTGAAGTTGCGTATCTTAGTTCGAAGTGGGGGGTCAGTGTGGACCAGGCCTAAAATTCTTCACATGGATAAAACAATGTGTGTTCTCAGAAATGGCTGAACCGGTTGGCTGAAAAATTCAGCCTGAGGCAGATACCCGACATGTAAAACTTCAGTCCGAAAGGTTAAGGTTTGCAACGTTATAAGCAAGGGGGAAGGGTCAGGCAAACTTAATAGGTGGTTTCAGAGTAGCAGCCGTGTTAGTCTGTATCCGCAAAAAGAAGAACAGGAGTACTAGTGGCACCTTAGAGACTAACAAATTTATTAGAGCATAAGCTTTCGTGGACTGCAGCCCACTTCTTCGGATGCATATAGAGTGGAATAAATATTGAGGAGATATATATACACACATACAGAGAGCATAAACAGGTGGGAGTTGTCTTACCAACTCTGAGAGGCCAATTAATTAAGAGAAAAAAAACTTTTGAAGTGATAATCAAGCTAGCCCAGTACAGACAGTTAGATAACAAGTGTGAGAATACTTACAAGGGGAGATAGAATCAATGTTTGTAATGGCTCAGCCATTCCCAGTCCTTATTTTTTTAATAGGTGGTGCTGCCCGTCCCACCTATAAGAAAACATATGGAGCATTAATATATAAACTGTTACAACTGTTCAATGAATGTTCTGCAGAATCAAGCACCTTAAAATTAGTAAATGGCAGACTCACGTTTGCTTGTGCAATTTTAATTCTGCCTCTTGTGATTCTGTCCCACTTACTGAATGAGGCAGGGGTCCTGTGGAAAAAAAATAGTATGTGACCATGCAGTTAAACTGTATGGGGCATACCACAAGGGCTCAGATTTAATGTTGCAGGGGCCAGAGTAAATCTGGTTTCCTAACTTTCGAGAATTTGCCATTGCCATGTGAATAATGTATTTTTAAATATATTTTATAATTTTCTCTGTGTGTATTCTTTGGGGGGGAAGGGGGGACCCAAACTTTTACGTACAACTTTCACCCCCCATCATGCATTGTCAGCCAGGTTTGAACTGTAAATCGTCAGTACAGACAGCTACCACTTGAGCTACAGGACTAACTGCATTAACTGGCAGCAGGAGAAGGCTATTATCCCAGAGGGCGTGGGGTGGGCCATTGGAGACAGGAGCCGGGGGGGGGGGGGACGGCAATGGGGGAGGTGCTGTGACTCCCCAGTAGCTAAGGGTGCTTGGTCGGGGAAGCCCAGCCTGGAAACTTTTCCCCATTCCCTCGAAATCTGCCTTGGCAGCTCCTCCCAGGTATTGCTAGTACAGTGCCCTCTGTTGCTGCTCCAGTGGCAGCATTAGCCCAACCTCAGAATGTTCATGTGCAGTTGTTATTTTGGGAGGCTGCCAAAATCTCTGTGCACGATGCAAACAGAAGAGAGGTGTGTGGGTTTTTTTTTTTTTAACAGTTTGTTTCAGCCAAACCTGAACAGAATTTCAAGTGACAAAGAAAAGACAGGTCCTAATCCAAGGGCTTGTGCCCTGCCAGATATCAAAGACCTTCTGCAAATGGAGATGTTCATATTTTTCAAAACAATGTTGCAACAGTAGCCTAGGGGTAGTTACTCATTCTCCCTGTGACAAAGCTGATAGGACATTCAATCCATTTTCCCCTGCACCCCCATGAGTACAGGTTAAATCCCACTCATCTTAATGAAACTCTCTTTCATTGGTGTGTTGGGTTTTTGCAATATTGACTGTTTTGATTGTGTGCTGCTGCCAGTGTTACCCGGAACTACTTGGATTGGCTGACATCCATCCCATGGGGTAAATGCAGCGAGGAGAACCTGGAGCTGAGCAGAGCTCAGGCAGTTCTGGAGGAGGATCACTATGGAATGGATGACGTCAAGAAGCGAATTCTGGTAAGGCAGTGTATGCCATTCTAGGTGGCATTGTGCAGCCTGGCTCATGGCTCTCTGTACAGTTTGTTTCCTCATGTGTCTAATGGGGGAGATGCATGAGCCTTGGTGGGGTAGGGTGGGTAGTGGTATATTTTAGTGCCTCTGACTGTATAAGGGTAGTTTGCTTATTACTGTTCAGTGATCTCAAACTAGAGCCCAAGATTTTTGTTCCCCCTCTATAGAATTGTCATTGACATCTAAAACAGTGGTTCTCAATGTGTGGGGCGCATCCCCCTAGGGGGGGCGCAGAGGAATGTTTGGGGGGGCATGTGGCCAGGTTGGGGCCAGTCCTCATAGGGAGTGGGGAGGGAGTGCCACACTTCCAGCCCTGCTCTGCCCCCAGACCAGCTCCGCTTCCAACCCCATTCAGGCCCTTGTCCTGCTCCATCTCGAGGCCCAGCTCCACCCTCACTCCGTCTCCGTCCCCAAACCAACTCCGACCCCAGTCGCAGCTTCACTCCAGCTCTGCCCTCATCCCCTCTCCACCCCCAGACCAGCTCCTCCCACATCCCCAGCTCCTTCTTCAGCCCAGGCTCTGCTGCTGAGGAAGCTTGGCTGTGCAGTAATGGAAGGGGGGCGCGAACAGATTCCGTTACTGGTAAGGGGGGTGGGGAGCAGCGGTGGCGGCAACTGGAAAAGTTTGAGAACCACTGACCTAAAAGATTGTTCTTCTGATTTTAAACTGCTGTGTACCATTTTGCCACTGGGTGGCACTGAGCAAATGAGAAAACGCTGTAGGGAAATAGTTTCCTGATTAACCTTTATTCACTGCCCAGAAACGTCATTAATGCAGAGTTCAGGTTTACCAGCCGTGCCTCATGCCCTTCCAGAATGTAGAGTGCATCTATATTTAACCCTCTAAAATCCAGGAAACACAGAGCTTAAGGTACACACCAGGCTGCCCTTCCACCGTAGCTACCTCCTGCAGCTGGAAAAAGCTGCTGTGGATATATTGTAAGTATGTTTCAGCAAGGCTGCCCTATAATAAGCAGACATGAGAGAGAACTATGTAAATGTGCCATTTTTTTGTGTTGTACTGTGTCCCACAGAATTGCATTGTCATTCATCTGCATGCACTCCAACTAAACTGCACAGTATTAGGGTGGCTGTGTTGATTGGTGCAGGGGCCACTTGCATCGGGTAGCCACAGCTCACACTGTGATATGAGGATAGGTGCATCCACACCCAGAGACAGCAGACACATTGTTTCTGCACTGAGTTATGTGGATTGTGCAAGCAGAGGAGCGCAGTCGCTATTCTTGCCATGGTAGCACACTGGTAACATGCATGACAGAGCACTGAAGGGCACAGGTGAACGCTTGTCTTAAGGACTCCCTCTGGGACAAAGGGTAACTGTGGGGTGGGCTGTGCAGAGCAGGTTGAAGTGGCTGAGCATAAGCTCGGAGCAGCCAGCTGGTGTTCTCATTTCAGGCAGGCTTAGAGACTTTTGCCTTTGTGAGGACACAGTCTGACAGTTTCTTGTACTACATCCTCACGGCGCTCCTCCTCATCGGAAAGAATAGAGTGTTACCACGTCTGCCAGGGCAGTTAAGGTGTCATTCAGAGGGCAGAGTTCAGATTGTAGGGCAAGAATGATATATACCTTAACTATCTGGGGTACCCTGTGCTCAGACAACCTCAAACCACTTAGAGGCATGCTGCTTCAGCCTGTTGTGGACACACAGGCCCACACTCTGTGCAGCCGCCATCTATTACAGCAACTTGCTAGAACCAGAGAACCATGCTTCTGCAACTGGGTGAAACTGACAAGAGCTATGTCCTGCAGACTGAAACATGCAAGTATTGGTCCAGTTTCATTTTGCAGCAGAGGCAAGACATTTCTCTCTCTCTCTCTCTCTCTCTCTCTCTAACAATGGGGAAGTAGTTCAGGAACACTGAACAGTAGGGGCGGAGTGCACACTGACTGGGAGAGGCAGGTAAGAACCAGCGAGGGTAGGAGAGAGGCATAGAATCCCACTTCCTAAGTCACAGGGGAGAAGCGGCTCCGTCCCAGCAGACAGTGGAATTGCGGGGCTCCATATATAGATGTCAGCTTGTTGCCCCATGGGAGCCTGGTGTGCCCCGGCCAGGAGAGGATGTGCCGTAGGATCTTTACCAGCCCTCTCCTTCGAGGTTAATCTGAGGAGCTATTTCTTACCTATCTCCTTGGGTATAAATGGTGTCAGGTAAAGTCCTCCAGCCCTGCATTACTGAAAAACTTCCTCAGGGTAACTGTGATGTTCTTTTTCTCCTGGTTGAATGTGGGGCTGTGACTGTATTTGACTGTAATGCATTTTCTGTTGGTCAGGAATTCATAGCAGTCAGCCAACTGCGAGGATCAACCCAAGGGAAGATTCTTTGTTTTTATGGCCCTCCAGGGGTTGGCAAGACCAGCATTGCCCGCTCTATCGCTAGAGCCTTAAACCGAGAGTATTTCCGCTTCAGTGTCGGAGGAATGACTGATGTGGCAGAAATCAAAGGGCACAGGTCAGTTTAACTCAAGAATTTCTCACCAACGAGTTTTTATCAACCTTTACAGTGACCTAGTTGATGATGAAATGTGCATGTAATTTAAATTCCCATAGTCAGGGGCAGCAGGTTTGTATAATCTTTGGTGGTGCCAAGAATGGGTCCAAGTCCTGCCTCCCCACACCTGCCTTGTAAGCCAATATATATTTTTAAAAATAATGTAAAATGGTGAGGGCTCTGGGGTGGGGTGTAGGAGGGGCTCAGGCAGAGAGTTAGGCTGCAGGGCTGTGGCCAGTGATGAGGGTTCACAATGGAGGAGGGGGCTCAGGGGCAGAGGGTTGGGGTGTGGGGGCTGGGGGTGCAGGCTCTGGGATAGGGCAGGGCCAGGGATGAGGAGTTTGGGGTGCAGGCAGGCTGACCCCGGCTGGGGCCAGAGAGGAGGACTCCCTCCAGCCCTCCCGCACCAGCAGCAGTGAGCTCCAAGGAAGAGGCCCCCCTCTGTCCCCCAGCAGCACACTCACCTCGCCCCACTGTCACTGTACATGCTCCTAGGACCCCTCTCAGGTCCAGGAAGCCCCTTCACCTCCCTTGTGGTGGGTGCTGGGAGGGCTGCCATCATGTGTGCGCCTCCTCCCCTGCTGCTGTCCCTCACTGTAGACTCGCTGGGGGTGGGGGATGGGGATGCCCCTTGCCCAGCGTGGGGCAGGAGCGGTGACGGGCAGGAGCGGTGACTGCGGGGGGGGGGGGGGGGGGGGGGCGGCTGTGTTGGTGGAGGGTCCCGCCGGAAAAGGGAAGGGTCCATCCGTCCGAGGCAGAAGAGCAGGGTCTGGGTCAGCCTGACCGGGCACTAATGGTTGGGGGGTGCTAGGACCCTGTGGCTGCAGTTGATGCTGGGAGCCGGCAGAGCAGGGAGCTGCAGGGGGCAGCCGCCCGCTGCCCAGGGCACAGGCAGGGACGCTCGGGGGGTGGTAAGTGGGGCCGGGGGAGAGACCTGGCCCCGAACACTGGTGGAGCTGGGACCCGGGGCCCTGAATATTGCTGGAGCCCAGGCACCACGGGCCCATACAACTTGCCACCCCTGCCCATAGTCAAGAGAAGGATCATATGGATATAGCAGATGATTTGTCTTTGGAAAGCGATTAAAGTGATGACCTGGGCAGGATTTTAAAATAAACAAATATCAATTTAAAAAAATATACATCTATATATATATTTTTAAGTACATCATGCTCTCTGCTCCTCTCTGGCTGTTCTATAACTTTGCCCCAAATACCTTTCCAATTACTCTATGTAAGGTGCTGTTGACTAAAGGATGTAGCCGATTGTTTGACTACATTTGCAGTTCATTCTTAAAAATGTTCAAGACCAAGTAACGAAACATAGCCGAATGTATTGCATAAAGACAAAGCAGAACAATACAAAATGGAGACATACAGACCCTCTTTTGGGAAGCAAATTCTTGCAGTGTGTTCACCTTCCACAGAAGGTGCACTTCAAGGATATATGGGTGAGGTAATATCTTTTATTGGACCAACTTCTGAAACCTTGTATCTCTCACCAACAGAGGTTGGACCAATAAGATATTTCCTCACCCACCCTGCTTCATAGATACGCATTTCAGTTAGTAGTGTTTATACCAGCCACTAAAATCCAACTCACCAGTTCATAATAATTCCTTAACTCGTTATTTTGTTCTGTACTTTTCTTATCTTGGTTTTGGACACTACACTCCAAACCAGTTGGGTATAGAGATACAGTCCAACCAGTGCTAGGATGCAGCATTCATGTATCTTGGCTTCCTATCTTCTAATGCCAAAGCTGACTTCAGCTTTGCAAAGTGTTGTGGGATACTTGACATGGGTGAACAGAATTGTGGGAACATTCAGTTAATATATATATTGTATTAATACCATGCACATAATACCTATGCGTAATATGTGTGTATTGGCTAACACTGCTTAGACACTAGCCATATAGTATTAAAAACGTACGCACGTGTCTTCTGTACTATTTATTAGTAAGTGATATTTGAACATACCACACAAAGCCATCACCATTTCACAAGTGTATCCAAATCCAGGAACTTCAATTTTTCAACATTCTAACCTATTTTGAAATACATCTAAAATGAAACCTCAAAGACCTCAGCTCCAAATGCTTGTTTGCAGTGGAGCTCGAAAGCTCCCCAATGTAAATGCTGACACCACTGAATTATGGTGAGGTGAGCGATGCCATTCGGATGTGTTGGAATGTTGGTGTTAGTGTGCTCAGGGCTCCTGTCTAAGGAATGATTTTAAGATGCAGACGAGTCAGCTTGGGAAGGACAAGGACAAGAACAAGAGGATTCCAAATCCCCCAATAAGTGAGCGCGCCAGCCTGGCACATGTTCCCCTTCTCCTGTAATACGGAACTGGGGGCACTCAGTGAAATGAAGACAACATTTTTAAAATAGCAAAACAAAGGGCAACTCCTGCAGAGTAAAATTTGCTTGTGAAACTCCCTGCCACAAGATCCATAGGGAGAAAGAAGTAAACATATTTCAAAGGTTCTTAATCCTGCTGTGCATGAGTGGTTTCTCCCATCCAGCATTGATGCCTCAGTTACCCCTCATTTGAGGCCTCTGCTTCTTTGTGGGTGCCAGTTATTCTAATGTGATTTAGCCCTGTAGTCAGATTGAGACATCCAGTCCTTTGGGGATTAAAACAAAAGTCCAAACTAAACAAAATTATCTCCTGCCCCCTCCCGAGCACTCTAGCTGCACCTGGACCTGAGTCCACTGCTTAGCTCTAAATAGTAGTTCTTCCCTTTGTTGCAAGGGTTTCTGCCCCACTTTTCTCAGTGGTGCTGTAGGTGGGCCCCCTGGCTTTGGACCCTCAACCATGGGTAAGGGTACGATTCTGTCATGGAAGTCATGGATTCTGGGACTTTCTGGGACCTCTGTGACTTCTTTGGCAGTGGCAGGGCTGGAGTAGCTGTCAGCCCCAGGGCCACCAAAGCAGCGGCCCCAGGGTGAAGGAGTGGTTGGGGTTGGGTCAGGCCCCCCTGGGCTTAGAACAGTGGCGGTAAACCCCTGCCACAGAAGTGGCAGCAGGGCTGGAGCAGCTACTGGCAGTCAGCCCCTGGCAGCACACTGACCATTAGTGTGTCCTGTCCCCCCCCCCCCCCCGGTAATTTTCGTAAGAGTCAGAAACAGGTCATGGACTTCCATGACTTTTTGTTTACTGCCTGCAACCTGTCCCTGACTCTTATTAAAAATAACTGTGACAGAATCTTAACCTCAACCATGGGCCACCATCCTCAAACTCAAAACTGTTCTGGTCCACTGCTTCCCAGGGCCATTTCCTATGGTGTCTTCTTCACTGTTTGTAAACACATGCAGCCAGGAAGCCTCCACTGGTCCTGCCTTCCCCAGATCATGGTCCCTGGAGAGCATCCCAAAACAGTAGTGCTCAGAGTGAGCACAGGCTGCCCTGTCTAATTCCCAGCAAGTCTGGCTCTTGGTCACATGCTCTCTGCGAGGCAAACTAGAGCCATATGAGACTGAGCCCAAACTCTCATAAAGGGCCACCTTACTGTGTGGGGTGGAGGTTGATCCCCCAACTGAGGGTATGAAGAAATCCCCTGCTCTGCCCTCTCTGCCCCGGTATAAAAAATGCATTGAGATTCTCCACAAAATACAATGGAATAAAAACCAGTTGTCCCAAAATTCACAACAAACTTAAGAAATAAAACTGCAGTCCAGGCAATTTGTCCAAACATGTATCTAGCCCTGACCACTGTTGGAACTAGGCGAGATGGGTTTTTGATGGGGATGCTATAGAGCAGTCATTGAGAATATTCTTGACACAGGTAAAAAAATGAAGTGCTGCCTCTTAAGCATGTTATTCCCTCAATTGCATGATATGTTGTCTGATATGTGCACGACCCTGTCTCTCTTCCCTGCATATGGTCTCTCATAAAACAGGAGGACGTATGTTGGAGCAATGCCAGGGAAAATAATCCAGTGCCTAAAAAAGACCAAGACAGAAAACCCTCTGATCCTGATCGATGAGGTGATGTATCTGATCTTTCTCCTGGCTCTTCCCCAGGCTACAGGGAAACTCCAAGGGTAACCTTTCCAAATTTCCACAGTCCTACTGACTTTCAATGGGGTTTGCGCTCCTAAGTCACTGAGGCAGTTAACCCAAATGTTTAGTCTCCTATCATACACGTGTCAATTAAGATTGCTGCACGAAGGCCTTTCAGATCAAAGTCCGGCTTGCTACTGCCCTTGAACACCGTGTAATCAGCCAGCAGCCACATACACACGCTCTCAGTGGCAGACTCCGCATAGGTGGTGAAGGGGGTGAATGGGCACAAAACCCCAATTTTTCTTCTGGCCCTAAGGGGTGAGGAGGAAATTCCTCTAGGTTGGATTTAAAGCAGTGGCATGAGGGGTAAGAAGCTTACCTTGTCACCATTTGTGCTGATGCTGATTCACAGGCAGTTATAGGACTCTGGGTTGTCAACCCAACACTTTCCACTAGCATGAAAAAATATTTCAAGAAGGCAAACCGTGTATAAAGTTGCAGTGTAATAAAGTCAAGATAAACCCATCACAGACCCTAACACAGTTTCAAATGGAGTTGATGACTAATGCAGTGTGATGTTGCATTAGTCCATCAAAGCAGACACCACTTTCAAAGAAAGAATTGGGACTACCGTAAGTGGCCACTCTTGATGTGCTGCTGCCACACATTTTTGGTCCCCCTGACACTTTAGAAGCCCCCGTGGCTCACTTCTGTACAACTCTTTTCCTGTGAGTACTAACAACCACCCCATTTCTTGCCAAGCATGCTAGTTCCTAGAGGCCATGGGGACAGGGTGCTGCCGCCTGGGTGCACCTGAGTAAGGTGGTCTTTGTGAAGAAGCACAGTCTGGTGGAGCAAGGGTGTGAAACAGCTGCTCGTCAAGAACAAATGCACTCAAAACTTTGCAAACAAAAAATGAATCATGATAAGAGGCTTTTCATGCTACTACATTTTCTTAAGTTCTTCTGTCACTTGTAGGTGGATAAAATTGGGCGAGGCTATCAAGGTGACCCATCCTCAGCCCTTCTAGAGCTGCTGGACCCAGAACAGAACTCTAACTTCTTGGATCATTACCTTGATGTTCCTGTAGATTTATCAAAGGTATCGTTCAATTGGGTGTTTAAGATGGAAGCTGACAAATATATTGAGACGCCCCAGCCATTAAAACTGCTGAGGATTCAGTGAACAAGGTAGTAGGATAGAACCCACTCTCTGTGCCAAGGGAGATGTAATTGAGACACTGGGGTCCACATAAGTCTTTTTAACTGGAGTTGATTGTGGGTCCAAACCTATACACACTGTACTGAAAATGTTCCATCTAATTAGGTACCTTCCAGTCCTATGGGTGCCCGAGCCTTGGACTGGGAGCCAGCTGTACACTGCTGTCATAGCATCATCTGCCAGCTAGTGAGCAGGGGGCCTCCTCTTCCACTTCTAAGTGGCCAAAGCGGGGCTTGCTCTCAGCGACAGGATGCCAGTGCCCTGCCTACATAATTGCTTTCCGAACTGCTGCAAAGGAGACTTTCAGTGTGGATGTTCATCTGGGTTTCTTCCACATGCTGCTGCTGGGGTCCCTGTTCTCTAGTTACAGTGGCAAATGCCGCTTCCCCATGCTCCCATCAGAGCATTCTGACTTCCCACTGCGTGCTGTGTGATTAATTGACTTGGGGGCAGAGAACAGCTTGCTCTGGAATCTGACTTCCCAACTGTAGGGGGACAGAACTCGAGGATAGAGTAAAGTGAAGCAGTATGCCCGGGAGAAACACCTAACCAGGCTTATCTTGTCATATCCAGGTGCTCTTTATTTGTACTGCCAATGTGACAGACACCATCCCAGAGCCACTGCGGGACAGAATGGAAATGATCAATGTGTCAGGATATGTCGCACAAGAGAAACTTGCAATTGCAGAGGTGAATGCTATCTCACTAATGAACCATTAGGTGCTGCTGCGCACAGACTGCATCAAATGACAGAAAAGGGTATTTTAGCAGAGTAAACCTGAGTGTCTGCTCTGCACAAGTCGTCAACTTGGGTACGGTGTTCAAGGGAACACTGCCATGTAGAACAGGTCCAAACAGACCTGCACTCCCAACTGGATAATACTGGATTTCCAATGGAGACAAGTCCTAGGCGTGTCTAGAAAGCATTCATTGAGCAGAATGAAGTTGGGTGAAATGGGATGACCAAGCATTCAGTTGTGGGGACTAACAGGAACACATGGTGGTTGATTTCTTTCAGAGGTACTTGGTCCCTCAAGCACGTGTCCTGAGTGGTTTGGATGAAACCAAGACCAAGATTTCATCAGATGTGCTGACTGTTCTCATCAAGCAGTACTGCAGGGAGAGTGGAGTGAGGAACCTGCAGAAGCAGGTGGAGAAGGTGAGGATGCTGTGAATGTCAAGTCGTCCTCTGTGTGCTTTCTGCCTTGGCAGCTTTCTGCAGTAACTAATCACTCTCTTGCACAGGTATTAAGGAAATCTGCCTATAAGATTGTCAGTGGAGAAGCAGAGGCAGTTGAGGTAACTGCTGAAAACTTGCAGGACTTTGTTGGCAAGCCCATCTTCACTGTGGATCGGATGTATGACATCACTCCTCCTGGCGTGGTGATGGGCCTGGCCTGGACAGCTATGGGTAAGATGCAGCTGCAGCAGAGTCAATGGGGGATTAGCAAGGTGGGCATTTGTCATGGGTGGTCATGCTTCCAGGAGAAACTCACTTCCTTTTCACCAGTTAGGCAGAGTTACTGGTGCTGAATGGGGAGCAGCAGCTGGGGAGCTGAATTACTGCTCCTCGGAAGTTTCCATGCCTTTTTTCTAAAAGCAGCTGTGCAGGAGAGGAAGTAATATGTCCCTCCTTGGTCCAATGGGGGAGCCTTATCAGCATTACTGAAACTCCCTCCTGTGGCTATTTGAGCTCCTGACTTGTTCTCTGCTGAAAGCTGATACTCATTTCTTCCCTCATATCAGACCCCTCTTGGCTTCAAGCCAGTGTGCTTCTTCTCCAAGACTTCATATTGTGGGCGGGACTAATGCTGAATGTAAAGACTTGTAAGCGTGCATGCATGAGCCCATTATCTTCCAGCAGCACAATGTGCTACCTAGGTACACAAGCATGGTGCACCATGGCATACGGACTGTGTTTCACCAGAGACCTTGCTTCCTAGTTTGAGTGCAAGTAGCATGTGCTGGCCCTCTTGCCTCCTCTAAAGACTGCTGCTGTACACTAGTGTTCTGTCAGAGGGGGCTCCTGATAACCAAGCGCTCTGGGTTATGTGCAGGGGAAAATATTCACCAAAATTAATATGGAGTGGTGGGCGCAAGCTGCTTCTAGTCTGGTTCTTGTTGAACTTTTCTAAAGATTCCTATGTTCATTTTTCATAGGAGGTTCCACTCTATTTATTGAAACGTCCCTGCGGCGACCCAAAGACAAGGAAAACAAGGACGGGTCCCTTGAAATAACAGGCCAACTGGGAGATGTGATGAAAGAGAGCGCCAAAATAGCGTATACATTTGCGCGAGCTTTCCTGATGCAGAAGGAACCCACCATTGACTTTCTGGTGACCTCCCACATCCACTTGCACGTGCCAGAGGTAAAGAGGGGGCTGTATAAGGACCTGGACAGGTAGAGCTGGCATGTAGAGGTAGAGCCTCTTAGCCCAGTTGCATGCACTGTGTAGAAAACCTGCTTTCAGCAGCAGTACCTGAGTAAATTAAAAGATGGCATTTTCCCTGTCAATTCCTGAAGATATTCACATGAGCTTTGCTGCCAGCTCCTTTCCTCGGCAAGCACATGGCGAGGTGATGCTATTCACACTGCTCTTTAGCTGGGATCACTTTTGGGGGCAGTAGTGCCCCCGCTGGGCAGATGGGGAAAGCCAGGCACAGAGGTGAAATGACTTGCCCTTTGACTAAGCGGTAGCCTGAAAACTAGAAGACCTGGGTTCAATTCCCTGCTCCACCAGAGTCCCTGGGAAAGTGAGCCGGGGATGGTCACATTGGTAAAACTTCCATCCTCATAGGCCTCTAACTCACACCAGGAATGTGTACGCTGCCTGCAGCAGTGAGCCTCCCCGCCTGGGTGACACTCAGGCTTGCGGGACTCATGCTAGCTGGCCTAGAACTGGCTGTGTGCAGAGAAGGGGATCAGCTGCAGAGCCCCAGCTCCAGCCTGACCCAGAACCTCAGAGCGCCTTCTACTGAGCTGGTTTTAGTGTGTTTGCACAAGCCCTGCTGGGCAGTGTCTGTTGACCCAGACCACAGGCTGTGTAGATGTACCCTTAGTGTTACCCTGTGTCTCGCTCCCAGTCTGCACTGTGAGGATAATAGCACTTCCTACCTCCAAGGCAGGCTGTGAAGATAGCATGAGGCGCACAGATACTATGGTAATGGTAATGGACTGTGCTTGAGAGAGAAGATACTTGTGCTATCCTCAGACCCTGAGCTCTGCTTGCAAACTGTCAGATTTAACCCAGGGACAAGGTGTGCCTTTGGAGGCAGTGAGTGTCCAGTGAGAGGGACTAAACACTGCAGAGAGATGGGCCTGGGGAACTCGGGGACTGCGGTTCACTGAATGCAAGGCAAGTTTTGTGCTGGCAGTCGTGTGGAGTTGGCTGGTGAGGCAGACAGACTGGTGTGGCCGGGGGCTGTCTCACAGTCGAGGCTCCAGCAAAGCTCTTGCTAAGTCAGAGAGATAACACGGTGACTCATAGTTCTGGTTGTTCTGAGGAGAGTGTCACACAAGGACACTCAAATATCTGAGAAAACTTGCTTCAATACAGGAAAAAAAACCCACTGACTGCACACCACTTGCCACCCCCACTGGAACCCATACAGAATATCATCAGTTACAACCCATACTTGATGGGGACTGCATCGTGAAAGAAATCTTTCCTGAACCCCTTCTTCTAGCCTTGAAACAACCCAACCCCCCACCTGCCAACTGACCACTTGTAGGCAATTCCACAGGTGTACCTCAGTCTGCAATCTCAGCCTTCCACGACAGTCCACGTGTGTCTGAGCCTGTTGGGTCACATGTCCGCTTGCACCCAGGTGGTCCAGTTTGCGCCTTCTCCCTCTTCAGATGTGGCTCTGAACAGTTTACCACTCTGCCCTGCATTCTCTGCACAGGTTGATTCACCTTCCTCCACCAGTTCTGGAGTCCTTGCATTGGTGGGAGTCCCCACCCACCCACTGTTGCCAAGGAGTCCCAATCAAGTGTGCCAATCAAGTTGGAGGTTACCAACACTTCCTTTCTGGGTTTGGCGGCACATTTGGACTTGTTGAGGGTGCAGGGCCTGTGGCTGGAAAAGGAAGCCTCACTCCATATCAATGTGTTAGAGCTCCAGGCCATCCCCAACATATGTCGTGCCTTCCAGGACCGTATCAGGCATTCAGTGGTTCACATACTCACTGACAATACCACCACGATGTACTATGTGAACAAGGGGCGCCCACTCCAGGTCACTCTGCCTAGAGGCAATCAACCTGTGGCAGTTCTGCATCGAAGAGGACATCACCTCAGTAGCTGTCCACTTACCAGGGGTGCAGAACCATCTCAGAAGGATCTTCTCCCTGAACCACAAATGGCCCCTGAAGGTTTGTGTCCTTCAGATTATTTTCACAATTTGGGGCATTCCCACAATAGACCTGTTTGCGGCAAGGGAAAACTGGAAGTGTTGCCTGTTCTGCTCTTGGACCGGGACTCAGCGCAGGCTCCCTCTCCAACACCTTCCACTGTAGCTGACAGTCGACTGCTATATTCCTATTCCAGTCATTCCCCAGATCATCGCCAAGCTCAAGGCGGATCAAGCCAGACTCATCCCGATTGCCCCGGCGTGACTGAGACAGTACTGGTTCTCAGAGCACCTTATTCTGTCAGTTCAGCCTCCCATGCCGCTTCCTCTCCATCCCGATGACCTCACACGGACCACAGCTACATCTGGTGATCAGCTCCATTCACCACCTGGCATGGCTGAACGAGGAGGAAGAGCATTGTTCAGGCTATCCAACAGGTCCTACTTAACAACAGGAAGCCTTTCACTAGGATGGCCTATTTAGTGAAGTGGAAGAGGTTTTTTGTGTGATGCGGTATCTGTCCAACAGGGACGTCCATCCAGGACATCTTAGAGTATCTGCTGCACCTTCAGAAATCAGGCTTGGAACTTGGCAGCAATATCAGCGTTTCATCCCCCTATCCAAGGGAAATCAGTGTTCTCCAACACTATGGTGATGAAATTTCTGAAAGGATTTCTCCACCTGCATCCTCTGGTCTGAGAGCTGTCCCCTTGTAGGGCCTGGACACGGTTTTAACAGCTCTGATGGGACCTCCATTTGAGCCTCCTGTCCACTGCCCCTCATCTCAAAAAACTGCATTCTTGATAGCCCACCTCTGCCAGGCCCTGATGGTGTGGCCTCCTTACACGCAGTTCTCCAGGGGTAGGGTAATGCGTTGGCTACACCCAAAGTGGTCTCCCAGTGTCATCTGAATGAGGCTGTACATTTGCCTGTGTTCTTCCCTAAGCCACATTCCTCCACAGCAGAGCAGCGCCTCCATATGTTAGATGGTGTTTAGCCTTTTATCTGAACAGGACTGAACTGTTTCGTGCTTCACCTCACCTGTGCATATCCTATGCAGACCACATGAAGGGACACGTGTTCTCTGCACAAACCATCTCTCTAGAGGGATATCATCTTGTATCAGGACTGTGTATGAGATAGCATCGGCAACGTCTCCTCAGCAGATATGGGCCCGTTCGACGAGAGCACAGGCAACGTCAATAGCCTTCCTTAATGATATTTCCGTATTATACATTTGCAGGGCGGCCACATGGTCATTCCCTCTCTGGTAAGTAGTCACACAGGCTGTAAAGCCCCTGGCCTGGCCTATCCCCACCTCCAGAGTGGGGTGAGTGGAAAACAGGTGTCATGCAGGATACAAGGAAGTGCTTCAGGAGGTGCTTACATCCCTTTGAGTTTCTAGATTACTCTTCACCTGTAAGCGCATCCAGAATCTGTGGTATCTTTAATCCTAGTGTCCTATGGCTTAGCACAGAGGTTTTCAACCTTTTTTCATTTGCGGACCTCTAAATTTCAAATGGAGGTGGAGGATCCCTTTGGAAATCTTAGATGTAGTCTGCAGACGCCACCTCCCTCTCCCCTCCCCCCCCCCCCCCCCCGCAGTCCATTGACCACTGGTAAAAAAAAAACACAGGCGCTGAGAACTCAAGCTAATGTTAGCGCTGTATCGACAATTGTGATGTTTGAGCAGGGCTACATCCAAGATTCACCAGTGATATTTCAGCCAAACATCCGTGCAGTAAACCAAATGTTGCAACATCAGCCAGCAAAGCTGGAGACCTGCTGAAGTCTGGAAGTGGGCTTCTGTTCCCCTGGACATACTAAGCTGGTGACAACAAAGGAGTGGGAGTGGGCTCTGCTGCAGATCTGTGTAGCATAATGCAGGTAATCAGTATTTCACACAAGCTCTGATTTGGTTTGAATGATTGTCACAATGTGGCTTTTTCTCTCTCCAGGGAGCAACTCCAAAGGACGGACCAAGCGCAGGATGTACCATAGTAACGGCCTTACTGTCATTGGCCATGAATCGTCCAGTGAGGCAAAACATGGCTATGACTGGAGAGGTGTCGTTAACTGGAAAGATTCTTCCTGTTGGTGGAATCAAGGAGAAGACTATTGCAGTAAGCACTTTCCCCTTGTGTATGATCATCTGCTGGTGCATAACAATGGGGATGGCCCTAGAGTGCTTGCTGTGATTGGCGGCACTGTAGTGCTGGACCACTTACTCCTGGGTGTTAACAGTGGAGACAAGGTGGGGGGAGGGAAAACCTTTTATGGGACCAACTTCTGTTAGGGAAAGAGATAAGCTTTCGAGCTACACTGAGCTCTTCAGGGCTGTCTTTCCCCAAAAGAAGTTGGTCCAGTAAACTATATTCCTTCACCCACCTTGTCTCTCTAATAGGCTGGGACCACCATGGCTCCAACAACACTGCAAACAGGCCCAGCAGTGTGAGCATGGAGATCTTGCCTGTGGCCACAAGGTCCGCTTTTATTGGCACCAATGCTGTTCCTGTGCTGTATCTAGCACAGGGGTGGGCAAACTTTTTGGCCCAAGGGCCACATGTGGGTGGGGAAATTGCATGCAGGGCCATGAAGGAAGGATTGGGGTGCAGGAGGGGGTGCGGTGTGCAGGAAGGGACTCAGGGCAAGGAGGTGTGGAGTGTGACGGGGCTATGGCCAGGGGGCTGAGGTGCAGGCTCTGGCCCAGTGCTGCTTACGTGGAACGGCTCCAGGGTGGTAATGGCATGCAGTGGGGCTAAGACAGGCTCCCTGCCTGCCCTGGTCCTGGGGGAGGGGGGCAGAGGGCTCTGCATGCTTCCCTCGCCTGCAGGTATCTCCCCCGAAGCTCACATTGGCTGCAGTTCCATTCCCAGCCAATGGGAGCTGCAGGGGGCGGTGCCTGCAGGCAAGGGCAGTGCACAGAGCCCTCTGCCCCCACCCCCAAGGGACACGGGCCCGTGATGCCACGGGGTGCCAATCTGATAGGCTGTAGTTTGCCCACCCTTGATCTAGCATGTTGGAAAATCTTGCATGGTGGTGGTGTTTGGTAACTCAGGAATAGGAGGGTAGAGGGAGGCTGGTAATAGATTATCTAACTTTAATGGCTTCTGGAAGACTGAGGGGCCTATTGTGGGTTTTTAAGGATAGGGGTAGGTTTGCCTCTCCGAAGGAGGCATTGGTAATTTCTACTGCTAGCGGGCAAAGTGTAGCCTGCTTAGCCCTTGCCAACCAATGCATGGTCTCTAAATTGCACAGCCTGACCTTGTTTAGAGCAAGGTTTTAAAATCCTGCAGACTAGGTAGACCTTCTCTAAACTACCCAAGGAAAAAAAAATCGTTTTTAATTCAGGTCCGCTAAAGCGTTTCCTGACTAAGACCAAACACAGCAGCCTTAGATACTTTCCATTTCAATTGTCCCTGGCATCTCTTAATGTGGAAGAAAATTTTTGAGTAGTGACAAAGATTAAGATCGAGGCCTTAATCTGTAAAATCGAGGACTATGCAAAATGAAGGGGACCTACTTCTAGCCAAGACATGTTACACAGATTTTCCTTTGCTAAATACACTTCCTCCAACTGTGTTTTTCCTTCCTAGGCCAAGCGAGCCGGTGTCACCTGTATCATTCTCCCAGCGGAGAACAAGAAGGATTACTATGACCTTGCTGACTTCATTACAGAGGGACTAGAAGTGCATTTTGTTGAGCACTACAACAAAATATTTGACATAGTGTTTCCAGAACTTGATACCTCTGGAGGATGACTGACATGAACCCTTTGTACTGAGAAGGGGTCTCTCCCTGTCTGCTCTACACTACCCCAAAAGCAAGATGGCCTGGGGCAGTCAACACCTGGAGCATAAATATTGCTGCTGCGCAGCCATTGAAATTGTTTATGGCTTAATTTACTACTGCCTTGGTTAGTGTGAGACATTTCCCACTTATGTTTACAAAGTGATTTTGAATTATGACCTGATTAAAATATTTCTAATAAGG
Source organism: Chrysemys picta bellii (assembly GCF_011386835.1). NCBI lineage: Eukaryota > Metazoa > Chordata > Testudines > Emydidae > Chrysemys > Chrysemys picta. Next base: position 1,064,547 of record NC_088815.1, on the reverse strand, counting down.
TGTGAGTTTGGGACTTTCATTGCACTAGCCATGGAGCTAGCCTGTCCTGCCTCATCTCCTGAAGATGGTTTTTAATCACATATACATCAGTCTGAATCCCAAGTTTCCCTATGAAGCTTGGAACAGTGGTAGCAGTTTATTCCCCACTGAAATAGGCATGTACATAGTCAAGGGGTTATGGCAGCTTAGAGAAAGCTCTGTAAAAAGGAACAGGGCTAGATCCTGGCTTTTCACTTCATCCTAGATGGTAGCTGCAGCTTTTTTTTTAAGCTTGGTGCAGGTGAGTCCTTTACTCTAACCACATGTGTCCTAGAGCTGAAGTGATTCTTGGAGAGCAGTCAACCCTAGCTCCCTTCTACAGGAGGAGCCCTCCCCAAAACCTGAGACTTCCAGCTGTCATTCTTTAATTAAAGGGCTGGTGAATATAGGGCCCAGCTTGCCCTCAAAGGCAGCTGGGACTCAGCAGGAGCTCCTGTCTCTAGTGCTGTTTTCCAAGCCTGGAGTTGGTTAAGTGGCTCACATGCATCTACTACTTCAAGAGAGTTCCACAGCAGATGGATGAGACTCAGTTGACTCTTGCTAGTGCAAATCTTACTATTTCAAGGGGAACATGGGGGTTGGGAGTAATTCAGCCCTCCCCCTAAGGTCCGTTTGACAAGCCTGCCCCTTTAGTTAAGGAGCATTAAATCCTACAGACCCTTGCACGGGTATGCCTTAAGCAACACAGTTGAAGCATTGAACATACAGCCTCACTACTTCTTCCTCACGCTGGTATGCCACTCACCTGTCTAGGATAATGACATACTGGTTCTCCAACCGGACAAACGTAACATTTTACAGTGTTGTTCTAGCTATGTTGGTCCCAGCAGAGAGACAAGGTGTGTGAGGTAATATTTTATTGGACCAACTTCTCTTGGTTAGAGAAGCTTTCAGAGCTCTTCTTCAGGTCTAGATCCAAAACATTAGTTTAATAAAAGACGTTACCTCACCCACCTTGTGTCTCAAATGTAAAATTAACCGTTTATCCAAAGCGAGAGACAGGCCAAGTTTAACCCTTTGTTACTCTTGACGGTATTTCAGCACTGTTCATTCCCCCATGGCAAGTGGTCTCCAGTTGTCAAGTTACTAGTAACGCCACCATACTGCTCGATTCTCTGAACACACTTTAATGAGTTACAGGAGTTTTTGCAGCTTAATCCTTCTTGGCAGCAGCCTTCCTCATGGCTGCCAGAACATTGCTGAGCTCTTCACGTTTTCGCTTGGCCCGAATGTGAGTACCAACCTGTGTATGAAAGAAAGCAGCACAGTGAGCAATTACCCCACTACAGCACCAGCATGAAACGCTGTGTCTCTTATTCTGCCTAACATGGGCCAGGCTGTTTTGGGAGACAAAGGAAATGCATGTTCACAGCTTGAAGAAGAGGGGCTCCTTCAATTTGATGGAACCACCCCAGCCAGCTCCTCTCCCCACCCAAATCCCAGTAGCTGTTGCATGCTCAGAGCAATTTTGAGTTTTACTTCCTGCTGGTCCAAGTCACTGGATTAGCTGGATGAATCCAGCTCAGTCTCACTCCCATCAGCTTTGCAAAGCAAGTTCTGGATCACCCTTCAGGACCTCCCCTTCAAGGGAGAGCCTCTAAGTTCTCTCCACCACTGAGCTAAACTTAGGACAGGCATGGCAGTTACTGCTCTCCTATACCATGCCTCCACCAGGCTCCTGATTGCTCAAAGCACTGAATAAGGGCAGAACCAAGTCTGCTGTAGGGTGGGATCCTATGACTGCCGGGGGAGGGGGGGCAGGAAGGGAAGAGAGGAGCTAGCAAAACTGGACTCCCTCTGAAGTAAGGCTATGTCTACACTTACCATTTAAAGTGCAAAAAGTCCTTTTTTCACTAAAACCATGGGAGCATCTACACTTGTTAATGACTTTTTGCAATAAAACTCAGAAGTTTCACCACAAAAAGAAAACCACCTTCAGGTGCTCTTACCGCTGTTCTTTTTGCGCTGTTTTGAAAGCGAAGAGACATTCTACCAGTGTAAACACCTTTTGGCCTCCATAGACTATCCCATTTTCAAAAGTGACCACTCTGGCCAGCATCTCTGCTGCTCTGACGCCAGGTAAACGGACGTCCGCCCCTCCCCCTGTAAGTTTGAAGCTCCCTTTCCCTTTGCTTGTAGATGTGGCAGGGAAAGCAGCCAGACAGCAGGAGGGTTTAAAAAATGCCACAAAAGAAACAAGGAAGTAATGGGGCTCCTGAGACATGAAGCAGAGCAGCACTGAGCAGGGACCCAGACTGCCTTCTGCTCACCCCACCCTCCCACAACCTATCACGGGAGCTGCCCTACACTGCTGTTCTCATGGCGATGGAAGTGCTGGTAGTGTAAACACACTAATGCCTGAGGAACTGAGGGAGTACACAAAGCAGCGCTTTACTTTCACCAGTTCCCTATCACCAGTGAAACTTACAGAACAAAACCTCTAAGTGTAGACATACCCAAAGATGTTAAATTCACTTACCCTTTTCTTTATGAACTTCAGAGCACGTTTGTCTTTGGAAACTTTCAGCAATTCCATAGCACGTTTCTCATAGGGGGCAAAGCCACAGACCTCTCTGATCATGTCTCGCACAAACTTAGTGTGTTTGGTCAGGCGCTGCAGAGAAACCATGGTTCAGTGTGAGCAGCATGTAAGAGGCTAGGGAAAGTGTTATTTGCCTAAAGCCTTGATAAGTTAGTGGTTGGACCATATGTTGCATGCAACTGGAATTTGTTCAGTGATTCTGGTATTAGTGACACATCTGAAGCATCCTTCACACACCCAGCAAGACTTGCCCTCAGTTTGGAAAGAAGGACTTAACTGTTTACCAGGAGCTCTAGGCAGAGCCCAGGAGACTGCACAGGTTTTACCTCTAATTTCCATGTCACTTGTAAGCCCCTGGGCTCTACACTACGCATTCTTGCCTGACATGGCAAATTCCTGAACTATACCAACCCAACAAACTGCCACTTGAATTTCAGTCATCTGCACGTGTAGAGCCAGCTGGCTAGTCCTCCCTCCACAGATACTGCACATTCAAACTAGGATACTCCAGCTTCTAAAGCAGGGGTAGGCAACCTGCAGCACGCAAACTGATTTTCAGTGGCACTCACACGGCCCGGGTCCAGGGGGCTCTCCATTTTAATTTAATTTTAAATTAAGCTTCTTAAACATTTTAAAAACCTTATTTACTTTACATACAACAATAGTTTAATTATATATTACAGACTTACAGAAACAGACCTAAAAAGGTTAAAATGTATGACTGGCACACGAAACCTTAAATTAGAGTGAACAAATGAAGACTCGGCACAGCACTTCTGAAAGGTTGCCAACCCCCGTTCTAAAGGAAAACAGGGTCTCCTTGGGAAATTGTTCATTTCCCATTTGTTACAACTGCAACAAGAGGACATTTCAGATACATCTGGCAAACTAGAACAGAGCCAGTTGCAGGAACAAATCAAGTGTAAGACGCAAGGTTTGAGAAGAATGCCATGTAAGGGTACATCCAGACTACCCACTGAATTGGCAGGTAATCTATCGGGGATCGATATATCGTGAGACGTGATATATCGATCCCCGAACGCGCTCCCGTCGACTCCAGAACTCCACCAGGGCGAGCGGCGGTAGCAGAGTCGACAGGGGAGCCGCAGCTGTCGATCCTGCACCGTGAGGACCCAAGGTAAGTCGAAATAAGATACGTCGACTTCAGCTACGCTATTCCATAGCTGAGGTTGTGTATCTTATATCGCCCCCCCCCCCCCCATGTAGACCAGCCCCAAGTAAGCAAAGGTGCCGTAGGCCTGTGTAACTAGGCTGTCCTCCTCCATGGACAGTGCCTCATGCATTGTAGGTGCGACAAGAATAAAACTGCGTATGCCCCCTTCCCATGGCTAAGAAAAGTAGGACAGAGGTGGCTGCCAAGGCAGGACGAGAACATAAAAGGGGCCACATTGAGTCAGACCAATAGTACATCTAGCCCAATATCCTGTCTTCTGACAGTGGCCAATGCCAGGTGCTTCAGAGGGAATGAACAGAACAGGTAATCACCAAGTGATCCATCCCATCACCCATTCCCAGCTTCTGGCAAACAGAGGCTAGGGGGACACCATCCCTGCCCATCCTGGCTAATAGCCATTGATGGACCCATCCTCCATGAATTTATCTAGTTCTTTTTGGAATAACACTTCCTTATTTACTTTCTCCACACCAGTCATGATTTTATAGACCTCTATCATATTCCCCCCATTTCCATTACATGCATCCAATGAAGTGGGCATTCACCCACGAAAGCTTATGCTCCAATACATCTGTTAGTCTTAAAGGTGCCACAGGACTCTGTTGCTTTTTATATTCCCCCTAGTCATCTCTTTTCCAAGCTGAAAAGTCCTAGTCTTATTAATCTTTCCTCATATGGAAGCTGTTCTATACCCCTAATCATTTTTGTTGCCCTTGGATATAGAAAATTGATCATATTCACACAGAAAACATTACAGGGTCACAGTTCCGCATGCCAGATAACTGGCTAATGCTGATCTACAACCCATCCTGGACAATGATCCCTCACTTTCACAGACCTTGGGAGGCAGGCCAGTCCTCACCCACAGACAACCTGCCAACCTTAAGCATATTCTCACCAGCAACCACGCACCGCACCATAACAACTCTAACTCAGGAACCAATCCATGCAACAAACCTCGATGCCAACTCTGCCCACATATCTACACCAGCGACACCATCACAGGTCCTAACCAGATCAGCTACATCATCACCGGTTCATTCACCTGCACGTCCACCAATGTTATATATGCCATCATGTGCCAGCAATGCCCCTTTGCTATGTACATTGGCCAAACTGGACAGTCACTACGTAAAAGGATAAATGGACACAAGTCAGATATCAGGAATGGCAATATACAAAAACCTGTAGAAGAACACTTCAACCTCCCTGGCCACACAATAGCAGATGTAAAGGTAGCCATCTTACAGCAAAAAAAAATTCAGGAGCAGACTCCAAAGAGAAACTGCTGAGCTTCAGTTCATTTGCAAATCTGACACCATCAGCTCAGGATTAAACAAAGACTGTGAATGGCTGGCCAACTACAAAAGCAGTTTCTCCTCCCTTGGTGTTCACACCTCAACTGCTAGCAGAGCATCTCACCCTCCCTGATTGAACTAACCTAGTTATCTCTAGACTGATTCTTGCCACCATATTTATACCTGCCTCTGGAAATTTCCATTACATGCATCCGACAAAGTGGGCATTCACGCACAAAAACTTATGCTCCAATACATCTGTTGGTCTTAAAGGTGCCACAGGACCCTCTGTTGCTTTTTTACAGATCCAGACTAACACAGCTACCCCTCTGCTACTTGGCTAATGTTGGGGGCAGATGGTAACAGAGGGTCACTCTTCATTGCTTTTGCAGGCCAAGTGGCAGGCAGTGGGAGGGGCAGCAATGCAGTTTAGCCCTGAACTCAGCCAGCTGTCATTCATTCCCTCCACTAACCCTAACCCAGCTGCCTGCCTTGGTCACTCTCCCTTTGATAGTGCAGATTTGATACTGAAGGCCTCTCTGCTTGCAGCACCACAACTACATTTTTCACTGGGCAAAGATAATGATTTCCCCAGTGGCAGGCACAGAGAGACTCTTCAGCCTCACTGCAGCTCAGGCTGTTTAGTCGTGGTTTGAAGCTCTATTCCAGACCTCCAATCCTGACAAAGCACCTCATTCCTGACTCGCAGGCAAGGAAATGCCAGTGAGTTGAGCCTTGGGCCTCACTGTTCGGCCAATTAGCAATTAAACATCTGAACACCAATAGGCAAATATTCTCCCCTACATGCACAATTCTGTGCAGGGTCAGATAACAAGGTAACACTTTACAGCACAGATCCAACACCACCACCGAGAACACTATTCCACAGCAGCCAGATCAACTAAGCGGACGAAAAGCCACCTGAAGCAGCTTTCCTTGAGGGACATGTGTTAGAACACTGGCAAACACAAGAATTTCAAAATGTCAAGAACTGAAATTAACCAATCAAATGCTATATTTGTTTGGGTTCCTTATCCTGGTGTGAAAGTAAATGCTGCAATTCATGCCTATGACAGACTGCTACTCAAAATCTGCAATCAGTGATCACCTGGTGTCCCCACTCAGCAGCACCACCACCAAGAGAAGCTTGATCATATTCACAACTTTCAGTGCATTCACACTCTGGAACATACGACCACCTATCACTACTCTACTGCTACTTCTCTCACCACTGCCAAGTCAAGTCTATGCCTCTGACATGTCACACTTCCTCAAATAAGGAAAAAGTTACTATCTACACATGTACATCAACACAGATAAATATATGCAATGGTTTAAATTGCAGCAAGGGTGGTTTAGGTTGGACATTAGGAAAAACTTCCTGCCAGGGTGGTTGAACACTGGAATAAATTGCCTATGGAGGCTATGGAATCTCCATCATTGGAGATTTCTAATAGCAGGTTAGACAAACACCTCTCAGGGATAATCTAGATAATACTTAGTCCTGCGATAAGTGCAGGAGACTGGACTAGATGAACTCTTGAGGTCCTTTCCAGTCCTACGATTCTATATTACATCCTATCTCACTACGCTCTCCTCCCATCTACTGTTTTATGGGAAAGAGTTTCACTCGTCAGGGCAGATATCTTGTCTCCATTTGTTTTGTCATGTGCTTAGCACGCCTTCGACACCAGACAAATAACTCACGATGTAATGGTAAAGAATGTGCATTGACTTGTTTAAATGCTCATTCCACACCATACGTTTCCAAATTCACAGAAACCCTCCCGTGAAGCACCGATGGGGGCTCTGCTACAAGGACAACGATCAGCAGCACTGACCAGGACTTAGCCAGTACAGCTCTGCATTGCCAACTGAGTCAGGCCTTGCATGTATTAAGGCCTCCATGTGTTAAACCTGCATGGGTCTGTGCAGCGACTGCTCAGGGCAAATGGTAACTTTCTGAATGTCTCAACAGCTGCAAGCCACTGTCTGGCTTCTTGGCACTGGTATAGCCCCCCACCAAACATCCGTCTGCAGAAAGTCTAAGGCCAGCCTGTACTTCCCATGCACCGGCCATGGTCTCAGCCAGCCATCGCGCCCCTGGAAGCCTGGTCCCGAGGTGGGCACAAGGCAGCTACCGCCCAAGGGTTCGGTACTGCTCAGCTCTAGCAGTCAGGCACGCGGCTAGCCGTGGGCACAGCATCCCCAGGCGGCTCAGACGGGCCGCGGCCGCGGCAGTGCTAGGTCAGGCCACGGGCCGCCCAGGCCGCCCCTCACTCACCCCTCTGCGGCGGCACTGCCGGGGCTTCGACACGTTCTTCGTCACCTTGTGGCCCTTATTGAGACCGACGGCCATGGGGTAGCGGATCGCCATGTCTGCGGGGAGAGCGGCAGCGAGTCAGCCCCCGGCCGCGCCAAGCTCCGGACCCCCGGCCCAGCTTCCCCCAGCCGCCCCCATCCAGCTCCCCCAGCCGCCCCGAGTCAGCCCCCGGCCGCGCCCGGCATAGCCCCCGCGCCAATCTCCGGCTCCCCGGCCCAGCTTCCCCCATCCAGCTCCCCGAGCCATCTCCCGGGCCGCCCCCGGCTCCCCACACCTCAACCCCCCCACCGAGGGGCCCCCCAGCGCCCCCCCGCACCGGATGGACGCGGATTCTCCCGACCTGCCAGCACCGACTTCACCTGCCCCAACGCGAACGGCGCCACACCGGAAGGAGAAGGAGCGAGGCTGCGCGGAGCTCTCAGATATCAACCTCTCCTTCCGGTCCTCCTATGCTGAGGAGAGGGAGAGAGCGCGAGGGGGGGGGGTGCTAATGGGCTCTCTCTACCTCGCGCTGTGACCATAGAGTCGGACCCCTGCAATCACGGGCCTCCCAGGGCGGGGCTAGGAGAGAACCGGGCCGGGGGGGGCTGAGCCTTGGGTGACCAGATGTCCCGATGTTTGGGTCTTTTTCTTATATAGGCTCCTGTTACCCCCACCCCCTGTTCCGAGTGTTCACATTTGCTGTCTGTCGCCCCAACTGAGCCGCTCCTGGGGCCCCGGGGCCCGTAGGGTGGCCTCGGCCCCACTCCCAGAGCATAGGGGGGCGAGCCCTGGGCACGCTCCCCCCACCCCCCGCAGCCACACTGGGTCTGACCCATGGCCCGGCCAGCCCTGTGCCCTGGCTGCCCACAGGCTCCCCTCCCTCTTCTCCACTGCCAGCTTCGGGCAGTCACAGGCTAGGGACCCCCAGAACGTGGGGCCTTGACCCCTTGGCTAAGAGCCATCGATGGACCAATGCTCCAGGAACGTACCGAGTTCAGAACACCCCGGCAAGGATTCCGCAGCGTGCCCCTGCACTGCACAAAGACAGACTGGGCTGCCTTTTGTTTTCAACCTGCTGCCTAGTCATATCATCTGGTGACCCTTGTTTCTGTGTTGTGTGAATGGGTAAATAACACTTCCCTATTCACATTGGTCCTGCTAGTGAAGGCAGGGGGCTGGACTCAATGACCTTTCAAGGTCCCTTCCAGTTCTAGGAGATATATCTCCATTAATTTATTTATTTATTTATTTATTTATTTATTCTCCACAGCAGTTGTATTTGTGTGGTGAGGAACACGTATAATCACTCATAGACAGCGGCAGCTGTTTTGTTTATTTTGTTTTAATCAGGAACAGGAAAACTACAGACAACTGCCTTCTAGCAAGGAGGAAGCTGAACTGAACCTCAAGAAAATCCGTGTCTCTCTAAGGGTGATGCAGGGGCAAGGCCTCGAAGGAAGGGGTGGTGTGGGGGCAGGGCCTAAGGGGAAGGGGCAGCGCAGGAGGGTGAGGCCATGGTTCAGGCACCAGTGGCCCCCCCCACACTTTTAGGAAGCTTCCGCTGCCCCTGCGGTGAGTGCATTCTTCTGCATAAAACTACAGCACCCCCTCCTCTCTCATATCCCTCCTTAGTCATCACTTTTCTAAACTCAACACCCAGTCTTTTTAATCTCTCCTCATAAGGAAGCTGTTCTATATCCCTAATAATTTTCTTTGCCTTTCTCTTCACCATTTCCAATTCTAATATATCTTTTTTGAGATGGGGCAACCAGAACTGCATGCAGTGTTCAAGATGAACAATGCTGAACCATACAGTTTACCAACACCCCTACCAGAGAGACCTTGGAAGAGACTAGCTGCAGATTTATCCAGATTCAGAAGACATCATTACCTGGTCATTGTGGGCTATTTTTCCAGGTACATAGAAATAATATACTTGAAAGACATAACATGTTATGAGTAAACTGGAATGCATTTTTGCTCACTTCTGTATGCCTGAATAACTAGTGATGGACAACAGACCACAATTCACTGCAGCAGAATTTAAGTCATTCTCAACAAAATATGATTTTATCATATTACATAAGAATGGCCATATTAGGTCTGACCAGTGGTCCATCTAGCTCAATATCCTGTCTTCCAACGGGCACCAGTACCAGATGCTTCTGGGGGAATGAACAGAACAGGGCAATTATCTAGTGATCCTTACCTGTTGTGCAGTCCCAGCATCTGACAGTCAGAGGCGTAGGGACACTAGGAGCCACCATTATCCACATTTTTACAACAGACATGACTCAGACAACTGCCAGGTCTAGAACTTGGAAACCATGTTCATGTCAAATTGGATGGAGAAAAAGGATGGACAACTCCAGCTGGTGTAAAGACAAAGAATTCAGCACCCAAATCATACGTAACTGAGGCTGACAGTGGAGAGTTCAACAGAAACCATCAACATTTACAGTGTGTTCCTCAGAAAGAATAATCAAGAGAGCAAACTCTACAGATGGTAGGTGCAGAACAAGAAGATGACTCAGGGATTCCAAACCAGCTACAGCCAATCGTTGCAATTAATGGACAGCCAGATGAACAAGTTGTTACATGTTCAGGTCATGTAATTAGAAACCAGTATGATTCAGAGACAGTCAACAGACTGATACATATTGAACTTCAAAGTTAGTGATAGTGTAAATATTGTAAGTGGTAGGAATGTAGAATTTATAGGTGATGTAATGCAGTGCTAAACTGTATTGTACTGTTCAGCCAGTAGGTGGCCCTGTGTGTAACATACATACCTGAAGAAGTGAGGGTTTTTTTACCCACGAAAGCTTATGCCCAAATAAATCTGTTAGTCTTTAAGGCGCCACCGGACGCCTTGTTGTTTTTGTGGATACAGACTAATGGCTACCCCCTGATACTTGATACGTACCTTAGTTAAGCTAACCTCAGCTATACCTGGCAGAGCATTAAAGGATCTGATGATTAAGGGTAAGATTTTGTCATGGATAGTTTTAGTAAAAAACATGGACAGGTTACGGGTAATAAACAAAAATTCACAGAAGTCCCACTGACCTGTCCCTGACTTTCACTAAAAATATCCCTGACAAAATGGGGAGGTGGGTTCAGCACCCACAGGGTCCCCCGCTGCTGCAGTGAGTGGGAGCTCTGGCCCCCAACTCCCCCGTGCGGTGGCTGAGCAGCTCTGGGAAGCTCTCTGCCACCTGCGGCAGCTGGGCTGCTGCAGGGTCCCCTCACCCAATGTGGTGGCTCAAAGCTGCAGGGACCCGCTGCCTGCTGCAGCTGGGCAGTGCAGGGGATTCCCCTGCCACCTGCTGCGGCTGGGAGCTGCAGATTCCTCCACCAGGGCGGGGCTGGGCGATGTGGGGGAGCCGGCTGGGAGCTCCAGCCCCGTGGTAGAAAATGTCACAGAGGTCTCTGGAAGTCACGGATTAAGAACAAGAACATAAGAATGGCCACACTGGGTCAGACCAAAGGTCTATCCAGCCCAGTATCCTGTCTACCGACAAACATTGAATCTATCTTCCCATGTAAGTACTCTCACACTTCTCAAATTGTCTATCTTGATTATCACTTCAAAAGTTTTTTTTCCTCTTACTTAATTGGCCTCTCAGAGTTGGTAAGACAACTCCCACCTGTTCATGCTCTCTGTATGTGTGTATATATATCTCCTCAATATATGTTCCATTCTACACATCCAAGAAGTGGGCTGTAGCCCACAAAAGCTTATGCTCAAATAAATTTGTTAGTCTCTAAGGTGCCGCAAGTACTCCTGTTCTTTTTGTCTACCGACAGTGGCCAATGCCAAGTGCCCCAGAGGGAGTGAACCTAACAGGTAATGATCAAGTGATCTCTCTCCTGCCATCCATCTCCATCCTCTGACAAACAGAGGCTAGGGACACCATGACCTCCGTGACATAATCATAGCCTTGCTGATGATGAATGCAGCCAGTGTGTATGAGAAAGCTCTGCAGCCAGTCCATATCTGGTACAGGAACATGACAGAGGGCATCACTCCTTTAGGTGACAGTGGAAGACAGGCTACAAAAAACAAGAAATCACAAAAGAGCCCTGCAGGTTGGTGCTCTCTAGGAGAGATTTAGCCTCTCAAAGATCCTTCTATGTCTGGGGGGCCCAACTGAAACAGACACCAAACAGCAGGGATCCCTCCCAGCTAGCGGGGCGGCACGTTATCCCAGTCTTCCCTTGCATCAAAGTGAGGAGAGCAGAGGCACCAAATTCATGAGTTCCCGGGGGGTGCTCGACCCTGAATGTTTAAGTGCTTACAGGGGTGGGGGAGCAGCTGAGCAGGAGTTTGGGTCACAGCAAAGCCTAAATTTGGGCGTTAGGTGGAGCTGGGCCCAGGATCTTCCCACATGGCTCTGATTGCCCTCTCGGGGCCTCAGTCTAGATGCAGCATGATGGGTGCAGGTAACAAAGAGCAGAAAAAGAATGGAGAAAGAAGAGGAACATGGGTTCAGCTAAGACCCCAGTCCCTCGGGTTAGGCGTGTGCCTATCAGACTGGGATTTGTATTGGCATAGCACCTGGGGTTGAAAATGTATTTATGATGTGAACTGCGGTAAGACCTAGCACCCCCAGTCGAGGTCCCATTGTACAAGGTGCTGTACATGTATGTAATAAAAGCCAGTCCCCGCTCCAAACAGCGGACAGTCAGAGCCATTACTACACTAGCACTGGGATCAGTGTGTGCACATAAGCTCTTCAGGGCAGGTCCGAGTCTTCCAGTATGGCCTGCACTGTGGGTGCTTCATGGATACAAGAAGCAACACCTAGGTTAATGCAATTTAGTCAGAGCTCTGTGGTGGAGCAGGTGGGGTAGGATTCTGCTGGGGGTCCACCTAGGAGAGGCACCAGAGCCTGCTGCAGGAGGAAGGCTGAAGGGGAAGAGGGGGGAAGGAGGCAGGATTGAGTACTGCTCCCCCAGCTGGAGGGAGCTCCACCTGTCCACTCCCAGAGCTGCAGCGCTCTGCTTTGGCAAGCCAAGACTCCCCAGGGATCTAAGCCCTTGGCAGGCCCTGCTTCACCACCAGAAGTCATGGGCAGCAGCCTGAGTACTGCAGCCTGTGACAGCCTGCAGCCCTGGCATACTCCCTGGTGGGGTTGGTGCTAGCTGCTGGCTAGCGAGTTTGATGCGGGGCTAGGGCAGGCGCTCAGGCTCTGGAGCCCGGGAAAGCAAGTCATTCACTTGGGCCGGGAGGTTCCTCTGTGCAGCTCAGGCCCAGAGTGCGGCGGGAGGGGTTGGCCAGCCCTTGCCCATTACTAGCAGAAAGGGGAAGGGCCAAAGAAGAGTCAGGATCCTGAGACTGACAGTCCCCAGGGCTAAAAAGGATTGGGCCAAAAAAAACCTGATGAGGTTCAACAGGGACAAGTGCAGAGTCCTGCACTTAGGACGGAAGAATCCCATGCACTGCTACAGACTAGGGACCGAATGGCTAGGTAGCAGTTCTGCAGAAAAGGACCTAGGGGTCACAGTGGACGAGAAGCTGGATATGAGTCAACAGTGTGCTCTTGTTGCCAAGAAGGCTAACGGCATTTTGGGCTGTATAAGTAGGGGCATTGCCAGCAGATCGAGGAACATGATCGTTCCCCTCTATTCGACATTGGTGAGGCCTCATCTGGAATACTGTGTCCAGTTTTGGGCCCCACACTACAAGAAGGATGTGGAAAAACTGGAAAGGGTCCAACGGAGGGCAACAAAAATGATTAGGGGTCTGGAGCACATGACTTATGAGGAGAGGCTAAGGGAACTGGGATTGTTTAGTCTCCAGAAGAGAAGAATGAGAGGGGATTTGATAGCAGCCTTCAACTACCTGAAGGGGGGTTCCAAAGAGGATGGAGCTCGGCTGTTCTCAGTGGTGGCAGATGACAGAACAAGGAGCAATGGTCTCAAGTTGCAGTGGGGGAGGTCCAGGTTGGATATTAGGAAAAACTATTTCACTAGGAGGGTGGTGAAACACTGGAATGCGTTACCTAGGGAGGTGGTGGAGTCTCCTTCCTTGGAGGTTTTTAAGGCCCGGCTTGACAAAGCCCTGGCTGGGATGATTTAGTTGGGAATTGGTCCTGCTTTGAGCAGGGGGTTGGACTAGATGACCTCTTGAGGTCCCTTCCAACCCTGATATTCTATGATTCTATGATTCTAATTGGGAGAGCGCAACACTCCAAGTCAGCTGGATTGACAGGGCAGGCAGGCCAATGAAGGAATCAGGAGCCCAGGGGCCACATCATCCATGAGAGCTGGAGGTGCCTGAGCCAGAGTGGGCAGAGCTAAGGAGAGAGAAGCAGCCCAGGGATGGAGGAGGCAGAGCTGGGCTGGAGGCAGAGCATCAGGAGAACTGAACCCCCTTCCTGGCAGAAGCTGCAGGGCTGAATTCCCAAGCCTGGGTGCTCCCCCTGAGCCTTGGCAGAAGCCACTGGGCTCCAAGGACAGCTCTTGCCACGGCCTGGCTCTGGCTTCTGGTCTGGCTGGGGTGTGGGGCCTCAGGGGGAAGCAGGGGAGGAGCAGGGGGTAGGGTCCCCCGGTGAGGGATGGTGTGGGGGCCCCAAATGTTCTTTGTGCCAAGGGTCCCAATAAATCTTAATCTGCCTCTGGCAACAGGCTGCAAATAATTTTGATAAACTGGAGGAGATTATTTGCCCCATCTCATCTTCGCTATGAAGGACACAGACAGGCGCAGAATGGAGTATTCCATCTCGATACAAGTGGCTTGCCCCACTGCTTCCTGAGACCTGTAAACTGCAGTGGGGCAAGTGGTAGAGATGAGGGTAGCTTTGTTTCATAAGGCCAGAAGAGAAATCATTTGATCATCTAGTCTGACCTCCTGTATATCAGATGCTATTAAATTTCACCCCCTTACCCCTGTACTGAGCCTAATAACTGATTTGGCTAAAGCAGGTTGAACCAGAAATACAGAAATAACCTCCCCCACCACTGGAACCCATACAGGGTATCATCAAACAACTACAACCCATACTCAATGGGGACCCCATCCTAAAAGAAATCTGTCCTGAACCCCCACATCTGGCCTTCCAGCACCCCCATCTCCAAGCTCATCATCAGTGTTAGGGGGCTTATTTCTTCACCCTCTCACTTCCCTGGTCCTTCTTGCATGAACAGAGAGCAACAATATCCAAAGTCCAAAGGTGCAAACAATTCGATGTTTATTGGGATACACTTCCAGCAAGCATGATTCCAGTTTCCTTCCTCAGTGTCCCCCTTCCCAGCTCTGACACGATAGAGCCTTGCCTGTGTCCCTGTTTCTGTTCCCATTCCCTGTTCCCATCCCCTCCCCCAGCAAAACATGATCCCAATTCCCCCACTCCCTGTTCCCATTCCCCCCCCCCACTTCCTGATTGATTGCAGACTATATAGTAAAACTTGAGTTCTGCTTAGCTATACCTTAACCAATCATTTTACTGAAATTTTTCTAACCAATTCTAACATACTGTAAAATGGTTATTTAACCAATTATATTCCACCTCCTTAATTGGTTTACACCCAACAAAATTAATTATACAGCAGACAGAAACAATCACAGAACCAGACAGAGATTATACAGACAAACAATAGGGAAGTGGAGAGTACAGTGATAGAACAATACAGAAATGAGGATTTCACATCACAGCTATTGAAAAGTGAGTTCTTGCCAGACAGGATCCAATCAAACGAAGTTTCCTTTTACATCTTCTAGGCTCTTCCCTTTCTCTGGAGCTGATAGGAATATCAGGACAGGATTGTATTCCTAACAGCCCAATAGCACCTTATTTCAATGTGACTAGTTTGGAATGTGAGGAATGTGACTGTGACAATGTACCCCATAAGACTTTATGGGGGGGTGCTTATAAATGTATGTATGACATAACTGGAATATGTTTTGTGCGGCCTATGCCATGTAATATATCTCCATAAAGGTTCTGGTCTACTATATCTATTCATCCTATTTGTACACATATATAATTTTCTACTCGAGGTTAAGAATATGGGCTGTTTGCTGGCTTGGTTTCTAAGTAAGCTTTGTGAGGCATTTAGTCAGCTTCTTTAGGAAGGAATTCGCCAGGTTGATGGCCTGGTCCCCACTAAGCCCCCACTTCGGACTAAGGTATGCAAATTCAGCTACATTAATAACGTAGCTGAATTCGAAGTACCTTAGTCCGAACTTACCGCAGGTCCAGACGCGGCAGGAAGGCTCCCCCGTCGATGCCGCGTACTCCTCTTGGCGAGCTGGAGTACCGGCGTCGATGGCGAGCACTTCCGGGATCGATCCGGGATCGATTTATCGCATCTTAACAAGACGCGATAAATCGATCCCAGAACATCGATTGCCTGCCGCCGGACCCTCCGGTAAGTGAAGACGTACCCAAGTACCTGATCAGGAAGCACTTGGGGAACAATGCATCTTGGAATGCTCCAATCCACATAAGAAGTCTTCCTGGAGACATGCAAGATACCATGTGGACAATGGCTTCGGCCTGTAAAGACTGAGTCATGCAGGGACATGTGACTTGCCCAGGTGACTCCGGAACTCCATCTTGGAGCTGGACTTTGCATAGGAGGGAGGAGGGGGGTCTCCACCCACAAGAGAGAGTCTATTTAAATCCGTGGGAGACCCCTCCATTTTGTCTTCAGCTGGCTAAGGAAGGAGCCTCTCCACCCCCCAGGATACTTGAAGGGAACTGGAACAAACAACAGTAACTACAGGGGGTGTGAGTGATTGCTGGACCCAGGCTAAAAGGAGATTAGCCTGTAAAAGGGAGCATTCTGGAACTGATGAGGAACTTATCTGTATTTAGTTTGATTGGACATAGATTTGCGCATTTTATTTTATTTTGCTTGGTGACTTACTTTGTTCTGTCTGTTACTACTTGGAACCACTTAAATCCTACTTTCTGTATTTAATAAAATCACTTTTTTCCTTATTAATTAACTCAGAGTATGTATTAATACCTGGGGGAGCAAACAACTGTGCACATCTCTCTATCAGTGTTATAGAGGGCGAACAATTTATGAGTTTGCCCTGCATACGCTTTATACAGGGTAAAACAGATTTATTTGGGTTTAGACCCCATTGGGAGTTGGGCAGCTGAGTGCCAAAGACAAGCACACTTCTGTGAGCTGTTTTCAGGTAAACTTGCCGCTTTGGGACAAGTGATTCAGACCCTGGGTCTGTGTTGGAGCAGACGAGAGTGTCTGGCTCAGCAAGACAGGGTGCTGGAGTCCTGAGCTGGCAGGGAAAACAGGAGCAGGGGTAGTCTTGGCACATCAGGTAGCAGTTCCCAAGGGGGTTTCTGTGATCCAACCCGTCACAGTGACCATACACTTCCCAGCTTATGGCTGCCCTCTGCTGCTTAGCCAAAGGCCTGAGCCTAAGGGTACGTCTTCACTTACCGGAGGGTCCGGCGGCAGGCAATCGATGTTCTGGGATCGATCCCGGAAGTGCTCGCCGTCGACGCCGGTACTCCAGCTCGCCGAGAGGAGTACGCGGCATCGACAGGGGAGCCTGCCTGCCGCATCTGGACCCGCGGTAAGTTCGGACTAAGGTACTTCGAATTCAGCTACGTTATTAACGTACCTTAGTCCGAAGTGGGGGCTTAGTGGGGACCAGGCCTAAGAACCAGGCCTCAGACTGTCACAGTGAGAGAAGGCCCTCACACAGACAGACAGTGATTTTGATTCTTTCTTTTATACCTCTATAACTAGCTAAGTGATAATACACCTACATTCTTAAAGTATAGGCCTTTACAGACAAGCCTGAATATCTATATCCTAACACTTCACCCCTTTATTTTCTTTTGGGATCCTCCTGCCCAAGTATCCCTGGAAAAGCATAGGACATATGGCGACACATTTCCTGGTAGGGCCAGGCATCAAGGTGGAAGGCGTTGATATTCCATTTGTCCCATTGCCCCTTGTGTAGTACAGTGCCCTGCACCTTCTCTCGTACGGGCATACCACACCTCTTCCAATTAGTGTATCCTAACAATCAGGAGCAAGCTCCCCACAGACCTGGTGTGATGGGGTGCAGACTCATCTCTGCGGTGCCTCCTGCTGGTTGCTCCGGGAATTAGCTCTGTCCTAGCTCTGGAGCACCCTTAGCTGGTGGTGTTCCGCCCATTGCCTGCTCTGCTGTGCTGTCCGGGACCCGCATTGCTCCCTGGCTTGCAGCATCCTCTTGTGAAAGTTACTAGTGACCCCCCCTTAACAGAGCAGCCTTTATGTCAACCAGTGGCCATTAGGGGGAAGCAGACACTTCAAGTACACAAAAAGAAGAACAGGAGTACTTGTGGCACCTTAGAGACTAACGAGTACACAGTAGCCTGAACTTTTCAACTGTCTTCCCTTCAAGGCCTTAAGGTAGTTGGAGCTGGTCCCAAGCCGGTTTTCACTGACCAGATAGCAAAAGCACGGGTCTGACAACCACCAATCAAGTGTTAACACTGCAAGAACCTTTGTCTGAATGTGTATAAAGGATCTGTAAAATGTGTGTAAGACAGAGTTTTTGAACTAAGGTGCAAAGCTCTCCTTTCTTCTGCAGAATAAAGCAACTCTTCCTTATCCCTGTCTGGCTGTTATTGGCTCTCAGCTAGGTGGACCTGATATTTCGGTAACAGTTTCTGGCGACTCCACCGGGACTCTCCTAGCTCGGACATTGGACTCCGGACGGCTGCAGCGAATTGGGAACGGCGCCAACGGGGTGTTTCGCCCCTTTTCTCTGCTTCACCGCAGCCCCTGGGGTTCGTGCTCCGATAAGGTGAGTCCTAAAAGGATAAGGAGACACTATCTGGTTCTGGTCTGGTTAACCGGTTAATGAATTTCTGTCTTATACATTTGGGCGTTAGGTGTGTGGACGGAACTGAGCCTCTCATTCGTAATTCCTCAGAGTGGAAGCCATCGCGTGCGATGAAGCTCTGAGGTCGAATTGGGATCCTTCTGTCCCATCCTCTGTAGCGGTCAGTATTAGTAGAAATTCCTGTAATAGGATCCTATGAGGCCATAATTCCCTCTGTTCTCTGTGTAATTCTCTGTTAGAGTGTCAGCAGGCAGGTGGGTGGGTCTCTGGTCTCTGGTAAAACCCTCTGAGGATAGCCCTTTAGATTATATGTTAAGTACATGGTCTTTACCCGGTGTTTAAAAAGAAATAGTTACACCTTGTGTAGAAATTGATGTGGCTAGTGTTGTGGAAATTGAATTGTGGAGAGGATGTGCATTTTCCCCAGAACATGTGCAGTGTATATTGTAGCAGAGGTAAAAGAAATGCAAACCTACCAATATAGGTTGTGTTGTCTCTTTCAGATCACTGGGTGTTTGAAAGCAGGAGTTAGAAGTAAAAGGCAATCAAAAGTCTGGGAAAGTTAATTGTGTCCCTTTTTTTTTAAGTAAGAATCTTTAAGCTGTGGATAACTTTGGATCTGGAAGCAAGCCAGAAAGCATCTGTATTCATGCAATTTTCTAACTAATAAGGTAGAAGCCACTGAAACCTGGGCTGCCTATGAAATAAATACAAGGAAATATGGGGTAATTCCTCTGTTTTGCCTAAAATCAACAAGAGTATGTGTATATAAAGGAAATATTTTAAGCAATGACTGACTGCCCAGAAGGGGTAGACCTCTGTTCTTTTGTCTTTCAGATCATCAGAGAAAACGGATGCCAGCTGAATAGCATTCAACGTACCATGCATTTACTGGCACAATAGGAATTATTTTTGTGTTCTATGGCCAAAATTGTTGTGAAAATTTGCATACCAACAGTCTTTGGAAGCAAGGACATGGAAGGTTAACCCACTCCCCATATTGCCCATGGGATCCTTCTGGCTACCTCAGATTTCTAGCCAGAGGGCTGGGGAGGGAGGAAAGCTATTGGACACCAGAGGTTGTACCGAGTGGACTCCTCAAAGATAAAAGAAGTGCTACCCAAAGATCCTAGCAGCCCTGCCATTCATTGAAACAAGGAGACTGAGCCTATGTAAAGTCTATCAACGAAAGACCGCTTTGGCTCCCCACTGGAAAGGCCTTTTCCAAGTCCTGTTAACCACCAACACCGCTGTGAAGTGCCAAGGACTACCTGCCTGGACCCATGCTTCTCACTGTAAAAAGACCCCTCCACCTCGGGAGGACTCTCCGACTGATAAGCCTATTTCTCCTTCTAGCTCTGCTGTGCCTTCTAGACAGCAAGAAAAAAAAAAAAACAAAGTGAAGTGCTAGAAACCTCTCCCTTGTCCACTGACAGACCTACTGTGCCTTTGGATTTTTCTAGAAGAAGCAAAACCATTACAGGGTGATGTGCTAGTAACCTCTCCCCTGTATGATGCTAAACCACACTGTTTCAGGAAAAGAGAAGAAGGAACACTTGCTTCATTGGAACCACCAAAAGTCCAGGGATTCCTGACTACAAGAGACATTAAGAACTGACCCTGGTGAAGAAACAAAGAATTATACACTGGCAGGAAGAAACTTGTGGGACCCATGCTTGGGAATGTGGTATAGTACTACACCAAAAAGAAATGTATTAGGATATCAATGAACTGTGATTAACACTACACTAGGGACTGTTAAATTTTCATTACCCTTATTCAGTTTCCAGATCACCTCTACATACCCAAATTGCTCACAGGGGGCAGCCATTACATTAGCACAACAAAGGACTTGGGTTATTTCCTCTAGAAAGAAAAGTGACTTGACTGGATCCCTATGGGATGGGGCCAATAGTGCAGCAGCAGTTTGGAATATTTTTAAGAACCAAAACATGATGAGAAATTGGGGCACAGCTAACCCAGGTACAGGCTGGAATTGGTGAGTTACATGTTATCTCCGCCCTTAGTTCTATGACCCAGAAGTTGCTGACAGAGATGGTATTGAATATCACTGAGGCTGGGAAGGCATTGCAGTGGGATCTAGCATGTTCAGAAATTCAGGATTTCCTGAATGACCAGCTAGTGGCCATTCGGAATGATCTAGAGCATCAGGCTTGGCCCACTGCCCTTACAGACACATCAGGAGTACCATCTGATCTGTGGCCATGGAGACATACTTGGAGACTTTCTGGGTGGAAGTACAAACATTCTCAATGCTCCTTCCAAGCATATGAACCAATTAGGGGGGGACTTGTGCTCGCATCAGGGAAAAATGTTGTTTCTATGTTAATCATTCTGGCTTAATTGAGCAGGATTTACAAGCCATTAAGAATGCTGCTGTTGTTTTCTGTGCTTTATCTCTTGATCACACCTTTAGTTTTGAGGACCTCCTTCCAGACCTTGGGTCATAGTTTACAGGGCTCTTTCAAACAATTGTTAAATGGATTCTTTTCTTTCTATGTGTTATTTGGACAATGATACAATGTGCCAAATGCCTGTGTAATGCTATGATCAAAAGCTCTGCTGTCCATAAGAAAACCCAGTATCTGTCCCTCCAGCTTGATCGCAAATTGCATAACGGGCCT
The DNA here is from genome assembly GCF_011386835.1 of Chrysemys picta bellii. Lineage (NCBI taxonomy): Eukaryota > Metazoa > Chordata > Testudines > Emydidae > Chrysemys > Chrysemys picta. The sequence goes on along the minus strand of NC_088815.1, from coordinate 1,043,701 downwards.
GACAATTTTTGAATTTGTCAGGCCCGAAGGGGAGACTGTGAAAGTTACTAGTGACCCCCCCTTAACAGAGCAGCCTTTATGTCAACCAGTGGCCATTAGGGGGAAGCAGACACTTCAAGTACACAGTAGCCTGAACTTTTCAACTGTCTTCCCTTCAAGGCTTTAAGGTAGTTGAAGTTGGTCCCAAGCCGGTTTTCACTGACCAGATAGCAAAAGCACGGGTCTGACAACCACCAATCAAGTGTTAACACTGCAAGGACCTTTGTCTGAATGTGTATAAAGGATCTGTAAAATGTGTGTAAGACAGAGTTTTTGTACTAAGGTGCAAAGCTCTCCTTTCTTCTGCAGAATAAAGCAACTCTTCCTTATCCCTGTCTGGCTGTTATTGGCTCTCAGCTAGGTGGACCCGATATTTCAGTAACACTCTTCTGGACACAGCCCTCCAGCTATGCCCCACTCGGTTCTCTCCCCCACCGGGGGTCACAGCAATCCTTCGTCTGCACCTGCCTCAGTGGCCAACCACAACCCAAAGTCTAGCGCCTCACCTCAGGGAAAATTGTAGTCTGTATCGGCCACACTCCGCCACGGCCAGGCGCAGTGCAAGGGGGAGGGGGCCCCAGGCCCGCCCGCTACTCTGGGTCCTGACCCAGGGACCCTCTAGCAGCAGCCTCTCTCTGCCCTCCTTCTCTCCCCTTGTCCGCCGGAGCAGCGTGCCATTAAAAATCCTGGCCGGCCCGGCCCGCTCTTCTCTGCCCCCCACGGGGGCTGGGGGCAGAAGCATAGGCATGCGCACGGGGTGTGCCCAGGCACACCCTAATGCAGGGCTGGGCAAATGGCCCCACTCTTCCAGTGCGGCAAGCTGCAGGGTCCGCGCTCCCAAGCTGGAGCGCCAGGCCAAGCGCAGCAAGCCGCCAGCCCCTCCCCTGCCTTCCCCCCTCCCCTGGAGCCATGCCACCGCGCACGCAGCGCTCTGGAGGCCGGGGCTGCGTGCTCCCACAGGGCAGTGTTTGGCTCCATGGGAAGGCAGACATGCTCCCCTCTCCCCTGGAGCCATGTTGCCGCGCGCGCAGCGCTCTGAGGGTTGCACACTCCCGCGGGGCAGCGTGTCTGGCTCTGCACGGAGCAGAACATGCTGCTAGGAGCCTCATGGTAAGGGGTCCGGGACCGGGTTGGATAAGGGGTGGGGGCAGTCAGGGGACAGGGAGCAGCAGGGGTTGGATAGGGGGTGGGATTCCGGGTGGGGTGGTTAGGGGCGAGGGGTCTCTGGAGGGGGAAGTCAGGGAGTGGAGGGGTTGGGGGGGGTTTGAAGGGGGCATGGAAGTCCCGGGGTCTGCAGAGAAGAAGGGGGGGCAGGGCTTTGGGGAAGGGGGGGTGGGTGGAATAGGGGCACACACACCCCAGCCCCCTGCCCTGACCCCCCCCCCACACACACCCCAGCCCTCTGCCCTGAGCCCTGACCCCCCCACACATACACCCAGCTCTCTGCCCTGACCTCCCACACACACACCCAGACACCTGCCCTGAGCCCTGTACCTCCCTCATACACACCCAGCCCTCTGCTTGACTCCTTCACACACCCCCATGACCCCAGCCCTGACTCTGGCACCCCCACACATACCCAGTCCCCCCCGGCCCTGACACCTGCACCCCCCTCACATGCTCCCAGCCCTCTGCCCTGACTCTTGCACCCCCCGCATCCCCACCCAGAGCACCAAATGGGAGCTCCTGCACACACACACACCCCACATTCCCACCTGCACCCCTCACACCAAATGGGAGCTGCCCAGGTAAGTGCCCCACACCCAAACCTCCTGCCCAAACCCTGAGCCCCCTTCCTCATTCTAGCTCCTGGCCAGACCCTTCACTCCCAGCCCTGTGCTCAGTGCACTCCCACCCTCAGCTCAGTGCAGAGAGAGGAAGAGAATGGGACAGAACCAGGGAGAAGGTAGGTACCCACTGTATGTGGGCAGGGCCGGGATCCTAGACTGGCAGCGGGCCGAGCGGGTCCGGCAGCCGGGATCCTGGCTGGCAGGAGCCAGCAGATGGAATTCCTGAGCGGCAGTGGGCTGAGCCGCTCAGCCCACTGCTGGTCTGGGGTCCCAGCCATCAGCCCTGCACAGCCTGCTGCTGGTCTGGGGTTCTGGCTGCCAGACCCTTGCCAGCCGGGGTCCCGGCTGCCGGCCCCGCTCAGCCCGCTGCCGGCCTCGGTGAACAGAACCCCAGACCAGCAGCGGACTGAGTGGGCTGGTGGGGTAAGATCAACATTTTAATTTAATTTTAAATGAAGCTTCTTAAACATTTTGAAAACCTTGTTTATTTTACAATACAACACTAGTTTAATTATGTAATATATAGACTTATAGAGAGAGACCTTCTAAAAAACATTAAAATGTATTACCAGCATGCGAAACCTTAAATTAAAGTGAATAAATGAAGACTCGGCACACCACTTCTGAAAGATTGCCAACCCCTGATCTAGCCCCATCCCTCAGGGCCAAACTGCAGTCTGGAGTGGCCCCTCATCATTGGCTAGGGGGTTGGACCTGCTGCTTTTCCCTGCAGCCCTAGTACCTCCTTAGGCCTTCCTGTCAGGCCTCAGCCTATGAGGTCGCCAGGCCTAAGCTCCCCAGCTCAGCCTTCCCCTTCCCCAGCACTGCTCTATCAAAGGTACCCTGTGCTCCCAAGCAGCCCAGTCCTTCCCCCCAAGGCTGGAGTGAGACTGCCTGCCTCCTAGCTCACAGCCCTTTTTATACCAGCCCTCCAAGGCCCGGACTGGCTGCTACCTGCCTTCCTGATTGGCTCCTCGGGCTGCCCTTTCCCAGAACTGGTTTTAACCCCCTCTCTCTTAGAGTGACCAGACAGCAAGTGTGAAAAATCGGGTCAGAGGTGGGGGGTAATGGGAGCCTATATAAGAAAAAGACCCAAAAATCGGGACTGTCCCTATAAAATCGGGACATCTGGTCACCTATTCTCTCTGGAGCGGGGTGCTCGCCCTGCTACACCTGGATACACAACTCAAAGCAGCACCAGACCCTACCAGAACAACAGATGCAAAACCTGCAGACATATCTCCACTGCTACAATGATCAGCACCCCCTCCACAACACACCTTTCCAGATCTCTGGGTCCTACACATGCCTATCACAATGTGTGATGTATCTCATCCAGTGCACAAAATGCCCCAACAACAACTGTGTGGGTGAAACCAGACAATCACCATGCACTCGAATGAATTCACACAGGAAAATTATAAAAGACAAAAACACCCCCCTCCCCTGGGAGTGAACGCTTTTCACAAAGCAATCACTCTATGTCTGACCGATCAGTTCTCATCCTCAAAGAAAGGTGCCTTCTTCCCCAGGTGGGAGGTGAACTCTGAACCCTGGGTCTTCATTGACCAAGGACAATCACTGTGATTCGGGTCTGGTGAGGGAGCAGAGGGAGCACCGAAAAGGAACTTTTGGTTGTAGGACTCAGAAACATGAGGCAGAAGGCTCTGCCCCACGCACTCTGGGGTGGGCATCCTGCTCCCAGTGTTATGATTATGAATCCCGCTTGCAGCATTTTCCCTAACTAATGTCGGGTGACTTCCCTCCTTTCATTAAAAGTTTATTTTCTACATTCAGACTCTGTGCCTGCAAGTGGGGCAGTATTGCCTCTCAGAGGCACCCAGGAGTGGTGTGTAATTTTCCCAGGTTACTGGGTGGGGGCTCGAGCCGGTTTTGTGTTGTTTTGTTAGAAAGGAACCCTAGATACTGAACCCGAGCCTGTTCACTGCTGGCTCCACCTTGCAGAAGGGTTACAGTATATAGAATCATAGAACTGCAAGGGCCATCTAGTCTAATCCCCGCCAAGATGCAGGGCAGGGGGAACAAACTTCTGATAATGGCTCTACAATCTAGCAGACAAAATCCAGCAGCTGGAAGTTGAAGATAGACCAATTCAGACTGGAAATGAGGTGTAAATTTTTAACAGCGAGGGCCAATAACCCTGTGAGCAGCTCACCCAGGGCTGTGGCGGGTTTGCCATCACTGGCAATTTTAAAATCAAGACTGGATTTAAAAAAAAAAAATCTGTTCTAGTTCAAAAGCAATTACCTGAGCAACATTCTCTGGCCTGCGTTATTCAGGCGGTCAGATGATGTGATCACAGTGTCCCTCTTGGCTTTGGCTTCATCTATGAAAACTGAGATGACTGGCTGCCAGTGACTGAGTGAGCCCGGGTGAGGTGGAAGGGTTTGCTTTCCTGGTGCTCTGCCAGGCCTGGGAGGGGAGCAGAATGTGCTGAGGACTGAGGCCAGAATGGGTGGAGGAGTTTGTTTCTTTATGTTTATTTTGGAACGTGGATACCCTGGGAGGCACTGAACTTCTGTGAGTGAGCTGGAGGCCTGACACCTCCGCAGGGAAAGTGTTGGAGGCTGGGTGGATTGGCTGAACACCAGGAGGGGAATAGATCTAGCTACTGTCACACATTGTGCCATGCCAGATGGGAGCATGCAGGGAAGGTGTGGCCCAGAGGCAATGCATAGGGGAGGCATGTGGATTGTCCTGCTGGGAGGAGGGAGAGGGGTTCTGTCCTCCCACTGCACCTGCCCCCTGGCATGCTTGGCTCCTGTCCCTGGCAGCTGGGCTGGGCGGGAAGCAGAAGGGGCAGGACCAGCAGCTGCTCACGCCGGCCGCTGCGTCACTGCTCTGTGCAGCGCAGCAGCTGCCTGAGAGGACCAGGCTGGGAAGGTGGCAGCAGCCCACCAGTGGCCTGGGCCAGGCTCCTGGAGACAGGGGCCGAGACAGCTGGAGCGCCCCCCACCTCCTGGCATGCTTGGCCCCATCCTCGGCAGCCGAGCCTGGGCAGGGAGTGGGCCACCACCCAGTGGCGTAGCCAGCTTCTAAGAGGAGGGGGAGCAAACATACAAAAGGTGCCCCCCCTTGGCTTCTCCTCTGGCCACACCCCCCTTGGCTGGCTTCTCCTGCGGCCACTCCGCCCCTCCCCCCCCCCGACTCCTTCGGCCCTGCTGTGCCACCCCTGCAGCCCCCCCACTTCACTCCTCTGGCCGCAGCTGCTGGCCACCATGCTGCGCCCCCCTCCCGCTCCTCTGGCCGTGCCCACCGTCCCCCGTTGCTGCCGGCCGCCAGCCTGCGCCTCCCCCCGCTCCTCTGGCCGCGAGCCCACCACCCACCCATAGCTGCCGGCCGTGCTGCGGCCTGCGGGTGAGCAGCCTGCACCGCCTCCCTGCTCCTTCGGCCGTGCTGCCGGCCGCATGGTGCGCCCCCCTCCCCCCCACTCCTCCGGCCACGGCAGCATGTTGCGCCTCCCCCCGCTCCTCTGGCCCCCCACGGCTGCCGGCCACGCTACAGGAGGCCAGCCTGCGCCTCCCCCTCGCTCCTCCGGCTGCCTTTGGAAAGACGCCACTTTGGGGAAATTTGCTGAGGGGAAGCGGCTGCTTCCCCTGCACCCTGCTAGCTACGCTTCTGCCACCACCACCTCCCCAGCCAGGCTCTCTCAGGCAGCCTCTGCGCTGCACAGACCAGTGGCCGGCTTCAGCAGTGAGCAGCAGCTTCGTCCTGCTCCCCGCCCAGGCCTGGCTGCCAGGGAGAGTGGCCAAATGTGCTGGGGGGAGGTGCAGAGGGACAAAGCCGCCCACCCCGGGTAATGTGGGGTGGGGAAAGCGTGGGGGCCCTAGGCTGCGCGCAGGGTGGGGGGGTCGCTGGGCAGTGGAGACGTGGGGCTGTCATGTGTCCTCCCCTTTAGATTGTGCCCCCAATATGGGGAGGTACAAGTTGTCCATGGTGTGACAAACCACACAGCAGTCAGCCACTTCCTGTAGTCTTGGCCAGAAAAACAGGGCCATTAACCCGATTTGGGTTCTCTTTTCCCCTGAAATGAGCAGTACACACATGGACTTTGGTCAGCCTCACATCTCTTGATGGTAAGATCTTGATACCAGCAATTATACTTGCTCTGCCCCTGCCTGGCAGGCTGCTGGTATGGGGCAATAGCTCAGAATTGATTGTAAGATGGGGCACTCGCTCGGGGGCAAACCCTCCCCCCAGGGGTGGCAGGTTTGTAGAAATGTTGGTGGTGCCCAGAACCTGCCCCCCTGCAAACTCCGCCCCCCCAAACTCCGCCCCCCACCTGCCTAAGGCTCTGGGAGGGAGTTTGGGTCGGGGGAGGAGGTCTGGGGTGCAGGCCCTGGGCTGGGGATTAGGGTGCAGGAGGGGTGCAGGCTCTGGGAGGAAGTTTGGGTGGGAGAGGGGGTCTGGGGTGCAGACTCTGGGATGGAGTTTGGGTGCTGGGTGCAGGCTCCGGGCTGGGGCAGGGGGTGGGGGTGCAGGAGAGGGTGAGGGGTGCAGGCTCTGGGAGGGAGTTTGGGGGCAGGCTCTGGGCTGGGGGTAGGGATATGGAAGGGGGAGGGGGTGCAGGCTCAGGGATGGAGTTTCGGTGTAGGCTCTGGGCTGGGGCAAGGAGTGGGGGTGCATGAGGGGGTGAGGGGTGCAGGCTCTGGGAGGGAGTTTGGGGATGGGAGGGGGTACAGGGGTGAGGGCTGTGGGCTGTGGGCTGTGGCTGGGGATGACGGGTTTGGGGTGTGGGAGGGGGCTCAGGGCTGGGGCAGAGGGTTGGGGTGCAGGGGAGTGAGGGATCCAGCTGGGGGTGCAGGCTCTGGGGTGGGGCAGGGCTGGGGATGAGTTTGGGGTGCAGGCAGGCTGCCCCAGGGCTGGGGCCAGAGAGGAGGACTCCACAGTCCCCCCAGCCCTCTCCGCTCCCTCCCCCCGGCAGCACACTCACCTCGCACCACTGTCACTGCACGTGCTCCTAGGGCCCCTCTCAGGTCTAGGAAGCCCCCTTGCCTCCCCTGTGGGTGGGGCTTCCATCACATGTGCTGCTGCCCCTCAGCAGGTGGGGCAGCAGGTGGGGTCAGGAGACGCTCCGGGGGAGGCATGTGGGGATGGCAGGCAGGGCTGGGGGAGAGATCCAGCCCCGAACATTGGTGGAGCTGGGCCTCCGGGCCCTGAATATTCCTGGAAAACAAGCACCACAGGCCCATACAACTCGCCTCCCCTGGCACCAGGGAAACCCTTGATAGTACCATGGATTCTAAGGCTGGAAGGGCCCATTGTGATAATCTAGTCTGGTCTCCTGTATCATGCAGGCCAGAGACCTGCCCCACAGATTCTAGAGCAGAGCTTTTAGAAAAACATCCAGCTTTGATTTGAGAATTGTCAGTGATGGAGAATCCCCCAGGACCCTTGGTAAACTGTTCCAATGATTAAATATGGGGGGGCCTCTCTAAGCAACTTTGGGGTATTAAGCCATTCATCCCAAAGCTACTGGGCATGGAAGCATCTCTGCAACCCCAATTGCTAAGCAACAGGGCCGGGTGTTTAGAGGTATTTAGGCACCAATCAACATCTTTAGGTACCTAAATACCTTTAAAATCTGGCCAACTGTCTGTTCAGACAGTTTCACTCAAGTCATGGGGTAAGTCCTTACACCGCCAGGGATGCATTACAGCCACAAGTCTGAGGCTGGGTGTGGCTTACTGGAACACCAGGGTTTGGCTACACCCCACATCCACCAGTGCTTCAGCTTCTGCCCCTTGGACAAAGAAGGAGCCAGGTACTTCAGAGCCCTGCTGCTCTGTGAGGCATGGGACTGAGTAAAGCCACACTTCACACAGGGCACTTGCAGCTAATATCCCTCATCACCTACAAGAGAAGCAAAACCAGAAGTCTCTCGAGGGGAGCATCATCCAGTCTGTGTTTCTAGCCCTGGATGAAGTGTCTGCTGGGGGTACCTCTGGGTACAACACACCCACCTACTGACTTGCTTGACTGCTGGCACCCCAGTCTCCCTGCAGCTTCCACAAGGATGGAGTTTTCCCCTTGGGGAAGCGTGGTCCCAGTGCCATCAATCTTGGGGATGACTTCAGCCACCATGTCATTTTCTAGGAGCTGCACTACATTGATCCCCCCATGTGGTGTGATGCCCACAGAACCTGATCCCATGGCCAGTTGGATGGATCTGTTCCATTGTTCTGATGGATCTGTAGCTGATCTCACCCACCCTCAGCAGAGCCTGGGCAATCATTGTGCAAGAGTCTGGGGCCACCCCCGGGGCACGTCCCACTGGAAGAGCCACTGGTCACCCCTCAGTGATGGCCATGTCCAGCTGGCTGTAGTCCACAGCACCCGCAGGGTTCAGTGTCTGAGACACTGTTTGTGCTTCACCATTCAGGATCAAGGCAGTCCATGGCTTTGGGCCACTGTGAAGCTGAAGCTGCACTTCCAAAGGTTACCAGAAAGGCCTCCAGACTTTCATCTAGTCACAGCTCGGTTAGCTGATGAGCAGGATCCAGGGCAGCAATACAGTCACCATCTGTTTCAACAGGGCCTGGTGGCCTGTTGTGTGCTCACTCGCCAGCGGCTGCAGGAATGCTTGTGTTTTGCCTGGCTCTCCTCCAGCCCTTTTAGTTTGTCAGCCTCATGGGTAACCTATTATCACCAGGGTTAAGAGAAAACATGACTCAAAGCCAGTTAGCCCTTCCCTTCAATGACACAGATAATGTGTCAAAGTTAGACTCAGGACTCACAGTTTGTCAGACCACTCTGTTTTATTAGCACAGCGCTCTGCTAATAACACCCAGATAATGGGAGCACCATCCAAGACCCACACTACCTTATTTTATACAGATAAAAAGAGCGTGAACTTAACAAGAGGACAAAGAAAGCAGAACTGACAAGTTTACCCGAGGCTAGACATACATATTCAATTTTCTTACTAACTTTTACAGATGTCCGGCTGATGTTCCACCATTAGCTTAAACGGACTCGTTGTTTATGCCTTAATGTTCCTTTTCCTGACACCGGTATTTCAGCATTCCTTATTTCTGCTTAAAGGTACATACAGCATTTCTTTAATCCATTGGTCCTTTTTAGCCCCCAGGAGTTCCATCCCAAGGCCGCATCTCTTTCAGGATCCACCTGGGTCAGGAGAAAATGGAGAGCAGCTCCCCTCCATTCCTTGCTTCCTGCTTCCTTCTATGTATTGGTGTCCCCTTCAGGGTGCCCAGCTCTCAGTTCTTCCTCACAGCTGCTGAACAAGCCACAGCTACCAGCAGCTCCCACCAGGCCAAACAGGCTCCTCCTTCTGGCCCAGTGAGAGTTTAACCTGTCCTAGGTCACCCAGGGATGGGCCACATGCACTGCGTTGTGCTGGGCTAGAGCATTCAACGCAGGCTGCCTTGGCACCATCTCCCCAAACTAGCCTGCCAAGCGATGCAGAACTAAGCAATGTCTCCTATGTGGGAGAGGAGGGGAACTCCAGCACTTTCACCGATGACAACAGATGACAAAAACCCTCCCCAAAGATGCTTATGCTGCATATGGGAACAAGCTGGGGTAAGGCCATGTAATGAGCCTCTTCCAAAGACTGTGCCAGACAATGGAGCCTTCCACGTAAAGGAAGAGGCATGAATAAACAAACGATTGTCTGTTACTGATCCTACACTTAGGGCTTGTCTACATGAGGAAATGCGCGTGCGGAAGAGCTATAGTGGAATAAGCTGTTATAATGGGCCTTAGACTATGTCTTCTCTGTGGTTTTGCATCACAGTAACTCAAAAGAGCTATTGACATGTAAGATCCTGGTAGAGACAAGGTCCAGCTACTTTTTACCTTGATGTAGCTACTCGAGATCAACCTTAGACGTAACCCAGGGATTACCTCGACTAGCTACATCAAGGGAAAGACTAGCTGGGCTTGTCCTTAGTTCACTACCTTGCTGTAAATGCTGTAAGAGCAAACCCACTTCCAAGTGAAGGCCGAACCTCAGAGTCCTGTCACAAAGCTAGGTAAACAAGTCAAACTCCCTGAGGCCGCTTACGGAGCAGCCAGTTCCCTGCCAAATAATAGGCATAACTCTGATCCCATTGAAGTAAATGGCACTTTCCCACTGACATCAGCGGGGGAAGGTTTCAACAGGCTCTCCAATCTTGGCAGAAGCCTTCCAGAAGGCTGGGTAATATTTTTTTCAAGACATCTGTTCTCAAGCAAGCTCGCCAGGTCATTGGCAGAAACAGGCTTCCTTTTTGCAGGAGGCTTGGCATGTTTTCCATACCCACCTTTTCTTTTTAATTTGTTTTGGTGAATTTCATACTGGTGAGAGATGCAGGATTAACAGCCCCAGTGATGCTCTCTATTTAGCCACAGAGCAGGTTTCGACAAGAAGGGGCAGTGCAAGTCACGCCCACCCATCTCACCTCTGCAAATGTGCCTCATCCCAGCCCCGGAGAGACCACTTCTAGGACTGAGGGGAGTTCACATCCCATGGCCCATTCCATTTCTGGCCTCTGGTGTGAATGTCAAGACAATGGCCAGTGAATCCGGTGGATTTTTAGGATGCAGACACCATCTATTTTTACTTTATAAAACACAGTGCTTGTGTTCATTGCAAGGAAAACCCCACGGTCTGGAGATAGTAGATTTTTCCAGTGACTCTCTTACATTGATGGAGGAAGACTGGGTCTTGGGTTTTCAAACCAAGATATAATAATTAGTGGCCATCTCATATTTTGGGAACTTAAACTCACTTTTTCCCAGCTGGATCTCTAGGAGTGAAATGACGCAATCAACAGAGGGTATCAAGGCAGCAGGGAAGTAGCATCAGCATGAAGAATCCAACTATGTGTATCCCTCACTACATGCCATGGGCCCAACCAGTTCTTAACTGTATCTGCAGCCCTACTGGGCTGGTCCTCTGAACAGAGCCCTGAAAATCTGCAGATCTCCGTGGACCATGTTTGTGGATCACAGATCAGATGCGGATACAAATGTTGTACCGTGCAGGGTTCTGCTCATGGGGGAGTAGTAGTGATGTAGAGTTCAGACTATGGCAGAATTTTAATTATATCAGGCAGTTAAACTTTTGTGTCTAAGAACTGTTGTACAAGTGGCAATAAAGGAAACAGCAAATAAAATGGACAAGGTATTTGGTGCAGTGCAGGCCATACACCTGGAATAATAACACTGCAACATTTTCTACTTTTTAAACATTTTAATGGCACATCTCACCTTTTCCTAAGCTCTTCTGCCAGAAATATATACAATATTCTGGGTTCTGATTTGCCATGCACATTACGTAATGCATGCTGATTGAAAACATTACAGAAGTAGCTGTGCTGTCTCCTCTGTAAATATTAAAAGTTACTAGGTGTCAATAATATATGGATATATACCTATCTCATAGAACTGGAATGGACCTAGCAGGACCAAGTACTGATTTTTGCCCCAGCTTCCTAAGTGGCCCCCTCTAGGGTTGAACTCATAACCCTGGGTTTAGGGGACCAATGCTTAAACCACTGAGCTCTCTGTCGCCTGATGACACCATCCTTCCATCCCATGACACCATGAAGCTGGGCTAGTCTTTATGAGTCCCAGTTGGCAGCAGTGTTCACATCTCAAATGGGGGTGGGGTGGGGGGAGTTGCAGGGTTCACCATTCACTTCAGTGAATGGGCTGAGATCACGGTTGTTTGTTCTTTAAGGCTGAATCAGGCCAAAGGGAGAGTGTTACTGAAAATTCATCCGAAGAAGTGGGCTGTAGTCCACGAAAGCTTATGCTCTAATAAATTTGTTAGTCTCTAAGGTGCCACAAGTACTCCTGTTCTTCTTTTTGCGGATACAGACTAACACGGCTGCTACTCTGAAAATTCAGTGTGTGTGAAAACAGCCTCATTGAACTAAACTCATTCACTGCTACATGACCAAGTAGTAATGCACGGCACTTATGCAGCATCTACAGCTGCAGAGCAAATGTTGTAATCTAAAGACACTGTGATAAGCAAACTAATAATAATGATAGGAAGGGTTTGTTACATGAATTTCAGCTTATACCCTAGATTCTTTGGTAGCTTTTTATTTTCCCATGCCAAAGGCTCAGTGATCACAAAATGATCCATGCAGTCTCCTGAGGGATGGGAGACCATAAAAAATTGATGAAGTACGTGCATAGTTTTTCTTTGTTTCCCTCAAGGAAAGAAGGATAGTTTTCAACAGAGCATTTCCTTTTTGTTTAAATGTAATAGCAAGTTTTATAGACACAGAAGTTAAAGATGACAGCTAGAATTATAGTCTGGATTATGCTGCATCTACACGGACTTTCACGGCATCCTCACCCTGAATCTGGATTATAGACTTTAATAATATACACGATTAAAAAGCAACTCAGCTCGTGTGTCAAACAGAGGAACAGCTCACCTTTCTCATAGAGTTGCAGCTAGCATGGGATGTGAAGGGTAACAAGACGGGATTCTACAGGTATGTTAGCAACAAGAAGAAGGTCAGTGCAAGTGTGGGACCCTTACTGAATGGGGGAGGCAACCTAGTGACAGATGATGTGGAAAAAGCTGAAGTACTCAATGATTGTTTTGCCTTGGTCTGCACAGACAAGGTCAGCTCCCAGACTGCTGCACTGGGCAACCAGTATGGGGAGGAGGTGAGCAGCCCTCAGTGGTGAAAGAACCGGTTAAAGACTATTTAGAAAAGCTGGACATGCACAAGTCCATGGGTCCAGATCTAATGCATCCAAGAGTGCTGAGGGAGTTGGTGGATGTGATTGCAGAGCCATTGGCCATTATCTTTGAAAACTCGTAGCGATCAGGGGAGGTCCCAGACAACTGGAAAAAGGCTAATGTAGTGCCCATCTTTAAAAAAGGAAAGAAGGAGAACCTGGGGAACTACAGACCCGTCAGCGTCACTTTAGTTCCAGGCAAAATCATGGAGCAGGTCCTCAAGAAATCCATTTTGAAGCACTTGGAGGAGAAGAAGGTGATCAGGAACAGTCAACATGGATTCACGCACGGCAAGTCATGCCTGACCAATCTGATTGTCTTCTATGATGAGATAACTGCCTCTGTGGATGAGGGGAAAGCAGTGGATGTGATATATCTTGACTTTAGCAAAGCTTTTGCTATGGTCTCCCACAGTATTCTTGCCAGCAAGTTAAAAAAGTATGGATTGGATTAATGGACTATATGGTGGATAGAAAGCTGGCTAGATTGTCGGGCTCAATGGTAGTGATCAGTGGCTCAATGTCTAGTTGGCCGGTATCAAGTGGAGTGCCCCAGGGGTCGGTCTTGGGACCGGTTTTGTTCAACATCTTTATTATTGATCTGGATGATGGGATGGATTGCACCGTCAGCAAGTTCATGGATGACACTAAGTTGGGGGGAGAGGTAGATAGGCTGGAGGGTAGGGATACGGTCCAGAGTGACCTAGACAAATTGGAGGATTGGGCCAAAATAAATCTGATGAGGTTCAACGAGGACAAGTGCAGAGTCCTGCACTTAGGAAGGAAAAATCCCAGGCACTGCTACAGGCTGGGGACTGACTGGCTAAGCAGCAGTTCTGCAGAAAAGGACCCGGGGATTACAGTGGACAAGAAGCTGGATATGAGTCAGCAGTGTGCCCTTGTTGTCAAGAAGGCTAATAGCATATTGGGCTGCATTGCCAGCAGATCGAGGGAAGGGATCCCCCACTACAGAAAGGATTTGGATAAATTGGAAAGAATCCAGTGGAGGGCAATGAAAATGACTTACGAGGAGAGGCTGAGGGAACTGGGCTTATTTAGTCTGCAGAAGAGAAGAGTGAGGGGGATTTGATAGCAGCCTTCAACTGCCTGAAGGGGGGCTCCAAAGAGGATGGAGCTAGGCAGTTCTCAGTGGTGGTAGATGACAGAACAAGAAGCAATGGTCTCAAGTTGCAGTGTGGGAGGTCTGCGTTGGATATTAGGAAACACTATTTCACTAGGAGGGTGGTGAAGCACTGGAATGGGTTCCCTAGGGAGGTGGTGGAATCTCCATCCTTTGAGGTTTTTAAGGCCCAGCTTGACAAAGCCCTGGCTCGGATGATTTAGTTGGTGTTTTGAGCAGGGGATTGGACTAGATCACCTCCTGAGGTCTCTTTCAACCCTAATATAAGTCTATGATAAAGAAAACAAGACAGAGAAGAAAAATTTGCAGGGATTTCCTCTCTGAACCTGCATCATAGAATCATAGAATCATAAAATCTCAGGGTTGGAAGGGACCTCAGGAGGTCATCTAGTCCAACCCCCTGCTCAAAGCAGGACCAATCCCCAACTAAATCATCCCAGCCCAGGTTTTGTCAAGCCTGACCTTAAAAACCTCTAAGGAAGGATATTCCACCACCTCCCTAGGTAACCCATTCCATTATTTAAAATATTTTTATTCTATTTATTTCAACTTGGTGTAAGAAGTTGTTATAAGATACAAGAAGGCTTGCTCAAAAGTGTTATCTTATTAAACTGACCTGAATGGATTAAATGTACATTATGACATGTTATCACACTATTACACACAACATTTCAATGGCCTTCACTACACAGCAGGGATAAAATGGTTTTTACTGACGGCCCTATAAATTATAGAATTGTGGAAAGTAAACATGGAATAAGCCTTTACCAAAGGTCACCTAGTCCATCCCTAAACCAGGGGGAAATGTTCCCTGTAATATATCCTCTAGTGATTGGAACTGGGCTTTAAAGTAAACAGCCTACTGAGATGAACAAAAGACAATCATGCACCCCTTAGTATGACTGTTTCAGTCTTTTTTGCAAACACATTGTGATACCAGATTTACATTCTGCTTTGCAACAGGAAGGACTAACTCACCTTTTTTTTAAACTAAAGTTTAGATTCTGTACAAAACTGAAAAATCTGTAAGAAATCCATGGTCATATCCTAAATCCTCTGGATTTCTAGTTCTCTGCTCCAGGCTTATTTCTCCATTATGAAGGTAATGAAGAAGATTGCAGTATCATAATCCAGAGACCCCAGGAACAGCAGTAGAACCCTAGAACTGACTGGTTGCTAACTAGACTTCTGTTTGGAAACACTTTTGCTAGTGTATCCTGGATGGCCTCAGTGGTCTCTGGATATGGCAGCACACGTCTTTCCCTCTCTGTCTAGCTCTCAGCTGTGCCTAGTCAGCTCAGATTGATGACTAGCTGCAAATTGCATGTCAAGGGCTTGTATCAGGACTAGATAATTCAGTCTCTTTCCTGGGAGTCAGTTCTGCAGCACTGCTAGAGCTGGGCTACCCAAACCCTCCTTTCTGTCCATCTTCCCAGCCATTCATTTGAGCTATCATGTTAACCTGAGCCAAAGAAGCCTCCCAGGGAGTTTTTGCATTACTGGAGCTGGAACAGCCCACCCTCTCCCCTCTGCACTGGGATACAAGCAGGGTAGAAAACTGTTGTAAATGTCCAGTCTATCCAAGTGCTTTGGCTGGCTCAGTTCCTCATGCAGGTGGCTGCCTTCCATTGTGATCTGTGACCCTTGGATTTCCTTCTGGAGATGAATTTTCAGCTCCTTAAACCCTTGCTATAGCTGATGTCGGTAAGTTAGTTCCAAGTTGGCTAACGCTTGCCTGGTCTTCACTGTTTCAAGGGAAAACTTCTGCTCTATGGCAGTTAAGTTGCTGGTCATCTCTTTGTTCTGTCTTACCGTTCCAGCTTGGGAGCTTTGCAGCTGGGCCTCCCAATGAGTCTGAACTTCGTAGTTAGTTGTTCCAAAGGAGATTTGACCTCTGCCTTCGGCCCTTTCTGAAAATCCTCCAGATGATTCTTTATTTCCTTTCAATTCTTGTTTTAAAGTATTTTGTCCATCTTTGATTTTTGCAAGCCTCGCCATCACTGTACATCTCGGCTCATGAGGAATGCCAGCTCACCATTGCTCTCCTTAGACACTGGATCCTGCCCCTGACTCTAGTGTTGCCCCTTTCTGACCAGAGTGGCCAATCAAATTTCAGGGCTTTGGGGATGTAAAAAATGGAAGTGAAAAATGATGGCATCTGGGATTTTCTTTGATGCAATTATGATGAATGTGGGAATTTTGGTAATATTTTTATGATTTCTGCGTGCATCTCATTTTCTTTCTGGGCTTTGCATTGCTGTGTACTAGAGGTAAAGAGAAGGGATGAGGTGTTTAACTCATGTAGCAGCCTGGTTGGAGACCAGAGTCAATAACTAAGGGCTTGTCTACACTTGTCTACACAGCGGTACAGTTGCAGCGCAGACGCAGCACCAATGCAGTGGTTCAGTGTAGACACTACCCAGCTGATTGGAGGGGCTCTCCCATCGGCGTAGGGAATCCACCTCCCCGAGAGTCGACAGCTAGGTCAAGGGAAGAATTCTTCCACTGACCTAGCGCTGTCTACACGGGGCCTTAGGGCAGCTTAATTACATCGCTCAGAGGTGTGTATCCCAGTGAGCAAACCGCCATCAGTCAGCATACTGCCTTTTGTGTGGTTTTGGCAATGCAGGGTGGGGCAGAAATGAGTTGTGCAGGGGTGACCGGGAGAAAGGGATCAACTTCCCATAATGCAATTTCTCCTTCCCATAATACCAGGGCTGTCCTTAGGCATACGCAGCATAGGCGGCTGCATAGGGCACCCGAAAATTTTGGGCACCATTTTCCTAGCTGGCCACAGCTGGAATCCTCTCTTCTCTGGTGGTGAGTTTGCTGTGGGACACGAACCAATTCAAGGTTGGTAGTAGCATTCACAGAGTAGCTGCAGAGGGTGGAGTGCTGCATCTGGGCCTGAGAAACAAGCATTGAATGGTGGGATTGCAGGGTAATGCAGGTTTGGGATGACGAGCAGCAGCTGCAGAACTTTCAGATGCGTACGGCCACATTCCTGGAACCGTGTGCGGAGCTCACCCAGCCCTTCAGTGCAGAGACACCAAAATGAGAGCTGCAGTGACAGTGGAGAAGTGAGTGACGATCACAATGTGGAAACTTGCAATGCCAGATTGCTACCGGTCAGTGGGAAGTAATTTTGGAGTGGGAAAATCCACTCTGGGGGTGGGTGTCATGCAAGTGTGCAGGGCCATTAATTGTCTCCTGCTACTCAGGACTGTGACTCTTGGCAACATGCAGGACCACAGATGGATTTGCACCTATGGGATTCCCGAACTGTGGTGGAGCAACAGACAGTACACACATCCTTATTTTGGCCCAAGAGCACCTTGCAACGTCCAGCACAAATCAGTTAGACATAGGGGCCCTGATCCACAAAGGTACTTAGGTGCCTAAACCCAGGACTTCAAGATGGCTAAGTCCCAGTTTTAAGCTCCACGGTGATCCACAAAACTCCTGCCGAACACTGTAGGCATCAAACCTCACTCCGCACCTAAGTAGTAAAGGTAAACTTAGGTAGACTATTTATCCACAGTGGAACAGTCACTGGGGGGTGGGGAGCAAGAGAGTCTGTAGTCCAGTTGCTAGGGCACTCACCTGGGAGGTGGGAGACCCAGGGTCCAGTCCCTTGCTCCAGTTCAGAGTAGAACAGCTTCAGCATGAAAGACAGAGGGTCCCCCATCAGAATAGCCCATTGCGCAGTGCCTAGAGCAGCCTGCTGAGCTGTGGGAGGCCTCTGTTGAAAGCCTTTCCCGCACTCAGCAAGAGGCAGGAATTGAACTTGGGTCTCCCACAGCCCAGGTGAGCCTTCTAACCACTGGGCTAAAAAGCTGTGTGGTGGCTCCTCCTGTGACCGTTTTATGTGGAGGGAGGCAGGCACCTAACTCATTCTCACAAGAAACGATGTAGGGACCTAAGCTGCTGGACTCCTGGGCAGAGGTTTGCATTTGGGGATTGCTAAGCAGATGTAGGTGTCTATCTCCATGAGGGGGTAGGGCTTAGCACACCCCTACTGCTTGCTGGCATCTCCCTTTGGCTACCTTAGGTGGCTCCTCACCTGGCATGCTGACTTCTGTGGATTGCATTCTAAGTCACCTAGTCACTGTACCGGAAACCTGGGTGCCAGCTCAGGCTTTGTGGATCACAGTCCTGTGCTGGTGATTTGCTAGGTGCCTAAAAGTTAGGTCTTGCGACTCCTATGTCCTTTTGTGGAGTTGGGCCAGGACTACTCATTTGCAAGTACAAAAAAGCAGGCTCATTGATGGGTACAGACTGCACCTCCAACAGGGAGGACAGGCTTCAGCCAGTCTGATATGTACCAATAACCTAACTGCATGGGCAGTATTGTCCTCACAATGAGCATTCACAAAAATGTACACCAGTGTCTGAACCTGACTGTACTCCCCTGCTCAAAGTCCAGAAAGCTTGTGGGACAAGTGACCCAGAGATTTCAGCAGGATTTGTAAGCCTAGCAGCTGAGCTCAGTATTCATGATTATGCTACAGAGAGCAGCATCACTTGCAAGCAAACCTAGGCCAGATATGTTCCATTTGGCAGCTTAAAAAAAGAAGCAGCTAGACAAACTCACTGTGAAGGCAACATGGGAGTCTCAGGAAGTTAGTGCAGATCCTCATGTTATAAATTACAGATTTGAAGATTATTCCGATCACCTAGGAACTGCTACACAGAGAACTACACTATAAGCAATTCAGCGCATCAGCTTATCACTTGGCGGGTTGGAGAGGACTTTTCTGCTCCCCATCCCAATCCCTCATGTACCCATTCAGGTGCATTATGTGGATTTCACCTTCACCTGAAGCATCGTGTACTGGCTATTGCCAAGGCAGAATACCAGACCAGGGAAACTCAGTTCTGCTATCCTTAGCTGAAGAAAACTTCCCCTGACTTGGATGAGAGTTGCTTGAATAAGCACAGCAAAGATCTGGCTGTAGGTGGTCCAGTGATTTGATCTGGTATGGAATGAAGCTCTCAGCCTAGCAGCTCTGCTGAATATTTACGATTACATTCTGCATCATGTAGGTGGTAAGCTCTCTGACCCAAGTTGGGGCTTTATTCATTACTAGTTTGTTCAGTGCCTGGCAAAGTGGGGCCCCAATCCTTGACTGGGCTTCCTGGGTGCTACCAAAATAGAACTAATAAATAATGATAAAACTAAAGCAGTGGGAGCCCAGACTGCAGACCAGTGGTCTGATACAGCCCTGCAGTTATTGATGTAAGAGCCTCAGAAGTTCATTTGTAGGTGCTCAGCATGCTATATATGTCATCCTGTATTCCTGTTTTCAATCAACCACAGAAAAGGGACTCAGTCACTCCTATGTAATGCCACCGGTATGAAGTGTGACTGCAGGATGTAACATAGGGTTACCATATTTCAGCGAGCAAAAAAGAGGACGGGAGGAGCCCCGCCCTAGCCCCTCCCACTTCCCGCCCCCCCTGACCTCCCAACCCTCCCCCCGTTCCTTGTCCCCTGACTACCCCCTCCTGGGACCCCTGCCCCTAACTGCCCCCCAGGACTATCTAAGCCTCCCTGCCTCTTGTCCCCTGACTGCCCCAACCTTTATCCACACCCCCACCCCCAGACAGACCCCTGGGACTCCCACGCCCCATCCAACCACTCCCCACCCCCTGACAGCCCCCCCCAGAACTCCTAACCCATCTAAACCCCTCTGCTCCCTGTCCCCTGACTGCTCCGATCCCTCTCCGCACTCCTGCCCCCTGACAGTTCCCCCCCAGAACTCCCAGCCCCCCACCCCTCCCGCTCCTTGTCCCCTGACTGCCCCCTCCTGGGACCCCTGCTCCTAACTGCCCTCCAGAACCCCACCTCCTACCTAAGACTCCCTGTTCCTTGTCCCCTAACTGCCCCCTCCTAAGACCCCCCCCCCAACTGCCCACCAGGACCCTACCCCCTACCTGTACCCTGACTGCCCAAAACTTTCTCCACTCCCCCCCAAAAGCCCCCCCCGTTTCTTGACTGCCCCCTCCAGAACCTCCCTGCCCCTTCTCCTGCCCCCCCTTACCCTGCTGCTCAGAACAGGGTGTTGGGCTCTGTGCGAGCCGGACACGTGGCTGAGCTCCCCAGCACAACAAAACCCGGTCCCTGGCCCTGCACAACAAAACCCGGTCCCTGGTCCGGACCGGGCTGCAGGGGAGAGCTGCCCTTGTATCAGCACAAAGTGCTCTCGCTCCCGTTTTGCTACGCTGCATGGCAGAAACCGCTCCCAGTTGCAAAAGGGGAGGGCTGCACTTTGTGCTGAGACACTTGCTCAGAATGCAGGGCGGAGCTCCTCTCCAGCTGCTCCGGAGTCCAGCCCGGGACTTTCCTGCAGCCCTCCCAGCCGCTCGCTCGCTCTGCTGTGCCGGGGGAGGGGGGAAATCCCGGACATTGTGAGTGCTTTACAAATTCCCCCCGGACGCTATTTTTAGCACAAAAAGGAGGACATGTCCGGGTAAATCCGGACGAATGGTAACCCTAATGTAACATGAGCTGTTTGAAGGCAGAAAAGTTGTCTGCATGTGTATATATGTTTATACAAACATCATATTTGGGTTTTTTCCTGAATATTGGCCTTTTATCTACCCTACACCCATGTGAATGATTTCAAAGCTGCCCTTAACCTCCTTGCAAGCTCCTCAGTGCATGAGCAGACACCGCAATAAACAACAAAAAGGGAATTCTTACATGCTGATAGACACTATTACTGTTTTATTACACCACTTTCTCCTACTCAGATCTCACATGCTAAGCAGGGTCAAGCAGAGATTTACTTTACACAGAATTTTTCACACGCAGAGCTCAAAGCACTCTGAAAAGGGTAAGTGTAATTAGGCCCATTTTACAGGTGCAGAAAATGGAAGCACACAGGGATTAAGGTTCAAATTTTCTAAAGATGCTTCTAATTTTACAACACAGCATCTCATCAGAGCACTCGAATCCTGGCTGCCTTTGAAACCGCTGAGTGACTTGGCCACAGGTAGTTAGCAAATCTTTGGCTGGATTACTGATGCCCAGAGCAGTGCTCTAGCCACTGCACCAGCTTTCCAAGGAAAAGCAATAGCTTCTAGGAAGTAGTGGTGGCGATTCAGTAGGAGACATCACTCATATACAGCCACTGCTCCAGCATGAGGGGGAGCGGGGCTGGGGAAGGCTGTGCTGCTCTCTTTTGGGTGAGCCATACACATGAAGTCTGAGCCATTTGTGGCCATTAAAGATCCCATGCCACTTTGCATAAAGGCCTGTCCTCTCTGCAGAGTTACTGTTGGTGATCAGCACCCAGCTTAGCCTAGCCTGGGCGTGAGGCAGCGCCCTACCAACCTGACTTACTGCAGCCCAGATCCTTCAAGCTACTTGAGGTCCTCTGTAGAAGTTTTGGTGCTTACAACCACCCATTAGGTGCTGCTGACATTTTCAAAGCTGCCACTCAGCTGCCACCTGCCCCCTGGGTGCCTACGTTCCTGTCGCTCAGCTTTGCAGAGCTGCCTAAGCCCTGATGCCCCCCAGCCATGACTCACAAGCTGCTAGGGGCCCTAGCTTAAGCCCCAGGCAGGATTCTCACAGTTGGCAGGGTGACACTGATCTTGGCAGCAGAGCTAATCCTATAGGTCTGCTCAGATCATCCCAAACACCTGTGGCCTGCCAGCCCTTCTCAGCAGGGCTGGAGGGAGGCCACTGATGGGTGGAGAGGGTGTGCGGGGTCAGCAAAGCACCTACACAAAATATACCTGAGGGCACAGGGGAACATAGGTTGATATGAGAGAGGTAGCGAGTATCACCAGGTAACCTGCAGAAGAGCTCTGTGGAATTCGAAAGCTTGTCTCTGTCACCAACAGAAGCTGGTCCAATAAAAGATATTCCTGTCTCTCTAATACCCAGAGACCGCCATGGTTACAACGCTGCCAGCGAGAGATGGTTTTGTCTGCTGGGACTTCCTAACTAGCTGCCTTGGTTTGGTGCCTAACTCCAGAAAAGGGTTTGCTGCTGAGGGACACGCGTGAAAGGAGGTGCCTGGCTTAGGCACCTGCACCCCCCACCTCTCCTTAGCATCTCCCTCGGGCTAGCCTAGGCAGCTCCCTGCTCAGCATCCTGGCTCCTGAACAGCTCTTCCTTAGGCACCTCTCTCTCCTGCTGCACTGCGGGGCTGAGAACTGCACTGGGCAGCAGGGCACCTAGGAGTTAGGCAGCGCAATGCTAACAGAACAACACCCCACTATCCTTAAGGCTCCAGACCTGCATCTTCACTGGCGCTGCATCCCCCATGTGCATCACGAGGATTTCTGGAGGGACTCCTAGGGTCCTTTGTGCTGCAGTGCGATGACCCACTCTAGGATGTGTTTTGCAGTGCGCTGTGGTAGAACATGTCTGTCCTTCTGGGCACAGGGGGGAATTGAGGGAAGGTGTGATGCTTGGGAGACACCCAGACTGGAAAGTGGTTCTGTTCAGGGCCACCCAGAGGATTCAGGGGGCTTGGGGCAAAGCAATTTCAGGGGCCCCTTCCATAAAAAAAAGTTGCAATACTATAGAATACTATATTCTCATGGGGGCCCCTGCGGGGCCTGAGGCCTGGGGCAAATTGCCCCACTTGCCCCCCCCCCCTCTGGGTGGTCCTGGTTCTGTTACTGCCTGCCCTGTAACTTCCGGGTGACTTGGAGCTATGTGGCTCTGGCTCAGAGCCCTGATACCAGTAGCTCCCTCACAAGCACAAGGTCTCACCCTGGCTCTCACTAGCCTAGTTACTCCTGGCAGAGTGACCCCAACAGCCCTTCCAGACCCAAGTCTTCCTAAATCTGTCCTCCCAGAGCTCTGAATAGCCAGATGCCTGGCCCAGTCCCCACTGGTTCATCACCCAGAAGGCGTGAAACCTGTCCCCAGTTCTCAGCTCACTGCAGTACACACCTTCTCCTTAGGCTGCCACCTTGACGTGGTGGAGAAGTTTGCATATATTTAAAACCCTAAGAGCGATGGTGTCTGGAGTCCTGTACTCCTGGTAGGGTCTCCCATGGCAGTAAGGTCAAAGGCAAGGTACCAAAGTGCAGCCCAGCGCAACACAACTCAGTGTAACACCTCAATGGCAGAACAGGCAAATGAAGCAGAATCAGCTTCGGCTGCGAAGGTGGACGAAGGCTGCAAGGGAGGAGAAACCCTGGTCATCTTGGACCTTCTTGCCACTGGACACAGGTGCCTCTTCTGCCAAGATTTGTGTGGCTGCTGGTGCACATCAGCTCCCCCACATTAAACTACTCATACGCAGGCTTCTTTCACAGGAAGAACTTTTCCCCCACCCCTACCCATAAAAGTCCTGCGGCGATGGGTGAGTAGTGATGGGGATAGGTGAAGTGATCACCAGGAGTCCCTAGTCACAGACCCACATGCAGATGGTGACTGCAAGACAGTCGTCACGTGCCCCTGGACTGGGATAGGGGGCATTTTTGGCAGCAGCGGTCATGACTGAGCAGGCCTTTATAGGAACCCCTGTGCTCACCCCATACGGGGAAGGGGCTAGAAAAGGTGCCCCAAACATAGACTGTCCCACCATACCTGACTGAAGAATTGCGTCCAGAGGGATCACTCCCAATGAGGTCGAAAAATAAAAATTTGTTTCTTGCATCTTGGAATGTTCATACCCTGCTAGACGGATCAAAAAGTGAAAGACCCAAACACAGAACAGCAATTGTTGCTCGAGAACTCTCAAGGTACAACATTGACATCACTGCTCTCAGCGAAACAAGAAGGAGTGCTAGGCAGAGACGGGCTCCACCTAACGAAGAGAGGGAAGAGCATCTTCGCCAGCAGGCTGGCTAACCTAGTGAGGAGGGCTTTAAACTAGGTTCACCGGGGGAAGGAGACCAAAGCCCTGAGGTAAGTGGGGAAATGGGATCCTGGGAGGAAGCACAAGCAGGAGAGCACAAGGGGGGAGGACTCCTGTCTCATGCTGAGAAAGAGGGACGATCGATGAGTTATCTTAAGTGCCTATACACAAATGCAAGAAGCCTGGGAAACAAGCAGGGAGAACTGGAAGTCCTGGCACAGTCAGGGAACTATGATGTGATTGGAATAACAGAGACTTGGTGGGATAACTCACATGACTGGAGTACTGTCATGGATGGATATAAACTGTTCAGGAAGGACAGGCAGGGCAGAAAAGGTGGGGGAGTTGCGTTGTATGTAAGAGAGGAGTATGACTGCTCAGAGCTCCGGTATGAAACTGCAGAAAAACCTGAGAGTCTCTGGATAAAGTTGAGAAGTGTGAGCAACAAGGGTGATGTCGTGGTTGGAGTCTGCTATAGACCACCAGACCAGGGGGATGAGGTGGACGAGGCTTTCTTCTGGCAACTAGCAGAAGTTGCTAGATCGCAGGCCCTGGTTCTCATGGGAGACTTTAATCACCCTGATATCTGCTGGGAGAGCAATACAGCGGTGCACAGGCAATCCAGGAAATTTTTGGATAGTGTAGGGGACAATTTCCTGGTGCAAGTGCTGGAGGAACCAACTAGGGGCAAAGCTCTTCTAGACCTGCTACTCACAAACAGGGAAGAATTAGTAGGGGAAGCAAAAGGGGATGGGAACCTGGGAGGCAGTGGCCATGAGATGGTCGAGTTCAGGATCCTGTCACAAGGAAGAAAGGAGAGCAGCAGAATACGGACCCTGGACTTCAGAAAAGCAGACTTTGACTCCCTCAGGGAACAGATGGGCAGGATCCCCTGGGAGAATAACATGAAGGGCAAAGGGGTCCAGGAGAGCTGGCTGTATTTTAAAGAATCCTTATTGAGGTTGCAGGAACAAACCATCCCGATGTGTAGAAAGAATAGTAAATATGGCAGGCGACCAGCTTGGCTAAACAGTGAAATCCTTGCTGATCTTAAACGCAAAAAAGAAGCTTACAAGAAGTGGAAGATTGGACAAATGACCAGGGAGGAGTATAAAAATATTGCTCAGGCGTGCAGGAGTGAAATCAGGAAGGCCAAATCACACTTGGAATTGCAGTTAGCAAGAGATGTTAAGAGTAACAAGAAGAGTTTCTTCAGGTATGTTAGCAACAAGAAGAAAATCAAGGAAAGTGTGGGCCCCTTACTGAATGAGGGAGGCAACCTAGTGACCGAGGATGTGGAAAAAGCTAATGTACTCAATTATTTTTTTGCCTCTGTCTTCACGCACAAGGTCAGCTCCCAGATTGCTGCACTGGGCAGTACAGCATGGGGAGAAGGTGAACAACCCTCTGTGGAGAAAGAAGTGGTTCGGGACTATTTAGAAAAACTGGACGTGCACAAGTCCATGGGGCCGGATGCGCTGCATCCGAGGGTGCTAAAGGAGTTGGCGGGTGAGATTGCAGAGCCATTAACCATTATTTTTGAAAACTCATGGCAATCGGGGGAGGTCCCAGATGACTGGAAAAAGGCTAATGTAGTGCCCATCTTTAAAAAAGGGAAGAAGGAGGATCCGGGGAACTACAGGCCAGTCAGCCTCACCTCAGTCCCTGGAAAAATCATGGAGCAGGTCCTCAAGGAATCAATTATGAAACATTTAAAGGAGAGGAAAGTGATCAGGAACAGTCAGCATGGATTCACGAAGGGGAAGTCGTGCCTGACTAACCTAATTGCCTTCTATGATGAGATAACTGGCTCTGTGGATGAGGGGAAAGCAGTGGATGTGTTATTCCTTGACTTTAGCAAAGCTTTTGATACGGTCTCCCACAGTATTCTTGCCGCCAAGTTAAAGAAGTATGGGCTGGATGAATGGACTGTAAGGTGGATAGAAAGCTGGCTAGATCGTCGGGCTCAACGTGTAGTGATCAATGGCTCCATGTCTAGTTGGCAGCCGGTTTCAAGCGGAGTGCCCCAAGGGTCGTTCCTGGGGCCGGTTTTGTTTAATATCTTTATTAATGATCTGGAGGATGGTGTGGACTGCACTCTCAGCAAGTTTGCAGATGACACTAAACTAGGAGGCGTGGTAGATACACTAGAGGGTAGGGATTGGATACAGAGGGACTTAGACAAATTAGAGGATTGGGCCGAAAAAAACCTGATGAGGTTCAACAAGGACAAGTGCAGAGTCCTGCACTTAGGACGGAAGAATCCCATGCACTGCTACAGACCAGGGACCGAATGGCTAGGTAGCAGTTCTGCAGAAAAGGACCTAGGGGTCACAGTGGACGAGAAGCTGGATATGAGTCAACAGTGTGCTCTTGTTGCCAAGAAGGCTAACGGCATTTTGGGCTGTATAAGTAGGGGCATTGCCAGCAGATCGAGGAACGTGATCGTTCCCCTTTATTCGACATTGGTGAGGCCTCATCTGGAATACTGTGTCCAGTTTTGGGCCCCACACTACAGGAAGGATGTGGAGAAATTGGAAAGAGTCCAGCGAAGGGCAACAAAAATGATTAGGGGTCTGGAGCACATGACTTATGAGGAGAGGCTGAGGGAACTGGGATTGTTTAGTCTCCAGAAGAGAAGAATGAGGGGGGATTTGATAGCAGCCTTCAACTACCTGAAGGGGGGTTCCAAAGAGGATGGAGCTCGGCTGTTCTCAGTGGTGGCAGATGACAGAACAAGGAGCAATGGTCTCAAGTTGCAGTGGGGGAGGTCCAGGTTGGATATCAGGAAAAACTATTTCACTAGGAGGGTGGTGAAACACTGGAATGCGTTATCTAGGGAGGTGGTGGAATCTCCTTCCTTGGAGGTTTTTAAGGCCCGGCTTGACAAAGCCCTGGCTGGGATGATTTAGCTGGGAATTGGTCCTGCTTTGAGCAGGGGGTTGGACTAGATGACCTCTTGAGGTCCCTTCCAACTCTGATATTCTATGATTCTATGATTCTATGAAATTTGACCTAAACTCGTAGTGTAGACCAGGGCAAAGTGGGGGGAGAAAAACTGACTAACAAGCTTCACTTGCTTCTCAAAATCTGATGCACCGAAGCAATCCCTGCTGACTTATGTAACGCTAACATCGTCACCATTTTCAAAGAGGGAGACAGGGCTGCCTATCGAGGCATTGCCCTCCTCTCCATTGCTGGGAAGATTCTTGCTAGAATCTTACCGCATCGCCTGCTCCCTCTTGCAGAGCAAGTACTGCCAGAGTCCCAATGCGGCTTCAGACCATCACGAGGCACAACCGACATGATTTTCGCAGCCAGGCAGAAATGTCAAGAACAACACCAGGAGCTGTATATGGCCTTTATCGATCTGACCAAAGCCTTCGACTCTGTCAACCTTGAGGCTCTGTGGAAAATCATGTCAAAGTTTGTCTGCCGAAGCAAATTTATCACCATTATAAGACTCCTCCATGACCAGATGACTGCCTTCATTCTGTGCAGTGGATCTACCTCTGAGGCCTTTTGGGATGGGTTGGACCCCCTGGGATGTCACCTGGTGTGCTGGGATGCCACTGAGTCAGACTGTTCTGCCAGCCTGGGCCTCCTTTACCTGGCCTTGCTGGGCTCGGCTCCCCAGCCTTTTCCAGCCAAGCACACGGGCAGGACCACACCCAGCTGCACAGAGGGAAGGCTCAGCTTAAGGGGCTTGCCACAGCACCCAGATGTCCACCCCTCCTTGGAGTACAAACCCAAAATTATATGAAATTCACCTCTTCCCTCAGTGTGGAGGAGGGTGTACACAACTTCTCGCCTTCCCCCCCCCCCCCCCCAGTTAGAAATCACATAAACTGGGTTAAATTTATTAATTATAACAGGTATATTTTAAGTAGTTAAGGAGGTAGCAGACAGAACAAGGCAGATTATAAAGAAACTGAAACAGAGCACGCAAACTAATCTTAATACACTAAAGAAACTGGTTCCATGTAAGTTCTCACCCTAAATGTGGTTCTAATAATCTCCTTCACAGGCCAGACGCCCTTCCAGACTGGGTCCAGTTCTTCCGCCAGTTCAGTCTTAGTTGTTTCCAGCAGTCATCTTGGGTGGGGTAGCCGGGGAGAACTCACAACCTGGATTACCTCACTCCCCACCTTTAAATAGGATTTACATAAGGTGGGAGTCCTTTGTTTCCCTAGTCTGACCTCCCTTCCCTTACAGGGGAAAGTTATAAGAAGTCCCAGGTAATGTTTTAGTATCAGGTGACAAGACCACCTGACTCTATAGGGCCCCTGTAGCCATTCTTCACAAGCTGACCCACAGGTTCACAGGAAGACTGAGCTCTTTTACAGTCCATTGTCTCTTGCTGATGGGCCATCAGCCCTGTCAGGCTTTTCCATTGTTGTACCTGAAGTGTTAGCAGGGGGCGTCACCCACAGTAGCATAGTTGAAATACAGATACATAGTCAATAGTCCTAATTTCAGATACAGAAATGATACATGCATACAAATAGGATAATAGTATTCAGTAAATCATAACCTTTCCAATGATATCTCACATGAGACCTCTTGCATAAAGTATATCTCAGTTATATCATATTCATATCATAAGCATATTTTCATAAAGAATATGGAATCACACTTTTGTCATGTGAAATGGCATAAAACAAGGCTGTGTACTGGCACCCACCCTTTTCTCCATTTCAGTTAGCAGGGACGAAAACGTTAACGCAAGACGGTCTACCACAGGGCATTGGCATCCAATATTGGATTGACAGCAACCTCTTCAACCTTTCTTGTCTCCGTGCCAGAACTAAAGTAATATCGGCAACAATAACCAAACTCCAGTATGCAGATGATTGTGCTGTAGTTGCACACTCAAAGGAGGATCTTCAAAAGCCCTTAATTGCTTCTCTGAAGCTTACAAAAGCCTAGGGCTAACTCTGAACATGAGCAAAACAAAAGTTCTCCAGTCAATCATCAGACCCAGCAAGGAAGATCTACATCAACAAAGAAGAACTGGAAAACGTAGAATACTTTGCCTACCTTGGCAGCCATCTCTCACAGACGGCAGACATAGATGTCGAGATTCAGCATGGAATTTGCTGTGCCAGCCTTGCCTTTGGCAGACTGTCTCGCCAGGTGTTCAACAATCACAACATCAGAACATACACTAGATTTAGTTTTAAAGTGGTGCTAATCCCAACTCTCCTCTATGGCTGTGAGACTTGGGTGACGTACAGAAAACACCTGAAAAACCTGGAATGCCAGCACCAGCACTTTCTCTGGAAGATCCTCAACATAAAGTGGGAGGATCATCGCACTAATGTCAGTGTCCTCACAGAGGCTAACATCTTCAGTGTTGAGGCCCTGATTATCCAGCACCAGCTGAGGTGGAGCAGGCACTGGGTGTGCATGTCTGATATATGCTTACCAAAACAACTGCTGTACGCCCAACTCACCAAAGGAAAAAGGAAACAGGGAAGCCAAAAGAAACGCTTTAAAGACACCCTCAAGATAAACATCAAGAGTTGTGGCATCGACACCCCACATTGGGAGACAGCAGCCCAGGGGAGGGATAACTGGCCAAGTCTTGTCAGGGAGGGAACGTCCACTTTTGAGGAAAATCACCTTGTCCTGGTTGCAGAAAAACGTCAGAAATGAAAGGAAAGACAACTGTCACGCAGCAATTGTGGCCCAGCCCTGTCTTCCAACACCACCCGCAACATCTGCTAACGAGCCTGTGGCTCAAGGATCGGATTCCTCAGTCACCAAAGGACCCATGAAAAATAAAACCTGTGAAAGATCATCCTCGACCTCAAGGGATCGCCGACAACGCAGCACACTCCATTTGCACAACAGAGACCTGCTTGGGGTAAAAATAAACAAAAAATGTATTTTATAGAAAAGCCCCAGATTGAAGGATAAAATAGTGAGGGAAAGCCATCCAGACAAGTTACACAGAAAAGAAACAGAAAGATGTAACCTCAATTCCGTACATTCAGCAAGGTCCTGCAAGCCAGGGCTGCACTGAACCTCCCTGCAAACAAAGGGCCTGGCAGATGGCATGGAGAGGATAGAGACAGCAGGAGAAAATGGAGAAAGGCCCAGCAGGAAAAGGAGAGGGAGATGCACCAGGACATAATGGGGCTTCTCAGGCAGCAAACCCAAACACTGCAAACTCTAGTTGACCTAGAGGTCCAATAATCACAGACTCACCACCTTTTGCAGTCCTCGGAGACTTTACGGGGGCAGCTTCCTACACCCCCCAACATTCCCCAAGACATCAGGGTTGCATCCTTACCCTGTCCCTGCACCCTGGGGGACAGTCACAGTTTCACATACACTGACCTGTTAGAGCCATGGTTGGTATCTGTGTAGTCAAAATGCACAGAAATGTTAGCTGCCTTTCTCATTTTAAAGTTTTGTTCCATTAATTTATGTTAGAAATTAGTACTGTATTGTCCTTTGTTATTTGCACATTGAGTTCTTTTGCACTGTTTTGTCACTCAATAAAATACTATTGTTTGAAAATAAACCCATCTTTATTAGTTCCCCATACATACTGCAGAATGTATAGTGGTACTTAAAACACCCAGTACATGTAAATGTACAGCACCACAGAACTCATATGTTCAACAAAACACTCAGTTATAGACTCGTAGATTTTAAAGCAAGAAGGAACCATTGTGATCATCTAGTCTGACCTGCACATTGCAGGCTCCAGAATCTCACCCATCCACTCCTGAAATAGACCCCTAACCTCTGGCTGTGTTACTGAAGTCCTAAAATCATGATATAAAGACTTCAAGTTACAGAGAATCCACCATTTACACTAGTTTAAATCTGCAAGAGACCCGTGCCCCATGCTGCAGACAAAGGCGAAAAGCCCCCAGGGTCTCTGCCAAACTGACCTGTGGAAAATTCCTTCCCAACCGCAAATCTGGCGATCTGTTCAACTTTGAGCATGTGGGCAAGACCCATCAGTCAGACATCTGGGAAAGAATTCTCTGTTGTAACTCAGAACCCTCCCCATCTAGTGACCCATCTCCAGGGGTTGGGGACTTTTGCTACTAGCAGTCACCGATGGGCCACATGCCATTGTAGGCAGTCCCATCATCCCATCCCCTCCATAAACTTATCAAGCTCAGTCTTGAAGTCAGTTACGGTTTTTGCCCCCACTGCTTCCCTTCCAGAACTTCACTCCTCCAATGGCTAGAAACCGTCGTCTAATTTCAAGCCTAAACATGTTGATGGCCAGTTTATATCCATTTGTTCTTGTGTCAACACTGGTGCTTAACTTAAATAACTCCTCTCCCTCCCTGATATTTATCCCTCTGATGTATTTATACAGAGTGATCATATCTCCCCTCAGCCTGGACCCTGTGATCGACCAATACACCCAGGTTTTTCTCCTCCTCTGTTGCTTCCAACTGATACATCCCCAGCTTATAGCAAAAATTCTTGTTGTTAGTCCCTAAGTGCGTGACCTTACACTTTGCATTATTCAATTTCATTCAATTTCTATTACTCCAATTTTCAAGGTCATTCAGATCTTCTTATATGATATTCCGAGCCTCCTCTGTATTGGCAATACCTTTCAACTTTGTGTCATCTGCAAGTTTTATTAGCACACTCCCACTTTTTGTGCCAAGGTCACTAATGAAAATGTTAATTAAGATTGGTTCCAAGGCCGATCCCCGAAGCACTCCATTAATAACATCCCTCCAGCCAGACAGTTCATCTTTCAGAATGACGTGGTGTAGTCTCCCCTTTAACCAGTTCCTTATCCATCTTTCAATTCTCATATTAATCCCCACCTTCTCCAGTTTAATTTATAATTTCCTATGTGGAACCATATCAAATCCCTTATTGAAATCCAGATAGATTAGATCTACTGCATTTCCTATGTCAAAAAAATCAGTTATCTTCTCAAAGGAGATCAGGTTGATCTGGCATGATTTACATTTTGTAAAACCACATTGTATTTTATCCCAGTTACTATTAACTTCTATGTCCTTAAATACTTTCTCTTTCAAAAAATGTTCCAAGACCTTGTATATTACTGAGGTCAAATTAACCAGCCTGTAGTTTCCTGGATCACTTTTTTCCCCTTTCTTAAAAATAGGAACTATATTAGCAATTCTGCAGTGTACAACCCCTGAGTTTACAGATTCATTAAAAATCCTTGCTATTGGGCTTACCATTTCATGTACCAGTTCCTTTAATATTCTTGGATGGAGTTTATCCGGTTTCTTCCCAATAAATTGTTTGAGTTTGAATTCCACCTTAGATGTGTTAATTTCTACTTCCATATCCTCATTTCCATTAGCCACCCTGCCACCGTCCCTCAGCTCATCATTGCCCTTATTAAAAATTGAGGCAAAGTATTCATTTAGGTGTTGGGCCATGCCTAGATTTTCTTTAATCTTCACCCCATCTTCAGTCTCTAGCAGTCCCACTTCTTTCCTTGTTTCCGTTTTATTTATATGAGTATAGAACATTTTACTGTTGGTTTTAATCTCCTTTGCAAGGTCCAACTCTGCTTGGCTTTTGGCAGTTCTCACTTTTTCCCTACACTTTCTGACTTCCAAGTGGTAGCTTTCCTTGCTGATCCATCCCATCTTCCATTCCTTGTAGGCTTTCTGCTTTCTCTTAATCACCTGTTTAAGATGCTTGCTCAAATCTAAAACGGCATCACCTCTTGTTGATTCAGTGACTATGTGGTGAAGAAATCTGTCAGTTTTCATTATTAATAGCATTTGTCCACCATTCTATACCTGGGAAATTAAAGTCTCCGATAAGCACAATATTCCCAATAGTATTTATTTAATTAAAAACATTAAAGAGGTCTCTATCCATATCCAGATTGGATCCTGGGGGTCTGTAGCACACCCCAAGCACTAGCCCACTGGAGCGTCTGTTAGCTTTCTTCCTCAATGTGATTTTGACCAAAATCAGATTTTATTTTATCTATTCCATCACTTCTAATTTCTTTACAGTCTATCTCCTCATTAATATACAGAGCTTCTCCACCATCTTTACCTTTATTTGTCTTGCCCAAATAGCACATACCCTTCAATATCTGTACTCCAGCCATGACTACTATTCCACCATGTTTCTGTTATCCCTCTAATATCTGGTTTCATTTCCTGCACCAATGGTTCTAGTTGCTCCATTTTGTTACCCAGGCTCCTTGCATTGGTGTACAGACATCTTAGTTGCTTTTGCTTGGCTTCGCCCAGATTCCTCGCCCAGTTAGGTACAGTCATTTTACTGCCAGTATTGCCTATCTGACTGCTAGCGTCATTAGTATCAGCACTATATTTCCTCTTAATGTCCATTCTCCTACCCATTGCTGTTCCTTTCCCCATTGCTGCCAAATCCAAGTAAAATTCAGAGGGAGTGGGGATACGTATTCCTTCCTGCTGTTGTGGATGCTATTTGACATTCTTTTGATCTAGGGATAGTGTTGCAGCAAAAGACAAGGCAGAGGCTGCAGCCGCAGTAGAGATTCCCCACTACCTGGTAAAATCATTAAGAGCTGGGCTAAGTGGTAGTACCTCAGAACATGGTATTACAGCTAGACACACATAGGAGAACCAATGGCCTGGTGTTTAGGATACTCACCTGGGAAGTGGGAGATGCAGGTTCTAAATCCAGCAGAGCAAGGATTTGAAAA
The DNA here is from genome assembly GCF_011386835.1 of Chrysemys picta bellii. NCBI lineage: Eukaryota > Metazoa > Chordata > Testudines > Emydidae > Chrysemys > Chrysemys picta. The sequence continues at coordinate 1,010,491 of NC_088815.1, read as the reverse complement.
CAAGGCCTGGTCTACACTACAACTTTAATTCGGATTTATCAGCTTTAATTCGAATTAACCCTGCAACCGTCCACACAACGACGCTATTTATTTCGATGTAAAGGGCCCTTTAAATCGATTTCTGTACTCCACCCCGACGAGCGGAGTAGCGCCAAAATCGATTTTAACATTTTGAATTAGGGATAGTGTGGCCGCAATTCGATGGTATTGGCCTCCGGGAGCTATCCCACAGTGCATCATTGTGACCGCTCTGGACAGCAATCTAAACTCGGATGCACTGGCCAGGTAGACAGGAAAAGCCCCGCGAACATTTGAATTTTATTTCCTGTTTGCCCAGCGTGGACAGCACAGGTGTCCACAGATAGCTCATCAGCACAGGTAACCATGCAGGCTGATAATCGAAAAAGAGCACCAGCATGGACCGTGAGGGAGGTACTGGATCTGATCGCTGTATGGGGAGAGGATTCAGTGCTTGCAGAACTTCGTTCTAAAAGACGAAATGCAAAAACTTTTGAAAAAATCTCCAAGGGCATGATGGAGAGAGGCCACAATAGGGACTCTGAGCAGTGCCGCGTGAAAGTCAAGGAGCTCAGACAAGCCTATCAAAAAACAAAGGAGGCAAACGGTCGCTCCGGGTCAGAGCCGCGGACATGCCGCTTCTACGCCGAGCTGCATGCAATTCTAGGGGGGGCTGCCACCACTACCCCACCTGTGATCGTGGATTCTGGGTCGGGGATAGTCTCATCAGCGACGCCTGAGGCTTCTGCCGATGGGGGAGAGGAGGAGGAGGAGGATGAGGATGAGCTTGCAGAGAGCACACAGCACTCCGTTCTCCCCAACAGCCAGGATCTTTTTCTCACCCTGACTGAAGTACCCTCCCAAGCCTCCCAAGCCAATACCCAAGACTCTGACCCCATGGAAGGGACCTCAGGTGAGTTTACCTTTTAAAATATAAAACTTGTTTTAAAAGCAAACGGTTTTTAATGATTACTTTGCCTGACTTTGCATTCGCGGTCAGTTCAGCTACTGGAAAAGTCTGTTAACGTGTCTGGGGATGGAGCGGAAATCCTCCAGGGACATCTCCATGAAGCTCTCCTAGAGGTACTCCGAAAGCCTTGCCAGAAGGTTTCTTGGCAGTGCATCCTTATTCCCTCCTCCATGGTAGGACACTTGACCACGCCATGCTTGCAGCAAGTAATCTGGTATCATTGCCTGACAAAGCCTGGCAGCGTATGGTCCCGGTGTTTGCTGGCATTCAAGCAACATCCGTTCTTTATCTTGTTGTGTAATCCTCAGGAGAGTGATATCACTCCTGGTAACCTGGTTGAAATACGGGAACTTAATTAAGGGGACAGAGGTGGCCGTTCCTACTGGGCTGTTTGCCTGTGGCGGAAAATAAATCCTTCCCTGCAGTTAGCCAAGCGCAAATGGGAAATTGGGCCTGAGTTTTTCGCGTTTGGCTAGCAGGGATCTTCCCTGTTAACAGCCACGCGGTGGGGGGAGGGGTACCGTGATCATCCCAGAGAATTCATGGCGGGAGGGGGGCGGCGGCGGGGGGGGGTGGTTAGTTTGGTGCCTGCAGGGATCTTCCCTGATACCAGCCACGCGGTGGGGGGAGGGGTACAGCGATCATCCCAGAGAATTCATGGTGAGAGGGGGGGGGGTTAGTTTGTTTTCTGGTGCTGCTGAATGTTAACAGAAAAACCGCAGCACTCTACAGGCTATGCTTGGTATGTGGGAAAGGAGGGCGCAGAAGCTGTAAGACAATGGCTTACCATGGCCGCATGCAAGCCGAATTCTGTTGCCCAGACCTGTGATCTCTAGCAGCAAAGCCACAGGCACTCAGCATTAAGAGGCAAAATGCGACCTTGCACAGAAATCACATGTGAATAGTATTGGTCACCGTGAAAGAGTATAAGCATTGTTCTGCAAAATGTAGCTTTTTAAACAATTCTCTCTTTTTTCCCCTCCCTACAGCAGCTGCAAATTCCTCAAGCCTCCCTCCTCCATCCCGAAGGTTATCACAGATAAGGCGTCGTAAGAAGAGAACGCGAGACGAGATGTTTTCTGAAATTATGGAATCCAGCCGCAGTGACAGAGCTCATCTGAATGAGTGGAAGGAAACAGTTTCAAAGTATAGGAAAGAAGCCAGTGAACGTGAGGAGAGGAGGGACCAACGTGAGGACATGAGGGACCAACGTGAGGACAGGAGGGACCAACGTGAGGAGAGGAGGGACCAACGTGAGGAGAGGAGAGACGCTCGAGATGAGAGGTGGCGGCAGGAAGACCAGAGGAGGCAGGATGCAACGCTGGGGCTGCTGCGTGAGCAAACAGACATGCTCCGGCGTCTGGTGGAGCTTCAGGAACGGCTGCTGGAAAACAGACTGCCGCTTCAGCCCCTGTTCCATCCTCCCCCCTCCCCATGTTCCGTATCCTCCTCACCCAGACGTGTAAGAACGCGGGGGGGGGGGAGGCTCCGTACACCTTCCCATTCCACCCCAGTAGACAGCCCAAGCAAAAGGCTGTCATTTTTTTAACCTTTTCTTTGTGGCTTTTTCCTTCCCAGCAATCCTCCTCCCAAATACCACCCGGGTTCCCTCCCTCTTTTTCTAATCTATTAATAAAGAATAAATGATTTTTAAATGATAGTGACTTTATTTGGTTTGAAAGAAAGCTGGGGGAAGGGGGAGGGTGGGTTCCTTACAGAAAATCAGTAAATAAAGGGGGCGGGTTTTCATGAAGGAGAAACAAACAGATATTTCACACTGTAGCCTGGCCAGTCATGAAACTGGTTTTTAAAGCTTCTCTGATGCACAGCGCTTCCTGGTGTGCTCTTCTAATCGCCCTGGTGTCTGGCTGCACGTAATCAGCAGCCAGGCGATTTGCCTCAGCCTCCCACCCCACCATAAAGGTCTCCCCCTTACTTTAACAGAGATTGTGGAGCACACAGCAAGCAGAAATAACAATGGGGAGATTTCTTTGGCTGAGGTCAGAGCGAGTCAATAATGATCGCCAGCGACCTTTTAAACGGCCAAATGCACATTCTACCACCATTCTGCACTTGCTTAGCCTGTAGTTAAACAGCTCCTGACTCCTGTCCAGGCTGCCTGTGTACGGCTTCATGAGCCATGGCATTAAGGGGTAGGCTGGGTCCCCAAGAATAACTATTGGCATTTCAACATCCCCAACAGTTATTTTCTGGTCCGGAAAGTAAGTCCCTTGCTGCAGCCCTTTAAACAGAGTAGTGTTCCTGAAGACGCGAGCGTCATGAACCCTTCCCGCCCAGCCAGCGTTGATGTTGGTGAAACGTCCCTTGTGATCCACAAGTGCTTGCAGCACCATTGAAAAGTACCCCTTGCGGTTTATGTACTCGGTGGCTTGGTGCTCTGGTGCCAAGATAGGGATATGGGTTCCGTCTATCGCCCCACCACAGTTAGGGAATCCCATTGCAGCAAAACCATCCACTATAGCCTGCACATTTCCCAGAGTCACTAACTTTCGTAGCAGCACCTGAGTGATTGCTTTGGCTACTTGCATCACAGCAGCCCCCACAGTAGATTTGCCCACTCCAAATTGATTCCCGACTGACCGGTAGCTGTCTGGCATTGCAAGCTTCCACAGGGCTATCGCCACGCGCTTCTCAACTGTGAGGGCTGCTCTTATCTTGGTATTCTGGCGTTTCAGGGCAGGGGACAGCAAGTCACAAAGTTCCATGAAAGTGCCCTTACGCATGCGAAAGTTCCGCAGCCACTGGGAATCGTCCCAGACCTGCAACACTATGCGGTCCCACCAGTCTGTGCTTGTTTCCCTTGCCCAGAATCAGCGTTCCATGTTTAGAATCTGCCCCATTAACAACATGATCTCCAAAGCACCGGGGCCCGTGGTTTCACAGAATTCTGTATCCGTGTCCGTGTCCATGTCCATGTCAATGTCCTCATCATGCTTGTCGCTGCGCTGCCGCCGCCGCTGCCTCTTCGCCTCGTTTTTCTGGTCCTGGCTGAGCATAAACTCCACGAGAACGCGCGAGGTGTTTACAATATTCATGACTGCTGTCTTGAGCTCAGCGGGCTCCATGCTTGCCGTGGTATGGAGTCTGCAGTGTGTTCACCCACCCAGGAAAAAAGGCGCGAAAATGGTTGTCTGCCGTCCGTTGCTTTCATGCAGGGAGGGAGGGAGGGAGGAGGTGAGGCTGTACCCAGAACCACCTGCGACGATGTTTTTTGTCCCATCAGGCACTGGGATCTTAACCCACAATCCCAATGGGCGCGGGAGACTGCGGGAACTATGGGATAGCTATGGGATAGCTACCCACAGTGCAACGGTGCAGAAATCGACGCTAGCCCCGGTACTTGGACGCACACCACCGAATTAATGTGCTTAGTGTGGCCGCATTCATTTCGACTTTATACAACCTGTTTTTCAAATCCGAATTATATAAATTCGGATTAATCCCGTAGTGTAGACATACCCCAAGTCTCTCACGTCACGGGTGAGTGCCTGAATGGCTGGGCTATTCGGTGCCCTGAGATGGACAGACCTAGCCAGCTCCCAGAATTCCCGTTCTGATCACCCTCTTGGCCAGCTTTTGTGCTCCGAGCACACCTACCAGACCGGGCTCACAGGCGAGACGGAGAGACGGCTAGTTTGCGAATCCTGCCAGAGTTTAGGTGACAGCTTGGGGCGGAGCAGCTTGGCGGGGCCAGGACTGAGGCAGTTTTCTGCATGTCAGCTGGCTGAAGCTTAGGCATCTCCAGGGTTAGATGGCAGCTGATGTCCTCAGAATTTACTTGTGGCCTGGGTTTAATGGCCCCTCCCGCTTGGTTGATGGAGAGGGCCTTTAGCTTTGGACTGGCTTAGGCCCGCTGTCTCCCAGCAACCACAACAGGTACAGCTAGAGGCAGAGGCAGCAGCAAGTGGCAAGCATTGCCAGAGATAACAGTGGTAGTGATGAGCAGCGGCAAGCGGTGGCAGAGACAGCAGAGAGCAGCAGCAAAGGAGGCAGTGATGGTGGCAAGCAGCAGCAGAGTCATTGCTTGACCCCCCCCCTAAAGGGGTGGGTGTTGAACCCACAGAAATACACCTCTGGTACTTTGCTGACTTCAGACAACCAGCTGTGGGTGCGGTGGAGCAGAGTGAAAGGAGAGTGGCGTATTAAAGGGACATGTGTCCATCGGACTTTCACACCGTAACGTGGGAAACTAAGACAAGGGACGCTGCCCAAGATACTGTGGGGCAGGTGATTACTTCTCACATGCATACTTTTGAATTGTTGTGGTGGTATTTTCCCAAATTAATGCTGGGTTCCCTTTCCCTTTTAATAAAAGTTTTCCTTTGTTATACACAGACTCAGCACTTGCAAATAGGAAGCATTGCCTCTTAGAGGCAGCTAGGGGTGGTGGTTAGTTTTCCGAGACTTATTGGTGGGAGCTGTTTTGTAATGTTAAGAAGAACCCCTAGTTGTTGAACCTGGCACTTGTTGCTGCCAACACCACCTGGCAGAAGGGTTAAAATTGCCTTTGAACTCAGAACCCTTCTGTAATGGTGACATTCCTTTTGCATGTTGCTATATGACCACAAGCACTCTTTTCAGTTCGGTGCTGACTATTAATATTCTAACCAAGTCAGTTCAAATGATATGGCCCTGCTGTGACTCTTGTCCCAGGATGAAATCATAAGCAGCTCGGTTGGGCTTGGATTTGTTGGAAAGAGGTGGAGCAAAAGGCAGACTACAAATCCCACAGTGCTTTGGGCTCTTCACTCAAGTGGAGGCTTGGCCATACACCATCTGTCAGCCCAGGGCAGAGAGCCACACCAAGGACGGCCCATTGGCTGCTGGAAGCCACTTCCTTCCACATTGTTTTCAGCTGATCCTTTGGATTTGAAGCACAGTGCAGTTTTTGAATGTTGGCGCCTGTCTGAATCTGCAAACTAACAGCTGCTGGCCCAGCTCCAGAGCCCAGCCACACCCCTCTCGCTGGGGTGAGTCAGTGTCTGTGTGCATGTATTGTTTCAAATCTGCCTTCACCGTCACCAGTTAAAGCAGTGAGCTCTTGTCAGCACCAAGCTGTGCACTTATGATGTACTTCTTGTCTCTGCCAGCATTCGTGGTTCCCAACACCAGCAAATAGTTGGAAGATCAGTACCAAGAGAGTTTTAGAATCAACTACCATATGATTTTTAGGAATGCAGAAAAGCCCCCATCTAACACTTTTTGTTTTGTTTAGCTTATTTCCTCCTTCCTGCTCTGCCATTAAACCCCTCACGCATGGTGTCTTGTGAACTCATTTAAACCCTTCCCTCCGTCATTTTTACTGGTAACTTAATCCTAATGTTCATCCCCCTTTGCTTGAAGCAGTTCAGCCCCAGCTCCCCTACTCTGACTCATCTCAATTTTAGATGATGTGTTTGACGCTGTCAGAGTTATGGAAGATTTTTCCTTGACAGTTTTATCAATCCCCTTCAAAATACAGAAAACTTCTACTATATCGCCACAAAACCTCCCCTTGTCCCACATCAGCTTCCTTCAACCTTCCTCACAACGTATAGATTCATAGAGACCATGGTGATCATCTAGTCTGACCTCCTGTATGACACAGGCCAGAGACCCGACCCAAAATAATTCCTAGAGCAGAGCTTTTAGAAAAAAAAATCCAATCTTGATTTTAAAATTGTCAGGGATGGAGAATCCACTACGACGCTTGGTAAATTGTTCCAGTGGTTAATTACTCTCTCTCTCACCATTAAAAGTTTACACCTTATTTCCAGTCTTAATTTGTCTAGCTTCAACTTCCAGCCCTTGGATCGTGTTAGACCTTTCTCTGCTAGAGTGAAGAGCCCATTATCAAATATTTATTCCCCCACAGATAAGTATATAGACGGCAACCAAGTAACTCCTTAACCTCTCTTTATTAATTACATTGAACTCTTTGAAGCTATCACTGTACGTACAGATATGGTTTTGGCATAGTACAATTAGGCAAAATTCAAGGAGCAGTCATGTTAAAAATATACAAAATCGGGGTATGGTCACAGCGGGGCCCAAGCCCAGCCATGGGGGGGGGGGCGAAGCTGAAGAAGTCACTGAGATCTGTTAAAGTCACAGAATCTTTGACTCCCGTGACCAAATCATATTCTTAACTATAAGGCACGTTTTCTAATCTTTTAATCCTTCTCATGGCTCTTCTCTGAACCCTCTCCAGTTTATCACCATCCTTCTTGAACTGTGGACGCGAGAACTGGACACGTTATTCCACCAGCGGTCACACCAGTGCCCAACATAACATTTCTACTCCTAATCGAGATCCTCCCCTTTATGCATCCCAGGATTGCATTAGCTCTTGTGGCCATAGCGTTGCAGTGGAAGCTCAGGCGCCATGTTGGAGGTTGGGGCTTCCCTGAGTTCCTCCTAGACCCACTTCCGGCTGTTTATAATGTCCTCCGCCAGTTTGTAGCATCTGAGGGGTTCACCAAGCAAACAAAAGAAAGGTCCTTTTCTCTCACTTTCCCTTATGAGAGAGGGGAATCAGAGTGAAAGAAAAGAAAGGCAAAGGTGGCCTGTCTCTTAGGCAGTCTTTTGGGATTCAGACCTTTGGGGCTTGGCTTATCAGCTGGTTTGTTGTCTTTAATAAGGATCTACCCTCCTCTTTACAGCTGGTCCATGCAGTTTCAGGATCATGAGGTTTGCCAGTGTCTCCCTCTTGGCTGATCAGTTTCTGTAGTCAGTAACCTCTGAGGTGTATCGGTCACTGTCTTCTTCCTGGTTCACCGCCCCTTCCTGTGGCAGGTTTTTCCCTTTTGAGCTCCGCTCCCCTCTTCCAGGCAGCATAGGCCTTACAGATGCACCTCGTTCGTGCTGAACGAGCCCAGAAGAGCTCATTAGTCTCTTCTCCACCAGAATGTGGGTGTGCCCCTTCACACACCATGGGCGGCAGGTATAATAGGCCAGGAGAGGCTGAGCCTCCCCGGCGGAGCTGCCGCCGACTCTGCTGCCAGACACGTGGGCCGTGGTGGTCCCGCCTCTTCCCCTCCCTGCTGGCAACAGGCTTCCGCGGGAAGTTTTTGCTTATGTATTATGTGCCATGCAGGTTCCCGGGCGGCTGAAGAGGGGCTATCTGCTACTCAGCTTCCTAGGTCCCTTGGACTCCCCAGGGAGATTACTGATGAACCCAGGAAGCTGAGTCGCAGATACCACCTCCTCAGCCGCCCGGGAACCTGCATGGCGCATATAAAAGCTCAGCGTGCTTCACCTGGCTGCTCCTTTCCAGCACTCTCCACTCCCCTCTTTGGAGGTCCCCGCTGCTGCTCGCCGGTTCCTCCTCTCCTCCCCGCTCGGCCCCCCCCGCCACCACTCGCTGGTCCCTCCTCCCTCCCCTCCCGCTGGTGAGGGGGGCCAAGTGAGGACGGGGGAAGGAGAGGAGAGACCGCATGCGTCAAGAGACAGTGGGGGGACTGAGCGGAGAAGGGGGAAGGAGAGGAGGGATGCAGGTGGTGAGAGGCGGCAAGGGGGGCCGAGCGAGGGAGGAGGTGGGGCCTGGGGCAGAGCAGGGAGGGGCGGGGCCTTGGGCGGAGTGGGCGTGAAGTGTGGGCGTGGCCAGGGGCAGAAGAGGTGGGATGGGGAGCTAGCCTCCCCCGGGGGAAGCTTCACCTGCCGCCCACACATGACCCCCAAAGCTTTTTCAAAGTCACTGCTTCCCAGGATAGTCCCCCACCCTGTAAGTATGGCCAACGTTCTTTGTTCCTAGATGGATACATTTACATGTAGCTGTATTAAAACATATGTTGTTTGCTTGTGTCCAGTTTCCCAAGTGATCAAGATCGCTCTGTATCAGTGACCTGTCCTCTTCATTATTTACCACCTCCCAATTGTTGTGTCATCTTTATCAATGATGATTTTATGGTTTCTTTCAGGTCATTGATAAGAATGTTAACTAGCAAAGGGCCAAGGAATGATCTCTGCAAGACCCCACTGGAAACTCAGCTCCATGATGATTCCCCATTTACAATTACATTTTGAGACCCATCTGTTAGCCAGTTTTTAATCCATTTAAAGCATTCCGTGATAATTGTATAGATTCTTATGGTCTTAATTTAGACTCTTAAGATCTGATATTGTCTACATTATCTTACACAGCCCTGTGACAGGGCAGGGTCACACTTCTGTCTCTTCTCAAGCAACAAATCTCTCGGAGACCTTCTTCTGGTCAAATACCTCATGATTTATTCACCGTTTTCTCCCAGCCCTCATACAAATCTGTGCAGCTCTGTATTTACAATATCATGCATTCCTGAGCTCTCTCAGCCAAGAAGAGGGAGACGGACAGTACTTTGCCCCTGAAAGATCTCTTCTGACTCTGAGAAGCTTACCAGTCTCTCATTTTCCCCCTGAGCACTTCCTTCCTCTGCCTTTCCTACTTCTTGAGTAATGGGCGAATTAGCCTTTTGGGCTCTCGTCAGCCTATCCCAATCAGAGAATCATAGAAGATTAGAAAGAGACTTCAGGAGGTCATCTAGTCCAATCCCCTGCTCAAAGCAGGACCAACACCAACTTGAGACCATTGCTCCTTGTTCTGTCATCTGCCACCACTGAGAACAGCTGAGCTCCAACCTCTTTGGAACCCCCCTTCAGGTAGTTGAAGGCTGCTCTCAAATCCCCCCTCACTCTTCTCTTCTCCAGACTAAATAACGCCAGTTCCCTCGGCCTTTCCTCGTAAGTCATGTGCCCCAGCCCCCTAATCATTTTCATTGCCCTCCGCTGGACTCTCTCCAATTTGTCCACATCCCTTCTGTAGTGGGGGGACCAAAACTGGACTCAGTACTCCAGATGTGGCCTCACCAGTGCCGAATAGAGGGGAATAATCACTTCCCTCGATCTGCCGGCAATGCTCCTACTAATGCAGCCCACTATGCCGTTAGCCTTCTTGACAACAAGGGTATACTGTTGACTCATATCCTGCTTCTCGTCCACTGTAATCCCCGGGTCTTTTTCTGCCGAACTGCTGCTTAGCCAGTCGGTCCCCAGCTGTAGCAGTGCATGGGATTCATTAATGAAGATGTTGAGGACCTGCTCCATGATTTTTCCGGGGACAGAGGTAAGGCAGTTCCCCGGATTCTCCTTCTTCTCTTTTTTAAAGATGGGCACTATATTTACCTTTTTCCAATTGTCTGGGACCTACCCCGATCACCACGAGTTTTCAAAGATAGTGGCCGATGGCTCTGTGATCACATCAGCCAACTCCCTCAGCACCCTCGCATGCATTGCATCCGGCCCCATGGACTTGTGCGTGTCCAGCTTTTCTAAATAGTCCATAACTTGTTCTTTCACCACTGAGGGCTGCTCCCCCGATAATCCGCTGCTTAGGAAAGAATGTTCCTGCTTGCAGCTTTCTGAGCAGTCCTGTGTTCTTAGTGATGCAAGCATCATGCACCTTGTGTGACCAGCCCATGTTGATATTGGTAAAACTTCTCCCCACCTGTGATCCACCAATGTGTGCATAATTATAGAAAAGTAGCTGTGACGGGTTGGATCACAGAAACCCCCTTGGGAGCTGCCAACTGATGTGCCAAGACTACTTCTGCCCCTGCTTTCCTGCCCTGTCAGCTTAGGACTTCGGTGCCCTGCCCGGTTTGAGCCAGACTTGCTAGCCTGTTGCAAACCCAGACCCAGGTCTGAACCACGTCTCCCAACAGCTGTAGCCTTGACTGAAAGCAGCTTACAGAAGTGTTCTTATCTTTAACTCTCAGATGCCCAACTCCCAATGGGGTCTAAACCCAAATAAATCTGTTTTACCCTGTATAACGCTTATACAGGGTAAACTCATAAATTGTTCGCCCTCTATAACACTGATAGAGTGATATGCACAGAGCAATCATACCGTTCTCTTACATACAGTGCAACTCCTCCACCTTTCCTCCTGTACCTGTCCTTCCTGACCAGTTTATACCCATCCATGACAGTGCTCCAGTCATGTGAGTTACCCCAGCAAGTCTCTGTTATTCCAATCACATCATCGTTCCTTGACTGTGCCAGGACTTCCAATTCTTCTTGCTTGTTTCCCAGGCTTCTTGCGTTTGTGTACAGGCACCTAATATAACTAGCCGATTGCCCTACTTTCTCACTATGAATCAGGAGGCCTCCCCTGTTGCACCCGCCTCTCTGAAAATATCCACTCAATGTGCAGCGGCAGTCAAAAAAGTGAACAGAATGTTGGGAATCATTAAGAAAGGGATAAATAATAAGACAGAAAATATCATATTGCCTCTAGATAAATCCATGGTACACCCACATCTTGACTACTGTGTGCAGATGTGATCGCCCCATCTCAAAAAAGATAAATTAGAATTGGAAAAGGTTCAGTAAATGACAACAAAATGATGAGGGGTATGGACGGCTGCCATATGAGGAGAGATTAATAAGACTGGGACTTTTCAGCTTGGAAAATAGACTACTAAAGGGGGATATGATTGAGGTCTATAAAATCATGATGGCTGTGGAGAAAGTAAATAAGGAAGTGTGATTTACTCCTTCTCGTAACACAAGAACCAGGGGTCATCAAATGAAATTAATAGACAGCAAACAAACAAACAAAAGGAAGTATTCACACAACACACACTCAACCTGTGGAACTCCTTGCCAGAGGATGTTGTGAAGGCCAAGACTATAACAGGGTTCAAAAAAGAACTAGATAAGTTAATGGAGAATAGGTTCATCAATGGCTATTAGCCAGGATGGGCAGCGATAGCCAGGTTGGGCAGGCAAGTCATGCCTGACCAACGTGATTGCCTTCTATGATGAAATAACTCTGTGGGTATGGGGAAAGCGCTGGACGTGTTGTGCTGCTGAGTCGTGCCTGACTAACCTAATTGCCTTCTATGAGGAGATAACTGGCTCTGTGGATGAGGGGAAGCAGTGGATGTGTTATTCCTTGACCTTAGCAAAGCTTTTGATACGGTCTCCCACAGTATTCTTGTCAGCAAGTTAAAAAAGTATGAGTTGGATAAATGGACTATAAGGTGGACAGAAAGCTGGCTAGATTGTCGGGCTCAACGGGTAGTGATCAGTGGCTCAATGTCTAGTTGGCAGCTGGTATCAAGAGGAGTGCCCTGGGGGTAGGTCCTGGGGCCGGTTTTGTTCAACATCTTTATTAATGATCTGGATGATGGGTCAGATTGCACCCTCAGCAAGTTTGCAGATGACACTAAGCTGGGGGGAGAGGTAGATACTCTGGAGTGTAGGGACAGGGTCCAGAGTGACCTAGACAAATTGGAGGATTGGGCCAAAACAAATCTGATAAGGTTCAACAAGGACAAGTGCAGAGTCCTGAACTTAGGAAGGAAGAATCCCATGCACTGCTACAGGCTGGGGACCAACTGGCTAAGTGGCAGTTCTGCAGAAAAGGACCTGGGGATTACAGTGGACGAGAAGCTGGATAGGAGTCAGCAGTGTGCCCTTGTTGCCAAGAAGGCCAGCGGCATAGTGGGCTGCATTAGTAGGAGCATTGCCAGCAGATCGAGGGAAGTGATTATTCCCCTCTATTCGGCACTGGTGAGGCCACACCTGGAGTACTGAGTCCAGTTTTGGGCCCCCCACTATGGAAGGGATGTGGACAAATTGGAGAGAGTCCAGCGGAGGGCAATGAAAATGATTAGGGGGCCGGGGCACATGACTTACGAGGAAAGGCTGAGGGAACTGGGGTTATTTAGTCTGGAGAAGAGAAGAGTGAGGGGGGATTTGAGAGCAGCCTTCAACTACCTGAAGGGGGTTCCAAAGAGGTTGGAGCTCGGCTGTTCTCAGTGGTGGCAGATGACAGAACAAGAAGCAATGGTCTGAAGTTGCAGTGGCGGGAGTCTAGGTTGGATATTAGGAAGCTCTATTTCATTAGGAGGGTGGTGAAGCACTGGACTGGGTTCCCTAGGGAGGTGATGGAATCTCCACCCTTAGAGGATTTTAAGGCCCGGCTTGACAAAGCCCTGGCTGGGATGATTTAGTTGGTGTTAGTCCTGGTTTGAGCAGGGGATTGGACTAAATGACCTAGCCTCTGTTTGCCAGAGACTGGGAATGGGCAACAGGGGATGGATCACTTAATGCTTACCTGTTCTGTTCATTCCCTCTGGGGTACCTGGTATTGGCCACTGTCAGAGGACAGGAGACTGGGCTAGATGGACCACTGGTCTGGCCCAGTATGGCCATTCTTATGTTTTTATGTTCTTATGCTGCACACAGCCAGCCAGCCAGCAGCGCATAGTACCACAGTGCACAAACCCAGTGGCAATAAACTGTACCAAACTTCACAAACCCAGTCAGCAGTGCACAGGACCAACTGCACAAACCCAGCCAGCAGTGCACAGCACCACACTGCACAAACACAGTGTCACGGACTCACAGATCGTGCCCACTCTTGGCTCCGTGCGGTCCAGGGTGGGAACCCCTTTCAGTGAGACAGCCCTCTTCCCGGGGGTCCACTCTCTCTCGGGGTTAGGCCCCTCCGCCTCCTGGAGCCGCACTTCTCTGAGCCTTAGCTTGCCTGTCTCTCGCTGTGGGCCCCCTCAGGGAGTCCACTTGCTCTGGACCCCCGGGGCCTCCACCCCCCGAAGGGGACGATGCAACCCTGTTCTCTAGACTGGAGCGACTCTCAGCCAGCGTAAAACAGGAGGGTTTATTGAGCGTTGAACACAGCACAGGAAACTCTCAGGGCCTCAGGCCTGGCCTTCCTCAGCACAGCACATCCAAGTCTCCCCTGCATCCAGGTGGGCTCTGCCTGCTCCCCCTCTCCAGCCCCGAGCCCCCCTGCTTCCCAGCGGGGCATCTGAGATCACCGGCCCCAAGCCCCGCCTCTGTCCATTGTCTTCTCTCCAGGGAAACAGGGTCATAAACCGAGTTGCCTAGGCCTCCTCTCCTCTCCCCTGTCCTCTGGCCCCCTCTGTCTGGAACCGGCTGGGTAGGTCACAGGGTCCTCTTTTTACAGCCCATTGTCCTCCCACTGGCCAGAACTGGCTGCGACTCCTGAGCTGGGTCCTCGGGTGGTCAGGTCACCAGCAGGGCCGGCTTTAGAATCATAGATTCATAGAATATCAGGGTTGGAAGGGACCTCAGGAGGTCATCTAGTCCAACCCCCTGCTCAAAGCAGGACCAATCCCCAGACAGATTTTTGCCCCAGATCCCTAAATGGCCCCCTCAAAGATTGAATCCACAACCCTGGGTTTAGCAGGCCAATGCTCAAACCACTGAGCTATTTCTCCCCCCAGGTGGGCTGTAGCCATTGAAAGCTTATGCTCAAAGAAATTTGTTAGTCTCTAAGGTGCCACAAGTTCTCCTGTTTTTTTAGGAACTGCGGGGCCCAATTCGAATACCCGGTGGTGGTCCGGGTCTTCGGCGGCACTTTGGCGCCGGGGGATCCTTCACTCGCTCTGGGTCTTCCTTAGCACTGAAGGAGCCCCGCCTCCGAAATGCCGCCGAAGACCCGGAGCGAGTGAAGGACCCCCCACCGCCAAAATGCCGCTGAAGACCCGGAGCGAGTGAAGGACCCCCCACCGCTGAAGACCCAGACTGCCACCAGGTGAGTAAAAAAAATTAAAAAGGCACCTATGGCGCGGGGCCCGATTCCAGGGAATCGGCCTAAAGCCAGCCCTGGTCACCAGTTGCTGTGGGGTCCATCCTCGAGGCCATTGGCTGGGATCCCAAGTTCCCTCTCTGGTCCTCTGTAATAACAAACTCCCTCTCCCCTCACCTGGTTAAACCAGTAACACTCAGGGACACTGAGCCCCACTCCCTCTGCATGCAAACCATTGGAAAAACTAGGAAACACAAGAAAATCCCCCACTTTGTCACACCCAGCCAGCAGTGCACAACACCACAGTGCACAAACCCAGCCTGCAGCACACTGCACCACATTGTACACATCCAGCCGGCAGTGCACAGTACCACACTGCACAAACCCAGCCTGCAGCACACTGCACCACATTGTACACATCCAGCCGGCAGTGCACAGTACCACACTGCACAAACCCAGCCAGCAACACACTGCACCACATTGTACACATCCAGCCAGCAGTGCACAGTACCACAGTGCACAAACCCAGCCTGCAGCACACTGCACCACATTGTACACATCCAGCCGGCAGTGCACAACACCACAGTGCACAAACCCAGCCTGCAGCACACTGCACCACATTGTACACATCCAGCCGGCAGTGCACAACACCACAGTGCACAAACCCAGCCTGCAGCACACTGCACCACATTGTACACATCCAGCCGGCAGTGCACAGTACCACAGTGCACAAACCCAGCCAGCAGCACACTGCACCACATTGTACACATCCAGCCGGCAGTGCACAGTACCACACTGCACAAACCCAGCCTGCAGCACACTGCACCACATTGTACACATCCAGCCGGCAGTGCACAACACCACAGTGCACAAACCCAGCCTGCAGCACACTGCACCACATTGTACACATCCAGCCAGCAGTGCACAGTACCACACTGCACAAACCCAGCCAGCAACATACTGCACAAATCCAGCCTGCAGCACACAGTGTGCAGCACATTACACAAACCCAGCCTGCAGCACACAGCACCATGCTGCACACAGCCAGCCTGCAGTGGACAGCACCAGGCAATGCAGGAGTTACAGACCCCCTTTGTGGACTCCCTGTATCCTGTCCCAATAAGTTCTTCAGTGTTTGGGGACTTCTGCATCCACGTGAGGAAGTGGGGGCAGGCTTTGTCCAAGGACTCTAAATAACAAAGGACAGAATAGAACCCAAAGCTCCTGGGACCCAGCATCAAGAGGGGTAAGAATGTCCCTGTAAATAAAGGTGAGGGGAGGAACGTGAGTACGGTACCAAGCACCGTGGACTAGCTTTACCTTGGGTGCTGTGGGGAGACCTAGAGCCAAGGAACAGAGGGGAACACAGTGTACATTTGGGGGACTAGACCAATACAGGTTGGATACTGTCTGTAAAACAAGTGCCCGTTCGGGACAGGATGAGATGTGTGTCAGACCCACGAACTCTTTGCCAAGTGGCTTTCCCTCAGTACTGTAACCAGACTTCGTGCACAGGGCTGCCCAGAGGATTCAGCAGGCCTGGGGCAAAGCAATTTTGGGGGCCCCTTCCATAAAAAAAAGTTGCAATACTATAGAATACTATATTCTCGTGGGGGCCCCTGTATGGCCCGGGTCCTGGGGCAAATTGCCCCACTCTCCCTCCCCTCTCCCCGGGTGGCCCTGTTCGTGCATGGGGCTTCTTGAAACTTATGGCAAAGTTATCCTCACAGAACTATAGATCTCTTATCTGCAAGGTCGATCGTGGAACACAGGAATTGCCATACCAGAGTGGCCCATCCCATCCAGAATCCTGTGTCTGACCATGGCCAGTACCAAATGTTTCAGAGGAAGGTGCAAGAAACCCAGTGGTGGACATTGTGGAATACCCTGCCTACAGGAAATGTTTCTTTCTATCACCGGATTGACTAGTACCCTGAAGCAGAAGGGTTAATATCTCTCTATTGCATAATCAGCACGCAGGTCATGGGAATTTTGTACAGGATGAGGGCAGAATACACAATAGACCCACGCGGGATGGGGGGGAAGCGCCGACTGGAGAGGAGAATTTTAATCTGTGTTTGGAATTCCTGGCTTCTTCTAGCACAAAAGAAAGTGCCTCCCATTAGCAGGGCGTTGGGATCCTTTTGTTCTGAAATTGAAGAGGCCTCTGAGAAACAGAGAAAGGTGGAGCTGGGGGCTCAACGCAGCACACGCCAGTGCCTTGGCCAGAATTGCACTTGGCTGCACTTGCCTGCTGAGTGAGTCACTCAGAAGGTGCAGTCACAAACATCAGAAAACTGTGTGCCAAAGTGAGCCATCTCAATAGTACTGCGGAAGAGAAGGAACTTTCCTGGGTCCAGGTAATTCGCCCTCGTCCGCCATAGAAATGAAATGCCTTCCCACTTAAACCAAAAGGCAGCTAGTGAGCAGGGTACAGCAGGTTTGAGTGGAATATAAACTGCTGGATTTTGCCATTATAGGCTCATTATAGTGCAGACACGCTGCAGAACAACAGGACTATGATGGAGTTAGGGAGAATCTAAACTGACTTCACTGTCATGGTTCTTCGTGTAAGTTTTAATTAGAAGCCAGCACTTCTGCTCCCAACAGACCCAGAATTTGTGCCGTTTGAAATTCTGACCCAGGGCAGCGTTTCATTCTAGTTATATTTGATAGAGCCCCAAAGTTAAAAAAGCCCTTGCAGGGAGTTGTGGCAGCAAGTGAGGCTTTGCAAATGAGAGGGGCCCAAACCAAACCCAACATTCAAATTCTGGATATGATTGACACTTTTAACGCAACAAAGTCACTCCTGGATTACACCGGTGCAATCGGAATCTGACCTGCATATCTGCATACCTCTGTCATCTCTAGAATGAAATAGCCTCATGTCCTCCAGCTGGGGCTGCCCAATACATCCTTTCAGGAGCTGAAGTTGGTGCGGAAGGTGGCAGCCTGTTTGCTAAGTGGACTGTCCAGCCAGAAGCATATGACACCTGCTCTCTGGGAACTGCATTGGCTTCCAGGAGATGAAGGTGTTGCTTTTGACTCATCAAGCCCTAACTGGCTTGGACCTTCCTCCTTGTGAGGCTCCTCTCTCCCTCTCTTTGTGATATTGCTGAAGCTGAGGCCTGAGCTATGACATTCAGGGGCTGAAAACCCCACAGCCCGGCCTGCCACAGCTGTGCTGACCCAGGGTAGACTCAGCTCTGTCAGTGGACGAATGCTTCCATCAACCTAGCTACCATCACTTGCAGAGGTGGCATTCCTGCAGCAATGGAAAAGCCTGCTGTCACTGTAGGTTGTGTGTATGTAACCCACACACCTTCTGGGTGTGGTGCTCTGTCCCCTCTAGTGGACCACTTAGGGTACGTCTTCACTACCCGCCGTATCTGCGGGTAGCAATCGATTTATCCAGGATCGATATATCGCGTCTCCTTAAGACACGATATATCGATCCCCGAACGCGCTCACCGTTGAGTCCAGAACTCCACCAGAGCGAGCGGCGGTAGCGCCGTCGACGGGGGAGCCATGGACGTCGATCCCGCGCCATCTGGACCCCAGGTAATTCGATCCAAGATACTTCGACTTCAGCTACGCTATTCGCGTAGCTGAAGTTGCATATCTTGGATCGATCCCCCCCGCAGTGCAGACCAGCCCTTAGAGAGAGATTAATAAGTCTGCTCTACAGCTTTAGCTAAGGGCCACATGGCTTTTAGATCACGCAGTAGAGCCTCATGCATTTCGCTCCCGAGGTTCCCAGGTTCGATCCTGCCGCTGATGACCAGGGATCTGTCGGTGTTACATCGACACTATGAGGTTATGCCAGCATAGCTATGCTGCTATGGTCCCCATAGTATAGACATGGCCTGAGGCCAGTTGAAAGTGTTCAAACTGGCACTCCCAAGGTATAAAAGAGGGCACTCTGTGAGGGGTCTCTGCTTTACAATTCACTGTGCCTCACTCCAAAATAGCCCAGATCTGTTGACCTTCCAGGCACACTGCAAAGCCCATGTATAGAGCTGTAGACATTTTCTATTCAAAACCCTTTTTGACCAAAAATAGCCTTTTTCAGAAATAAACATTTTTGCAGAATTTTTTTGGTTAAAAAAATCTAATTTCTGATTACAAAAACAAACCAACCTTCCCTCCTCCCCAATACTTGAAAACAGGTTTTGGGGCGTTATTATTCAGCATTTGTTTTTTTTCCTCTTTCTTTCCTTTTTTTCCATGTTGCGTCTAAAAAAGGGGAAAATAAAAACTGAAGCTTTTTTGGGTTTCAGTATTTTGAAAAAAAAAATGGATTGTTTTTAAATGTGAATCACACTCACCTCATTTCAGTTGCCAGCTCCTCCACCTTTGTGAGTGGGCTTTTGGGGTGGGAGAGAGTGGGTGGGGCAGGGTCTCCTGGGAGGGGATTTGGTGATGTAATTGAATGTGCATATTAATGCGTGTCTGTAGGGAGATAGGGTTGGTTTGCAGGGGTATATTGGTTATAGCTTGTGCACCCAGCTCTCCACTGCACTTGAGCACCACTTGGATACAAAGGAGAGGTGGAGCTGTAGGGAGGTGGCACAGGAGTTGTTTTTGCTACTTCTGATGCCTTATGCCAATGGGGAGTTTCCCTGCACAGGGGCCATTTTCCACTGTGCATTTATGGCCAGAATTCAGCCCCTTTGTGCTGCTGAGTGGTGCAAAGGGGCTATAGCTGATGAGAAAATCCAGCCATGTGTCTTTAATTCACAGAGGACCATAAGGAACCTGAGACTGGTGTATCTGAGGTGTGTTTAAATCGAATTAAATTAATATAATGGGCAGAATCCTCAATTCAAACTCCAGATCTGAATCCAAATGACCTATCTGTCTTCACGAACAAGGTCAGCTCTCAGACTGCTGCACTGGCCAGCACAGTATGGGGAGAAGGTGACCAGCCCTCTGTGGAGAAAGAAGTGGTTCGGGACTATTTAGAAAAACTGGACGTGCACAAGTCCATGGGGTCGGATGCACTGCATCCGAGGGTGCTAAAGGAGTTGGCGGATGAGATTGCAGAGCCATTAGCCATTATTTTTGAAAACTCATGGCGACCGGGGGAGGTCCCAGATGACTGGAAAAAGGCTACTGTAGTGCCCATCTTTAAAAAAGGGAAGAAGGAGGATCCAGGGAACTACAGGCCAGTCAGCCTCACCTCAGTCCCTGGAAAAATCATGGAGCAGGTCCTCAAGGAACCAATTATGAAACACTTAGAGGAGAGGAAAGTGATCAGGAACAGTCAGCATGGATTCACCAAGGGGAAGTCGTGCCTGACTAACCTAATTGCCTTCTATGAGGAGATAACTGGCTCTGTGGATGAGGGGAAAGCAGTGAATGTGTTATTCCTTGACCTTAGCAAAGCTTTTGATACGGTCTCCCACAGTATTCTTGCCGCCAAGTTAAAAAAGTATGGGCTGGATGAATGGACTGTAAGGTGGATAGAAAGCTGGCTAGATCGTCGGGCTCAGCGGGTAGTGATCAATGGCTCCATGTCTAGTTGGCAGCCGGTTTCAAGCGGAGTGCCCCAAGGGTCGGTCCTGGGGCCGGTTTTGTTTAATATCTTTATTAATGATCTGGAGGATGGTGTGGACTGCACTCTCAGCAAGTTTGCAGATGACACTAAACTAGGAGGCGTGGTAGATACACTAGAGGGTAGGGATCGGATACAGAGGGACCTAGACAAATTAGAGGATTGGGCCAAAAAAAACCTGATGAGGTTCAACAAGGACAAGTGCAGAGTCCTGCACTTAGGACGGAAGAATCCCATGCACTGCTACAGACTAGGGACTGAATGGCTAGGTAGCAGTTCTGCAGAAAAGGGCCTAGGGGTCACAGTGGACGAGAAGCTGGATATGAGTCAACAGTGTGCTCTTGTTGCCAAGAAGGCTAACGGCATTTTGGGCTGTATAAGTAGGGGCATTGCCAGCAGATCGAGGAACGTGATCGTTCCCCTTTATTCGACATTGGTGAGGCCTCATCTGGAGTACTGTGTCCAGTTTTGGGCCCCACACTACAAGAAGGATGAGGAAAAATTGGAAAGAGTCCAGCGGAGGGCAACAAAAATGATTAGGGGTCTGGAGCACATGACTTATGAGGAGAGGCTGAGGGAACTGGGATTGTTTAGTCTCCAGAAGAGAAGAATGAGAGGGGATTTGATAGCAGCCTTCAACTACCTGAAGGGGGTTCCAAAGAGGATGGAGCTCGGCTGTTCTCAGTGGTGGCAGATGACAGAACAAGGAGCAATGATCTCAAGTTGCAGTGGGGGAGGTCCAGGTTGGATATTAGGAAACACTATTTCACTAGGAGGGTGGTGAAGCACTGGAATGGGTTCCCTAGGGAGGTGGTGGAGTCTCCTTCCTTGGAGGTTTTTAAGGCCCGGCTTGACAAAGCCCTGGCTGGGATGATTTAGTTGGGAATTGGTCCTGCTTTGAGCAGGGGGTTGGACTAGATGACCTCTTGAGGTCCCTTCCAACGCTGATATTCTATGATTCTATGATTCCATGATCTCTATAAGTGTGCAGAACCAAACCCCAGATCTGAACTCTCTGGAATTTGGGGGTTCGGAATCCAGATCCCAACTTTCTCCATAATTCTGGGCTTTGAGACTAGCTGTTCCAGTTTGGCCCATTAGAGGAATAGCTTGCACACTTGGCTTTTGGGTTCATAACCCACTAGTACAAACATGACTGAATGATCACTGTTGAGTTCTTAATAACGTGCAGAATTTCAGGTTTCACCAATCTGCAGTAGGGTGAACCCCAGCAGAACTAATCATCTGTTTGACATTTGTTGGACACTAACGGTCACATGTTCAGTATTAGTAGAGGAAGGGGGGTTGCTGATTAAATCTGTGAATTCATGACACTCCCTTTATTAGTCCTCCCTAGTCCAAGCTGTAGAGCCTGGTGTAGCAATCACTGAAAATCATTGCTGCCCAGGCTGCGATGTTTTGGAGGGGAGCTGCCTTGCACACAGTCCCATACTAATACGACATAAAACCTTGGCAGTGGTCCCAACAGCAATGCAAACAAACTCCGTATTCTTTCAAAAACATTTGGCGCCTTATTTTCAAATCTGCAGACCAACTGCTGCTGGCACAATGCCCATCACCATGAAGCTGTTTACATTTTTTCTCCAGCAGCTGCAGTGGCCTGTTATGCCCCTCCTCGTGCCTGCCCAGGCTGACCTAAGGTCTCGGTCAACGTTTCACCAGAGGAAGGGGAAAGAGTTCAGTTTATCCTGTTAAAGAAAAGCCGACTCCACTAGGCGCTGATTGAGGGGTCGGCAGAAACCTTTGGCAAAGAGGAGCACCACTCTGAAAGGTAAAGGAGGCTCAAACTAGAATTCGTTATAACAGAAGAGGTGTTTTTTACTGAGGGAAACTGGAAGTGCTGGAGTTCCTAAAGACGGGAACATTCTTCTCCTACCGTCAGTCTAGTGTAGAGTGTACGGTTGCGAACACAGCTCTGGCCACGTCTACGCTACAAATTTTGGTTGACGCAAGGTTTGTCAGTGTACAGCTGCCACTGTTAGTAGATCGCACAGGGGCACGCACACTTGGCTGTTTGCATCAGCACAGCTTGTACTCACCAGGAGCGCTGGTGTCAATGCAATGTGCAGTGCACCACTGTGGCATATGGCACCACCCAGTGCAAAGCCTTTGGGAAAGTTTTCACAATGTGTTGGGGGGTAGAAATGTGCTAGGGATCAAGTTCCCAGAATACATCATTCTCCATCCAATAATACCATTCTGATCCCAGATTTTTTGTGCCTTTTTTTAAACCCCACAAACCTATGCAACACTTTTCAGTGTCTGCCACATCTCTGACAGAAGCCTGGAGTCCTCAGAGCTCTGCTCTGTTCTCATGAACATTGCAAATACAGGACAAATGATCCTCCAGTATTTGCAGACCCATAGGAAGAACTGTAACAACGGGGGATATGATGCTTTCTTGGACGACAGTTTGCTAAGGGAGATAGTGAAAAAGACATTGGTGGTGTTCACGGAGCAGCTACAAATGGTGGAGCAGCACTTCTGGGTCTAAGAAAGGAACACTAACTGGTGGGATCTCATTGTCATGCAGGTTTGGGATGTCAAGAAGTGGCTGCAGAACTCTTGGATGCGCAAGACCACACTCCTGGATCTGTGAGCTGAGCTTGCCCCAGCTCTCCGCGCAGGGACATCAGAATGAGAGCTGCACTGACAGCTGAGAAGCGAGTCACAATCACACTCTGGAAGCTTTCAGTGCTGATTTTTACTCAGTCGAGGTGTTTGTCCTGGGGCCCCCCCCTGCAAACCTCAATTTCTCTCAGTGCCAGGTAGGGGCCCTGGTAGATGGGGGCAGTGGGAGAGCTGGGAGAGGCCCAGGGAAGCAGGGGGTGACATCCCTAGAGCCTGTCCCATCCCCGCCTCCCCCTGCATCCCCCTGCCTGTGCCCATCTCCTGCTCCTAGCTGGTCACTCCACTCTCTAGGCGGCCCTGCTTCTCAACTCCACCCCAGGCTCCCAGCAGTTCCAGCCCATGGGCTCCCCTGCCCAGTCCTGGGATGCAGCATGCATATGCTGACTTACCTCTGAGCACCCTTCCACTCCCAGGCAGGCCCAGTACCAGCACCTGCTAGCTCAGAGAATGCTCTGCAGGGGAGGGAAAAGGGCTGCCTGGCAAGGGAACGCAGGGGTCAGAGATGGCAGCAAGGGCCTTCCATTTGGCTTGCCGGGCATCAGCTGTTCTTTCCTGCTCCCCACTGGGGGCTCTGCTGTAAAGGCTGACCTGCTACCCAGCTCTGGCTGCCTCTCGGCTCCTGACACGCTGGCCCTTGGGCTCCTTGGCTGCCATGCAGTCCCTTCCCCACCCGGCTGCAAGCATCCTCTGAGCTGGCAGGGGATGGTGCTCAGAGGTGGGTCAGCATGGTAATGCTGCAGCTGGGACTGGGCAGGACAGCCCAGCTCCTATTCTGACAGCTGCTAGGGGACCACTCATTGGCAGGTGGGAGCGTTCTAGCTCCAAAGAGCCCTGGGGCAGAGTTGAAGACCTGTGCTCCCTGACAGCAAGTGTGTAGGGCCATTACTCATCCCCTGCTACACAGGACTGTCACTCTTGGCAGTATGCAGGACATAGTGGATGGAAGTGCAGCAATGGGGTCCCTGAACTGTGGTGGAGCAAGAGACAACACACACATCCCTATTTTGGCACCAGATCACCTTGCCACTGAATACATCAACAGAAAGGGCTACTGTGGCGATGTGTCCCATAATGCTTTATGGGAATATGACATAACTGGAATGTGTTTTATGCTACATGTGCCATGTAACATATCTCTGTAAAGGTTATGGTTTACTGAATCTATTCATCCTATTTGTACACATATATCATTTTTTTATTTGAACTTATGAATATTGGCTGTATACTTGCTTGATTTCTAAGGCCTTGGCTACACTTGCAAGTTACAGCGCTGTAAAGGCTCCCCCAGCGCTGTAACTCACTCCCCGTCTACACTGGCAAGGCATTTGCAGCGCTGTATCTCCGTGGTTGCAGCGCTGCTTGTACTCCACCTCTCCGAGAGGAATAGCAAGTATTGCGCAGCCACTGCTGCGCTGTGGCGCCAGTGTGGCTGCCCAATGCGCTGTGAATGGCCTCCAGAAGTATTCGGCAGTATCCCACAATGCCTGTTCTAGCCACTCTGGTCATCAGTTCAAACTCTACTGCCCTGGCCTCAGGTAACCAACCATGTGACCCGCCCTTTACATTCCCCGGGAATTTTAAAAATCCCCTTCTTGTTTGTTCAGCTAGGCGTGGCGTGGAGTGCTATCAGCGAATCTTTCCAGGTGACCATGCCTCCACGCGCCAAGCGAGCCCCAGCATGGAGCAATGGCGAGTTGCTGGACCTCATCAGTGTTTGGGGGGAGAAAGCTGTACAATCCCAGCTGCGCTCTAGCCGTAGGAATTACGATACCTTTGGGAAGGTATCAAAGGTCATGATGGAAAGGGGCCATGACCAGGACACCCTGCAGTGCAGGATTAAAGTGAAGGAGCTGCGGAGTGCCTACCGCAAAGCCCGCGACGCGAACGGCCGCTCGGGTGCTCCCCCCGCGACCTGCCAATTCTACAAAGAGCTGGATGCAATACTTGGGGTTAACCCCACCTCCACTCTGAGCACCACCATGGACACTTCAGAGCCGAGGTGGCGGGGGGAGGAGGAGGAGGAGGAAAACGGGAGTGATGGTGGTGGGCCGGATGGAGACACCCCGGAATCCCTGGAGCCATGCAGCCAGGAGCTCTTCTCGAGCCAGGAGGAAGGTAGCCAGTCGCAGCGGCTGGTAGTTGGTGGAGGACAAACAGAAGAGCAGGTTCCCGGTAAGCGTTTTTTTTTCGGGAAGGAATTTTTTCGGTGCGGGCTCTTTGGGAGAGGAGGGTTAGGCATGCATGCCTAGATGCGGAATAGTGCATTGATGTGGTTTATCACATTGCGGTAATCGGCCTTGGTAATCTCCTCGAATGTCTCATCCAGAATGTGTGCAATGCACTTGTGCAGGATTATCGGGAGAGAGCCACCGTGGGTCCTTGTCCCCAGCCAGGCTAACGTGTCTGCGCCACTGTGCCGCGAGGGGCGGGGCCATTGCTGCACACAGGCAAGCGGCATATGGGCCAGGGCGGAAGCCGCATTGCAGTAGAAGACCCTCCCTTGCTTCCCAGGTCACCCCTCAGCAGCGAGATATCGTCCAGGACGAACTCCTGTGGAAAATGTTGGGACAGTGTTCAGTGTAGGTGCCCCCTGAAGCTGTTGGCTCTCCCCAAGGCACAGAAACCCAGAGGACAGTGCAGCCCTGAAACAATCAGTCCCCCCTTACTCACCATTTTGAGGTTCCCGTGGGATATTTTGTTTAATATATTTATTAATGATCTGCAGGATGGTGTGGACTGCACTCTCAGCAAGTTTGCAGATGACACTAAACTGGGAGGCGTGGTAGATACGCTGGAGTGGTAGGGATCAGATACAGAGGGACCTAGACAAATTAGAGGATTGGGCCAAAAAAAACCTGATGAGGTTCAACAAGGACAAGTGCAGAGTCCTGCACTTAGGACGGAAGAATCCCCATGCACTGCTACAGACTAGGGACCGAATGGCTAGGTAGCAGTTCTGCAGAAAAGGGCCTAGGGGTCACAGTGGACGAGAAGCTGGATATGAGTCAACAGTGTGCTCTTGTTGCCAAGAAGGCTAACGGCATTTTGGGCTGTATAAGTAGGGCATTGCCAGCAGATCGAGGAACATGATCGTTCCCCTTTATTCGGACATTGGTGAGGCTTCATCTGGAGTACTGTGTCCAGTTTTTGGGCCCCACACTACAAGAAGGATGTGGAAATATTGGAAAGAGTCCAGCGGAGGGCAACAAAAAATGATTAGGGGTCTGGAGCACATGACTTATGAGGAGAGGCTGAGGGAACTGGGATTGTTTAGTCTGCAGAAGAGAAGAATGGGGGGGGGGGGGGATTTTGATAGCTGCTTTCAACTACCTGAAGGGGGTTCCAAAGAGGATGGAGCTCGGCTGTTCTCAGTGGTGGCAGATGGACAGAACAAGGAGCAATGGTCTCAAGTTGCAGTGGGGGAGGTCTAGGTTGGATATTAGGAAACACAATTTCACTAGGAGGGTGGTGAAGCACTGGAATGCTTTACCTAGGGAGGTGGTGGAGTCTCCTTCCTTGGAGGTTTTTAAGGCCCGGCTTGACAAAGCCCTGGCTGGGATGATTTAGTTAGGAATTGGTCCTGCTTTGAGCAGGGGGTTGGACTAGATGACCTCTTGAGGTCCCTTCCAACCCTGATATTCTATGATTCAATGATTCTATATGTGTGCTCTGTTTCAGACGGGAAAATTATGCTATTGTGTAGACCCTATGTGTTTTCTACTCCTTAGGGTGCGGGGGAATCATTACTTTGTCTGGTATAAACAATGCTGCCTCTGTTAAATGTTGCATTTTGCCTATACAGCTGCATCAACCTTGAGACCTCAGCCGTCCCCTCTTATCGCCTGCTCAGAGACTACAAAGATTCAGGAAGAGACCGCGAAAAAGCAAAGAAGACATGCTGCAAGAAGTAATGTGGCAATCTATTAAAGAGAATGAGAAAGCACAGGACTGGAGGGAGAGAGAGAAAGCAGGATCCGCCAGGAGAAAACGCAGCGCACCGGCGGCAAAGCACCGCGCACCAGCAGCAAAGCACTGATAGGCTCATAAGCATCCTGGAGCGCCAAGCAGATGCTATCCAGGAGCTTGTAGCCATGCAGAAAGAGGAGCAGTACCGCAAAAGAAAACGCCACCCCCCCCTACAGCCTTTGTCCCAAAACTCTTCTTCCGTTGTGCCCGACTGTCACCTTCAACCCACTTTCCCCAACTTCTGTGTTCTTCACGCCACCCGCTGCCTCCAAACACCTGTATCTTCACCACCCAGCCCTGAAAACCACGACCCTTCCCTCTGCACTCAACCCCCAATCACCATGCAGTATAGCTGCCCTGAAGTGCAGGCACTCACTGCACAGCACACCAGACAGGACATACGCGAATCTGTGATTGCTCTGTTCCCCACTCCACCCCCTTGTTTCTTTTCAATAAATAATTTTTTTTTCTTTTCAATAAATGGATTCCTTGGCTTTGAAAACATTCTTTATTATTGCATAAAGTAAAAGACTCCTTAGCCCAGGAAATAAACAGGGCACTGCAAGTCTGCTTGTCTGCTAAGCAGATACTGATTCCTAAAGATTGGAGCTACTGCACTTCACTCCTGTGCAGGGCACCCAGATATCACTGCTGGTTTTCAGCCTCAAATTGCTCCCTCAAGGCATCCCTAATCCTTGTAGCCCCCGCGCTGGGCCCCTGTAATAGCCCTGCTCTCTGGCTGTGCAAATTCAGCCTCCAGGTTTTGAACCTCGGAGGTGCATGCCTGTGTGAAGCTTACACCCTTCCATTCACAAATATTATGGAGGGCACAGTATGCGGATATAACCACAGGGATGCTGTTTTCGGCCAAGTCCAGCTTCCCATACAGAGAGATCGCCAGTGGCCCTTTAAACGGCCAAAGGCACACTCCACAGTCATTCGGCACTGGCTCAGCCTGTAGTTGAACCGTTCGTTGCTGTTGTCAAGGCTCCCTGTGTAGGCTTTTATGAGCCACGGCATTAACAGGTAAGCGTGATCTCCAAGGATCACAATGGGCATTTCAACTTCCCCTACCGTTATCTTCCGCTCTGGAAAAAAAGTCCCGGCCTGCATCTTCCTGAACAGCCAAGTGTTCCGAAAGATGCGTGCGTCATGCACCTTTCCGGGGCAGCCTGTGTTAATGTCAATGAAATGCCCACGGTGATCCACAAGCGCCTGGAGAACCATAGAGAAATATCCCTTCCGATTAACATACTCGGATCCTAGGTGGGGGTGGTGCCAAAATAGGAATGTGCATCCATCTATCGCCCCTCCACAGTTAGGGAACCCCCATTTGTGCAAAGCCATACACTATTTCCTGCACGTTACCTAGAGTCACGGTTCTCTCTGAGTAGGATGCGATTAATGGCCTTGCAAACTTGCATCAACACAATTCCAACGGTCGACTTTCCCACTCCAAACTGGTTTGCGACCAACCTGGTAGCTGTCTGGAGTTGCCAGCTTCCAGATTGCAATAGCCACCCGCTTCTCCACTGGCAGGGCAGCTCTCAATCTCGTGTCCTTGCGCCGCAGGGTGGGGGCGAGCTCCTCACACAGTCCCATGGAAGTGGCTTTTCTCATCCAAAAATTCTGCAGCCACTGCTCGTCATCCCAGACTTCCATGACGATGTGATCCCACCACTCGGTGCTTGTTTCCCGAGCCCAAAAGCGGCGTTCCATGGTGCTGAGCACGTCCACGAATGCCACAAGCAATTTCGTGTCGTACGCGTTATGCGGCTCGATAGCATCGTCGGATTCCTCACCTCTCACTCTCACTGTCACTTTGGATCTTAAGGAATAGTTCGACAGCCCAAACGTGACGTGCTGGCGAGACTCGTCAGCATACGCCTCAGCAGTTCGGACTCCATTTCCCGCAGACAGATCGCGCTGCACAGAAACCGTTGAAAGAAGGCGCCAAAGGTGGACGGAAACAAAGGGATTTCTGGGATGCGAAGCGATGCATCACGGGGCATTGGGACAGGACCCAGAATCCCCTGCACCCCACGCCCCCTTCCCACAACCCACTGCGCCAGAATGGGGAAAGAGGTGCTCTGTGGGATAGCTGCCCATAATGCACCGCTCCCAATAGCGCTGCAGTTGCTGCAAATGTGGCCACAAAAGTGCGCTGGGCAGCTGTCAGTGTGGACAGACTGCAGCGCTTTCCCTACTCAGCTGCACGAAGTCAGGTTTAACTCAGCGCTGTACATCTGCAAGTGTAGCCAAGGCCTTAGTAAGCTTTGTAAGGCATCTGGTCACTTCCTGGAGAAAGGAATTCACAAAGTTAAGTGCCCAGTCAAGAAGCACTTAAGAAACAATGCATCTTGGAATACTCCAATCCATATAAGAAGTCTTCCTGGAGACATACAAGATACCATGTGGGCAATGACTTGGGTTGGAGGTGACAGTGGGGCACAACGGAAAGAGGTTTGGGACAAGGGCTGTGGGGGGGGGGGGGGGCGGGCTACCAGCTACTAGATAGCATCTGCTTGGCGCTCCAGGATGCTTATGAGCCTATCAGTGCTTTGCTGCCGGTGCGGAGTTGAGAAGCAGGGCCGCCTAGAGAGTGGAGTGACCAGCTAGGAGCAGGAGATGGGCACAGGCAGGGGGATGCAGGGGGAGGCGGGGATGGGACAGGCTCTAGGGATGTCACCCCCTGCTTCCCTGGGCCTCTCCCAGCTCTCCCACTGCCCCCATCTACCAGGGCCCCTACCTGGCACTGAGAGAAATTGAGGTTTGCAGGGGGGGCCCCAGGACAAACACCTCGACTGAGTAAAAATCAGCACTGAAAGCTTCCAGAGTGTGATTGTGACTCGCTTCTCAGCTGTCAGTGCAGCTCTCATTCTGATGTCCCTGCGCGGAGAGCTGGGGCAAGCTCAGCTCACAGATCCAGGAGTGTGGTCTTGCGCATCCAAGAGTTCTGCAGCCACTTCTTGACATCCCAAACCTGCATGACAATGAGATCCCACCAGTTAGTGTTCCTTTCTTAGACCCAGAAGTGCTGCTCCACCATTTGTAGCTGCTCCGTGAACACCACCAATGTCTTTTTCACTATCTCCCTTAGCAAACTGTCGTCCAAGAAAGCATCATATCCCCCGTTGTTACAGTTCTTCCTATGGGTCTGCAAATACTGGAGGATCATTTGTCCTGTATTTGCAATGTTCATGAGAACAGAGCAGAGCTCTGAGGACTCCAGGCTTCTGTCAGAGATGTGGCAGACACTGAAAAGTGTTGCATAGGTTTGTGGGGTTTAAAAAAAGGCACAAAAAATCTGGGATCAGAATGGTATTATTGGATGGAGAATGATGTATTCTGGGAACTTGATCCCTAGCACATTTCTACCCCCCAACACATTGTGAAAACTTTCCCAAAGGCTTTGCACTGGGTGGTGCCATATGCCACAGTGGTGCACTGCACATTGCATTGACACCAGCGCTCCTGGTGAGTACAAGCTGTGCTGATGCAAACAGCCAAGTGTGCGTGCCCCTGTGCGATCTACTAACAGTGGCAGCTGTACACTGACAAAACTTGCGTCAACCAAAATTTGTAGCGTAGACGTGGCCAGAGCTGTGTTCGCACCGTACACTCTACACTAGACTGACGGTAGGAGAAGAATGTTCCCGTCTTTAGGAACTCCAGCACTTCCAGTTTCCCTCAGTAAAAACACCTCTTCTGTTATAACGAATTCTAGTTTGAGCCTCCTTTACCTTTCAGAGTGGTGCTCCTCTTTGCCAAAGGTTTCTGCCGACCCCTCAATCAGCACCTAGTGGAGTCGGCTTTTCTTTAACAGAATAAACTGAACTCTTTCCCCTTCCTCTGGTGAAACGTTGACCGAGACCTTAGGTCAGCCTGGGCAGGCACGAGGAGGGGCATAACAGGCCACTGCAGCTGCTGGAGAAAAAATGTAAACAGCTTCATGGTGATGGGCATTGTGCCAGCAGCAGTTGGTCTGCAGATTTGAAAATAAGGCGCCAAATGTTTTTGAAAGAATACGGAGTTTGTTTGCATTGCTGTTGGGACCACTGCCAAGGTTTTATGTCGTATTAGTATGGGACTGTGTGCAAGGCAGCTCCCCTCCAAAACATCGCAGCCTGGGCAGCAATGATTTCAGTGATTGCTACACCAGGCTCTACAGCTTGGACTAGGGAGGACTAATAAAGGGAGTGTCATGAATTCACAGATTTAATCAGCAACCCCCTTCCTCTACTAATACTGAACATGTGACCGTTAGTGTCCAACAAATGTCAAACAGATGATTAGTTCTGCTGGGGTTCACCCTACTGCAGATTGGTGAAACCTGAAATTCTGCACGTTATTAAGAACTCAACAGTGATCATTCAGTCATGTTTGTACTAGTGGGTTATGAACCCAAAAGCCAAGTGTGCAAGCTATTCCTCTAATGGGCCAAACTGGAACAGCTAGTCTCAAAGCCCAGAATTATGGAGAAAGTTGGGATCTGGATTCCGAACCCCCAAATTCCAGAGAGTTCAGATCTGGGGTTTGGTTCTGCACACTTATAGAGATCATGGAATCATAGAATCATAGAATATCAGCGTTGGAAGGGACCTCAAGAGGTCATCTAGTCCAACCCCCTGCTCAAAGCAGGACCAATTCCCAACTAAATCATCCCAGCCAGGGCTTTGTCAAGCCGGGCCTTAAAAACCTCCAAGGAAGGAGACTCCACCACCTCCCTAGGGAACCCAGTCCAGTGCTTCACCACCCTCCGAGTGAAATAGTGTTTCCTAATATCCAACCTGGACCTCCCCCACTGCAACTTGAGACCATTGCTCCTTGTTCTGTCATCTGCCACCACTGAGAACAGCCGAGCTCCATCCTCTTTGGAACCCCCTTTCAGGTAGTTGAAGGCTGCTATCAAATCCCCTCTCATTCTTCTCTTCTGGAGACTAAACAATCCCAGTTCCCTCAGCCTCTCCTCATAAGTCATGTGCTCCAGACCCCTAATCATTTTTGTTGCCCTCCGCTGGACTCTTTCCAATTTTTCCTCATCCTTCTTGTAGTGTGGGGCCCAAAACTGGACACAGTACTCCAGATGAGGCCTCACCAATGTCGAATAAAGGGGAACGATCACGTTCCTCGATCTGCTGGCAATGCCCCTACTTATACAGCCCAAAATGCCGTTAGCCTTCTTGGCAACAAGAGCACACTGTTGACTCATATCCAGCTTCTCGTCCACTGTGACCCCTAGGCCCTTTTCTGCAGAACTGCTACCTAGCCATTCAGTCCCTAGTCTGTAGCAGTGCATGGAATTCTTCCGTCCTAAGTGCAGGACTCTGCACTTGTCCTTGTTGAACCTCATCAGGTTTTTTTTGGCCCAATCCTCTAATTTGTCTAGGTCCCTCTGTATCCGATCCCTACTCTCTAGTGTATCTACCACGCCTCCTAGTTTAGTGTCATCTGCAAACTTGCTGAGAGTGCAGTCCACACCATCCTCCAGATCATTAATAAAGATATTAAACAAAACCGGCCCCAGGACCGACCCTTGGGGCACTCCGCTTGAAACCGGCTGCCAACTAGACATGGAGCCATTGATCACTACCCGCTGAGCCCGACGATCTAGCCAGCTTTCTATCCACCTTACAGTCCATTCATCCAGCCCATACTTTTTTAACTTGGCGGCAAGAATACTGTGGGAGACCGTATCAAAAGCTTTGCTAAGGTCAAGGAATAACACATTCACTGCTTTCCCCTCATCCACAGAGCCAGTTATCTCCTCATAGAAGGCAATTAAGTTAGTCAGGCACGACTTCCCCTTGGTGAATCCATGCTGACTGTTCCTGATCACTTTCCTCTCCTCTAAGTGTTTCATAATTGGTTCCTTGAGGACCTGCTCCATGATTTTTCCAGGGACTGAGGTGAGGCTGACTGGCCTGTAGTTCCCTGGATCCTCCTTCTTCCCTTTTTTAAAGATGGGCACTACAGTAGCCTTTTTCCAGTCATCTGGGACCTCCCCCGGTCGCCATGAGTTTTCAAAAATAATGGCTAATGGCTCTGCAATCTCATCCGCCAACTCCTTTAGCACCCTCGGATGCAGTGCATCCGACCCCATGGACTTGTGCACGTCCAGTTTTTCTAAATAGTCCCGAACCACTTCTTTCTCCACAGAGGGCTGGTCACCTTCTCCCCATACTGTGCTGGCCAGTGCAGCAGTCTGAGAGCTGACCTTGTTCGTGAAGACAGATAGGTCATTTGGATTCAGATCTGGAGTTTGAATTGAGGATTCTGCCCATTATATTAATTTAATTCGATTTAAACACACCTCAGATACACCAGTCTCAGGTTCCTTATGGTCCTCTGTGAATTAAAGACACATGGCTGGATTTTCTCATCAGCTATAGCCCCTTTGCACCACTCAGCAGCACAAAGGGGCTGAATTCTGGCCATAAATGCACAGTGGAAAATGGCCCCTGTGCAGGGAAACTCCCCATTGGCATAAGGCATCAGAAGTAGCAAAAACAACTCCTGTGCCACCTCCCTACAGCTCCACCTCTCCTTTGTATCCAAGTGGTGCTCAAGTGCAGTGGAGAGCTGGGTGCACAAGCTATAACCAATATATCCCTGCAAACCAACCCTATCTCCCTACAGACACGCATTAATATGCACATTCAATTACATCACCAAATCCCCTCCCAGGAGACCCTGCCCCACCCACTCTCTCCCACCCCAAAAGCCCACTCACAAAGGTGGAGGAGCTGGCAACTGAAATGAGGTGAGTGTGATTCACATTTAAAAACAATCCATTTTTTTTTTCAAAATACTGAAACCCAAAAAAGCTTCAGTTTTTATTTTCCCCTTTTTTAGACGCAACATGGAAAAAAAGGAAAGAAAGAGGAAAAAAAACAAATGCTGAATAATAACGCCCCAAAACCTGTTTTCAAGTATTGGGGAGGAGGGAAGGTTTGGTTTGTTTTTGTAATCAGAAATTAGATTTTTTTAACCAAAAAAATTCTGCAAAAATGTTTATTTCTGAAAAAGGCTATTTTTGGTCAAAAAGGGTTTTGAATAGAAAATGTCTACAGCTCTATACATGGGCTTTGCAGTGTGCCTGGAAGGTCAACAGATCTGGGCTATTTTGGAGTGAGGCACAGTGAATTGTAAAGCAGAGACCCCTCACAGAGTGCCCTCTTTTATACCTTGGGAGTGCCAGTTTGAACACTTTCAACTGGCCTCAGGCCATGTCTATACTATGGGGACCATAGCAGCATAGCTATGCTGGCATAACCTCATAGTGTCGATGTAACACCGACAGATCCCTGGTCATCAGCGGCAGGATCGAACCTGGGAACCTCGGGAGCGAAATGCATGAGGCTCTACTGCGTGATCTAAAAGCCATGTGGCCCTTAGCTAAAGCTGTAGAGCAGACTTATTAATCTCTCTCTAAGGGCTGGTCTGCACTGCGGGGGGGATCGATCCAAGATATGCAACTTCAGCTACGCGAATAGCGTAGCTGAAGTCGAAGTATCTTGGATCGAATTACCTGGGGTCCAGATGGCGCGGGATCGACGTCCATGGCTCCCCCGTCGACGGCGCTACCGCCGCTCGCTCTGGTGGAGTTCTGGACTCAACGGTGAGCGCGTTCGGGGATCGATATATCGTGTCTTAAGGAGACGCGATATATCGATCCTGGATAAATCGATTGCTACCCGCAGATACGGCGGGTAGTGAAGACGTACCCTAAGTGGTCCACTAGAGGGGACAGAGCACCACACCCAGAAGGTGTGTGGGTTACATACACACAACCTACAGTGACAGCAGGCTTTTCCATTGCTGCAGGAATGCCACCTCTGCAAGTGATGGTAGCTAGGTTGATGGAAGCATTCGTCCACTGACAGAGCTGAGTCTACCCTGGGTCAGCACAGCTGTGGCAGGCCGGGCTGTGGGGTTTTCAGCCCCTGAATGTCATAGCTCAGGCCTCAGCTTCAGCAATATCACAAAGAGAGGGAGAGAGGAGCCTCACAAGGAGGAAGGTCCAAGCCAGTTAGGGCTTGATGAGTCAAAAGCAACACCTTCATCTCCTGGAAGCCAATGCAGTTCCCAGAGAGCAGGTGTCATATGCTTCTGGCTGGACAGTCCACTTAGCAAACAGGCTGCCACCTTCCGCACCAACTTCAGCTCCTGAAAGGATGTATTGGGCAGCCCCAGCTGGAGGACATGAGGCTATTTCATTCTAGAGATGACAGAGGTATGCAGATATGCAGGTCAGATTCCGATTGCACCGGTGTAATCCAGGAGTGACTTTGTTGCGTTAAAAGTGTCAATCATATCCAGAATTTGAATGTTGGGTTTGGTTTGGGCCCCTCTCATTTGCAAAGCCTCACTTGCTGCCACAACTCCCTGCAAGGGCTTTTTTAACTTTGGGGCTCTATCAAATATAACTAGAATGAAACGCTGCCCTGGGTCAGAATTTCAAACGGCACAAATTCTGGGTCTGTTGGGAGCAGAAGTGCTGGCTTCTAATTAAAACTTACACGAAGAACCATGACAGTGAAGTCAGTTTAGATTCTCCCTAACTCCATCATAGTCCTGTTGTTCTGCAGCGTGTCTGCACTATAATGAGCCTATAATGGCAAAATCCAGCAGTTTATATTCCACTCAAACCTGCTGTACCCTGCTCACTAGCTGCCTTTTGGTTTAAGTGGGAAGGCATTTCATTTCTATGGCGGACGAGGGCGAATTACCTGGACCCAGGAAAGTTCCTTCTCTTCCGCAGTACTATTGAGATGGCTCACTTTGGCACACAGTTTTCTGATGTTTGTGACTGCACCTTCTGAGTGACTCACTCAGCAGGCAAGTGCAGCCAAGTGCAATTCTGGCCAAGGCACTGGCGTGTGCTGCGTTGAGCCCCCAGCTCCACCTTTCTCTGTTTCTCAGAGGCCTCTTCAATTTCAGAACAAAAGGATCCCAACGCCCTGCTAATGGGAGGCACTTTCTTTTGTGCTAGAAGAAGCCAGGAATTCCAAACACAGATTAAAATTCTCCTCTCCAGTCGGCGCTTCCCCCCCATCCCGCGTGGGTCTATTGTGTATTCTGCCCTCATCCTGTACAAAATTCCCATGACCTGCGTGCTGATTATGCAATAGAGAGATATTAACCCTTCTGCTTCAGGGTACTAGTCAATCCGGTGATAGAAAGAAACATTTCCTGTAGGCAGGGTATTCCACAATGTCCACCACTGGGTTTCTTGCACCTTCCTCTGAAACATTTGGTACTGGCCATGGTCAGACACAGGATTCTGGATGGGATGGGCCACTCTGGTATGGCAATTCCTGTGTTCCACGATCGACCTTGCAGATAAGAGATCTATAGTTCTGTGAGGATAACTTTGCCATAAGTTTCAAGAAGCCCCATGCACGAACAGGGCCACCCGGGGAGAGGGGAGGGAGAGTGGGGCAATTTGCCCCAGGACCCGGGCCATACAGGGGCCCCCACGAGAATATAGTATTCTATAGTATTGCAACTTTTTTTTATGGAAGGGGCCCCCAAAATTGCTTTGCCCCAGGCCTGCTGAATCCTCTGGGCAGCCCTGTGCACGAAGTCTGGTTACAGTACTGAGGGAAAGCCACTTGGCAAAGAGTTCGTGGGTCTGACACACATCTCATCCTGTCCCGAACGGGCACTTGTTTTACAGACAGTATCCAACCTGTATTGGTCTAGTCCCCCAAATGTACACTGTGTTCCCCTCTGTTCCTTGGCTCTAGGTCTCCCCACAGCACCCAAGGTAAAGCTAGTCCACGGTGCTTGGTACCGTACTCACGTTCCTCCCCTCACCTTTATTTACAGGGACATTCTTACCCCTCTTGATGCTGGGTCCCAGGAGCTTTGGGTTCTATTCTGTCCTTTGTTATTTAGAGTCCTTGGACAAAGCCTGCCCCCACTTCCTCACGTGGATGCAGAAGTCCCCAAACACTGAAGAACTTATTGGGACAGGATACAGGGAGTCCACAAAGGGGGTCTGTAACTCCTGCATTGCCTGGTGCTGTCCACTGCAGGCTGGCTGTGTGCAGCATGGTGCTGTGTGCTGCAGGCTGGGTTTGTGTAATGTGCTGCACACTGTGTGCTGCAGGCTGGATTTGTGCAGTATGTTGCTGGCTGGGTTTGTGCAGTGTGGTACTGTGCACTGCTGGCTGGATGTGTACAATGTGGTGCAGTGTGCTGCAGGCTGGGTTTGTGCACTGTGGTGTTGTGCACTGCCGGCTGGATGTGTACAATGTGGTGCAATGTGCTGCAGGCTGGGTTTGTGCAGTGTGGTACTGTGCACTGCCGGCTGGATGTGTACAATGTGGTGCAGTGTGCTGCAGGCTGGGTTTGTGCACTGTGGTGTTGTGCACTGCCGGCTGGATGTGTACAATGTGGTGCAATGTGCTGCAGGCTGGGTTTGTGCACTGTGGTGTTGTGCACTGCCGGCTGGATGTGTACAATGTGGTGCAGTGTGCTGCAGGCTGGGTTTGTGCAGTGTGGTACTGTGCACTGCCGGCTGGATGTGTACAATGTGGTGCAGTGTGCTGCAGGCTGGGTTTGTGCAGTGTGGTACTGTGCACTGCCGGCTGGATGTGTACAATGTGGTGCAGTGTGCTGCAGGCTGGGTTTGTGCACTGTGGTGCTGTGCACTGCCGGCTGGATGTGTACAATGTGGTGCAGTGTGCTGCAGGCTGGGTTTGTGCACTGTGGTGTTGTGCACTGCCGGCTGGATGTGTACAATGTGGTGCAATGTGCTGCAGGCTGGGTTTGTGCAGTGTGGTACTGTGCACTGCCGGCTGGATGTGTACAATGTGGTGCAGTGTGCTGCAGGCTGGGTTTGTGCAGTGTGGTACTGTGCACTGCCGGCTGGATGTGTACAATGTGGTGCAATGTGCTGCAGGCTGGGTTTGTGCACTGTGGTGTTGTGCACTGCCGGCTGGATGTGTACAATGTGGTGCAATGTGCTGCAGGCTGGGTTTGTGCAGTGTGGTACTGTGCACTGCCGGCTGGATGTGTACAATGTGGTGCAGTGTGCTGCAGGCTGGGTTTGTGCACTGTGGTGTTGTGCACTGCCGGCTGGATGTGTACAATGTGGTGCAATGTGCTGCAGGCTGGGTTTGTGCACTGTGGTGTTGTGCACTGCCGGCTGGATGTGTACAATGTGGTGCAGTGTGCTGCAGGCTGGGTTTGTGCAGTGTGGTACTGTGCACTGCCGGCTGGATGTGTACAATGTGGTGCAGTGTGCTGCAGGCTGGGTTTGTGCAGTGTGGTACTGTGCACTGCCGGCTGGATGTGTACAATGTGGTGCAGTGTGCTGCAGGCTGGGTTTGTGCACTGTGGTGCTGTGCACTGCCGGCTGGATGTGTACAATGTGGTGCAGTGTGCTGCAGGCTGGGTTTGTGCACTGTGGTGTTGTGCACTGCCGGCTGGATGTGTACAATGTGGTGCAGTGTGCTGCAGGCTGGGTTTGTGCACTGTGGTGTTGTGCACTGCCGGCTGGATGTGTACAATGTGGTGCAGTGTGCTGCAGGCTGGGTTTGTGCACTGTGGTGTTGTGCACTGCTGGCTGGGTGTGACAAAGTGGGGGATTTTCTTGTGTTTCCTAGTTTTTCCAATGGTTTGCATGCAGAGGGAGTGGGGCTCAGTGTCCCTGAGTGTTACTGGTTTAACCAGGTGAGGGGAGAGGGAGTTTGTTATTACAGAGGACCAGAGAGGGAACTTGGGATCCCAGCCAATGGCCTCGAGGATGGACCCCACAGCAACTGGTGACCAGGGCTGGCTTTAGGCCGATTCCCTGGAATCGGGCCCCGCGCCATAGGTGCCTTTTTAATTTTTTTTACTCACCTGGTGGCAGTCTGGGTCTTCAGCGGTGGGGGGTCCTTCACTCGCTCCGGGTCTTCAGCGGCATTTTGGCGGTGGGGGGTCCTTCACTCGCTCCGGGTCTTCGGCGGCATTTCGGAGGCGGGGCTCCTTCAGTGCTAAGGAAGACCCAGAGCGAGTGAAGGATCCCCCGGCGCCAAAGTGCCGCCGAAGACCCGGACCACCACCGGGTATTCGAATTGGGCCCCGCAGTTCCTAAAAAAACAGGAGAACTTGTGGCACCTTAGAGACTAACAAATTTCTTTGAGCATAAGCTTTCAATGGCTACAGCCCACCTGGGGGGAGAAATAGCTCAGTGGTTTGAGCATTGGCCTGCTAAACCCAGGGTTGTGGATTCAATCTTTGAGGGGGCCATTTAGGGATCTGGGGCAAAAATCTGTCTGGGGATTGGTCCTGCTTTGAGCAGGGGGTTGGACTAGATGACCTCCTGAGGTCCCTTCCAACCCTGATATTCTATGAATCTATGATTCTAAAGCCGGCCCTGCTGGTGACCTGACCACCCGAGGACCCAGCTCAGGAGTCGCAGCCAGTTCTGGCCAGTGGGAGGACAATGGGCTGTAAAAAGAGGACCCTGTGACCTACCCAGCCGGTTCCAGACAGAGGGGGCCAGAGGACAGGGGAGAGGAGAGGAGGCCTAGGCAACTCGGTTTATGACCCTGTTTCCCTGGAGAGAAGACAATGGACAGAGGCGGGGCTTGGGGCCGGTGATCTCAGATGCTCCTCTGGGAAGCAGGGGGGCTCGGGGCTGGAGAGGGGGAGCAGGCAGAGCCCACCTGGATGCAGGGGAGACTTGGATGTGCTGTGCTGAGGAAGGCCAGGCCTGAGGCCCTGAGAGTTTCCTGTGCTGTGTTCAACGCTCAATAAACCCTCCTGTTTTACGCTGGCTGAGAGTCGCTCCAG
Organism: Chrysemys picta bellii; assembly: GCF_011386835.1. Lineage (NCBI taxonomy): Eukaryota > Metazoa > Chordata > Testudines > Emydidae > Chrysemys > Chrysemys picta. The sequence goes on along the minus strand of NC_088815.1, from coordinate 970,978 downwards.
TCTAGAGAACAGGGTTGCATCGTCCCCTTCGGGGGGTGGAGGCCCCGGGAGTCCAGAGCAAGTGGACTCCCTGAGGGGGCCCACAGCGAGAGACAGGCAAGCTAAGGCTCAGAGAAGTGCGGCTCCAGGAGGCGGAGGGGCCTAACCCCGAGAGAGAGTGGACCCCCGGGAAGAGGGCTGTCTCACTGAAAGGGGTTCCCATCCTGGACCGCACGGAGCCAAGAGTGGGCACGACCTGTGAGTCCGTGACACTGTATTTGTGCAGTGTGGTGCTGTGCACTGCTGGCTGGGTTTGTGCAGTTGGTCCTGTGCACTGCTGACTGGGTTTGTGAAGTTTGGTATAGTTTATTGCCACTGGGTTTGTGCACTGTGGTACTATGCGCTGCTGGCTGGCTGGCTGTGTGCAGCATAAGAACATAAAAACATAAGAATGGCCATACTGGGCCAGACCAGTGGTCCATCTAGCCCAGTCTCCTGTCCTCTGACAGTGGCCAATACCAGGTACCCCAGAGGGAATGAACAGAACAGGTAAGCATTAAGTGATCCATCCCCTGTTGCCCATTCCCAGTCTCTGGCAAACAGAGGCTAGGTCATTTAGTCCAATCCCCTGCTCAAACCAGGACTAACACCAACTAAATCATCCCAGCCAGGGCTTTGTCAAGCCGGGCCTTAAAATCCTCTAAGGGTGGAGATTCCATCACCTCCCTAGGGAACCCAGTCCAGTGCTTCACCACCCTCCTAATGAAATAGAGCTTCCTAATATCCAACCTAGACTCCCGCCACTGCAACTTCAGACCATTGCTTCTTGTTCTGTCATCTGCCACCACTGAGAACAGCCGAGCTCCAACCTCTTTGGAACCCCCTTCAGGTAGTTGAAGGCTGCTCTCAAATCCCCCCTCACTCTTCTCTTCTCCAGACTAAATAACCCCAGTTCCCTCAGCCTTTCCTCGTAAGTCATGTGCCCCGGCCCCCTAATCATTTTCATTGCCCTCCGCTGGACTCTCTCCAATTTGTCCACATCCCTTCCATAGTGGGGGGCCCAAAACTGGACTCAGTACTCCAGGTGTGGCCTCACCAGTGCCGAATAGAGGGGAATAATCACTTCCCTCGATCTGCTGGCAATGCTCCTACTAATGCAGCCCACTATGCCGCTGGCCTTCTTGGCAACAAGGGCACACTGCTGACTCCTATCCAGCTTCTCGTCCACTGTAATCCCCAGGTCCTTTTCTGCAGAACTGCCACTTAGCCAGTTGGTCCCCAGCCTGTAGCAGTGCATGGGATTCTTCCTTCCTAAGTTCAGGACTCTGCACTTGTCCTTGTTGAACCTTATCAGATTTGTTTTGGCCCAATCCTCCAATTTGTCTAGGTCACTCTGGACCCTGTCCCTACACTCCAGAGTATCTACCTCTCCCCCCAGCTTAGTGTCATCTGCAAACTTGCTGAGGGTGCAATCTGACCCATCATCCAGATCATTAATAAAGATGTTGAACAAAACCGGCCCCAGGACCTACCCCCAGGGCACTCCTCTTGATACCAGCTGCCAACTAGACATTGAGCCACTGATCACTACCCGTTGAGCCCGACAATCTAGCCAGCTTTCTGTCCACCTTATAGTCCATTTATCCAACTCATACTTTTTTAACTTGCTGACAAGAATACTGTGGGAGACCGTATCAAAAGCTTTGCTAAGGTCAAGGAATAACACATCCACTGCTTCCCCTCATCCACAGAGCCAGTTATCTCCTCATAGAAGGCAATTAGGTTAGTCAGGCACGACTCAGCAGCACAACACGTCCAGCGCTTTCCCCATACCCACAGAGTTATTTCATCATAGAAGGCAATCACGTTGGTCAGGCATGACTTGCCTGCCCAACCTGGCTATCGCTGCCCATCCTGGCTAATAGCCATTGATGAACCTATTCTCCATTAACTTATCTAGTTCTTTTTTGAACCCTGTTATAGTCTTGGCCTTCACAACATCCTCTGGCAAGGAGTTCCACAGGTTGAGTGTGTGTTGTGTGAATACTTCCTTTTGTTTGTTTGTTTGCTGTCTATTAATTTCATTTGATGACCCCTGGTTCTTGTGTTACGAGAAGGAGTAAATCACACTTCCTTATTTACTTTCTCCACAGCCATCATGATTTTATAGACCTCAATCATATCCCCCTTTAGTAGTCTATTTTCCAAGCTGAAAAGTCCCAGTCTTATTAATCTCTCCTCATATGGCAGCCGTCCATACCCCTCATCATTTTGTTGTCATTTACTGAACCTTTTCCAATTCTAATTTATCTTTTTTGAGATGGGGCGATCACATCTGCACACAGTAGTCAAGATGTGGGTGTACCATGGATTTATCTAGAGGCAATATGATATTTTCTGTCTTATTATTTATCCCTTTCTTAATGATTCCCAACATTCTGTTCACTTTTTTGACTGCCGCTGCACATTGAGTGGATATTTTCAGAGAGGCGGGTGCAACAGGGGAGGCCTCCTGATTCATAGTGAGAAAGTAGGGCAATCGGCTAGTTATATTAGGTGCCTGTACACAAACGCAAGAAGCCTGGGAAACAAGTAGGAAGAATTGGAAGTCCTGGCACAGTCAAGGAACGATGATGTGATTGGAATAACAGAGACTTGCTGGGGTAACTCACATGACTAGAGCACTGTCATGGATGGGTATAAACTGGTCAGGAAGGACAGGTACAGGAGGAAAGGTGGAGGAGTTGCACTGTATGTAAGAGAACGGTATGATTGCTCTGTGCATATCACTCTATCAGTGTTATAGAGGGCGAACAATTTATGAGTTTACCCTGTATAAGCGTTATACAGGGTAAAACGGATTTATTTGGGTTTAGACCCCATTGGGAGTTGGGCATCTGAGAGTTAAAGATAAGAACACTTCTGTAAGCTGCTTTCAGTCAAGGCTACAGCTGTTAGGAGACGTGGTTCAGACCTGGGTCTGGGTTTGCAACAGGCTAGCAAGTCTGGCTCAAACCGGGCAGGGCACTGAAGTCCTAAGCTGACAGGGCAGGAAAGCAGGGGCAGAAGTAGTCTTGGCACATCAGTTGGCAGCTCCCAAGGGGGTTTCTGTGATCCAACCCGTCACAGCTACTTTTCTATAATTATGCACACATTGGTGGATCACAGGTGGGGAGAAGTTTTACCAGTATCAACATGGGCTGGTCACACAAGGTGCATGATGCTTGCATCACTAAGAACACAGGACTGCTCAGAAAGCTGCAAGCAGGAACATTCTTTCCTAAGCAGCGGATTATCGGGGGAGCAGCCCTCAGTGGTGAAAGAACAAGTTATGGACTATTTAGAAAAGCTGGACACGCACAAGTCCATGGGGCCGGATGCAATGCATGCGAGGGTGCTGAGGGAGTTGGCTGATGTGATCACAGAGCCATCGGCCACTATCTTTGAAAACTCGTGGTGATCGGGGTAGGTCCCAGACAATTGGAAAAAGGCAAATATAGTGCCCATCTTTAAAAAAGAGAAGAAGGAGAATCCGGGGAACTACAGACCGGTTAGCCTTACCTCTGTCCCCGGAAAAATCATGGAGCAGGTCCTCAACATCTTCATTAATGAATCCCATGCACTGCTACAGCTGGGGACCGACTGGCTAAGCAGCAGTTCGGCAGAAAAAGACCCGGGGATTACAGTGGACGAGAAGCAGGATATGAGTCAACAGTATACCCTTGTTGTCAAGAAGGCTAACGGCATAGTGGGCTGCATTAGTAGGAGCATTGCCGGCAGATCGAGGGAAGTGATTATTCCCCTCTATTCGGCACTGGTGAGGCCACATCTGGAGTACTGAGTCCAGTTTTGGTCCCCCCACTACAGAAGGGATGTGGACAAATTGGAGAGAGTCCAGCGGAGGGCAATGAAAATGATTAGGGGGCTGGGGCACATGACTTACGAGGAAAGGCCGAGGGAACTGGCGTTATTTAGTCTGGAGAAGAGAAGAGTGAGGGGGGATTTGAGAGCAGCCTTCAACTACCTGAAGGGGGGTTCCAAAGAGGTTGGAGCTCGGCTGTTCTCAGTGGTGGCAGATGACAGAACAAGGAGCAATGGTCTCAAGTTGGTGTTGGTCCTGCTTTGAGCAGGGGATTGGACTAGATGACCTCCTGAGGTCTCTTTCTAATCTTCTATGATTCTCTGATTGGGATAGGCTGACGAGAGCCCAAAAGGCTAATTCGCCCATTACTCAAGAAGTAGGAAAGGCAGAGGAAGGAAGTGCTCAGGGGGAAAATGAGAGACTGGTAAGCTTCTCAGAGTCAGAAGAGATCTTTCAGGGGCAAAGTACTGTCCGTCTCCCTCTTCTTGGCTGAGAGAACTCAGGAATGCATGATATTGTAAATACAGAGCTGCACAGATTTGTATGAGGGCTGGGAGAAAACGGTGAATAAATCATGAGGTATTTGACCAGAAGAAGGTCTCCGAGAGATTTGTTGCTTGAGAAGAGACAGAAGTGTGACCCTGCCCTGTCACAGGGCTGTGTAAGATAATGTAGACAATATCAGATCTTAAGAGTCTAAATTAAGACCATAAGAATCTATACAATTATCACGGAATGCTTTAAATGGATTAAAAACTGGCTAACAGATGGGTCTCAAAATGTAATTGTAAATGGGGAATCATCATGGAGCTGAGTTTCCAGTGGGGTCTTGCAGAGATCATTCCTTGGCCCTTTGCTAGTTAACATTCTTATCAATGACCTGAAAGAAACCATAAAATCATCATTGATAAAGATGACACAACAATTGGGAGGTGGTAAATAATGAAGAGGACAGGTCACTGATACAGAGCGATCTTGATCACTTGGGAAACTGGACACAAGCAAACAATATATGTTTTAATACAGCTATATGTAAATGTATCCATCTAGGAACAAAGAACGTTGGCCATACTTACAGGGTGGGGGACTATCCTGGGAAGCAGTGACTTTGAAAAAGCTTTGGGGGTCATGTGTGGGCGGCAGGTGAAGCTTCCCCCGGGGGAGGCTAGCTCCCCATCCCACCTCTTCTGCCCCTGGCCACGCCCACACTTCACGCCCACTCCGCCCAAGGCCCCGCCCCTCCCTGCTCTGCCCCAGGCCCCACCTCCTCCCTCGCTCGGCCCCCCTTGCCGCCTCTCACCACCTGCATCCCTCCTCTCCTTCCCCCTTCTCCGCTCAGTCCGCCCACTGTCTCTTGACGCATGCGGTCTCTCCTCTCCTTCCCCCGTCCTCACTTGGCCCCCCTCACCAGCGGGAGGGGAGGGAGGAGGGACCAGCGAGTGGTGGCGGGGGGGGGGGCCGAGCGGGGAGGAGAGGAGGAACCGGCGAGCAGCAGCGGGGACCTCCAAAGAGGGGAGTGGAGAGTGCTGGAAAGGAGCAGCCAGGTGAAGCACGCTGAGCTTTTATATGCGCCATGCAGGTTCCCGGGCGGCTGAGGAGGTGGTATCTGCGACTCAGCTTCCTGGGTTCATCAGTAATCTCCCTGGGGAGTCCAAGGGACCTAGGAAGCTGAGTAGCAAATAGCCCCTCTTCAGCCGCCCGGGAACCTGCATGGCACATAATACATAAGCAAAAACTTCCCGCGGAAGCCTGTTGCCAGCAGGGAGGGGAAGAGGCGGGACCACCACGGCCCACGTGTCTGGCAGCAGAGTCGGCGGCAGCTCCGCCGGGGAGGCTCAGCCTCTCCTGGCCTATTATACCTGCCGCCCATGGTGTGTGAAGGGGCACACCCACATTCTGGTGGAGAAGAGACTAATGAGCTCTTCTGGGCTCGTTCAGCACTAACGAGGTGCATCTGTAAGGCCTATGCTGCCTGGAAGAGGGGAGCGGAGCTCAAAAGGGAAAAACCTGCCACAGGAAGGGGCGGTGAACCAGGAAGAAGACAGTGACCGATACACCTCAGAGGTTACTGACTACAGAAACTGATCAGCCAAGAGGGAGACACTGGCAAACCTCATGATCCTGAAACTGCATGGACCAGCTGTAAAGAGGAGGGTAGATCCTTATTAAAGACAACAAACCAGCTGATAAGCCAAGCCCCAAAGGTCTGAATCCCAAAAGACTGCCTAAGAGACAGGCCACCTTTGCCTTTCTTTTCTTTCACTCTGATTCCCCTCTCTCATAAGGGAAAGTGAGAGAAAAGGACCTTTCTTTTGTTTGCTTGGTGAACCCCTCAGATGCTACAAACTGGCGGAGGACATTATAAACAGCCGGAAGTGGGTCTAGGAGGAACTCAGGGAAGCCCCAACCTCCAACATGGCGCCTGAGCTTCCACTGCAACGCTATGGCCACAAGAGCTAATGCAATCCTGGGATGCATAAAGGGGAGGATCTCGATTAGGAGTAGTTTCAGAGTAGCAGCCGTGTTAGTCTGTATCCGCAAAAAGAACAGGAGTACTTGTGGCACCTTAGAGACTAACAAATTTATTAGAGCATAAGCTTTCGTGGACTGTAGTCCACGAAAGCTTATGCTCTAATAAATTTGTTAGTCTCTAAGGTGCCACAAGTACTCCTGTTCTTTTTGCGATTAGGAGTAGAAATGTTATGTTGGGCACTGGTGTGACCGCTGGTGGAATAACGTGTCCAGTTCTCGCGTCCACAATTCAAGAAGGATGGTGATAAACTGGAGAGGGTTCAGAGAAGAGCCATGAGAAGGATTAAAAGATTAGAAAACGTGCCTTATAGTTAAGAATATGATTTGGTCACGGGAGTCAAAGATTATGTGACTTTAACAGATCTCAGTGACTTCTTCAGCTTCGGTCCCCCCACGGCTGGGCTTGGGCCCCGCTGTGACCATACCCCGATTTTGTATATTTTTAACATGACTGCTCCTTGAATTTTGCCTAATTGTACTATGCCAAAACCATATCTGTACGTACAGTGATAGCTTCAAAGAGTTCAATGTAATTAATAAAGAGAGGTTAAGGAGTTACTTGGTTGCCGTCTATATACTTATCTGTGGGGGAATAAATATTTGATAATGGGCTCTTCACTCTAGCAGAGAAAGGTCTAACACGATCCAAGGGCTGGAAGTTGAAGCTAGACAAATTAAGACTGGAAATAAGGTGTAAACTTTTAATGGTGAGAGAGAGAGTAATTAACCACTGGAACAATTTACCAAGCGTCGTAGTGGATTCTCCATCCCTGACAATTTTAAAATCAAGATTGGATTTTTTTTTCTAAAAGCTCTGCTCTAGGAATTATTTTGGGTCGGGTCTCTGGCCTGTGTCATACAGGAGGTCAGACTAGATGATCACCATGGTCTCTATGAATCTATACGTTGTGAGGAAGGTTGAAGGAAGCTGATGTGGGACAAGGGGAGGTTTTGTGGCGATATAGTAGAAGTTTTCTGTATTTTGAAGGGGATTGATAAAACTGTCAAGGAAAAATCTTCCATAACTCTGACAGCGTCAAACACATCATCTAAAATTGAGACGAGTCAGAGTAGGGGAGCTGGGGCTGAACTGCTTCAAGCAAAGGGGGATGAACATTAGGATTAAGTTACCAGTAAAAATGACGGAGGGAAGGGTTTAAATGAGTTCACAAGACACCATGCGTGAGGGATTTAATGGCAGAGCAGGAAGGAGGAAATAAGCTAAACAAAACAAAAAGTGTTAGATGGGGGCTTTTCTGCATTCCTAAAAATCATATGGTAGTTGATTCTAAAACTCTCTTGGTACTGATCTTCCAACTATTTGCTGGTGTTGGGAACCACGAATGCTGGCAGAGACAAGAAGTACATCATAAGTGCACAGCTTGGTGCTGACAAGAGCTCACTGCTTTAACTGGTGACGGTGAAGGCAGATTTGAAACAATACATGCACACAGACACTGACTCACCCCAGCGAGAGGGGTGTGGCTGGGCTCTGGAGCTGGGCCAGCAGCTGTTAGTTTGCAGATTTAGACAGGCGCCAAAATTCAAAAACTGCACTGTGCTTCAAATCCAAAGGATCAGCTGAAAACAATGTGGAAGGAAGTGGCTTCCAGCAGCCAATGGGCCGTCCTTGGTGTGGCTCTCTGCCCTGGGCTGACAGATGGTGTATGGCCTAGCCTCCACTTGAGTGAAGAGCCCAAAGCACTGTGGGATTTGTAGTCTGCCTTTTGCTCCACCTCTTTCCAACAAATCCAAGCCCAACCGAGCTGCTTATGATTTCATCCTGGGACAAGAGTCACAGCAGGGCCATATCATTTGAACTGACTTGGTTAGAATATTAATAGTCAGCACCGAACTGAAAAGAGTGCTTGTGGTCATATAGCAACATGCAAAAGGAATGTCACCATTACAGAAGGGTTCTGAGTTCAAAGGCAATTTTAACCCTTCTGCCAGGTGGTGTTGGCAGCAACAAGTGCCAGGTTCAACAACTAGGGGTTCTTCTTAACATTACAAAACAGCTCCCACCAATAAGTCTCGGAAAACTAACCACCACCCCTAGCTGCCTCTAAGAGGCAATGCTTCCTATTTGCAAGTGCTGAGTCTGTGTATAACAAAGGAAAACTTTTATTAAAAGGGAAAGGGAACCCAGCATTAATTTGGGAAAACACCACCACAACAATTCAAAAGTATGCATGTGAGAAGTAATCACCTGCCCCACAGTATCTTGGGCAGCGTCCCTTGTCTTAGTTTCCCACGTTACGGTGTGAAAGTCCGATGGACACATGTCCCTTTAATACGCCACTCTCCTTTCACTCTGCTCCACCGCACCCACAGCTGGTTGTCTGAAGTCAGCAAAGTACCAGAGGTGTATTTCTGTGGGTTCAACACCCACCCCTTTAGGGGTGGGGTCAAGCAATGACTCTGCTGCTGCTTGCCACCATCACTGCCTCCTTTGCTGCTGCTCTCTGCTGTCTCTGCCACCGCTTGCCGCTGCTCATCACTACCACTGTTATCTCTGGCAATGCTTGCCACTTGCTGCTGCCTCTGCCTCTAGCTGTACCTGTTGTGGTTGCTGGGAGACAGCGGGCCTAAGCCAGTCCAAAGCTAAAGGCCCTCTCCATCAACCAAGCGGGAGGGGCCATTAAACCCAGGCCACAAGTAAATTCTGAGGACATCAGCTGCCATCTAACCCTGGAGATGCCTAAGCTTCAGCCAGCTGACATGCAGAAAACTGCCTCAGTCCTGGCCCCGCCAAGCTGCTCCGCCCCAAGCTGTCACCTAAACTCTGGCAGGATTCGCAAACTAGCCGTCTCTCCGTCTCGCCTGTGAGCCCGGTCTGGTAGGTGTGCTCGGAGCACAAAAGCTGGCCAAGAGGGTGATCAGAACGGGAATTCTGGGAGCTGGCTAGGTCTGTCCATCTCAGGGCACCGAATAGCCCAGCCATTCAGGCACTCACCCGTGACGTGAGAGACTTGTTTTCAAATCCCTGCTCTGCTGGATTTAGAACCTGCATCTCCCACTTCCCAGGTGAGTATCCTAAACACCAGGCCATTGGTTCTCTTATGTGTGTCTAGCTGTAATACCATGTTCTGAGGTACTACCACTTAGCCCAGCTCTTAATGATTTTACCAGGTAGTGGGGAATCTCTACTGCGGCTGCAGCCTCTCCCTTGTCTTTTGCTGCAACACTATCCCTAGATCAAAAGAATGTCAAATAGCATCCACAACAGCAGGAAGGAATACGTATCCCCACTCCCTCTGAATTTTACTTGGATTTGGCATCAGTACCCTCTGCTTAGTGAGTGAAGTTAAGTTAGAATTACCCCTCAGTGAGGGCATATTACATACATTTCTGCTACCCTTTAGTCCTACAATAAGGGTAATAACATTTCATTACCTCTGCATTCAAGACTAAAGTGAATTTTAACCCAAAACAGACAAAATGTATCACTTTGGCAAAGCAGCTCTTTCTGCTTATCACGTAGGCAGAGTCTTCATCTCTATGCAAATCTGGTCTGTTCCTGAGGTGTTTTCCCCCAGTTCACATAGGCGTGCGCAGCACATGTCATTAGGGTGTGCACCCAGGGAGCCCCCCCCTAGCCCCGCCCCTGCCCTGCTCCCATCCACTCCCTCCTACTTCCCGCCCCCGACTGCCCCCCTCAGAACCTCCAACCCCCCCTGCTCCTTGTCCCCTGACTGCCCCCTCCTGAGACTCCCCCCCCACTGTAACTGCTTTCTAGGACCCAACCCCCTACCTGTCCCCTGACTGCCCCGACCCTTAACCACACCCCTGCCCCCGGACAGACCCCCAGAACCCCCATGCCTATCCAATTGCTCCCCGTCCCCTGACTGCCCCCGAGACCCTCTGGCCCATATCCAAACCGCCCGGCACGGCCCCCTTACCACGCTGCAGCTCCGAACAGAGTCCCCACCAAATCCCACCCCCTGGACATCCCCTTGACAAATGGCGTGATGGCACTTACAGGGCGGGTGCAGAGAGCGCCAACCAAGCTGGAGCGCAGTGGTGGAAGAGCGCTATGACTGATGTAAGTCAACAAAGATCATGTGTAGCGCTGGGGAGGCGGTGATTGGCTGGGCGGGGGTAAGAGGGTTCTGTGTGGGGCAGTCTGGGTGCAGGCAGCTCAGTGGGGGATCTGGATGTACAGGGAGATTCCAGGTGCAGGGGTAATGGGAGTCTGCACGGGGGACCAACTGAAAGTGGCTGGAACACAGCCGGGGAAGGGGTCTGGGTGCAGGGAAGTTGGGGTTCATTTGGGTGAGGGTCTGAGTGTAGGTGGTTGGGGCTCAGTGGGGAGGGTGTCTGGGGGGGCTCATCAGGGTGGTACAGATGCAGGGGAGGTGGGGCTTGTCAGAGTGAGGGTTTGAGGGGCCTGCTTAACAGGGGAGCCCCAGCTGCTGCCAAGGGGATCTGCACGCTGGGCCCCCACTTCCCCTATCCCCTTCTCTTCCCCATCCCATGCCCCTTCCCCACCATTCCATCTCTTCTGCATTCCACCCCCTTCCTTCCCAAACTGCCTCTTTCCCCCTGTCCCCTCTTCCCCCATCCCCTTCTCTTTCCCATTCCATGCCCCTTCCCCAGCACTCCATCTCCTCCCCATCCCACCCCCTTCTTTCCCCCCTGCCTCTTTTCCCTTGCCCCGCCCCACAACTCACTGTTGTACAAGATGAAGGATGGCTCCCAGCACACAGAAGGGAGCTCAACCAGCCCTAGGACCCAGAAGGTGGTGTCCAGCTGCAAAATCCAGGAAGCTGAGCAGCGCCTTCTTTTTTCAGTGGGGCTGCAGCAACTCTGTGTTCACAGAAATGGTGGGGGGGACAGTGGCGTGACCTTGCATCCCATGTGGCCCCCCACCTCTCACCTCTATTTGGGGGGTAATGCCCCCAAACTATGCCATGAACATTCCCAATCACACACCCCTGTTTCTCCTTCACTTTCTGCAGGGAAGCAAAGAACGCTGCAGGAGGGGGACCTGGGCTGTTTTCATTCCCCCTGGGGCCCAGGAGTATCCCACACAGACCCCCACTGCCCAGCACCATCCCCAGAGACCCAGCGCCCCTATCTGCCTGCCCCCCAGCCACACTCACCGGCCTGCTGGGCGGGGGCTATTTGCCTTGCCTGGGCTGAGCCAGCGTCACCGCTGGGGTTGGTGGGGGAATCAGAGTGGGAGCGGGCCTGCCCCGCTCATAACTCCCTTGCCTGGGGCCCAGACGAGCCCTCTCCCCCCATGCTGGCCGAGAATGACCTGGTCCCTGCACTGATCCCAGGCGGCTCAGCCCCGGGAGGTGAGGCAGCCTGAGCAAGACGAGCTGGAGTAGCTCCCTCCCCCTCCCTGCTGGGGAGACACAGTCAGGGAGCTCTAGAGCCGCCCCCCCTCCCCACAGCTCCCATTGGCCGGGGTTCCTGGCCAATGGGCTGGGAACCGGGTCAGCGCTGGGAGGGGGGCACTGTGCAGCGTTGCCCTGCGTCTGCCGAGACTCTCCCTGCACGCAAGGATGCTGGGGAGGGGGGAGCTGCCCCCGAGATGAGAGCACCCCACCCCCCAGCCCAACACACCCTGATCCTTGTCCCCCGACTGCCCCCACCCCTTGTCCAAGCCCCCTCAGGCTCCTAGCAGCGTCTGGCTCAGCGCGGAGCCATACACGCAGTCCCGCCCCCCACAGCTCTGACTGCCCTGCATTAGGGTGTGCACGGGCACACCCGGCACACCCCATGCGCACGCCTATGCCAGTTCATCTGTGGATGTCAGGGGAGAGCTCATTCAGACCCCAGCTTACACAAAGGAACGAAAACTAGTGATATGAATAGAGAGTCAGTTCATACAGATAATGTATGTAGTATTGGATGCTCACAACACATTTTTTGGTGGCCTCAGAGTGCGGCCACCAACTCTTGCTGGTGGCTGCTATGACATTTTTTCCTAAAATACTTAATTAACATTAGGAAAAAGAACTAAATATGCACATATACATGCCCAACCCATAGTCATTTATTTATGTAGGATTTTTTTTTTCAGACTCAATAATAATAACGTACAGTTATCTCTATTCTTTACTGGACCTGAAGCAGTATCAAGTGGAGTGCCCTAGGGGTCTGTCCTGGGGCTGGTTTTGTTCAACATCTTCATTAATGATCTGAATGATGGGATGGATTGCATCCTCAGCAAGTTCGCAGATGACACTAAGCTTGGGGGAGAGGTTAGGGTGACCAGATAACAAGTGTAAAAAGAGGTGGGGGGTAATATGTGCCTATATTGGAAAAAGCCTCCCAAAACAGGACTGTCCCTATAAAATCGGGACATCTGTCACCTTAGGAGAGGTAGATACTCTGGAGGGTAGGGATAGGGTCCAGAGTGAATTAGACAAATTGGAGGATAGGGCCAAAAATAAATCTGATGAGGTTCAACAAGGACAAGTGCAGAGTCCTGCACTTAGGATGGAAGAATCCCAGGCACAGCTACAGTCTGGGGACCAACTGGCTAAGCGGCAGTTGTGCAGAAAAGGACCCTAACGGCATATTGGGCTGCATCAGTAGGAGCATTGCCAGCAGATCAAAGGAAGTGATTATTCCCCTCTGTTCGACACTGGTGAGGCCACATCTGGAATATTGCATCCAGTTTTGGGCCTCCCACTCCAGAAAGGATGTGGACAAATTGGAGAGAGTCCAGTGGAGGGCAATGAAAATGATTATGGGGCTGGGGCACGTGACTTATGAGGAGAGGCTGAGGGAACTGGGCTTATATAGTCTGCAGAAGAGTGAGGGGGGATTTGATAGCAGCCTTCAACTACCTGAAGGGAGGGGTTCCAACGAGGATGGAGCTTGGCGGTTCTCAGTGGTGGCAGATGACAGAACAAGGAGCAATGGTCTCAAGTTGCAGTGGGGGAGGTCTAGGTTGGAAATTAGGAAAAATTATTTCACTAGGAGGGTGGTGAAGCACTGGAATGGGTTCCCTAGGGAGGTGGTGGAATCTCCTTCCTTAGAGGTTTTTAAGGCCTGGCTTGACAAAGCCCTGACTGGGATGATTTAGTTGGTGTTGGTCCTGCTTTGAGCAGGGGGTTGGACTAGATGACTTCCTGAGGTCTCTTCCAGTCCTAATGTTCTATGATTCTATGACCTAAACAGAATAGAAACACAAATAAGGTGCTTTGCATGTTATTGTCTTTTTTGTTGTTGTTTCTCTTGCTTTTTTGGCTGCAGTTATTTTTTTAGACTTGCTAGCTAGTAAGTCTGCTTCTGTGAAAAGTGATATTTGTATGTTTGTTAATAGCACTTTTCACAGCAGCAGACATGTTAGCTGGCTGGGAGTCAGTGAAAAGTGATATTAACAATCATACAAATGTCACTTTTCACAGCAGACTTACTCAGCTCTGGCGAGCTGGGGGACAAATTAAGCCTTGGATTGGGGAGTGGGTAGGGAGGCAGTGGGGGTCCGGGGTGATGGGGTGGATAGGTGAAGGACTGGGGGCAGCAGCGGGGGCCAGGGGCAATGATGGGGCTGGTGAACCTGAAGTCCATCGGCTGGGGGACGGAGGCCACTGATGCGCAGCCAAAGCCCGAAGCCTAAATCCCCATGGTCAGAGTCCGTGACCAGAACCTGCTGCCTGCAACCCGCCACCCCAGGGCTGAAGCCAGAAGCCAGAACCCCACCATCCCAGGAAAGATGGAGAGCTCACTGGCTGCCTACTCCTCCAGCGTTTCTGGCTCCAGAGGACCACAGGGCTCAACCCCTTCTTGCAGCTCCAGGGAAGGGGTCGCTGCTTTGCCTCCACCCCACCAGTCACCGTCCAGAAGGCTGTGGCTGCAAGAAAAGCGCCTTGTGGCCGCATCTGGCCACGGTGGCCACATTTGAGAAACGTTTAGTGCAGGGGTCGGGAACCTTTCAGAAGTGTTGTGCCGAGACTTCATTTGTTCACTCTAATTTCAGGTTTCACATGCCAGTAATACATTTTAATGTGTTTAGAAGGTCTGTTTCTCTAAGTCTATAATATATAACCAAACTATTGTTGTATGTAAAGTAAATAAGGTTTTTAAAATGTTTAAGAAGCTTCATTTAAAATGAAATTAAAATGCAGAGCCCCCCCGGACTGGTGGCCAGGACCTGGGCAGTGTGAGTGCCACTGAAAATCAGCTTGCGTGCCGCCTTCGGCACGCGTGCCATAGGTTGCCTACCCCTGGTATAGTGCTAGTCTGAGACCTGGGTACAATTCCCTGCTCTGCCACAGACTTCGTGTGTCATTTTGTGTAAGTCATGTAGCATCACTGTATCAGAGGGGTAGCCGTGTTAGTCTGAATCTGTAAAAAGCAACAGAGGGTCCTTTTTCAGAGTAGAAGCCGTGTTAGAACAAGTACTCCTGTTCTTTTTAGAGGGTCCTGTGGCACCTTTAAGACTAACAGAAGTATTGGGAGCATAAGCTTTCGTGGGTAAGAACCTCACTTCTTCAGATGCAAGTAATGCATCTGAAGAAGTGAGGTTCTTACCCACGAAAGCTTATGCTCCCAATACTTCTGTTAGTCTTAAAGGTAGCATCACTGTGCCTCAGTTCCCCATCTCTAAAATGGGGATCACAGCACTTCTCCACTTCATGGGGTGTTGTGACTCATGAGGATAAACACATTTGAGACTGTGAGGTGCACAGATACATAGTGATGAGGGATAGATAAGTACCTAGGGTAGATAGATAATGTTTTTACCCCTCAGCTCACACATTGGGCAAAAACTACTCTAAAACATTAGACTTGCACAGTCAAGCACACAAAAGTTAGGAAATGCCAGAATTAAGGCTGTCCAATTTCTGAAGTTTTTAAAAGCACAAACTAAGAAAACCAGAAATTCCACCATTCCATTTCATCAGTCACATTCCAACACCAATGTTGGAAATTTTAGATTCACTGCACAGACCTCTATCACTTGAGCTCACTGAGTAACTAGAAGCAGCAGTAGGCTGTAATCCTCTTTGTGGACCAGGCACTAAACGCAGGTACCATAAGATACAAGGGGATTCACAGCTATTTGCTGGATAACAAAGCAATGTTGATATGCAGGAATCTTGGGTTCAGTTCTCGGGTTGGGTAGGGGTGAGTGTGCTTTTAGGTTATGTCTACACTACACAGCTAAAAGGCATGCAGTGTAGCCGCTGTTTGTTGGCAGGAGAGAGCTCTCCTGCCAACAAAAATCTTCCACCCCCAATGAATAGCTTTAGCATGTCGGCAGGAGAGTGCTCCTGCTCACAAGGCGCTGCTCACACTGACGCCTGTTGTCGACAAAACTTTTGTCTTTTGGGATGTGTGTTTTTTTAACGCCTCTGAACGACAAAAGTTTTGTCTTTCACTTGCCAGTATAGACAACGCCTTAGAGGCTAGACCTTTATAACCTGCTGGGGTTCCCAGAACTGTGAGCCACTCTGTTACCCCACTCAGCCTAGGAAATGAGAACTTTGCTGTTAAGATAGTTTGTTCAGATAGTTAAAGTTTGGCAAAGTTATAAGCAACTGAAAACAGAGCCTTATAATCAGGGCCGGCTTTAGGAAGTGCGGGGCCCAATTCAAACATTTTCGGCGGGGCCCCGGCAGGGATGACTAACAACAACAACAAAAAAACATGTAAAAAAAAGCCTTTTGTTTCTTCCATGTATTATTTACTTTCCATAACTATATAAATAATAAAATTATATATTATGTACATTGCGTCATATATGCTGTTGATTGGTTATTAATGAGCTCCGTTTCACATGTGTGGGTCCCCGCCATTCCCTGGGGTGGTGTGCACGTGTGTGGGTCCCAGCTGCTCCCTGCCCCCTTCATTGAAGCAGGTGTGCAGGGTTACTGCCCTGGGAACTGCAGGTCACCAGTGGACATGGGGCTGGCTGGAGGCAGGGCAGGGGCTGACTGGAGGTAGGGTCTGGCTGCAGGCCGGGCAAGGGGTGCAGGGCTGGCTGGAGACAGGGGTGTGTGGGGCAGGCTGGCTGGCTTCAGGCAGGGTCGCAGGGGTGTGTGGCAGGGGTTGGCAGGGCTGGCGACAGAGGAGTGCGGGACTGGCTGGCTTCAGGCAGGGGAGTGCGGCAGGGGTTGGCTGGAGACTGGGCAGGGGGTGCGGGGCTGGCTGCAGGCAGGGCAGGGGGTGCAGGGCTGGTGCGGGCAGGGCAGGGTGTGCTGGGCTGGTGCGGGTAGGGGTGTGCGTGGGGCTGGCTGGCTTTGGGCAGGTCCGCAGCGGGGTGTGGCAGGGGTTGACTGGAGACAGAGCAGAGGGTGCGGTAAGGGTTGGCTGTGGACAGGGGGTGCAGGGCTGGCTGGAGACAGGGGCTGGCTGCGGGCAGGGCAGGGGGTGTGGGGCTGGTGTGGGCAGGGGGTGCAGCTGGAGCCCTGGCCCTTTAAATAGCCCCCGAGCCCCCGCTATCCCAGGGCAATGGGGGCTATTTAAAGGCCCTGGGGCTCCCCTGCTTCTACCGCCCTGGCCCTTTAAATAGCCGAGGGAACCCTGGGAAAGCGTCGGGGCTCCAGCGGCTATTTAAAGGGCCGGGGCAGTAGAGGCAGCGGGAGCCCCGGACTTTTTAAATAGCCCCCAGAGCCCCGCAGCCCTACCCCAGGGCTCCAGCAGTGGGGCTCTGGTGGCAATTTAAAGGGCCTGGGGCTCCAGCCCCTGCTGGGAGCCCCAGGCCCTTTAAATTGCCCCCTGGGGAAGCCAGGCCACGCCGGTACGCCGTACCGGGGCTTGGGCGCGGGGCCCTCTTAGGCGCGGGGCCCGATTCAGGGAAATTGGATGAATTGGCCTAAAGCCGATCCTGCTTATAATGGAACTTTTTAGGCAGCCTTAACCATAGGTTCACTACCCGTGCTGCCTATAAATGACATATTGTGAGACTTGAAATAAAATCATGAGAATTGGCAGCACTATACCATCTTTAATGAATTTGCTTTACAGAGTGTGTATGGTGTATGCTGTTTGAGTACACCTCTACCCCGCTATAACGCGGTCGTGGGGAGTCAAAAATCCCTACCGCGTTATAGCTGAAACCCCGTTATATCGGGGTAGGAGTGGCAGGGCTCTGGCGGTGATTTAAAGAGCTCCAGGCTCCAGCCGCTGCGGGGAGCCCCAGGCCCTTTAAATCACCGGCAAGCCCCACTGCCGCAGCCCCGGGGTAGGAGCGGCAGGGCTCCGGCGGTGATTTAAAGGGCCCGGGGCTCCCCGCAGCAGCCAGAGCCCCGGACCCTTTAAAGTGCCACTGGAGCCCCGCTGCTACCGCACTATACGCAAACCCGTGTTATATCGGGTCGCGTTATAGCGGGGTAGAGGTGTATTCAATTACACTGCTCTACAGCCAAAATGCTTCTGAAATAAATGTAGTCAAACTTTACTAATTCCGGGTCACTGAGAACGAAAATGATGCTTAAAATTGTTGATTGGCTCTAGTTTTCAAGATATGCTATTGGGTCAGTATATATGACCCTTGACTTGGGAATGGCGGAGGATAAGTGAGTTATAAAGGGAAGGGATCTCAATTTAAATCAGAAATGACTAAAATACATCTTTGACTGGATCTATGAATAAATCTATGACTGGGTTTGGTCAGTACTTGCTTTTTAGGCAAAACAATGAATGATGCAATCTGAAGCTGGTATTGCGTCATACATTATATGAATCATGGGATAGTCGTGCAAGAGATTCCCACTACATCAAGAAAGATTGGCCAAAAATTGTAGACCAGTGATATTTGTATATTAGATCTCTCTTCTCCAGCTCCCTCTCTCAAGCCCTGGTCACACAGGGCTGAATTTACAAAAATTGCTTAATTGACGAACAGTGTGTGCTGTGGTGGCTGCTCAGCTGTTTGGTAGCAATTGGTGAGTCTTCAGATATAAAAACTGAGAGTTTGCATCTCAGAAGAAGCCCAGCACAGATGGTTCCAAGCACAGCAAAGTGCTTCAGTTTTGCCAGGTTAAAAACAATTGATGCCTCCTGGAAATGTTTGATAGACATTTGATTTGGCTAAATCTGCTTATTTGCAACTTTATTTTCCTTCCAGTTTTTTACAAGATTCTTGTATTTTAGGAGTTTGACTTGTTTCTGCTCCTTATTCTTCACCCATGGTCACAATTATTTTGCAACACAGTTGTTTAGAGAAGAGTTTGAGTATGTCTTTAAGTGAGGAATAAACAGCAGTAGTTGATGAATTACTGAGGGCTTGTCTATACTTCTAGCACTGCAACTGCGACAGTGTAGCTGTGCTGCTGTAGCGCTTAGTGAAGACATTACCTACACCAGGGGTCGGCAACCTTTCAGAAGTGGTGTGCCGAGTCTTCATTTATTCACTCTGATTTAAGGTTTCACGTGCCAGTCAGATATTTGAACGTTTTTAGAAGATTTTTCTATAAGTCTATAATATATAACTAAATTATTGTTGTATATAAAGTAAATAAGGTTTTTAAAATGTTTAAGAAACTTCATTAAAATTAAATTAAAATGCAGAGCCCCCCAGACTGGTGGCCAGGACCTGGGCAGTGCGAGTGCCACTGAAAATCAGCTTGCGTGCCACCTTCGGCATGCGTGCCATAGGTTGCCTACCCCTGACCTACACCAATGGGAGAACTTCCTTTGTCAGCGTAGGTACTCCACCTCCCGACAGGTCATATCTATGTCGATGGGAGAAGCCCTCCCATTGACAGAGCGCTGTCTACACTGGGGGTTAGGTCGATATAACTACGTTACTCAGGGGTGTGGATTTTCCATACCCTTGAGTGACATAGTTATACCAACATAAGTTCCTCATGTGGACCAAGTCTGAGCAACAATGATCCTGGTTTTATGGAAATTATTGAGAGGTGAAACCTCCCTGTAAAATTACATACTGTATGGACAGCAAAATTCCTTTCAGATAAAATGTCTTTCCTTGTTTTCCATGAGGCATTTTTACCTCCCTAATCTGAAGATTTCAATGCGGTTATGGTGTTGGTAGTATTATTTCAATAGAGCTTTAATCGAGATTGTGCAGTTAAATTTAATTAACTCTTTAGGATTTTAGTGAATTTGCCTTTTCCCCCCAAAATTATTTTTATATTGAAGTTACTGAAATTTTCCAAATAAGAAAACATATTTGTTGGTACTGCGTGATTACAATACGTCCATGTCCTTTGCTTGAACTTCCCATGTATTCATTGTTTTAAATTGTCATCTAGAATTTCAGAAAAGATCAAAATACCCAGCCCTGAGAATATCATGGTATCACTTTATCACAGCATCATACTGCAGCTGAATATACAGGAGATGCAACCTTATTCCTGTGCATTTAAGTTAGGTATAACTGTATTTAAAATGAGGTAATAAAATATAGGGTTAGGCCTGGATCCACAAAGGGACTTAGGAGTCGCAGTGTCAAGTTTTAGGTACCTAGAAAATCACAGGAATAGCACTGCAGTCCCTGAAGCCTGAGCTAGGTGCCTAGGCTCCCTATGCAATAAATAGGGAAGGTTAGGCACCTAAGAAGAAGTGGGCTGTAGTCCACGAAAGCTTATGCTCTAATAAATTTGTTAGTCTCTAAGGTGCCACAAGTACTCCTGTTCTTTTTGCAGATACAGACTAACACGGCTGCTACTCTGGCACCTAAGAATGCGATCCACAAAAGCCAGCACACTAGCTGGGGACCCACCTAAACTAGCCAATGGGAGATGCTAATAAGAAAGGTGTCTCCAAAGCCATGCCTCTATCCCAGAGATATGTGCATAATTCTGGGCTGCAGCGAGGCACCAATCTCTGCTTGTGATCCATGAATGTGAACCATTCTTCTAGAGTCAGGCAGCTGCAATACCTAAGTCTTTTCTTGTTAGGTGTCTGCCACACTGCACACAAAATGGCCAGAGCTGGTGGCGCTGCGCACCTTATAACTTTTAGCCCAGTGGTTAGAGCGCAGCTGAAGGGGGACTTGAACCTGTGTCTCCCACATGTGTGTGTAGGAGTGGGGGCAGGGCCAGCTTTAGGACCTGCGGGGCCCGATTCAAATACCCGGCAGCGGTCCAGGTCTTCGGCAGCACTGAAGGACCTCCCGCCGCCGAAGTGCCGCCGAAGACCTGGAGCGGACTGCCGCTGGGTGAGTAAAAAAGATTAAAAATTTAAAAAGGCGCCTAAGGTGCGGGGCTCTCTTAGGCGCGGGCACGGGGCCCGATTCCTAAAGCTGGCCCTGGGTGGGGGGGCATGCTAACAGTGGGCTACAAGCTATAAGAGGGGCACTGCCGCCTCTCTCTTGTCCTCCTCGAGCCAGCTTTTGAATGGGGCCTGATCCAGCAGGCAGCCTGTAAGCATGCCTGCTGGATCAGGGCCTGCAGGTGAGATACGGGCTCCTCCACCTATCATCCCCGGTTCATGGATCATCCTTAGGCAGGAGATAGGCATCTGGACGTCTACAGTAAGGCAGAAGTGCATATGCCTAGAGGCAGAAACAGAGGTACTTAGGAAACTTTTACCTTGAAAACTTAGGCACCTACAGGATTCGGCTGCAGGAGTGCTGTGGATTGCAGTGGTGCCTAAAACTGGGATTTAGGTGCCTAAATCTTTATGGACCTGGGTCTTAATGCTCATTACTTCCATCATTGCTGGAATGAGTTTTGGGCTCCTATGCAGTGATCTCAGGTGAGATTTTCAAAGGTATTTAGGTGCCTAAGATAAAGATAGGTGCCTACTGGGATTTTCAAAAGTGCCTAAGGTAGGGTTACCATCTTTCAGGTTCCCAAAAAGAGGACACAGCCGAAAGCGGGGGGAGTTGGAAGGGGGGCACAGTTGGGGAGTGCTGGATAGGATATGATGCTGGAAGGGTGTGTGTGTACTGTGTGGGGGCATTTGGGGGGCGCTGGAGGGGTCTGTGTACTGGGAGGGGTACCTGGGGGTGCTGGAAGGGGAACCTGCAATCTCAATCTCAAGATGGGGTGCAGTGTCACTTCCTGTCACGATAGTAGGGCGGCTGGTGCAGGCCCCGGATGCAACGCCATCCATCCATCAACACTTCCCTGCCTCTCACCCTCTCCAGGGCTGGGAGCTGGGGCCTTGGTGGGCAGGATCCAGCATCTATGGCTGCAGTAGAGGGACCAATCCGGATTTGGAGACAGCTCTTTCTGAGTTGCAACATCTTCTCCGCAAAAATCCCGGACATTTCCTCTAATTTGAAAAATACACCCAGACAGAGGATCAAAAAACAGGAAATGTCAGGGAAAACCCAGACATATAGTAACTCTAACCTAAGGGCTTGTCTACACTTAACACACTGTAGCAATGCTTCAGTGAATCTACCTCCCGCAAAAGAATTCTCCCGCTAAGCTAGCACTGTGTGCATTGTGGATTTTTGACACCCCTGAGTGACATAGTTATACTGACCAAATTTGCTGGTGTAGACCAGGCTAAGCAGGTTAGGCACCTAACTCCCACAGAAATCAATTGAAATTAGGTACCTAACCTGCTGAGGTACTTTTGAAAACCCCATTAGGTGTTTATCAGCATCTTTAGGCAACTAAATACCCTGGGAAATCTGGCCCTTGCTGCCTCTCGCTTCCTGTTGAGTTTCTCTCTAGTAGGGTTGCCAACTTTCTAATTGCAGAAAACCAAACACCCTTTCCCTGCACCTTCCCCCAGACCCCGCCCCTTCCTCACCCCTGCTCCGAGCCCCCCCCAACCTATGCCATCCCCCCTCCCTCCCTCCCTCGCTCTCCCCCATCCTCAATCACTTGCTCATTTTCACCAGGCTGGGATAGGGTAGGGTTACCATATTTTGAGCCTCCAAAAGGAGGACACTCCACGGGGCCCCGCCCACGCCCCAACTCCGCCCCTTCCCCAAAGTCCCCGCCCCAAGCTGCGCGGAGCTGGGAACAGAGCCTGACTGCCCCGCTGACTCTGCGGCCAATCGGACTTTTAGCAGCCCAGTCAGCTGTGCTGACCGGAGCCGCTGGGGTCCCTTGTCAACTGGGTGTTCTGGTCGAAAACCAGACACCTGGCAACCCTACTCTCTAGCTACAAGACTCTGTCGGGAAGAGTTCCCCCTTCTCCTACTGATAAAGGGATCCCCTAATCCTGTTATAGGCCTTGTCTAGTTTGGGATTTGATGGTGTGATGTCAGGTGTTAACTAAGGTGCTTGAAAGTGTGTGTAATTTAACACATGCCAAACTGGTCGCATTACAGCACAGAGGTTTCCAGCTTGTTAGAGTTCGTTAACTCCATCCAACACCACCTCTGTTCTCGGAGGTTAGCCTAGACAAAGCGGTGAGCAGCACAAGGAGAGTGGTTTTCAGCAGGAGATTCAGGGGGCCTGGGGCAAAGCAATTTCGGGGACCCATAAAAAAAGTTGCAGTACAACAGAATACTGTATTCTGGTGGGGACCCCTGCAGGGCCCAGGGCGGCCCTGGTTTTCAGATGTGGCAGCTACAGTTGAAAAGCCAGCTGTCATGCTTGAAGCCAGCTAGTGGCCTTGTTGTAGCCTAAGGGAGACTCCTGGGGGAGCCTAGGTTGCTAAAATGGCCTCAAAGGGGTCAGCCTGCCTCATGAAGGAGCTTTTCACTGCTAGTCAATGAAAAGGACACTCCAAAGTGCACCTCGGCCGGTTCCTGCCAGGCCAGGGCCTGAGGGGGTGTGTGGGTGGGGTGGGGAGGGGAGGCCCCGCCCCTTGCATAGGGCCAGCCAGGGCACCTCCAAGCTCAGCCTTACACGCGGGAAATAAGGGCTGACAGAGACTGCGCGGAGGCGGATGCAGGGTTGTTGGCATCGGGCCACAAAATGGAGGCCAGGTTGTGACTACAATCCCCAGCATGCCCTGCGGTAGGAGTTCCCGCCATCTTTTTTTCCTCGCCCCCCTCGGCCACTCCCAGAGCACAGCCGCCGGCGGCCATCTTGGCGCGGAGACTTCATTTCCCAGGTGGCGCCGCGCAGCTGGGAGGCGGTTTCCTCCGCCATCTTGCCGTTCCCTCCCTCCCTCCCTCAGTGTGGCCGGATTGAATGAGCGCGCCGCTTGCTCGTCCCGCGAAACGAGCGCCATGTCGGGCACCCCGAGCCGCGCCGCCCCCGGCGGGACCCCGCTCTCCCCCGCCCGCATCTCCCGGCTGCAAGAGAAGGAGGAGCTGCGGCAGCTCAATGACCGCCTGGCCATCTACATCGACCGGGTGCGAGCGCTGGAGCTGGAGAACGACCGGTTACTGCTGAAGATTTCCGAGAAGGAGGAGGTCACCACCCGGGAGGTAGCGTGGGGAGCGGGGCCGCCGGGACCCGCCCGCCCTCCTTGGAGCCCGGCTGCTGGGGGCTTACCTGAGTGAGGGGCGGGGGCTCGCGACCGGCTGCCCTGCCTGAGCCTTGCGGGGCCGGGGCGGCGGGGGTCTCTGGTTGGTCCCCGGTCTCGAAAGACTGCTCCGAGAGAGAGGTTGCGCCCGTTCTGGGCGCCGTTTGCACAGTGTGTGTTGGGGGTACACTCCGTCCCGCCTGTGGGGGTCACGCCTAGCGAGGCATGGGGGGGGGCTGTGGGGGTCACGCCTAGCGAGGCATGGGGGGAGGCTGTGGGGGTCACGCCTAGCGAGGCATGGGGGGAGGCTGTGGGGGTCACGCCTAGCGAGGCATGGGGGGAGGCTGTGGGGGGTCACGCCTAGCGAGGCATGGGGGGGGCTGTGGGGGTCACGCCTAGCGAGGCATGGGGGGAGGCTGTGGGGGTCACGCCTAGCGAGGCATGGGGGGAGGCTGTGGGGGTCACGCCTAGCGAGGCATGGGGGGGGGGCTGTGGCGGGGCTGCCTGTGGGGGTCACGCCTAGCGAGGCATGGGGGGGGGGCTGCCTGTGGGGGTCACGCCTAGCGAGGCATGGGCCGAGGTGGAGGGGCTGTGGCGGGGAGGCTAGGGCAGGTCGGTGTGGTGGCTGTTACCCTAGCGTTACATGTTGTATTTGTTTGGTGGAGTTGATTAACCAGCGAGCAGGAATGAACTCTGAGGTCTTTCAAATATCTGAATCTAAATTGTAGTAATAGAGATTTGTGCTCTAGTTATGCGATGGTCGTATTTGTGATCTCAATAGAGAAGATTTTTGGAAACAGAAGTGTCTCTAAAACTACTTATGGGAGGTGCTCAGATACAATGGTAATGGTTGTGACTATAAGAACCTAGCTAGATCGGTGAATAATTGCGAAGTATTCTGTAGTGTGTTACTAGCTATTACAGTGTTGTAGCATTAACACTTTTTTTAAAGAAAAACATGTTTATATTTTTAATTCCCAGTGATGTAGGTTAGATGTATACTTGAAATGGCTGGCTTTGTTCATCTTTATCATAGTCTCCTCTCAGTTCTGTGTCACTTGTTCTTATATAAGGTGATCTTGTCAACTAATAACAGGGAGTCCGGTGGCACCTTAAAGACTAAGAGAGAAATCTGTTAGTCTTTAAGGTGCCACCGAACTCCTCGTTGTTTTTCTGGATGCAGACTACCAGGTGCTACCCCTCTGATACATGTCAACGAATGCTGCCAGGCTTGCTAATAAAGTCAGTTACTCCTGTTTTTGTGTGTTTACCTCATCCCACTAAGAAATCTGTCCTATAGATATAGATATGCTATTTTGCTGTAATTAACTTCCAAGGTGGCCTTCAGTGTGCTTCATTTCACATCAGTGTGTCTTCATGTGATATTTGGAACTACAGGAAAATATTGTTTGCCTGGCAGGTAGTACTTAACAGTTTAGAGTTAGAAACTGTATTTAGGGTAAACAAAATTCTTGATCTTAATTAAGCCTGGGGGAATTATGCACCAAAAAAATTAAAAATCTGCCAAAAAAAAAATAAAAATTCTGCATATTTTGTCAAAATAACACAATATAATCTCACCAGTTTCAATTAGTTTTGATGATTTATTTCAAAAAACCTGTCAGCAAGTATGTGGGTAACAATACAGACAACAAAAAAGATTCAGGAAATGTTTTTTGACAAATAGATTCCTTACTAGGCATATTACTACAGAACTCTGAGTAATAATTTATTTAAACTACAATACAGAACCGTATTTCCTGCATCCCTCAGAAGCAGTGCAAAGGCTTGGGGGAGTTAGGAGTAATGATGGAGCTGAGGGAGAGGGAAGTAAATTGCTGGAAAGGTGCCTGGGTGTAAACTTGGAGGGTTGTTGGGTATGGGTGGGAAAAGTATGCAACAGGTATTTTTTGGGGTGTGGGGAGGGATTGTTAGGGAGCTTCCCCCATGTAGACCCTGGCTCACCCCTATTCTCTCCCATTCAGTCAGGAACATCTGTCCCTGCTCCTGTGTGTTCCTGCACCTCATGAGTCCTTGCACTCCTTGTCCACATGCCCCTCCACCCCCACTCATACACCCCCTCTTCCCATCCCCAGATGGCCCTGCTCCCCTGTCCCCATGTGTCTCTGTGCCCACACTCAGCCCCTCCCCTGTCCCTATTTGTCCCTATACCCCCATCTGTCTCTGTGCCCCCACTCAGCCACCCTTTGGCGCTATGTAGCTCTACACCACGTCATAAAAGATTAGGATTGGAAGGGACCTCAGGAGGTCATCTAGTCCAACCCCCCGCTCAAAGCAGGACCAACACCAACTAAATCATCCCAGCCAGAGCTTTGTCAAGCCAGGCCTTATAAACCTTTAAGGATGGAGATTCCACCACCTCCCTAGGTAACCCATTCCAGTGCTTCACCACCCTTGTAGTAAAAGTGTTTCCTAATACACTGCTCTACAGCCAAAATACTTCTGAAATAAATGTAGTCAAACTTTACTAATTCTGGATCACTGAGAACGAAAATGATGCTTAAAATTGTTGATTGGCTCTAGTTTTCAAAATATGCTATTGGGTCAGTATATACTACCCTTGACTTGGGAATGGCGGAGGATAAGTGAGTTATAAAGGGAAAGGATCTCAATTTAAACCAGAAATGACTAAAATACATCTTTGACTGGATCTATGAATAAATCTATGACTGGGTCTGGACATTACTTGCTTTTTAGGCAAAACAATGAATGATGCAATCTGCAGCTGGTATTGCATCATACATGATACGAATTGCATCATGTTATTCCTAGAAGTCATGGATGATGCAATCATAACGAAGCTTACATCACTCTGCTGAACAAATTGCCCTATATCAGCTCTAGAAATCATACGGTGTTGTGCTCTTATTTGTCAGTGTTTGATTTTGCAAAGGGACACATTTCTGTTTAGCCAAAGTGAGCAGAGATGCCTCGTACTTGTGTGAACAGTGCAGATAACTTCTGCTATGTTTGTGGTGAAGTGACTTTTGCATCACAAAAGCGCAGTATAACCACTATGGTTAAGAAAGCCTATCACCTTTATTTTGGCTGCAAAAATGGAGATCAGGACAAGAGGTGGGCCCCACACATATGCTGCAACACTTGTGCAACAAATCTTCGCCAGTGGTTGAACAGGAAAAGGAAATCTATGCCTTTTGCACTGCCAATGATTTGGAGAGAGCCAACAGATCATACCAGCAATTGTTACTTCTGCATGGTGCCTCCAGTTGGGAAAGGTGTGTCAAAGAAGAAAAAGTGGACTGTGCATTATCCAAACATTCCATCAGCTATACGCCCAGTACCCCACGGAGAAGGACTGCCAGTTCCTGATGCACCAGAATCATTCTCACTTGAGGAAGAGGAAGAAACTTCTGGTCCTGAACCATCAATGTCACAGGACCCACATTTTCTCCCATCCTCCTCCTCTGACCCACACCTCATAACACAAGGTGAACTGAATGACCTTGTCAGGGATTTGGAACTACCCAAGAGTAAGGCAGAGCTGTTGGGCTCCAGACTACAGCAGTGGAATCTCCTGGCAGGTGATGTTAGGGTTTCCATGTTCCGGGACCATCAAAAGGATCTTGTCACTTTCTTCTTCATGGAAAGTGATCTTGTAGCCTGCAACAACATCAGTGGTGTGATGGCACCCTCAACATCGTTCACGATCCAGATGAGTGGAGACTGTTCATTGATTCATGGAAGATGAGTCTTAAAGCTATTTTACTGCATAATGGCAATGTTTTGCCATCAATTCCAGTTGTCATAGGTTTCCTTCATATGGACTGCATGACCAACATGAAACAACTTTTGAGATGCATAAACTATGACCAACATCAGTGGCAGCTTTGTGGCGATTTGAAGGTTGTTGCTCTCTGGCTTGCTCTGCAGACTGGATACACAAAGTACTGCTGTTTTCTCTGCGAATGGGATAGTCGTGCAAGAGATTCCCACTACATCAAGAAAGATTGGCCACTCCGACAGTCATTGGAGCCTGGGAGGAAAAGTGTTCAGCATCCACCACTTGTTGAATCAAGGAAGATTTTGTTATTACCCTTACACATCAAGCTGGGTCTGATGAAGAACTTTGTCAAGGCCATTGACAAAACACAAGCAGCTTTCAAGTACCTCCGTGGAAAATTTCAAAAGGTTAAGTGAAGCTAAGATAAAGGAAGGTGTCTTTGTTGGTCCTCAGATTCGTGAACTTCTTCGAGATGATGCATTTGACCATGCACTGCGTGGCAAGGAAAAGACGGCATGGAAAGCCTTCCAGTTAGTGGCAATAAATTTTCTCGGAAACAACAAGGCAGACAACTACAGGTTGTTGGTGGAAAACCTCCTCAAGGCATACAAAAGCCTTGATTGCAACATGTCACTAAAGATACATTTTTGCACTCTCATCTAGATTTTTTTTCCACCGAACTGCGGAGCAGTGAGCGACAAGCACGGCGAGTGATTTCACCAGGACATTGCAACAATGGAGAAACGCTGTCAGGGCAAATGGAGCCCATCAATGCTTGCAGACTATTGTTGGACAGTGACAAGAGATGCTCCATTTAATGAATACAAGAGACAAGCCAAGAAGCGCCGAGTAGACACTGAATAGGACTAAACTATGTACATAATATTTTTTTGCCTTTTGTTTCATAATAAATTTTATTTGTATAACCCTTTTGCGGATTTTTGAAGTGTTACATAAACAGGACAGGTGAAATATTATCATGTAAAGCAACCATAAACACATGAAAAGACCTAGGTTTACAATTTATGATTAAAACTCTACTATCTACACAATATACATAGACATAAAATGTAAAAACTTAAATATCTTAGAAACAGTAGCCAATCAGTTGTTTTAATTGTCATATTTGAATTCAACGCATCAAAATACATAATAAATAGCACATTTTATCTCTGAAGCAGACGACTTCTCAAATTGTAGACCAGTGATATCGAACCTAGACCTCCCCCACTTCAACTTGAGACCTTTGCTCTTTGTTCTGTCATCTGCCACCACTGAGAACCGCCGAGCTCCATCCTCGTTGGGAACCCCCCCCCCACCCCCTTCCTTGTAGTTGAAGGCTGCTATCAAATCCTCCCTCACTCTTCTCTTCTGCAGACTATATAAGCCCAGTTCCCTCAGCCTCTCCTCATAAGTCACGTGCCCCAGCACCATAATAATTTTCATTGCCCTCCCCTGGATTCTCTCCAATTTGTCCACATCCTTTCTGGAGTGGGGGCCCCAAAACTGGACGCAGTACTCCTAGACTCATAGACTTTAAGGTCAGAAGGGACCATTATGATCATCTGGTCTGACCCCCTGCATGCTGCAGGCCACAAAACCGTCCCTACCCCTTCCCTGGACTCTGCTGTTGAAGTCCCCAATCCTGTGTTTTAGTGACTTCAATTGGCAGAGACCCTCCTGCTAGTGATCCCTGCCCCATGCTGCGGAGGAAGGCGAAAAACCTCCAGAGGCTCAGCCAATCTACCCTGGAGGAAAATTCCTTCCCGACCCCAAATATGGTGATCAGTAAGACCCCGAGCATTTAGGCAAGAGTCTCTAGCCTGACCCCTGTTAGCCATTATATTATTTACCTACCATTGCTTGGTATTCCTTGGCTACTATGTTTTACCATTAAACCATTCCCTCCATAAACTTATCTAACTTAATCTTAAAACCAGACAGGTCCGTCGCCCCCACCGTTTCCCTCGGAAGGCCGTTCCAATATTTCACCCCTCTAACGGTCAGAAACCTTCGTCTAATTTCAAGCCTGAACTTCCCCACGGCCAGTTTATATCCATTCGTTCTCGTGTCCACATTAGTACTAAGCTGGAATAATTCCTCTCCCTCCCTTGTATTTACCCCTCTGATATATTTAAAGATAGCAATCATATCCCCCTCAGCCTTCGTTTTGTCAGACTAAACAACCCAAGCTCCTCTAGTCTCCTTTCATACGACAGGTTTTCCATTCCTCTAATCATCCTAGTCGCCCTTCTCTGCACCCGTTCCAGTTTGAGTTCATCTTTTTTAAACATGGGAGACCAGAACTGCACACATACTCCAAATGAGGTCTCACCAGTGCCTTATACAACGGAAGCAGGATATCCTTATCCCTACTAGATATACCTCGCCTAATGCATCCCAAGACCGCATTGGCTTTCTTCACCGCCACGTCACATTGTCGACTCATAGTCATCCTGCGGTCTACAAGGACCCCTAGGTCCTTCTCCTCTTCCGTTACTTCTAACCAATGCGTCCCCAACTTGTAACTAAAATTGTTATTAGTCATCCCCAAGTGCATCACCTTACACTTTTCACTATTAAACTTCATCCTATTTCTGACACTCCAATTCACAAGCTCATTCAAGTCTCCCTGCAGAATATCCCTATCCTCCTCCGAATTTGCAACGCCTCCCACCTTTGTATCATCCGCAAACTTTATCAGCCCACTCCTGCAATTGGTTCCGAGGTCAGTTATAAATAGATTAAATAAAATGGGTCCCAAAACTGAACCTTGAGGCACTCCACTAGTAACCTCCCTCCAACCTGACAGTTCACCCTTTAATACGACCCGCTGCATTCTCCCCATTAACCAATTCCTTATCCACCTCTGGATTTTCATATCGATCCCCATGTTTTCCAGTTTAACCAATAATTCCTCATGGGGTACAGTATCCAACCCTTTACTGAAATCCAGGTATATTAGGTCCACCGCATTTCCCTTATCTAATAAGTCCGTTACTTTCTCAAAGAAGGAGATCAGATTCGTTTGGCACGATCTGCCCTTCGTAAAACCATGTTGCAATTTATCGCAATTGCCATTAACCTCAAGGTCCTCAACTAGTTTCCCTTTCAGAATTTTCTCCAGCACCTTGCACACTACAGATGTTAAACTAACAGGCCTGTAGTTACCCGGATCACTTTTTTCCCTTTCTTGAAAATAGGAACCACATTAGCTATTCTCCAGTCTAACGGGACCACCCCCGAGTTTACAGATTCATTAAATATTATCGCTAATGGGCCTGCTATTTCCCGTGCCAATTCCTTCAATATCCTCGGATGAAGATCGTCTGGTCCTCCTGACTTAGCCCCATTAAGGTGTTCAAGGTTTGTTTCTACCTCGGATACGGTTATGCCCTTCTGTCACAGTGCTAGTATCCCTAATACCTCCATTGGCCTCATTAAACACCGATGCAAAATATTCATTGAGATATTGCGCCATGCCTAGAGTATCTTTAATCTCCTCTCCGGCTATAGTCTTCAGCGGTCCCACTTCTTCTTTCTTTGCTTTCTTCCTATTTATATGGCTGTAAAACCTCTTACTATTGCTTTTAATTCCCCTCGCTAGGTCCAACTCTACACGGCCTTTGGCCTTTCTCACTCTATCTCTACATTCTCTGACTTCACTAAGGTAAGTTTCCTTACTGATCCCTCCCCTCTTCCACTCTTTGTACGCTTTCTGTTTTTTTCCTAATCGCCCCTTTGAGTCGGTCGCTCATCCAGCTTGGTCTAAATCTCTTGCTTAGTAATCTTTTTCCCTTTTTTGGGATACAGGCCTCTGACAGCTCATGCATCTTTAACTTAAAGTAATCCCAGGCTTCTTCTGCCTTTAGATCCATTAATATGTTTGCCCAATCCACTTCCCTTACCAGTCCCCTTAATTTGTTAAAATTGGCCTTTTTAAAATTATAAACCCTAGTCTTTTACTTAATTCTGTTACTCCTTCCATTTAGTTTAAACCGAATTAGCTCATGATCACTGGAGCCCAAGTTGTCCCCTACTACCACTTCCTCGACGAGGTCCTCACTACTTACCAGAATGAAATCTAAAATGGCCTCCCCCCTCGTCGGTTCAGCTACCACTTGATGAAGGAATTGATCAGCAAGCACATCTAGGAACATCTGAGCCCTATTATTGCTACTAGCGTTTGTTCCCCAATCTATCTCCGGGAAGTTAAAGTCCCCCATAATTACACAGTTTCTATTAGTATTTACTTCTCTAAACACATTAAATAGTTCCTTATCCATATCCTGGGTCGATCCCGGCGGTCTATAGCACACCCCAAGCACTATCCCTGGAGAGACTCTAGTAGTCCTTTTATCCAGTGTGAGTATTGCCCAGACAGACTCCGTGTTATCTATTCCATCAACTATTATTTCTTTACAGCTTATTTCACTATTGACATACAGTGCCACCCCCCCACCTTTACCTTTGTCCCGGTCTTTCCTAAACAGTGCATACCCCTCCATACCTGTGCTCCAGTCGTGACTGCCATTCCACCACGTTTCAGTTATTCCTACGCTATCCGGTTTCAATTCTCGGACCAAGAGCTCCAATTCCTCCATTTTATTACCTAGGCTTCTTGCATTGGTGTATAAACACCCTAATGTATGTTGTTTAGCCTGTCTCCCATTAGTAACACTATATGTTGCGGGCCTCTTTGTGTCTGTTCCCCCTGTCCCTCCTATGTCCAATCTCATCTCCCCGGCTATGTCTCCTCTCATTTCACTCACCTTTTCAATACTGGAATCTGGCGTGGAGATTAACTGTGCATCTCCCAACCGTCTCCCCAAACTTCCTAGTTTAAAGCTCTTTTGATAAGGTGAGCTAGCTTCCCTCCCAGAAGTCTATTTCCTTCCCTACTCAGGTGAAGCCCATCCCGCGAGAACAGGTGTCTGTCCTCAAAAGTCTCCCAGTGGCCATACATCCCAAAGCCCTCCTTATAGCACCACTCCCTTAGCCAGCTATTTATTCTCACAATCCTATCAGCCCTTTGCTGCCCTTCCCTAGGAACAGGCAGAATCCCACTAAAGATAATCTGAGCCTCTATCTCCTTGAGCGTCTTCCCCAGCCTGGCATAATCTCCCTTGATTCTCTCTAACAAGAACCTAGCCGTGTCATTCGTTCCTACATGAAGGATTATCAAGGGGTTCTTACCTGCTCCTTTTAGGATCCTTTTCAACCGCAGGTCCACATCGCGTATCTTTGCGCCTGGTAGACAGCACACCCTTCTGTTCTCCGGGTCTGCCCTGGTCACAGGCCTGTCCAATCTCCTCAGTAAAGAGTCTCCAATTACATACACCTGCTGTCGCCTGGCAACAGTGCGATCTAGTAATCTAGTCTCTGATCCCTCTAGTCCTGACCCGTGTCTGTTCCTATCTTTCCTTATGCTCCCCCTTATGCCTTCCTCTATCCTCTGGGGGCCCAGGTTTTGTGCTGTCTCCATCAACACCTCCCCTCTCTCTCTCGGACTAGCTGCTCTTCTCTTCTTCCTCACCCCCCCACCTTCAGTCACCACCTGCTGCCTGTCCACCTCGTCATCCAAACACCCAAACCTGTTCCTGAGTTCTATCCCCCCCTCACTGGCCCTCCTTTTCCTTGGCCTGCTTCTCACAGTCACATGCTTCCACCTCCCTTGTTCTCCCTCTTCCATTCCCCTCTCACCGACCTCTACCTCTGCCTCCACCTGCACTGCAGAGCATTCCCCTTCAGCACCCACTTGCCTGTCCTCCATCAGCTGCTCAAATCCCCATCTAAACTCCACCAGGGTGTCTACCTGCATCTCCAACCCCTTAATCTTTTCCTCCAGTAACACTATAAGGCGACACTTCATACAAACATACCTGTGTTCCAGCTCCCCTGCTAGGAGTATATACATACCACAGCTTCCACATGCTGCCATCTGCATTCTGTCTCCTGCTGCTTGGCTCATGGCTGCTGCAGTCTCTGGTCTCTGCATCTGAGGGCACAGAGCACACAACACACCGCGCCCTCCTGCCTCCCCCTTAACCTCCCCCTGCAAACTCCCCTGTTAGCCGCCCTGTTTGCTGCCTCCGGTGCCGCTGCTCGCAGCTGTGCCGCTGCCTGGCTGGGCGGCCGCCTTTATGGGCCCCCTACTCAGCCAAGCCCCGCCCCCTAATCAGGGCTCGGCGTCCCTCCCAGCACCCTGCCCCTGCAGGCCTCTACAAACACTCTACTCCAGATGTGGCCTCACCAGTGCCGAATAGAGGGGAATAATCCCTTCCCTCGATCTGCTGGCAGTGCCCCTACTAGTGCAGCCCAATATGCTGTTAGCCTTCTTGGCAACAAGGGCACACTGTTGACTCCTATCCAGCTTCTCATCCATTGTAATCCCTAGGTCCTTTTCTGCAGAACTGCCACTTAGCCAGTTGATCCCCAGCCTGTAGCAGTGTATGGGATTCTTCCTTCCTAAGTGCAGGACTCTGCACTTGTCCTTGTTGAACCTTATCAGATTTCTTTTGGCCCAATCCTCCAATTTGTCTAGGTCACTCTGGACCCTATCTACCTCTCCCCCCAGCTTAGTGTCATCTGCGAGCTTGCTAAGGGTGCAATCTGACCCATCATCCAGATCAGTAATGAAGATGTTGAACAAAACCGGCCCCAGGAGCGACCCCTGGGGCACTCTGCTTGATACCAGCTGCCAATTAGACATCAAGCCATTGATCACTACCCGTTGAGCCCAACAATCTAGCCAGCTTTCTATCCACTGCCCACCATCACCATGTGGCCTTACACCTCCCTCTCCTCTGTGGCCCTATGCTCCAGTTCCATTTAGCCCCCTGCCCCAGTCTGTCCTCCCCCACTAGTCCTTATAAGCCCCTGTCTCCCCATAACCCCGTCTCCTGACCTGGCCTGACAGGCGCTACGAAGAAGGCAGGCTCTTTCTTTTCCTTAGCTGGCTGGGAACTGTTGCTGTGGTCGTTCACCACAGCGCCCTCTGGTGGGCAAAAAGCAGAACTGCAGCAACATTTCAGCAGAAGCTTTTTTCTTTCTAAAAATTTAAAAATTTGTGGCTCATTAATTATGCACACATACAGCACAGAATTTCCCCAGGAGTAATAGATAAATTACTGTTTAAAGGAGTTGAGTATCGGTCTTTATAGTTACAATAGTCACAAGTTTAGCTTGTTAGTATAATATAGTTTGGATGTGTAATTGGAAGGATGGATTTTGGTAGCTTTGGGTGGCATACAGATTAAACAACGCTTAGACAAAGATAGTTATTTCACTTGCTACTGTACATGCATAGAACCCACATTTTGTAACAGTAGTGAGAGAGCAAATTGTTGAAACTAAACTTCTGTGAAAAGGCTGTTGAATGTAACTGCCTGTTACAATAGGTGTTGATGCCAAGAATGGTGACAGAACTCTTGTTTTTTCTTTATTTTAATGTTTGGTATTGACTTGTTGAAAAGTCAGATTATTGTTTTTGGATTAATGTAGTGAGTTCCTGTAGATTGTCTATGAGAGTTTTGTTTTGAGAATAGCAAGTTTACCTGGGAACTAAACTGAGTTCAAGTACTCTATTCTGTTGTGCTTAAAGGTT
Source organism: Chrysemys picta bellii (assembly GCF_011386835.1). Lineage (NCBI taxonomy): Eukaryota > Metazoa > Chordata > Testudines > Emydidae > Chrysemys > Chrysemys picta. The sequence continues at coordinate 935,977 of NC_088815.1, read as the reverse complement.
AGTTTCACAGTATTGGTGATAGTGTAACCCAGGGGTCTCAAACTCAAATGACCACGAGGGCCACATGAGGACTCGTACATTGGCTCGAGGGCTGCATTTACTGACCCCTCCCCCTCGGCCCTGCCCCCACTCCACCCCTTCCATGAGATCCCGCCCCGGCCTTGTCTCTTCCCACCCCTTCCCTGAAATCTCCCCCAACTCTGCCCCCTCCCTGCCCCCAGGGGGTGCAGGAGGGGTGTGGGGTGTGGCGGGGACTTACGGCAGGGGGTTGGGGTGCAGGGTGCAGGAGGGGTGCGGGGTGCAGGGGTGTGGGGTGTGGCAGGAGGCTCAGGGCAAGGGGTTGGGGTGCAGGGTGTGGCGGGGGACTCAGGACAGGGGGTTGGGGTGCAGGAGGGGGTATAGGCAGGGGATTGAGATGCAGCAGGGGGCTCAGGGCAGGGGGTTTGGCTGCAGGAGGGGTTCGGGGGGCGGGCTTCAGCCGGACACACAACAGGGGCAGGGTAGGCTCCCTTCCCCCACGCTGCTCCGGGAAGCGGCATGGGGGCAGGGCAGGCAGGGAGCCTGCCCTGCTCCCAGTGCGCGTTGGGTCGGAGCCGCTCTAGGTAAACATTGGGGGAGGGCAGGGGGGCCGCGAGGATCTCGCGGGCTGCAGAAAATAACCCCGCGGGCCGCGTGATTGAGACCCTTGGTGTAACCTGTATATTTTGAACCAGTTATAGATATATTTATACATAGAAAACCTCTTTAGCATACCTCTTCCTGCTTAGATTCATGCATTTTAAATATATTCATTCTACTTGATAGAAAGCCATGGTGGGAAACATCCTGGCACTGAATTATGCATTTTAAGACTCCTAACCTCTTGAAGACTGGCAAATAGTCATTTTTCTGGTAGTAAAGGAACAATTTTTTTTCTTTTGCAATCTTGCAGTAATTCCATATACTTTGACATGTGCTGATGTTTCAAGAAGCTTTAACATAGGTATTAAAATAAACGTTATACATCACTTTTTTAGTGAATGGCTGTTCACAGGATGCAAGTGACACTTCATCTAGAAGCTGATTCTCTTGTTGGCCAAGCATCCCCAAACTAGGAGTACATGCTGTGTTATTGTTTGACGCTTGTAGATTAGAATTCTGCTCAGGTCTAATTTTTAAGCCTGGCATGGACCCAAAACCACCTGGCCTGATCCCACCCCAAGAAGGTCAAGTCATTTTCCAGCCTGTCCCAAACCTGAGTCAGTGCCACTGCTTCCTGCTTGTAGGGTTGATATGGCAACTCTATGCCAGCTCCTACTGGCTGTTGCTCTTTTGCAGTACTGTGTGCGTGCTGTAAAGCAGTGTTTTTCAAAGTTCGGGTCGCTACACAGTACTGGGTTGCGGCATGTAAGGCACTGGGTCGCCTTGCTCAGAACCCAGGGACCCTAGCGGCTCTGGTCAGCACTGCCGACCGGGGCGTTAAAAGTGCTGTTGGTGGTGCTGCCCAGCTAAGGCCTACCTGCTCCGAAACTACGCTGTGTCCCGGATGTGGCAAGCAGCGGTTCTGGTTTCTAGACAGGGGGGCCACGGGGAGCCAGACCTGTGGCTGACTGCTTCCAGGGCGCAGTGCGGTCCGCGGTGCCAGGACAGGCGGGAAGCCTGCCTCTGCATCCCAGCTTTGCTGCTGACCGGGAGCCACCCAAGGTAAGCCCATGCCCCAGTCCCCTGCCCCAGCCCTGAGCTCCCCCCCCCCCCCCCAAACCTGGGACCCCTTCCTGCATGCCAAACCCCTCATCCTTGCCCCCCCCCCAGAGTCTGCATCCCAGTCCAGAGCCCTGAGCCCCTCCCACACCTCAAACCCCTCATCCCCAGCTCTGTTGGGTTGTAGGCATCAACAGTTTTCTTTAACTGGGTCCCCAGAAAAAAAGTTTCTGAAAACAACAGTGGTTCTCAAACTTTTGTACTGGTGACCCCTTTCGTATAGCAAACCTCTGAGTGCAACCCCCTTTATGAATTAAAAACACTTTTTGATATATTTAACACCATTATAAATGCTTGAGGCAAAGCTGGGTTTGGGGTGCAGGCTGACAGCTCTTGACTCACCCCCCCCCCCAAATAGATTCATAGATTCTAGGACTGGAAGCGACCTCGAGAGGGCATGGAGTCCAGTCCCCTGCCCTCATGGCAGGACCAAATACTGTTTAGATCCATCCTTGATAGACATTTATCTAAACTACTCTTAAATATCTCCAGAGATGGAGATTCCACAACCTCCCTAGGCAATTTATTCCAGTGTTTAACCACCCTGATAGTTAGGAACTTCCCCTAATATCCAACCTAAACCTCCCTTGCAGTTTAAGCCCATTGCTGCTTGTTCTATCCTTAGAGACTAAGGTGAACAAGTTTTCTCCCTCCTCCTTATGACACCTTTTTAGATACCTGAAAACTATCATGTCCCCTCTGTCTTCTCTTTTTCGAGCCAAACAAACCCATTCTTTCAGCCTTCCTTCATAGGTCATGTTCTCAAGACCTTTAATCATTCTTGTTGCTCTTCTCTGGACCCGCTCCAATTTCTCCACATCTTTTTTTAAAATGCGGTGCCCAGAACCGGACACAATACTCCAGCTGAGGCCTAACCAGCGCAGAGTAGAGCGGAAGAATGACTTCTTGTGTCTTGCTCACAACACACCTGTTAATACATCCCAGAATCATGTTTGCTTTTTTTGCAACAGCATCACACTGTTGACTCATATTTAGCTTGTGGTCCACTATAACCCCTAGATCCCTTTCTGCCGTACTCCTTCCTAGAGAGTCTCTTCCCATTCTGTATGTGTGAAACTGATTTTTCCTTCCTAAGTGGAGCACTTTGCATTTGTCTTTATTAAACTTCATCCTGTTTACCTCAGACCATTTCTCCAATTTGTCCAGATCATTTTGAATTATGACCCTGTCCTCCAAAGCAGTTGCAATCCCTCCCAGTTTGGTATCATCTGCAAACTTAATAAGCGTACTTTCTATGCCAATATCTAAGTCGTTAATGAAGATATTGAACAGAGCCGGTCCCAAAACAGATCCCTGCGGAACCCCACTTGTTATGCCTTTCCAGCAGAATTGGGAACCATTAATAACAACTGAGTACGGTTATCCAGCCAGTTATGCACCCACCTTAGAGTAGCTTCATCTAAATTGTATTTGCCTAGTTTATCGATAAGAATATCATTCGAGACTGTATCAAATGCCTTACTAAAGTCTAGGTATACCACATCCAGAGCTTCTCCCTTATCCACAAGACTTGTTATCCTACCAAAGAAAGCTATGAGATTGGTTTGACACGATTCGTTCTTTACAAATCCATGCTGGCTATTCCCTATCATCTTACCACCTTCCAAGTGTTTGCAGATGATTTCCTTAATTTCTTGCTCCATTATCTTCCCTGGCACAGAAGTTAAACTGACTGGTCTGTAGTTTCCTGGGTTGTTTTTATTTCCCTTTTTATAGAGGGGCACTATATCCTGACCCCCAGTTTGAGAATCCCTGCTGTAGAGTGAGAGGTGCTGTGACCCATTGGTGCAGACGCTCTGCAGCACGCACAGTGCTGACTCTACAAGCCAGAGAAGGTCATCAGAGGCGATCCAGATTCAACATGTCTGCTCTTGTTGGATTCCAAGGCTCTATTGTAGATAATATTAGATCAGTCAACCTTTTTCTAAACTTTATAAAATGAACATGTTGTTTCTTATGACTGATATTGAGCATTTTTTCTGAAAATTAATAGTATGTTCATGTAGCTAAGCAGGATCGGTTTGCTGGAAACTCACTCTTCCTGAAAGGTCTCAGTTATGGAGTTTTTCAGACCTTACAATAACTTCACGATACAGACATTAGGTAAATCTCTATTTCACTGAAACTACGCTAAATCTTTGAGGCTGCACCTCCTAAGTTCTCTTATCGTCTTAGAATATTGCAGGTGGTTATTGTTTTTTAGCTTCAGAATTTTAATGAAGGCTCAGTGATTAAATAGGCAGCCAAATGGATGGACAACAGTGATCTGCTCAGGCATGACCATTCATAAAGCCATGGCAAATGAGGATTTTCCACAGGCATATCAAGGATCGAAACGTTATTCATATTCCTGCCTTGATTGTGGAAAGAACTGAGGAAAAATGCTGCATTCCATTGTCACCTGGCCAGTTTTATATTTATTTGTATTACCATAGCTCCCGCAAACGCTAGATTTTTGGACTGGACTCCACTGTGCTGGGTGCTGTACAAATAACAAAGAAGATGGTCCCTGCCCCCAAAGAGCTTACAATTTAAATATTGTATAGTTTTTCATGGAAAAATACTTCCTCTGTGGCAAGGTGATTTCCTAGAAGAGCTGACATGAGAACAGAGCATGTATCAGCCATTCTTCAAGATGTGAGTAGTGGCAGATATTCAAAAAGCCAAAAGCCTTAAATTGAAAATTAGTTTTATTTAGGTTGAAATTTGTTCACAATTTGCCCCAAGCCACAGTTCAAAGAATAAGGGATTACTTTGCATTGTTTGTCTTTGAGCTGTACTTCATTGCATGTCTTAACTAATTCCATATGTTGGACAGTATGGTTCTTAAATGATGTTCTGAGCCCTTTCCTCCCACTCAACTGTCAATCTCTTCTTTCTTGTGCTCATTTTAGTTTCCATCTTCAAGTGGGAAGTGATAAGGTGTCTGGAATATTACCTTTCTGGGAGGCAAAAATGGTGGGACTCTTTGGTGTCTTCAGTGTTGTGAGAATGCTCTGCTCTGCTTTATAATTGGAGCTCTGCATGGAAACAAAATTTGTATCTGCATCCGATCCACAAACATGGTCTGCAGATATAAAGTGGATATCTGCAGATTTGCAGGGCTCTAGACATAACGTTTGAATCCACGTCCATCCGCAAACATGGTCCGCTGATAATCACATATTTGCAGGGCTGTATTAATAACTTTTCTGCTGCTGCAACTAGAGACCATGGCCAGTATTCACAGATTAGTTTTCTACTCTTGTTTTGTCTGATTTGGCGTCTTTAAATCACATAGACCAAGATGTCATGCTGGTTTCTCTTCTGCTCCCCACTTAGGCCTGGTCTTCTTAGAAAATTAAGTCTGCTTAACTGCATTGCTCAGGGTGTGAAAAATCCGCACCTTTGAGCAGTGTAGTTAAGCCGACATAACCCTGAGTGTAGAGACCGGTAGGTTGACGTAATAATTCTTTCATTAGCCTACTTACTGCCTCTTAAGGAAGTGGGTTGTGTATGCCAATGGGGGAACCCTGTTGGCACCGGTAGTGTCCACGCTGAAGTGCTGTAGCAGCCCAGCTGCAGGGGTGCAGCTGTGCTGCTGTAAAAACAACAAGGAGTCTGGTGGCATCTTAAAGACTAACAGATTTATTTGGGCATAAGCTTTCGTGGGTGAAAACCTCACTTCTTCAGATGCAAGAAGACTAACACGGCTACCCCCTGGTACTTGTGCTGCTGTAGAACTTCAAGTGTAGGCAAACCCCTAGAATGTCAGTTGAGTACTTTGCTTGGGATGGATAGCACAGGTTTGCAAACACTTCCACATATGAACCCATGTATTCAGGGTTCAGAATGGAAGATGACAACCTTTATATGTTTCATCCTGTTAAGTGGGAAACCACAACTAACATCATCAAACTTGTGACCGAATGTTGGTTGTTGCTCTTTTGACCAGGTCAACAAAATAAGTCTACTTTCCCAGGACTAACGTTCTAAGCAGATCAGATCTGAGGTAAAGATCTGCCAATTGAATGTTGAAGGCCTCTCATGGTCCAAGTGTGACTCCCTGAAGAAAATGCTGAAGATGACCACCATTGATGTCCTCACCCTCCAGGAAACCCATGTCACAAATGAACAAAAAGCCTGTTGCTACGAAATCCTAATTGCCAGCAATTACCACCCAAAATACAAGCGGTCATAAAGCGGGTGTGACACCGTGTACCCCATGTTCACCGCTTTTATATAGTTGTTATATTTTGTAGAAAGTATGCCTTGTGAGATATCATTAGAAACTCAATCTGCTGAATATTATCCTGTTGAAATGAGTGTAACAACACTGCATGTGTAATTATGAGATTTTGTTGTATGATTGTTACTGAAATATATTGTAATTCTGGGTAATACCCATGAGCCATTTCCTCAGAGACATAGACGCACTAGCACGCCAGTGAAGTGCTAAATGCCATTACCTGCTTAATCAGAGATTCACCAGCAGGGGAGTTGTAAACAGGAAATTTACAATTCATCTGGAGGACAGTTTGGAGCTCGCATATGCCATGGAACTGCCTGCCCACGTGACCCAGCAAGGATTTTTCCAGTACACAAGGTTTGGAGTATAAGAAGGAGGAGGGGGAAATGTCTCTAGCTACCTCTCCTCTCCACCTTACATCGCTCTTCAGGTATTCACTGATGTTATGAGCAGAACACTGAACTACATATTCTTAGCGTATGCACAACGTGCCTCAGGTGGTGCATGACCAGGTATTTGGACCACTGGTTGGATCATTACCTTCCCGGGCTGGGTACTGACACAGATGCCTGCATTGTGGATTGTCCTTAATGACTTTCCGAACAGCCAATACAGACCAGTACTGACCCATATTGGCATCCTAATCCCAGTTTTCTACTCAAAACCAGCATTGTTCTGGAACTACAAAAAATCAGACTGGACCACATTCACAATAACTGTGGACAATACAATCTCTCTCTCTCTCAGCCCCCCCCCCCATACACAATGCCAAAGACTTTTGACCATTTTGCTGCACTCCTAATCTCTGTCACAAAGAAGAACATCCCCTGGGGGAGTGGCGGGGGGCGGGAGGGGGGAGAGGTCACCATACGTTCCTTGCTGGGCTGCAGAGAGCCAAGAGCTCCTCCACAAATATGATGTGTAGAGACTCAGAAATTGGAAAAGCCCTCCTGGTGTCACTGCATGTAGCAAGGCAGAAATGGTGTCTTGAATGTGTAGAAGGTCTAAACTTCACACTGGAGCAGACACGCTTGGAACCTGCTGAGACAGCTGGGGGCTGCAAATACCACACATGCCACCGTGCTGCAGGTGAAAATCAATGCCATCGTTGCTAAACTTTTGTGGATGTCAAAATAGCTAGTGGACAAACAGTATCACAGACACGTCCAGCATCAGCTTGGGCAGATGATGTCCATATGTAGTCCAGTGTCCCAAAGGACCATTCACAGGTGAGGAGATAGATGCAGCCATTGTAGCCACAAAATTGGGAAAAGCAGCAGGAAAAGATGTCTGTCCTGAGTTCCTATATAATCTGGGTCTGGTGGTATGGAAATGTATGAAGCAGATTTTCACCAACATCCTGCAGACTGGTGAAATCCCTGGTGTGATGAGAAGCTACAGTCATTGCACTTCTAAAGCCTGGAAAACCTGCAGATCACCTTTCTAGTTGTAGGCTAATCTCCCTCTTGAGCACAAAGTGGTGGCGTGTATGATTCTGAACCGAATTGGGCCCACTGTGGATGACAGCCACCTCAAGAAAGAAGCCTCTAAAGTGAAGACTTGCATCAACATGCTTCAAAAGTTAACTGGAACCAGCTGGGAATCAACAGGCCCAGTACTACAAACATTGGCCTTGGCGTATTTAGTTGCAGAGTACTGTTCATTGGTGTGGACAAGAAGCTGCCATACCCAACTTGTGTAAAGGCAGCTGAATCAGACATGTGAATCATCATGGGAACTTCTTAAAATCAACCCTTCTGTTATCGCTTTCTGTATTAGCAAACATTGAATCTTCAGCTATCCGAGATATAGCCATAGCATGAGAACTTAAACGTGGTGGAGACCATCCAGGCCTCTCCATCTGGCATGTGAGGGAAATAGAAAAGAGCATAAACTCTGGCAAGTCAAGTGTAAAAGAATAATTGGGTAGCCCAAAAGAGAATTTGAAGAGCAGCTTGCAAAAGACTCAAACCTACAGCAAAATTTTTTTAAGTACATCTGAAGCAGGAAGCCTACCAAATAATCGGTGGGGCCACTTGACAAGGTGCTAAAGGAGCAATGAAGGAAGACAAGGCTGTTGGGGAGAATTCAAAAGAATTATTTGCATTGGTCTTCATTGCAGAGAAAGTGAGAGTGGCTCAGGTGTGAGAGACATTCTTTTTAGTTGTAAAATCTGAGGAACTGTACCAGGCTGAAGTATCAATACAGGAGACTTCGGAACAAATCGGTAAAATAAACAGTAATAAGTCACCAGGACCAGATGGTAGTCACCCAAGAGTTCTGAAGGAACTGAAATATGAAATAGGTTACATACCACACTTAATAGTTATCCAATCACTTCAGTCTTCTTTTGTACCAGAAGACTGGAGCATAGCTAATGCGACACCAGTTTTTTAAAAAGGCTCCAGAGGTGATCCTGGCAATTACAGGCTGGTAAGCCAAACTTTAGTACCAGGCAGATTAGTAGAAACTATGGTAAAGAACAGACACGTAGCTTAATACAGTTTATTGGAGAAATGTCAACATGGCTTTTGTAAAGGTAAATCAGACCTCACCAATCTATGATAATTCTTTGGGGGGTCAACAAGCATGTTGATAAGGGGGATCCAGTGGATAAAGTATACTTGGACTTCCAGAAAGCCTTTGACAAGGTCTCTCACCAAAGGCTCTTAAGGAAAGTAAGCAGTCATGGTAAAAAAAGGAAGGTTCTCTGATGGATCAGCAATTAGTTAAGACAGGAAACAAAGGCTAGGAATAAATGGTCAGTTCTCAGAATGGAGAGAGGTTTAATATAATCATAATCTGGAAAAGAGCAAAATTTGAAGTGAAGTGGCAAAATTTGCAGATACAAAACTACTTAAGATAGTGAAGATCAGACTGCGAAGCGTTACAAAGGGATCTCTCAAAACTGGATGAGTGGGCAAGAAAATGGCAGATAAAATTCAATGTTGATAAATGCAAAGTAAATGCACATTTAAAACCATACATACAAAACGATGGGGTCTAAATTAGCTGTTACCACTTAAGAAAGAGATCTTGAAGTTCTTGTGGATAGTTCTCTGAAAACATCTGCTCAGTGTGCAGTCAAAAAAGCTAAAGAACGTTAGGAACCATTAGGAAAGCAATAGATAAGATGACAAAATATCATAATGCTGCTATATAAATCCATGGGATCCCCACACCTTGAATACTGCATGCGATTCTCGTTGCTCCATCTCAAAAAAAGATATACAGTAGAACCTCAGAGTTATGGACACCTCAGGAATGGAGGTTGTCCATAACTCTGAAATGTTCATAACGTTGAACAAAACACAACTCTGGCTCCAGCAGTTCACGCTCTCGGCCAGGTTCCAGAGGCAGCTAGGCAGCTTCCTTGCAGGCAGCTTCTTTCCTGGGCAAGCTTGTTTCCCTCCCAGCTGGGAGTGGTGGTGGTTGTGAAAACAGCACGTCATCCTCCCGGTGGGGTGTGTGTGAAAACAGCACCCATGTCTTACAGGAAAGTGGCGCATACCCCAGTGCTGCTCCTGCTCTGGTTGACTTGGGCTGGTAGTAGGGGCTCACAGCTTTGTCTGTGAATCTCAGCAACCTCCTAACTGTAAGTGGGTGCCCCCCATGTGGAGATGGGGATAGGGGTGGGGACAGGCAGCCCAGATGTGCCTATCTTTAAGATGCAATACAGGCACAGTACAGTATTTCCTTTTTTTTGTCTCCGCTCCTGCCTGATTGGTTACTTCTGGTTTCACATGGCGTCCAGTTGACCGATCAGTCTGTAACTCTTGTGTTTGTATCTTTGAGGTTCTGTTAGAATTGGTAAAGGTACAAAGAAGGGCAACAAAGATGACTAAGGGTATAGAACAGCTTCCATATGAGGAGAGATTAAAAAGACTGGGACTGGTTAACTTGGAAAAGAGATGACTAATGGGGGATATGGTCGAGATCTATTAAATCGTGAATGTTGTGGAGAAAATGAATAGGGAAGTGTTATTTACTTCTTCCCATAACAAGAACCAGGGATCACCCAATGAAATTAATAGGGAGCAAGTTTAAAACAAAGGGAAGTTCTACTTCATACAATACACATTCAACCCGTGGAACTTGTCAGTGAATGTTTTGAAGTCCACAACCACCTAAATCAAAAAGAATTAGGTAAGTTTGTGGAGGATAGGTCCATCAATGGCTACTAGCCAAGATGGTTAGGGCCCTACACTCTGGGTGTCCCTAGCCTGTGACTGCCAGAAGTTGGGAGTGGACAACAGGGGATGATTACTTGATGATTTGCCTGTTCTGTTCATTCCCTCTGAAGCACCTAACATTGGCCACTGTCAGAAGACAGGGTATTGGGCTAGATCAGAGGTGGGCAAACTACGGTGGCCCACGGGACCGTCCTGCTTGGTCCTTGAGCTCCTGGCCCGGGAGGCCAGCCCCTGGTCCCTCCCCTGCTGTCGTCCCTCCCCTGCAGCCATGCCGCCGCTGTGCAGGCAGTGCTCTGGGCGGTGGGATTGCACGCTTTTGTCGAGCAGAGCGGCAGCGTGTCTGGCTCCAGGCAATGCAGCTGCCAGACATGCTGTTCTGTAAGATAAGGGGGCCGGAGGGTTGGATAAGGGGCGGGGGGGTCCCAGGGGGCAGTCAGAGCGGTTGGATGGGGTGGAGATTCGAGGGGGTAGATTGGATAAGTTTGGGAGTCCCAGGGGGGCCTGTCAGGGGGTAGGGGTGTAGATAGGGGTCAGGGGATGGGGAATGGGGAGTTGGATAGGCATGGGGCCCCGGGGGGCCTGTCAAGGGGCGGGGTGTGTGGATAGGGGTCAGAGCAGTCGGGACTGGGAGCAGGGGGTTTGGATAGGGGATGGGGTCCCAGGGGCAGTTGGGGGGGGGGAGTCATGGGAGGGTGCGGTCAGGGGACAAGGAGTGGGGGGGGGGCGGTTGGATGGGTCGGGGGTTCTGAGGGGAGCAGGGGGAGGGGTCAGGCTGTTTGGGGAGGCGCAGCCTTCCCTACCAGGCCCCCATACAGTTTTGCAACACCAATGTGGCCCTTGGGCCAAAAAGTTTGCCCACCCCTGAGCTAGATGATCCATTGATCTGATCCAGTATTGCTGTTATGTCCCAAACAAGCACATTTTTACTGATCCAACAAGCTGCCCTTCCAGTTTCAACTTGCCATGCAGACTTTGGACCACGTTGATCCACATCCAAACAAACCATGGAAGATGCAGCTACTTGATGCACAAGTGAAAAATCAGACTCCTCTTCATGGAACTGTGGTGAGAACATCAAAACCATTGAATGCATCATAATGCAGATTCAAAGATTAACTGAATGATGTCCACTGTGTTATAGAGGAGGCCTTGGAATGGCTTATGGACCTACAACTGCATCTATAGAATGTTGCTCTGCAGATGCCATATGTGAGACATGTCTGTGCAGTCCCTTGAAGTGCACAATATCCTTGTTCCCTATACCTAAAATGTGTGTTCCTCCTCACTTGATCTTCAAAGTTAATAAAAACTGACTTCTGATAACACATTTAAGCTATAAATTACCAATCCTGGTGAATGAGACAAGCTTTCAAGCCACACAGAGCTCATCTTCAGGTCTGGGAAAGGTACTCCCAACCTCTCAGTAATCTGTCCCATCTTGCATTTTGTTTAGCAAAGTAGTTAGCGCACATTATAATTGACCATTCAAGGTGGAACAATTATATATGTATGCTCACCCACCCTGTCTCTCTCATATCCTGGGACTGACACAGCTACAATTACACTGTATACAGTCCTGGTGAAAACTTCCTGGTGTAATACATGGTTGTGCACAGACTATATAAAGACCTTACTCAAATTTTGGAGTATGTCTGTACTTTGTTCCTTCGTGCGGTGTCTAGAAAATGAACTTGAACACCTTAATATCAGTATTCTGCTTGCTTTGTCCCTGAGTTGGTCCCCTCCCTCTTGTTAATCCTCTTCTATGACAACTTGATCCTAAAGCATGCTTTGACATTGGCCTGGATCTCTCTGTGGCCTCTCAACTGTCAATGAATATGAAGACAGGGTAATTAATCTCATTTGAAACTGGTTAAATAGGCATTTGTTTGAGACATACTGTTAAGGCTGATGTTGCCTACAGCTCTTGTTAAAATAAGTCTTAACTAAAATAATGTAGCTACCATGAGCCCCAAGCACAAGACTCTCTAGGAGAATGTGAAATAAAATTAATTATTTATATGTCTAAAAGTTTGTCGTGGCAGGGGGGAAAAACTGAGTATAACTTTCCTGTTTTGTCTGTGACACTCTTGTATCTGTGACTCACCCGCAATGGTGGCTCCTGTCCCATGGGGTTGGGCCTGGCTTCCTACTCTGGATGTTGCAGCTCAGGTTTGACTCTCCTGCCCCCTCTCATGAGTTTGGGGGAAGACTAAGAGAACCAGGCAGAGGAACAGACAGGCTCATGAAGGGGGTGTGTGCTGTTCTGGCAGCGTTGTGGTGCTTGTTGGGGGTTTGTTTTGCTGTGGATGGTGGTGGTTTGGTTTGTGTTTCCCAGACTAACAGGATTTAGGTGAGAAGGCTATGACAGATACAGAGGCAGCAGTAGTAGTGACCCATGCAGTGGAAGACACATTGAAGATGACTGGCTGTGGAAGCTGCAGTATGTACATGATCCTGGAGGGGATACCTGAAAAGTTTCGTCTGCATGAAGTGTTGCCTGATGGAGCTGGTGGAAGAAAAGATCCGAGGATTGGAGATGCAAGTGGAAACTCTGAGTTTAGAAGGGGGTTTGAGCAGATGATGGTGCAAAGACATGAGGAGGCTGAAGGGACAAGCTCAGATTTGCAGATGAAAGCAGGACCAAGAAACTCTGAGGGGAGACTGCTGGGTGAGGAAAGTGGACAGTGGAAGCATGTGACTAAGAGAACCAGGCACAGGAAAAGCCGGGCTAGTGAGAGAGAAATAGAGCTCAGGAACAGGTTTGTGGAGTTGGAAAATGAAGAAGAGGCACAGCAGGTGATCACCAAAGGTGGGAAGGCAAGGAAGAAAAGAGCAGCTAGTCCTATAGGAAGAGGGGAAGAGTCAAGGGAGATAACACCAAATATGAGCCCCAGGAGGATACAGGATGGGTTGCAGAGGATTACAAGGTAGAAGAGTAATTGAGAAGACTTGCAGCCAGAGGGAACAGGGGATAGACCGGAGAATCGCACTATCACCAGGAAAAGGCAGGCCTACATGATTAGGGACTCCTTACTGAGAAGAATAGACAGGCCTGTAACCAGAGCTGATCCAGAGAACAGAAGTGTGTACTGTCTGCTGGGTGCTAAGATACAGGATGTGAACCTGAGGCTGAAGAGGATCCTAACTGGAGCGGGAAAGAATCCACTGATTGTCCTTCATGTGGGAACAAATGATACGGCTAGGTTCTCGCTGGAACGTATCAAGGGAGACTATACCAGGTTGGGGAAGACACTTAAGGCAATGGAGGCTCAGGTGATCTTCAGTGGGATTCTGCCCCTTCCTAGAGAAGGCAACAAAGGTGTGACAAAATTATTAATTAATGATCTGGAGGATAGCGTGTACTGCACCCTCAGCAAGTTTGCAGATGACACAAAACTGGGAGCAGTGGTAGATACGCTGGAGGGTAGGGATAGGATACAGAGGGACCTAGACAAATTGGAGGATTGGGCCAAGAGAAATCTGATGAGGTTCAACAAGGGCAAGTGCAGAGTCCTGCACTTAGTACAAAAGAATCCCATGCACCACTACAGACTAGGGACAGAGTGAGTAAGCAGCAGTTCTGCAAAAAAGGACCGAGGGGTTACAGTGGATGAGAAGCTGGATGAGAGTCAGCAGTGTGCCCTTGATGGCAAGAAGGCTAATGGCATTTTGCCCTGTATAAGTAGGGGCATTGCCAGCAGATCAAGGGACGTGATCATTCCCCTCTATTTGACATTGGTGAGGCCTCACCTGGAGTACTGTGTCCAGTTTTGGGCCCCACACTACAAGAAGGATGTGGAAAAATTGGAAAGAGTCCAGCAGAGGGCAACAAAAATGATTAGGGGTCTGGAGCACATGACTTATGAGGAGAGGCTGAGGGAACTGGGATTGTTTAGTCTGCGGAAGAGAAGAATGAGGGGGGATTTGATAGCTGCTTTCAACTACCTGAAAGGGGGTTCCAAAGAGGATGGATCTAGACTGTTCTCAGTGGTACCTGATGACAGAACAAGGAGTAATGGTCTCAAGTTGCAGTGGGGGAGGTTTAGGTTGGATATTAGGAAAAACTTTTTCACTAGGAGGGTGGTGAAGCACTGGAATGGGTTACCCAGGGAGGTGGTGGAATCTCCTTCCCTAGAGGATTTTAAGGTCAGGCTAGACAAAGCCCTGGCTGGGATGATTTAGTTGGGGATTGGTCCTGCTTTGAGCAGGGGTTGGACTAGATGACCTCCTGAGGTCCCTTCCAACCCTGATATTCTATGATTATAATGATAAACAGATGGCTCAGGCAGTGGTGCTATAAAGAGGGCTTTGGGATGTATGGCCACTGGGAGGCATTAATGGACAGAGGACTGTTCTCTCGGGATGGACTTCACCTGAGTAGGGAGGGAAATAGACTTCTAGGATGGAGGCTGGCACAACTGATTAAGAGAGCTTTAAACTAGGAATTTGGGGGAGATGGTTGGGAGATGTCCAAGATAATCTCCATGCCGGATTTTAACATTGAGAGTGAAGAAAACGAAGTAAGAAAGGATAAAGCTGTGGGTAGGAGAATGGACATAAGGAGGAAGGGTACGGTAGATACCAGTCTAATAGGTGATACTGGCGGTAGAATGTCTGTGCCTAATCGGGTAAAGAATGTGAGCGAAGCCAAACAGCAAAAATTAAGTGTTTGTACAACAATGCGAGGAGCCTAGGTAACAAAATGGAGGAACTAGAGCTACTGGTTCAGGAAGTGAAACCAGATATTATAGGGACAACAGAAACATGGTGGAATAGTAGCCATGACTGGAGTACAGGTATTGAAGGGTATGTGCTGTTTAGGAAAGACCGAAATAAAGGCAAAGGTGGTGGAGTAGCATTGTATATTAATGATGAGGTAGACTGTAAAGAAATAAATGATGGAATGGATAAGACGGTCTCTGGGCAAAAATCACATTGGGGAAGAAGGCTACTAGAGCCTCCCCTGGGATAGTGCTGGGCTGTGCTATAGACCACTGGGATCTGATTTGGAAAAGGATAGAGATCTCTTTAATGTTTTTAATGAAGTAAATAGTAATGGGAATTGCGTGATTATGGGAGACTTCAATTTCCCAGATATAGACTGGAGGACAAGTGCTAGTAGTAATAATAGGGTTCGGATTTTCCTGGATGCGATAGCTGATGGATTCCTTCACCAAGTAGTTGCTGAACCAACAAGAGGGGATGCCATTTGAGATTTGGTTTTAGTGAGGACCTCATAGAAGAAATGGTTGTAGGGGACAACCTTGGTTCGAGTGATCATGAGCTAACTCAGTTCAAACTAAATGGAAGGATAAACAAAAATAGATCTGTGACTAGGGTTTTTGATTTCAAAAGGGCTAACTTTAAAAAAAATTAAGGAAATTAGTTAAGGAAATGGATTGGACTGAAGAACTTGTGGATCTAAAGGCGGATCAGCAAGGAAAGCTACCTTATTGAGGTCAGAACCTGTAGGGATAAAGTGAGAGAGGCCAAAAGCCATGTAGAGTTGGACCTTGCAAAGGGAATTAAAAACAATAGTAAAAGGTTCTATAGCCATATAAATAAGAAGAAAACAAAGAAAGTAGTAGTGGGGATGGAGTGGAGGTTAAGGATAATCTAGGCATGGCCCAATATCTAAACAAATACTTTAGCCTCATTAAAGACTGGTTTCAGAGTAGCAGCCGTGTTAGTCTGTATCCACGAAAGCTTATGCTCTAATAAATTTGTTAGTTTCTAAGGTGCCACAAGTCCTCCTGTTCTTCTTTTTATTAAAGACTGGGGCAATGAGGAGTTTAGGGATAATGGTAGGATGACAAATGGGAATGAGAATATGGAGGTAGATATTACCACATCTGAGGTAGAAGCCAAACTCTAACAGTTTAATAGGACTAAATCAGGGGCCCAGATAATCTTCATCCAAGAATATTAAAGGAACTGGCACATGAAATTGCAAGCCCATTAGCAAGAATTTTTAATGAATCTGTAAACTCGGGGGTTGTACCGTACGACTGGAGAACTGCTAACATAGTTCCTGTTTTTAAGAAAGGGGAAAAAAGGTGATCCGGGTAACTACAGGCCTGTTAGTTTGACATCTGTAGTATGCAAGGTCTTGGAAAAAATTTTGAAGGAGGAAGTAGTTAAGGACATTGAGGTCAATGGTAATTGGGACAAAATACAACATGGTTTTACAAAAGGTAGATCATGCCAAACCAACCTGATCTCCTTTGTGAGGGTAACAGATTTTTTTAAACGCAGTGGATCTAATTTACCTTGATTTCAGTAAGGCATTTGTTACGGTTCCACATGGAATTATTAGTTAAATTGGAAAAGATAGGGATCAGTATGAAAATTGAAAGGTGGATAAGGAACTGGTTTAAAGGGGAGACTACAACAGGTCATACTGAAAGTTGAACTGTCAGGCTGGAGGGAGGTTACTAGTGGAGTTCCTCAGGGATCGGTTTTGGGACCAATCTTATTTAATCTTTGTATTACTGACCTTGGCACAAAAAGTGGGAGTGTGCTAATAAAGTTTGCAGATGAGACAAAGCTGGGAGGTATTGCCAATATAGAGAAGGACCGGGATATCATACAGGAAGATCTGGATGACCTTGTAAACTGGAGTAATAGTAATAGGATGAAATTTAATAGTGAAAAGTGCAAGGTCATGCATTTAGGGATTAATAAGAATTTGTTATAAACTGGGGGTGAATCAGTTGGAAGTAATGGAAGTTGGAGGAGAAGGACCTCGGAGTATTGGTTGATCACAGGATGACTATAAGCCGCCAATGTAATGTGGCCGTGAAAAAAGCTAATGCGGTCTTGGGATGCATCAGGTGAGGTATTTCCAGTAGAGATAAGGAGGTGTTAGTTATACAAGGCACTGGTGAGACCTCCTCTGGAATACCCGTGTGCAGTTCTCGTCTCCCATGTTTAAGAAAGATGAATTCAAACTGGAACAGGTACAGAGAAGGGCTACTAAGATGATCCGAGGAATGGAAAACCTGTCTTATGCAAGGAGACTCAAAGAGCTCAGCTTGTTTAGCCTAACCAAAAGAAGGCTGAGGGGAGATATGATTGCACTTTATAAATATATCAGAGGGATAAATACCAGGGAGAGAGAGGAGTTATTTAAGCTCAGTTACCAATGTGGACACAAGAACAAAAGGATATAAACTGGCCATCAGGAAGTTTAGACTTGAAATTAGGCGAAGGTATCTTAACTATCAGAGGAGTGAAGTTCTGGCAACAGCCTTCCAAGGGGAGTAGTGGGGGCAAAAGACATTTCTGGCTTTATGGAGGGGATGGTATGATGGGATAGCCTAATTTTGGTAATTAATTGATCTTTGACTACACTGGTCTACGATTTTTGAGAAGTCGTCTGCTTCAGAGATAAAATGTGCTATTTATTATGTATTTTGATGTGCTGAATTCAAATATGACAATTAAAACAACTGATTGGCTACTGTTTCGAAGGTATTTAAGTTTTTACATTTTATATCTATGTATATTGTGTAGATAGTAGAGTTTTAATCATAAATTGTAAACTTAGGTCTTTTCATGGGTTTATGGTTGCTTTACATGATGATATTTCACCTGTCCTGTTTATGTAACACTTTAAAAATCAGCAAAAGGGTTGTATAAATAAAATGTATTAAGAAACAAAAGGCAAAAAACTATTATGTACATAGTTTAGTCCTATTCAGTGTCTACTCGGCGCTTCTTGGCTTGTCTCTTGTATTCATTAAATGGAGCATCTCTTGTCACTGTCCAGCAATAGTCTGCAAGCATTGATAGGCTCCATTTGCCCTGATAGCGTTTCTCCATTGTTGCAATGTCCTGGTGAAATCGCTCACCGTGCTTGTGGCTCGCTGCTCCGCAGTTCGGTGGAAAAAAATCTAGATGAGAGTGCAAAAAATGTATCTTTAGTGACATGTTGCAATCAAGGCTTTTGTATGCCTTGAGGAGGTTTTCCACCAACAACCTGTAGCTGTCTGCCTTGTTGTTTCCGAGAATTTATTGCCACTAACTGGAAGGCTTTCCATGCCGTCTTTTCCTTGCCACGCAGTGCATGGTCAAATGCATCATCTCGAAGAAGTTCACGAATCTGAGGACCAACAAAGACACCTTCCTTTATCTCAGCTTCACTTAACCTTTTGAAATTTTCCATGGAGGTACTTGAAAGCTGCTTGTGTTTTGTCAATGGCCTTGACAAAGTTCTTCATCAGACCTAGCTTGATGTGTAAGGGTAGTAACAAAATCTTCCTTGATTCAACAAGTGGTGGATGCTGAACACTTTTCCTCCCAGGCTCCAATGACTGTCGGAGTGGCCAATCTTTCTTGATGTAGTGGGAATCTCTTGCACGACTATCCCATTTGCAGAAAAACAGCAGTACTTTGTGAATCCAGTCTGCAGAGCAAGCAAGAGAGCAACAACCTTCAAATCGCCACAAAGCTGCCATTGATGTTGGTCATAGTTTATGCACCTCAAAAGTAGTTTCATGTTGTCATAGGTTTCCTTCATATGGACTGTATGACCAACTGGAATTGATGGCAAAATATTGCCATTATGCAGTAAAACAGCTTTAAGACTCATCTTCCATGAATCAATGAACGGTCTCCACTCATCTGGATCATGAACGATGTTGAGGGTGCCATCACACCATCGATGTTGTTGCAGGCTACAAGATCACCTTCCATGAAGAAGAATGGGACAAGATCCTTTTGACGGTCACAGAACATGGAAACCTTAACATCACCTGCCAAGAGATTCCACTGCTGTAGTCTGGAGCCCAACAGCTCTGCCTTACTCTTGGGTAGTTCCAAATCCCTGACAAGGTCATTCAGTTCACCTTGTGTTATGAGGTGTGGGTCAGAGGAGGAGGATGGGAGAAAATGTGGGTCCTGTGACATTGATGGTTCAGGACCAGAAGTTTCATCCTCTTCCTCGTCTGACTCAAGTGAGAATGATTCTGGTGCATCAGTAACCGGCAGTCCTTCTCCGTGGGGTACTGGGCGTATAGCTGATGGAATGTTTGGATAATGCACAGTCCACTTTTTCTTCTTTGACACACCTTTTCCAACTGGAGGCACCATGCAGAAGTAACAATTGCTGGTATGATCTGTTGGCTCTCTCCAAATCATTGGCACTGCAAAAGACATAAATTTCCTTTTCCTGTTCAACCACTGGCGAAGATTTGTTGCACAAGTGTTGCAGCATATGTGTGGGGCCACCTCTTGTCCCGATCTCCAATTTTGCAGCCAAAATAAAGGTGATAGGCTTTCTTAACCATAGTGGTTATACTGCGCTTTTGTGATGCAAAAGTCACTTCACCACAAACATAGCAGAAGTTATCTGCACTGTTCACACAAGTACGAGGCATCTCTGCTCACTTTGTCTAAACAGAAATGTGTCCCTTTGTAAAATCAAACACTGACAAATAAGAGCACGACACTGTATGATTTCTAGAGCTGATATAGGGCAATTTGTTCAGCAGAGTGATGTAAGCTTCGTTATGATTGCATCATCCATGACGTCTAGGAATAACATATGTATGCAATTCATATCATGTATGATGCAATACCAGCTTCAGATTGCATCATTCATTGTTTTTGCCTAAAAAGCAAGTACTGTCCAAACCCAGTCATAGATTTATTCATAGATCCAGTCAAAGATGTATTTTAGTCATTTCTGGTTTAAATTGAGATCCCTTCCCTTTATAACTCACTTATCCACCACCATTCCCAAGTCAAGGGTTGTATATACTGACCCAATAACATATCTTGAAAACTAGAGCCAATCAACAATTTTAAGCATCATTTTCGTTCTCAGTGACCCAGAATTAGTAAAGTTTGACTACATTTATTTCAGAAGCATTTTGGCTGTAGAGCAGTGCTATTAGCGGTAAATATGCCCAATGGCCTGTGATGGGATCTTAGATGGGGTGGGATCTGAGTTACTACAGAGAATTCTTTTCTGGGTGTCTGGCTGGTGAGTCTTGCCCACATGCTCAGGGTTTAGCTGATCGCCATATTTGGAGTTGGGAATTAATTTTCCTCCGGGGCAGATTGTCAGAGGGGGTTTTTCACCTTCCTCTGCAGCGTGGGGCATGGGTCACTTGCTGGAGGATTTTCTACACCTTGAAGTCTTTAAACCATGATTTGAGGACCTCAGTAGCTCAGACATAGGTTATGGGTTTATTACAGGAATGGGTGGGTGAGATTCTGTGTCCTGCGTTGTGCAGGAGGTCAGACTAGATGATCATAATGGTCCCTTCTGATCTTAAAGTCTATGACTCTATGATGGGGAAATAAAGAGCCATGTCAGCCCCGAGGGACACAGGAGCTGCCGGTGACCATGACTGGTGTGAGTGAAAGATGG
Organism: Chrysemys picta bellii; assembly: GCF_011386835.1. Taxonomy (NCBI): domain Eukaryota; kingdom Metazoa; phylum Chordata; order Testudines; family Emydidae; genus Chrysemys; species Chrysemys picta. The sequence continues at coordinate 915,414 of NC_088815.1, read as the reverse complement.
GCTCCTTTTCAAACCTGGGGTCCAGCCTTGTGGTTCAGAGGAGCCACCCATGAATGTGGGGCAGGCTTGCTCTCCAGTTACGCCTTCCCTCTGCATTGGGCCAGGATTAGGGATAGGGTGCTGCTGGGGTGGAGGGTGCTGCTGCTGTGGGTGTCCCCTCATTTGTTAGGATATTTTTTATCAAATATCACACAAGTCACTAAACCTGACTTTTTACTAAATTTACCATCATTGCGCTTTGACTTATGGCTTCTTTTAAAATCTGCTGCCCTAATTGTGGCTGATGTTGTCCAAGGAACAAGTCTGTAACAGGAGAGATGATGGCTTCTACTTGAAGTCAGTATTTGGCTGCAGGACATCAATTGGGGCTTTATAGTCACTCCATGACTGCATGAAAAGCACAGTTGTTCAGTGGCCCTTATATTTCTTGTTACCCAAAGTGGAAGAATCCTTTGAGTCTGCAGGGGGAGGCATTGTTCCATTCAGCCTGGGCACTGTAGAGCTGGGGCAAGGGAGTAGCTTTAGACCTTCTCTCCTATCATGTAGCAGGAGGTGGAGGAGTCTAAGCTGAGTGGAGGGCCTTTGTTTCACCTCTGTGTACAGTGTTGTGATGCATCTGAACATAGTGGTATGTGGCAAAAAGATGCATCCCATGGAAGTGGCAAGGGTGGGGGACGCTGAAGAAAAAATAGAAGTGAATTCCTTCATTTTGGGGCAGAAATGGTTTCGATTTTGGCTGCCCAGACAACATGGGTTAATTGGATTGGCAGTTGAAAACTCAATCTTCCTACCAATACACTTGCATCTTTTGTGGGATCTCAGGTCCACCAAGGAATAAGATCTTACCAAAACCCTTGCTTACTGTTACAACACTGAATGGTTAACTGTAGTCTAGAGTTCTGTAACTCTGCCACTGGCTTTCTCTCATTCTCACTCTACTGTTGTGCACGTGTGTGTGCGCACACAAATAGTTAAAGCATTTAAAACCCAGATTTAATGCTTTTTAAAACAAATTTTCTGTACTCCTTTCCCTTTAGCTGTGTAGCCTTTTATAGTTTGGATATCTGGCAGTCTTTTCAGGTGACAACAGAATTTTAATGTTCTTTTGTTCCTGGTTTTTTTTAAGTTCCTCCTTATTGTCCTTATCAATATGTGGTCCCAATATGGTTACCATTTCCTTCTCCCATCAATTGCCTACATTCTCCGACTATCATCTCACTTATTTTCCATTTGCTTTCTCATTTTTGTGTTGTTGCTTAATGTCCCCACTTAACCAAGATGGCTTTCGAACCAAAGTAGCCTCTCTTGCAACAGAACTGTAAAGTTATATTATATTTTTGATGACCAAAAAAACTAAAAGTGAACAGAAATTTTTCCAATAAATTCCTCCATTATTTAGCTTTGAGAATTTGACCCCTTTAAATAATTTTTTTAACAAAAAACAACCCCCCCAAAAAAAATCTTATTTGAGACTGGTCTGTTTGCCCAAAGTGTATCCCAAGATAATGCAGTTTTTTTGTTCCTATACATGGTAGAAAGATGCTTAAAGAATGTCTTGTCATTGTCTGTAACATTGGTGCCCCAACTCTTGCTTCATCAGTTAGAACATTGATCCAGAAGACTTCCAAGTCCTGTTTCTGAATTAACTTTAAAATAGGTAATGGAATCTCTGATATAGAATGCCACATCTTCTCATATCCATTCTGTCCTTCCTAAATAGTTAAAGTGAACCTGAAAGTGTGTGGGAGAAATTTTTTTATCTCTAAACAGACATGACGTAAAAGATCTGACTGCCGTTCTCCTTACTGAATTGCCGCTGCTTTGTTTTATTGTACTTCTATTGTGCCTTGGCACAAGTGCTTCATAAGGATACATTACTTGGTGCCTATTACACCCTGAAACACTTACAATACACTCTTCCTTTGTCTTAGAGTATAATGTGGAACCAAATACTAAAATACGTAGACAGGAATTTTGTCCCCAAGCCTTGCACCTTGGTTTAGTGTTTGTCTTTGAGTTTCAAATGCACAGACTTTTGATCTTATCAAGTTTCGCAGGCTAAGCAGTTAGGCACATTCAATACTTGGATGTGAGACTACCTAAGGAAGATGGAGTTGCTGGGGAGAAATATAATTGGGCATGCAGTGAATCATTATTCACCAATGTTGAATAATGGGTGTATTTGGATTTCTTAAGGGTCTATCTTAGGTCTTAGACACATTATTAAAGAGTGCATACTATTCAATCTGAGATCTAAGAATTACATTCAATTCACTCACTTAGCAACTGTTCCATAACAGCACAAACTGGCCTAATGTACCCAGTAACTCCATCTCTAAACTAAGACGAAGAGTCCTACTATAGACTGCCTCTTCTGACACAGTTGGTTAGCACTGCTCTGAACAGGGTTGCATAACATGGTGGTAAACATTGCCAGCAACCATTGGCCTGTGTATAATGTGAATATCAGTTTATCTCTACTGGTTTTAGCAAGAGTGGGAAACTTAAAAATAAAAACCACCCACAACAAACCCCTAGTATAGATGGAGCCTCTGTGCAGCTGCTAGGGTAGCAGATCTGTAACAGTGCCAGAAATGACACTCTCTCCAACCCTAATCATGGAGCAGGTCCTCAATCATGGAAAAATCATGGAGCAGGTCCTCAAGGAATCAATTATGAAACGTTTAGAGGAGAGGAAAATGATCAGGAACAGTCAGCATGGATTCACGAAGGGGAAGTCGTGCCTGACTAACCTAATTGCCTTCTATGATGAGATAACTGGCTCTGTGGATGAGGGGAAAGCAGTGGATGTGTTATTCCTTGACTTTAGCAAAGCTTTTGATACTGTCTCCCACAGTATTCTTGCCACCAAGTTAAAGAAGTATGGGCTGGATGAATGGACTGTAAGGTGGATAGAAAGCTGGCTAGATCGTCGGGCTCAACGGGTAGTGATCAATGGCTCCATGTCTAGTTGGCAGCCGGTTTCAAGTGGAGTGCCCCAAGGGTCGGTCCTGGGGCCGGTTTTGTTTAATATCTTTATTAATGATCTGGAGGATGGTGTGGACTACACTCTCAGCAAGTTTGCAGATGACACTAAACTAGGAGGCGTGGTAGATACACTAGAGGGTAGGGATCGGATACAGAGGGACCTAGACAAATTAGAGGATTGGGCAGAAAAAAACCTGATGAGGTTCAACAAGAACAAGTGCAGAGTCCTGCACTTAGGACGGAAGAATCCCATGCACTGCTACAGACTAGGGACCGAATGGCTAGGTAGCAGGTCTGCTGAAAAGGACCTAGGGGTCACAGTGGACGAGAAGCTGGATATGAGTCAACAGTGTGCTCTTGTTGCCAAGAAGGCTAACGGCATTTTGGGCTGTATAAGTAGGGGCATTGCCAGCAGATCGAGGAACGTGATCGTTCCCCTATATTCGACATTGGTGAGGCCTCATCTGGAATACTGTGTCCAGTTTTGGGCCCCACACTACAAGAAGGATGTGGAAAAATTGGAAAGAGTCCAGCGGAGGGCAACAAAAATGATTAGGGGTCTGGAGCACATGACTTATGCGGAGAGGCTGAGAGAACTGGGATTGTTTAGTCTCCAGAAGAGAAGAATGAGGGGGGATTTGATAGCAGCCTTCAACTACCTGAAGGGGGGTTCCAAAGAGGATGGAGCTTGGCTGTTCTCAGTGGTGGCAGATGACAGTACAAGGAGCAATGGTCTCAAGTTGCAGTGGGGGAGGTCCAGGTTGGATATCAGGAAAAACTATTTCACTCGGAGGGTGGTGAAGCACTGGACTGGGTTCCCTAGGGAGGTGGTGGAGTCTCCTTCCTTGGAGGTTTTTAAGGCCCGGCTTGACAAAGCCCTGGCTGGGATGATTTAGCTGGGAATTGGTCCTGCTTTGAGCAGGGGGTTGGACTAGATGACCTCTTGAGGTCCCTTCCAACTCTGATATTCTATGATTCTATGATTCTACATAATCTCCAAATCCTCACTAGTTGACATAATTTGCTGGAAAAAAATGAGCAGGGTGTAACAGACTGTGTGTTGGAGTTCACATCTTTCCCTCATCCCATTACTGCAGGCTGTCGGAGGCACATAGGATCCAAAGCCACTCTCCCATTTATATAAGGGCTTGTCTGTTCTAGGAGGGTTTTTCCAACATAGTTTACCAGCAAAACCAGTTCAGTGTAGATGAAGTTGTATTGGTATAATCGTGCTTATACTTGGACAAGCAGTTATACCAATACATCTGTATCCACACTAGGGCATATTCCAGTATAGCAATGCTGGCAAAAATCACGACCCCAGCTGATGTAGTTATAATGTTACTACTTTTGTGTAGACCAGGCCTAAGACTCCTGGCATGCTGAATGGGGATGGAGCAGAAGCCTTTGTTCAGCAACAACTCCACACAGTCATACTGTACTGGAGGAACAGAGACCATAGGAGCTTCTGAAAACCTTCAGCAGGCTTTAAGATTCCACAAGTTTTGAACAGTGGTCTCTAGCTCTGCATGCATCTTCTGCTTTGCGGGTTGCTCCTTTTTCTGGCTCATGGAACTGTCTAAGGATCGAATTTTTTCGTGGTATACTGTGTGCTGTCCCCATGTTAAGGACATAACGGGTGTACTGGGTCAGACCAAAGGTCCATCTAGCCCAGTATCCTGTCTTCTGACAGTGGCCAATGCCAGGTGCCCCAGAGGGAATGAACAGAACAGGTAATCAAGTGATCCATCCCCATTTGCACATTCCCAGCTTCTGGCAAACAGAGGCTAGGGACACCATCCCTGTCCCATGTTGTTGAGCAATGCGTGAGTTAGATGGAAGAACACACTGGGTGTGGCACAGAAGAATTTACCCCTGATATAGCCTAGGAAAGATTTGAAATTCCAATTTCCTAAGTCTAATTTGTTCATTTTCAATTGACGAGCACATTGAAGTCTTTAAACCATGATTTGAGGACCTCAATAGCTCAGACATAGGTTATGGGTTTATTACAGGAGTGGGTGGGTGAGATTCTGTGGCCTGCGTTGTGCAGGAGGTCAGACTAGATAATCATAATGGTCCCTTCTGATCTTAAAGTCTGTCTCTTTGTGGGAGATTTTCCTGGTGAAAATGAAATCAAACCCTATGGAAAGTTGCATCAAATAGTGTGTGATTCCAATGTACCCTTATGTATGGCACTGATGGATCACCCAGAATGAAAGGTCCTCTGGATGTGAAAACTGCTACATTTCTATTGATGTCTGTCAAGGCTGGATCCCCACTTTGAACTTTAGGGTACAAATGTAGGGGCCTGCATGAAAACTTCTGAGCTTAACTACCAGCTTAGCTCTGGTTCGGCTGCCACCATTTCAATGGATTCCATTCCTGGGAAACCTTGAAAAACCTTCACCAAATTCCTGGTGAATACAAATCCAAACCCCTTGGATCTTAAAACAAGGAGAAATTAACCATTCCCCCTCCTTCCTCCCACCAACTCCTGGTGAATCAAGATCCAAACCCCTTGGATCTTGAACAAGGAAAAATCAATCAGGTTCTTAAAAAGAAGGTTTTTAATTAAAGAAAAAGGTAAAAATCATCTCTGTAAAATCAGTATGGAAATTAACCTTACAGGGTAATCAAACTTATAGAGCTCAGAGGACTCCCCTCTAGTCTTAGGTTCAAAGTACAGCAAACAAAGATAAACACTCTGGTAAAAGGTACATTTACAAGTTGAGAAAACAAAGGAAAACTAACACGCCTTGCCTGGCTATTTACTTACAAGTTTGAAATAGGAGAGACTTGTTTAGAAAGATGTGGAGAACCTGGATTGATGTCTGGTCCCTCTCAGTCCCGAGAACGAACACACTCCCAAACAAAGAACACAAACAGCCTTCCCCCCCCCAAGATTTGAAAGTATCTTGTCCCCTTATTGGTCCTTTAGGTCAGATGCCAGCCAGGTTACCTGAGCTTCTTAACCCTTTACAGGGAAAAGGATTTTGGAGTCTCTGGCCAGGAGGGATTTTTATAGTACTGTACACAGGACAACTATTACCCTTCCCTTTATAGTTATGACAGTGTCACTGGCAAGTGCTGTGTGCAGGAGCAATATTATAGCCATAGGTTTCAGAGTAGCAGCCGTGTTAGTCTGTATCCGCAAAAAGAACAGGAGTACTTGTGGCACCTTAGAGACTAACAAATATATTAGAGCATAAGCTTTCGTGGACTACAGCCCACTTCTTCAGATGCATATAGAGTGGAATAAATATTGATATATATATATACACATACAGAGAGCATAAACAGGTGGGAGTTGTCTTACCAACTCTGAGAGGCCAATTAAGTAAGAGGAAAAAAAACTTTTGAAGTGATAATCAAGATAGCCCAGTACAGACAGTTTGATAAGAAGTGTGAGAAAGATTCAATGTTTGTAATGGCTCAGCCATTCCCAGTCCTTATTCAATCCTGAGTTGATTGTGTCTAGTTTGCATATCAATTCCAGCTCAGCAGTCTCTCGTTGGAGTCTGTTTTTGAAGTTTTTCTGTTGTAATATAGCCACCCGCAGGTCTGTCATTAACCTGTCTGGTCATTCAAAGTGTTCTCCCACTGGTTTTTGAATATTATGATTCCTGATGTCAGATTTGTGTCCATTAATTCTTTTGCGTAGAGACTGTCCGGTTTGGCCAATGTACATGGCAGAGGGGCATTGCTGGCACATGATGGCATATATCACATTGGTAGATGTGCAGGTGAACGAGCCCCTGATGGTATGGCTGATGTGATTAGGTCCTATGATGATGTCACTTGAATAGATATGTGGACAGAGTTGGCATAGGGCTTTGTTACAAGGATAGGTTCCTGGGTCAGTGGTTTTGTTCAGTGATGTGTGGTTGCTGGTGAGTATTTGCTTTAGGTTGGGGGGTTGTCTGTAAGCGAGGACAGGTCTGTTTCCCAAGATCTGTGAGAGTAAAGGATCATCTTTCAGGATAGGTTGTAGATCTCTGATGATGCGCTGGAGAGGTTTTAGTTGGGGGCTGAAGGTGACAGCTAGTGGTGTTCTGTTATTTTCTTTGTTGGGCCTGTCTTGTAGGAGGTGACTTCTGGGTACTCGTCTGGCTCTGTCAATCTGTTTTTTTCACTTCAGCAGGTGGGTATTGTAGTTTTAAGAATGCTTGATAGAGATCTTGTAGGTGCTTGTCTCTATCTGAGGGGTTGGAGCAAATGCGGTTATATCTTAGAGCTTGGCTGTAGACAATGGATCGTGTGGTGTGTCCTGGATGGAAGCTGGAGGCATGTAGGTAAGTGTAGCGGTCAGTAGGTTTCCGGTATAGGGTGGTATTTATGTGACCATCGCTTATTAGCACAGTAGTGTCCAGGAAATGGACCGCTTGTGTGGATTGATCTAGGCTGAGGTTGATGGTGGGATGGAAATTATTGAAATCATGGTGGAATTCCTTAAGGGCTTCTCTTCCATGGATCCAGATGATGATGATGTCATCAATGTAGCGCAAGTAGAGTAGGGGCGTTAGGGGACGAGAGCTAAGGAAGCGTTGTTCTAAGTCAGCCATAAAAATGTTGGCATATTGTGGGGCCATGCGGGTACCCATAGCAGTGCCGCTGACTTGAAGGTATATATTGTCCCCAAATGTGAAATAGTTGTGGGTGAGGACAAAGTCACAAAGTTCAGTCACCAGGTTAGCTGTGACATTATCGGGGATACTGTTCCTGATAGCTTGTAGTCCATCTTTGTGTGGAATATTGGTGTAGAGGGCTTCTACGTCCATAGTGGCCAGGATGGTGTTTTCTGGAAGATCACCGATGGATTGTAGTTTCCTCAGGAAGTCAGTGGTGTCTCGAAGATAGCTGGGAGTGCTGGTAGCGTAGGGTCTGAGGAGAGAGTCCACATAACCAGACAAGCCTGATGTTAGGGTGCCAATGCCTGAGATGATGGGGCGTCCAGGATTTCCAGGTTTATGGATCTTGGGTAGCAAATAGAATACCCCTGGTCAGGGTTCTAGGCATGTGTCTGTACAGATTTGTTCCTGTGCTTTGTCAGGGAGTTTTTTAGCAGATGGTGTAGTTTCTTTAGGTAATCCTCAGTGGGATCAGAGGATAATGGCCTGTAGAATGTGGTGTTAGAGAGCTGTCTAGCAGCCTCTTGGTCATATTCCAATTTATTCATGATGACGACAGCACCTCCTTTGTCAGCCTTTTTGATTATGATGTCAGAGTTGTTTCTGAGGCTGTAGATGGCGTTGTGTTCAGCATGGCTGAGGTTATGGGGCAAGTGATGTTGCTTTTCCACAATTTCAGCCTTTGCACGTTGACGGAAGCAATCTATGTAGAAATCCAGAATGGCTGGGAATGGCTGAGCCATTACAAACATTGAATCTATCTCCCCTTGTAAGTATTCTCACACTTCTTATCAAACTGTCTGTACTGGGCTATCTTGATTATCACTTCAAAAGTTTTTTTTTTCTTTTTTTCCTCTTACTTAATTGACCTCTCAGAGTTGGTAAGACAACTCCCACCTGTTTATGCTCTCTGTATGTGTGTATATGTATCTCCTCAATATTTATTCCACTCTATATGCATCCGAAGAAGTGGGCTGTAGTCCACGAAAGCTTATGCTCTAATAAATTTGTTAGTCTCTAAGGTGCCACAAGTACTCCTGTTCTTTTTATTATAACCATACTGAATCTCTGAGGAGAACTTCCTAAATTTCGGTACTTCCATACTGAGCTAAGCTCCTATGTGCTACATACAACCTCCATGGTTCAGCTGTGTAAACTAAACTTCTGGTGACTAGACCTTCAAATACTAGGCAGTGAGTGAAAGGAAATGAGTAAGAATGCATATGCAGCAAGTAAACTAAAGTTACGTCACTAAAAAATGACTCTTGTGTGTTAAGTAATTTGTCAAGTTTTGCTTGGCAAAAACAAGCCTCACTTCAGAAATGTAACAGGATGAGAATCGTAGTTGTACCCCATTTTTTCTTCAGATTAGGTATTTAAGATCATTCTTACTGCTGCTGCCACTTTCTGATCTGAATTGGCTTTTCTGGAGATAGTGCAGCACGCTTTATTTTTCCTTATCTGTCTCTCCTGCTTTGCCATCAAGTTTCTCTTCCTTTTCACCAGTGTCTTGGTCCTCTTCTCCCCCCCCCCCCCCCCCCGATCTTTCCGCTGTTGTTAATCTCCTTCATACTTCTGAAGAGTGTTCCCATAATCATTCATAGATCACCTGCAGTGATCCTGGTTGGACCTAAAATCTTGTACCTGCTATATGTGGCTTATGGTCTCATTGTGTCCTAAAAGTAGAAAAAGCTTGGCAACTTAAAAACAAAAGCATAAAGAGAGAAGGCTATTAGGCAGAAAAAGGGACTGGATGGGTGGCTGGAGGCAGCGTGGAAGTGGCTTACATTTTCTAGGATTTCAGGGGGGAAACTCCTACTACATAGTAGGAAAAGCAGGAGTGGAAGCATGTCTTTGTAGGTATTACTGGAAATAAACTGTTGGCCAGACTAATTGTTGGATTCTAAATTTAAAGATGTGAAACTGGGTTAAAATACCGAATCTTAATTTCCCCAATCCAAAGTCACTTGTGGCTTATATCTAAGGGATGATACTACCTCAAGTAACCCTATAAAGCGGTAATATTCTAAGTAAATGGGAATAGATAGTATCTGATCCTAGGGCTTAATCCACTTCAGTTTGGTTCTTAGACTTGGGTGCCGTAAACATGTGAACGTTCATTTCTCTATTTTTGTTCTTTAAATAAATCCTTAATTAAAGGAATGGATCACTTCTAAACAGTAGGTCCATGCTTTCTGTTCAGAGTAGCATGGTGTATCTTTCTTGTTTTAAGACAAGAATCAAGAAAGCCATTAGTCACTTTCATAAATAGAGATTTCATTGAAATAAAACTTATTTTTTTTTTACTTTGAAATTCAGTCTTTAGGATAATCACTGTATCTATTTCTTTCCGTATCTTAGGTGAGTGGAGTCAAGACCCTCTATGAATCTGAGCTGGCTGATGCCCGAAGAGTTCTGGATGAGACGGCAAGAGAGAGGGCCAAACTGCAGATTGAAATAGGAAAGCTAAGAGCAGAACTTGATGAGGTCAATAAGAGGTAAGGAAACTGAACTTCAGTGTGATTTTACTCCCATTCAGAATAATGGGTAACATTAGCACATTTTAGATTGGGATTGATGGATGGCTTTCTAAAGTGTGCTATAGCTTTACAAGAAGTTACGGGCTTGATGCAGGAATCACTTGGTGAAATTATCTGTCCTGCTTTGTGCAGAATTCTGACCAGATGACCATAATTGCCTCTCATGGCATTAAAATCTGACCACTTTCTTTGAGTGCTTGCACATATCCATTTCAATGTAAGTGTGTGTGCACACCGAGCCCAGTTGCTGGAAATTTTTCCTTCAGCGGTATCCGTTGATTGGCTCGAACGCGCTCTGGTGTTGCATGCTCATAGCACCGGTATAAGGGGCCCTGCCGACCCTGCTCTCCTTCAGTTCCTTCTTACTGCCCGTGATCGTTGCTGGCAATCTCCTCCCTTAATGGTTTTCTAATCTTTAGTGTAAATAGTTCTCATAGTTTTTAGTAGTTAGGGTAGGTAGTAGAGTAGTTAGATAGTTTGGACGCCTCTGTCCATAGCTAGCAGAGTTGTCCTTTGTCCTGGTGCCGAGACTTGCCTTCATGCAGCAAGTCTATGCCTTTGAACAATCCGCACTCGAACTGTCTCAAGTGTTTAGGGGAAGCTTGTAGGAAAGACTGCTTCCAAATTTGTAAAGAATTCAAGCCCTGGAGCTAGAAGAACCACGCTTCTTACTTGAAGGTCCTCCTCATGGAGGCAGCCTTCAGACTGGCCTCGGACCCGCAGCTTCAGCCTCGCTGCAGAGTGCTCCTCTATTAACACAGGTCCCTCGGCACTGATCGTCTTCGCCAGTGCCTAAGAAGCACCAGGAGAAGAGCTGGTTTCTAGTGCCAAAGGATAAAGACTGGGAGAACGAGACCCATGCCGGGCTGCTCTTCATCCCCGGTACCATGTTGCCAGGTGCCCATAGCCTTGGTTCCACAGCATCCTACAATGCCCACTCAAGCCCGTTGTACTGGCCAATTTTTGGTCCCGTCGATCCCTGAAGCATTTGCGGCTGCCAGGGATCTTTTGACCCTGCCGGTACCAGGCTCCCCGGATAGTCAGGGCTTGGCACCGCCAGTGACCCCAAACAGCAGGGAATTGATGCCAGTACCTAGACAGTCAGTGTGTCAGCTGTCCAAGAGGAAATCCTCGTTGACAGCCTCAAGGTGCCCCAGGCAGCCTTCTCCAGCACCCACTGGCACGGCACCGCCGTGATCTCCGCAACGCATCTCTTCATCCTCATCGGACTCGGAGGAGGATTAGTATTCCCCCACCAAAGTGACCGATCTTGGTGTTCCCAGTCCATCACGACACTGAGTTCATCAGGACCTCTGGGTGCCTGGCCACCATACCCATGGGGCCCAACCACCGTACAGTTGCCTTTTTGGAACCCGTGGGGGTTTCGTCCACCGCAAGGGACCCCTTCAAGGTGATCTTATTCGGTCATCTTGGAGGCTACAGTATCCCTAATACTGTGTAGACACACCCTGGAACCAGACTCTGGTACCGACCCTGGAACCAGACCCCAAGAGGAAGCCCCTGAGGCTCCCGTGGACACCGATTCAGGCTCCTCATCTGGGTTTAGCTTCCTCTTCATACTCTCTGGATGAAGCCACAGTGGCATCTGCGGTCTCCCCACCTCCAGATGACCACAAGGCATACCAAGACCTACTGAAATGGGTAGCCTCAAACCTAGGGGTCCAAGGGAGGTGGTTAAGGAGGTGACACGGCCTCATGGATATTCTGTGGTCAGTGGTCCTGTCCAGAGTTGCTTTGCTTCTACACAATGCCATTGTGGACCCTGTTAAGGCACTACTGCAAACCCCTGCCTCCCTTCCATCAACAGCAAAACACTCGGCGTGTAAATACTTTGTTCTGGCCAAGGGGGTATAAGTTCCTCTTTACCTCTTTTCCTCTGGGTTCATTGGTGGTTGCAGTGGCCAATGTGCAAGACTGCCAGTGAGGGTCAAGCTCTCTGCCCAAGGCAAAGGACCCTAAGAAGCTGGACCTCCTTGGGCGCAAGGCTTACTCTTCAGGGGGCCTGCAACTTCATATAGCAAACCAGCAGACGCTGCTGGGGTGTTACGACTTCAATGCCCTGGCCTTCTACATACAAAGGACCAAACCATTCCACAGATCCACTCAGTTGTTATAGCGATGCAGAAAGAATGAAAGGTCTCACCATTTCGCCACAGAGAATCTCATTGTGGATCACTTCATGTATCAAGGCATCTCACCCTGGCTAACCTAATGGCTCTACAATGTCTCAAGCTTCTTCCACAGCTTTTTTAACCACAGGTTCCAATGCAGGACATCTGCAGGGTGACAACCTGATTGTCGGTTCATATGTTCACCACGCTATATGCCATCTCACAACAGGCCAGAAACTATTTTGGCTGGGCTGTATTGCAGTCAGGTTGCCCTTGATCTCTGAACCCACCTCTGAGGCAGCTGCTTGTAAGTCACCTACATTGGAAGGGATATGTGCAAGCACTCGAAGAAAAACGGTTACTAACCTTTCTGTAACTGTTCTTCACGATGTGTTGCGCGTCTGTTCCAAAATGCACCTTCTGTTGCCTCTTTGGAGGCGGTCGATCAGAAGAAACTGAAGGAGGGTAAGTTCGGCGAGGCCCGTTTATACTGGTGCTATGAGCACACGACAACAGGGGGCGTTAGAGCTGACCCAATGGATACTGCTGAGAGAGAAATGTCTGTCAACTGTGCTCGGGGCACTCACACACGTACATTGGAATGGACATGTGCAACACATTTTGAAGAACAATGGTTACAAAAAGGTTTTGGTTTTTTTTTTGTCTTTTTGTCTGTGTCCAGATATGTTTTATTTCTGAAGTTTAATAGGAGTGTGTGTGTGTGTGCGGGGGAGGCGGCTGGATTTGGTTTAGTATACCCAGGGCTTGAAAAACCTTTCTCAGAGATGAAAACAAGACCTTGCCTACTGAGGTATTGGGTATCTACATAAGCTATACTGCTTCTGTGGAATCACAGGTCTGTTCCTGCTTCAAGAAGCAGTAGAGTGGCGGTTACAAAACTTACCAGGTTCAGTGCTTGTATTCAATACCATGTGGGCAGCAGTAAAACTGAGAATATCAAGTTAATTAAGAGACTGCTTGGTAAAGTAAGGAGCAGCAAAGGAAGATACTGGAGTGACGTAGGACGACAACGACCCCAAAACAAACTGCTGGAGGAGTAGACTAGCAGATCCTGCTTCATATTCCCTTCTTTCAAACAGACCTGACTGCTGCAGGTGTGTGGGGGAGGCAGGAATTCATTCTTTTTAAGCAGCTAGAGGGGGTTGAACTTTACATTTTTCAGCTACCTACTAGACTATGGGAAAGAACCCCTAAAATGTGTCCAGAAACAGCAGCTTGATAAATCCCAGTTCTCTTCGCTTCTAGACAGCTGGTTGCATAGGAGCAGGACTTGTACTATGCAATTGGGGGTGGTTTCTCCTGTGCCTTCCTGGTGGGTTTTAGTCCTCTACTTCAGCCTCAAAATAGATATGAAAGATTTTCAAGTGGGGAGGAGAACATCCACCAAAAGGGTCCAGGAGAAACCCCCTGGTACTTGCCCACCAGCAGCTGTCAGGAAAAGGAAGGAGGCTGGGATATAAATCTCTAGATGATAGGTGCCTGGCAGACGTCAAGTCCTGCATATGCTTGTCTTGTTCCTTATTGAGCAGTTAATGAATGCATGTGGCTAAATGTTTCACATTACACAATAGTGTGAGTCAGTATGACAAGTGAAATCGGTTTTTGTAAATTTTGGTGTGAAACATAGCTATAACTGAGGAAATTATTATGAATCCTGTAGCTCACATTTATATTCCAGAAGCTGAATAGTATAGAATGAAGAATCAAAGCCTCTTCACTAGTGTTCAGACCCCAGAGCATGTACATAGCCAACATTTGTGTAAATGTTCCGGGGATAACATTTCTGTAGTTTAAATCCAGTTACTACAGGAAAGGTTATTCCTGATACATTTACAGAATTGTTTAAATCCAGTGTCAGAATTTGATTTAGTTGTGTATCAAATAGAACTGTTTTTTTAAAAATGGTATTTAATTGAGCAAAACTTAATCATTCTGTGAAGGCTACTATTTCCTGGTGAAGAGGCAGGTCTGACTTGAAACGGGGAGATGTTTCTGTTCCATTCAAATAAAGAGATTTCTTTGAATGCTGTTATGCAAGTTATAACATCTAAAAGAGTTTTTAAAAAAAACCTGTGTGGTCTGAATATAGTTTTGCTAACTCCTTAAGCAAATGAGGCATTGGATTTGTACATGTGAATGGATCTCTCACATACACAATTTAATCTGAGAATTTGTACTTGTCATCCTTTCTCCACACTTGTAGAATAAATGTGTAACCAAATGTGGTGGCTTCTATTCAAACTGAACTGGTTTTTGAATGTTATGATTCCTGTACATTGGCCAGACTGGACAGTCTCTACACAAAAGAATAAATGGACACAAATCTGACATCAGGAATCATAACATTCAAAAACCAGTGGGAGAACACTTCAACCTCTCTAATCACTCAGTGGCAGACTTGAAGGTGTCAGTTTTGCAACAAAAAAACTTCAAAAACAGATTCCAAAGAGAGACTCTGAACTCAAATTAATATGCAAATTAGACACAATTAACTTGGGTCTAAACAGAGACTGGGAATGGTTGGGTCATTACACTAATGGAATTTTTTTCCCCCCATGTTAAGTTCTCACACCTTCTATGGGTCATCTCGATTATCACTTCAAAGTTTTTTCTTCTGCTGCTACTGATAGCTCAACCCAATTGATTGGCCTCTTACAATTGGTATGCGTACTTCCACCTTTTCATGTTCTCTGTATGTATAAATATCTTCTGTCTGTGTGTTTCACTGTATGCATCTGAAGAAGTGAGCTGTAGCCCACGAAAGCTTATGCTGAAATACCTTTGTTAGTCTCTAAGGTGCCACAAGTACTCCTGTTCTTTTTGTGAAGATTGTGTGGCTTCTCAGATGTTTGCTATAGTTGCTTACTGCTTATTTGGAATTAAACTCTTCCACTTTATTACGAGATCTGTTTCTATGCTAGGAGATCCTACACTTCTTTAGAGTTACAAAGAATGCCACTTATAGGCACTGCTTTTTACACACACAAGTTCTGGCCTCAAGCAATACGAAATCCAGAGGGATTTTATATTTTTATTCACTTTCTGTGAATTATCTGCTAGAAATAGGAATGCCTATATGAATTTCTCTCATGAGTAAGAGTACTTTCTCCATATTTTACAATAGATCCCTGTTTTTGGAAGTAATGTTGCTCTTCATCTCTCTGGCTTATCCATTTCCAGCTCTTGCTATTTTCTGGTTTCTGAAGTGGTAAAGGGCAGACACAGGTTGTGAAACTAATCCAGAAATGTTGATATGGCACCTTAAGTGTTCTCCACCTTAACAGTTCTGGGTCTCCTGTTGACCTGAGGAGATTGAATTGCAGGAAAACACTAAGATCCCTTTTTATTTAAGCTGTTTTTCAGCTGGTGTTTTTCCAAAGGGTTAATAAAGAAGGGGCAAAAGTGAGGGCTGGATCATCACGGGGAACTGATTCAGGGAAGTTCTGTGGCCTGTATTACACAGGAGGCTAGACTAGATGATCAGTGGTCCCTTCTGGCCTTATCTATAAAAGGGTGTCCTTATTTCAGGAGTAAATGTCAGTTAAAACTTTTGCTTTCTGAGAACGACTACAGATAAGGTTTTCTCGTAACACTGGCCTGCACTTTCAAAGCCAACTACTGATTTTGAATATGGGGTTCCCAGCTTGAGGTACCTGAAAGGGGGGTCTAATGTTCACAAGTGCTGCATATCTGATCATTGAAAATCAAAAACCTTCGCAGTTTCAAGTTGCACATACAATATTACTAGTTACTCTTGAAAACTTAAGCCTGCTTCCTTATAAACTGATGCAAATAACTCCTTGTTTGCAGTATAACTTTACTTAATAGAATTTGGTTAATATGTTATAATTCTTGTTAATTTGAATTTAGAATTTATAACTGGGTTGTATCTGTTTTGTGTTTTAATACTTGGCACGAAGTTTTTCAGAGCCTCTCAAATCACTTTCTAAGCAATAAAGCATCTTGAGAGTTATGTACATCATTTTACAGGTGAGCAAACTGAGTCACAGAAGTGTAAAGCTTTTTGAACAAGGTGACGAGTGAGTCAGCACCAAAGAATATTTGAATAAAAATGAATCTTTATTACGGGAAAGTTGTTTGTACAGAAACCGTTCTGACTTAAGTCTAACACAAAGCTCAAGTTTATGGTCAGTTATGGCTATAATACATTTTTCTGTCCACACAGGCAAGGCTAGTATGATAGGGAATATGTGTATGCATATACATTTTAAATCCAAACAGGGAAAAAACCCAACATGATTTAATATTGCCTTCCCCATCCTGTTTATGCAGTTATTTTGAAGACCGGTCCTTACTCTGGGAGCACTGTCCAGCATGTGAAACAAGTTTGGTGTTCAAGATATTACATGCCTATGTTAAAATTACCTCTGAATGTAGGTGATACCTATTATATATATTTAGTTTAGGAAGCTACTGTGGAGAAAGCACTTAGAGCAAATCGGCTTTAGTAATCTCTCACTTCCAATTGGTATGTACTTTTAGTAAATATGGGCAAGCACACTCATATAATCATAGAACATAAGGGTTGGAAGGGACCTCAAGAGGTCATCTAGTCCAACCCCCTGCTCAAAGCAGGACCAATCCCCAGATTTTTATCCCAGTTCCCTAAGTGGCCCCCTCAAGGATTGAGCTCACAACCCTGGGTTTAGCAGGCCAATGCTCAAACTACTGAGCTATCCCTCTGCCCCCATACCAAATGGTTCTCAATGGGTGATTTAAAACTGCATATTGTGAGTAAATGCCAAATATTTAGCATATTTTTCTGTTTTAACTTCCGCAAAATGATATGAAACATTTGAAATACTTTACAGTTCACTTTGCACTGACTGGAACACTTTGGTGTTGATGCCAAAAGGGATAGGTTTTCCAAATAAATCAGTCTGTTTGATCTGAAACTCTGCTGCTAGTTCAACATTACTGATGTTAAATAATTGCTAAAATTTGATTCCTCTGCATATGTTACCATTGTAGGAAGGCTAATTTACATATGTGGCAGTTGTATAAATAGTCACACTTTTATAATTTCCCTAAAAGGAGGAGACTTATATCAGGATGAAACTTGACAGTCTTGGTCTGAGTCCCTTAATTAGTTCATCTGTGTGTGTGTGTTTTTTTTGTTTTGTTTTTTTAAAAAAGTGTGTGTGGGGGAGAATACATCCAGGAGCACTGCCAGCTTTTTTGCCGCCCTAGGCGGCAGAAGGTCCCACCCTTGAAATACCGCCGCCAACCGGGGCGGCCGAAGATCCGGACCCCCAAATGTTAGCGCCCTAGGCGACCGTCTAGGTCGCCTAATGGGTTGTGCCGGCCCTGAATACATCACTGCTGAAAAGGCTTTAAATCTGGTTTTATAACTTTTGGCCATGCTCCAAATTTGATGTCCTCCCTCTTGAGTCAAGTAACTTGTTATATGCTGGAGACTTTAAAAAGTAGCTGTACTGAGTGGCAGTCCATTATCCTATTTCAGCTGCAGGTTTCATGGTGAAACCTGCCTTTCTACTTAAGGCAACTGAATTATGAAAAACACATTGTCAACAATTGATGCAATGTATGGTTTGTTTGTGATGAGAAGTTTGAGGGACCCTGTTGAGTCTGGTATTTAATATTGTTGCTAAACAGGTTTAATCTGGGGATGTTTTAGTCCCCTACTTCCCTGATAATGGTGTGCAAATCAGGCATGTGTGTGCATGCATGCAAAGGTGGAACTGGCAGAAATAGAAGGGCAGAAGTAAGTATTCCCATCTTTAATTTGAAAGAGGCCTGATCAATAGTGCTTTAGGGTGGGCATTTAAAAAGTGTTTGAGACTTGAGAGCACAAGCGCCATTGAAAGTCAGTTCATCTTGTGCCCCTAAGTTAGTTAAATGTTTTAGCAGATCCCGCCCTATGGCTTTGTTTTCACTAGGTAAAAAAGAGGGGAGTTAACTCGAGTTAGCTAACACGAGGTAAAAACTTAGTGAAGACAAGTCAGTTTAGTTTTCACATGAATTAGCCGGTCAACCCAGGGTAACCGTAGGCTTCCCTCTGGTCTTTAACTTGGTCTGCTAACACACGTGAAAGCTACAGACTGCTTGTCTTAGCTAACTTGAGTTAAAATCCTAGTTAACTTGAGTTAAGAACACACTTTTTTCAAAGTGAAACACCTTTAGCCTCTACCCCATCAGATTAATAGATTCCAAAACCCCAAGGGACCATTGTGATCATCTAGTCTGACCTCCTGTATAACTTCCCCAAAATGAAATAAAGTATTCAGGAAATGCACGGGGTACCAGAGACTTAGAGGAAGTAGTATAATTTTTCTACCAAAGTGAACATTTTAAGCAAAGGAAGCTAGTAAGTTTCATCCTTTAAATTTAAATTGCTGACTCAGTGGCCTTATAGCAATTTATCTCCACTAATTTGCCAGATAAATCTTAATCAAGATTAGCTGGTGGCACTTTGATTTTATTTCATCTTCCAGCAGCTGTACATGAACCCTTCATTGAAGGATGTAATCAACCAGAAAACTGTACTTCCCACCCCAGTCCAGTCAGGTTTGAAAACAATTATCCTCTTATATGAATAGTGGCTAATATCCTAAATCCAACACCTTTTTTTTTAAAGCTACTCATTGCACCACCAAAGTTGTATAGATACAGTGTTTCTTCAGAGATCGTTTAATCATGAAAAAATTGACTCCAAGGCAATTTTCATCCAGAGTCCCAGGATGTAGGGCTGCCTATTAAAAATTAATGAAGAAATTAGGCAAACTATACAGAAAAAACAAAGGATAGGAAAACTAACCCAGTTTGAAACTTAATACTGACCACCTACTTTCAGAAGCAGAAGAGGACTTTATAACTCATTTTCAGCCCATTTTACTATGCTGTCATACCTGTGAGGTTGCTACTATGTGCCTTCATAATGAGAGTATGGCATCTACTTAATTCTATTGTTTGCTTCTAAACAAGTACTACAGAAATCTTGACAAAGTCAAAAAAATGAGAGTATCGAGGAAGAGGGAATCAGTCCCCGGTGAATGAAAGTTATGCTGCTACTTACAGAAATGCTGGGAAACTAAACCAGTGTGTTTGTTAGCAGCCCATCTGTCTTCAGAAATCTATCTGCTAACTTCAGATTCTTTTTCTTATGAACAGAAGCACCTTTATAGTAGTCAAGAAAAATAAGCTTTGTAGAGTGCATGTGGGTGCCTTACAAAAACTATCACTATAGAAAATAACTGGTGTATTTGATGTATATATTTTCAGATGCTCTTAGTGGTAGTTGTAACACTACATATAGGAAATTAACCTTATCGTAGTAAATCTTTCTTTAAAATTGAAACAGGAGGAGGATTTTTCCTATTAAATTATTTAAAAAAAAAACAACTACCTTTAATAGACACATAACAGTAAATACATACTATCCTCCCCTCTGTCCTTAGCATTTTTCCAGCCTCTGATGTTGGCACACAGGAAGTGATTAGGGTCCCTTGCTGCAAATGGAGGGTGTGGTCAGACAGCCTGGCTGTAATTTAGGCAGGGAGGAAGGCCTGGTGACTTGACTTCCTTATAGCCTGTCATGGTATTGTTTTTCTATTAAGATAACTACAGCACCCAGCCCAGATTGGGGTCTTGTTCGGTTGGGCACTGTGCGCAAACAGGATAAGAGACAGCTCCTGCCCCAAAGAGTTTACAGTCTGAATAGATGAGGGAGGGGATGGGATGAGAGACAAAGTAGAGGGAACAATGTGTTAGCCTATGGCCTTGTCTTCACTTACCGGCGGGTCCGGCGGCACACCATCGATGTTCTGGGATCGATTTATCGCGTCTGGTTAAGACGTGATAAATCGATCCCGGATCGATCCCGGAAGTGCTCACAGTCGGCGCCGGTACTCCAGCTCGCCGAGAGGAGTACGCGGCATCGACGGGGGGAGACTTCCTGCCGCGTCTGGACCGCGGTAAGTTCGGACTAAGGTACTTCGAATTCAGCTACGTTATTAACGTAGCTGAATTTGCGTACCTTAGTCAGATTTGGGGACTTAGTGGGACCAGGCCTATGACTATCTTGTTCATTCCGTTTCTTCTGTTGTTTTATCCCCTCCCCATGAAAACCTATCCACAAAATTTTAAACAGCCAAAGGAGAGGTGTTGGAGGCAGGTGTGTGGGTGAAGGACAGAAGTCAGAGACTGGAAGGAAAGGGTTGGAACAGTTAGCACTGGGTGTGTGTCTAAAGTTTTTACTTTGGGGACACACGCACAAACCCCCACCCACCCACCATTGGGGCCCAGAGGGCCATCGGTGTCTGGTGGTCCCTCATGCAGATGCTTCTTTGCTTCAGCTGGCTAAGTCTCTGGGTAGATCAAGTGAGGATTTTTTCTTTTTTCTTTGAGCTCAGATAACTGTGTCAGAAGGGGTAAGGTTGAATGGAGCCTGATGCCCCTGGAGCGGGGTTTTCCTTTGTGCTGTTCTGCTGCTGGGGAGAGAGACAAACTCATTTTTAGACCTGGATAAAATTAACTTCTGGTGCAAGTTAGTTGGGAAGGGGATGCATGCAATCTGGTTGCATCCCTTCTGAATAAGTTGGGCAAAAATTTATAGAAAAATCATCACAGAGAAAACAGAGCCAGAAGGAGACTCTGGGCCAGGTTTTCAAAGGTATTTTGGTGTCTAAAAGTGCAAATAGGTGCCTGGTGGAATTTTCAAAAGCATTGAAATAGTGTAGGCCTACTTCAGTGCTTTTGAAAATTCAATTAGGCATCTGTCTGCACCTTTAGGCAACAGAATACCTTTGAAAATTTGGCCCTATGCTTCTTGGTGTAAGGGGTAATTTAAGACCCATCCAAGGAGATCAAGCTTAGGGCTTGTGTGCTACGGTAGTACAAGGTAGAATCTTAGAGAGATGCCTGTTCTTCTGAGCCAGGGCTCCAGAAAATAAAAAGGATGGTCATCATCAGAATCCTGCAGGTTTGTCATCTGCTCCTGTCTGACTGTCTGCCTCCTGCTTTTCTGTTCCATGCTCTGAGCAGAACTGTTTGACAGCCTCTCAGGCCATGGAGCATACCAGCCTTACAGGGAGTAAGCTTCAGGTGGACCTGCTCTCTCTTTCATGCTGTTTCCAGCTCCTGCTTTCATGCACAACTCACTTTAAATGTGAAGCTTCCCCCACAGACCTGTATATGCATGGAAGTGTCTGTGTAAGTGAGGGCCAGCTTGATTAGTGAGCTAGTCTGCATGTGAACGTATAGCTTATTTTAAAACCTTACCTACACCTGAAAATTCTGATACATGCCAGTTCACTACTCTGTTCCACTAGCACAAGTGTTTTGTCTCATTCACACTTCACAAATTAAAGATGACATCTAGTAGGAGTTGATTATTGAATATAGAGATCTTTCCAATATCCATACTGGTAGGGATCGGCTTTGTTTGTCCATCCTTTCCTCCCCCACCCCCAAACAAACTTACCCCAGAAGGTAGGAAAAAAACTTAATTTCCTTTCACTTTTTTGCAAATGCTAATAAATATACATCAGTTGGTTTTCTCTCATCAGCCACTGTATATCTAAGTCATAAATGTAGGCACTACTCATTGAGCAAATGCTAGATTCTATACAACAGTTGTAGTAAGAAACAGATCTTTCTGATCTCAGAAGGGAACGAGACTTGGGGAAAAGAACTCCTCTGTTATGGGTCACTATTGAAGGAAGGAGTTTCTGTAATGCAGTTTTACAGTGAGAGTAACTGGTATCTCATATGAAGCACTTTGTACTGAGAGAAGGGGCAGGGGTTGACAATCCAGTTGCTGATAGTTACTAGGAACTATTTCCTGATTAGCAGGGGGCTTGCCTGTTAGCTTCTGGAGAATGTAATCTTTAACTTAATAAAATTAAGCTTTTATCTGTTATGGCTGTGAAGTAAACCTTCCAAAATGAAGTGCTTGTAAACAGGTTCAGTGCTGTGTAGTACCTAATATCAGTTTATATTGATAAAAGGCAATCTTAAATTGATAGTATTCACACAGTGTGTTTATCCCAATTTAACTAAATGGATTTAGGAACTGATTCAGTTTGATAGCTCTGTATAGACTGGGCCTGAGGTAAAATATCACATAATGGGGAGAGGTTAGTGGGATACCACTACTCCTGTTCTTCTTTTTTGCGGATACAGACTAACACGGCTGTTACTCTGAAACCTGGGATACCATAGTGATTAGGGGTGAGGAGGAGGAGAAAACACTGCATGTCAGACAGTTGTAGATAATAAATTAGTAGAAATTAAAACTTAGTGAGGACAAAGATAAAATAAATGAATGTAGTGAGATTAGATATGGGTACAGGAATTTGCATGAGGTTCAGCTTGGAAGAATGCAACTATAGATAGATAGATATATGGGGAAATGGCCTCCAAACTAGAAGGGGGGGGGAAGGGCCTTGGAAACAGGAATGAAGAAAGTGACAGGGGACAGGCAGTTTAATAAGAGTTTGCAATGCAGTCTGGCAGTCAGAAAGCCTTTATGATTTTGGGGTGAGTACAACAAGGGAACACATCACAAGAGAAGGGAATATCTAATTCATTTTTGAGCACCTTATCAGAAAGGTGAGAGGTTTAAGAGAGGAGCAACAAGTACCAGGGCTGGAGGGATTATCACGTGAAGAAAGAATGAAAAGAATTAAATCCAGGTGTACTGTAAGACTTGACTGAGCTACAGCTAAAGTGTGAGGGAGCATTATCTTTAAATATTTACAGTGTAAATTTAAGATGTAAAATTGTATATGGTAAAATAATGGATAACCAGTAAGGATAAAATGAAAGCGAGTAATGGGAAAAATTGATAGTGATGAGATCTAGAAGACTAGAATAGGTTTGAGGGAATGGGTGGAAACACCATTGCTTGAAACATTTAAAACTATCCTAGAAAAAGAACTGACAGAGGCATTGCAATGAACAATCCTGCATTAGCATGGCTTGGAGTTAGTTTAGCATGGTCTCTCCCATCTTTAATAGCTATTATGTTCTTAAAATTATATTAGTGGCTGAAAAATGACTGGAGGATAACTAATGTGATGCCAGTTTTTAAAAAGGGCTCCTAAGATGATTCCGGCAATTACATGCCAGTAAGCCTGACTTCAGTACCGGACAAACTGTTTGAAACTATAGTAAAGAACAGAATTGTCAGACACATAGATGAATTAGGGCTGTCAATTAATTGCAGTTAACTCAAGTGATTAAAAAAAATTAATCACAATTAAAAAATTAATCTTGATTAATTGCACTGTTAAACAATAAAATTGAAATTTATGAAATATTTGTGGATGTTTTTCTATGTTTTCAAATAAATTGATTTCAGTTCCAACACAGTACCAAGTGTATAGTGCTCACTTTATATTTATTTTTGATTACAAATATTTGCACTGTAAAAATGGTAAACAAAAGAAATAGTATTTTACAGTTCACCTCATACAAGTACTATAGTGTAATCTCTTTATCGTGAAAGTGTAATTTACAAATGTGGATATTTTTTTTGTTCCCTAACTGCACTCAAAAACAAAACAATGCAAAACTTTAGCGCCTATAAGTCTACTCAGTCCTATTTCTTGTTCAGACAGTCACTCAAACAAGTTTGTTTACATTTTCAGGAGATAATGCTGCCTGCTTCTTATTTACAATGTCACCTGAAAGTGAGCACAGGCATTCGCACGGCACTTTTGTAGCCGGCGTTGCAAAGTATTTACAGTAACTCCTCAATTAACATTGTAGTTTTGTTCTTGAAAAATGTGACTTTAAGCAAAATGATGTTAAGTGAATTTCCCTATAAGAATTAATGTAAATGGGGGGGCTAGGTTCCAGGGAAACTTTTTTTGCCAGACAAAAGACCTTATGTGCAGTTTGACTCACAGTTGTGAATATCCTCTGGTGAGGTAGTGGGCCAACAACACCCCCACTCATCGGCCTGCAGAGTTCTCCTCGTATAAGCTCTGCGGGTTTGGGCTCAACACGGGAGCCAGGCAGAGCAGGCAAGCTGCAGCACATAGAAAGGAACACTCTGCTGCATCCTTCCCAAGCACCAGTGGGGATGTCTTTGGCCATTTGAGCAGCAAATCACACAAATGCCTGCTCCAGTTAGTCACTGAACGCCCCCCTATCCCCCAGGGTGCTGGGGATACCTGTTGTCTCTTAAGGGAACTAATCTGCCAGGTTGCATGGAATGCTCGGGATGCACAACACAGAGGCAGTGAACCTCTATATCCCTGCAGAGCTGGAGATAGCCATAGGCTTCTGGGGCCACAGGTGCCAAATTTTCAAAGTACTGGGGTGTGCTCATCCCCTGGTTCTGCCTCCACTTCACCCAAGGCCCCTCCCCCGAGCACACTGGGTCATCATTCCTCCCCCCTCAGCCTCCCTGCATACTGCGAAACAGCTGATTGCAGCGGGCAGGACACGGTGATCCGTGGAGCCTGCTGGAGGGGGGGGAAGTAGAGGGCATTAGAACATTGTGCAACTTTAAATGAGCATGTTCTCTAATAAACAGCGACTTAATAACAAAACAACTTTAACTGGGAAGACGTTTAAGTGAGGAGTTACTGTATGTGCTAGATACACTACACATTCGTATTCCCCTTCATGCTTCGGCCACCATTCCAGAGGAAATTTTTCCATGCTGATGATGCTCTTCTAAAAAAGAATGCATTAATTAAATTTCTGACTGAACTCCTTGGGGGGAGAATTGTATGTCTCCTGTTCTGTTTTACCCGCATTCTGCCATATATTTCATGTTATAGCAGTCTTGGATGATGACCCTGAACATGTTCATTTTAAGAACACTTTCACAGCAGATTTGATAAAATGCAAAGAAAGTACCAATGTGAGAATTTTAAAAATAGCTACAGCACTTGATGCTTGCTTTCAGAAGTCTTAAAAGAGCAACAATCCGATGTGGAAACTACAGAACCTGAACCACCAAAAAAAGAAAATCAACCTTCTGCTGGTGGCATCAGACTCAGATGATGAAAATGAACATGTGTCGGTCTGCTCTGCTTTGGATTGGTACCAAGCAGAACCCGTCGTCAGCATGGATGCATGTTCTCTGAAATGGTGGTTGAAGCATAAAGGGACATATGAATCTTTAGCACATCTGGCACGTAAATATTTTGCCACGCTGGCTTACAATAGTGTCATGCAAACGCCTGTTTTCACTTTCAGGTGACATTGTAAATAAGAAGTGGGCAGCATTATCTCCTGCAAATTGTAACCAAACTTGTTTGTCTGAGTGATTGGCTGAACAAGAAGTAGGACTGAGTGGACTTGTAGGCTCTAAGGTTTTACATTGTTTTATTTTTGAATGCAATTATTTTTTGTACATAATTCTACAATTGTAAGTTCAACTTTCATGATAGAGATTGCATTACAGTACTTGTATGAGGTGATTTGAAAAGTACTGTTTCTGTTTTTTACAGTGCAAATATTTGTAATAAAAAAAAGTGAGCACTGTACACTGCGTGTTCTGTGTTGTAATTGAAATTAATATATTTGAAAATGTAGAAAACATCCAAAAATATTTAAATAAATGGTATTCTGTTTAACAGTGTGATTACTCATACAATTAATCATACTTAATTTCTTTAATCACTTGACAACCCTAAGATGAACATAATTTGTTGGGGAAGAGTCAACAAGGTTTTTGTAAAGGGAAAATCATGCCTCACCAATATACCAGAATTTGTTGGGGTGGGGGGGTCAACAAGCATATGGAAAAGGGGGATCCCGTGGATATAGTGTACTTAGATTTGCAGAACACTTGTGACAAGATCCTTCACCAAAGGCTCTTAAGCAAAGTAAGCTGTCCTGGTATAAGAAGGAAGGTCCTCCCATGGATCAGTATTTGGTTAAAAGATAGGAAACAAAAGGTAGGAATAAATGGTCAGTCCCCAGGGGTCTGTACTGGGACCAGTACTATTCAACATATTCATAAAATATCTGGAAAAAAAGGTAAACAGTGAGGTGGGAGCAAAACTTGCTGATGATACAAAACTACTCAAGATAGTGAAGTCCAGAGCAGACTGTGAAGAGCTCCAAAGGGATCTCACAAAACTGAGTGAGTGGGCAACACAATGGCAGATGAAATTCAATGTTGATAAAGGCAAAGTAATGCACATTGGAAAACATTATCCCAACTATAGATATAAAATGATGGGTCTAAATTAGCTGTTACCACTCAAGAAAGAGATCTTGGTGTCATTTTGGATAGTTCTCTGAAAACATCCACTCAATATGCAGTGGCTGTCAAAAAAGCTAACAAAATGTTGGGAATCATTAAGACAGAAAATACCATATTGCTTCTATATAAATCCATGGTATGCCCACATCTTGAATACTGCATGCAGATGTGGTCACCCCATTTCAAAAAAGATAAATTGGAATTGGAAAAGGTTCAGAAAAGAGCAACAAAAATACTTAGGGCTATGGAACGGCTTCCGTATGAGGAGAATTAATAAGATTGGGAATTTTCAGCTTGGAAAGGGGATGCCTAAGGGAGGATGTGAATAGAGGTCTATAAAATCATGACTGGTGTGGAGAAAGTAAATAAGGAAGAGTTATTTACTCATAACACAAGAACTAGGGGTCACCAAATGAAATTAGTAGGCAGCAGGTTTAAAACAAAAGGAAATATTTCTTCAGCCAATGCACAGTCAACCTGTGGAACTCTTTGCCAGAGGCTGTTGTGAAGGCCAAGACTATAACAGGGTTCAAAAAAGATCTAGATAAATTCATGGAGAATAGGTCCATCAATGGCTATTAGCCAGGATTGGCAGGGATGTTGTCCCTAGCCTCTGTTTGCCAGAAGCTGGGAATAGGCGACAGATCACTTGATGATTACCTGTTCTGTTCATTCCCTCTGGGGCATCTGGCATTGGCTACTGTCGTAAGACATTGGTCTGACCCTGTATGGCCGTTATGTTCTTAAAAAAAAAAGTGGTAAGAAATGTAGAGAATCCATCATCAGGATGGATGAGACAAACAGCATGGATCTGTTATGGAAACAAAATCAGTAGTTTCCTTTAGACTTGCATTGAAATGGGTCTTGGAGGCTTCTCTTTCCTTAGTGGCAGAAATATAAGAGCTTCATGTCATTTAGAATTAGTAAACTGTAGTGGCATGTTACTTGAAGTGTATGTAAAACAGATGTGTGCAAATGTCATATTGTCAGAGGGTCAGGGGCCATATTTTAAAATGTTTAGGCACCTAAAGATGCAGATAAGTCCCTAGTGGTATTTTCAGAAGTGTCTAGATTCCTAATTCCCATTGATTTAAATGAGTTAGGTGCCTAGGTGCTTTGGAAAATCCCACTAAGCACCTATCTGCATTTTAGGTGCCTTTAAAACTCTGGCCCCTGGTGTTTAGAGTGGCACCTCTGAATCTTGTAATTACAGTATCATGATCAGTATCACTACAACCAGCTATGAATAGCAACAGTGAGTTGTTGTGCTGCCAAGCCACATCCATCTGGTGATATTTTGAAGACATATTGCACATTTTATACAAATCTGTTATTGGTACTCCTAATGCATTTAACTGCATAAGGTTTGTTTATCGCTTCTTCATCATTATCCCAAGTAACAGGCAAAACAAGAGCTGCCAGAGCACAGCTCATAATTCATGACATCACATTTTAATGAAGAAAAATAAATAAACCACACAAAGCTGTGGTGCTACGTTAGTATGTAACCAAACTAATTGCATTAGACCTGCTCTATTCAATTTGTTGAAAAACAAGGCTTTGTGCTGACCAAAGCTGAAGTACAGTTGGCTCTTGTGTACATATTTATGTACTCAAGCTAGAATAGCCTGACAAAATTGCCATGGAAGTTTACCATTCAAGACACAAAAGCTGCTCTTCCACTCTTGACCAAATAATGAAATGAAATGAGTAATGAAAGTAAAAAAACTAAGAATGTTTTACCGGTCAGTCAAAAAATCAATTGTGCTGAACATGTGGGTAGTAGAATTTTGCATAAGGATGCTACTTATCATTTATATAGCACTCTCCATCTCAAAGTCTTGTGCAAATGTGAGTGTGAATCCTCCCACTACCACTGTATGATGAGGCTGAGGCCTGTGTTAGGAGTAATATCCCCATTGTATAGATGGATAAATTAAGCCAGAGATGTTTGAGACTTGTTTAAAGTGAAAGAGCTTCTATTCCTGAAGCTAGATACCTCTGTTCCAAACATGGAGAAATTTATTGGAAACAGAGGTTTTGTCTACATTCAGAAATTTTGCTTTAGGTTAGCTACATTGCTGTAGTTATGCACCGTGGTGCAGCTCCTTATATAGACATGCTGCACTGACACACGGTGGGGCTTATACAGGTGTAAGTTAATTCAAGCCCC
Source organism: Chrysemys picta bellii (assembly GCF_011386835.1). NCBI lineage: Eukaryota > Metazoa > Chordata > Testudines > Emydidae > Chrysemys > Chrysemys picta. The sequence continues at coordinate 886,717 of NC_088815.1, read as the reverse complement.
AGTTTGTGCTGCTGCAGAGAGTTTAGATATAAGGAGTTTGCACCACTACAGTGTTGATATTAGGGCTAAGTTTCTGACTGTTGACAAATCCTCTGTTTCTAAGAAACTTCTTGTGTGGCACACAGGTGTGTACCTACAGTTATACAGAATTCCTTAATGTAGACAAGTGCAATGCAGGGCAGAGTTGCACATCTCTTTTCAGACACGGAAGCCAGTGAATTAATTTTACAAATTTCCTTAGCTGTCCACTGCTGGTTTCTCTTCCAGAACATAACCAAGTTCCCAGAAGATGAAAACAAAGTGTGTTAAGAGCTGTGGTAAAATCCACAGTGCTGTAAGTTTGCTTTAGTAATTTAGTGAACAGTTCTTTTCTTTAAGTCTCTCAAGGATTAAACTGGCATTTATAATTTTATGATTGTGCTTATATATATGAGCATGACTAGGACTGAGCATGAGAGTCAGTAGAAGTGCCACAGAGAAATTGGACATAGAGATTAATGGAATGAGACTAAAGTGGACTGACCAGTTCAAGTACCTTGGTGGCTGGATCATGGAAGATGGTGAGCATGAACGTGAGATGCAGTTGTCACAGTTTAGGGTGCAGTCCAGATCAGTCCAAGCACTGCAACCTTGGCTGCCTCACAATGCCTTGCTCTTGTAGCTCCCAACGTGGGTTGCTCACAAACAGCCGAACAGTTACATCCTGAGTGTCCTGTGTATAGCTGATGTCCTGCTCCAGCAATTCTGACCCCAGTGGCCTGTCGGCAACACATCAGCCACACTCTGACTTCCAGCAGCCTTGGTTGTTACTTGCAGGGTGACCCCAACACATTCCTAGTCTTGAGTTTTCCCCAGAATGTGTGATCTGCAGTGCCCAACCCTCTTCTGGACAGTTCAGATATTATAGGTTCATCACCCCTGTAAGGGGTCAATATCCAACAGCTTGCTATTTTAAATGGTGTTAACAAACAGCTCAGTTTAAACACAGCACTGGATTAGTTTTTATTAAAAAGTTTGTTTAACTACAAGAGATTTTGAGTATAAATATATTGCATAAAGTCAGAACTGGGTACAAGAGAAATAAAGATAATGTTTTCTAATGGCTAAAACTTAAACTAGACTTGGTTCAAAGTAAAATCCTTAGCATGTGTTCCCAGCAACATTGCTAACCAAATTTTCACATCAGGATCCTGACAAAAGGCTGGTTCCTTCCTCTTAGGTGATCAAGAGGGAGAGAGAGAAAGATAATCTGGGGTGGTTTTGCTCTTCACTTTTATATTCCAGTCAACCTTTGTAATGCATTTTTTTCTGAGGGTGACTCTTAGGTAAAGTTCCTTCTGACTGTGAGGCTAGGGATCTGGAGTCTTGTGGTGAAAGAGGTTCCATATTGTTGCTTGCTAAAATGCAGATCGATCTGTTCCTGCCCCCCTTTGTTGCCAAAGAATGGCCACTTGACCAGTGATTGCCAATCACCTTTGATGACACTGGACTAGAGGTGTTAGCTTGTCCTTTGTCTTTAAGAAACCAGTTCTCCCCTTCTTGCTGTTCTGTCATCCCTGTTTACTACTTATATGTAAATTGAGGTAAACACACATTCTTCAGGTGATGGTGCTTATATGTATTCCAGGGCGTATGTGCCAGAGCCAGGTTTTCTTAGCAGTGTCCGTTGACCTGCACGTGCATCATGTGTTCCCAGCCGAGGTTATAATAGACTGTGCGTGTCGACGCCTCTCCAATTCCCTCTTACCGCCACATTGCCTGAGTCAGAACCCTGTTTCTGTGTGGTCTTAGTCTTTTAGCTAAGAGAGTGACGTACTCTGTTTGCAGGTAACCAAATGGGGATTTTAACTTACCTGATACCTGTTGGAAGACTGTTGCAGCAAAACATAATACATCCTGCAAATTCTTAGCGTGTAGGAGACAGCTTTCTGATTCAGAATGTTGAGGGAACAGCTTGCGTATTGTCCATTTTGGATCTGTTTTTGACCAACCGGGATGAATTACTTGTGAACGTGAAGATGGTTGGGAACTTTGGAGGAAGTGATCATGATCTGATAGAAAGGAGGACATGAGAACAGCAAAAGGACGACACTGGACTGCAGAAAGGCAGAATTCAACCGGCTTAGAGAAGTAGTAGGCAAGGTCCCATGGAAAGACCAATTGAAGAAAAGGAGTCAAAAGGGGCTGGCAGTTCTTAAAAGGTGTAATACTAGAGGCTCTTCTGTGTCAAGCTATTCTGACACAGAAGAAAGATAACAGCCACAGGAGGCCAGTGTGGCTGCACAAGGAACTTTTTAGCTATCTAAAAACCAAAAGGGATACATGCAGGAAATGGAAGGAGGGGCATGTCACCATTGAAGTATACATGGGCAAGTGTGTAGGGACAAAATCAGGAAAGCCAAGGCAAAGAATGAGTTACAGCTGGCAAGGAATGTTAGAGGCAATAAGAAGTGTTTTTTCAAATATGTCAGACAAAAAAGAAAGATCAAGGACGGTGTGGGTCCGCTGCTCAATTGAGCAGGTGAGCTGGTAATGGAAGATGATAGGAAGGCAGAGCTGCTCACTGCCTACTTTTCTTGTCTTCTCACAAAAAATAACGTGACCGGATGACTAGTGAAGTTACCATAGACAATAAAGGGGAAGGGATACAGATCAGGATAAGGAAAGAACACATCAGAGATCTTCTGACCAACTTGAATGAATTCAAATCAGTGGAGCTGGATGCTATTCACCTGAGGGTACTGAAGGAATTAGCTGAAGAAATCTCAGAGCCACTGGCAATAATATTTACAAACTCATGGATGACAAGAGAGGTCCCAGAAGACTGGAGAAGGGCTAACATAGTGCCCATTTTTAAAAAGGGTGAAAAGAGACTGAACTATAGATGGTCAGCTTTACTTTGATACCTGGGATGCTACTAGAACAATGTATAAAACATTAAATTTACAAATACCTGGAGGACGAAGTGGTAATCACTAGCAGCCAGCATGGATTTCATAGAATCATAGAATATCAGTGTTGGAAGGGACCTGAGGAGGTCATCTAGTCCAACCCCTGCTCAAAGCAGGACCAATCCCCAACTAAATCATCCGAGCCAGGGCTTTGTCAAGCCTGACCTTAAAATCCTCTAGGGAAGGAGATTCCACCAAGGGGGACACCACTTGTTACCCCTCTCCATTCTGAGAATTTACCATTTATTCCTACCCTTTGTTCCCTGTCCTTTAACCAGTTCTCAATCCATGAAAGGACCTTCCCTCTTATCCCATGACAACTTAATTTACGTAAGATCCTTTGGTGAGGAACCTTGTCAAAGGCTTTCTGGAAATCTAAGTACGCTATGTCCACTGGATCGCCCTTGTCCACATGTTTGTTGACCCCTTCAAAGAACTCTAATAGATTAGTAAGACACGATTTCCCTTTACAGAAACCATGTTGACTTTTATCCAACAATGTTCTTCTATGTGTCTGACAATTTTATTCTTTATGATTGTTACAACTAATTTGCCTGGTACTGACGTTAGACTTACCGGTCTGTAATTGCCTGGGTGACCTCTAGAGCCCTTTTTAAATATTGGCGTTACATTAGCTATCTTCCAGTCATTGGGTACAGAAGCCGATTTAAAGGACAGGTTACAAACCATAGTTAATAGTTCCGCAACTTAACATTTGAGTTCTTTCAGTACTCTTGGGTGAATGCCATCTGGTCCCGGTGACTTGTTACTGTTAAGTTTATCAATTAATTCCAAAATCTCCTCTAGTGACACCTCAATCTGTGACAATTCCTCCGATTTGTCACCTACAAAAGCCGGCTCAGGTTTGGGAATCTCCCTAACATCCTCAGCCGTGAAGACTGAAGCAAAGAATCCATTTAGTTTCTCCGCAATGACTTTATCGTCTTTAAGCGCTCCTTTTGTATCTCGATTGTCCAGGGGCCCCACTGGTTGTTTAGCAGGCTTCCTGCTTCTGATGTATTTAAAAAACATTTTGTTATTACCTTTTGAGTTTTTGGCTAGCCATTCTTCAAACTCCTCTTTGGCTTTTCTTATTACATTTTTACACTTAATTAGGCAGTGTTTATGTTCCTTTCTATTTACCTCACTAGGATTTGACTTCCACTTTTTAAAAGATGCCTTTTTATCTTTCACTGCTTCTTTTACATGGTTGTTAAGCCACGGTGGCTCTTTTTTAGTTTTTACTGTGTTTTTTAATTTGGAGTATACGTTTAAGTTGGGCCTCGATTATGGCGTCTTTGAAAACGGTCCATGCAGTTTGCAGGGATTTCACTTTAGTCACTGTACCTTTTAATTTCTGTTTAACTAACCCCCTCATTTTTTCATAGTTCACCTTTCTGAAATTAAATGCCACAGTGTTGGGCTGTTGAGGTGTTCTTCCCACCACAGGGATGTTAAATGGTATTATATTATGGTCACTATTTCCAAGCTGTCCTGTTATAGTTACCTCTTGGACCAGCTCCTGCACTCCACTCAGGACTAAATAGAGAGTTGCCTCTCCCCTTGTGGGTTCCCGTACCAGCTGCTCCAAGAAGCAGTCATTTAAAGTATCGAGAAATTTTGTGTCTGCATTTTGTCCTGAGGTGACATGTTTCCAATCAATATGGGGATAATTGAAATCCCCCACTATCATTGAGTTCTTAATTTTGATAGCCTCTCTAATTTCTCTTAGCATTTCATCGTCACTATCACTGTCCTGGTCAGGTGGTCAATAATAGATCCCTAATGTTATATTCTTATTAGAGCATGAAATTACTATCCATAGAGATTCTATGGAACATGTGGATTCACTTAAGATTTTTACTTCATTTGATTCTACATTTTCTTTCACATATATTGCCACTCCATACTCCCCGCCCCCGCAGTCGCACGACCTGTTCTGTCCTTCCAATATATTTTGTACCCCGGAATGATTGTGTCCCCTTGGTTGTCCTCAGTCCACCAGGTTTCCGTGATGCCTATTATATCAATATCCTCCTTTATCACAAGGCACTCTAGTTCACCCATCTTATTATTTAGACTTTTAGCATTTATATACAAGCACTTTAAAAAATTGTCACTGTTTATTTGTCTGCCCTTTTCTGATGTGTCCGATTCTTTTTTATGTGAATGTTTCTCGTCTGATCTGGCCCCTAGATTACCCTATTCAATACTCAAAGCTGGAGGACATCCAGAAGGGCCTGCTACTGGGCTAAATGGAAACGTTTCACTTCATGAGCTCACTGCCATCACCACCAACTGAGTGCAATATCCATACCGATCATCCTTGATTACCATTTTAGGCTCAAAACGTTGGACATTCCCCTCAGTTTTGTATAGGTCCAGCTGGTAGCACTTGCCCTGCTCCGTCCGCCTACCCGGCACTGCTGCTGGGGAGTGGGGTTGGGGCATGGGGGCTTGCCCCATTCTGCCTGCCCATGGGGAGCAGGGCAAGCCCCCATGCCCCAACCCCATTTTCCTGGCAAGAGTGCGGGGGTGACATCGGGAACAGCAGGCAGAAGGGGTGGGAGAGGACACCACTTGCTTTGGCCCAGGGCCCCACAAAAGCTTAATCCGCCTCTGGTGGCAATGCAGCATTCCATTCACACATTCATAGCCTACTACGCCTCACCCAAGAGCGGCTGCGGACGCTGTAGTGTGCCACACCGTGCAACAGATACTGCACTTCCACTTTATCCTTGCACCCAACTCCATGTTGATCACAGCTCACTACTCCCCCATATTTGGAATACATATAGGGACCATCACTCAAAGAAGAAGAGGAGGTTACTTACCTGTATTCCACAACCTGCCTTTCACCCCTCTACTGCAGACTGGACAACTCAGCAGTATCAGGGTCACTGGAGAGGTGTTGATACACACAGCTTATTATAACCTTGTCTGGGAGCATGAGGGGATGCATGACACATGTGGGTCAACAGACACTGTTAAGAAAATCTTTCTGCACTTGGCGCACATCCGCACGCACATTTGGAATACAAAGAGGGACCACCCATCTTGAAGAACCTCCAGTTACAGATAAATAACCACCTCTTTCTTTGTTTAGGATAGACTTGTTTAACAACTTCTTGCTGACTTTTCAGTGCCGCCTTTCTTGATACTGAGTGTGTTTGTATCCATCACATTGTTATTGGACCACCTTGGCATCAATGGCCTGTTCAGCAGTCTATATATGGGCCTTGTACCACACTCACTCTTGTTGGCTTGTACAAACATCAGCAACGATGATTAGGTTTTTGGTCACTGAAATCACAGTGCCACATTTTGCATGGGAGAGGTCAGTAACATGTTTCTTATGCTGGAGTGCCATAGCAAACTGGAAAGGGTAGTTGTGCCACTAAAAGAGATGTATTCTCTTTCATCTTCTCCATTGGGATTCATCTCCTACTCATTCCCATTCCTCTTCCTGGGCATTATACTGGGATCCTGGGAGGGATGCCACAAGACCACTCTGTAATTAGGAAAACACATTAGTCTTGTTGGAAACATGCCCTCAGTATCCTCCTTTGTGGTGTTCAGTCCAGTATGCATATGCTTACCAGTCTTGGCTGTGCTGGGCATGGGTTATGTAGCCATATGTCTGCAAGCCACCATCCTCTGCCTCTTCCCGCCTCCTTCTTCCTGCTCCCCCCAACTGGTTAAATTGCCTTCACCTTATGGCAGGTTAGTTAGTTACCTAAGTCAGCTAGCGCAATCACCGAATCTAGAGACTAGAGGTGGAGTGAGGAAGATCAGTGTGCAGAGGTGGACGAGCAATTGATTCCAGCTCCAGTATCCTCCTCCTTTCCTGATGACACTGTTAATCCATCCATGCCACCCACCAGATAATCTCAGAATCTTCCACAACCTTGTGAAATATATAGCTGAGACCTTTTACACAGGAGGTGGTTCAAGAGAAGCCTAAAATTATTTGATATTCTGCACCACACTATGCCTGGAAATCTTGCAATGCTGATCAACAAGGAATTATTGGAGCCAGCTAAGTACTTGTGGCAGACCCTAACCTCTGATATTGTCTACGTCTAAAAGAGCTGATAGATGATATCAACTCCTTCTTAAGAGCTTTGAGGATTTCTACTCACATCAGGTGCCAGGATCTCTTGCAAGAAAAGTCTGAACAACAAGGATTTCCTAAGATGACACCAAGAGACATGGACTCTCTAAAAAGCTTGACCTTTTCAGAAGGAAAGCCTGTTCTTCTATCAGTCTACAAACTCACATTGCCAACTATCAAATATTCCTGGCTATCTGCACTGGGGAAAATGATCTGTCATCATTTGATGTGTATTGTACTGGGTACTGTTAAATGATTGCTACTTTGCCTCCAAGATGTGACTGCATTTCAGTGGTGGGTGAAACGATTTTTTGGTTTGGGAATGAGCACATTATGTAGAATGGCCCTGATCCTTAGAAGCACTGAACACCTGCAACACACATTGACTTCAGTGGGAGTTGCAGGTGCTCTCCTACTCTAAGGATCAGGTCCAAGGTTTGTAAGGCTCCTCAGGATGAAATGTGCTATCCAACTTTTAAGTTAATTGATTAATGGAATTTTTATTCAGCACTGGACATTGTGCTGTATGTATATTTAATGCTGACTTTATCACGGTCTGTTGGGGAGACAGTTTAATGTAACTTTTCCCCCCACAAGTGGCTAAAGTTGCTAAAGTTTCTCTTAAGTAATCAACAGATTTGCAACAGCTCAATGGAAAAAAAGTTTTTTTAGAGTGGTTTATTTTTAATAACTTAAAATAGATAGGTTTCAGAGTAGCAGCCGTGTTAGTCTGTATCCGCAAAAATAGATAGTAGTCTGGGGCCACCTAGTGGTAAATAATGAGTAATAACTGCTAGAGGTCAGTTTGGGATATGGAACCTCAATGTAACAAAACCTTTTGAAAGAAATAAAACTAGCAGCCAGCTTGTGGAAATAAAGACTCATATATCTATTATTTTTTTAGCTACAAAAAGAAAGATGCAGATTTATCCGTGGCTCAGAGTCGCATTAAGGATCTTGAAGCCCTGTTCCATAGAAGTGAAGCAGAACTCAGTACTGCTCTTAATGAGAAGCGCAGTTTGGAAGCAGAGGTTGCTGACCTGCGGGCCCAGCTTGCTAAGGTATGTAAAGGAACATTTTAGAGTTTACCTACATACAAAGAAAGACTCTATCCTGTTGAATTTGTTACTTTAGTTTACTGTTGTAATGTGTTGCACAATCATGCTAATATATCTACTTAGAGATTGATACATGAAGTATAGAGATTAAATTTGCATGTGTGTGGCTCTTGCTCCATAGAACAACTCTGGTATGCAGATGCCTGTCTTTCTCAACTGGTTTATGAAACCCACAAATGTTTGTTCATGAGCAAGGGCAGCCTAACATTGTCTTGAGTAAAGCCTGGCATTTCAGCACTGCTTCAGCACCATCCTTTTACATCATCAAGTACATGCAGAAATAATACCCACGCTGTCCCAATGAAAAATATTTAAAGAATAGTCTACTCCATGTATAAAGTGTGGGGAGCTAACAATTCCCAGTTATGTTATCAGACAGTACTGAGATAAACATGAACTGTAGTAGGTGATACCAGCATATGAAAGTTGTTTTAAATGTAGTCACTGGTATTCTTTTGGGAAACTCGTTAACTTGGGAACGGATGAATAGTTGGGAACACTTGGGAACAGGCAGTTAAATTAAGGGCACTATGTAGAATTTCATAAATGGAGAACAAGGATGCCAGTTGAACTTAAATGCAGTTTTAAAATTTGGATTCTGAATTTCTCACTAGGCAGAAGATGGTCATGCTGTGGCTAAGAAGCAATTGGAAAAGGAGACATTGATGCGAGTGGACTTGGAGAATCGCTGCCAGAGCTTACAAGAGGACCTGGATTTCCGGAAGAACATATTTGAGGAGGTATGATCAATCCAACAGCTTAATCATAACACAGAGCTTATGTAGCCTTTGCTCAAAGTGCTCTACAAACAATGACTAATCTTGTGAGTTAGGGAAATGATCATCATTGTCCCCATTTTATAAATAGAGAAACTGAGGCACAAAGCTATTAAATGACTTGCATAAAGTCACACGTTAAATCAGTGGCAGAGCTGGGGTAAGCACCCAGAACTACCTGGCTCTGCACTTCTAGTTATCTTGGCATATAAAATGGAATTCTCTCTATATCAGATTAAGGCACATCACAGTGAGTGGAAAGACATTTTTTTGTCGTTTGAGAGTCTCTCTTCTGTTTGCAGATGTAGGGTATTCCTGTAAGACAATTTGTAAAGTCGTTCTGAATTCCTGTTAGCCTTCTATGTATGTTGCTCATGCATGCAAACATGTTGAAAGGTTAATTTAGGGCATCAAGAGCTCACAGTTCTCTGGAAAGAGAGAGAATGTCTGAGTGAAAACAATAAAATTCAAGAGCATCACATTTTAGGTCCTGTTATACTTCAGGGAAAGAAGATGCATGTAGGTTTTTTGCTGTTAATTCAAAGTCTTAAATAAATAGGGCTCATCCAGATTGATCTCTTAAGTGCACACCCATATGAATTCATTATTTTCACCTCGTGTCACTGGTTCACAGTGTACCCATTTTTACCAGAGTAATATATGAATCTCTACAGAGAGTGTCATCTACCAGTGGGTTTAATGTGTGTGTGTTGAGGGGAGAGGGTTTTGTGCTGCACTCGATCTGCTGTTAAAATTGATATTTGATCCTGCTCTCTCTTATTAGGTTAATGCAGCACAAAATAACCCCTTATTTTAGAATCTCTTTGCGTTTTTTAAGTGAAGACAATTAATGTTTGAACATGTTTATAAATTAGCTCCTGTAGAAAGGGACCAGATAATTTTGTATCTGTTAAAACATTTAGCTCACCTTAACAGATCTAAAGTTCGTGTTTTTAACTGTGTTGGACTTTGTGATATGCTTTCAATGCCTTGGCAGCTAAATAACAGAAATAATTAATTGTGGTGTAAAAGAAATTGATCATGTTGTTTACCCTAACTTGGGCCTTTGCCTGCATTTTTGTTTATGTAGGAAGTAAGAGAGACAAGGAAACGGCATGAGCACCGTTTAGTTGAGATAGACAGCAGTCACCAGCAGGAGTATGAATCCAAAATGGCCCAGGCCCTGCAGGATCTGCGCAATCAACATGATGAACAGGTCAAACTGTACAAAATGGAGCTGGAACAGACCTATCAGGCCAAGGTAGATATTACTGGTATCTTAGTGTTCTACTGGCTGCCTCACAATCAAAGGGAAAACTCTATCCCTACCTCAGGGAGCTTTCATGCTACTATGGAAGCACTCGGAGTGGCTCTATAGTTAAGGTAACACCAGGATTTTCTTTGTAACGGGACCTGTGCAATTTTCTAGTTCCATCTTGAATATTTTTTGAAAAATGTATCTAAGTACACTTGTTACTCTGGGTTTCTCTAAGAGGAGGCAAGGTCACAATAATGTGCCTTGCCCTTGAAGTGGAAGATGGGGAGGTTTATGATGGTTCTTAGTTCCTGGGGGAATTAATTCTGCATTCTTGGTCTGGCCTTCGAGAAAGCTCTGTCTCCTGCACAGACAAGCTTTATTCTTCTTGTAGGGAGTCTCACTATGCGAGGACCACAGTCTTCATCCCAGAGCTTTGGATAGTCTTTCAGATACCCTGGGCCCAGGCTGTTGAGCACCTTGAAGATAAGGCTTGAGACCTTGAACTTGATTCAGTGTTCTGTGGGAAGTCAGTGTAGGGAGTGGATGACAGATTTGATGTTCTTGCAGAAGCCGGTGTTGCTGAGGTGTCACAGAGTTCTGTACTAGCTGGAGTTTACCTAAAGGCTGATGGCATCAGACCCAGGTGCTCATATAGAACACCTACCAAATAAATGTATTAAAAATGCTCTTATCTATTAGAAACCCCGCCCCTGAGTAAGATAGTATAGTTAACAGTACTATTATTATAAACCAATGAACACATCTGTTGTAAATGGTGAAAGTGAATTAACATGAGATTCAAAACCACAGACAGTGGGAAATATAAATTAATCCCATGAGAACAATGGTATCAAACAGAGGGCCAGGTTAAGGTTGTCTGGATGGCAGATGAAGTTCAATATTGATAAAATAAAGTAATGCACATTGAAGGGAAAAAGGTAAACTACTCCTACACCTTACAGGATTCTAATTAACTGTATCAACTTCCACACCCAAAGAAGAGCTCTGTGTAAGCTTGAAAACTTGTTGCTCTCGCCAACTGAAGTTGATCTAATAAAAGATATTCTTCTTCGAGAGATGTCCCTGTGGGTGCTCCACTCTAGGTATTGGTGCGTCCCTGCGCCTTCACTCGGAGACTTTTCATAGCAGTATTCGTACTGGCCACACATGCGCAGAGGCTGCCCCCCGCAGTGAGTCTAGGATAATAGTGCGCATGTGTGGCCAGTCTCCTCAGTTCCTTCTCTACCGTCCCCGGCCTGAGACGGAGCTCAGCAGACTCGTTAGGAAATCCCTCACTTTGTTACTATTACCTGTTCTAGTAGTTAGTTTGTTGTCAGTTCTTGTTAGTGTAGCTCATTAGTTCTTTTATCTGTTAAAAAAAAAAAATTTCTCTCAGCCGCAGCCGCTTCTACCATGCCTGGCTCCACAGGCTTTAAGCACTGCGCTACGTGTAAGGACGCTATTCCGCTCTCTGATGGCCACTCTCATTGTATAAAATGCCTGGGGGAAACACACATTCCCCAAAAATGTGCCCACTGTACCAAACTCAGTTCCAGGGCACGAAAGGACAGGGAGCTTAAACTGAAACTGCTCCTCCTGCAGAAGTCTATCGGGTCAGTTTCAGACCCAGGAGCCGACTCCAGCTCTACTGCCCGCCACAGCCCCCCTGCTTCAAAAAAACTGAAGAAAGCTACAAAAAAGGGGCAGCCCTCTCCAGCAAAGAAGTTGGTGAGGCACAAAAGTGCCTCAGGCAGGTCAACAGTTTCCCTGCCTGTGTTTCCTCGCCTCAGCACTTTTGAAGAGCCGGGCTCCTCAGGCACCGCACGAAAGCCGCCCAGGCTGCGGCGGTGGCGCGAAGCTCCGGTGCCGAGGCTTCAGGCTTTCAGTTGCCTGCCTCGTTTATGGCACCGTTCGGCACCGAGACGAACACGGTGCCGACATTTCCAGCCTTGCCTGACCCTGTGCAGGCTGATGTTGTCCCCCCGGCACCTACCACGGCACCGGCAATCGCGGCACAGGCTGACAGGGAGATCAAAGGCAAAACCCCTGCTCAGAGGAATGTTCCCTCAGGGCAATTTCCTCCTCCGCAGCTTTCACCTCATGCAGGAGCCTCACCTTTTCAATTCACTCAGACAGCAGATCTATTGGTCTCACCTATTCAGCAGTCTCCCCTGATAAATGCCTGTTTTTCTCCAATGCTGGATTCAGGATCAGAACAACCTTCCTCCAGTGAGGAGGAAACTGATCCACAGGCAGTTTTTTCTCCTTCTCAAGACTCCCAGACCCAGATCAACAGGGGTTACAAAAAAACTACCTCAGCCTGTCCTCAGTATCCTGCCCCATGGGGAGTGAACCCTTGGATGGCAACACCTATGCCCTACCCACCACCTTGGCAATGTTGGGCACCATGGGCATCGTACCCCCGAGAACACATGCGCTACGGCACTTCGACCAGCTGCAACACCGGTTTAGCACTGCCTCGTGACGGACCTGCCAGTGACATAAGATACCAGGCAGCACCGTCACACTCCCAGGAGCAACTGAGTCCTGCTCCTATTCCAGCAGAGTCCGACGTAATGCTTGAGGAAGCCTTACTTCCCCTTCCTCCAACCCCGTCGGATGACTATGCCAAATTCCAAGACCTCTTTAAAAGAGCTGCAGGTGACTTGAAAATTAACTTAGAGGAAGTCACTGAACAACGGCATGAACTAACAGACATTTTGCAGCCCTCTTCTTCCTCTAGAGTGGCATTACCAATCAACATAGCCCTTTTAGAACCCGCTAAATCCATCTGGCAGAATCCAGCCACTAGCCTACCTACCTGTAAACAAGCGGACAGGAAGTACTTAATTCCTTCAAAGGGCTCTGAATTCCTTTTTACCCATCCAGCACCAAACTCATTGGTAGTGGACGCAGCAAACCAGAGGGCCAAACAACAGTACGCCCGCTCCACTGCAGCCAACAAGGACAGTAAACGCCTGGACCTCTTCGGCCGTAAAGTATATGCATCCTCGACGCTACAATTTCGCATAGCTAATTATACCGCAGTCCTTGCAAAATATGACCACAAAAACTATAATAAATTCATGGATTTTATTGATCACATCCCAGAACAGAAGAAACAACAATTCACAGCTCTGGTTTCCGAGGGACAAACCATATCACGCACCGCTCTCCAAGCGGCCCTCGATGTAGCTAACACTGCAGCAAGGTCGACCGCCACAGCAGTGGTCATGCGACGAGGTTCATGGCTCTCTTCCTCCTTCTTCCCTCGAGAGGTCCAGAGCACCATTGAAGATCTTCCCTTCGATGGGGAAAAACTTTTTGCCTCCACCACAAACGACATGCTGCATTCGATGAAGGACGCAAGAGCAACCCTCCGGTCCCTAGGCCTCCAGCCACCTGCGACCAGAAGACGACAATATAGATATCAACCTTATCACCGACCACGCTACCCCACACTTTCACAACACTCCTATAGACCACAGGAACAACAACAGCAACAACGACGCCAAAGACCAAGATTCCAGCGTCGTCGTCCTAATTCTACAGGGGCGCTGCAACCCCCTCCAACTAATAGGCAGATTTGAAGCATTGGTCGAGGGTTTAGAAAACAGCATTCCCACTTCAGCCGGCACACCTATCTTTGGACACCGCCTACGACCATTCTCTCATCAATGGCAGAAAATTACATCCGACAAATGGGTCATAGAGGTAGTTACAATTGGATACGCCATCCCCTTCCTCTCGCTCCCTCCCACCCACCCACCCTCCCCGTCCCTCTTCAGGGACCCATCTCACAAGCAACTACTCTTCCAAGAAGTGCAGCATCTCCTTCAACTGGGAGCAGTAGAAACTGTGCCAGAACGACACAGAGGGAAGGGTTTTTACTCCCATTATTTCTTAACAGAGAAGAAAAATGGGGGATGGCGACCAATCCTCGACCTCAGGCGGCTCAACAAATTTGTCAAAAAGCAAAAGTTCAAGATGGTCACTCTCACCACTATAATCCCAGCGCTGGAGCAGGGCGACTGGTTTTCAGCCCTTGACCTACAGGATGCCTTTTTTCATGTGACTATACACCCATCCCACAGACGATTCCTACGCTTTACTCTCGGCTCCACACATTTCCAATACAGGGTTCTCCCTTTCGGACTGTCCACGCCCCCCCGTGTTTTTTCCAAGATCCTAGCCGTAGTTACAGCCTACCTCAGAAAACAAGGGGTCGTAATATTTCCTTACCTAGACAATTGCCTCCTCAAAGCTTCAACGTTCGATGAAGCTCTCCGATCCATACGGCTTACCATCGATTGTTTCCTATCTTTAGGCCTGCAAGTAAACAAAAACAAATCCACATTATACCCCACCCAACATCTGGAGTTCATAGGGGCATACCTCGACTCCCGGACGGGGTTGGCATCTCTCCCACCAGCTCGCTTCAATTCTATAAGACAACTAGCCACAAGGATTCGCAACAGTCCCCAGGTGACTGTCTGGGACTGCCTACAAATACTAGGTCACATGGCCTCGTGCACCTCCGTCGTTCAAAATGCACGTCTATATATGAGGTGCTTCCAAGCGTGGTTGGCCACGGTGTACAGACCGAATGTGCACCCTCTAAACAAGACTCTCTCCATACCTGCCCGAGTCAAATATTCTCTACAGTGGTGGACAATTCACTCCAACCTCTGCTCTGGAGTCCCCTTTCTTCAGCAGGCTCCATCCCTCATACTGACGACCGATGCATCTCTGACAGGATGGGGTGCACACATGTCTCACCACACAGCCCAGGGGCTTTGGTCTTCAACCGAGACCTCTCTCCATATAAATGTCCTAGAACTTCGAGCCATTCGCAATGCGTGCCGTCAGTTCCTACCACTGATCAAGAACCAACACGTACGCATAATGACAGACAATATTGCATGCATGTTCTACGTGAACAGGCAGGGGGGAGCTCGATCCCAGTCCCTGTGCACAGAGGCTATGAAACTCTGGAACTGGTGCATTGCGAACAACATCCGGGTATCAGGGGCCTACTTTCCTGGAGTGATGAATACCACAGCGGACGAACTAAGCAGACGTTTCCTGTGGGATCACGAATGGGAATTAAACGAGCACATCATTCGCGACATATTCCGCATTTGGGGCTACCCAGTAATAGACCTCTTTGCAACTGCAAAAAACAAGAAATGTCCCAATTTTTGCTCCAGAGCAGGGCTAGGCAAACATTCCCTGGGAGACGCATTCATGATCCCATGGCACCAAAACTTACTGTATGCGTTTCCCCCGATACCGGTTCTGAACAGGGTCCTGATAAAAATACGAACAGATGGAGCCAAAGTGATCCTAATTGCCCCATCATGGCCCAGACAGCCCTGGTTTCCGTTTCTCACCAAAATGTCCATTCGACCACCAATCCCCTTGCCTCTCATTCCGAACCTCCTATCACAACAACACGGCCGTTTTCTCCACCCCAACTTATCCATGCTCCACCTCAAAGCATGGTTCCTACATGGTTCTCCCAAAATGAACTAGATTGTTCTGAACAAGTTCAAAGAGTGCTCCTGCATAGCAGAACACAATCTACTCGCACCACCTATCTATGTAAGTGGAAACGATTCACACACTGGTGTTCAACTAAACAACTTAGTCCCACGTCAGCACCTCTTCCGCTCATACTTGACTACCTATTGGACCTTAAGCAATCCGGCCTTTCTTCCAGTTCCATCAGGATCCATTTAGCTGCTATTACAACTTTTCATGACAAATTTGAGGGTACTTCCGTATTTGCTCATCCTATCACCAAGCGCTTCCTCAAGGGACTCCAAACCCTATACCCAGACATAAAACCACCCACCACCCCGTGGGACCTTCATCTAGTTCTCTCTTGCCTAACCCAACAACCATTTGAACCCCTAGCCACGTGTTCCCTTTTACACCTTTTGATGAAAACAGCATTTTTAGTGGCAATTACCTCCGCCAGGCGGGCAGGAGAAATAGCAGCTCTTATGGCAGACCCACCATATACGATATTTTTCAAAGACAAGGTTACCCTCAGGTTACACCCCAATTTTCTTCCTAAAGTACACTCCTCGTTCCACATTAATGAGCCGATTCACTTACCAACCTTTTTCCCGAAGCCACATGCGAACTCGTTCGAAGCCTCAATGCATACACTAGATGTACGCAGGGCCTTGTCCTTCTATTTGGATAGAACCAAACCTTTTAGAAATTCTTCCAGACTTTTTGTTTCCATCGCGGAGCGTTCCAGAGGTACACCTATTTCTACCCAGAGACTTTCGAACTGGATTTCTCAGTGCATCCGGTTGTGCTATCAGATGAAGAAAGTTACACCTCCAGACGGCATCAGAACACACTCCACTAGATCTATGGCTGCCTCTGTAGCATTCTTACGCAAAGTTCCCCTGGCTGATATCTGTAAAGCAGCTACCTGGTCCTCTGAGCACACTTTTGTTAAACACTATGCCCTTACTCAAGGCCCTCTATCTGATATACGTTTGGGCAGGGCTGTACTATCAACGGCGTTCCTATCAGATCCGAAGTCCCTACCTCCTTAAGATACACGGCTTTTAAGTCAGCTAGAGTGGAGCACCCACAGGGACATCTCTCGAAGAAGAAGAGGAGGTTACTCACCCTGTGCAGTAACTGACGTTCTTCGAGATGAGTATCCCTGTGGGTGCTCCACTACCCACCCTCCTCCCATATACTTCGGAGTTGGGGTAGCCTCCGTTGTAGAGAAGGAACTGAGGAGATTGGCCATGCATGCACACTATTATCCTAGACTCACTGCTGGGGGCAGCCTCTGCGCATGTGTGGCCAGTACGAGTACTGCTACGAAAAGTCTCCGAGTGAAGGCGCAGGGACGCACCAACACCTAGAGTGGAGCACCCACAGGGACACTCATCTCGAAGAATGTCAGTTACTGCACAGGGTGAGTAACCTCCTCTTACCTCACCCACTTTTTCTCTCTAATATCCTGGGACCAACATGATTACAGTAACACTGCATGTATTAACTCAGCAATGCAACCTGGGCATCACTGTAGACAGCTCTATGAAGACTTGCTTGATGATCAGCTGCAGTCAAAAAAGCTAACAAAATGTTTGGATGTATAAGAAAAGGGATAAAGAATATATTATAATAGCATTATAAAAATCTGTACTGTCACCCCATCACAAAAAGGATAGTATGGAATTAAAGGGGGTTCAGACAAGGACATTGAAAATGATTAGAGAGGTGGAAAAACTTTCACATGAAGAGGGAATGAAAAAACATATTGTTTGCCTGGGGTGGAGGGAGGCTTGATAAAAGTATATAAAATAACTGGTCTGAGGTGGTGTATCAGGAGTTTCTGTTCTCCCTCTGTCATAACACAAGAACAAGGAGAGTTTCAATGAAATTAGAAGGGAAGATAAATTCATAATAGACTAAAAAAATACTTTTTCACACGGCACTTCTTAGACTGTGAAACTCACTGCCTCAGGAAGTCATTGAGACAAAGAATTTAGCAAGATTCAGAAAGGGATTGGACATTTGTAAAGATAACAAATATCCAGTGTTACAGTTAATGCTGACAAAAATTTTGGAAGGGTTAATAAATCTCGTGTCAGGGCTACAACCAACCTCTGAACTGCTAGAGATCACCATGAGACCTAATGAGGGGAGCGGATTATCTGCCAGCTGCAGGGCTTTTACTCCTTCCTTTGAAGCATCTGGCACTGGTGGACCTCCACTGGACTAGATGGACCTCAGTTCAGATATCAGTATTGTAGGATTTCCTGGTGCCTGTGGCAGGGCCCACTCACTCCTACCTCTGCTCAAGTCCACAAACCATTCAGAGACCTTTATGCTAGTAACACACCCAGTGCAGTTTATTTACAATGTCGGTTCCCACCACCCTTGTACAATATATAGCCGTACTCCTACCATCTTAGGGAGCCCGCAGCTCCTGAGGCAAGCGGGGAAGAGCAGAGCCTTGGCATAATGGCTTAATTAGCCTTCCAACTCTCCTCCCCTCACCAGTTAGGCACAGCTCTTCTTAACCAGGTCTGTTCTGCAGTGTTTAATTGGAGCTGCAGTGACCAGAGTGCTGGCTCAGCTGTTGTTGCCCAGCATTCTGTCACAGTGCCATTTTTATGGCAGTTTGGGAGTTATTCAGCCTGTCAGTACCGATTTTCCTTGCTGTTCAGGACTCTAACCCAGCTCCGGTGTCTAAAGTATCAATGTCGACTGTTCCTCAGATGCCCCATACGGTACCTTCAGGCCCACTCTTTAATGTGTATCTCAGATCAGTAGCAAGTAGGGGGAAACCAGCCATGATCTTGCAGTACCTCCAACTCCAGGCTCTGAACCTGTCTCCCCGGTACTGATGGTGACAGCTCTCTCCTGGTGGGAGGATGAGGACTTGTCATTGGATTCTGAGGTTCTTACATGTCACTGCCCGAATACATACAGCAGTTCCCATGGAGTGCCTATTCACCATGGTACCAGGCGTAGTCACAGCATGGCCTATCTCACAAGGACCAATGGCCCAGACATAATTGGGGTCCAGGGGCCATATCAGTGGCCTTTCAGGAATCTTTGGGGTTTCCCTCCTCAATCTAGAGCATGCCTCACAACTTGCCTTTGCGAGTGTCTGTACCAGAATCACATCAAACCACCCTTGGTAGAGACTTGTATATGCAGAGGTTTGCTCTCAGGAGTTGACCTTGGAGGAATCAGAAGAGGGTTCACGTCACCAGTCCTTGACCACCTCCTCGTCATCCACCAATAAGGCAGTGATAAGCAGAGTCTGTTTCTCCCACACCTGATGATTACAGAGCCCATCGGGAGATGTTGAAGAGGATGGCTGCAACTCTGAATATCCAGCCGGAGGAGGTCCAGGGAAAGTCACATGTGCTTGTGGACATTTTAGCCTTGGTGGGACCCTGTAAGGTAGCACTCCCTATTAAGGAGGCTATCCTTGAGCCTGAAAGTGTTCTGTGGCAGACCCCACCTTCCCTGCCCACTACTGCAAAAAGAGCAGAGTAGTTACTACGTCCCCTCACAGGGCTTGAAAAATTTCTATAATCATCCCTCTCTGCGCTCCCTGGTAGTCTCTGTAGCCAATGAAAAAGAGGAGACAGGGTCACCAGGTGTTATTACTGAAAAGCAAAGAAGTAAAGAAATTGGACTAATTTGGGAGGAAGCTTTATTCCACAGGAGGTTCATAGTTTTGAATTGCAAACCAGGAGGCTCTGCTGGGTCATTACAATACTATCTCACGGGGTAAAATTGTAAAATTTAAGGACAGGCTACTAGATGAGCTGAAACAGGGATTTACTGTGATGGTGGATGAGGGGAAATTAGTTGCCAAAACGTCTTTGCAGGATGGTCTAGACCCAACTGACTCTGCAGCTTGAGACGTGGCCTCATTAGGTGATGGTGTTCATGGCTGCAGTCATTTTGGGTCATCCCCCCCTCCCCTCCAGAGGTTCACCAGACTATTCCAAACCTCCAAAAGGGTACTTACAATAGGGGGTGGTGCCAATAGACCATTCAAGATCCTTTTTGAGGGTCCTTCACTTTTTTCTGGAAAGACTGACAAGAGGCTGCATAGTCACAAGGAATCAAAAGTGACCATTAAGTCTCTGGGTATTTATATGCTGGCAACAAAAAGAAACTCCTTTCACCCATAGCACTCCCACTATCCAAATGTCATGACCTGTACCAAGGACGTGTCCAGCAAGAAGAGCAGAAGTTACAAGAGACGTCTACCACCTCTTTCTGCCTCTGCAGTGCCGGTTCATCTAGGCAAGCTGGGTCCTCCAAACAAACATTTTGATGCATTGGTCAAGGACAGACTGCCAGTCCCCAGAATGCCATCTTTTCACATCCCCCATTTGCTAATCGCCTATCCCACTTCCTAAATTCTTGGTCTGGCATCACCACAGATTGGTGGGTTTTAAGCATAGTGGAATTGGGATGTACCCTTGAGTTTGTTTCCATCCCCCCTCCCGCCCTTGTTCCTTGGCCTTGTCCAGGGACCTCTGTCATGAGGCTGTTGTACTACAGGAGGTCCAATCTCTGTGTCTTGTGGGAGCCATAGATGAAGTTCCTCTGTTACTCACAGGAAAGAGATTTTATTCCTGCTACGTTCTAATCCCGAAAGCAAAAGGCTGTCTCAGGCCTATTTTAGATCTGAAAGAACTCAACAAGTTCCTGAAGAAAATAAAATTCCAGAAGGTCACCCTAGCTTCCATTATTCCTTCTCTGTATCCCAGGCACTGGTATGCTGTCATCAACTTAAAAGATGTGTTTGAATTTATATGTGAAGTTATTAATACCCTTTGTATAATGTTATTAAAACATGTTTAAAACAAAGACATCCTAGCCTAGCAAAAGTGATAAACAGGTCTGTCTTAGACAAAGAAATGTGGGTTTACCTCAGTTTACATATTAGTCACAAACAAAGCTATCAGGGAAACCAGCAGGGATTGTCTTAGCTTGAACTTGAGAGAGAGAGGGAATTAACATTGCTCCTGCACCCCAGAGAGACACTGGAGGCTGAATCTCCCGGAGGCTTTACTAACTTTTAGAATAATGGCAATTCTTTAGGAATATAATTTACTCCTGAGGGAATTCTGCACCAAAAAAAAAAATTATATCCACAGATACAGTATCCTGACACTCCCCTCCCCCATGGAACTTGAATCTAGTTTCAGCAAAGCTGATGGGTTCCCCCTTTGGGTTTCTGGCAACCTGTTCACTGCTACACCTTTCAATTAAAGTGGCTTTTTTTTGGCTGCTGTTATGTTGGCCAGAAAAGTGGGGACATTGCAAGTGCTAATGTGTCAGAGCCTCCCTATATGGTCTTCTGTAGTAAGTTTGCCTTTGTCCTCACCCGAAGTTTCTTTCTAAAGCAGTTTCCAGCTTTCACATTAATCAGGCAATCTGATGACTTGTCTTCTTTCCAAAGCCTCATATGCATAAAGACAAGGAAAAGCTTCTCACTCTAGATGTTAGAAGAGCTTTGGCTTTTTAGCTGGATCAGACTAAATCATTTCGGTCTCCAAATCAACTATTCATCACAATTGCAGACAGAATGAAAGGCTGTCCAGTGTCCACTCAGAGAATCTCTTCTTGGATATCCAGTTATATTCAGTTACGCTATCAGTTTGATAACACTGGTCTACAATTTTTGAGAAGTCGTCTGCTTCAGAGATAAAATGTGCTATTTATTATGTATTTTGATGTGCAGAATTCAAATATGACAAAACAACTGATTGGCTACTGTTTCTAAGATATTTAAGTTTTTACATTTTATGTCTATGTATATTGTGTAGATAGTAGAGTTTTAATCATAAATTGTAAACCTAGGTCTTTTCATGTGTTTATGGTTGCTTTACATGATAATATTTCACCTGTCCTGTTTATGTAACACTTCAAAAATCAGCAAAAGGGTTATATAAATAAAATTTATTATGAAACAAAAGGCAAAAATCTATTATGTACATAGTTTAGTCCTATTCAGTGTCTACTCGGCGCTTCTTGGCTTGTCTCTTGTATTCATTAAATGGAGCATCTCTTGTCACTGTCCAGCAATAGTCTGCAAGCATTGATGGGCTCCATTTGCCCTGATAGCGTTTCTGCATTGTTGCAATGTCCTGGTGAAATCGCTCACTGTGCTCGTTGCTCACTGCTCCGCAGTTCGGTGGAAAAAAATCTAGATGAGAGTGCAAAAAATGTATCTTTAGTGACATGTTGCAACCAAGGCTTTTGTATGCCTTGAGGAGGTTTTCCACCAACAACCTGTAGTTGTCTGCCTTGTTGTTTCTGAGAAAATTTATTGCCACTAACTGGAAGGCTTTCCATGCTGTCTTTTCCTTGCCACGCAGTGCATGGTCAAATGCATCATCTCGAAGAAGTTCACGAATCTGAGGACCAACAAAGACACCTTCCTTTATCTTAGCTTCACTTAACCTTTTGAAATTTTCCACGGAGGTACTTGAAAGCTGCTTGTGTTTTGTCAATGGCCTTGACAAAGTTCTTCGTCAGACCCAGCTTGATGTGTAAGGGTAATAACAAAATCTTCCTTGATTCAACAAGTGGTGGATGCTGAACACTTTTCCTCCCAGGCTCCAATGACTGTCGGAGTGGCCAATCTTTCTTGATGTAGTGGGAATCTCTTGCACGACTATCCCATTCGCAGAGAAAACAGCAGTACTTTGTGTATCCAGTCTGCAGGGCAAGCAAGAGAGCAACAACCTTCAAATCGCCACAAAGCTGCCACTGATGTTGGTCATAGTTTATGCACCTCAAAAGTTGTTTCATGTTGTCATAGGTTTCCTTCATATGGACTGGAATTGATGGCAAAAATTGCCATTATGCAGTAAAACAGCTTTAAGACTCGTCTTCGATGAATCAATGAACAGTCTCCCCTCATCTGGATCGTGAACCATGGTGAGGGCTGCCATCACACCATCGATGTGGTTGCAGGCTACAAGATCACCTTCCATGAAGAAGAATGGGACAAGATCCTCTTGACAGTCATGGAACATGGAAACCCTAACATCACCTGCCAGGAGATTCCACTGCTGTAGTCTGGAGCCCAACAGCTCTGCCTTATTCTTGGGTAGTTCCAAATCCCTGACAAGGTCATTCAGTTCACCTTGTGTTATGAGGTGTGGTTCAGAGGAGGAGGATGGGAGAAAATGTGGGTCCTGTGACAATGATGGTTCAGGACCAGAAGTTTCATCCTCTTCCTCGTCTGACTCAAGTGAGAATGATTCTGGTGTATCAGTAACCGGCAGTCCTTCTCCGTGGGGTACTGGGCGTATAGCTGATGGAATGTTTGGATAATGCACAGTCCACTTTTTCTTCTTTGACACACCTTTCCCAACTGGAGTTACCATGCAGAAGTAACAATTGCTGGTATGATCTGTTGGCTCTCTCCAAATCATTGACACTGCAAAAGGCATAGATTTCCTTTTCCTGTTCAACCACTGGCGAAGATTTGTTGCACAAGTGTTGCAGCATATGTGTGGGGCCCACCTCTTGTCCCGATCTCCAATTTTGCAGCCAAAATAAAGGTGATAGGCTTTCTTAACCATTGTGGTTATTACTGTGCTTTTGTGATGCAAAAGTCACTTCACCACAAACATAGCAGAAGTTATCTGCACTGTTCACACAAGTACGAGGCATCTCTGCTCACTTTGTCTAAACAGAAATGTGTCCCTTTGCAAAATCAAACACTGACAAATAAGAGAGCACGACACTGTATGATTTCTAGAGCTGATATAGGGCAATTTGTTCAGCAGAGTGATGTAAGCTTTGTTATGATTGCATCATCCATGACTTCTAGGAATAACATGATGCAATTCATATCATGTATGACGCAATTCCAGCTTCAGATTACATCATTCATTGTTTTGCCTAAAAAGCAAGTACTGTCCAAACCCAGTCATAGATTTATTCATAGATCCAGTCAAAGATGTATTTTAGTCATTTCTGGTTTAAATTGAGATCCCTTCCCTTTATAACTCACTTATCCTCCGCCATTCCCAAGTCAAGGGTTGTATATACTGACCCAATAGCATATCTTGAAAACTAGAGCCAATCAACAATTTTAAGCATCATTTTCGTTCTCAGTGACCCGGAATTAGTAAAGTTTGACTACATTTATTTCAGAAGCATTTTGGCTGTAGAGCAGTGTAATGTGAAGCCCCTGAGTAGAGTGTGGCCCATTCAGCGAGGTCTCAGGCAGCTTCTGCGGTATTTCTGGCTCATATGCCCATCTTTGACATTTGTAAGAAAGCAACCTGGTCATCATTCCATACATTTGCCTCTCACTTTGCTGCCTCTCAGCAATCCAGAGACAATGCCAGATTTGGATGAGTAATCGTCTATTCTTTATTAAAGTAAACACTGAAACCACTTCCAGTTCAAACTGCTTGTGAGACACCTACAGTGAATGGACATGTGCAGTCACTCGAAGTAGAGACTGCTACTAACTTTTTTTTTTGGTAATTTCAAGATGTGTTGCACATTTCTATTCCATGACCCTCCCTCCTTCTCTCTATCGGAATTGTTCTGGTAAGAAGAGACTGAGGGGGGTCGGGGCAGTTCCATCTTTTATACCTGCGTGCAGTAGTGCAAGGCAACAGAGGGCACTCAAGTTGCTCCAACAGGGACCGCCATGGGAAAAATTTCTGACAGCTGTGCTGTAGGTGTGCACACACCTACAGTGGAATGGAGATGTGCAACACATCTTGCAAGAACAACAGCTACAGAAAAATAGGTGAATAACCATTTCTTATTAATGGAATGGCTATAACATGATTGTACAGATGACATTTAACTTTGCAGGAAGTTAATGAAAGCAGTTAATTTTAAATTTCACTTATTTGAAATTCTCTTTTAAACTGTTATTTCTAGACACAGACTCTGTGCCTAGTTATATTTCTTAGCCAGTTTTGCAGTCATAATAAAATTGAGTGTGTGTAATGGAGAAGATGATGGACTTTCTGTTCTAGTAGCACAAGCCGGTTTAGTCAGTGCAGCCCTAAGCCTGTGAAGCCTAGTCTAATGTGAGTATCCTGTGCCAAACTCTCTTCCAGTTGGAGAATGCCAAACTGTCCTCTGACCAAAATGACAAAGCTGCCAGTGCTGCCCGGGAAGAGCTGAAGGAAGCTCGCATGAGGATAGAGTCTCTCAGCTACCAGCTTTCTGGCTTGCAAAAACAGGTGAAGGAACTACATTTCCGTACATCTAAAACTCTGTGAACGGTCGGTCAAATAAAACTTGAATTCCTTTCCCTTTGTTCACTCTCCATGAATGCTCTGGAGAATGAGTTGACTAGCAGGTATGTTTGTAGAAAACAGTACATTTTATACACATTTTAGTGGAAGGTGAATTTTAAACTTGTAATTGTGAGTATTTGCATTGAAAATCTTATTCCAAAGTTACTTATCAGACAATGTGACCTGTATCCCATCTTATACTAATTATTAAACTGCCATTATAGCCCCAATCCTACCAACTGTTCCTGGTACAGTAACCCCTGTTGCATATATTCTATCTCAAAACTCAACTTTTTTCCTACATTTCAGGGGATGAAAGGGGTTTTGGAGCATTCCCAAAAGATTAACTAGTCTGGATTTCAGTAGACAAGGGGCCTAGCAAATGTCTTAGTTGCAGGAGCACACCCTGCCAAGAGTTCCCTAAAGCCCTGTTGCTTTTGCCACTTAAAGCTATAGAGAGAATAATACACTGCCCTTTCCCTGTGGGATGGACTAGATGGTGACCCATATGTCTGTTCTGCCTCTGGAAATGCATGGCTGTAATTGAATTCCTGAGTCTAGCTGTCTGATTTTGTTTCCCCTTTTGCAATACCTGTCAGAGGGAAATCACGTATCCTCCTCTGTCTCCACACACGCTAGGTTGACTTCTTGTTTTACTGTGACCATAGGCTAGTGTCGCAGAAGATCGCATTCGGGAACTGGAGGATATGATGGCTGGTGAGCAGGACAAGTTCAGGAAGATGCTAGATGCCAAGGAAAGGGAAATGATGGAAATGAGGGACCAGATGCAGCAGCAGCTTGCAGAATACCAAGAACTGCTTGATGTCAAATTAGCACTGGACATGGAGATCAGTGCCTACCGAAAACTTCTGGAGGGTGAGGAAAAGAGGTAGGTATAGGTTTCACATGCTTCACACTCTGCACAGGTGGGAATTTTCCCCAGCTCTGACATTGTTTTGTCCCCTTTGAACACCAGTGCACAAACTTTGCCTAATCGAGGGCTACGCTGGCCTCTTGGAACCTGAGGCCACTATATACATAATGTTCATAAAATGAGGCAGTTGCTGCTGCTCTCATCTGAACACCCATCTATTCAAATATTTATGAAATACTGTGGAATAACATGTACTTGACATTCAGCTCCTTTTGTACTTACCTGCCAAAGGTTGCAGGACTCTGTGTTTCTCCTGCTTCTGTCATCATGCCTTAAAGCAGTTCATATAAAAGCCTAGGGTATTGGTGTACTGTGGCATGTTATTGTATATATTAATTCTCTCAAATAATCCCCTGGACCGCTCCTGAGAATCTAACTGCAGCCTTCTTCATCTGGTTAAAATGTCTGTTTGATTGCGTTAAGATTGAAGCTGTCGCCAAGCCCGTCCTCCCGTGTTACGGTCTCCAAGGCTACCTCCAGCAGCAGTAGCACCAGCACTTCAGTTGTTCGCTCTTCTCGAGGCAAGAGAAAACGGGTTGAAGCAGAGGAGCTTTCAGGCAGTGGTACAAGTGGAATTGGCACTGGGAGTAGTAGTGGTAGCACCAGCGGTAGCAGCAGTAGTTTCCAAATGTCCCAGCAAGCCTCAGCCACAGGAGGCATCAGCATAGAAGAGATAGACCTGGAGGGAAAATATGTTCAACTGAAGAACAACTCTGAGAAGGTGAGTGTTAGTAGAACCTTTAGAAAGGCCGCAGTGAGCTAGCATGCAGATATGACATGGCCTCTTGTAACCCAAACATACTGCACCCTGGAGAGAGATGATGGCCAGTCTCCCTTGGGCACCGCTCCTTCAGAAGTGACAAAGTGGTACTTAAATGCTGATAGTATTGTTTCAGCACCAATATTGTGGTCAGCACTATACAGGACACAGAAGAGGGGATAGTTTGTGTTCCAAGAAGCTTACCATTTAGTAGCCTGATCCTGCAAACAAACCTCTAGGTAAGTTTACTCATTTGAGTAGTCTCATTGACTCTAATGGGATTAGTGGGTGAGTAAAGTTACTTACTTGTGTATTTGCAGGATTGAGCCTTAAATAAGGAGCTTGCAATCTAAACTGTTCATTGGGTTAAAAAAAATACTCCCAGAAGCTACAGTGCATGTGACCCAATAACAAACCGTGGGAAAAGCTAGTGACTGTATCCTTAGCATTTTAATAAATACACAGGCATTAGAGATGCCATCTGTCTGGCTCTAGATATCTATTCCTAAATAAACTTCTATATCTTTCCATTAGGACCAGTCTCTGGGTAACTGGAGACTGAAGAGACAAATTGGAGATGCGGAAGAAATTGCTTATAAATTTACTCCAAAGTATGTCCTCAGGGCTGGGCAAACTGTTACAGTAAGTCACTGAGGAGACACTTTTGTTGTTGCTGTGGCATCTGGTGTGAATGTGAGCGAGTGTTTAACTGGGCTTGATATAGGGCTTGCCCCTGCTCCCATTGAGCTCACTTTTGTTTGGAGTAAGATCATGCTCCTAAAGAATACGATATGGGAGTTGAATTTCTGCAATACTGTTTTAGTGGATTAAGAACTGTCGGGTTAGGCCTGTTATTTGGCATTTTATATGCATTTTTGTGTTCACCAAATGAATCATTACTAAATTAGATATTTTGTCTGCAATCTGCATTAAAAGTCTCTCCATAGGAAAGGAGCAGCTTTCCTTGTATTATTGCTTAAATATTTGCCATAGCAAGTGGGAACTTATAGCCTTTTAAGAGGTTAACGGGATGAGTATGCAGCTGTATTTTGTCTCTGGGCTCTACCATGATAGTAAATGCACTGAGTCCAGGAAGATTAATTGCTATATGCAGAAAAGAAATGACTGAAATATTAAACTCCATTTATTTTCTCTTCTCTGTAACTGTGGTTGCTATTAACTTGCAGCTTCTTAACGTTTTGAAGGGAAAAAACATTTTCCTGCAAATAGTTTCACTCTAGTTTCATCTACTTCACTGTCATTGGGAAATGAGAAGGAGCAAGTGGGGTGGCAAGAAAAGGGTAATGAGAAAAGTAAAAATATAGGGTTTTTTACATATATATAAAAAGAAAAAGGGCATAAACATCTGCATATAGAATTTCTCTTTCTTAGATCTGGGCTGCAGATGCAGGTGTGACTCATAGCCCCCCTTCTGTCCTTGTGTGGAAGAATCAGAGCAGCTGGGGCACTGGAGGAGACATCCGCACATATCTGGTGAACTCTGATGGAGAGGTAAGCTTTGTCTTCTGGAAAATGATGTGGGCTGCATTACCTCCCAAACCCATCTATGCATTTTTGACAAAATCACAGTTTCACACTATCCTTAACTCTCTTCTTTTAAACAAAGTAGTGTTTTCATTTGTCTGTAACGTTTAAGTGATAAACATTTATGAGCTCAAATGTGGTTTTAGGAAACATGGTTCAACATACTGATCACTTTAGTTGATCTTTTTAGTGAACTGTCCTGGAGAGTAGAGGATTTGAGTATACATTTCCAGTAGAGAAAGCAAATGTGCATTGCTCATTATTCCAAATGATGATACTGAGCATATTTTAGGGTGCTATGTAAACAATAATAATGCAAAAAAAATAGAGATTTCTTCAGTACTGCAACCATATCAGGAGTTTCCACTGGGCACAGGTTTCTGAGTATTCTTCATTGTCCTGCATCCTCCCACAACTGTTTTTGAAAACTGTCCCTGCAGAAGAATCTTGCAAGGGAGGATCATGCTTTGGCTGCTGTTGGTAAACATGCATTGCTTCAGCTGTCCAGAAGCAATAGCAAAGTAAAACTGACCAGCATTGTGTCAGTTTTCATGCCTTTCTTGCTGACAGTTCTATGAAGGTATTGCAGGAACAGCAGCACAGGACACAGAGGTAGGATAAAAGATCATAGATATACACAGGGAGGGGAACTGGCTCAGTATTCAAATTGGACACATTTATTCAATTAGTAGCTGAAGGATCCTCAAAAATAAAATAACCTCTCCCCACAACCTGATATTTGTCAGTCCCTCCACTTGGAAATGTCTGTATTTAGGAAGATTTCCCCAGAAATTCAGATGTATCCCCTACATACAATTCCAATGTGCAACTGCTGTGAGGACCAACAGCTTCTTATTACTAATCTTTGCTACAATAAATTAGAAAGGAAGGAAACTTCCTGAATTTTAAAATAATCCTTGTAGTAGCTTAGTGAAGACAACAATTCCAAATATTTGGTACATGCAACTGACATAGAATATGAGTGGAAATTAGATAGAGGTTTCAGTTTAGCTGTGTAATAGTTAAGAGAAATAGATCAGATCTTAGCACATTCCGCAGTCTTTTATGACACAGTTCCCAGTTAAGCCCATTAGTAGGTTTTTAAAAATGAATAAACCCCACATGAGAGGTAGAAAGGCATCTTATCTGCTCCCTCTCAAACTTCTATGAATAAGAGAAAATAGCTAAAGATAAGGATGATTGAAAACAAAAATTACATCACTACAGTTAGAGATGGGCAGAAATAAGGGAGGGCCTGTAGTTTGCAGAACCTAATTGGCTAGGATTTGGTTTCATAAAAACCCCAAACCAGGGATGATCGTTCAAATATGTGGCCAACTGCTTGGAATTCCCCAAAGTTTGGGTGAGAGGGAAAGAGCTGATGGCAAAGCGAACACCTGTGTCTGTCCCCTTGTCTAGGAAGTTGCAGTAAGAAGCGTCACAAAATCAGTTGTGGTGCGGGAGAATGAGGAGGAGGATGAAGCAGAGTTTGGAGAAGAGGATCTCTTTCACCAGCAGGTAATATGATGAGAACCGTTTGTTTAAACTCAGGCTATCCTCCCACTTCTCCTCACTTGTTCCTGGTGAATTGGGTTAGATTCAAGCATGGAATGGTGCATCTTCCAACAGCTTTTGCAAGCTGTGACCATTCTGATCCCAGCTTTTGGAATAGGTTCCTGTAAAGGATGTGCCAAAGAGAGCATTCTGCAATCCCTGCTCCTGAGCTCTTAACTTGAGGAACTGATGTATCCTTTTGGGCCCCACAAGATGCACTGTAGGCAGTGACTGCTGACAGGTCAGGGTGCCATAGACTTTGGGACATAATCCTGGTGCTAATGGATTTGAAACAGCAGGAGTGTTTTTGAGAAAGGCCGTGAAGGTTGGTGATAGTGTAAACTCCATAGAACAAAGAAAAATCTTTATTGCCCTGTAGATTCCTATTGCTGCTCTTCGACAGCTGTATGAAAGAAGAGCTGGGAAATTGTGTGATCAGTGATTCCCACCAGCCTGTGCTGCCTTCCCTACTAGCAGGGCTAGCACTAATGTCTGTAGCATCCTTGCTCTAAAGAGACAGAAGATATTCTGAAAAATATGGCAGTTAATTACAGGGAAATGGACAATCCTGTTCCCACTATGGCAGCTGGACTTTGCTGGTGTGTTTTCCTGCAGGATACAAATGTTACACAATAAATAAACTTGGCTGACCTTGTTACGATTACCTTTTATGTAAATTCCAATGCTTTAGAATGAGTATGGGAGAATGAATGGCCAGCAGTTAATGGAGCTGACAGAAGAGAAAAACTTTGTGCATGTTATACTAGAGGGCACTTTCAAACTACTGTAAACTATTGCCATATATTCAGATTTGATCAGTGAGCATTAGTAGCCTCTTTCACAATGAACTCAGCAGGCTAGGCCAATGCAATTTTAAAATCAACTTATGGACATTTCTTGGTTTCAAGGAGATTGAATTCAGAGAGTGGAAGAATCTGAAAACAAATACACAGTGTTGTGTGTTTTGTATCCATAGAAGCATGGTGCCAGGATACAGTTCTGTGCCAGATATCTGGTCGAGCTTCATTGGTGTGTGTTTGTGCATTATTACAGACTGCATTTAGAGGAAGGATAATACAGTTCCAAAGATGACTCAATATCACACTTCTTCCCTCCTCTCTGCCAGTGTGGAATAATAGCAGGGAACTCTGCCAACACTGCTTCTTGCCATATTCCCAACATGTTTAGTGATAGCCCCCACCGGGGGTCTATCTGGATTAGGAGAAAGATACTTTTTAAACCAGTATGATACCTGAGCCTAGGTTACAACATGACCAACTAACAAGTTTGTAAAGGTGTTAAACTGTCTGCAGTAGGTGCCAAATGGTGTTTCAAGTCATGTTAGCTAACTTGAGTTATCTTTTGTACTAGTCAAGACAGGACATGAGGTGCTTGTGGCCTGCTATCATTCTATTATGCACTAACTAATTTCTTTGTTCCTCCAGGGGGATCCCAGGACAACGTCTAGAGGATGTTCAGTGATGTGAAAAAACATTATTTGCTACTTTTTTCCTTTCTTTCCTTTTATTTTTGCTATTTTTTTTTCCTGCAGAGCCACTGAAAACTATTTTTATATGTATCATCTGATTTCTTTAAAAGTTTATTCCTTGTTACATTTTTATAGAAAAAAAATTAATCAAGCAAAACTGCCAAGATTTTTAAATAGATTTCTTTATCCTCCCCCCTTGCCTACTATGGGAATATTGGATTATTTCCCCACCATTAAAACTTTTGTCTTGTATACAAACCTGCAGTAGAATGAATTTTAAGCTAAAATGGGACAGGACTCCTTCAGAGTAGGGTAAATATTAGGGCTGTTGATTAATCGCAGTTAACTCATGCGATTAACTCAAAAAAATTAATCACGATTAATCGCACTGTTAAACAAAAGAATACCAATTGGAATTTATGAAATATGTTTGGATGTTTTCCATACATTTTCTAATACATTGATTTCTATAACACAGAATACAAAATGTACAGTGCTCACTTTATATTATTGTTGATTACAAATATTTGCACTGTAAAAATGATGAACGAAAGAAATAGTATTTTTCAATTCACCTCATACAAGTATTGTAGTGCAATCTTTGTCATGAAAGTGTAACTTACAAATGCAGATTTGTTTTGTGACATAACTGCACTCAAAAACAAAACAATGTAAAACTTTAGAGCCTACAAGTCCACTCAGTCCTACTTCTTGTTCAGCCAATCGCTAAGACAAACAAGTTTGTTTACATTTGCGTGAGATACTGCTGCCTGCTTCTTATTTGCAATGTCACCTGAAAGTGAGAACAGACATTCGCATGGCATTTTGTAGCGGGCGTTGCAAGGTATTTACGTGCCAGATATGCTAAAGATTTGTATGCCCCTTCATGCTTTGACCACCATTCCAGAGGACATGCTTCCATGCTGATGATGCTCATTAAAAAAATAACGCATTAATTAAATTTGCGACTGAACTCCTTGGGGGAAAATTATATGTCTCCTGTTTTACCCACATTCTGCCATATATTTCATGTTATGGCAGTCTTGAATGATGACCCAGCACATGTTCGTTTTAAGAACAGTTTCACAGCAAATTTGACAAAATGCAAAGAAGATACCAATGTGAGATTTATAAAAATAGCTACAGCACTCGACCCAAGGTTTAAGAATCAGAAGTGCCGTCCAAAATCTGAGTGGGACGAGGTGTGGAGCATGCTTTCAGAAGTTTTAAAAGAGCAACACGCCAATGCAAAAACTATAGTACCTGAACCACCAAAAAAGAAAATTAACCTTCTGCTGGTGGCATTTGACTCAGATGATGAAAATGAACATGTGTCGGTCTGCTCTGCTTTGGATCGTTATCAAGCAGAACCCGTCATCAGCATGGACGCTTGTCCTCTGGAATGGTGGTTGAAGCATGAAGGACATATGAATCTTTAGCGCATCTGGCACGTAAATATCTTGCCACGTTGGCTTACAATAGTGTCATGCAAATGCCTGTTCTCACTTTCAGGTGACATTGTAAACAAGATGTGGGCAGCATTATCTCCTGCAAATTGTAACCAAACTCGTTTCTCTGAGGGATTGGCTGAAGTAGGACTGAGTGGACTTGTAGGCTCTAAAGTTTTACATTGTTTTAATTTTGAATGGAGTTATGTACAAAAAATAATTCTACATTTATAAGTTCAACTTTCATGAGAAAGAGATTGCACTACAATACTTGTATTAGGTGAATTAAAAATACTATTTCTTTTGTTTTTTTCAGTGCAAATATTTGTAACCAAAAATAAATATAAAGTGAGCAGTGTACACTTTGTATTTTGTGTTGTAATTGAAATCAATATATTTGAAAATGTGGAAAACATCCACAAATATTTAAATAAATGGTATTCTATTATTGTTTAACAGTGTAATTAATCACAACTAATTTTTTTAATCACGTGATTAATTGCGACTAATTTTTTTAATTGCTTGACAGCCCTAATAAATATGTCATTCTTTAACCTCAAGCTGGTTTTTAAATAACAGATTTAAGGCAGTATGAGCCTGTACAGGGCTTTCAGAGAACCCAACATGAGTGCTTCCCACAGTACTGGAGTCATTTAAGAAAATGGTAATAACCTTTTGATATATTGAGTCCTGTATACACTAGGAAAATTATAACCCAGAATTTCCCACAGATGCTGCTCCACCAGTGGAAGCAATGATAGAAGCTACAGTGTAGACAGAGGTGGCAAGAGTACCGTGGCATTTAACCCTATTCCAAGTAGGATTAGACAACACCTGAACCTTTCCGCGTTATCGCTCGGTCATTGCTAACACTGGTGGAGAATCATGGATCCCAGTTATTCTCGGGCAGGTATAGTCTGAATGTAATGAGGGATCAAAGCTGAAATTTTTCAGTTTTATTTATCGGGACTTTCAGTCACGATTGAGACCCTAACAAATAGTGGATGCAAGAGTGAAATTGTGATGGACAATAGATATGATGATATGAATCATGAGCTAATGGTTGTAAAGTATTTGGCATTAAACAGAACTTTTGGTTTCAATAATTCAGATTTTAGATGTTAAAATATTTTATTTTTGGCTATGATACATATTTGATGGGGTTTTAAAAAGCAATCGTAAATGTTGATTTTTTTTATCACTGCTACATTCAGTTTATTAATAGTTCTTTTGTATGTAAAGGGACATTGTCAGATAGTTTAGGCAACAAAGCATTTGCAAAATGTCTTAAAAAAGTGAGAAGTTTTTGGTTTGGGTGTAAGCAATTTCTTGCATTGTTTGCCGCAGCAGGTTGTCCAGCCTGACTGAAATGCTCTAAGTAAATACAAATAATGTAAGTACAATTCATATTAGAAGTAAGATATTACTAAAAAAATGTTATTGTATCTGGTAATGTCTCCTTAAGTTCTGGTTTCCTCTCTTGTGTTTTTACCAGAGGTAACTTTTGACTACCCGAAGCATTAGGATTCTTGTGGTAGTGTACCTTTATACACTATGAAGTATAATTGCTCCAAAGAATATATTGACTGCAATGTAAGCAAACATTTTTTCCCAATAGTTGAGTATTTGGATACCATTTGATGCCAGCATAGAACTCTTGTACTACCTGCACTCTTGAACTCTGATCTTGTTATTCAAGTAGTTTAGATTCATCACACAAGCTAGAAGGTTTGGATGTTTTTGGTGGCTTTTGGACATTATGTTCTCTGAACAGTATTTAGACTGACAGATATAACTTAGAAGGCCAGGTTAGTGGCTTTAATTGATGGCTTTGCTACAATGCAAGCAGGGTGGGAAAGTGATTTTTAAAAAGGTTATGAACTTTCTCTTCTCGTTTAAAAAAAAGTCTGAGGTGCTAATTTTCTGCAGGTGTTCACAAAATGTTCACCTCAGGTGATTTAATTATCACAATTAAATGCTAGTAAAGTATTTAGAATTATATTTTAGTCCATTATCAATGTTCATTGTGAAAAAGCAGTAAAAAGAAATGGATTTTTGGAAGAATGTTTCTCTTTGTCCTTGTATTTGGTCATTTTTCTTATATTCCCACTCTGCTTGAGTAGGTGGTTGAATATGTAGTAAATCATACCTATCACTGCAAAACATATATAGCTGAAATTGTGTTTCTCAGCCATACCACTGCCAATTACCTTTTCTAAATTATTGTTATGCAAATGAATGCAATCAGGGTGAAACTGTTTTTGCAATATACCTTCTAACCACTGGACTCTGTTTCCCTTTCCAACTCTGTTTTCATGATTTACCTTATATAGAAGATAGGTTTTTTTTCTAAAGATCTCTATATTTTTTTTAATGTTGGCCAGTATTCAGAGTGCTCATTCTGCTTTGTAGTAGACTTATTCCTTTAATATTTTAAACTATATAGAATAATATGTAGTTCATTGAAGAATCAGTTGGCTTTATTTAGTGAATTTCCTTGTAAAGTCTGGGCTAGAAGGGCAGCTTGTATCAGAAAAGACCTCATGTGATCTGAGCCATAGTTTCTGCAACACATACTGAATATGAGAATGTGTCTTGCTTTAGGGTCTGATGCTTACAGACCCTTACTACTGGTTGTAGTGCCTTTTACCCTGAACTGGCTCATTGAAGTCAGTGGGACTGGCCAACGTGGTGAGCACAACATCCCCTAGTAAGTGTCTACAGAATTGGGCCCTAAGTTTGGAGTTGTTTCCTATGAAACTTCCTAAAAGCTTGTTCAAATGCCAGTGCTGGTACAGATTAACTTCCTCTGAGTTCTGCACATGCAAGGTTGAAGAGCTTGATGTTTTATGGCCTTTGTTAACTGTAATAATCCTGCCTGAAACTGACACACAAGCTTACACCATTAAGAAAGGCAAAAAAGGCTGCAACAGTGATTTCTGGATGTAAATTGCTTCTTCCTCCTGCCATGCCATGTTTACGTAACATAGGTGCTTAGAGACGGTGGTGAGATGGGACAGTATAAGAAGCTCAATAGACTAAGACTAACCTCCTAAAAGCATCTTTGCTTTGGTGATTGTTACCACTGCATTTTTCAGAAGGCTACTTAAAATGTAAGGAGCAATTCCTGATTGTAAAGTGCAAGACACAGTAAAACTACTGTATTCCGCTTCTTGTTTGCATTAATGTGTCTCTTCTGAAAACACCCCCTTTCCCATTTATGTTTGACTTGCTGAGCATTCAGCCTGACTCTTTCATCAGATTAATGTAGGCACTCCAAACTGGAAGCATTTTCTGCTATACCAGATCTAAAGCAGCACTGTTAATTTTTTGGGGGTTTTTTGTATTTATTTTTCTATTCTTTTTTCGTTTTTGCCAATCCCAATAGTTAATTAAAGCTTTATGTTCAGACCAAGTGTAGCTTCTCCCTACCTCGCCATCTTTTTCTATTAGATCCTGCAAGTGAGCCATTCATGTTGTATGTGGAAGATCATCAGAATTTCCATGGCAATAGACTTAATATTACAAATGCAGGTTCCTTAAGAAGGCAGAGTTGGCCTGTGAGGGAGAATTGATCAGTCTAGTTAGCACAAAATAATGATTTTGCTCTAGCTATGCCAATGTAACTCATTGGTGTGGACATTCTATTCTGGAATTCAAGTCATTTTATTCTGACCTAAGGGAGTTACACTGGAATAGCTATAGCTGGTCAATTTCCCCATGTAGGCAAGCCTTTATTCACTAAGAGCACAGGAACAGCAACAAAGAGCTATGTGAAAACGTACTATAAATGCTCCCTCTCCCAGGTTTGCATATTGTGAAGGTACCTGGGGTGTGGGAGGGGAGCAAATCCAGCACCCTCCTGCATGGCATGGCCATAGAGCAGAGGTGGGCAAACTACGGCCCTTGAGCTCCCGGACGGGGAGGCTAGCCCCCAGCTCCTCCCGTGCTGTCCCCCCTGCCCCACAGCCTCAGTTCGCCGTGCCACCAGTGCTCTGGGTGGCGGGGGTGCGGCTCCTGCCGGACAGTGTGGCTGCGAGAGCCGCTGGCCTGCCACGGTGCTCTAGACTGCACAGTGGTGTTGTTGGCTCCGGCTGGGCGGTGTGGCTGCCTGTCTTGGTGCTCCGAGCGGCATGGTAAGGGGGCAGGGATTGGGGGGGTTGGATAAGAGGCGGGAGGCCCCAGGGGAGCAGACGGAGCAGGGCGTGGTTGGATAGACGTGGGAGTCCCAGGGGACCTGTTAGGGGGTGGGGGCATGGATAGGAGTGGGGGCAGTCAGGGGACGGGGGGGGGTTGGATAGGGGGTAGGGTCCTGGGGGGGGGGGGGGGGGGCGGTTAGGGACAGGGGGGTCCCGGGAGGGGGTGGTCAGGGGACAAGGAGCAGGGGGGTTTGGATGGATCGGGTGTTTGAGGGGGGCAGTCAGGGGGCAGGGAGAGGGAGGGGGCCAGGGCCAGGTTGTTTGGGGAGGCACAGCCTTCCCTACCTGGCCCTCCATACAGTTTCGGAACCCCAATGTGGCCCTCAGGCCAAAAAGTTTGCCCACCCCTGCCACAGAGGAATCTGAGCTCCTGGTGTGACAACATGCAGTGGGAGAGGCATGGCTACACAGATCCTCCTGCCCCTCTCCTTCCTGACAACCTGCTTCAGGTCACACTTCACTATTGTGCTGCAATAGACTCTGGGAAACGGGAGCTCTGCCCAGGCAATGGAGCGGCCATGATTCCTCTTGCCCTGTACACAGTCTGGCTACTTGGGCTGGTACAGGACTCTGGATTTGTCCCTGAAAGCATAAAAGAAAGATTTCAGAGTAGCAGCCGTGTTAGTCTGTATCACAAAAAGAACAGGAGTACTTGTGGCACCTTAGGGACTAACACATTTTTTGTGGGCTACAGCCTACTTCATCGGATGCAACTCTGGACTCTGAGTCACCCTGGTGATTCAGAGTCCAGAGTTGCATCCGATGAAGTAGGCTGTAGCCCATGAAAGCTTATGCTCATATAAATTTGTTAGTCTCTAAGGTGCCACAAGTACTCCTGTTCTTTTTATAAAAGAAAGAGTTAGGAATGATTTGTAGGTCTTTGATCAGTGTTGCTATGCCAATGGCTGGGGGTTGGCCAGCATATAGTGTGCATTCATAGGAGGAACCACAAAATAGTCTCAGGAAGCAGGGGTGTGTGTGGTGTGTGTGGAGAGTCAGCTTCCCACAGCCTGAAATGTAAAGGCTAGCTTAATTTGACTCTGTTGAATGTAATTGCTGTTGGTTACATTACAATGTGAACCAGAGTGTACTGTGAAGGGAAATGCACTCAGTATACATGTTTTTTTTGTTGAGCAACAGGGCACCCAGAACCCACAGCATGTGCCCAGAGGGGTTTAGTGTTCTTTATACACTTAAAAATACTTCTTTTCAAACATCCCATGTAAAGATCCTTAACCTGAAACCGGTTAGACATACTGTAGGGGTCAGAAAGTGGTTCCTAGAGATTACTCTGCACCCTCATCCCATCTGAAAGGTGAATCCTTCCTTTCGTATTCTCCCCTTCCCTGTTTTAATACGAGAAGGATAGTACAAGAGGCAGGCTTTTAGCAATATAATGCATGCCCTGTAGCCACTTATCTCACTTTCTCACTCTTAAGCCATTTTATAATTATTCTTTCTATATCTAGTTTTGAAAGGCTAACCTCTAAACAGCAGGCATGTCCATATTGGATACTGGCCTTTACCATCACCGTTGGGCCCAATTCCAAACCCCTGACTTGGAAGGAAACACAGCCTTATAGGGACCAGTGAGTGGAAGGATGGTTGGTGATTGCATTTCAAAGCATTGCATTAGCTGAATGTGGAGACAAATTGTGTTAGATTTTTTTACTGTTTGAAACTTCAAGTGGCCTGGGAAACAGAATTTCTATTTGCCCTTAAATATGCTTAGCTTTAAAATAATTTAAAGGTGATTTTTATATAAGCCCATATTTACATGCAATTATTATTTGTAAACATAATGCCTTTCTTGAAATGCTAACGTCTAGAGGGAAAAAAAGATGCTTACTTTTGAGAGAATTAGTTCAAAGAAGCACAGTGCACTGTATTGACTTTGGGGTTAGTAAAAGAAAAATGTCTTTTATTGAATTTCCAAGAATTTGTAGTCAGGAGTTTATGTAGATTTGATGTAGTCTACATGATGTAGTCTGCTGGGTCGGACAGACATTCTGGTGTTTTTCAGTACCCAGATTGTTACACTAATATTGCAAGCAATAAGCTATTTTAAACAAAGTTTAAGCCAAGAGGCTTTACATTTGGACAAAATGATACTGTCTTGTTTGAACTCTATTTTCGTAACAGTGATGCCTTTTGACTTGAATTGTAATTTTTTAACACAGCCTTTTGGTAGCTCCAGGTCTAGGCCACTGCTCGCCTTGACTGACATTTCCTTGGGAAATTTGCTGTAAAAGAGCTTTTTGATAATGGCTTATTGAGTTTTTAAATAAGTAATTATGAAAAAAAATCTGCTAAGTTAAGAACAGAGAAATAGAAAATGTTGGTGTGGAGCATATGAAAACTACACAAAGATCTAGACTTTATCATTTCACAATTTTTTGTTTTAAGAAATATGCATGCCAAATGTCTCTTTCAATGATTTGTAATATACATTTTATGACTGGAAATCTTTTTGTACAACACACTCCAATAAATGTTTTGAATTTTATCTGTTACCTTCTTTTGTTTAAAACAAACTAAACCCCATTCAAAGGCTGCCTCGTGTGTCGTAACTGAGTGTCATCCCCACGTAGACAAACAGAGAAGAGAAGGCCAACGGCATATTGGGCTGTATTTTAGGAAGATTGCCAGCAGATCAAGGGAAGTGATTATACTATTCGGCACTGGTGAGGCTGCACCTGGAGTATTGCATCCAGTTTTGGTCCCCCCACTACAGAAGGGATGTGGACAAATTGGAGAGAGTCCAGTGGAGGGCAACAAAAATGATTAGGGGCTGAGGCACATGACGAGGAGAGGCTGAGGGAACGGGGGTTATTTAGTCTGAAGAGAAGAGTGAGGGGGGATTTGATAGCAGCCCTTCAACTACCTGAAGTGAGTTTCCAAAGAGGATGGCACTAGGCTGTTCTCGGTGGTGGTAGATGACAGAACAAGGAGCAGTGGTCTCAAGTTGCAGTGGGAGAGATCTAGGTTGGATATTAGGAAACACTATTTCACTAGGAGGGTGGTGAAGCACTGGAATGGGTTCCCTAGGGAGGTGGTGGAATCTCCATCCTTAGAGGTTTTTAAGGCCCGGCTTGACAAAGACTTGGCTGGGATGATTTAGTTGGTGTTGGTCCTGCTTTGAGCAGGGGATTGGACTAGATGACCTCCTGAAGTCTCTTCCAACTCTAATATTCTATGATTCTATGAAATTGGTGTGATATGTTGTCCCCTTGAGTGTGGTGCAGGGATAAAGGAGTCTTTTTCTACTCTGGCATTTGGCTTCCAATAGTAGCAGTGCAAACTTCCACCTCCTTTCCCTCACTGCAGGAGATCCTGACCCCACTGGATTTTGTGCAGTGTCTCCACTGTGTTCTGGAGGGATTGTTTCTATTGGCTTCCTGTGATGACCAAAAAGGGGAAAATCATTGGCAGCTAGTGGTGATGGATTCCTACCCACTGGGAACTGAACGAAAGCCAACAGCTCATGTTTTAATTAGGGCTGTCAAACTATTAAAAAAAATTGAGATTCAAAAAAAAAAATTGTGATAATCAGTTTTAATTGCACTGTTTAACAATAATAGAATACCATTTATTTAAATATTTTTGGATGTTTTGTACATTTTGAAGTGCCATGTGAACACCTGTTCTCAATTTCAAGTGACATTGTAAATAAGCAGGCAGCAGTATCTCCCGTAAATGTAAACAAACCTGTTTGTTTTAGAGATTGACTGAACAAAAGTAGGACTGAGTGGACTTGTAGGCTCTAAAGTTTTACATTGTTTTGTTTTTAAGTGCAGTTATGTAACAAAAATCTTCATTTGTAAGTTGCACTATAGTTCTGGTATGAGGTGAATTGAAGAATACCATTTCCTTTGATTACATATATTTGCACTATAAAAATGATAATAAAAATAATATAAAGTAAGCACTGTACAATTTGTATTCTGTGCTGTAATTGAAAACAATATATTTGAAAATATAGATAAACATGCAAAAATATTTATAATAAATTTAAATTGGTATTCTATTATAGTTTAACAGTGCAATTAAAACTGCAATTGTGATTTTTTAAAATCAAATTAATTTGATTTGAGTTAATCGCTTGAGTTAACTGCAATTAATTGACAGGCCTAGTTCTAATGCAGCGGTTGGTCACTACCAACCTGAGTTAGATTTCCAGCCAATGATTGAGACCACCTGAGCCAGCTGGTCTTAGGCATTGGTTTACACTCCTAGTGGCTGCTCTCTCTACTGAATAATGTTACTATTGTTTACCGGCAGTGTGGGCCCTTTGGAGGACCTCAGCCTGTACTCTGAAGTCTCCAGGGCTATCAGCCCAGCTTTTCTCACCAGCACTTATTTATAGTAAACACTTGGCACCCCCAAAGCATTTACTGAGCATTACCTGATCAACCATTCCTCCTCTGGGAGTTAGAAAAATATCTGATAAACAAATCACAACTCCTTCTATCTGAATTAGTCTAGTTTCTGTTTCTAGTTGTTGGAGCACAGAACTGGGAAGTGGGAGACCTTGGTCTATTCTCAGCTCTGCTGCTGGCCTGCAAGACATTTTCTGTGCCTCAGTTTCCCATCTGTAAAATGGGGATGATGACAAAACTGGGCTGCTCTGTTTTCTTTGTCTCAAATCTCTGACACAGGTGGGATGCTCCCCTAGCCTGGTCTGGAGGACAGGAGACAACAGTCTTAGTCCTCAGTGTGCCTTTTGTCTTCCTAGGGTTGCCAATCCTCCAGGATTGTCCTGGATAGGGTTGCCAACTTTCTACTTGCACAAAACTGAACACCCTTGCCCCCCCCCGCCGCTCCTCTGAGGCCCCCACCCCCTGCTCCCTCCATCTCCCCCCCCCGTCGCTCGCTTTCTGCACCCTCACAAACTTGCTTGTTTTCAGGGGGCTGGCTCAAGGGGTTGGGGTGTGGGAGAGGGTGAGGGCTCCAGCTGGGGCTGCAGGCTCTGGGGTGGGGCCAGGGATGAGGGGTTTGGAGTGCAGGAGGGTGTCTCCGGGGTGCGGGGGTGGAGCTGAGGGATTCAGAGAATGGGAGGGGGCTCTGGGCTGAGGCAGGGGATTGGGGTGTGAGAGGGGGCTGGGGCAGGGGCTTGAAGTGGGGGTGTGTGTGAAGGCTCCGCATGGGGGTGCAGACTGGCTGAGGATGA
The DNA here is from genome assembly GCF_011386835.1 of Chrysemys picta bellii. Lineage (NCBI taxonomy): Eukaryota > Metazoa > Chordata > Testudines > Emydidae > Chrysemys > Chrysemys picta. The sequence continues at coordinate 844,600 of NC_088815.1, read as the reverse complement.
CAGGTCTGGGCTCAGCTGGGGAGGTTCAGAGGGGGATAAGGGCTGGCTCAGGGCAGCACTTACCTCAAGCAGCTCCCCGAAGCAGTGGCATGTTTGTCCCTCTGGCTCCTACGCAGAGGTGTGGCCAGATGGCTCTGTGCACTGCCCCGTCCGCAGGTTCTTCCCTCACAGTTCCCATTGGCAGCAGTTCCCAGCCAATGGGAGCTGCAGAGATGGCACTTGGGGTGGGGGCAGGGTGCAGAGCCACCTAGCTGCCCCTACCCATAGGAGCACATGCCCCTGCTTCCGGGAGCCATGCAGAGCCACGCCAGGCAAGGAGCCTGCCTTAGCCTTACTGCACCGCTGACCAGACTTTTAATGGCCAGGGTCGCTTTTTGACTGGGCGTTCCAGACAAAAAACACACCTGGCAAACCCTAGTCTTGGAATCTCCAGGAATTATTATTATTATTATTGGAGATATCCTATCTCCTAGAACGGGAAGGGACCTTGAAAGGTCATTGAGTCCAGCTCCCTGCCTTCACTAGCAGGACCAAGTACCCATTTTGCCCCAGATTCCTAAGTGGCCCCCTCAAGGATTGAACTCACAACCCTGGGTTTAGCAGGCCAATGCTCAAACCACTGAGCTATCCCAATTGAAGAATAATCCTTTAATTAACGATTGTCATAGAATCCTAGTACTGGAAGAGACCTTGAGAGGTCATCTAGCTCAGCCCCCTGCCTCATGGCAGGCCTGAGTATTGAGTATTGTGTATTACAGGGGTAGGCAACCTGCGGCACGTGTGCTGATTTTCGGTGCCACTCACACTGCCCGGGTCCTGGCCACCGGTCCGGGGGGTTCTGCATTTTAATTTAATTTTAAATGAAGCTTCTTGAACATTTTAAAAACCTTATTTACTTTACATACAACACTAGTTTAGTTATATATTATAGATTTATAGAAAGATCTTCTAAAAACATTAAAATGTATGACTGGCATGCAAAACCTTAAATTAGAGTGACTAAATAAGGACTCGGCACACCACTTCTGAAAGGTTGCCGACCCCTGATGTATTATGTCATGGGATGAACCCTCCAACCAAAATTGGCAATGGTAATCACCCTTCCTCCTGCTCAACCAGCTCCGGCCTGGGAACTGTCCATAACCCCCTCCTGGGCTGGGAGCTCGGAGTCTTCACTCCCAGCCCTTGGGTTACTGATGGCAACGGCTGTTGGAACCAGCTGACAATCCACTTCGCTTTCCAGCGGGGTGGTGATACTAGAGCAAAGGTGGGCCACGGCTGTCCTGCCCGGCCCCGCCCCTGCTGTTCCCCCTCCCCCAGAGCCTCAGCTCGCCAGGCCGGCGGCGCGACTCGGGCAGATTCACAAGTGAACAAAGCGTGCCCTGGCATGGCCCCCCAACAAGAGAGGGACGCAGGATCGGGCACTCGGGCAGCTCAGCACAGGCACTGCGGGGTCAGGGGCCCCTGCTCCTCCTGAATCCTCCGCCCATGTTCGCAGGGCCCCATGCTGAAAGGCTGGCGGGGGGGTTAGGGACAGGGGGTTCCGGGAGGGGGCGGTGGGGGGGGTTCTGAGGGGAGCAGTTAGGGGGCGGGGAGGGGGGGGCAGGCTGTTGGGGGGGGCACAGCCTTCCCTAGCCGGCCCTCCATACAGCTTCACAACCCCGCTGTGGCCCTGGGGCCAAACCCTGTCCACCCCTGGCCTAGAGGCTGCCTTGGAGGGGTGCTAGGGGGCGCTGTGGCGCGGACGCAGGGTCGCCGGCCCCAGGCCCGGGGACGCTCTCGGGGTCGACTGAGCGCATGTTCCGGCTCTGCCGGGCACAGTCTAGGCCACATCCCATAATGCCTCGGGAGGCATCCGCAGCGCGGTGCATGCTGGGAGTTGTAGGCCCGGCGGCCTGCTCGTCCCGTGGTGCCCCGCGCGGGCCCTTCAGTTCCGAGCGGGCGCGGTGGGCAGGCGGCGCGGGGATGGAGGGCGGGTTCGGCTCCGAGTTCGGGGCCGCGGGGGGGAAGCTGGACCCGGGGCTCATCATGGAGCAGGTGAAGGTGCAGATCGCCGTGGCCAACGCGCAGGAGCTGCTGCAGGTGGGGGCGGGGCGGGGCCGGGCCGGGCCGGAGGGAGGCGGAGGGGGAGGGGGGGCGCATGGCGGGCTCGGGCTCGCGCTCGCGCTCGGGCTCTGACGCTCTCTGCTCTCCCCAGAGGATGACCGACAAGTGTTTCCGGAAGTGCATCGGGAAGCCGGGGAGCTCGCTGGATAACTCGGAGCAGGTGAGGCCGCGCCCCGCCTGGGGCCTCCCGCGGGGGCTGGGGTTCGCTGTCCCGGTGACCCAGGGCCTGTCCCTCTCGCTGGCTCCCCGCACTCAGGCCGCGTAGAGACCCTCCCGCCTCACAAGGCCGCAGCGCCCCGGCGTCCGAGCCCCCTGCGCCAGCCAGCCACGGGGCTGTCCCTGGCGTGTGGACATGCTCAGCGGGGCCCGTGAGCCCCACGGCCAATCTTCAGCGCCAATGTGGCCCCTTGGCACCGGAGCTGGAATTCCCCGGCCCAGCCCGTGGTGGGAGCCAGGCCCTGGCCAGGCCTGCAGCGCCACTGCTCGCTAGGTCACGCCCTCGCGGGGCTGCACCTGCTGCCCAGCCCCACTTCAGAGTGAAACATGCCAGCGGGCACTGGGATGGTGGGATCCAGTGGTTTTCAAACTTTTTTCTGGCGACCCACTTGAAGAAAATGGTTGATGCCTGTGACCCAACGGAGCTGGGGATGAGGGGCTTGGAGTGTGGGAGGGGCTCAGGGCTAGGGCTGAGGCTTGGGATGCGGGGGTGGGGCCGGGAATGAGAGGTTCAGGGTGTGGAAGGGGGCTCTGGGCACGGGGTTGGGGGGTGCAGGCTCTGGGGTGGGGATGAGGGGTTTGTGGTGCAGGAAGGGGCTCTGGGTTTGGGGAGGTTCAGGTCTGGGGCAGGGGATTGGAGCCCGGGGTTGGGGCACAGGGTTACCTTGGGCAGCTCCCCGTCAGCGGCGCAGTGGGGGTGCTAAGGCAGGCTTCCTGCCTGGCCTGGCCCCGCGGATCGCACTGCCCACCGGAAGCAGCCAGCAGCAGGTCCGGCTCCTAAGTGGAGGCATGCAAGTGGCTCCGCAAGGATCTTGCCCGCACGCACTGCCCCCCCCCCAACTCCCACTGGTCAGTTCCTGGCCAATGGGAGTGCAGAGCCAGGGTGAGGGCAGCACGCAGAGCCCCGTGGCTCCCCACCAAGGAGCCGGACCTGCTGCTGGCCACTTCCGGGGCGCAGCGCGGTGTCAGAACAGGTAGGGACTAACCTGCCTTAGCCGGGCAGCACTATTAACGGCCCGGTCGGCAGTGCTGACCAGAGCCACCACGACCCAGTGCCATACGTTCCACGATCCAGTATTGGGTCACGACCCACAGTTTGAAAACCACTGGTGTAATGGCATGTGTCTCATAAGAACATAAGAGCGGCCATACTGGGTCAGATGACTGGTCCATCAAGCCCAATACCCTGTCTTCCAACAGTGGCCAATGCCAAGTGCCCCAGAGGCAATGAACAGAACAGGTAATCATCAATCATCCATCCCCTGCCGCCCATTCCCAGCTTCTGGCAAACAGAAGTCTCTGTAGGGTGCTTGGGGGAGGGGGAATTGCTGATCTTTGCAGTATTGCCCAGAGTGGATTCTCAGAGCTGGGCTGCTTTGTGCCATCTCCCTGAGGCTCTCAAAGCACTTTACAAGGTGAATATCCTCATCTGTATGATGGGAAAAGCTGCTGAGAAAGGAAATGACTTGCCCAAGGCTACTGGCAGAGAGGGAAGGCCAGGGACTCCCTGTAACAAGCTTTAGCCAGCTGCTCTGACACTTGCAATGTTCTGTTGTCTGAGCTTTGTGCTTGCTTTGGTGTGCCAGATAGTGCATTGGATCTAGCGTCTGTTCCTAGCTCTGTCACTGGCCTGCTCAGCGACTTTGGGCAACTCATCTCTGTGCATGCCTCTGATTCCCCATCTCTAACATGGGGATAATGAGCCCTGCTGTCCTTGCTAAAGTGCTTTGGGTCTGGGGTGAAGACTGAAGTAGCATTATTGTTCTATTTCAGAAGTGTATTGCCATGTGTATGGACCGGTACATGGACGCCTGGAACACAGTCTCCCGAGCATACAACTCCCGGCTGCAGAGGGAGAGAGCCAACATGTGACCGGTTTCCAGTAGCCCTGACAACATGCTTCAATACTACCCCCTGCCTGGGGAGAGTGACTTGATTCCTGGACTAGCTGGAGTGGCCCAGTGAGAATGAAAGGAAAGGTGGTGGGAGTGAAATCCCTGTGGTTTGATTAATTTGGCATTTTCATCATGGTAGAGCAATAAAGCCACGTCTGGAGCCTCTCCCTGTTATTAGCCTGCGTGAGCTCAGTGTCTGACTACTGCAGAATGCAGGCTTGAAGCTGGGAGGGGTGATGGTGCCCAACCAGAGGGGTGGCTGCTGCCCATTCGGTCAGTGCCGTCACCTGCTAGCTGGCTTTGCTTTAGTGCCCTGGATGGAGTCTGAGGTCCACGGTAGGGGTCTGAGAGACTGGCTAGGGAATATGTTAATTGATGGGTGCCCTGTGAAAGGGCTACTGGGGCAGGGAATCCTTCTGGAAAGGGGGCTGAGCAATCCACTTGCCCCCCTCCCCAAGGAAGTGAACATGAGCCTTATCGGCAGTGCGCATCCACCCCTGGACTGTGGGTTTGGTGGCTGTAGTAGGAAGGTTGGTCTCTGAGCCTGGCAGGTAGGTTTGGTGAACTAACAAGGAAATTGTTAGGCAACGGTGTGGGGCTCCCAGCTTGCTGCCAAGTACCCCACGGGTGGGAGGGTGTCAGTACAGGGGGGCATTGGACTGTTACATGAAATAGTCTGGCCTGCATTGGCTTGCAGAGCTGGGTGCTGGCAGTGCATCAGCTCCAGCCCCCATAGTGGCACTGTGCCATACTTGCCGCGGGGCTGCACCCCAATAGTTGCTGCCAAATGAGAGGTTTGGAATTAAAAAATCTCCCCCTTTGTCCCAGCATAGAGCTCAGCTGCAGGCCCCCGGCAGCCTGTCCTGGCCAGCCGGTGTTCGCCTTTCCTGCGTCACCAGTGCACCTTGTCCTGGCTCTGTGGCCTCTGCTGGCTTCGTTCTGTTATTGAGGTGCCTGACAAGGAATCCGCAACGGGGAAGGAAACGAGAGTGCCAGGATCGCTGGGGGTGGGGCGTAGAGACGGGCTGCATGGAATTGCACAGAGCAAAGGTTAAAGGAGCTGCCTCAGCCAGCTGGCCTCTTGCTGTTTGTTTTCCCTCTCATGCCCCTTCATTTTCAGTCTCTGCCCTTTGCTTTTCTGGGCCATGAAGATGTCCCTTCCCTACTTCGGATGTGGTGAATCTCTGCTCCAGGTATTGGATTAAATCCTGTGACAGCTAATGGCTGCTGGCCCCTTGTAGGCCACACTCAGAGCCACCTCTGGGATTCAGGCAACTCGACCAAGGGCTGGATGGTTAAGCCAGGAGCCCCAGAGGGCAGGGCCAACAGAGCTGCCCTGGTCCTTCCAGCTCCTATGGTGCCCCCCTTTTGCTCTTTCCCAGTTAGTGGGTTCCCTGAGACTGGTTATTCCTTGAGTCACTGAGAATCTATAGACCAAACGCTAGAGGTGCCTGGCAGCTGTCTGTTAAAATGTCAGTTGTTTTGTTCAGCTTGTTTGGCTTCTGGCCCCAGCTCAGTTGAGGGGAAGTTAAATAACAACAGAGCGAGGGGAGCAGGGTGCTGTGGCCCTGCAGTGCTCGCGGAGGTGCTACTCCATATGCAGCTGTGATCCAGAGCCAGGCGGGGTTAGAGCTCAGTGCCGTTCTTGGGATTTTATTCTCAGCGCAGCCTAACACCCTGTGGGCTCTTTCTTGATCACAGCTGTGCATGGGGCAGATGCCTCCCTGAGCACTGTGCTGAGTAGGACCAGAATCACCTCTGGGTCTTCACTTGGCCTCGGGGGGTCATCCTGCTCTCTGGTCCTGCACAGGTGCAATATGGAGTTGTGTGCAGCCTGAGGCTTGGACTGGGTGGGCACTGTCTTGTTCTAGCAAATCCTGTGTTCCTAGAACAAAGCAGGATTTGTGAGCAGGAGGAGTCTGCCCCCAGGAATGTTTAATAGCTGCAGGGGCCAGCAGAGCCCAACCCGCTCTGCTAGGAGACAGCATTGCAATCCCAGAGTCCTAGGGCAGTTCCAGGCCAAGAGGATGTTGGATTGTGACCTGGGGAATCATTGCTGCTTAAATAACTCAGCAAGGGCTTGAAATTGCCTTCTAAGGGTACGTCCAAGGGTACATCTAAGCGATCGATTTATCGGGGATCGATATATCATGTCTCATTAAGACGCAATATATCGATTCCCCGAACGCACTCCCCGTCAACTCCGGCACTCCACTGGAGTGAGCGGCAGTAATGGAGTCGACGGCCGTCGATCCCACGCCGTGAGGACCCAAAGTAAATCGATCCAAGGTACTTCGACTTCAGCTACGCTATTCACGTAGCTGAAGTTGCATATCTTAGATTGATCCCCCCCACAAGTGTAGACCAGCCTTAAGCTGCACTAAGGTTAGAACATAACTTCTAATGGCACAAAGGGTTGGAACCAGTCCCACAACCTCCCTGACACCACGGCCAGGCAGCGGGCACTTACAGTAGAGCAGCAGCCTGGAGGCCTTTTTAAATCAGTGGGCCTAGCCAGAACCCTGTCCAGGAATCTCTAAGCAGGAGCAATGCCTAGACTACCCACACAATGGCTGCATTAGCTCATGCTGTGCTCACCTGAAAAGGCTCTGGGCCCAGCCTGTGTGGTAATTAGGGTGACCAGATCACCCAGGTTAAATATCGAGACGCGCAGGGGGGAGGAGGGGGGACAGAAGGAAAAAAGAAAAAACGTCGGCAGAGCAACCCCCCCCCCCCGATTCCTCCTCCCTCCGCAAGCGCTGGAGGAAGGCCCGGGAGACACAGGGGGGTGCGGGGGCCGGGCTGAGTGTGAGTTCGGCCTGGCCCCAAGCAGGCAGGACTTGGGCGCGGTACCTGGAGGGAGAGTAGGGGGGTGGCCCGCGGGGCCAGGCGGCGGCTGTTCTCCCCACCTGGGCAGCGGGTCTCGGGAGCAGCCGCTGCTGCAGCTCCCCCTGCTGCGGGTGGAGGAAGCGGCCAAGCACGTGGTGCTCGGCAGCTGCGGCTCTGGCGCCCCCGAAGCCCCCGAGCCGGGGCCTGCTGCGGGGACCCAGCAGCGCGCACGCTGCGCCCAGCCCCTGGCCAGTCGCGTCTGGGCTGCTGCCCAGCTGGTGCTATCCCGCTGGCGGCCCTGGAGTGGGGGCAGCAGGCCCCAGCCCCCCCATCCCGCTCAGGTCCCGCAGGGGAACGAACGGGGCTGCCGATGCCTCCACCCCAGGGCCGCTCGCAGGATTGCACCAGCTAGGCAGCCAGCCCAGACGCGACTGGCCAGGGGCTGGGCGCAGCATGCGCGCTGTTGGGTCTTCGCAGCAGGCCCGGGTTCGGGGCCGCCAAGCACCATGTGCTTGGCCGCTTCCTCTCCCGCGGCAGTGGGAGCTGCAGCAGCGACTGCTCCCGAGTCCCGCTGCCCAGGTGGGGAGAACAGCCGCCGCTTGGCCCCACGGGCCGCCCCCCTACTCTCCCTCCAGGTACCACGCCCGAGTCCTGCCTGCTCCGGGCCAGGCCGGACTCGCACTCAGCCCGGCCCCAGGCTCCCCTGTGTCTCCTGGGCATGGCATGCTTGGGAAAAGGCGGGGATTTGGGGCGGGAGCCAATGGGGCAGTGAGGGGGTGGGTATTTGAGGAGGGATCCAATGGGGGAAGGAGGGGGCGGGGGGGGGAGCCCTTCCGGGCTCTGCCTGTGTGCGGGTGCCTTGCTTGTTTGTCCAGTGTCCCGACCTATTGTTGGTCGGGACGCGGGACAAACAAGCAAATATCGGGACAGTCCCGATAAAATCGGGACGTCTGGTCACCCTAGTTGTAATAAGAACAGGAGTATTTGTGGCACCTTAGAGACTAACAAATTTAACTCTGTATGCATCCGAAGAAGTGGGCTGTAGTCCACGAAAGCTTATGCTCTAATAAATTTGTTAGTCTCTAAGGTGCCACAAGTACTCCTGTTCTTTTTGCGGATACAGACTAACACGGCTGCTACTCTGAAACCTAGTTGTAATGCGGCACAATGGTACCTGCTGGGAGCTCCATGGGTGGGGCTGCGCTTTGGCCACGGTAGGCTGAAGGATTGTCTCTGCACCAGATGTTCACCATGGGTTGCATCCTGAAATCCTCAACCCCCCACTCAGCTGCTGGAGGTGCCTAAATTTCCAGCGGCTGATGAGCACAAATCTGCCTCAGTCCTGACACCGCAGAGCTGCTCTGCCCCTGCCTTGCACCTAGGCATCGCCTATGGGCCCGATGTGGTAGGTGTGGTCAGAGGGGGTGACCAGCTCAGGAGTTTTGGGGACTGGCTGAGTCTATCCAGCCCAGGTGTTTGGGCACTTCTCTGTGATATGGGCCAGCTGTTTTCACATCCTTGCTGTGCTGGATTTAGAACCGGGGTCACCCGCCTTCCAGGCGAGTGCCCTAAACACCCGGCCATTGACTCTCCTGGGTGGGAGTCTCTCAACCTCTTGCTGAAGCTGTTTCCATTTGTATAACTAACTCCTGGCAGCCAGAGAGAACCCAGCGAGAGCTGCGGGGTGAGGGTGCTCTCTGGGGAGGTGGGAGACAAGTCCTTGCTCCACCTTAGGAAGAGCAGGGATTTGAAAACTGGTTTTCCCCCCCCCCAGCTGAGTGCCAAAGGACAGGGCATTGAGCTATAAGGGAGGAGGGGGCTGCTTTGCCACTGAGGCTTTTCCTGAGAAAGGGCTGACTTGGCATTCTCAGCTGAATGCCCTGTCTGGCTAAGGACAAGTGAAGACAGGTGCCACGTTACCTTGGAGGGGCTAGGCTTATCCCGGCCCACTCCTTGGCATTACCCACTGGCTGACGTAGGCAGCTCCCCGCTCAGCACACCGGCTGCTGAGCATCCTTGTCTTAGGTGAGTGACTCTCCCCTAATCGCGCCTGTGAGTAACGCACTGCAATAGGGTGAACAGTGGGATACTAAAGTCCTGTCATCCCTGGCATGGTGCTTGAGGCTGGCTGGGGCATGAGCAGGGGTACAGATCTTGGGTGGGGCTTCTGCCAGTAAGGGGCGTCCAAGGAATTGGGTCTTGGGTGGTCAAGCTGTGGTACAGTAGGTGGGTTTGGTTTGGTTTCTTGTCACTGGCAGCACAGCTCTGAAACCCCAGGGCAGAGAGTCTGCAGAGCCATCTCCTGGAGCGTGTGCAAGTGCCACTCGGGGGCCCCTCTGGAAGGCCCTTGCTGAATTAGCACCAGGGTGTAAATCACCTGCTTGGAGCTGGGTGATCCCGCGGCCACTGCAGTGATGGTGGGTGGGTTTTTACTATATGCAGCCTGGGTTTCCAGCAGATCGGGGCCTGTCTAGCCCTCACACACACTGCGCTGCAGCGGCTTGGGTGAAACAGGCCACATTTATTTACAGGAGCCACTGTCTAGAGTCGCACCGTTCTAGGCAAGTGAGCTCTGATTGCACCTGGTGAGCATGCCCTGGTGATGAATCGTAGCTGGTGCAGAGCGTTTGGCATTGGGCCATCTTCACCCCTCGGCAGCATGAAGGAGTGTACGTGGGCTAAGGAAGTAGTGCTCCAGGCGCTCTGGTAACCATTCCACCCCACGCTTCTCTCCTTCCCTGAGTGCAAAAATGCAGCTTCACAGCTTGAGGTTCTGCCCGATCCAGCCCCGGACGGCGGTCACTTTGGTGTAAACGCCAGGGAAGTAAGGCCTTGCACAGCCATAGCCCCAGCTTGTGATTCCAGCTAGAAACCATCGCCCTGAGGGTTCCTTGCAGGCCAAGGGGCCACCTGCATCGCCCTGCGGAAAGAGGGAAACCAGCCTGTGTCAGGGCAAGAGACATGCTGGGGTGCCCCATGCCTGCATGCTGCTTACAGGTGCTCTTGCTCCCAGCAGCGGGTTCCTGAGAGTCACCTTCTCAGGGGCCCAGCTCAGCTCCATGGGGAGCTGATCCCCACAACTCCCTGCTTCTGGGGTGGCTCTGCACATGAGCTTGTGTACACAGGCTGTGGCCTGAGATCAGGGGTCTCTTGTGAGGAGAGAGGCCCTGGGAGTGGTGACTGGCAATGAAACACAGGGCTGTTAGCAGGGGGAGGACAGCAGCTGTCCAATGCCACCTGGTGTTCCCCTGCCGCTCCCTGCAAGGGGCCAGCCAGGGAACAGTTGGGGGGGGGGCAAGGGCTCAACAAGGGAGAGGTTGTGCTGAGGGAAGTTTCTGCCCTGTGGGCCCAGCTCCAGGACTCCCTTGGCCAGTCTGTGCTCACCGAGCAGCTGTCGATGGTGCCCTGCGGGAAGCCGGCACACACCATCCTGCTGCTGATCTGGATGGGGTAGAATTTCTTGCAGGCCTGGTCGCCAATTACATTTACTGCAGCCTTTTGCAGGTGCTTGGACATGAGGCCTATAAAGACAAAGATCACTGTCAGCCTGTGTGCCTGACCCTGGAACTTGGGGAGAGAGGTGTCCTGTGATGCTTGACTGCAGCATGTGGCACCCAGGCTATGGGCCAGCTCTTGTGGTATGCGGGTGAGGCCTCGCTTGGGGAAGGCTGGGCTGTCTTCCTGCCAGAGCAGGTGTGCACTGGGCAGCTGGATATGTTAGTCAGGGGTTGTGTTGATGGGAATGGTGCGGGTGTTCACAGGCAGATGATTTAGCTGGAGTGTGGGAATCAGGGATGGCACAGGCAACAGCCAAAGGGGGGTGATGCACGCATCAGAGCAGGGGGAGTGGGAGCACAGCTGTAAGGGACTGACATGGATATTGGCTGCACTGGGCAGGTGTGTGTATCATATGGGAGGAACAAGCTAGAGGGGGTGTTGGTATTAGCTGGAGGGGTACGGCACGGTGTGGGTGTTACTGGAGGGGTATGGCATGGAGGGCACCTCGGGTGTTGGCTGGAGGGGTAGGGCGCAAACAGTGGTCAGTTGGGGCAGCCCATGCATTGGCTGGACGCACAGGTGGCCATGGCTGTACGGTGTACAGCACGGTACCATCTGGGTCCCTGGGGCCATACCTCCTTCCTTGGTGGCGCCCCAGCCTGTGATGAAACAGCGGGCCCCTTCCCTGAAGACGTGGGAGTTGTCCGGGAGGCAGATGGGCTTGATGGTGCTGGTGAACCGCACAGCTGTGGCCAGCTCCAGCAGCGCCACGTCATAGTCCAGTGTGTAGACATTGTAGAATGGGTGCTTGTAGATGCGGAAGATTTTCTCCACCCTCCCGTCCGTGCCACTCAGGAAGGGCGTCCCCAGAACGGCCACCCACATCTTGGGGTCACTGTAGCTGCAGGGTGGGAGAGAGCAGGAGGGCTGTTCAGGAGGAGGCCCAGCCCAGCCAGCAAGGGGGCCCGTTCCTGCAGGCGCTTGGGGCTGGCATACGCCATGGAAGCGCTTGCTGAGCCGTACGAGGAAGCATTTGCCCCAGCCCTGAGCTCAGTGAGCAGCCCTCCCCTTGCCCAGGGTTTCAATGGCAGTGCTCCTATGACTGGTTCTCCATGGTCCCTGCCCCGGGCAGTAGCTGTGTGGTGGGGCTCTGACACTGGGCAGGAGTGCTGGCTTGGCAGCCTAGAGCCTCCCCCAGGGCACCCTGTGCAAAGGGTCTGAGTGGAACCAGGCAGCGTCCTGGAGGGGTGATGGACGGGGAGGCTGAGGACAGGTGGAGGAAGAGCTGAGCAGACAGCCTGCCTCTGGTGGGCCGGAGGAGGTTCCGGCTGGGCCAGGCTGTGGTGACCCTGTCTCACTTACACGTCGAAGCAGTGAGCTGCTGAGAGCAGCCATTTGTCCGCAATGAGGACGGCCCCACACTTGTGCTCCTTCCGCCGCAGCCAGAGGCTGACCTGCCAGGGCCACTCACCCCGGGCCGCTCCGCTGCCACCCACGATCTTGCTGAAGGCCACGGCAGGGGTCATGCCGCAATCTGAGACAGAGGGAGAAGGCAGCTGCTGGTTAAGCAGACATGAGAGGCTGAGCTCCCTCCCTGCTCCACAAGGGGCAGGTTCCTGGGAGAGGCGTGGGCAGCCCACAGGGCAGTATGACAGCCGGGCCCATGGAGCTGCCCTAGGATGTTAGTGGGGAGGCCAGAGGGATTGGGGGAATGGCTGTGGGAAGGAAGAGCTGGGTTTGGCAGATACGGAGTAAACTGGTTTTGCTGGGACCCTGGTGCGAAGGACCCAACGGCTGTCACAGAGGGGTTGGGTTGGACGATCAGGGGGTGCTTCCTGCCCAGGCAGGCTGGGCCGTCAGGCTCTATGGAGCTTCTGGACCAGATCATGGTCAGACTTGGGTGGAGTGGTGGGGAGCGGGGAGCGGCCTGGGGGTAAGTGGCAGGATGGGAGTGGGACAAGCGGCAGGCCGTGGGTGTCCACTTCCTGTCACAGATTTGTACATTTTGGGTGGGGCTGGGCCTGCAGCTCCCCTCCGGAGCAGGGACTGACTCAGAGGAATGGGATGGAAGCCTGGGTCCCCAAGACTCAGGCTGGGTGACAGGGGCAGGAGCAGCGTGGGGCCAGGTGGCAGAACTGGGAGGGGAGAGCTTGGTAGGTCTTGTGGGGGGAGGGGGAGAATGACAGTGGAGCATGCAGGGCTGGGCAGAGGAGAACCAGGCAGGGCTTGGCTTCGGGGCAAGACAGTAGAAAGGGCTGGGCAGGCGGGACGGCTTGGCAGGAAGGCAAGTGGGGACAGCCAGGCAGGGCCAGGCAGGGGGGGTGGGGGGCAAGGCAGGGAAAGAAGGCCTGGCAGGGCCGGGCAGTACGGAGGGCTGGGCAGTGGTAAGGGCCAATCAAGGCCGGGCACTGGGAAGGACCGGGCAGTAAGGCTGGGCCAGGCAGTGGGGAGGGCTTGGCAGGTGGGGCCGGGCAGTGGGAAAGGCTGGGCCAGAAGACCCGGCAGGGCCAGGCAGCACTCACTGCAGTTGCGCTCGTCAAAGCCGTTGCTGCAGTCAGTGACACCGTCGCACTCCGGGTTCGCTTTCCCAATGCAGATCTTGCTGGAGCACTTGAAGGTGAAGCTGGTACAGGGCACCACTGGAAGGTGACAACCCACAGCCCACTCAGCATGTGGCCTGCGGGGCTGGGCCTGTCTGATATGGGGCTGGATTGTTCCCTGCGACGGAATGTGCTTGCTGCATGGCAGGAGCGCTTGTCTCCCCCATACTCCACCGGTGCAATGGAGGTGCCCCCCCACTGGTGCCTGCCATGCAGTTTGGGTGCCTTCCCCCTCCTCTGGTGACGGATGTGTGGTGAGGGCTCTCCCTCCCCATTCACAGGCACCCCAAGCCTAGCCCGAGTCTGTTACCTGGGAGCTGGCTGGGCCTGGCAGCCCCTGTGGTCTTCGGAGCAGCAGTGGTGGTTTTCCTGGGGGTAGCAGCTGGCTTGGTGGTAATTTGGCTGGCTGGGCTGGTGGTTGCCTCATTGCTGCTGGGCTGGGCTGGGGAGCTGCTTGTGGTGGAGGTCCTGGCAGTTGCCGTGCTGGGCGAGGTGCCTGCTCCAGAGCTGAGGTTGGGCTTGGATGAGATGGCATCTAGGATCCAGTCCTTGAGTTTGGTTATTCTGGAGTACACCCCTGGCCTCTTAGCCTGAGCACAGCCAATCCCCCAGCTTACAACACCGGCCAGGTAGAACAGGCCTGGGGTCTCCTCACAGGCCAGCGGTCCACCCGAGTCCCCCTGGGGAGAAGCCAGGCAGTGACAGCTCAGTATACTCTTTCCAGAGCCCCTGAGGGAACTTCTCAAACAGAGGAACCGCCAGGTGCTACAGAGAAATGGACAAGAAACTGTGCATTGCACACTCGTGGAATATCCTGCTTGTAGGGGGAATTTCACCCAGCCTCTCAAGGTCAGCTCATGCCCTGAAGCACCCATACCCTCTCACCCCATCTAGTGTGACTGTGCACACACTCTTTAGCTAATTCAATGGTCTGTTGTGTTTAGAATCTGAACCTCTGGACCTTACTGATATCATGTGGCATTGAGTTCCACAGGGTAACTATGTAAAACAGTATTTCATGTTTTGAGTTTTCAGTGCACTGCCCTTCCCTTGTACAGAACAGCTCCTTGTTCTCCTGTCAGGAGGGTTTGGGGTCAACAAGTGCAGCTCACTGACGTGCCTTACGTGCATTTCTACAGGCCTCCAGGAAGCAGTCACAGTCTCTCTAGACAACCCTATGGCCAGCCATTAGGGGCAGGGGCAGCATTTTGTACCTGGGGTCTTGAATATTCCTGCGGTGTAGCAGAATTGTGGTTTAGAAGGTCACTCACTAAACTGCATGGGGGCTTCATTTATCTTTCCTAAGATAGTGAAGAGCCAAGCTGCCCGCCGATCCTGACAGATGGACCGTCCTTCTCATTGGTCCATGTCAGAGGTGGGCAAACTTTTTGGCCCAAGGGCCACATCTGGGTATGGAAATTATATGGTGGGCCATGAATGCTCACAAAATTGGGGGTTGGAGTGCAGGAGGGGGGGAGGGCTTTGGTTGGGGGTGTGGGTTCTAGGGTGGGGCTGGGGATGAGGGGTTGGGGGTGCAGGAGGGTGCTCCAGGCTGGGACTGAGGGGTTTGGAGGGAGGGAGGGGGATCAAGGCTGGGGCAGGGGGGTGGGGTGCAGGAGGAGGTCAGGGGTGCAGGCTCCGGGCGGCGCTTACCTCAAGCAACTCCCAGAAGCAGCAGCATGTCCCCCCTCCAGCTCCTAAGCAGAGGTGCAGACAGGAGGCTCTGCGTGCTGCCCCATCTGTAGGTGCTGCCCCTGCAGCTCCCATTGGTCATGGTTGCCAGCCAATGGGAGCTGCGGGGGCAGTGTGCTGAGCCCCCTGGCTGCATAGGAGGCGGAGAGGGGACATGCTGCTGCTTCTGGGAGCCGCACAGAGCCCTGGCATGCAGGGAGCGGGGCAAGCCCCCAACCCTGCTCCCTGGCTGGAGCGGGACAAGCCCCAGACCCCGCTCCCCAGCTGGAGCTCGAGGGCCAGATTAAAACGTCTGAAGGGCCGGATGCAGCCCCTGGGCCGTAGTTTGCCCACCCTTGGTCCATGTAGATCTTGCTTATGGCAGCACATGGACAAAACCTCTGGAAGAACCACAGTTGCTGCACAGTCTGTCCCCACCTTCCCCCAAGGCAGATGCTGAGCCCACGAGCTCCCAGCCACTCTCTGGGTCTTTCCAGGGTGGCCTGGAGAGAGTCAAGAACTCCAAGGTTCTTACCTGGCACGAGTCAACCCTCCCCTCCAGGAAGCCTGCACAAATCATCCGGTCAGTGAGGGAGAAGTTGTAGAGAACATTGCAGGTCTTCTGGTCAATGATGCCGACAGAAGCTTTCTGCAGGCTCTCAGGCTTTGTGACTGCATGAAAACAAAGGGATTAGAAAGCCTGGGCATGCGAGGAGAAGGGGAGCTGATGCCCACTTGCTCAGGGCAGTCAAAGTCCAGATGGCAGCCTGCAGCTCTGACACAAGTGGCAGCCCAGATTCCAGGAGGCCGCACTCCACACTGAGTACAGCAGAAGCCACTCGGATCCTGCTGGGACTCAGCCTTGGTGGACTGTATTTCCTTCCACTCTGTGTAAGCTACAGCTGTGCAGCCCTTGGGTTTCTGCTACACTGCCAGGCTGGCTCTTGGGGGGCTGGAGCCAGGCAGTGACCTCCTCATCTATTATTGGGAGTGGACTACATCCACCCTGATTGAATTGGCCCTGTCAACACTGGTTCTCCACTTGTGAAGTAACTCCCTGCTCTCCATGTGTCAGTATATAATGCCTGCATCTGTAACTTTCACTCTATGCATCCGAAGAAGTGAGGTTTTTACTCACGAAAGCTTATGCCCAAATAAATCTGTTAGTCTTTAAGGTGCCACCAGACTCCTTGTTGTTTTGGAAACTTCCTGGTGGTCTCTGTCCCCTGCCTAGCAGGGCAAGAGGCTCCCTTTGCTAGTGCATGTGCCTTAACCCAGTCCCTGTCCCCTCCCTAGTGTCTGTCCCCCTGCCCAGTACCATCAGGTCCAGTCTTAGCTGTGAGCTTGAGCTGTCTGGGGCAGGGACCTCATCAATGGCACTGGGTAGCCCCTGACGTTCTCTTGGGCAGTTACAACGTGTAGACAGGCAATGCTCCACCACACTCTGCCCTGGGCTCTGGCCAGCTGCCAGCTCCCTTGTCTTTCTTCCTGAGGGCAGAGGGTGCTTCCTTGGCCCTGATTCTCTCCCTGGGGTCCCGGAGCTCTTGTTGATTTCTGGCTCTCTCTGCTGGACACCCCACTTCTCCAGCCTCCTTCCTATTCCCCTGGCCTGTTCAGCTTGGGTGAATGCAGCCATTTGCTGCTCGGTCTCTCACTAGCTCACAGTAAATCAATGGATAAATCACATTCATAGAATATCAGGGTCAGAAGGGATCTCAGGAGGTATCTAGTCCAACCCCCTGCTCAAAGCAGGACCAATCCCCAGACAGATTTTTGCCTCAGATCCCTAAATGGCCCCTCAAGGATTGAACTCACAACCCTGGGTTTAGCAGGCCAACGCTCAAATCACTGAGCTATTCCTCCCCCCATTACTCACTGTTGCCTTCTCTGACGTTTCCCCATCCAGAAATCATGCACTTTTTGCCAACGGGAAACTTCTGCACAGCTAACGGGAGGCACACGGGTTGGATGAACTTGTTGAAACGAAGGGGGCTGGCCAGTTCTAGCACAGCCACGTCAAAGTCCAGGATGATGGGGTTGTAGGAGGGATGCTGCACCACTTTCTTTATACTGACTTTCACCGCGTTGCCGTCTGCGCCAGTTAAGGATGTGGTACCTAGGTAGGCTTTCAGATATTCCAGCTTTGTCCTGCAAGTGCACAGTGCCCCCCCGCCACATGGACACACACTGTGAATTCAGAACAGCTAAAACTTAAGCATCTTATGAGGGTCAATAAGTTTCAGGGCCTGCAATGTGCTGTTCTGCGTGGACAGAACCTTGCTGGTTAATGTCCTCTTGTGAAAGGAGGCTCTTGCTTTTGGGTGACCTCTCCTTGGCTAGTGGGGCTGCTCTCGCCACATGCTGAGATGCAGGTACAGAGGAAGGGCTGGCCTGGGTCGGGCCCAAAGGCTGTCCAGCCCAGTGTCCTGTCTCTGACTAGCCAGCGCCAGGTGTTTCAGAGGAAGGTGCAAGAAACCCACGCTGCCCCCCATGAGGGTCCCAGTCTAAACCCTGACAGAGACTGGTTTAAACCCTGAAACACAAGGTTTCATTTCCCTCCAATATTCTTGTTGTTTGCATTAACTATTGTAACTCTGACTATTCTTGTTGTCCATGATATAAAAGTCCAGTCCCTCTTTAAATCTTACTCAGTTCTAGACCTCAATGACATCCAGTGACACTAAGTTCCACAGTCTAATTCTGTGTATGTAGGGGTAAAAGCATTTCCCTTCATCGGGTTTGTACTTTTCAGTTGAAAGGAGACTACTCTTGGCCTTGTGCTGTGAGACAGGGAGAACAGATGCTCCTGACATATTTCTACACGATTCATTATTTTTATAGACTCTTATCGTGTCCCTTCTTCTAGTCTCCTCTCTAAGGCAAACAGTCTCAGTCTCTTCAACCTCTGATCCTAGGAGAGTTTTTCCAGTTTTGTTGCCGTTGGCTGAATCCTTTCTAATTCTGTACTATCCTTTTTGAGATGGAGTGACAGTGCAGTACAGTTTCCAGATGGGGTCGCTCATTGATTTTTATAGTAGCATTGTAATCGTTTTTGTATTCTCTTTCATCTCATTCCTTATGCATCCTAACATTGTGTTGCCCTTTCCTCTAGCTTGGTTCGAGCACTCTGAAGTTCCTCACGTCCTCTCTGGTCCTGACTCACGGCAATAACTGCAAATTTTAATTCCTCACTACTCAACCCCCTTCCTGCATCATTAGTAAATGTATTGAAACACCCTGGGACCTAGTACGGTACCTTGAAGCACCTGCTGTTCACCGTCTGCCATGGTGAACATTGGTGATGGATTCCTATTCCTTGTTTCTGATCCATGACAATACTTTGCCTCTCACCTCATGACCACTCGGTAACAAAAGCTCTCACCAGCCCCAGATGATGCAGTGTGGCTGGGGCTGCAGAAACTGGAACAACACAACATACAGAGCTTTCAAGAGGAGATGGGCTCTTACTGATTGAAGCAGTGAGCTGCCGACAGCAACCAGCGCTCCCCAATGACAGTGGCCCCACAAAAGTGCCTCGACCCCTCCTTCAGGCTGACCTGCCAGGGGATTTCTCCTTTGGAAGCCTCGATACCTCCCACGATCTTGCTGGGTTTTGAAAGCCCAGGTCGCCCTCCGCACTCTAAACAGAAGCCAAAGCACAGCCCATCAGTATTTTCGCTGCCTCTGGAGATGGGTAAGGAGGGAGCCCTGACCCCTGCTGGCTGGTAACAGCTCAGGGCCAAGTCAGGGACATTTATCTAAGTCCTTCCTGCCAAGCTTGCTATTTCCACCAACAGGTGCCCCACTCCCCCAGGAGGTGCGCAGGTATAGCCACCCATGGTCATCTCCAGGGCTTCCGCCAGCTTTCACCAGGACCCTCAAGCCCCTTCGTTCTCAGTGGCAGCGTGCTGGGATGGGGCTTAGAGTCACTGGGGCCTGAACTCCAGTGACCCCTCATACCCATGAGCCTCCACCAAATGCCCGAAACTGAAGGAACACCCAAAATCTACCTCCTCCCTCAGAGCCCGTCTGATGGGTGGCCAAGAACCAGGTGGCATGAGCTGTCAAACACAGGCTGGCTTCCGGAGCTTGCCCTGCTCCCTGGCTGGTGTGGGGCTGCAGGACTCTCTTTGGGTGCAGAAGTAGGCTTTGAACTGCCAGGAGATCTTTGAGTGGCAAAGGACAGTGAGGGCCTTGGGAGCAAGCACAGCCATGTGCAATTATGCTACCTCAGCCACTGTGCTCAGGGCATGGAGAGAATTCCTGGTGTTTCCCCAGGTAAGGACTGGCAGTAACACTGCCAAGATCCCAACACACCTGCAGCTTCAAGCTGTGAAGCGCCTGATCTTCAGAGTGCAAAGTGTGCACAAAACTGCATGTGCAACTGAGATGCTGGGGAAGGCCACTGTTGGGACTCAGGAGATCAGGGCACTTCCCAGCAGAGGCTGCGCGTTGTGTTTGAGGCTCATGTGGGCCACGCTGGACACAATAGAAAAGGCTGTTTCAATTCAGTGGAAAGGCAGAGCCCTGAACTTCAGGCCTGGGAAGATCATTGTAACTAGACAGCCCGACCCTCCCAGCACCTTGCGGACGGGAAGCAGTAGCTGGCTTGCTGGCAGCAGGCACTGATAAGGTGGTGGACACAGGTCTGTGTTTGCTCGTGGTGCTGTTGCTGATCCCTTCCATGGTGGCAGCATCGTCGTTTGTGCTAGAAAGTGTCGTTGGGACAGTGAGGGCTGTGGGTATGGGGAAGGTGGAGATAGCATCAAGGATCCAGTCTCGGAGTTGGGTCACTCGGGCGTAGACTCCAGGCCGCTTGGCTTCAGCACAGCCAATTCCCCAGCTTACTATACCGGCCAGGAAAAACTTGCCAGATGGCTCTTCACAAACCAAGGGGCCACCAGAGTCACCCTGCAAGAGACAAAGAGCATGCATCACTGGAGTCAGCGGCCAACTCCAAACTGGGCACCATGCACTCCGCCTCCCTACACGTCACTCTGTGTTCTAACCTGGTGTGCAGCATTGCTGTGTGCTGCTAACGAGTTTCTGTGTACCACCCCACAGCTGGCTGCATTTCAGGGGTGGGTGAAGGATCCGAAATCTGTAATGTTTTGGGGATCTGCCTGGATGAAACACATTAAGTGAATGTAACTAGTGGAGACCAGGGCCAGCTCTAGGCACCAGCAAACCAAGCATGTGCTTGGGGCGGCACGTTTTCAGAGGCGGCATTCCGGCCAGCTTTTTTTTTTTTCTCTTCTTCTTCAGACGGCAAAAGCCTAGAGCCGGCCCTGGCAGCAGCAGTGCGTCGTGAGTGGGGGGGTGCCCTGGGGCCGGTGTGGTTTGCGCCGTGGAGGAGCAGCACCCGCACCTTGTTGCTGGGCCGGGCAGGCTCTGAGCGGCCGACACTCGGGCTGGGGGCTGTCCCGTGGGGCACAGGGAGTCACCTGCAGATGCCGCAGGGTGGCCGCCCCCGAGCGCTGGGGCTGGGTGAAGCGACCCGAGCCTCCCAGGGACTGCAGCAGGGCGGCCAGAAGCAGCAGCGGGGCCATAGAGGGCGGGGTGCTGCCGTGTGGGCCCACATCCCGCTCTCCGGGGCTTCACTCCCTCTTGGGCTACCCTGCCCTGGCTCCTCAGCCCCCTGCTGGGGCGGTCCCCCAGCTCTGCCCTCCCGGGTCCCGGCTGGTCCTGGAGGCGGGAGCCCTGGCTGGAGGGACCCTGGGCTGAGGCGCGGCCCGGGAGCCTTACTGCTTACCCTGATCCTGCCAGTGCTGGACTGGCTGGAGGCGAGGGGGGAGTGGACAGTCAGCACTGGTGGAGGGGAGCCTAGGGCTGGGGCGGCAGGGGGTGCGGGTGGGGGGGGAGAGAGCCCAGGGCTGGGGCGGCAGGGGGTGCAGCTGGGGGAGGGCACTGGTGGTGTTGGGGGTGGGGTGAGAACCCAGGACTGGGGTGGGGGGCAGCCAAAATTTTTTTTGCTTGGGGTGGCAAAAAACCTAGAGCCGGCCCTGGTGGAGACACTTAGCTGTGGAGTGGCCTCTCAGGTGGCCAGCCTTAAATCTGAGCCCTTGCTGCACATCAAGGGGGAAATTATCTTTCCAGTGACCTAGGCCAATAGCTTCCAGCTCTTAACAGTCTCCTTATTAATGAGACTGACCATCAAGTCTTAGGTCAACCTTCATTTTCCTCACTGGGCCCAGTGCTCCTTCTGGGCTACGGCTGTTACTCATCTGGGCTGTATACAGAGCACATGTCTGAGGCTTTCCTCTTCGCCACGTGCTGACGTGAAAGAGACGCTGTTTCATCCCTTTGCACGAAGGTTTCAGATTTGATCTTTGGCCCTGTTGTGTGATTGCTGGGCAGATGCATCTGGAGCTCTCAAGCTACTAAGTAACAAAGATTACGTTCCAACCTCAAGTCTTTTGCAGCCCATCTAGGCTGTGACACTGCACCCATCCTCATGGTATCTGAGAGCCTCTCAAAGTTATCCAGTGCTGCAAAGCTCTATCTTCCTCTAGGCTGTTCCAAGGAGGGCAGGGCTGGCTGTGGGCTTGCGGGTGGACTGTGACTGTGGGCGGGCCAGGCTGCAGGAGTGGGCTGGGCAGTTTGCCGTGCCCAGGCTGAGGGGTTTGCTGCAGAATTAAAGGGCATTTTCCCTTAATGGATTTTCATGTTTTCATAGAATCATAGAATATCAGGGTTGGAAGGGACCTCAGGAGGTCATCTAATCCAACCTCCTGCTCAAAACAGGACCAATCCCCAACTAAATCAATAGTTCCCTCAGCCTCTCTTCATAAGTCATGTGCCCCAGCCCCATAATCATTTTCATTGCCCTCCGCTGGACTCTCTCCAATTTGTCCACATCTCTTCTGTAGTGGGGGGACCAAAACTGGACACAATACTCCAGGTGTGGCCTCACCAGTGCCGAATAGAGGGGAAAAATCACTTTCCTTGATCTGCTGGCAGTGATCCCACTAATACAGCCCAGTATGCCATTGGCCTTCTTGGCAACAAGGGGACACTGCTGACTCATGTCCAGCTTCTCATCCACTGTAATCCCCAGGTCCTTTTCTGCAGAACTGCAGCAGTGCATGGGATTCTTCCTTCCTAAGTGCTGGACGCTGCACTTGTCCTTGTTGAACCTCATCAGATTTCTTTTGGCCCAGTCCTCCAATTTGTCTAGTCACTCTGGACCCTATCCCTACCCTCCAGCGTATCTACTTCTCCCCCCAGCTTAGTATCATCTGCAAACTTGCTGAGGGTGCAATTAATCCCATCATCCAGATCATTAATAAAGATGTTGAACAGAACCGGTCCCAGGACCAACCCCTGGGCACTCCGCTTGATACTGACTGCCAACTAAACATCGAGCCGTTGATCACTACCCGTTGAGCCTGACAATCTAGTGAGCTTTCTATCCACCTTATAGTACATTCATCCAATCCATACTTTTTTAACTTGTTGGCAAGAATACTGTGGGAGACTGTATCAAAAGCTTTGCTAAAGTAAAGATATATCACGTCCACTGCTTTCCCCATATTCACAGAGCCAGTTATCTCATCATAGAAGGCAATCAGGTTGGTCAGGCATGACTTGCCCTTGGTGAATCCATGTTGACTGTTCCTGATCACCTTCCTCTTCTCCAAGTGCTTCAGAATTGATTCCTTGAGGATTTTGCCAGGGACTGAAGCGAGTCTGTAGTTCCCTGGATTCTCTTTTTTTCCCTATCTTATTGCCCTTATATAAATCCATGGTACGCCCATTTCTTGAATACTGTGTACAGATGTGGTCTCCTCATCTCACAAAAGATATACTGGCATTAGAAAAGGTTCAGAGAAGGGCAACTAAAATGATTAGGGGTTTGGAACGGGTCCCATATGAGGAGAGATTAAAGAGGGTAGGACTTTTCAGCTTGGAAAAGAGGAGACTAAGGGGGGATATGATAGAGGTCTATAAAATCATGAGTGGTGTGGAGAAAGTGAATAAGGAAAAGTTATTTACTTGTTCCCATAATATAAGAGCTACGGGTCACCAAATGAAATTAATGGGCAGCAGATTTAAAACAAATAAAAGGAAGTTCTTCTTCACACAGCACACAGTCAACTTGTGGAACTCCTTGCCTGAGGAGGTTGTGAAGGCTAGGACTATAACAGGGTTTAAAAGAGAACTGGATAAATTCATGGAGGTTAAGTCCATTAATGGCTATTAGCCAGGATGGGTAAGGAATGGTGTCCCTAGCCTCTGTTTGCCAGAGGGTGGAGATGGATGGCAGGAGAGAGATCACTTGATCATTACCTGTTAGGTTCACTCCCTCTGGGGCACCTGGTATTGGCCACTGTTGGAAGACAGGATACTGGGCTGGCTGGACCTTTGGTCTGACCCAGTATGGCCGTTCTTATGTTCTTAGTGGCATTGCAACCTTTTGAGGCTTCGCCCAGGAATGTGGACCCTAGGCACATGCCTACTTTGCCTGTGTGTTCATCCAGCCCTTGCAAAGGAGGGCACCGGTGGCTGCTCAGAGCTCATCCCATCAGGGCGTACAGATGCAGCTGGCTAGTGTAACAAGTGCCAGAGCCTTTAGCTGGGCAGGGGTCTGTAATGGGCCGCTTGCAGGGGCTGAGTGTGTGACTGGAAGGGAATGAGCCCCTGCCCTGGGAGTTGACACCCACAACATCACTGCCCGGTGCTGAGAGAGGCCCCTCCTCACCTGGCAGGAGTCGATCTTCCCCTCCAGGTAGCCGGCGCACATCATCCTGTCAGTGAGGGTGTGGCTGTACAGGCTGGTGCACAGGGCCTGGTCCAGCAGTTCCACTGTCGCCTTCTGCAAGGTCTCTGGTTTCACCACTCGTGGGAAGAGACAAGGCAATAAACTCGATCTGCCTGTTGGGCCAATAGCCCCGAGCCCATGGGCCCCTCTTCCCTGCAGAATCAGCCCCAGACCAGCCGCACACCGAGCGACTGGATTGGGAGCTGCCAGCACAGCGGCCAAACACTACAACCCCGTGGTTGGGCAGACTGCGGAACCCGCCGGTGCTTCTGCACAATAAAACGCCTCCCAGCCCTTCTTGGGTGTGGCCCCTCCTGCCCCCCACCCTTCACAGAGTCTCCCCCAGCTCTTCTCAGGGTGTGCCCCCTCCCGCCCCTGCCCTTCACAGGGTCTCCTCAGCTCTTCTCAGGGTGTGCTTCCCTCTCCCCCTGCCCTGCACAGTGTGTGTATCTAGGGTTGTCAGGTGTCCAGTTTTCGACCGGAATGCCCAGTCAAAAAGGGACCCTGGTGGCTCCGGTCGGCACCGCTGACCAGGCCGTTAAAAATTCGGTTGGCAGCACAGCAGGGGTCCGGGGCTAAGGCAGGCTCCCTGCCTGCCCTAGCTCCACGCAGCTGCCAAGAAGCGGCCACCAGGTCCCTGCGGCCCCATGGCGCATGGGTGGCCAGGATGGCTCCGTGCACTGCCCCGCCCCTAGTGCCAGCTCCACAACTCCCACTGGACCAAACTGTGACCAATGGGAGCTGTGGGGGGTGGTGCCTGCGGGCAGCACGTGGAGTCTCCCTGGCCGTCCATGTGCTTTGGGGCTGCAGGGACCTTAGGGCCTGTTATAAACATACAGCTACGGGTAGCATAAAATCCCTCTTTACCCTGTAAAGGGTTAATTCCTCTTTTACCTGTAAAGGGTTAAGAAACTCAGAAAACCTGGGTGGCACCTGACCAAAAGGACCAATAACGGGAGAAGATACTTTCAAATCTTTGGGGAAGGTTTCTTGTCGGTGTCTCCCTGAGTCAACAAGGAACCAGGGGCAGGGAAAATACATCTCCCTAAGCCATATCTAAGCTAAGCATCTAACATTGCAGAAATAGTAAGTAATAGCAAAGAAAGGCATTAAGTTACCTTTTGTTTTAGCTTGTGAATTTTCCCTGTGCTAAGAGGGAGGTTTATCCCTGTTTTTGTAACTTTAAAGTTTTGCCTAGAGGGGAAATCCTCTGTGTTTTTGAATCTTTTGTTATTCTGTAAAGTACTTACCATCCTGATTTTACAGAGATAATTCTTTTACCTTTTCTTTAATTCTTCTTTTAAGAACCCGATTGATTTTTCATTGTTCTTAAGATCCAAGGGTTTGAGTCTGTACCAATTGTTGAGGATATTATTCTCAAGCCTTCCCCAGGAAAGGGGGGTGCAGGGCTTGGGGGGACAGGACTCCAAGTGGTCCTTTCCCTGATTCTTTGTCTAAATCACTTGGTGGTGGCAGCATACTGTTCAAGGCAAGGGAAAATTTGTGCCTTGGGAAAGTTTTTAACCTAAGCTGGTAAAAATAAGCTTAGGGGGTCTTTCATGCAGGTCCCCACATCTGTACCCCAGAGTTCAGAGTGGGGAAGGAATCCTAACAGGGCCGCTTCCTGAGAGCTGCTGTAAGTGCCGCCGGGACCCCACACCCTGAATCCCCTCCCACATCCCAACCCCCTACCCCAGCCCAGAGTCCCCTCCCGCACCCAAACTCCCTCCCAGAGCTCGCACCCCCCCAACACCCCAACCTCCTGCCCCAGGCCTGAGACCCCTCATCCCTGGCCCCACCCCAGAGCCCACACCCCCAGCTGGAGCCCTCACCCCCCCACCATTCCAACCTTCTGCCCAAGCCTGCTGAAAGTGAGTGAGGGTGGGGGAGAGTGAGGGACGGAGGGAGGCAGGATGGAGAGAGCAAGGGCAGGGCCTCAGAGAAGGGGCAGGGAAAGGGTGTTCCATTTAGTGCAATTAGGAAGTTGGCACCCTATGTGCACCCTCTCCCCTGGCCCTTCACAGGGTGTACCTCCTCCTCCCCCCTCAGGATTCCCACACACCCACAGCCCTTCTCAGGGTCCTGCCAGTCCTTCTTGGGCTGTGCCCCCTTCCTCCCCACCCCCGGCCCTGCTCAGGGTGGGCCCCTGGCTTTTCTTGGATTCCCCCTACCTCTGGCCCTTCTCAGGAGTCCCCACCCTCTCCTCTTCCCTGCTGTTCTTGGGTGCCCCACCCCAAGGCTTACAGAAGTCTTCCTTGAGATAGCCCCAGCCAGAGATGAGGCACTTCCTGCCGGCCGGGAAGCGGTGCCCGGGGCCTGGCAAGCACGCAGGCTGGATATACTTGTTAAAGGGCACCGGGCTGTCGAGCTCCAGCACAGCCACGTCGAAGTCCGCGGTGTCGGTGTTGTAGGAGGGGTGTGGGATGATGCGGCCCACGCCAGCTTTCACGGTGCTGCTGTCTGAGCCGCTGAGGGAGATGGTTCCCATGTAGGCGGCCCAGACTGCTGGGTCCTGAAACCTGAAATGCACAGACATGTGTGATCCCTTCCAGGCTGCCCCTGCACAGTCGCTGTGTGTGTCAAAGGTGAGGCATGGCAGTAGCAGAGGCTGCTGGGCCTTGACCTGAGCTGAGCCACAGCCATTGTGACAAATGCCCCACCATGTCCCAGTACCCTGCCCTCATGGCACAGTGCGTCCCCGTGGTGCTGAGGTGCCAGGCTGCATGGGCTCAGAATGGCTGGAGTCGGGCCGTAGCCCTAGGCCCAGGGCTGGATTTACACCTTACGCACTCCTAGGCTCAGCACACAGTTTTAGAGAGGTAAAGTGCCCCTAGAACACTGGCACCCATCGGCACGTGCCTACTGTGCCGAATAGGAAATCCAGCCCTGCCTAGCCAGTACAGCAGGAAGCAGGATCCCAGCTGAGATGTGGCAAGAGGCTGAATATGGAGCTAGAGCAGTGCTTCTCAACCCGCGGGCTGCTTGCGGCCCAATCCCATGAGCCATCCTCAGGGCCGTACAGGTAGTATATATAGTGTGTGGATGCAGCCCCCATAAGAGAGAGAGAACCGCATATGCGACCCACAATGGCAAACAGGTTGAGAAGCACTGGGATAGAGGGCTTCTCAACCTGTTCCCTTCCCTGATCTCGGCTCTGCCCATGGGAAGGGGGTCAGGGAAGGTGCCATGGCCGGGGCCATACTCATTGAAGCAGTGAGCTGCAGACACCAGCCACTTCTCAGTGAGGATAGTTGCACCACAGAAGTGTTCGTTGTTCTCCCTCAGGCTGACTTGCCACGGGAACTCCCCTCTGGAGGCCTCGGTGCCACCCACGATTCTGTGGGCTGTCTGCATGGTGGGGCGGCTCCCACAGTCTGAAAGGCAGAAGAGACCTTGTGTGAGCTCTGCAAACTTCCTCACTCCAGCCATGGGTGCAGACAGAGGCAAGTGGGTGCTGCAAACCTGCCCCAGCAGCCTTCACTGGGGGTGGGGATGGATTCATTTCAGCAGAGCATACACCCATGGCCCTGCCCGCTGACTGCCCCAGAGAGTGAGGCCATTGCCTGGAATGCCACAGATGGAGCATATTTTAAATTACCGTATATACTCGATCATAAGCCGGTTCGTTTATAAGCCGACCCCACCCCCAAGATGGATAAGTAAAAATGGAAAATTTTTATAACCTGTTCATAAGCCAACCCTATAATTCAGGGGTCAGCAAACTTTGGCTCCCGGGCCATCAGGATAAGCTGCTGGTGGGCCGAGATGGTTTGTTTACCTCGAGCGTCCGCAGGCACGGCGGTAAATGTAAGTAAACAAAGTGTCCCGGCGTGCCAGCTCCTTATCCTGACGGGCTGAGACAGCAACTGGTGGGGACATTTTTGGGGGGTGAGAAGCTTGGAGTCATAGATTCATAGATTCATAGATTATAGGACTGGAAGGGACCTCGAGAGGTCATCGAGTCCAGTCCCCTGCCCGCATGGCAGGACCAAATACTGTCTAGACCATCCCTGATAGACATTTATCTAACCTACTCTTAAATATCTCCAGAGACGGAGATTCCACAACCTCCCTCGGCAATTTATTCCAGTGTTTAACCACCCTGACAGTTAGGAACTTTTTCCTAATGTCCAACCTAGACCTCCCTTGCTGCAATTTAAACCCATTGTTTCTGGTTCTATCCTTAGAGGCTAAGGTGAACAAGTTTTCTCTCTCCTCCTTATGACACCCTTTTAGATACCTGTAAACTGCTATCATGTCCCCTCTCAGTCTTCTCTTTTCCAAACTAAACAAACCCAATTCTTTCAGCCTTCCTTCATAGGTCATGTTCTCAAGACCTTTAATCATTCTTGTTGCTCTTCTTTGGACCCTTTCCAATTTCTCCACATCTTTTTTAAAATGCGGCGCCCAGAACTGGACACAATACTCCAGCTGAGGCCTAACCAGAGCAGAGTAGAGCGGAAGAATGACTTCTCGTGTCTTGCTCACAACACACCTGTTAATGCATCCCAGAATCATGTTTGCTTTTTTTGCAACAGCATCACACTGTTGACTCATATTTAGCTTGTGGTCCACTATAACCCCTAGATCCCTTTCTGCAGTAACCCCTGTGACCACCCCCCACATGACCCCACCTCTAGCCCGGGACCCCCCCCACTCTCCTCATCCCATCCCTTCCCACCTTATCTGGGGAGGGCCAGGGGAGGATGTCTCTGACCTGGCTGGAGCTGCTCCGGCAGGCAGCACGGCTGCAGCCTGCTCCGGTGGGCCAGACCGGCACGCCCGCAATATGTTCCAACGGGCCGGGCGGCACGGCCACAGCCTGCTCTGGGGGGCGGGGCCGAGCGGCACGGCCACTGCCTGCTCTGGGGGGCGGGGCCGAGCGGCACGGCCGCAGCCTGCTCTGGGGGGCGGGGCCGAGCGGCACGGCCGCTGCCTGCTCTGGGGGGCGGGGCCGAGCGGCACGGCCGCTGCCTGCTCTGGGGGGCGGGGCCGAGCGGCACGGCCGCTGCCTGCTCTGGGGGGCGGGGCCGAGCGGCACGGCCGCAGCCTGCTCTGGGGGGCGGGGCCGAGCGGCACGGCCGCAGCCTGCTCTGGGGGGCGGGGCCGAGCGGCACGGCCGCAACCTGCTCTGGGGGGCGGGGCCGAGCGGCACGGCCGCAGCCTGCTCTGGGGGGCGGGGCCGAGCGGCACGGCCACTGCCTGCTCTGGGGGGCGGGGCCGAGCGGCACGGCCGCAGCCTGCTCTGGGGGGCGGGGCCGAGCGGCACGGCCGCTGCCTGCTCTGGGGGGCGGGGCTGAGCGGCACGGCCGCTGCCTGCTCTGGGGGGCGGGGCTGAGCGGCACGGCCGCAGCCTGCTCTGGGGGGCGGGGCCGAGCGGCACGGCCGCAGCCTGCTCTGGGGGGCGGGGCCGAGCGGCACGGCCGCAGCCTGCTCTGGGGGGCGGGGCTGAGCGGCACGGCCGCTGCCTGCTCTGGGGGGCGGGGCTGAGCGGCACGGCTGCTGCCTGCTCTGGGGGGGCGGGGCTGAGCGGCACAGCTGCTGCCTGCCAGCCCCGGAGCTGCAGCTGCTTCAGAGGCTGGGGGGAGAGCAGCGTGGCCAGAAGCGGAGAGACGCTGGCCCTGCCTCTTCCCTTCTGTCTCTGCTGCCTCTCCTTGCTCCCTCTGTTGGGGGGAGGGGCTGCGTCCCACCTCTCCCTCTCTATACCCGTTCATAAGCCGACCCCCTTCTCTGGTGCTTCCCTTTTTTACTAAAAAAATTCGGCTTATGAACGAGTATATACGGTACTTTTGGAGTAGATCTAGGAGGCCACGGTGAGGGACTGGTGAGGACCCACGTAGTGGGGACATGCAAACACCCACAGAATGACCCACAGGGGACCCACGCAGCAGGGATGGTTGCCAGGTGTCTGGTTTTCGAAAAGCCCAGTCGAAAAGGGGACTTGGCAGTGTCCGATCAGGCTGCAGCTCCGGAGCAGAGGGAATCCAGCTGGGGGCGGGGGAGGGAAGTGGAGAGGATTCAGCTACAAGGAATGGGGTGTGGGGAGAGCAGCAAGTGACGGGGGAGAGGGGAGAGAAGCGAACAGGGGGCTAGGCCTTAGGGGAAGAAGCAGAGCAAGGGTGGAGCCTTGAGGGAAGAGGTGGAGCGGGGGATTCTGGTTGTCAGCCGTTACAAAGTTGGCAACCTGGCAGGAACGGGCAAGGATCCATGCAGTGGGACATATGATTCGTGAACAGTTTCCTCACCAGAAACCAGTGTTCCTTACAGTCATCCAATCAGGGACTGGAATCATATCACATGATCTGCGTCCAGTAAAAAACAACCAATAAAGTTTGAATATCCCTCAGTGACCAGCCGGCATATGAGCCTAGCCCAAGGTGCCATGGCAGGGAAGAACTTGGAATGAGTTTCAACTTCATCGCCTGTGAGTTCACAAGAACAGTCATACTGGGTCAGACCAATGGAGCCCAGTAGCCTGTCTTCCAACAGTGGCTAGTACCAGATAGTTCAGAGGGAGGGAATGAGCAGAACAGGGCAATTCTTGAGTGATCCATCCTCTGCTGTCCAGTCCAAGCTTCTAGCAGTTGGAGGTTTAGGGACACTCAGATCATGGGGATTTGTCCTTGACCATCTGGAGGACAGGGTCATAATTCAAAATGATCTGGACAAATTGGAGAAATGGGCTGAGTTAAACAGGATGAAGTTTAATAAAGACAAATGCAAAGTGCTCCACTTAGGAAGGAAAAATCAGTTTCACACATACAGAATGGGAAGAGACTGTCTAGGAAGGAGTACGGCAGAAAGGGATCTAGGGGTTATAGTGGACCACAAGCTAAATATGAGTCAACAGTGTGATGCTGTTGCAAAAAAAGCAAACATGATTCTGGGATGTATTAACAGGTGTGTTGTGAGCAAGACACGAGAAGTCATTCTTCTGCTCTACTCTGCGCTGGTTAGGCCTCAACTGGAGTATTGTGTCCAGTTCTGGGCACCGCATTTCAAGGAAGATGTGGAGAAATTGGAGAGGGTCCAGAGAAGAGCAACAAGAATGATTAAAGGGCTTGAGAACATGATCTATGAAGGAAGGTTGAAAGAATTGGGTTTGTTTAGTTTGAAAAAGAGAAGACAGAGGGGACATGATAGCAGTTTTCAGGTATCTAAAAGGGTGTCATAAGGAGGAGGGAGAAAACTTGTTCACCTTAGTCTCTAAGGATAGAACAAGAAGCAATGGGCTTAAACTGCAGCAAGGGAGATTTAGGTTGGACATTAGGAAAAAGTTCCTAACTGTCAGGGTGGTTAAACACTGGAATAAATTGCCTAGGGAGGTTGTGGAATCTCCATCTCTGGAGATATTTAAGAGTAGGTTAGATAAATGTCTATCAGGGATGGTCTAGACAGTATTTGGTACTGCCATGAGGGCAGGGGACTGGACTCGATGACCTCTCGAGGTCCCTTCCAGTCCTAGAATCTATGAATCCTATGAATCTTCGCTAATAGCCACTGATGAACGTATCCCCATGAATTTATCTATTAATCCAGTTATAGTTTTGGCCTTCACAACATCCCATGGAAATGAGTTCCACAAGTTGATCGTGAATTGTGGGACAAAGTGCTTTCTTTTGTTTGTTTTAAACTGCTGCCTATTAATTTCATTGGATGATCCCTGGTTCTTGTGTTATATGAAGGGGTAAATAACACTTCCTTAGTCACTTTATAGACCTCTATCATATTCCCCCCCCCCCCGCCCCCCCCATCCATCCCTGGTCATCTCTTTTCCAAGCTGAACAATCCCAGTCTTTCTAATCTCTGCTCATATGGAAGCTGTTCCATCCCCCTAATCATTTTGTTGCACTTCTCCCAATTCTAATATACTCTTTTTGAGATGGGGCAGTCAGATCTGCAAGCAGTGTTCAAGGTGTGGGTTTACCATGGATTTATAGAGTGGCATTATGATATTTTCTGTTTTATTATCTATCCCTTTCCTAATGTTCCCTAACATTGTTCACTTTTTTGCTGCACATCGAATGGATGTTTTCAGAGAACTATCCACGATGATTCTAAGAGCTCTTTCTAAAGTGGTAGCAGCTAATTTAGACCCAATCATTTTGTATATATAGCTGGGATTATATTTTCCAATGTGCTTTACTTTATATTGATCAACACCGCATTTCATCTATCATGTTGTCCAGGGCCGACTCTAGTCACCAGCAAACCAAGCACGTGCTTGGGGTGGCACATTTTCAGGGGTGGCATTCCAGCCATCTTTTTTTTTGCTTCGGGAGGCAAAAGCCTAGAGCCGGCCCTGGCAGTAGCAGTGCGTCGTGCACGGGGGGTGCCCTGGGGCCGCTGCGGTTCGCGCCGCGGGGGAGCAGTGCCCGCACCTTGTGGCTGAGCCAGGCAGGCTCCGAGCGCGGGATGCACAGGCTGGGGGCCGCCCCGCTGGGCACATGAAGCCACCTGCAGGTGCCACAGGGTGGCCGTGCCACAGCCGGGGCTGGGCGAAGCGGCCCGAGCCGCCCAGGGACTGCGGCAGGGTGGCCAGAAGCAGCAGCAGCAGCAGCAGCAGCAGGGCCATAGAGGGCAGGGCGCTGCCGTGTGGGCCCACATCCCGCTCTCTGGGTCTTCACTCCCTCTGGGGCTACCCTGCCCCAGCTCCTCAGCCCCCTGCCAGGGCGGTCCCCCAGCTCTGCCCTCCTGGGTCCTGGCCAGTCCCGGAGGCGGGAGCCCTGGCTGGAAGGACCCTGGGCTGAGGCGCGGCCCGGGAGCCTTGCTGCTTACCCTGACCATGCCAGTGCCGGACTGGCTGGAGGCGAGGGAGAAGCGGGCAGAGTCAGCACTGGCAGGGTGGAGTGGGGGGAGAGCCCAGCGCTGGGGCAACAGGGGGTGCGGGGGTGGGGAGAGAGAGCCATGGGCTGGGGCAGCAGGGGGCACTGGTGTGGGGGGAGGGGGTGAGAGCCCAGGTCTGGGGTGGGGGCAGCCAAAAGTCTTTTGCTTGGGGTGGCAAAAAACCTAGAGCCAGCCCTGATTTTGTTACCCAGTCACCTGGTTTACTGAGATCCCTTTGTAACACTTTGCAGTCAACTTTGGGCTTAACTATCTTGAGTAACTTTGTACTGTCTGCAAATTTTGCCACCTCCTTTTCCAGATCATATATAAATATGTTGAGCAGCACAGGTCCCAGTACAGATTTTTGGGGGACCCCACTGTTTATCTTTCTCCATTGTGAAAACTGACTATTTATTCCTATAGTTTGTTTCCTGTCTTTTAACCAGTTACAGATCCAGGAGAGGACCTTTCCTTTTATCCCATTACCATTCACTTTGCTTAAGAGTCTTTGGTATGGGACCTTAGCAAAGGCCACGTACACTATATTGACTGGATCACCTTTGTCCCCGTTTGTTGACTCTCTAAAATAATTCTAATAGATTAGTGAAACATGATTTCCCTTTACAAAAAGCTGTGTGGACTCTTCCCCAATAAATTGTGTTCATCAGTATTTATGATAATTCTGTTCTTTACTAGAGTTTCAACCAGTTTTCCTGGTACTGAAGAGGAAGTTACTTACCTGTAACTGGAGGTTCTTCAAGATGTATGGTTCCTATCTGTATTCCACTGTGGGATGCACACCATGTGCCCAGAGTTGGAAAATTTGAAAGTAATGTCCATTGGTCTGTGCATGCGCCCTGACTCGCCTCATGCTCCTGTCCAAGGTGATAAAGGGCGGGGCGGTCCGACCGCAGCTCCAGTTCCTTGTTCACTGTGATTCTGACAGATCCAGAGCAGAGGGGAAAGAGGGTGGGAAGTGGAATACAGATAGGGACCACACATCTCAAAGAGCCTACAGTTACAGGTAAGTAACCTCCTCCTCTTCTTCGAGTGGTGGTCCCTATCATATTCCTGTGGGTGACTGACAAGCAGCACCTACGTTGGAGGAGGATGAGGACGGCAGGGCTGGCATAAAATTGCTGTGCCAAAGGAGTCACCCACCGCCAAGTCTGGAACTAAGGGGTAGTGTGGTGTGAACTTGTGAACAGAAGTTCACGTGGCTGCTCTACATCTGTCTATGAGGCACTTCCTGAAGGGATGCTGTGGTTGTTGCTTGAGCTCTAGTGGAGTGAGGCTGTGGGGGACATAAATTCAACATCTGGTAGCAGAGTTTAATACAACTGGAAATCTATTTGGAAAGTCTCTGGGTGGAAATGGCCTGTCCCCTGATTCTCTCTGCCACCCCAATAAACAGTCTAGGGGACTTCCTGATTATTTTTGTTCTCTGTAGGTAAAAGGCCAAAGCTCTTCGGACGTTGAGGGAATGGAGTCTCCGTTCTTCTGCAGATACATGTGGTTTCCGAAAGAAAACGGATAAGTGAATGGATTGGTTACAATGAAACTGGGAGACCACCTTTGGTAGAAATTTCCATGTAGATGTAAGGAGACTTTATTCTTGTGAAATATGGTGAATTGTGGATCCACCATCATCGCTCTAAGTTCACCGACTCTTCTCACTAAAGTGATAGCAACAAGGAAGGCAACTTTCCTGGAAAGGAGGGACATGGAGCAAGATGCCAGTGGTCCAAAGGGTGTGTGTGTTAATACTGATAGCATTAGTTTCAGGCCCCATTGAGGTGTGATCGTTTCAAGAGGTGGGACAGTTCTTAGAATCATGGAACCATAGAATCGTAGGACTGGAAGGCACCTCAAGAGGACAGCTAGTCCAGTCCCCTACACTTATGGCAGGGTTAAGTAAGACCATCCCTGACAGGTGTTTGTCTAATCTGCTCTTAAAATCTCCCATGACGGAGATTCCACAACCTTCCTAGGCAATTTCTTCCAGTGCTTAACCTCTCTGACAGTTAGGAAGTTTTTCCTAATTTCCAACCTAAACCTCCCTTGCTGCAATTTAAGCCCATTGCTTCTTGTCCTGTCCTCAGAGGTTAAGAAGAACAATTTTTCTCCCTCCTCCTTGGAACAACCTTTTATGTACTTGAAAACTGTTATGTCCCCTTTCAGTCTTTTCTTTTCCAGACTAAACAAACCCAATTTTTTCAATTTTCCCTCGTAGGTCCTGTTTTCTATACCTTTAATCATTTTTGTTTCTCTTCTCTGGACTTTCTCCAATTTGTCCTTATCTTTCCTGAAATGTGGCATCCAGAACTGGACACAATACTCCAGTTGAGGCATAATCAGCGCGGAGTAGAGTGGCAGAATTACTTCTTGTGTCTTGCTTACAATACTCCTGCTAATACATCCCAGAATGATGTTTGTTTTTTTGGCAACAGCGTTACACTGTTGAATCATATTTAGCTTGTGGTCCACTATGGCCCCCAGATCCCTTTCCGCAGTACTCCTTCCTATGCAGTCATTTCCCATTTTGTATGTGTGCAACTGATTGTTCCTTCCTAAGTGGAGTACTTTGCATTTGTCCTTATTGAATTTCATCCTATTGACTTTAAATATGGAGATCTACCTATCTCATAGAACTGGACAGGATCCTGAAAGGTCATCGAGTCCAGCCCCCTGCCTTCACTAGCAGGACAAAGTACTGATTTTGCCCCAGATCCCTAAGTGGCCCCCTCAAGGATTGAACTCACAATTCTGGGTTTAACAGGCCAATGCTCAAACCACTAAGTTATCCCTCCCCCACTGAGCTAGCCCTCCCCGAATAGCTTCAGAGCATTTCTACAGTTTTTCCAGATCATTTTGAATTATAATCTGATCCTCCAAAGCACTTGCAACCCCTCCCAGCTTGGTATCATCCGCAAACTTTATAAGTGTACTCTCTATGGCATTATCTAAATCATTAATGAAGACATTGACTAGAACTGGACCCAGAACTGATCCCTGCGGGACCCCACTCGTTATGCCCTCCCAGCATGGCTGTGACCCACTGATAACTACTCTCTGGGAATGGTTTATCAACCATTTTTGCATCCACTCCCTCGAGGTTGCATAGCTCCCTCGAGGTTGCATTTCCCTAGTTTGTTTATGAGAAGGTCATGCGAGACAGTATCAAAAGCTTTCCTAAAGTCAAGATATACCACATCTACCACTTCCCTCCCATCCACAAGGCTTGTTACCCTGTCAAAGAAGGCTATTAGATTGGTTTGACATGATTTGTTCTTGACAAATTCATGCTGACTGTTACTTATTCACCTTATTATCTTCTAGATGTTTGCAAATGGATTGCTTAATTATTTGCTCCATTATCTTTCCGGGTACAGAAGTTAAGATGACTGGTCTGTAATTCCCCGGG
Source organism: Chrysemys picta bellii (assembly GCF_011386835.1). NCBI lineage: Eukaryota > Metazoa > Chordata > Testudines > Emydidae > Chrysemys > Chrysemys picta. Next base: position 808,774 of record NC_088815.1, on the reverse strand, counting down.
TTGTCTTTATTTTCCTTTTTATAGATTGGCACTATATTTGCCTTTTTCCAGTCTTCTGGAATCTCTCCCGTCTTCCATGACTTTTCAAAGATAATCGCTAATGGCTCAGATATCTCCTCGAGTATTCTAGGATGTATTTCATCAGGCCCTGGTGACTTGACAACATCTAACTTGTCAAAGTAATTTTTAACTTGTTCTTTTCCTATTTTAGCCTCTGATCCTACCTCATTTTCACTGGCATTTACTGTGTAAATGTCCAATCACCACCAACCTTCTCGGTGAAAATCGAAACAAAGAAGGCATTAAGCACCTCTGCCATTTCCACATTTTCTATTATTATTCCCCTCCCCCCGCCAATGGAGTAATGGGCCTACCCTGTCCTTGGTCTTCCTCTTGCTTCTAATGTATTTGTAGAATGTTTTCTTGTTACCCTTTATGTCTCTAGCTAGTTTGACCTCATTTTGTGCCTTCTAATTTTGTCCCTACATACTTGTGTTATTTGTTTATATTCATCCTTTGTAATTTGACCTAGTTTCCACTTTTTGTAGGACTCTTTTTTGATTTTTAGATCATTGAAGATCTCCTGGTTAAGCGAGGGTGGTCTCTTGCCATACTTCCTATCTTTCCTACGCAGTGGGATAGTTTGCTCTTGTGCCCTTAATAATGTCTCTTTGAAAAACAGCCAACTGTCTTCAATTGTTTTTCCCCTTAGACTTGCTTACCATGGGATCTTACCTACCAACTCCCTCAGTTTGCTTAAGTCTGCCTCCTTGAAATCCATTGTCTTTATTGTGCTGTTCTCCCTCCTACCATTCCTTAGAATCATGAACTCTACCATTTAATGATCACTTTCACCCAAGCTGCCTTCCACCTTTAAATTCTCAACCAGTTCCTCCCTATTTGTCAAAATCAAATCCAGAACAGCCTCCCTCTAGTAGCTTTCTCCACCTTCTGAAATAAAAAATTGTCTCCAATACATTCCAAGAACTTTTTGGATAATCTGTGCCCTGCTGCTGTGTTATTTTCCCAACTGATGTCTGGGTTGTTGAAGTCCCCCATCACCACCAAGTCCTGTGCTTTGGATGATTTTGTTAGTTGCTTAAAAAAAGCCTCATCCACCTCTTCTTCCTGGTTAGGTGGTCTGTAGTAGACTCCTACCATGACATCACCCTTGTTTTTTATCCCTTTTATCCTTACCCAGAGATTTTGAACAAGTCTGTTTCCTATTTCTATCTCAACCTTAGTCCAAGTATATACATTTTTAATATATAAGGCAACACCTCCTCCCTTTTTTCCCTGCCTGTCCTTCCTGAGCAAGCTGTATCATTCTATACCAATATTCCAGTCACACATATTATCCCACCAAGTCTCTGTGATGCCAACTATGTCATAGTTGTGTTTATTTACTAGCATTTCAAGTTCTTCCTGCTTATTCCCCATTAGAATACAGACATCTAAGATACTGATCTGATTCTTCCCCACACTTCTGTCTTGTCTCTCCATTATCCCTGCTATAACAACCCATGCTCCCCCCAAATTCCAACCCTTCTCACAGGTCTCCATGTTTTTGACTTACCTGTGGGCTTTGGTCACCTGCCCCCTTTGAACCTAGTTTAAAGCTTTCCTCACTAGGTTAGCCACTCAGTATCCAAATATGTTCTTCCATTTCCTCAGTAGGTGGACCCCATCTCTGTTTAGCAGTCCTTCTTCCTGAACAGCATTCCGTGGTCAAAGAAGCTGAAGCCCTCCGGGCAACACTTAGAAGGCCTTTCCAAAATCTAGCGGTTAGCAGGTGTGTAAAAACTCGCAAAGTGTTGAGGATGAGACCTGATGTCTCTAAGGATAGAATGTAGTCCAGGATTAGGGGAATCTTTGCAGTTTCTGGTAGAACACCTTTCTGTTGTGCCTAAGATGAAAAGCGTTTCTTCTTAGTCCGGTAACATTGTATAGTGGAATCTTTCCTACTGTTCGAGAGAATGACTTGTACTGCCAAGGAACATGTCCGTTCTATGGCTGATGCCCATCCAAATACCATGCCCTGGGGTGTAGAAGTTGCGGATCGGGATGCTTGATCCTGCCATTGTACTGGGTGAGAAGGTTGGTGAAATTCAGGATGGTGATCAGTGGACGGGATGACATGCGCAGGAAATTGGGGAACCAGAATTGTCTGTGCCAGAAGAGGGCAATCAGAATGACTGTCGCTTTGTCTTGTCGGATCTTGTGTGGCACCCACGGTAGGAGCAATAGTGGAGGGAAGGAGTAGTTGTTGAATTGGCCAGACCAGGAGAGAAGGAGAGCATTGCCCTGGGAGCTGTAACCGAGGGATCCCCTGGAGCAATATCTGGCACACTTGTTTGTCTGAGAGGCGAATAGATCTCTGGTTGGGGTCCCCCATTGTGCAAATGTTGGGGTCCACTAGGCATAGCTACCAGGTAACTCGGGAGAGTGGAAGGCCAAAAGTGCCGATGAAGCTCTTTTGCTCTGGGTCTGTATACCATAGTGACTCCATTTTGGGAACTCTCACCTACTTCTGTGTTAACTGCTTACATGCTCTGAAGTAGGCTGAAGCAGAAATGTACGGTCAGCTTTTTAGCAGATGGCTGCAGTTTCACTCACACTAGCAGAAATAATAGAGATAAGGAGCGAGGGAAAGGAGGGGTAGTTAGTTTGCAGGCGTCTAATCCAAGGTCGCAAAGACTGGGAAAGTTTTCTCACAAGCTTATGTGGAGCTTATTGTAACAGTTGTCTGGAAGGGAGGGGGAAGGGGGAACAGCCAGACAAAGAGATGTATGCAAACAGTTTGGAGTATAAAAGGTAAAAGTTATTTGTATTTGTTGCACTGGATTTGAGACATGATGGTCTCCCAGTGCCATTTCAGAGCTCTGAAATAAACTTGGCTTGCTTTCTCCCCTCGGTGTCTTTATTGGTGCCAAGCACACCAGGCAACGAACCCCTGTTTGCCATCTCGAGGCCCAGTTCTGGGCAGGCAACACAAAGATGTTGAGTAGCACTTTATTGTGAATTTCCCACTCGTGGTTGATTGCAAAGTGTCTGCTGAGTGAGTCTGTGAGTAGATTCTGTGTTCCCAGAAGATAGGCTATGGATAGAGTGATCTGATTGCCGATGCACCAGTTCTAGAGACTTACTGCTTCTGCACATAGAGCGGAGGTGGATTTCACTCCTCTTTGTTTGTTGATGTAGAAAACAGTGGTAGTGTTGTCTGACATGATCAGGAAATGAGAGTGAATGAGTGGAAGGAAAAATTCACATGCCCTCATTACTGCTCAAAGTTCCAGATGAGCCCAAGTTCCAGATGTGCTTCCTGGATTCTCGAGATATCCTGTGGACATGTAGAAAGGGGACTCTCCTGCATTCATGATGGTGCATTCATGATGTCTGTCCACCATAGGAGGGAGGATAGTACCTTGGCCGGGACTGTCAGCATGAGGTTCATAGCATGGTGGTTCAGTTTATACAGACTGCAGCCATGTCTGAAGGCAACAAAGGTGAAATCTCACAAAGGAGATCATGTAAGTGCATGATGCCATGTGGCCAAGTAGAGTTTGATAAGTCTTGGCCAGTATGCAAGGATTGTTTCTGATGTGAGCTATGATGTCACACATCTCCTGAAATCTGTCTGTGGGCAGGTATGCCTGTAGAGTTTAGGGTAGCCCTGATGAAGTCCAAAGATTGCATGGGGTTGAGGATCAACTTTTTGACATTGACACTGACTCCCAGAGAAGAAAGGAGGCGGAGTATAATAGAGGTTGATGTGTGGGCTTCTGGTGGGCCTGGTGACTAGAAGCCAGTGGTCAAGGTATGCAGAAACAGGGAGACCATAGCATCTGATATGAGCTGCTACTATGGAAAATAATTTGATGAAGACTCTGGAAGCGGTAGCTATCCCAAAGGGTAGTACTCTGTATTGGAAATGATCAGAGTCCACCGTAAATTGGGGAAAAATGTCTGTGGGCACGGTGAATATTGACATGGAAGTAAGCATCCTTCATATCGAGAGCCATGAACCACATGCCTTATTCTAAGGATGGAATTATCACTGCCAGCATGACCACACACAACTTTAGTTTGCAGATGAAGCGACTGAAGTGACAAAGGTCAAGAATTGGTCTCCACCCCACCTTTCTTCTTGGGTATTCTGGAGGAATGCATTCTATTGCTTCCCATTGTAATAAGGAATTCACCTCTTGGGTGAGACTACTGTTGTCAGAGTGGTCCCCAAAGGGACACAGCGAGGGGGGTCTTGGAGGAGATAGCATTACAAAGTTAATCGTATAGCCACGAAGGATGACATTCAGCACCCATTTGTCCCTTGTTATCACACTCCAAGTATAGGAAAAGAGTGCTAAGCAACCTCCAGATGGAGTCGAAGGGTTGTGAGGTGTTAGGCTCAGTGGTTGGCAGCTCTCAAGCTCACATCAAAAATACCTCTTTGCTTGTGGCTGGGTTTGAGATGTTGAGAGGGGGCCCTGGGGAAGCGAGACCTTTGGACTTTTTATCACATGCATGGAGGTTCCTGGGGGTCTCTGCTGGTAAAAGGGGTCTCTGCTGGAGATCTGTACCTTAGTGTGGACAACTGGTGGTGGAAGTTTCGTTTTGGGGCAGGTGTTTAGATGCCCGATGAGCAAAGGATAGCTCTGGAATATTTTAGGGTACGTAGAGACTCATCTGTTTTCTGGTTGAAGAGTTGGTGCTTGTCAAAAGGAAAGTTCTCGATGGTGTTCTGGACTTCTGTAGGAAAACCAGACACATGAAGCCAAGACTCTTTTCATCAGCCATGGCCCTGCAGGAAGTATCAGCCATGTCCACTGTGGATTGGAGGGCAGTTCTGGCTATTCTCTTTCCTTCCTTGACAAGGGCCTGAAAGCAGGCACAGTCTTGCTGCAGAAGACTGTTAGCAAAGTCCGTGAATTCACTGTATTTCAGGAAGTCATATTTAGCCAACAGTGCTTGATAATTTAGTTGGGGTTGGTCCTGCTTTGAGCAGGGGGTTGGACTAGATGACCTCCTGAGGTCCCTTCCAACCCTGATATTCTATGTTTCTATGATTCTAATTGGCTATCATGAATTGCAAACTGGAGGAGGAGAAAACTTTTCGCCCCAGAAGATAGATGCTTCCCATCCTTATCTGCAGGCGCGGATCAAGGGTGTTGTTGTTTAGCCCTGTCTGCAGCAGCTTGTTCAGAGCTGGGTGGGAGAATAGGAATTCTGAGCCTTTAGCTGGGACGTAGTAACATCTCTCCACTCCTTTAGAGGTAGCAGTAAATGTGGTGGGGGTCTGCCACACAGTCCTGACTGGCTGCAGTATAGCTTCATTGATTGGCATTGCTCTTTTTATTAGTCCCAAAGTGTGGAGAATGTCCAGAAGCTTATGCTGGGAGTCTTGGATCTCTTTCGGTGGGATTTGGAGTTCCCCCATGATTCTCCATAAAAGATCTTGACACTGTCTGAAGTCATCTGTGGGGAAGAAAATGATGCAGTAAAAGCTTTGCTTGGCAATGAGGATGGAAATCTAGCCAGCTCCAGCAGAACCGCCAAAATTGGTGTATAAAATTATTCCTCTGCCATCGGATCTGGGGACATACTTGATGTGTCCCCCGGGAGAGGCAGGTGGCAACTCCTTCCTGTATCAGGCATGTTTCGAAGGAGGATACTGACCCTAGGTCCCCCCCATATGGCCAATAGGCAGGATCAACTGGAGGTTTCAGGGGTTCCCACAGCATGGTGGCTCTGGGGAGGGTGAGGACACTCCCATGGGCATCGGTCTATGTGGTGGTACATTGGAGAGGTAAAGGAAATGTGGTTCTTCCCCAGGGTCTGATTCATTGGAAGAGGAAAAGGCAGATTCCAGTTCCAATGGCAGTACTGTCGGAGTTGATGGAGAGATGTATAGCACATGCAAGGGAGCGATAGACCCTGTACCACAGGCATGTCTCGTGGCAGGGATATGAGTTCCCTGGAAGTGAAGGGACCCAATGGAGGGGGAGACTCTGAATCCGGTAAGGTGAAGACATCTTGGGGTGCAGCCATAGATCCAGATCTCCCCAATGTAAGGGGCACTCTCTCCTTTCTAGTCACCGGTACCAGCGCTGAAGTCTTTAATGGTGAGGGAGGGTCTTGCATTTTGTGAGGCACCGTAGATGGTGGCACTGACGGGTCACAGTCTGGAACCGGTGGATCCCACTGTTTATGGGTCTTCTTCTCATGCCTGTGGGACTTAGAATGTCCTACATCCCCTTGAGCCAAGCCGGTAAAGGGAATGTTCAGTTTCTTTGAGGTGGATTTGGAGGAAGACGTAGTCCCGTGCTTATGGGAGTGCTTCCTAATCTCCCAACTAGGCCCTGCCATGTGATCTGTGGGGTGGTTCTGCTGACACCAGAGTTGGACATAGTAGCAGTAGGAGGCACATGCCTTGCTGATTCAGGCTGATGTACAGGGGGGTTCCCCACCTGGGTCCGATTGTGGTCTCATGGCCATCTCCATGAGATACTTCGGTAGATGAAGTACTTGACCTTCTTGTGTACGGCTGGGGAAAGACTGACAAATCCTTCACCTAGCCATGATGCGAGCTGCTCCCAAGCAGTAGAAACAGTGTTTGTGGTTGTCATTGACTGAGAAGGATCGCAGGGAGATGGCGCAGATTTGAAGCCCAGAGTTCTGTGCATAGTCCGATACCCAAATGCGATATGTGGAGGGGGGACGGGGAAAATTCCCAAATACTAACAGTTTAGAATAGAGTAAAAACTAGTAAACTACTAAAACTAGGAAAAAATAAAACTATAAAAACTACAACTAAAAACTGGTAAAACGATGCACAATGAATCATGTTAGAGCTGCATCATAGGCAAGGACATTTAAAGTTCCGACCTGGACCATGCGGCAGTGAGAAGGAACTGGAGACAGTTGGTCTGCCCTGCCCTTCATTGCCTCAGACAGAAGCATGAGGTGCGTCAGGGCCCATGTGTGGAACAACAGACACCACTTCTAAATTCTCCGACACCAGGCACATGGTGCGCATGCGTAACCCACAGTAGAACACAATAGGGACCATCACTCGAAGAAGTCGTCAGGCTTACGAGCCCGTACTTGTCATGATTGCCTCTGGAGCCTTTTCGTTTTTAAATTGGCATTATGTTAGCTATCCTCTAGTCCTCTGGTCCAGAGGCTGATTTAAGTGATAGGTTATATGCCCCAGTTAGTAGTTCTGCAATTTTATATTTGAGTCCCTTCAGACCTCTTGGGTGAATACTATCTGGTACTAGTGACTTATTAATGTTTAATTGACCAAACTGTTTCAAAACCTCCTCTACTGACACCTCAATCTCCTAAAAAGAATGGCTCAGGTGTGGAAATCTCCCTCACATCCTCAGCAATGAAGACCAATGCAAATAATTCATTTAGCTTCTCTTCAATGGCCTTGTCTTCCACAAGTACTTCCATTAGTGCTTCCTTTAGCACTTTGATCATCCCGTAGCCACACTGACTGTTGGGCAGGATTCCTGCTTCTGATGTACTTAAAAACAATTTTGCTGTTAGTTTTTGTGTCTTTAGCTAGTTGATCTTCAAATTCTTTCATGGGTTGTCTAATTATACTTTTACATTTGACTTGTCAGAGGTTGTGTTCCTTTTTATTTTCCTTACTAGGATTTGACTTCCAGTTTCTAAAAGATACTTTTTTGCCTTTAACCACCTCTTTTCTTCTGTTGTTTAGCCATGATGGTATTTATTTTTTTTTTTGGTTCTTGTGCTGTTTTTTTAATTTGGGGTATACAAATTATTAGGTTGAGCCTCTATTGTGGTGTTTTTAAGTAGTCTCCATGCAGTTTGCAGGCATTTCACCCTTGTGACTGTTCCTTTTACTTGCCATTTAACTAACGTCCTCATTTTTGTTTATTGTCCTTTTTTGAAGTTAAATTCTTCTGTGATGGGTTTCTTCGGTATTTCCCCCCCATAAGGATGTTAAATGTAATTACATTATAGTTGCTATTACCAGCAGTTCAGCTATATTCACCTCTTGGACAAAATCCTGTGCCCCACTTAGGACTAAATCAAGAATTGCCTCTCCATGTGTGGGTTCCAGGGCTAGCTGCTCCCAGAAGCAGTCATTAATGGTGTCTAGAAATGTTATCTCTGCATCCTGTCCTGAAGTGACGTACCCAGTCAGTATGGGGATAGTTGAAATCCCCATTATTATTGCATTTTCTGCCTTTTAGCCTTTCTAATCTCCCTGAATATTTTACAATCACAACCACCATCTGGTCAGGTGGTCACTAGTATATTCCTACTGCTATACTCTTATTATTCAAACACTGAAATTCTATCTATAGAGATTCTATGGTACTGTTTGATTCATTTAAGATTTTTTTTTACTTTATTTGACTCTAAGCTTTCTTTCACATGTAGTGCCACTCCACCACCAGCGTGACCTACTCTGTCATTCCTACATGTTTTGTACCCTGGTATTACTCTGTCCCATTGATTTTTCTCATTCTATCAAGTTTCTAAGATGCCTGTTATATCAATGCCAGGTGCTCTCAAGTTCACCCATCTTAGTATTTACACTTCTAGCATGTGTATAGAAGCCCTTGTACATCTCGTCAGTATTCAGGTGCTTTCTTCATCTCTTGTATTTCAATGGGACTCTTTGACATTTGACTGTTCCTCACTAGCTTTCACCTGAACTTTACCAACTTCCTTCCTATCCTCTTTGCTAGGATATAGAGTGTGACATTCTGTACCTTGGAGGAGCATCCTGTAACCCCCATATTCCTCATCTGTATATAATTGTGATATTGCTTATAAAACAGGCCTTGTGAGGTATCAGGAGACAGGTTATGATCTGCTGAAAGTCACTGTTCTATTGAAATAGGTATATCATTAATGCATATGAATTTATGAGAATTGCGTTGAATGGTTGTCACTAAAATATGCTGTGGGTTTGGGAGGTGCCCAGATACTAGCTCTCCAGAGACAATGACAAGGCAGGTAACCAAAACCCGGGTAGGTGCTGAACAAAAATCAACAACCATTGTCCAGCAAGGGAGCTTCAATCCAATGACTCACCTGCATAAGGCCACACCAGGGGAATTGCTCAGTCTTGCAATGCCCACCAGACATGCCTGGTCTTGTGTTCTCCAAGCACATGGGACTCAGGGTATAAAACAGAACACAGGGGCCCCAGACTTGGCCTTTTCTCCTGCCCCTACCTATGCTGCAAGCAACAAAGACACTCAGAAGATTGAAGACTCCAACAGAGGAGTTTGGCCCAGGTTTAAGGGACAAACCTGCATATTAGGGACTGCAATATCCAGTGGGGTGAGAAAAACTGCTTAATCTAGATGTTGCCCAGTCTAATAGGGTTGAGAGTTTAGATGCATGCTTATATTTTATTTTATTTTGGTAACTAACTCTGACTTTCTGCCTATCATTTATAATCACTTAAAATCTATCTTTTATAGTCAATACATTTGTTTAACTGTTTATCTTTACCAGTGAGTTTGCCTGAAGTGTTTGGTAAGGGTGCTTGCTCAGGTTTACAAAGGCTGGTGTATATCCATTTTCCATTGATGAAGTGGTGAACCAATTAATAAATTTGCAAGGCTCATCTTGAGCAGTGCAAGGTGGTATATTCCTGAGGTATAAGGCTGGGAGCTGGGGGGATTTGTCTGGTGCCTTTCTCTGTGTGATTCATGAGTGACTCTGGAAGCATTCATGCAATCTAGCTGGGTGAGGGGCTCCACATGCTGTTGTGCTGAGTGATAACAGCTCCTGGAGGGGTTTGCTGCTTGTCACTAGCAAAGCTTGTGAGAGACAACCCAGGCTGGAGAGTTAAGGGGGCACAGTGGTCCCACAGTCACAGGCTGCCCCCAGGGATCCCATCACGTAGAGTTCCCCTTATAATAAACTCATTCCCAAGGAATGGCGCCACCTGAGCCGTGTGCTCCTCCGCACTTGTTGGGTTTCCTCACCCTTAGTTCAAAAAGTCCTCGACAACGTTTTTAATTTTACATGCCAGCAATCTGGTTCTGTTTTGGTTTAGGCGGAGCCCATCCTTCCTGTAAAGGTTCTTCCTTTCCCCAAGGATTCCCCAGTTCCTAATGAACCTAAATCTCTCTTCTCAACACCATCATCTCATCCATGTATTGAGACTCTGCAGTTCTGCCTGTCAAACTGGCCCTGTGTGTGGAAGTGGAAGCATTCAGAGAATGCTCCCATGGAGGTTCTGAATTTAAATCTCTTATCTAGAAGATTAATATTATCCTCCAGGACTGCTCTCCTGCCTTTCCCTATGTCACTGGTACCTATATGTACTATGACCACTGGCATCTCCCCAGTACTGCACATAAGTCTGACTAGATGTCTCATGAGATCCCCAACCTTCACACCCAGCAGACAATTCGGTTCTCCCAGTCATCGCAAACCGAGCTATCTATTTTTCTAACAACTGAATCCCCCATTACTATTACCTGGCTCTTCCTGGTAACTGGGGTTCCTTCCCACAGAGGGGTGTCCTCAGTGCGAGAGGATACCACAACAACATCAGGAAGGAGGGTCCCAACTATGGGATTGTTTCCCTCTGCCTCAACCTGATATTCTTCTTCCCCAAGACTTTCATCCTCCTCAACAGCACAGAGGCTGCCAGACTGGGGGTGGGACCAGCTCTGCTGTGTCTTGGAAAGTTTTCTCTGTGTCTCCCTTAGCTCCCTCCAGTTCAGCCACTCTGGCCTCAAGAGCCTGTATTGTGTCTCTGAGAGCCAGGAGCTCCTTGCACTAAGTGCACACATACGCCCCCTGCCCACAAGGCAGGTCATTGTATATGCTGCAGTCAGTGCCATAAACTGGATAACCCCACTCTGCTGCTGGACTTCTGCCTGCCTTCGTTTTACTTTTGCAGTGTTCACTGAATGAATCACTAGCTGTGAACTTGCTGCCCTGCTCCAGGCATTAGTGACTCATCGTCTGCATGGCCTTGTGTTTGTAATGACCATCAGCTCCAGTGAAGGACGCTGAGTGATCTCTGGAGATGGGCTTCGTTAACAAGCCCTAGAGCAGGGACAGCATGGGCACTGTCTGGGCCAGTATCCTGTAACACTGCCTGCCAGAGTGCATCAGCCCTTCCGGGGGGGAAGGCACCTCTGGGCTGAGAGGGGCGTCCATGCTCCATGGCTCCAGCCAGTCCTGGCTCTCCCTGCTGACACTGCCAACAAGGGTCCACAATGCCAGTGGGCCAGGTGGTGTTTGTGCTGGGGACACAGGGAGTTGGGCCATCTATATGAATGTTGGTGAAAGACAACAGTGGGGCATGGATTCTCCTTGTGCTCTGCCTGCTGCTGCCCTTGGCCTTCCAGGCCTCTGCCCTTAGCACCTGAAGACAGCACTAGGCTATGAACAATCCACCCATCAACTGCTTCAAAGCAGCTTCCTCCAAGGAAGAACAATTAGTAAGTCCTCTTAATTAGACAACAAGTCCATATCTGCCCAGGGATGCTGGGCCAATTCCTGGACTTCCTTCCTTCCACTATCAGCCTCCCAAACACACTTGCAGTTCCGACATGTCCCACTGGCCAGGTGTGCCCCCAGCACAGACAACCCCAGTGCAAGAGACCTACCACAGCCTGCCTCATCAGAGCCATCGGAGCAGTCGGCTCGGCCGTCACACTCAGGATTCTCTTTCCACACACACTGGCTGTTCTGACAAGCAAATACATTTCCATGGCAACTGCCTGCAGGAACAGAAAGGTGGTGGTTAACCTGGCCCCTCCAGACTAAACAGTCTTCCAGAGCCCCCCACCAGGGACGGCAGATCCAGAGCCTCTCTCTGCAAGGCCCCATCCCCTGGTGCAGGACTCATTCTAAGCTTGTTCTGCAGAGAACAAAGCCTGGAGCTGGTGACAGAGGTTGGGCACATCCCCAAATGCATGGTGAAAAAGTCCACGACTGGACCCTCATGGAGAATGGAGAGAAAGTGTTTCTGGGCAAACTGGCTTCCCAGCCCTTCCCTGTTGCTAATGGTAACTACATAAAACGTCCACCCCCCCAGCCTCTTTCCCTGCAGCCACAGGAGACATTGCACCAGCATGAACAGGTGTGAACCCCACTGGGGCTGAAAGTAGCAGCTGTTACACCAGGGCTGCCCTTGGCCCTCTGTCAGCCTGTTGTGACTGCACATGCATTTTGGTAGCTGAACCAGGGCTGGGTCTGTGCCAAGACCCTGGAGCCACCCCATCCTCTGGGAAAATTCAGACTTCAGACCCGGATTGGGACTGGCACATCACAGCCAGATCCATCTCTGTAACTGGACCTGAGGCCTGGGCTCCCCTGGCTCAGGGACCAGAGAAAAGGAAAGGCACCGCTGTACTGTGCATGAACATGAATTATTGTTGGGCCAAACCATGTTACAAACTCAGAACAAAGCTACAGCGTCGATGGTCTTCAAAGCTCCAATCTCCAGAGCAGAAGGGAGCAGGGAAATGGCTCTTCTAGCCCTGACTGTGAGCATGGCTGGATCCTCCTGAGTGATCCAGCTGGAATGGGCTAATCCTGGGAGGGTTCTGCTCCTTGGGAGGATGCAGGCCTCTGGGTATGAGCAGGCAAGGCACTGATCCAGGGAGAACTCATACCTGATTTCAATCCGATTCCATACAGAGACGCCCCGCTTGGCCCTGTACACAATGGAGAGATAGGGAGGATGAGAGGATGCAGTAATTCTAGGCTCACAGGTCCAAAGTATCTTCCAGCATGGGGTTGGCTACTGGCACAAGATACTGGGATTAGTATTGAGATGCTCATCTTTTCAGCTCTCACAAGTGTAGCAGCCACCATCCTGGCCACCTGGGCCCTCCAGCTCTGAAAGCCTGAGCCTCCAAAGCTTGAGCTAAAGAACCAGGCTCTGCAGCTGTAACAGACTTCTGTCCTCGGTGGATCAGATACAGGGGGCTCACAACACACATTGACCAGTGGGCCACCAGCTCACCAGGGCAGCGTTGAGGAACTCTGACATCTTAGGATGAGTCCAGTGACTCTCCATGGCTATTTCTCCAGTCAGTGACAGCCAAGAACTAACACCTCTCAGCCCTGAGCCTGGTGAGAGGGGCTTCCAGCTCTGATGATAGCTGGAGATGACCTCTCTGAGCACAGCCAGGTGCACTCCAGCGTGCCCCATGCTTTCCTCTTCAGACACCCCCAGGCCTGCGTGGAGAGAAGCAGGGGAGCAGTGAAAATACTGAAATGAAATCTTTGCTAGAAAACTTTCCAGGAGGCTGGAGGTCACCTGCAGCCAAACCCCAGCTGGGAGACATGCCCTCCCCTATGTAATAGAATGTTAAACTATATTATACTGTTCGGCCACTAGGTGGTACTATGTGTAACATGCTTTACTTAAACTCACAATAGCCATTGTTGACAATATATTAAAGAATCAAACAACTCTGGTGTATCTCTATATCATGGAAGCTCTGTAGCCAGTCCTGGTACAGAAGCCTGACCTGCTAGCAGCAGCCCAGCAACCTGTCATGTACAAGGAATACAGGTCATGGTGTCAGAAGTAAACTAGTGGTAGAGGACAATAGAAACAGAAGGAAAACAGCAACAAAAGTTGCAGAGGGAAGGAAAAAAAGTAATAAAGTTTGCAGGATCTCATCAACATGTCACTCCTCAATGTCCCAGAGAACTTCAGATTTGAGACACCTTCGGAATGGAGAGACTGGAAGCAGTATTTTGCAAGTTTTCTCATTGCTACTAAACTCCACCAGGAAACTGGTGATATTCAGGTATCTTCTTTAATTTATACTATGGGGAAGCAGGCAGAATGTATGTTTAAATCTTTTATCTTTACTGAAGACAGTCACAAAGATGACTGTAAAAGGGTTCTGGCTTTGTTGCAGATGCATAAAGTATGTTTGATGCATACTTTAGACCTCAGAGAAACATGGTTTCTGAAAGAGCATGTTTTTAGCAGAGTTTTATAAGAACTCTGCATGCATTGGCTGAAAACTGTGATTTTGGGACTGCACAACAAGGAAATATCAGAGACAGGCTGTTTATTGGGTTAACAGACCAAAGCTTCTCACAGCAACTACAATTAAAGACAGACTTAAATCTGCCCACAGCTTTACAGAAAGCAAAGCATTCTGAACTAGTCAAACAGTAAACCAAAAGGCAGGAGCAACTTGAAAAACCTGAAACTAAGTTAGAAGCTCAAGTTCTAAACAGACACAGCAGAGTGCTAAAAGTGATTACTATAAAAGCCCTGAGGCTATGAGGGAGTTCCTGGTTAATGACAAATCTTTCCAGACTAAATGCACAAGATGTGGAAAAATTCATAGTTCAACAGATGTTTGTTTAGTCAAAGATGAAAGGTTTAATAACTGCACAAAATATGGACATTTTGCAGCTGTTTGCCATACCCAGGCAGTCAGGGAGTTGACTAATATTACAGATGTTTCTGGGATCAATCATGTGTGATGACATTGGGATCGGATACAGAGGGACCTAGACAAATTAGAGGATTGGGCCAAAAAAAACCTGATGAGGTTCAACAAGGACAAGTGCAGAGTCCTGCACTTAGGACGGAAGAATCCCATGCACTGCTACAGACTAGGGACTGAATGGCTAGGTAGCAGTTCTGCAGAAAAGGACCTAGGGGTCACAGTGGACGAGAAGCTGGATATGAGTCAACAGTGTGCTCTTGTTGCCAAAAAGGCTAATGGCATTTTGGGCTGTATAAGTAGGGGCATTGCCCGCAGATCGAGGAACGTGATCGTTCCCCTTTATTCGACATTGGTGAGGCCTCATCTGGAATACTGTGTCCAGTTTTGGGCCCCACACTACAAGAAGGATGTGGAAAAATTGGAAAGAGTGCAGCGGAGGGCAACAAAAATGATTAGGGGTCTGGAGCACATGACTTATGAGGAGAGGCTGAGGGAACTGGGATTGTTTAGTCTCCAGAAGAGAAGAATGAGGGGGGATTTGATAGCAGCCTTCAACTACCTGAAGGGGGGTTCCAAAGAGGATGGAGCTCGGCTGATCTCAGTGGTGGCAGATGACAGAACAAGGAGCAATGGTCTCAAGTTGCAGTGGGGGAGGTCCAGGTTGGATATTAGGAAACACTATTTTTCACTAGGAGGGTGGTGAAGCACTGGAATGCGTTACCTAGGGAGGTGGTGGAGTCTCCTTCCTTGGAGGTTTTTAAGGCCCGGCTTGACAAAGCCCTGGCTGGGATGATTTAGTTGGGAATTGGTCCTGCTTTGAGCAGGGGGTTGGACTAGATGACCTCTTGAGGTCCCTTCCAACCCTGATCTTCTATGATTCTATGACACAGAGCCTGCCTGGAAACTGAAACTGAATATTCATGCAAAGACTATTGACTTTAAAGTGGACTCGGAAGCAGCTGTGACCATCATCTCAGAAAGGACTTAAAATCACCTTCAACCCTTCCCAGAGCTGAAATCACCTTGACTAGCCCTGGAGGTATCTGAACTGCATGGGCCAGTTCACCAGAAACACAACTTGCAAAGACAAAAACTTTGCATTCAGAATGCATGTGACCAAAGGATCAAAGACCAATGACTTTCTCAGCTGCACTGTGGCAGACAGAATGGGCCTAATGAGAAAGGTGGAAGAATCTGATGGAGTATTTGGTGATATTGGAGTTTTGAAAGGCGCTCCAGTACAAATAACCTGAAGAGACAATGCTGAATAATACAGTGTACAAACACCTCTACCAAAAAGACCTTGGAAGAGACTAGCTGCAGATTTATGTGAATTCAGAGGACATCGTTACCTGGTCATAGTGGACTATTTTTCCAGGTATATAAATAATGTACTTGAAAGACATAACATATCACAGTGTTATTGAGAAACTGAAGTGCACTTTTGCTCATTTCAGTATTGCTGAACAATTAGTGATGGACAACGGACCACAATTCACTGCAGCAAGATTTAAATAATTCCAAATAAAATATGATTTTGATCATATTACTAGAAGCCCACTTTACCCACAAGCGAAGAGAGAGGATGAGAGAGCTATACAGACAGCCAAGAAAATCCTACAGCAGCAAGATCCATTCTTTGCTGTTCTGAATTACATATCAACACCAATAGCAGGTACTGGATACACTCCAGCACAACTCCTGTTGGGGAGACAACTCAGAACAAGAATCCAACTTTGGACAAGAATCTATCTTCAAAGTGGTCAGACATGAAGAGAGTAGCCAAATCAGGTAAAAAGGCTGAACACTTTTACTTTTACAACAGATGTCACTCATTTAGGGAACTGATTGGTCTAGAACCTAGTGACTGTGTTCATGTCAAATTGGATGGAGAAAAAGGGTGGACAATTTCAACTGTCGTAAAGAAAAAGAATTCAGTGTCCAGATCATGTGATTGTGACAGACAGTGGAGAGTTCAAAACAGAAAACAGAGAGTTCCTCAGAAAGAACAATCAATCAACAGAGGGAACTCTACAGATGGAAGATGCAGAACAGAAAGATGACTCAAAGCTTCCAAACTGACCACAGCCAGTCATCACAACTAAATGGTTCTGCTTTCAGGATGTGTATCTAGAAAACCAGTACAATTCAGAGACACTTAACAGACAATCCATACTGCACTTTAAAGACAGTGTGATAGTGTAAATATTGTAAATGGTAGGAATGTAGAACTTAAAGAGGGAGGAGTGATAGACTGTTAAACTGTATTAGACTGTTCGACCACAAGATGGTGCCATGTGTTAGATACCTTAAGCTCACAACAACCATTGTTGGCCGTACATTAAACGATCTCAGAGCGAACACATCTCTGGCGTATCTTGATATAACGGAAGCTCTGTAGTCAGTTCATATCCGGCCTGCTAGTAGCAGCCCTGCAACCTATTGTGTACAAGGGGTAAATGACACCTTGCTAGCATAGGCGGCGAGCTACATGGGCCCATGGTGCTCATGCTCCATCAGTACTTAGGAACGTGGGCCTGGCTCCACCAACGTTTGGGCTTATCGTGCTTTGGGGGGGCACTGTGCTTTATGGGGACGCGGGGTCCAGGGCGGCCTCGGGGGGGTTAGCGGGCGGCCTGGAACCGGCAGCAGCAGGCGACCCGGCCCCAGCCCACCCTGCTCCACTCCCTCCCCCGCCCCCATTCCACCCCTTTCCCCAAGCCCCCGTCCCGCCTCTTTCTGGCTTCTGCCCCCGAGTGACACCAGGAGCCGGCGGGGTGGAGTGGAGTGGGCTGGGACCAGGTCACTCGCTGCTGCCGGCACCAGGCCCCCTGCTAACTCCCTAGGCCACCCTGGACCCGTGTCCCTGTGAATCGCGGGCCCCCCCAAAGCATGGAACCCAGGGCGATTGCCCCGGTCTGTCCTATGGACATTCTGGGCACCACCAAAAATTATACAAACCTGGTGTCCATGGCTCTGGTGATGACTTTCCCTTGCAACCCCCCAGGCTGCCCTGGACCCCATGTCCCCCTGAAGCACAGGGCCCCCCCCAAAGCACGATAAGCACAGGGTTTGGGGCGGTTGCCCTAATCCATCCTATGGATGTTCTGGGCACCACCTAAACCTGGCGCCCATGCTTGCTAGTCAATCCATTGGAGCCAACCAGAGCTAGAATCTCCCAGGGAGATTGAATTGGGCTTTAAAAACCAAACTGAGATAAAGCTAAAGCCCTGAGGTGATTGGTCTAATCCAGAAAATTGTTTGTGGCTTTGCTAAGTGCAGCCCTTGCCTGTTATCAGCCTTTGCTCAGGTTACTTCTCTCTGGCGACAGACCCTGCCTGAGGAGGGAACCTTTTGTGCCTCTTGGCAGGGACAGGAGATGCTTACCTGTGAGAGAGGCCGAGGCAATGGTCCCATAGGTGGCCAGCGGGATGCCCTGCTCCCTCAGTGCTGCAGCCAGCCCATATCTGAGCGCCTCTTCCTCCACACTGGAGCTTAAAGGCCAGGGAGCCTGAGGGCTGAAGTGCAGCCGGAAATGGACAATCACACTGGAGTTCCCATTCCTGCTGGAGGAAAAGACTCACTGAGCACATTTCCTTAGGACAGTGCAAGGATGAGCTGTGATCACAGGCCTGTACTCCCTGTTAGGATATAGATATTCAGGCCTGTCTGTAAAGGCCTATACTTTAAGAATTTAGGTGTATTCTTATCACTTAGCTAGTTATAGAGGTATAAGAGAAATAATCAAAATCACTCTTTGTATGTGTAAGGGACAGTCTGAGGCCTGGTTCTTAGGCTAAGGCCTTTGGCTAAGCAGCAGAGGCAGCCATAAGCTGAGAAGTGAATGGTCACATCCTTACATCCCAAACTAGTCACATGGAAATAAGGTGCTATTGGGCTGTTAGGAACACAATCCTGTCCTGATATTCCTATCAGCTCCAGAGAAAGGGAAGAGCCTAGAAGATGTAAAAGGAAACTTAGTTTGATAGCATCCTGTCTGGCAAGAACTCACTTATCAATAGACACAGCTGGAAAACCCTTATGTCTGTATAGATGTAGTTGTGAAATTCTTACTTCTGTATTGTTTTCTATTTTTTTTTGCATGGTCTCTGTCTGGTTCTATAATTGTTTCTGTCTGCTGTATAATTAATTTTGTTGGGTGTAAACTAATTAAGGTGGTGGAATATAATTGGTTAAATAACCATGTTACAGTATGTTAGGATTGGTTAGTTAAATTTCAGTAACATGATTGGTTAAGGTATAGCTAAGCAGAACTCAAGTTTTACTATATAGTCTGCAGTCAGTCAGGAAGTAAGGGGGGAATGGGAACGGGGAATGGGGGTGGGGAAATTGGAATCATGGTTTGCTAAGGGGGGAATGGGAACAGAGAATGGGAACAGGGATGGCTCTGTGGTGTCAGAGCTGGGAAGGGGGACACGGAGGAAGGAAACTGGAATCATGCTTGCTGGAAGTTCACCCCAATAAACATCAAATTATTTGCGCCTTTGGACTTCGGGTATTGTTGCTCTCTGTTCATGCGAAAAGGACCAGGGAAGTGAGAGGGTGAAGGAATAAGCCCCCTAACACTCCCTCCACCCGCCCTTGGCCCCAAACCACAGTGCTCCTGGAGGAGCCTGTGGGTAGATGCCAACCTATTTGCTCAGCAATAAAACTTCAGGGTTTCCACACTGATTCTGGTCTGGAGGGTTCAGAATGGGCCTGTCACTTGCTTTAAAAAGATTAATGAAAAATATTGATAATTAAAATGTTTATCAAAAACGTTATTGAAAAATCTAATCTACAACATGAACCACATTTTGTTTTACCAAAAAAATCAGTTTTTGTCGAAAAAATCATGACAACCATTTTAATCACATTTTTTATAAGGATTACAAATACTCAACATTTTTTGAAAAAAAATCCAAGAGTTGGCAAAAGGCCACATTTTGACAAAAAATAAATAAATCCCCCCCCCCAAAAAAGATAGTGATCAGAAGTCAATCCAGGCCAGACTCATGGAGCCGCAGTACTCCATGGCTGGCTGTGGGGGGCCACAGAGCAGCACACACTCACCTGTACTCCAGGACAGCGCAGCCAACACAGCTCCCTTCCAGCGGAGAGCCTTGGAAGCTGGTTAGAAACTACAAGACAAAGAAGAGTGAGGCCAGCAATCACTGGCTCAGATTTTCTTTAAGCAAAACGCCCTGGGGAGAAGCGATCAGGGCTGGGGAACCTTGGGGAACTGTGTCTGAGAAGTGAGTCTGAGTTCCTGAGCCCGCCGCCCCCCACGCCCTGGGCAATTTAACCGCTTTGCCAGCTAGCTCCAGAGAACTATTTTCACAAAACTGTTTTTCCAGTTGAAAACCAGCCTGTACACAAGAAGTAGAACCACCCGGGGGTGCCACCAGAAATTTTTCCCTTGGTACGCACTGTCAATCCCTTTAGAGAGATCCCCACTGCAGCTGCTGGCCCCAGTGTCTCGCTTGCCTTCCAGCATGGCCCAAATATGGGCAGTGTCCCTCCCCGTCCCTGAGAAGGGACACAAGCTGCTGGAAGCAAAGTGAAGCTGGGTAGGCCCTCGGGGGGAGCCCTGGTGCAGGAGCCGGCTCCATGGTAGCGGCAAGGAGGAGCAGCACTGACCACTCCACTGCCCAGTGTGCTCACTCAGGTTTGGCCCCACAGCCCCTCCATTGACAAACCTAGCAGCACTGTGCATGGGGCTTTAAATAAATTAAAATTTTTAAATTAATGGAGATAGCCTATCTCCTAGAACTGTAAGGGACCCTGAAAGGTCATTAGGTCCAGCCCCCTGCCTTCACTAGTAAGACTAAGTACTGATTTTGCCCCAGATTCCCTAAGTGGCCCTCTCAGGGATTGAACTCACAACCCTGGGTTTAGCAGGCCAACGCTCAAACCAGTGAGCTATCCCTCCCCCCACTGCAATGCTATTCACTCTATTTTGGCCCCTCTGCCCCTCCATCATGCTTGGGGTGCTGTGGGGCCAAAAGCTGAGTGGGCAGGCAAGGAATAGCTCAGTGGTTTGAGCATTGGCCTGCTAAACCCAGGGTTGTGAATTCAATCCTTGAGGGGGCCACTTAGGGATCTGAGGCAAAAATCTGTCTGGAGATTGGTCCTGCTTTGAGCAGGGGGTTGGACTAGATGACCTCCTGAGGTCCCTTCCAACCCTGACATTCTATGAGCAATGTGCATGGCTGTGGGTGCCACTGGCACCACCATCTCACCTGCCCCCAAAAGCTGGTCTGGCCTTAGCTGTCTTTTAGCTAAGTGTTCTTAGCTTTGAGTAGGCATGTTCCACTCCCCCATCTGCTCCCGTCCTCAGTCTCTGTTTGCTTTTCTCTGTGCCATTTCCCTCCGATCTGTGCAGTTATGCAGGATGCCACAAGCATGGCAGCATCACCTTCCCCATTCCTCCAGCAGAATCACCCACCTCCCCTTTCTGCTGCCTCCCACCGCCTCTTCTTTGCAGGGCAGGAACCCAAGAATGTTCCAGGTGTGTCAGGACATCCCAAGCCCACAATATCAGCCCCTGCCAGCCCTTTCCCACTTGCCAGGAATGGTGCAGATGATTGCTGAGCAGGTTGCCTGCTCACCTGAGGCTGTACTGTGTCACTTCTGCAGATTAGTGCATTTCCCAGAGCATGAGACTCCTGTGGTTTTCAAAAGTGTCTCTGAAGTATGGACTCCTCTACGACCATCACTCGTTGGGTCACCTCAGACAGATGCTAATGGCAGGGGGCTCTCTGGGACCCCTGGCCAATGTCAGAGGAACAACCCACTCCTTGCACCATTTTTCTTTTACTTCTAATATTCCCATGACCCCATAGCATGGCCACTGCATCCTTTGAGCTGACGAAATCAGGATGGGACTGTCCTTGGAGCTCCAGGTGTCTCTCTAAACCACCAGAGGAGCCAGTGCTGTGTGATGAGAGACTCCCAGCCTCCCTCTCCAGGGATTGCTTCCTGCTGATTTGGGGCCACAGCTGTGCAATGCACAGGCAGCCGGGACTTTCATTGCAAGTTCTGGATACCCATGGAAGAATCCAACTCACCAGCCTTTCCAGAGTGGGGGTCAACGTCCTGGAGTAGTCCGAGTTCTCCCTTTGTAAACTGCTGTCATATGCAATTCCTTTCAGTTCCACGGTGTGCTCAAAGCTGAGCTCTTGTGCAGAGCAATAAGCTGCAGACAGAGGTCAAGAGTGCCACAAGGGAGACAAGTAAAGGAGACTTGGAAGCTGACAACATCTAGGGGACTGGACCAGCTTCTAAGCTTTGGAAATCTCCCATTTAAAAAAAAAAGATTATCCGCCTCCCATCTTCCTTGTGCCTCTTTGATTTTGTGCTCTCCCTACAGCACACATCTCCCCTGATCTCCCATTAGCATCTTGGAAGCTCCATGCAGACAGGAAGAGCAAAATGCCAGAGATGGGATTCCCCATGTGTATATAAGATGAGAATTTTACCCTGAGTCTTTATCTAATGTGAATGTCGAAAGTGTGAAGTTTTATTAGTGCTGGGGGAGTTCTCAGCGTTCAAGGCAGCAAAGGGCCTAGAAACAATATAGTTTAGTTCATTGAAAAACATTAGTGATATTCTTGGTAATCCCAGCTCTAGTCACACGACAGGGTCTCAGACAACTGGACTGTGGTTAGCAACTGGAATAAACATATTGTTATTGGGATAAGCAGAGAGTAGAAAAAGAAACCAAGAAGTAGCCATTAAGATTTTATTTTCATCATCCTAGAGCTGCTTTTGTTTCCTGCAGGGGCAGGAAATATTCAGTGGCGTGTGGAGCCCTGCAACAATCTCGCGCTTACAGTCCCAGTGTCACAGCAGGTCGCAATACAGCAAACCATCCCGCAGCTGCAGCCCCGGAACATGCTCACTGAGCAAAGAACTTTGCTGGGCGATCAAGCCCTCCTGAATGTGAGAGCATTGCAGTGAGCTCATCCACAACTCTGGGCTTGGGAATTAGCACCAAAAGGCCATGCAGAGGATGTGGCTTTGTGGCAGCATTTGAATGCAGAGGTGGGCTTGGAGGGGTCAGCTGGCAAAGAAGCTGAGGGAGGGAGCCCCAGGCACAAGGGACAGCAGCTAGAAGAGGGTGTGTAAAGGGCAGAGGGAGAGGAGAACCAAAGGACCATCTTGAGAGAGACCCCCCTAGATGACGGGAGAAGGAATAGGAGGAAAGGAGAGTGGGGCAGAGTCGGGGTGGCATTGTGCAGGACCTTGGAGGTAGAGATGAGAGATTGAAAGGATTCATAAAGTGAGAGGAGGCCATACCCCATCACAGAGGGAAGGGGAAGGGCATCACTGTTTGGTGTCCTCACCAGAAGACTTCCCCTATCTCCCTGCTCTTTCTTCTACCTCTCCTTGTCCCCCGTGATGGCAGCCATCCTTGGCCAGAGAGGACTGAGTGGGAGCTCATCAGTGCCTTGCTTTGCTGTTGAGAAACAGAAAACTCTCCCATCCAGATCTCATAAGTTCAGTGAAGGTCTCGAAAAGCATCTAACTCCTGGCTGAGTATCTGAGCTGAACCCAAACATCCTGTCTTTTGAGGTTCACCTGCCATAGGAGAACAGGCCTGGGACACTGGCACTGATTGCCCAGCCTGTTATTCACAGACAGTTTTTCCTTTGTAGCTTATAAACAGTAAGAGCAGATCCAACTGCAAACTTACCCATTAGAATGCCCAGGGAAAG
This sequence comes from Chrysemys picta bellii, assembly GCF_011386835.1. Lineage (NCBI taxonomy): Eukaryota > Metazoa > Chordata > Testudines > Emydidae > Chrysemys > Chrysemys picta. The sequence goes on along the minus strand of NC_088815.1, from coordinate 785,607 downwards.
GAGAACAAAGCCACCCACGAGTACAGTCACGATGGTTACCTTACAGCAGGTGCTGTGTGCCGCCAATCTCACCCTCTCTATGTCTGCTGCTGGCTTTAGAGCTAGGTCCATTTGTTCCATGCTTTCAAAACAACTCTACAGGTGACCTAGGTGTTTGAAAAGAAGGAGTGGGCATGTTGGGATAACATGTAAGATCTCAGATATGTTCATGTCAAGACGCCCAACTCAGGTGTTACCAGTCAGGAAGAGCATCACACATGAACAAAGAACTTTGCTGGGCGATCAAGCCCTCCTGAATGCGAGAGCATTGCAGTGAGCTCATCCATAACTCTGGGCTTGGGAATTAGCACCAAAAGGCCATGCAGAGGATGTGGCTTTGTGGCAGCATTTGAATGCAGAGGTGGGCTTGGAGGGGTCAGCTGGCAAAGAAGCAGAGGGAGGGAGCTCTCAAGTGATGAGTGATGAGACATGAGGTCTCATCACTCATCCCTTCCCCAGAACATGTGTCATGTTATGAGCCAAGGGCTCTTTTACTAGATCAGGCTTACGGGGTCTGAGACATCGATCACTCGGGTCACCTCACTGGCCAGGCACCAGTGGCCAGTACCATCGTTTCCCCATGCTGTTGCAGTGATTAGAGAGCTAGGATGGGAAACCCCTCGACACAACAAAACCCAGCTTGGATTTTCTCCCCAAACTCAAACATGTGGGTAACTCCTTTGACCCATCACATGGTATTGGTATGTGCTCTGTGCTTTGGGTTCCAGTATGGACGGCAAGTGAATGGCTGCAACACCAAGCAATATGGAGGCAATATTTCCAGACTGGCTGGAAAGCTCATGGCAACCTGTGGTGTGGAGTTTCTAGACCAGATTTCTGCAGACCCAAGATGTTCGGATAGTTCAGCTCAGAAACCACCTGTTTGGGTTCTTCATTGAACCAACTCCCCAAGGCTTTGGAGGTTCACTGCTTGCTATAAGGAACCCCTTGTGTTTTCTGCTGTGGCCTTGCAGGTTCCATCTCATTGTTACGTTCATGTTTTGCCCAGATCATTCCCTGAGCCCCTCTTCTTACACTAGTTCAAGCACAGTTCTGCTCTGAAAAGTCACTGTGCAAAAGTATCATCAATGGTAGAGCTGAGCAAATCCTGGGCTCTGAGGGTCAAGCTGAGCTCTTTCTGGCTCATTCATCACCTGCAAAAGAGACTCTGCAATCAGACAACTTTGCTAACTGCCCTGTTGATGCTGCCCAAGCAGTAATGGACTCCAGCTCGTTCTCGCTGAGCTGGGATGACCCTGCTGAGCTAACAGGAATCCAAAGGTGCAGAGAGTTTGTCTATTCTGAGCTAGGGGCCAGCCTGACACAGTTCCTCTTCACGCACACAGCCTATTTTTCTCATCTGCACATGATCTCCCAGCCTGTGAGAGCAGCTACCGCACCACGGACTGTCCTTCTTAGCAGGGTAAGATGTGCCAGTAACATAGCAGTACACAGGGATGGCTGCCCTGCTCATGTCCAGGATCCACACTGGCATGAGGCTAGTTAGCCATGGTTGCCAGCTCATCTCAAAGCAGGTTCTGAGCTCTGTCACTTTAGCAAAGACAAAGGACCTGGGTTGTTCTCTCTCTGTCTCTTTTTTAACTCATGTTTATTGAAGTAGCTTAGAGAACTGTGTCTTTATCTCCTGTCAATGTGACTAACTGGATGTCTTTCTGACTTGGATGTTGTTCTAAAAGATCTGTTCTACTTCAGCCACAAGTTACTGGGCTCCATACAGGAACATAAGAACGGCCACACTGGGTCAGACCAATGGTTCATCTAGGATCCTGTTTTCCGACAGTGGCCAGTGCCAGATGCCCCAGAGGGAATGAACTGGACAGGGCAATTATCGAGTGATCCATTCCCTGTCATCCAGCCCCAGCTTTTGGCAGTCAGAGGCTAGGAACACCGAGAGCACAAGGCTGCGTCCCTGCCCATCCTGGCTAATAGTCATTGATGGACCTGTCCTCCATGAACTTATCTAGTTCTTTTTTGAACACTGTTATAGTTTTGGCCTTCACAATATCCCTGGCAATGAGTTCCATAGGTTGATTGTGTGTTGTATGAAAAAATATCTCCTTATGTTTGTTCTAAACCTGCTGCCTATTAATTTCATTGGGTGACCCCTGGTTCTTGTGTTATGGGAAGGAGTAAATAACACTTCCTTATTCACTTTCTCCACACCCATTTTTGATTGTATAGACCTCTAGCATATCCCCCCTTAGTCATCTCTTTCTAAACTGAACAGTCCCAGTATTTTTAATCTCTACTCACAGGGAAGCTGTTCCATACTTCTAACCATTTCTGTGGGCCTTCTCTGGACCTTCTCTGGACTTTTTCCAATTCTAATATCTTTTTTGAGATGGGGCGACCAGAACTGCATGCAGTATTCAAGGTGTGGGCGTACCATGGATTTATATAGTGGGATTATACTTTTTATCTTATTATCCATCCCTTTCCTAATGGTCCCTAACATTCTGTTCGCTTTTTTGATTGCCACTGCACATTGAGTGGATGTTTTCAGAGAACTATCCATGGTGACTCCAAGATCTCTTTCTTGAGTAGAGACAGCTAATTTAGATCCCATCATTTTGTATGTATAGTTTGGATTATGTTTTCCAATGTGCATTACTTTGCATTTATCAACATTGAATTTCATCTCTTCATCTCATTTAAATGGTCCTGAGTTATATTCTAAAGCACAAGCCTTGAGGGGGCTTGATCAGTCTTTCAGGTCATGTTCTCACTTCCATTGAGTTTCCATGTGGAGGTCCCTGTGAAGGCGGCTCAGCCTGACAGAGTACGTGCAGGTCCCAGATCCTCTCTCTGTTGTGTTGGGAAATACTGAAGATGAACCTGATACCTCCAGAGAAATCTTTTTGGAGTTTCCACTAGGTGGGACCTGGGTGTTTCTGCCGAGTTCTGAACAGTTCTAAAAGTCTGAGAGCTCTTGATCCACACTTTGTTCCCTGTTCCAGTCCAGGCCCTGCTTTTGTTCTGTGCCAAACATGGAAGTTTTGTTGCTGCCGAATGTTTATTTCAGCATCCCAGTCTCAAAATTCCTTCAGGTCAGGCCACTTCGGTGTGCCACAGGTGAAAGCGTTCTTAGTCTTTGTTCCATCAGAAGTTTTGCTGGAGATAGTCGCAATGCAAGCAGTGTTGACCAACATGCCAGGAGTGCTTTATATGGGTCCACTGATTTTTGAAGAAGTCTTTTTAAAGTCTGCACTGCTGTCTCCACCTCCCTGTTGCTCTGGGAGTAATGTGGACTGTAAAATCAAAGTCCTGTGCAAATCCTAGGAATGTTTCAGAGATAAACAGAGGCCTATTATCAGTTATAAGAACTTCAGAAATTCCATGTCTTGCAAATGCTGACTTCAGTTTCTGGATGACCTGTGCCAATGAAGTTTGTGTAAGTACAGCCAAGTCAATATATCTGGAGAAGTAACAGATTACTATAAGGTATGTGTGTCCTTTCCGGAAAAACAAATCGGTTGCACCCGCTGCCAAGTTCTGTCAGGTAGCTTTGTAGAGAGTAATGGTTCTGGTGATTGGTTTTTTCCTTGTTGCGTACCTCGCAGCCCTCTGCTAAGGTCTGAATTTGCCTGCTCAGACTGGCCACCATATGTTGTGCTCATGCCCTGCACTTGCTTATGCCTTGGTGCCCATCATTGAATTGGAGAGCATCTCTTTCTGAAGTACTGCAGAGATAAGAATTAGCCGTAATTTCAGAAGCAGGACATCAGCCATGTGGAGGTCATTGCGGTCCTGCCAATATGTAGGAGGCCTGTTGCAAGTTACTCCTTTGACCCTGCTAGGGTGACCAGACGTCCCGATTTTATCGGGACTGTCCCGATATTTCCTTGTTTGTCCCGACGTGCGGTTGGGACTCTGGACAAACAAAGAAATGCTCCGGAGCCCGGAAGTGCTCGCCCCTCCCCCCCGACTCCGCCCCCTCCTCCCCCCATTGGCTCCCTCCCAGAATCCCCGCCTCTTCCCCAGGCTCACCGTTCCTCCTCCCTCCACAAGCGCTGGAGGGAGGCCCGGGAGATGCAGGGGGAGCGGGTGCTGTGAGTGAGAGTCCGGCCTGGCCCCGAGCAGGCAGGACTCAGTTGGGCGGTAGGGAGAGGAGGGGGGCGGCCCGCGGGGCCAGGCGGCGGCTGTTCTCCCCCCCGGGCAGCGGGACTCGGGAGCAGCCGCTGCTGCAGCTCCCACTGCCGCGGGGGGAGGAAGCGGCCGATGGCCAAGCTCGGCCGCTGCGGCGCCCCCGAACCCCCCGAGCCTGGGCCTGCTGCGGAGACCCAGCAGTGCGCACGCTGCACCCAGCCCCTGGCCAGTCGCATCTGGGCTGCTGCCCAGCTGGTGCAATCCCGCGGTGGCCCCGGGGCGGAGGCATCGTCAGCCCAGGCCCGTTCGTTCCCCTGCGGGACCCGAGCGGGATGGGGGGGCTGGGGCCTGCTGCCCCCACTCCGGGGCCGCTGCGGGATAGCACCAGCTGGGCAGCAGCCCAGACGCGACTGGCCAGGGGCTGGGCGCAGCGTGCGCACTGTTGGGTCCCTGCAGCAGGCCCAGGCTCGGGGGTTCGGGGGCGACAGAGCTGCAGCCGCCGAGCTTGGCCATCGGCCGCTTCCTCCCCCCGCGGCAGTGGGAGCTGCAGCAGCGGCTGCTCCCGAGTCTTGCTGCCCGGGGGGGAGAACAGCCGCTGCCTGGTCCCGCGGGCCGCCCCCCCTACTCTCCCTACCGCCCGACTGAGTCCTGCGTGCTCAGGGCCAGGCCGGACTCTCACTCACCCTGGCCCCGCGCTTCCCCTGCGTCTCCTGGTCCTCCCTCCAGCACTTGTGGAGGAAGGGTGTTTTTTTTTTCCCCCCTCCCCCCCGCGTCCCGATATTTGACTTGGGTGATCTGGTCACCCTAGACCCTGCCCTCTTTGGCAGAGTTGAGTCAGTTTCTGGCAAGTCTCCTCCTTTAGCTGGTTTTCTCTAATTTGCTGAAGTCGCTTGGCAGATACTGGAGTAGCTGCCAGAACAAGCTCAATGTAGCCTGACATCTTTCTTTAAAGCTTTTTCTTTGTCCATTGGTGGCTGATCAACTGGGGCTATAGATAGTCTGCTGCTTTCCCTAGTATGTGTTCAATGTTGAAAAAAAGTCACATCAGTCAGTCAAAATCTCTGAATCCTAGGTGGACGGTCATCCAGCGGTTTTGAACACAAGAATGCCAGTAAGGGCTTGGGGTCTGTTTCTGTGTCAACATTCAAACAGATATGCACTGAGCTGTTCACAGACCAAGTGACTGTCAGTGCTTCCTTTTTCACTTGCACATGCTGCTGCTCAGTTTCTGTAAGTCTTCTTGATATGAATGCAAATGAACTCTGGTCTCCTTCTGACTGTTTTTATGTGAGCACTCTCCTAAACTGCATGAAGATGCGTTGTTGGATGGTTTACCGAATAGTGAGCCAAAACAGGTGGAGATGTCAGTAGTTCTTTTATTTTATGAAATGAGTTTTGTTGTGGGCTATGCCAGATCCAAATATTGTGACCATTAAGATCTCTTAAGGGTTTGTTAGATGAGCTAAATTTGAAAAGAATTTCTCAAAATGAGTTGCCATGCTCAGGAATCTTGTTATAGCAGAAACTTGTTGGGGTTCAGGTAAGGCGAGTAATGCCTTCAGTTTTTTTGAATCCAGCTGAATTCCCTGTTTGCTAATTATATGTCCTACAAATTTTATCCACTGCTTTCCAAATTCACATTTCTCATTCAGAGTGAAGCCAGCTTGTTGGAAGCATCTCAAAACTGCATGTAGTCACTCATCCTGTCCATTTTTATCTCTGCTGTATACTAACACATCAGTAGCATTGCAAAGGATGCCAGGAAAGCCTGGCACAATTTGAGTGATTCTCTTTTGGAAATGTTTCAGAGTAGCAGCCGTGTTAGTCTGTATCCGCAAAAAGAACAGGAGTACTTGTGGCACCTTAGAGACTAACAAATTTATTTGAACATAAGCTTTCGTGGGCTACAGCCCACTTCTTCGGATGCATATGCTTATGTTCAAATAAATTTGTTAGTCTCTAAGGTGCCACAAGTACTCCTGTTCTTCTTTTGGAAATGTTTTGGTACATATGCCAAATGGAAGATGATTGAAACAGTACCTTCCAAATGGGGTGATTAATGTAGTTAATGGTACAGCTTCTTTAGCAAGGGCGATTTACCAAAAGCCTGCTGTAGCATCTAATTTTAAGAAGAAGGGGATAGGGATGCAGCATGGGGCTGTGAGAGTGAAGGGAGTCACTGCTGCCACAGATTTACTTTGAACTCCCCGTCAGCTTTCCTAGCCCCGTGATCCATCTCCCGTACAATTTGCTTTTTGCCATTATACATTCCAGTTTCTCTGTTAGGTGTGGCCCTTGTATTGCTAGCATCACTAGTAGGGGAGTTGTCAGTCTGTGCTTACATATATTATTTTTGAATACCTTGCCATCCTTTCTCCAGTTTCCCAAGGAACTGGCAACAAACATCCAATGTATTGGCATTAGCCCCATGAAGAATCTTATTTGGTCTTTGCAGATCCCCATCCTAGGATCAGTTATAATCTTTTTTTGGAATTGCAGTGACTGCTGCCCCAGTATCGATTTTAAATTTAAAGTTTTGGCCATTTAGGTTCATGCTTGTGTACCAAGGTCTTTTCTGGTCTATTGAGGATATAGTCGCTAGAATTGTGGCCCCATTGTCATATGATGAAAATATTCCCTTTTGGCTTGTTTACACTACTCTGGGTGACTTGCATGCTATTGCAAAATGTCCCATATTTTGTGGCCGCCCTTTCATAAATTTGGCACTTTCGTCGATAATATTCTGTCTGCCTATGAAATGGGCATCAAAAGCCTCTATTCTGTTGGTGTATTCCTTCTTTTCCTCATCAGTGAGGGGCAGGGTACATAGGATGTCATCAGCAGCATTGCCCATGGCAAATATCAGGGCATTTACCTGGTATTTTTGTGCTTTCTCTGTTAAACCAGAAGTCATCTGGCATTGTTCAAGTCTCTGGATCCAGCAAAGCCAGCTGCCTGACTTGCCAAAAATAAAACTCTCTAACAGAGCCAATTGCCCCAGGGGCTCCACTGCTGTGCTGAGCAAGGCTGTGCCTCCTTCCTGCAGCTGGTTTCACAGGTTTGTTCCCTGCCTGTATGCTTTGCTCACTCACTCACTGCTCCAGCAGTCTGGGGTCTCCCTTCACTCCTTTAGAGAGACAGATTCACACACTGCTGACACCATGTAGTGTGAGGAAATAGACACAAAGTAAAGCCGCAACCAGAGAACTCCCTAAGCAGGAAGTTCCCACATTTATTAAGCTCTCCACTGCAGCACATCCTGGTCTGCTCTGACAACTGGGGAGAACCAGGGACTCCATCACCCCTCCACACTGTGCAGCATATTTGTTCCCTGACCTCCTATGACATTGCCTCCCCCAGTCCAGCCCTATCAGGTTAGTGCTATTGGGGTGTATGACACAGCCCCAGATGTTCAGCATTCCTTATTTTGTTGCAAATATTGGGTGTTGGCCTCAAGTGACCATGTGGCAGAAGCTGTTGGGGAAGCTAGAGGTTTTGGCAGAGGACAGGTGTTTGCATCCTGGAAGGAGCAGAGGTGTTGGGTAACAGGAAGTATCTGGTTTCATGCCCCCTTCTGGACTGGAGGGAGTTGACTTCCCACGTGGGGAAAGGGAGTGTGTGCTCCTCATTCCAAGTTCAGCGTCCCTGACTGCAACTTTCTGTCACACTGCGCCAAAGTCTGCTACTATCTCCAGAAGTAAGAGAGAAATGCAATAATGTGAAGTTTCTGCTGAATTGATTAGCACTGAAATAGTCAATGCTGATGCTTAAGTTGCCATCAGCCTTCAGTGCTTGCACCTAATTTAAAATGTCTGGGGCAGTTCTCCTTTCTTTGAGCTGTTGTTTCAGATTGCCTGCAGACTCAGGCAGACATCACAGCCTCATTTACATTCAGCTCACATTTTGAAACAGACGGGCTATAGATTTAATTAAACCTAACTAGGGAGATATTGACAGAGTGCTAGCAGCTCCTTCAATTAAAATCATGGCTGATAAAGTTTGCAGATGGCACAACTTAGTGGAGTGGTAAAGAATGACAAGGATAGGTCAGTTCTACAGAATGATCTGGACCCCTTGGCAGACTAGTCTTATTTGAACACTGTGTACAAGAAAGGGCATGCAGAGTGGAAGTCAGGAGATGGTATTACTTCTGGCCATCACTGGATACTGTGCCTGCACTTCAGAAAGGATGTTAAGAAATGGGAAAGGGTCAGAGCAGAGAATGATTACAGGAAGAAACTTACACTCAATATATTTAGCTTATCAAAGAGAACTGTTAAGAGGTGACTCGATCATGGTCTACTCCACGTACCTACACGGGGAGGAGACTTCTGATAGCAGAGGGCTCCTTCACCTGGCAGAAAAAGTCATAATAAGACCCAGTGGCTGGAAGCTGAAGCCAGACAAATTCCAACTAGAAATAAGGCACAAATTTTCAATAGTGAGGGTAACCAACCATTGCAACAACTTAACCAGGGTTGTGATAGATTCTGGAAAATCACTAGAAATCTTTATATCGAGACTGGGTGTATCTTTCTAAAAAATCTGCTCTAGTTTAACTATAAGCTTCAGGCTGAATGCAGGAATCCCTGGGTGAGACTGTGGCCTGTGCTATGCAGGAGGTCAGGTTGGAGAATTTCAGTAAATTAAGCTTTGCAGAGTTAAATAAACAGCTACAGAGTTTAAATTACATTAAGAGCCAAAGGACACTTAAAAAGAGATTACAGAGAACTACAGGGATGGCAGCAGCTAAAGAGACGGAAAGAGAAATTGTATGGAAACATTGTTAGGTGAACAGCGGGGTGTGAAAGGGAGTAGAGAGAAGTTCTGGTGCACGACTGGAGTCACTGGAGGTGCATTGGAATGGGGACTTCTTGGTGCGGTTCCTATTTATTTACCACTGGTACATTTAGTCAGCAGTGCTCTGAAACAAGGTGCATGGGGAGCTGGGACTTGAAGAGGCCAAAGAGGAGGGAGTTACAGCTTTCATAGATTTTCAGGCCAGAAGGATGCATCAGAGGGAGTGCCTGCTGTTGGCCAACCACGACTCTGCTGAGGCCTGCCTCGGTTTCTCCTTCACTCACACCCTCTTAATAAAATGATTCACACAGGCCAAATATTCAAAACATTCCGCCTTTTGGGATTCAGATGAAATTAATAGGCAGCAGTTTTAAAACAAACAAAAGGAAGTATTTCTTCACACAATGCAGTCAACCCATGGAACTCTTTGCCAGAGGATCTTCTGAAGGCCAAGACTATAACAGGGTTCAAAAACAGAACTAGATACATTCATGGAGGATAGGTCCAGGATGGGTAGGGATAGTTTCACTAGTCTCTGTTTGCCAGAAGCTGGGAATGGGTGACAGGGGATGGATCAAATTGATGATTACTTGTTCTGTTCATTCCCTCTGATAGATAATAAGACAAAAAATATCATAATGCCAGTATATAAATCCATGGTATGCCCACATGTTGAATACTGCATGCTGATGTGGTCGCCCTCTCTCAAAAAAGATATTAGAATTGGAAAAGGTTCAGAGAAGGGCAACAAAAATGATTAGGAGTATGGAACAGCTGCCATATGAGGAGAGATTAAAAAGACTTGGACTGTTCAACTTGGAAAAGAGACGACTAAAGGGGGATCTGATAGAGGTCTATAAAATCATGAATGATGTGGAGAAAGTAAATAAGGAAGTGTTATTTACTCCTTCTCATAACACAAGAACTAGGGATCACCCAATGAAATTAAGAGGCAGCAGGTTTAAAACAAAAAAAGTAGTATTTCTTCACACAATGCACAGTGAACTTGTCTATATGCATCCGAAGAAGTGGGCTGTAGTCCACGAAAGCTTATGCTCTAATAAATTTGTTAGTCTCTAAGGTGCCACAAGTACTCCTGTTCTTCTTTTTGCAGTGAACTTGTGGAACTCATTGCCAGGGAATGTTGTGAAGGCCAAAACTATAACAGTGTTCAAAAAAGAACTAGATAAGTTCATGCGGATAGGTCCATCAATGGCTATTAGCCAAGATGGTCAGGGACATAGGCCCATGCTCTGGCTGTCTCTCACCTCTCACTGTCAGAAGATGGGAGTGGGCGACAGGGGATGGATCACTCGATGTTCTGCTGAAGCACCTGGCATTGGCCACTGTTGGAAGACAGGATACTGGGCTAAAAGGACCATTGGTCTGACACTGTGTGGCTGGTCTTATGTTCTTAAGAGGGAACAAAGTAGAGTAAATAGTTTTAATTGTTGTGTGCAGTGTTATAGCTGTGCTGGTGCCAGGATATCAGAGACAAGGTGGGTGAGGGAATATCCTTTATTGGACCAATTTCTGTTGGGGAGAGAGACAAGCTTTTGAGCTACACAGAGCTCTTCTTCAGGTCTGAGTGTCACAGCCAAATACAAGATCCAATAGACAGAATAGGTGCTAACTCCTTATGCTAAATGAAGGGACCATTCAAGGTGAAGTGGCCCATTAATACCCCCGTAGTCATTAGGCCAAAAAAAATTAATAATAAATAAATAAATAAATAATGGAGGGGGGGAGTAGTGGGTTACAGATTGTTGTAATAAACCATAAATCCAGTGTCTCTGTTCAGTCCATGATGTTTAGTTGTGAATTTAAGCTCCGAGGCTCATCTTTTGAAAGTGGTGTGCAGGTTTCCTTTGAGGATGAGGACTAATTAGACACTAAAAATCATGGTCATAATAAAGACACCGGATTTATGACTTATTACAACAATCTGTAACCCACTAACCCCCCTTTTTGTACTATGACTAAAGAGGTGTTAATGGGCCACTTCACCTCGAACAGTCACTTACAATATGTGCTAACTCCTTAGGCTAAACTGTCTGTTGACATTTTGGTACTTTTCCCAGGTTGGAGGAAGAGCTCGGTGTAGCTCCAAAGCTGGTCTCTCTCACCAAGAGAAGTTGGTCCAATAAAAGCTATCACCTCCCCCACCTAGTTTTAAGGAATCTGAAGTTTATTTTGAATTGTTGTGTGTCTACATTTGTTTGCAATTTAAGTTTTAATTTCTTTATTACACAGAAAGTGAGGCTGTGGAGTGGTTATAGATTTCCTGGTCCTCCAGCGTTACCAGAGAGGACTAGAAGGAGCTTAATAAATGTGGGAACTTCCTGGTTAGGAGTTTTCTAGTTGCTGCTTTAAATTTGGCTCTTTGTGTCTATGTCCTCACACTATACACAGGACATGGGGTTCTGTAGGGTTACCATATTCAAAACATTTAAAAAAGAGGACACTCCATGGGGCCCCGGTCCCGCCCCTGGCCCCCGCACCAACTCTGCCCCTTCCCCCGCCCCCGGCCCCCACCCCAAACCCACCCCCTTCCCCGCCCCCATTCCAACCCCTTCCCCAAAGTCCCTGCCCCAACTCTGCCCCCTCCTCTGAGCACCCCGCATTCCCCCTCCTCCCTCCCTCTCTGATCTTGGTTGGGGGTTGCTAAGTGCTTCCCTGCTCCCCACTTGCCCTGCAGCCCCTGCACTCCCCCCCCGCTCCTGCAGCCTCTGTGCCCCCTGCTCCCCACTGGCCCTGCAGCCCCCTGCACCCCCCCTGCCCTTGCAGCCTCTGCGCCCCCCACCTGCCCTGCCCCTGCGCCCTCCTGCAGCCTCTATGCCCCTGCCTGCCCTGCTCCTCCTCGCCCTGCAGCCTCTGCACCCCCACGCCTGCCCTGCCCCTGGCGCTCCCCTGCCCCTGCAGCCTCTATGCCCCTGCCTGCCCTGCTCCTCCTCGCCCTGCAGCCTCTGCACCCCCACGCCTGCCCTGCCCCTGTGCCCCCCTGCCCCTGCCCCTGCCCCTGCCTCTGCCTGCCCTGCTCCTCCTCACCCTGCAGCCCCTGCACCCCCCCGCCCTGCAGCCTCTGTGGCCCCTGCTCCCCACTCGCCCTGCAGCCCCTGCACCCCCCCGCCCCTGCAGCCTCTGTGCCCCCGTCTGCCCTGCCCCTGCACCCCCCCGCCCCTGCATCCCCCTGCCCCTGCAGCCTCTATGCCCCTGCCTGCTCTGCTCCTCCTCGCCCTGCAGCCCCTGCACCTCCCCACCCCTGCAGCCTCTGTGGCCCCTGCTCCCCACTCGCCCTGCAGCCCCTGCACCCCCCCTGCCCCTGCAGCCTCTATGCCCCCATCTGCCCTGCCCCTGCGTCCCCCTGCCCCTGCAGCCTCTATGCCCCTGCCTGCCCTGCTCCTCCTCGCCCTGCAGCCTCTGCACCCCCCGGCCTGCCCCTTCCCCTGCACCCCCCTGCCCCTGCCCCTGCCTGCCCTGCTCCTCCTCGCCCTGCAGCCTCTGCACCCCCCGGCCTGCCCTACTCCCCTGCTCCCCTGGCAGCCTCTGCCTGGCGAGGGCTTCGGATGCTCAGTGGTGACCGGGGCAGCGTGGGTCCCCTGCAGCCCCAGCACATGCCGCACTCCCCTGCCCCGCGCCACAGCCTCCTTCCTGCCGTGCGGGGTGATGGGGGCCGCAGGAAGGGTCCCCCAGTGGCTGGGGAGTCCCTGCCCGTGAGGGAAGCCCGAGCCGCTGGCTGGGCCCGGCCTCCCCGTGGTCCTGCAGGCTCGGCTGGGGCGCGCAATCCGCCCGGCCTCCCGTTGCAGCAGCGGCCCCTCCGCTGCCTTCTGTGGCTGTGCCCCCCCTTCCCCCGCCCGAGCTCGCTACCATGTAGCCGGGCGGCTGGGCTGCGCTGCGGACCCGGCGGGTCGTGCTGGGGCCGGGCGGACCTGGCTTATGATGCCTCCCTATTTCCCCTGACATGTCCGGCTTTTTGGCAATTCTCCCCAGACGGGATTTGAGTACCAAAAAGCCGGACATGTCCGGGGAAATCCGGACGTATGGTAACCCTAGGTTCTGCTTAGCGATAAACTTCATCTGTTTGCCCTCCTGCCCCAGCTATCCATGCTTTAGGGTCTGTTTCTCTAGACCCACATGTTCAGCTGGTTTGGAGCGACTGCTTGAAAAATCCAGAAAAAACCACCCTGAACAGGGAGCAAAGACAGACAGTTGATAGGAGACACTAAAGCAAAGCTCCAACAAAGAAAAGCCAGTGGAAGAATCCACATAATTACAGCTGAATGTTCCAGCTGGAAAGAACATTTTTAATAACTGTCCTTTCCTTAGTCATCAGGTAGATGCCTGGTACAATATAAATAACGGATTTGACCCCAGGACCTTCACGCACCTGGTTCTTGCCTTTGATACAGAAACCACTGCAAGGCTTCAAAATTAAGGGATAATCATGTGATCTGTCATGCCATTGCTCTGGACTAGGTAACTGTGAGCCAGGAGCACAAAGATTCTTGTCTTTTCAAAGCTGTTGTCTGTGTGAGATGCCCACTCAGGAGGCAAATTGGGACCAGGCTGACGAGCCAGTTCCAGCCAAGTACAGTCATTAGAGAATTGTTCTTCTGTGTCCAAACTGGCACACCTGGCCAGCTGCCACATGCCCCACTCCTCCTTGACCACAATAGAGTCCTTTTATTTTAAAGGAGAAAATATAAGTCTCATCGGCATTAGCATCAAGATGTTCTCAGCATGTGGTTTGGGGACAGGGGAGACACTTCAGGCCCTAGGATGAAAGCCAATGGGCTAATGCTGCTCCACTTCTCATTCACAAACTTGGGCTGCTTCTGCTTACTCGGAATCTATCATGAGCTCCCTCTGACTTCCACAGGGGCAGATAAATGAATTATGCCCCGGATTGTTCCCAATGTTTTGCAAACCAGGAGTCGCCATTAAAAATGAAGGAAACTTTTCAATCTCACGAAGGCCAAGGGAGAAACACACAACTCACCTATTATTTACAGCCCCTGGCCCTGCCATTCTCCTGCATGCAAACCTACCTTGAAGCCAAAGGGCACAATGGACATGTAAGGTCAACAGGACCAGTGTATGTGAAAGTGCAGGTAGGGCCCTGTGCAGGCCCTGTGACAACAGCACCAAATCCTGCAGCATCATTGGTTTATTCTGTTGTCACAAGCTACCCTTCATGCCCCTCTCTTGTCCCCCCCTCCACACAAGCTGAGGCTCAGAGCAGAGATTCACAATGATGCAAAACTTGAAGATGATTATTCTTGACATTATTTTTGAAGCTGGGTTTTGCATTCTGCTCTCTGGGCAGCCCAGCTCAGAGCCTCCCTCCCCATATGAGCTGGGGAAGAGGGTGGTGACTCATTTCCTTGGCCCCATGGGCCTTGGCTGCTGCTCTGTTTTCAAGGCTGCTTAGCTCACCAGCCACATTTCTGGCATTCTCTGTTTCCTAGCTGCAAGCTGGATGCCCACCTCTTCCCAGCCCCTGCAGTCTGGCTCCATAGAACAATGCAGGGAGCATGCACTGGAATCCTACCAGCTCCCTCTTACAGGGAAAGCTGGAGAACAAAGAGCAGGTGCAGGCAGATCCCAACAGAGCAGGGAGACAGAAAACCAAATGCCAGGCATTTGGCTCCCATAAAATGACTAATTCCACTCGAAAAAGACTATCTTGTGAGGCAGCTTAGAAAAGAAACAGGTTTCTCAGTCACCGAACAGAGTGTCCATGGGGCTGTGGCTGAGCTGAATGGGGCAGTTCAGACTCTCAGAAATATTTCCCTACGTAAAAGAATAAATGGACACAAATCGGACATCAGGAATGGTAACATACATAAGCCAGTAAGTGAACACTTCAATCTCCCTGGTCATTCTATTACAGATTTAAAAGTCACTATCATTGAACAAAAAAAACTTCAGAAACAGACTTCAAAGAGAAACAGCAGAACTAAAATTCATTTGCAAATTCAACACCATTAATCTGGGTTTGAATAGGGACTGGGAGTGGCTGGCTCATTACAGAAGCAGCTTTGCCTCTCCTGGAATTGACACCTCCTCATCTATTATTGGGAGTGGACTACATCCACCCTGATCGAATTGGCCCTGTCAACACTGGTTCTCCACTTGTGAGGTAACTCCCTTCTCTTCATGTGTCAGTATATAATGCCTGCAGCTGTAACTTTCACTCCATGTATCTGAAGAAGTGGGTTTTTTACCCACAAAAGCTTATGCCCAAATAAATCTGTTAGTCTTTAAGGTGCCACCAGACGACTCGTTGTTTTTTCAGAAATATTGTTTCAGGATCTCTGCAAATTCAGGCAGATGTCGCTGCATCAGTTACACAATTTATGTTTTCAATGCTAGCTCTGCAGCCTGTATCTATCTCTGTAACTGTCTCTGAGGGGGCCATTTAGGGATCTGAGGCAAAAATCTGTCTGGGGATTGGTCCTGCTTTGAGCAGGGGGTTGGACTAGATACCTTCTGAGGTCCCTTCCAACCCTGATATTCTATTTTTTGTATATTTAACTGAAAGCTGAGGTTCTGGAGCATATGCTGCAGTGAGGGACGAATACCATAGATGCCGACTTCCCCTCTTTCCCGTGGGTACTCGACCCCTCCTCTGCCCCTGGCCTCACCCCCAACTCCACCCCTTCCATGAGCCCCTGCCCCTACCCCACCTCTTCCCACCCCCTTCCTCAAAGTCCCCACCCCAACTCTGCCCCCTCCCTGCCAATATTCCAACTCCTTCCCCAAATCCCCGCCCCACCTCCTCCCCTGAGCGTGCCATGTTTCCACTCCTCCCCACTCTCCTGGAGCATGCTAACGCTGCCAAACAGCTGTTTGGCGGCGGCTGGGAGGGAAACACTGGGAAGTAGGCAGAGGAGTGGGGATGCGGCACGGTGGGGGGTGAGGAGGAGGTGGGGTGGGGGGGAGGGGAGCGTGGCTGCTGGTGGGTGCAGAGCACCCACTAATTTTTCCCCATGGGTGCTCCAGCCCCAGAGCACCCACGGAGTCAGCGCCTATGGCGAATACTGTGGCTGCAGAATATGCAGGACCCTGAGTGAATGTTTCCTTTGCAGGGAGAAGAGTCTCTGTCATGTGGGGTCAAGGGTTCTCCAGAGCTCACATGAACTGTATTTTGTTAGAATGGAGTTAGTTGGGGTTCAGACAGAAAAGGTCCCTGTTTAGTTATGTAATCTGCATATTTATTAAATCCAGCAATTAAAGGGTTAATTATGTCTGCTCTAGTTTGTGATTTGAATGGGTTGGATGGTAAAGCTTCCAGGAGAGAGGTCTCCAGGTTTGCATATCATGGAACCACAGGTCAGGTGGGCAGAATTCACAAGCCTTGTGGATAGGGGAGAAGCAGTAGATGTGGTATATCTTGACTTTAATAAGGCTTTTGATACTGTTTCGCATGACCTTTTCATAAACAAACTAGGGAAATGCAACCTAGATGGAGCTACTATAAGGTGGGTGCATAACTGGTTGGAAAATTGTTCCCAGAGATTAGTTATCAGCGGTTCACAGTCATGCTGGAAGGGCATAATGAGTGGGATCCTGCGCAGGGATCGGTTATGGGTCCAGTTATGGGTTCAATATCTTCATCAATGATTTAGATAATGGCATAGAGAGTACACTTATAAAGTTTGTGGATGATATCAAGCTGGGAGGGGTTGCAAGTGCTTTGGAGGATAGGATTAAAATTCAAAATGAGCTGGACAAACTGGAGAAATGGTCTGAAGTAAATAGGATGAAATTTAATGCAAAGTATTCCACTTAGGAAGGAACAATCATTTGCACACATACAAAATGGGAAATGACTGCCTAGGAAGGAGTACTGCGGAAAGGGATCTGGGGGGTCATAGTGGATCACAAGCTAAATATGAGTCAACAGTGTAACACTTGCAAAAAAAGCAAACATGATTCTGGAAAGTATTAGCAGGAGTATTGTAAGCAAGACACGAGAAGTAATTCTGCCATTCTACTCTGCGCTGATTATGCCTCAACTGGAGTATTGTGTCCAGTTCTGGGTGCCACATTTCAGGAAAGATGTGGACAAATTGGAGAAAGTCCAGAGAAGAACAACAAAAATGATTAAAGGTCTAGAAAACATGACCTATGAGGGAAGATTGAAAAAATTGGGTTTGTTTAGTCTGGAGAAGAGAAGACAGAGGGGAAATGATAACAGCTTTCAAGTACATAAATGGTTGTTCCAAGGAGGAGGGAGAAAAAGTGTTCTTCTTAACCTCTGAGGATAGGACAAGAAGCAATGGGCTTAAATTGCAGCAAGGGCAGTTTAGGTTGGACATTAGGAAAAACTTCCTGTCAGAGTGGTTAAGCACTGGGATAAATTGCCTAGGGAGGTGGTGGAATCTCCATCACTTGGGGATTTTTAAAAGCAGGTTGGACAAACACCTGTCAGGGATGGTCTAGATAATACTTAGTCCTGCCTTGAGTGCAGGGGACTGGACTAGATGACCTCTCGAGGTCCCTTCCAGTTCTATGATTCTATGAATTACATGCAGGAGACATTGGAATAGAAATGAAAGCTGCTGGCAGTAGGTAGTTATGGTGGCCAAGTTTGGGTCAGGACATAGATCTGGTGAATATACAGCATAATCCATTCTGTGGCTGCCACTGCATCCTGCCATCCCTGGGGACGGGTAGCAGAGAATTCAGCTTGCAGAAAAGGACTAGTTCCCAAAGGTTCCTTGTAGACACTGGCACATACTTGAGGTGGCTAGATGCAATAGCCAGTGTGACGTTGTGCAGTCTATATGGTTTTATAAAAATATGATAATAAGTGAATATAATGTAACTGGGATATGCTTCATGCAAAAGGTCTCTTGTAAGGTATCATTACAAAGCTTATAATCTATTGAGTGTGATCATCCTATTTGTATAAATGTACCACTCTTGTATCTAAAAGTGTAATTGTATTGTAATTATGCAAAGTGTGGGCCATTAATGGTGGTTTGGAATCTTGATGACTCCCATTAACAGGATCATTGTCTGCAGATGGCTGTGTTTTACCTGTAAGTCTTCCTGTATATGTGTGTGCTGGCAAGTGGGCAATGAAGTCTTGCAGTGACATGTGATCATGTCACCTGAACTGGAATCCATCTGTAACCTGGTGCTTTTCCAGAGAGGGGGAGTGGAAACCCAGAGGGACAAAGGGTTCCCGCCTTATGCAAAAGATATATAAAGGGGTGGAACAGAACAAGAGAGGAGAGAGGATCCATCATGAAGAATCCCCTAGCTACCACGTGAGCTGGAACAAGAGCTGTACCAGGGAAAGAATTGTGCCAAGGCCTGGAAGGTGTCCAGTTTGAGAAAAAAAATTACTGAAGCATCTCTGAGGGTGAGATTATCTGTATTCAGTTTGATTAGACATAGATTTGCTCATTTTATTTTATTTTGCTTGGTGACTTATTTTGTTCTGTCTGTTACTACTTGAAACCACTTAAATCCTACTTTCTGTATTTAATAAAATCACTTTTTACTTATTAATTAACTCAGAGTATGTATTAATACCTGGGGGAGCAAACAACTATGCATCTCTCTCTATCAGTGTTATAGAGGGCGAACAATTTATGAGTTTGCCCTGCATAAACTTTATACAGGGTAAAACGGATTTATTTGGGTTTAGACTCCATTGGGAGTTGGGCATCTGAGTGCTAAAGACAAGCACACTTCTGTGAGCTGTTTTCAGGTAAACCTGCAGCTTTGGGGCAAGTAATTCAGACCCTCGGTCTTTGTTGGAGCAGACGGGAGTGTCTGGCTCAGCAAGGCAGGGTGCTGGAGTCCTGAGCTGGCAGGGAAAGCAGGTCTTGGCCCATCAGGTGGCAGCTTCCAGGGGGTTTCTGTGATCCAACCCGTCACAGCCAGCATGAGCGAAAGCATGTGGAAGTCTGAGAAACTGGTTTGCTGCACACAGGTTTCCATAAGGGACAGCAGCTTTTGAGGGGCATGTGAGGAATTCCAGGCTCACATGTGCCACAGGAGTGAGGGCAGGGTAAAACCTGATGGGCTAGAGGTGGATGTTGAAGGCTCATGGGGGAATGGGACATTGAGGAAGACAAGCTAGAGGCAGTTAAAGGGCAAGGTCTATAAAGCCATTTAACCTTGATTCTCACAAGAGGAGCTCTGAGCCAGAGACTGAACTTGAGACAAGCCCAGGGAAGTCAGCAGCTGAACTCTTGGCACAAACCAGGCCTGAAAAGAGAGCTATATATGAAGAAGAGGAGCTGCGTGACCCTGCTCGGTGATGCCATGAGGAACCTGCTGGAGCTCTGTGACCAGCTAGAGAAAACAGCCAGGTCTGACACCTACCAGGAGGCAGGACTAATGACAGGAACTGGAATATCCCTGCAGCCTTCCCATTGGTTATAGTTCCGTGGGAGCAAGCGCCAGTGAAGGGAGGTTTGATATTAAGGATCACTTCATGGACTGATGAGACCTGAAGATGGGAACACCTTGTGGACCTTCCAGGTGTGCAGTGAGTGAAGGGAAGACTGATTCCATAGAACAGGCAATGGGACAAGGAGGGGTGTCAGTTCCCAGAGTATTGGAGCCCTTTCTAACAAGAGGCATCTGTTGGGATTAGACAGTCTCCAGAAAAACAGCCTCTCAGGGTCAAAACAGGCAGGGCTTGTCAGGTGAGCTTCAAGCTAGGTACGAAATGGGGAGACAGGCCCATTCAACTAGACAGCCTGGTGTGCACTCCCCAGCCACAGGGGTGCTGCAGAACTGCTCAAGGTGCTTTCCTCATCCCCTCCTCCTAGCATACAATGCTTTGCCACTGGCTCAGCGCTCCTGGGTGGAGCTATGTGAGGAGACGACACTTTTCCTTTTTCTTCCTAAGCAAAACGATCAGGAACTAAAGCCCCAACAATCCCTGCCAGTGTCTGTGATTTTGCCCTGCAGAGACAGAGGCTACATTAGCACCAGCCGCTTAGCTTCTGAGCTTGGAGGCCATTCAAGGCAGAGTGGATGATGACAGCAGCCAATCTGCCTTGGAGCCCAGCCAGCACGCTCTGTTCTGACAGCCATTACCTGGGATGTGCAGGCACAGAGGAGAAAAGCTTCTCTGGCATCAAAAGGTTACGAGGCAGCAAGAGGATAAGCACTGGGGAATGGTACGCAAACAAAGACAGAGGAAACACTCACTCCTTTATGCTCACATTTAAAAGGACACTTGTGCTCCAGCAGAGCTAACTGCAAACTGGGGAGGGATAGCGGTTGTTCTGAAGAGGTGAAATAAATGCTCTTTGGGGCTGGACGATAAAATAAAAAAAATCAACGGATTGTTGGGTTTTGTTTTAACTTAATAACACCCCCTCCTGCCATCAGTAAAGCAATTCTCAACATTGATAGCGCCATTTACACAGCACCGCACCTTCACATAGTGCGTCACACAGCTTGGTGGTAAAATTGTTACCATTTACAGAGCAGGGGCTCCCGCAAGCCCCAGCAGGCTGGGCCCCACTGTACAGGGCCCTGCACAAACACCCAATGAGAATGAACCAGGCCTGCCCAGACCTCACTCTAGCTTGGTTGGCCTTTTCTGGACCTCAGTACTATGGTGACCGTGGCACTGTGGAAGCATGTTCTCCAGGGGAGGTGACTGGAGCTGCACACTGCACGGACCATTGCACAATGAAATGAGCTATCCCTTATAATTCTGTACCCCTTTTTAGGGTCTGTATCTCTTTTAAAGCTGTACCCAATTATCTGATGTGCCCTTGCAGGGCCAGGCGAGACTGCAGTGACTGTAACTTCAGTGGGAGTGTTGGCTGCACAAGGGTGGAGCAAGGACTGTAGGATTCCTCCCAAAGAAAGCAAGAGGAATGACCTAGGAGTGGAATCAAACTTTTATTTCCTCCATTAGTTGTATCTAACCAGGCTCAGAGCAGAGAGCAGCTCAGGATAGGGTGACCATATTTCCCTATGCTGAATATGGGATACCTGGTAAAATTACTCATATTAAAGTTCAATCAGAACTACGCAGTACAAACATTCAAATTAACACCAAGTTGACTGAGCCCCTGTTAGAAAGAAATACCGCGTAGTTGGATTCTTTTTATTTACCTTCTTATCTTTAAGGCTTTAGGGTTCACACAGAGAGGGGTGACACATATCCCTGCCTCCCCCCCCAAACAGGGGGAGGGGTGACACACACACACTCCCCCATGCCTCTCTCACAGCGGTGACTGACCGACCCTACTCTCTCTGCCTAGCACTCTTTGCTCTCCATGCCTGGCTGCACCCCCGGGGACGGACCCGCCTCTCCTGGTACCTGGCACTGCATCTTCCCGAGACAACACGTGGGCAGGGGGCACGCACGATCACATGCCCCCCAGATTTCTGCCAGGGTTCACACCAGAATGTGGCCAGCAGCAGCCTTTCGGCACTGTGCATTAGGGAAGGGACGGGAGCTGTTTCCAGCTGCAGGGGAGGAACGGGGTAGGGGGTGGGGGTGGGGAGGAAGGAATGACCTGGCCCTGTCTTTGCAGAGCTCATCTCTTCCCCTCCCCCACCTCAGCTGGAAGCTGCTGGTCTCTTCCTGCCTGCAGTGTCAAAAGGCAGCTAACACCTCCAGGCTGCTGTTAACCACTGACATAACCTGTGCCCCGGCTACAGTGAGGGCAGGAAGGGGTTAATCCCGGGAACCTGACTGCAGGGGCGGATGAAGATGGGGGGTTAGCCCCTGCCCAGGGGGCTACTGTGGAGCCTGCAGGTTCGGGGCATGAACAGGCTAGAAATCGCTTCCCTCCCGCCACTCCAGAGCTTAGCTGAGGGGCGGAGAGGCTTCCCTGTGCCAGCGCTGTGCGGGCATTGGCACATGCAAGGCTTGGCTCCTCCTGGCCAGAGCCCTGGCCAGAGGGTCTTGGGCTTTCCAGCCCAGCCCAACACAGTAGGGGAAGGAAGGAGCCTGCCGGCCAGGAGCAGGATCTATCAGTACTGACGTGGGGGAGACAGAAAATATGGGACAATTTTCCCATTTTTAAAAAAAAGTTGGGACTGTCCCTTTAAAAACGGGATGTCTGGTCACCCTAGCTCAGTGAAACACCATGAGTATTAGGAGGAGCTAGAGGAGTTGAAATTTTGCACAGAAAACCTGACTGATGCTATCAACCCCAGGAAGCCAGAGACCTGGCCGGAGCCCAGGGGAATGGGAAGCAGCAGGGCAGTGTGTCTGTGGAAGGGGTTGCTCTTACTGCTCTAGTGCTCCTTGGAATCCAGGTGCTACGTTGCAGGGACTTCACCACTAGAACGCCCCTGGTGGCTGCTCCCTTGGCCCCCGATGGCCTGTCTGTGAGTCTGCCATGGCCTGGCCCTCCAGCCAGATCACTTGCTCAGTCCCCTTCTGGGCTAACAAATGGTCCAACTAGAATCCAAACCAATATCTAACTCCTCATTCTTCTGCCTCTCTTGGGCTCCATTAAAGTTTTCTGCTCCATAGCCCCTAATCCTGGGGGCAGAGCTTCTCATAGGCGGCCAGCCGGTTCCCCCCCAAGGGACTCTTTCAGCTTCCTCCATGGACCTCCGTGTTCTTTACAGGCACTAACTCTTGGCACCCTGCTGAAACCTAACCTGCTACCTGAGAGCCTCTTCCAGTCTGACCTCACCAGGCTCTTCCCAGAGAGGGACTCTGCTCTGGGTACCTCCCTTAAGGAACGCACAGCCCTCTCTGCTCCCTTGCAGCTGGGGTCAGTTATTATAACAGTCTCCGTCACACTCAGCTGGGCAAATTGCTGGCTGGTCACATTGAAAAGTGAGGCTGATTTCTTCCCAGTACTGGCTGTTTCCAGGCACTTTAGTCTTTATCGTTCTTGTTCCCGTATTCTCTCGGTCTCACTCAGAAGCATGCCGTGTGTTCTGTTCCTTGTCTCCAGGGGCAGCTCCAGGCACCAGCGCAGCAAGCACGTGCCTGGGGCGGCAAGCCTGCCGGTTGCTGTCAGGCTGCCTTCGGCGGCATGCCTGCAGGTCTGCCAGTCCTGTGGCTTTGGCGGTAATTCAGTGGCGGGGACGCTGAAGGCGCGGCACCGGTGGACCTCTCGCAGGCATGCCACCGAATCCGCATGGCCAGAGGACCGCCCGCAGGTGTGCCGCCGAAAGCTGCCTGAGTGCTGTGGTTGGGGCGGCAAAAACCATAGAGCCGCCCCTGCTTGTCTCAGCGCCATTCAGAAGAACTAAGCGACCTACTAAGCGAGGGGTGGTGGGCTTAGCTGGCAGTAGCAGCAGGTGCTGAACCTTTGGGTGAACTGGACCCGGACTCCCACTGGGTGGGTGGAGCACTATGGGCACAAGCGGAACAAGAGTAACTCTGCTGAGCACTAGAACTGGGAAAGACCGATCCTCCTGGGGTCACTTTGGTAGCTCCTGGGTGTTGGGAAGGAAGCGATCTCACAATCAAGCTTTGCAGTGGGCCCCACAGGATAAATATTGCCATTGTCAGGAAGTAGTTCCCTGGGCAAGTGTACAGTGCAGCTGCTGGGCTGGGAGGAAGTCAGTTTAGAAAGCCTTAGTGCTGGCACAATGGGAGAAACACCAGGTACACGGGAGAATCAGATGCACAGATGAAGAAATTCACAGGCAGCTTGCAACACACCCTCAAAAGGAGCTGGCATTCTTCCCCTTGGCAAAGCCTCCCCATGCTGTCCCCTTGCTGCCACCTGAGCAAATCTGACAGGCAAGGCAAACCTCCACTCAGCTGCCACGGCTGGGGGGATATGCTGCTGCTTTTGCGTGCTTGATCGGTTTGATTCTTTACCTTTATTCTGTGCTTTCCCACTGCCCTGCTATCGGCACACAGATCTTGGGGGAGGAGGGAAGAGCTGAAGTGGCCTCACCAGGTAACAACCCCTCTGAAAAAGAGAAAGAATCAGTCCCTTGGCTGCCAGGGAAGGGCATGAGCAATGGTCTGTGAGGCAACGACTCATTTGTGGCTCCATATAGTCCGTATGATGCCAACAGGGCTTGCGCCTGCCTCTTGGGCTTTGCTCTCAACTAGGCCCTTTGGCCTTGCTCAGATGTCACTCATCACAGCAGGAATTTCTTCAAGGAGGATGACAAACATTGGCTTTGCATAACAAAGGTTCAGTCCAAGCTCTTAATTATTGCCACATGCAGACTGGCTGGTATGGACGGCTCAGACAATAACTTTAGAGCAGCCCACAAAACACAGCCAGCTGTTCCCTCCATTTAGCATCATGCTGTGGTTCTGAGAGGGGGTCAGGGGAAGCCTGAGAGAAAAAGGCAGTCTCTTTCTCTCTCCTTCCTGCACTTTGGAAACATCGGTATGGCTTGAGCTGGCAGTCTGACCTCGCGGGGGGATAATGGTTTGTTTTTCTGGGCCCTGGCTGGGGCTTCCCAGGAACCTGCTGGGTTTCGTGGCTTGTTAGAGTGGAGACCCCAATGGAACTGACTGCATGTCCATGAGCAGCATTCTGCACGGTGCTGCACACCCGGTGTTCCCACTGCTTTCAAAGGACTCTCAGCACTCACAGCCCCTGTGCTCCTCAGTTCTAAGACTAGAAATGACACCATGAGGGAAGGGACCAAGAGAAAATGGTGTGGGGAAGATCCTCAGCTGGTGTGAATTGTCATTGCCACAGACCCATTGATGCCCAGCTCTGTAGATTGCTCCATTGACATCTGCCCCAATGTGGCCTTAAAAATCAGTGTCACATAATCTGGGTCCACAAACACCAAATGCCTCAGTCCTCATTGTGCAGTTACCCCACGGAGTCACTCCAGTGCAGAGTCACTATTGTGTGGGTGCCCTACATGTACATTTCCAGCCTGTGACATGTTTGAATTACTTGTAAATCTAATCTTAGCTGTGAATTTCCTGGGTTTATAATGTGTTGTTTGGGGACAATGACAGCCTCCCTGTAATGTATTGTACTCTAAATTATCAATCACTACTGTCAGCCCTAACTCCAGCTTAACATCCGGTTTGGCTGAAAACATACCATTGACACATTAAAGGGGTCAGTTTCTCAAAGCTATGTATAATTATGACCAACTGTAATTGTGAGGAAACATTTAAAGAGATGCGTAAACAAAAATTGGGTGTTGTTCAAGCACTTGTTACACACTGCCCAAAAAACCGCAAATTCTCAGTTGGAAAAAAGGCTACTTCACTCTTAAAGTTTTTATTTTTGTTTTTAAAATCTTGATTAAAGCAAGGACGTGAAAACAGCAATAAAAAAAATGAAAACCAGAAAGCATTATATAACAAATGGAAGAAAGAAGAAGAGGGCAATGAATAGAAATCAGAAGTTTGAAATGCAGATAATTGATGAGAGAAGCTAAAGGTAATAACAAAATATCTATGGAGAATAGGGTAAAGGACAACAAGAATTCTTTTTTTAAAATATGCCAAAGAACTAAAGGAATCCCAGAAGTAGTATAGATCCAATAATAAATAAATGGCAATAGTAAAACTGTCAGTAATGATACAGGAAAGACAGAAGTGTTCAGTAAATATTTTAGAAAGAATGATGAAATATTTTCTTTTTCAACAATAATTAAGGAGAATGTTAAACTGTTTATACTAAAGTTAAACATGTTTAAATCTGCAGCTCTGAATAATTTGCACAAAAGAGTTTTGAAAGAGTTGGCCAAAGAGCTCTCCAGATCAGTGATGCTAATTTTTAATAATTCTTAATTAGGGAAATTTCAGAGGACAAGAAGAAAGTTAATGTCATGCCAATATTAAAAAAAAAAAAAAAGCATTAGTGGAATTACTTTGCTAACTAAAGGCCAATCCAAGCTGAAATAATGAAACTGTTGGTACAGGGCAGTTAAAGAATTAAAGGTTGGAATTATAATTAATACCAATCAACATGGTTTCATGGAATTGAACTTGATATCTTTCTTTGAGTCTATAAGTCTGGGTGATAAATGTAACTGTATTTATTTAATATACAGTACTTGGATTTCTGTGAGGTGTTAACTTAGTGCCGCATGACATTCATGAAATCTTAACACTATACAAAATCAATGACACATGTTAAGTAGCTCAGAAGTTGGATAACTAATAGATCTTGAAAATATAGTTGTAAATCGCAATTACCAGCTAGTGGAGGTGTTTTCTTGTGGAGTGTTGCAGGGATTGGATCGCAGCCCAAGGCTATCTTAATTATTTTTATCTATGAGCTGGAAGGAAATATAAAATCATCTCGGATGACAAAGATCAGCGGAGGGGTCACTAATACACAGCAAGCTGGCTAGTTTTAAGATGGAGCTTGTTGAATGGGTTATATGACAGGGTGGCCTGTGATAGCTGGGACTGGACTTGCTGACCCAGAAGATCCCTTCCACTACTCTGTCCTATGTTCTGATGTGTCAATAGTGGCTTTACAATAGAATGGCAGAGTCAACCTTAGCTCTTAAGTCACGATCTCATCTCCATAATAAAATGGTGGGTCAGTGTGACTAATATTGTCTTGTCATTCCCTTGTGCTCCACCATCTGTGTCCATTTGTTATCTCTTATAGAGAGACAGTTAGGGTTAGCTGTTTGGGGCAGGGACTTTTTGTTCTGTGTTTGTGCAGTGCCCAGCATGATGGGGTCCGGGTCCATGACCGGGGCTCCTTGGCACTACTGCAATACAAGTAATACGTCTGTGCTTCACATGCACTTAACATCTGCCCATGCCAGTTCTCTGGCACTGAAAGTCCCTGAGCAGGTGTGGGGTGGTACAGGTTAATGGTGATGAGCAAATCCACACGTTGCTTTCATGTGACCTTGTTGGAGGACACACACATTAACAGATAGTTAGGGAACTCTGGACTCACAGCCAGGATCAGAACAGCTGGCACAGCAGACTCACTGTGGACACCGCACATGTGGCAGTGGCTTCTAGAACATTCAGTTCCCCATCTCACTCAGCATTTCCTCAACACCTGTGGTTTGTGGACTCCAAATTCTGGGCTACCTCAGAAGACATCTCGCCCAGATCACTTCGACACCAATTGAATAACCCTCTTCTGCTATTGCATCTCCCTCTGTCTGTGACATCAACCCATTGCTGTGAAGATGATTGTGATGCTACAGATGAGACTATGATTGTGGTTGGGGAGAGAAGGGATGGTGGCAGCAGGGCCTGATAAGGAACAGAGAGCCTTTTGTCATCCAAAGAAGTCGAGCCTTGAAAAGGGAAAAGGGAAGAAAGAGGCCCAGAAAAAAATAGAGCAGCAGAATCGTCTCTGAAGGGAAGGGCTTTTCAGTGTTTTTCAGGAGGCGTCAGCGGCCCTTTTAAGTGAAGCGTCCCGATAAGAGACTTTAAAGGTCACCTCTTTGTGAGGAGAGAGGCCGAGAGAAAGGGGAGGGGAGATCGTCTGTCCAAACTGCCTGTTTTTATGGAGCTCAGCATATATTTTCCAACTGTAAATGAGCCTCTGCAGAGATAGGGCAGACGCTGGCGCTTTGGGCCTCTCTGCTTTGTCTGCAGTGAGTGTGTTTGTTAACAATCTCTTGATTTGACAATTCAGATGCTGCAAAGAGGAGACAGGTAAGAAACATTTTTCCAGTGGCACCTGTGACCTAGATGCATGTGAATGAGCTCTCTCTCCCCCATTATGTTGAGGGTCTTGGAGCCATCGGCTCTGTCATGGTATATTCAGATGCCAGAAAATAAGGTTCAGAGGCTGGTCGGATACAGTGACCAAATCAGCTAGCAATATTCACTGATGTTAACTTACTTCCGCCAGGACAACATCTCAGAAAGACTCAGACAGCCAAGGTGAAACTGATGAGGACTGGATTTGTATTTGAAAACAGCCATGTTTTAGAACACTTGTATCTTGGCTGCTGGTGAAGACTCACACACGAGCAAAAGATGCTTGGAGTCCTAACAGGGAATTCATACTATTGATTTCCTTGGTTAGTGGATGGAAGAAATGTTCAGAGAAGGATGTTTTCTTCCCTCCCAAAACAATCAGTATTCATCCTCTTTGCTCCACAACTTTGCTTAATAAAGCTGCTATTTGTTGAGAGAGCATGAGTGGTGAGGGTTAAAACACAGGGACCAGGAAAATCTAACAATGAAAAGGAATTTAAAGTTCTCTCCGCTCTTTCTCCCCCCAGTGCAGCCCTGGATTTGCATCTCGGGACAAGGGATTCTCTGGGCGCCTGAAGCTGTAGTGTGCCTCAGTGATGCTGGAGGTTTACACTCCCTAACACCAGGAGATGACACCGTACTGCTGGAGACGTTATCTGAACATGTCCAGCATCATCTCACCTGCCTTGATCATTCTCAGTCATGGTCAAACACAGTAACATTTCCTAGTGCAGACCAGGCCAATAGGTATTCTGTATTTGGAGGTGATTTGCACAAGTTTCTCCAGAAGCTATAGGTAGCTACATTCTCAGGCCTGGTCTACACTAGAAAGTTTTACTGGCAAAACTTCCCTTCCGGCAGGACTGCTGTACATGCATCCACTCAAAACTGAGTCCTGCTAACAAAACCCGCAATTTTTGCCAGCAAAGTTAAACCAGTTACCAAAGAAAAACAAGTCATCTGCTGGCATAATTCTACTGGCACTATGCCTGTGTGCATGAAGAAGGATCTGTACTGGTACAACCAAGATTTGGGGGTTCATGGTGGATAACTGGCTGGACATGAGCTCTTAGTAGGACACTGTGACCAAAAGAGCGAATGTGATCCTGGGATGAACAAATGGGAATCTCAAGTAGGAGCAAAGAGGTTATTTTACCTCTGTATTTGGCCCGGGTGCAACCGCTGCTGGAATCCTGTGTCCAGATCTGGTGCCCACAATTCAAGAAGGATGTTGATAAATAGGAGAGGGGTCAGAACAGCCACAAAATGATTAAAGGATTAGAAAACCTGCCTTATAGTGATTGAACAGCTTGAGTCTATTTTACTTAATACGCTGATTACAATCTAGAAGTACTTTCACAGAGCGCATCACTCACCACTGGATTGGCGCCTCCTCCAGGTTGCTCTGGGGATTAGCTCATTGTTGACGCCCCGTCCACAGTCTGCACAATGTCAGTCCTTCCCTGCAGTCTGCCTGCAGCCCCTTTCGCAGCATCAGGAACTGCAGTGTCCTCTTTGTGGCTTGGCCCTCCAGCTGTGTCACTGTCCGTGTTCCTCCCTTCGGGGGGAGGTTTAGCTCCTCAGGAGTCCAGGCATTTCCCCCGTGGCGACTCCAGTCAATTGTCCTGCCACTTCCCCAGTGGCAAGTGGGGGGGACCCAGGCCCACCCACTACTCTGGGTCCTAACCCAGGGACCCTGTGAATTGCAGCCTCCTGCTGCACCTCAAATTCCTCTCACTGCTGCTGTGCCTCCCTGGGCCACTTCCCCATGGCTCTCGCACCTTCTTCACCCTTCCTCAGGGCCTGCAGGTACCCAGTCCCAGCAGCCGGACAGGAACTTCTCTTGTTCCCCCGGTCCCTGCCAGCAGTTGCTCTGACCTGCAGCATGCAGATCTCAGCCTGCTAGAGACACAGTCCTCACTCCAGACAGTGACTGACCCTGCTCTGCCCTACAGCTCTTTTATATGGGCCTGCTGGGCTCTGATTGGCTGTTCCTCACAGCCCCCTTTCTATTGGCTGCTCCCAGCGCAGCCTCCCTATGCTGCTTTTAACCCCTTCTCTGCCAGTGTGGGCAGATGCACCATCACAAACCCTTCCCCTCAAGACCAGCCCCCGGGAAGGGGGGGGCGGGTATTACCTCCCCTGCTTCCCCCAGTAGCTGTGCTCACAGGGCGTCCCTCTCCCATCTTAGGTTCTCCACTAGAAGAAGCAACTTGCCCTTCTCCTCCATGGTGTCCCTGAATTTCCCTCTCTGTGTCTCTGTGCCACCCTGCGCTACTCGCAATGCCAGCTCAGTGGCTTTTGGTTTCCCCCACAGCCCTGGCCCTAGCTCTGCAGGCTTCTCTAGCACTCCTTCTCCCAGGGTCTGAGTTCCCAGATTGGTCTCTGTATATGTCCCCACATCCTTCAGCTGGGCCTCTAAGGGACTCTTCTCTTCCATTCATCCCCTTTGGCCTTCCCCACCATCTTGGTGCACCCCCTTTGGGTATATGGTGCCTTTTTCTGGCCCTCTCTGGATTCCTTGCCCTTTTCCTGGCTCAGGTCCCTTTTCTCATCCCCAGTTGGGACCCTGCACTTCCCTGCACTCCTATTCTGCCTGTGAGGGCACTGCCGCTTCACATGCCCTGGTTCCCCACAGGTGGCAAATGTCCCCACTTCCTGTTCTTTTCAAAAGTTGGGCTCCTTGGGGTTTTCCTGATTTCCTTCTCTTGGGGCTAGACTTCCTCTCTTCCCAATAGGGGTTCTCTCTCTCAAAGTGTCCCTGCCTCCCACAGGTGTAACATCGTCTCGCTCAGGTTTCTGGCCTTCTGACCCTGGAGTCTCACTTCTTGCCCCAGGGTCCCTGGCTCCTGCTTACCTCCTGGAGGATCTTGAGCAAATAGTGCTGCTCTTCAGCTAACTGCCTCAGAAAGTCCTGCAGGTATCTCTGTGCCACTCACTGTCGCTGCTGGTTCTCCAGGATCTGCCTCATTAGGGCCTGGATTCCCCTTGGTTGCTTGTCAGCCCCCTTCAGAGGGAGTGGCAACTCTGCGATGCAGCCTGGAAAGGTAAAACCTACCTTCTGCCAAAAAGGCCTCCGCCCATGGTGGCTCCATCATCTCTTTGCCCAACGTATCTCTTCTACAGCCTTTCCCACTCCCCTTGTATTGGGGCAGCTGTCAAACAGTCTGAGTCTCTCTCACTCTCCTTGTACTGGGGTGACCGAATGCTCACCTTCTCCACCAAATGTTACTCACCGCCAGACTGGTGCCTCCTCCAGGTTGGTCAGGGGATTAGCTCGACGTCAACGTCCCCATCCACACAACGTCAGACCTTCTCCGCAGTTCACCTGCAGCCCCTCTCACAGCGTCAGGAACTGCAGTGTCCTCTTCGTGGTTTGGCCCTCCAGCTGTGTCACTGTCCATATTCCCCCGCTTCAGGGGGAGGTTTAGCTCCTCAGTAGTCCAGGCATTTCCCCCGTGGCGACTGCAGTCAACTGTCCTGCCACCTCCCCAGTGGCGAGTGGGGGAGACCCAGGCCCACCCACTACTCTGGGTTCCCAGCCCAGGGACCCTATGGATCGCAGCCTCCTGCTGCACCTCAGATTCCTCTCTCTGCTGCTGTTTCTCCCTGGGCCACTTCCCCATGGTTCTCACAACTTCTTTGCCCTTCCTCAGGGCCTGCAACTACCCCTTCTCTGCCAGCATGAGGTGGATGCCCCATCACAATGGGGAACAAATATTTAATAATGAGCTTTTCAATATAACAGAGAAACACATAACATGATCCAATGGCTGGAAGTTGAAGCTAGACAAATTCACATTGGAAATAAGGCGTACATTTTTGACAGTAAGTGTAATTTACAATGGGAACAATTTACCAATTACCATCACTGTCATTATCTAAATCTAGATTGGATGTTTTCTTCCACACTAACCAACCTGCTCTAGGAATAATTTTGGGGCAGTTCTCTGTCCTGTTTTATACGGGAGGTCAGACTAGATACTCAGAATTGTCCTTTTTGGCCTTGTAATCTATGAATCAATCCTCTAGCAACAAGCCAAATGTTTTAAACTCTGTATCCAAGGGGCTCCCAGGCCCAGGCAGCCAGGCGTTGGTCACACCTGTATCTATGGGTCTCTGCAAAGCTCAAACAACCTTTCCCCTCACCTAGTTAACCATGAATCACACAGGGGAAACTGAGGCACACACACTGTAATAATCCAAAATATTATGAAAAATCCCAACTCCGCCACCAAGAGACAATGAAGATGATCAGATGTGGAAGATGTGGAATGTACATTATTCTGGAGCGAGTACCAGAAAAGAGCTTTGTTTGTATGAAGTGCCACCTGATAGAGCTGATGGAAGAGGTTTGCAGTTGCAGGTGGAAACTATGGTTGAGTTCGGAGGCGATGCATGGGGGGGGGGGGAAATGTGGGGTCAAGTTCCTCCCCAGATTTCTGCTTGGCCTCCCTGGGGGGAAAGGGGAGGGGTTCAGTCCTTCTTCCACTGTGCCTGCGCCTGCCTCCCAGCACACTCGGCCCCTGTCCCTGTCAGCCAGGCCTGGGTAGGAAGCGGAAGGGCTGGGACAAGCCACTTCTCACGCCGGCTGCTCTGGGTCACCGCTCTGTGCAGCCCGGTGGCTGCCTGAGAGTGTCTGACAGGGGAGGTGGCAGCAGGCCACTCCCTGCCCTGGCCCAGCTGCCAGGGAGAGCGGCCGATCATGTTGTGCGGGGAGGTGCAGTGTCAGAAGGACAGCGCTCCCCCTTCCCGTAGGTAACTCTGGTGGGGCAGGGAGAACATGGCAGGCGGCAGGGCTGGCCTTACCATGAGGTGAACTGAGGCGGCCGCCTCAGGTGCCAGACTGTGTGTGGGGGGTGCCACTAGGACCCAGAGTGTAGAAAATTGTGTCTGCTGCTGGTGCATATGTGTTCTCTCTGCTCTAGATGCACAGAGATGGTGAAGTGCTGTGCTGGAGGAAGGAGGGCACAAGAGACATAACAGGCAGGCAGGAGAAAAGGGGAGAGGGAATAACAGAAAGCAGCAGGAGCTGCAGGGAGAGAGAGGAGGAGCCGCCTCTTGTATACCTCTCGAGCACCCCCAAGAGCCTGGACTGATTCACACCAGCTTCTCAGGGAGCTTCCTGTTTCCTGCTGCTTCCCTGAACCCACTGGAGGAGAACAGGAAGTCAACTGAAGTAGGAGCCAGTTAAGCCCGTAAGACGCTATCTTCCCTCACTCAGGCCCTGCTACCAGCCTGCTTATCTGTCCCCTTCAATTGAGTGTTGAGAGCCACTATAGCTGGTGCAGAACAGCAGTCATGAGTGAAAGAAGAAAATACCCCTCTGGGGCAGCATTCAGAAAAAGAAAGAAAGCAAAGGAAGCTTTTCTATCTAAGCAGGAAGGCGCTCTCCTGAGATACATAGACACAAATGCAACAGAGGGTCCTGTGGCACCTTTGAGACTAACAGAAGTACTGGGAGCATAAGCTTTCGTGGGTCAGAACCTCACTTCTTCAGAAGACCCTCTGTTGCTTTTTACAGATTCAGACTAACACGGCTACCCCTCTGATAATAGACACAAATGTTCTCGGTGAGCCTTCCAGCCCAGTGAGGATGTGAGTGATGAGAAGATTCCTGATCTTCCAGTTAGTCAGAGTGCAGGTGACCTGGCAGCTACTGCAGCATCCATATCTCCATCTCCAATGGATGTAACCATGCACATTCCTGAAGAAAAGTGTAGATCAGAGAAGAGTGTGGTGGAGGCGCAAGAAACAGCTGCTGCTGAGTTTAATTCCTTAAGTCTAGATGATCCAGGACTGGGGACCCACTTGAGCAGTAGCCTGAGGTACTTCCTTGTACTGCATGGGCCACAGCAAGTGAAAAACTTCATGTTCCACAAAGAGAATGAAAATAGAAGTTTCCATCCAACACATTACTGGCATGAAATCCCCAATGGTGACAAAGTGGAGAGGCCGTGGCTTATGTACTCAAAAACCCAGAATGCTGCATACTGTTTTTGTTGCAAACTCTTCCAGTCTAATGTTCCAGCCACATTGGGTTCTACAGGAACAAAGGACTGGAAAAATCTGGCTAGAAATCTGGCATGCCATGAGAAGGCAGCAAGTCACCAGAGAGCATCCCATAGATGGAAAGAGCTTGCGATGAAACTCTGGTTAAAGGCCACCATAGATGATCAGCATCAAGAGAAGATTGCATCAGAGTCTTTTTACTGGCAAAATGTTCTGAAAAAGCTCATTGCCATTGTGAGAATGCTGGCTACCCAAAACCTAGCACTGCATTGCACTTCCGATCAGCTGTATGTGCCAAACAATGGAAACTTCCTTAAAATTGTGGAGCTGATGGCTGAGTTTGATGCTGTACTCCAGGAGCATCTAAGAAGAGTCACCAAGAAGTGTACACACACCACTACGTTGGAAAAACAATTCAAAATGAGATCATACAGTTACTGGCAACAAAAGTCAAACAGAAGATTGTGGCAGATCTGAAGTCAGCAAGATATTACTCTGTTATTCTGGACTGCACACCTGACATCAACCATACGGAACAAATGACTTTAATGGTGTGTTTTGTAACAACAACAGAACCTAGTGAAAATGTCCCTGTAATGGTGACTGTCAGAGATCATTTTCTAGAATTTATTGACATTGATGATACTACAGGAGCTGGTATGACAAATGTGCTTCTTAAAAAGCTGGAAGATATGGGAATTGTGATAGCTGACATGAGAGGTCAGATAATGGTGCCAACATGAGAGGAAAGAACAGAGGAGTGCAGACACTGATCCGAGAGTTAAACCCTCAAGCTTTTTTTGTCCCATGCAGTTCTCATTCATTGAACTTGGTGGTCAGTGATGCAGCGTCAGCTTCCAGTGAGGCTGCTGAATTTTTTAATGTAATTCAAAGCATCTATGTATTTTTCTCTGCATCAACTCATTGATGGCAAATTTTGAAGCAACATCTGGGAACATCCTCTCTGACACTGAAACCACTGAGTGCCACATGATGGGAAAGTCGAGTGGAGGCGATAAAGTCTATCAAACACCAAATTGGGAAGATAGATGATGCCATAGTTGCCATTATGGAGGATAATGGTATGACAGGAACTGTTTGTGGGAGAACAGTGGCAGAGGGAAATGGAATCACCAGAAACATACATAACTTCAAATTTCTGTGTGGCTTAGTGTTGTGGCATGACATACTGTTTGAAATAAATGTTGTAAGCAAGAGACTCCAAGGTGTTGACCTTGATATATCTGGAGCAATGGAACAACTGGACAAAGCAAAGTCATACCTACAGTCTTACCGGTCAGATAAGGGATTTCAAAACGTTCTGAAGAGTGCACAGAAGTTGGCAGAGGAACTTCACACTGAAGCTATTTTCCCACCCATTCAAGAATACAAGAGTCACCGAAGAAGATGATATTTTGATTACGATGCACAGGATAATCCCATAAGAGACCCCAAACAACAATTCAAAGTTGAATTCTTTAACCAGGTGCTAGATTGTGCAATACAGTCAGTTGAAGAACGTTTCATGCAGCTCAAGGAACACAGCAGTATATTTGGGATGTTGTATGATATTCCAAAACTCCTCACTATACCTGAATAAGACCTACACCAGCAATACAGGGCACTAGAGACAGTGTTGACACATGATGACATGCGCGATATTGATGCGAGTGATTTAGGTAATGAACTGAAAGCCCTTTCAAGATACATTTCAGCAGGATCAACTCCAAAGGCTATTCTGGAATATATGTGCACAAATAAGATGACCACCCTATTTCCAAATGCTT
This sequence comes from Chrysemys picta bellii, assembly GCF_011386835.1. Classification (NCBI taxonomy): domain Eukaryota; kingdom Metazoa; phylum Chordata; order Testudines; family Emydidae; genus Chrysemys; species Chrysemys picta. Next base: position 750,273 of record NC_088815.1, on the reverse strand, counting down.
TTGTTGCTCTGCGCATACGTCTAACACTTCCTGTAACAGTTGCCAGTGGAGAACGCAGCTTCTCCAAGCTGAAGTTAATAAAAACACATCTATGCTCCACAATGACACAGGAGAGGCTGGTCGACCTTGCAACCATCTCAATAGAGCATGAGCTGGCCCAGACTGTGGACCTTCAGGAAGCAGTTCAAATCTTTACAACCAAAAAGGCACGGAAAGTACCACTTTGATTATTCAAACAGATAAAAATGCCAGTGTTTACTATACAGACAAGAAAAGTTACATTTGCTGTTCAGGCATTTGAAAGTTAAGTGTTATTTAAAATTTTTGAACAAGGCATTTTAAGTCATTAGTTCTCCTTTATTGGGGTAGGTAGCAGAGTAGTACCATGAGAGGAGTAGAACAGGAAGAAGGCAGAATTGAGACCTTTAAAAGTTTTGGCTCAAGCGAGGAGGCATGGGGGCGTCATTTGAGCTCCCCGCCTCAGGTGCCAAAACGTTGTGGGCCGGCCCTGGCAGGTGGGGTCGCTGGGCAGGGGAAACACATAGGGCAGTCACATATCCTCCCCTTTAGATTGTGCCCCCGCCCCAGTATGGGGAGGCACAAGTCATCTATGGTTGAATTTCAAAGGGGATTTGAGCAGATGCTGGAGGGAAGGCTGAAGGGAAAAGTCAAGACTTGCAGATGCAAGCTGAACAGCAGAACTGTGACGGGAGACTGCTGGGTGAGGAAAGTGGCCAGTGTAAGCATGTGACTATGGGAACCAGGCAGAGGAAAAGACTCTGAAGTATATGGTGAAGGAGAAACAGAGCTCAGGAAGAGGTTTTCTGAGCTGGAGGCTGAAGGGGCACAGGAGGCACTAACAGAAGGTGGGAGGGCCAGGAGGAAGAGAAGAGCGGCTAGCCCTACAAGAAGAGGGGAAGAGTCAATGGAGATAGCCAGAGTTTGGAGCCCCAGGAGGACAGAGGATGACTCACAGAAGATTGCAAATGAGAACAAAAGACAAGAGGACTTGCAGACAGAAAGAACAGGTGGAAGGCTGGAGAATCACACCATCACCAGGAAGAGGCAGCTCTATGTGACTGGGGACTCTCTACTAAGAAAAACTGGCAGGCCTGTCACCAGAACTGATCCAGAGAACGGAGGGGTGTGCTGTCTGCCAGGAGCGAAGATACAGGATGTGGACCTGAGACTGAAGAGGGCCCTAATGGGAGGGGGAAAGAATTCACTGATTGTCCTTCACATGGGAAGAAATGATACAGCTAGACTCTTGCTGGAACACATTCAGGGAGACTATGCCAGGCTGGGGAAGACACTTAAGGAAATGGAGGCTCAGGTGATCTTCAGTGGGATTCTGCCTGTCCCTGGAGGAGGAGAACAAAGGCAAGACAATATTATGATGATCAACAGATAGCTCAGGCAGTGGTGCTATAAGGAGAACTTTGGGATGTATGGCCACTGGGAGGCATTCGCGGACAAATGACTGTTCTCATGGGATGGACTTCACCTGAGTAGGGAGGGAAATAGAATTGTAGGGAAGGGTTGCAGACCAAACTGGATGAACAAGCATCTCAAACAGGTGATTAAGAGAAAGCAGAAAGCCTACAAGGTATTGAAGGTGGGATGGATCTGCAAGGAAAGATACCACTTGGAGGTCACAAAGTGTAGGGAAGAGTGAGAACCGCCAAGAGCCAAGCAGAATGGACCTGGCAAAGGGAATTAAAACCAATAGTAAAATGTTCTATAGCCAAATAAATAAAATGAAAACAAGGAAAGAAGAAATGGGACCGCTCAGACTCAAACAGCTTAATGGGAGTGGAAGCAAGATAATCTCCCTCCCAGACTATGAAAGGAACTGACACATGAAATTGCCAGCCCAATAGCAAAGATTTTTAATGAATCTCTAAACTCAGGGGTCATATCAATGACTTGAGAATTACTAATATAGTTCCTATTTTTTAGAAAGGGAAAAAAAAGTGATCTAGGAAACTAAGGCCTGTTAGTTTGACCTCAACTGTATGCAAGGGCTTGGAACAAATTTTGAAAGAGAAAGTAGTTAAGGACATAGAGGTAAATGGTAATTGACCCAGATTGAGGTGCCATTAGAGGTGGTTTTGGAACAAATTGATAAACTAACCAGTAATAAGTCACCAGGACCAGATGGTATCACCCAAGAGTTCTGAAGGAACTCAAATGTGAAATTGCAGAACTGCTAACTGTGATATATAACCTATCATTTAAATCAGCTTCTGTGCCAGATGACTGGAGGATAGCTAATGTGATGCTAAGTTTTAAAAAGGGGGTGATCCTGGTAATTACAGACAATAAGCCTAACTTCAGTACTGGGCAAACTGGTTGAAACTATAGTAAAGAACAGAATTATCAGACACATAGATGAGCATAATTTTTGGGGGAATAGTCAATATTGTTTTTGTAATGAGAAATCATGCCTCACCAATTTACTAGAATTCTTTGAGGGGGGTCAAAAGCATGTGGCAAGGGTCATCCAGTGTATTTAGATTTTCAGAAAGCCTTTGACAAGGTCCCTCACCAAAGGCTCTTAAGCTGTCATTGGATAAGAGGGAAGGTCCTCTCATGGATCAGTAACTGGCTAAAAGACAGGAAACAAAGGGTAGGAATAGATGGTCAGTTTTCAGAGGAGGAGAAAGACCTGGGTGTATTGGTCGATCACAGGATGACGAAGAGCCCCCCAATGTGATACGGACATGAAAAAAGGCTAATGCAGTCCTAGAGTGCATCAGACCAGGTATTTCCAGTAGATACAGGGAAGTGTTAGTATCATAATACAAGGCACTGGAGAGACCTCATCTGGAATATGGTGTGCAATTCTGATGGCCCATGTTTAAGGAAGGTGGATTCAAACTGGAACAGGTGCGGGGAAGGGCTACTAGGATGATCAGAAGAATGGAAAACCTCCCTTATCAGATGAGACTCAAGAAGCTTGTTTAGTCTAACCAAGGGGATAATAAAGGTTGAGGGGGAGATATGATCGCTCTCCATCAATACATCAGAGGGATAAATACCAGGGAAGGAGAGGAGTTATTTAAGTTAAGTGCGAATGTGGACACAAGAACAAATGGATATAGACTGGCCATCAACAAGTTTAGGCTTGAAATTAGATGAAGGTTTTTAACCATCAGAGGAGTGAAGTTCGGGAACAGCCTTCCAAGGGGAGTAGCGCAAAGAAAAAAACCTCACTGGCTTCAAGACTGAGTTTATGGGGGGATGGTCTGATGAGACTGCCTACAATGGCATGTAACCCACCTGTGGCTGCTAGCAGCAAATATCCCCAATGGCCAGAAAGGGAACACTAGAGGGGGTTGGCTCTGAGTTACTACAGATAATTCTTTCTCTGGTGTTTGGTTGGTGGGTCTTTCCCACATGCTCAGGGTCTAACTGATGGCCATATTTGGAGTGGTTAAGTAATTTTTACCAGGTTCAGATCAGCAGAGACCCTGCGGTTTTTTAGCCTTCCTCTGCAGCATGGGGCATAAGTCACTTGCTGGTTTAAATTAGTGTAAATGGTGGATTCTCTGTAACTTGAATTCTTTAAACTATGATATTCTAAAAACCCTGATATTCTATGATTCTATGATTTGAGGACTTTAGTAACTCAGCCAGAGGCTAGTGGTCTATTACAGGAGTGGGTGTGGGTGAGGTTCTGTGGCCTCCAATGTGCAGGAGGTCAGACTAGAAGACCATGATTGTCCCTTTTGGCCTTAAAGTCTGAGAGTCTATTAGTAACGAACAGCGGCGAACAGCGGAGGCTAACAGAGGGAGTTTGCCTGGGATCTGTCAGAGAGGAGGTATGCTAAGTGCTGCATTAGGGGGGCTGTGTTGGTGAGTATCTGAGTGTCTGTTGCAGGGGCTGTGTTTTGTGAATTGGGAGTGCTTTGTTCCAGATGGGCCTTGAGTGGGCCTGACTGGTATAAAAAGGCAGTCAGCAGTGAACCAGCTGAGCAGCGAACAGTGGAGGCTAACAGAGGGAGTTTGCCTGCGGAGAGCCCACTGAGCCTTACATCTCATGGGCTTCTGTGAGTTGCCGCAACAGCTGAGGAAGCTCTTAGAAGGAAGGTAATATGGAAGTTGAGCGTTCAGGTTGTGCCATGTTTGTCTTTCTTCCACAGGACAGAAACGACTTTGTCTGTACAAAGTGCAAGCTGGTCTCCATATTGGAAGAGAAGGTTCAAGGTCTGGAGCAACAAGTATCGACTCTGCGTTGCATAAGAGAAAATGAAGATTTCCTGGACAGACCTCAGGATATGCTTCTACATGCACAACGTTCTGAAAAGTCGGAGCAGGTTGTGCAGAGAGTACTGAGGGACGGTGTAGAAAATTGGCAGCATGTCACCTCCAGAAGAAGAAAGATAAGCATCCATGTACCAGCAATGGAGATACAGGTGAGCAACCGTTTCCATGTTCTCTCCACAGGTACTAATGCGGAGAGTGGACTAGATGATACATCTGAGGGAAGGGAGCAGAAGGAGACTCCACTGATTGGAAGGCATCAGATGCACTGTCCTAGGGATGGGGGTTCCACGACCACCACTCCCAAGAGGAGGAGGAGAGTGGTGGTGGTCGGGGACTCCTTCCTTAGGGGGACTGAGTCATCTATCTGCCGCCCCGACCGGGAAAACCGAGAGGTCTGCTGCTTGCCCGGAGCTAGGATTCACGATGTGACGGAGAGACTGCCGAGACTCAGCAAACCCTCGGATCGCTACCCCTTCCTGCTTCTCCACGTGGGCACCAATGATACTGCCAAGAATGACTTTGAGTGGATCATTGCAGACTACGTGGCTTTGGGAAGAAGGATAGAGGAGTTTGAGGCGCAAGTGGTGTTCTCATCCATCCTCCCTGTGCAGGGAAAAGGCCGGGGTAGAGACCGTCGAATCATGGAAGTCAACGAATGGCTACGCAGGCGGTGTCGGAGAGAAGGCTTTGGATTCTTCGACAATGGGATGGTGTTCCAAGAAGGAGGAGTGCTAGGCAGAGACAGGCTCCACCTAACGAAGAGGGGGAAGAACATCTTCGCAAGCAGGCTGGCTAACCTACTGAGGAGGGCTTTAAACTAGGTTCATCGGGGGAAGGAGACCAAAGCCCTGAGGTAAGTGGAGAAATGGGATACCGGGAGGAAGCACGAGCAGGAGAGTGCAAGAGAGGAGGACTCCTGTCTCAGACTGAGAAAGCGGGACAATCAGCGAGTTATCTAAAGTGCCTATACACAAATGCAAGAAGCCTGGGAAACAAGCAGGGAGAACTGGAAGTCCTGGCACAGTCAAGGAACTATGATGTGATTGGAATAACAGAGACTTGGTGGGATAACTCACATGACTGGAGTGCTGTCATTGATGGATATAAACTGTTCAGGAAGGACAGGCAGGGCAGAAAAGGTGGGGGAGTTGCACTGTATGTAAGAGAGGAGTATGACTGCTCAGAGCTCCGGTTTGAAACTGCAGAAAAACCTGAGAGTCTCTGGATTAAGTTTAGAAGTGTGAGCAACAAAGGTGATGTTGTGGTGGGAGTCTGCTATAGACCACCAGACCAGGGGGATGAGGTGGACGAGGCTTTCTTCCGGCAACTAGCAGAAGTTACTAGATCGCAGGCCCTGGTTCTCATGGGAGACTTTAATCACCCTGATATCTGCTGGGAGAGCAATACAGCGGTGCACAGACAATCCAGGAAGTTTTTGGAAAGTGTAGGGGACAATTTCCTGGTGCAAATGCTGGAGGAACCAATTAGGGGCAGAGCTCTTCTAGACCTGCTGCTTACAAACCGGGAAGAATTAGTAGGGGAAGCAAAAGTGGATGGGAACCTGGGAGGCAGTGACCATGAGATGGTCGAGTTCAGGATCCTGACACAAGGAAGAAAGGATGTGGAAAAAGCTAATGTACTCAATGATTTTTTTGCCTCTGTCTTCACGCACAAGGTCAGCTCCCAGACTGCTGCACTGGGCAGCACAGTATGGGGAGAAGGTGACCAGCCCTCTGTGGAGAAAGAAGTGGTTCGGGACTATTTAGAAAAACTGGACGAGCACAAGTCCATGGGGCCGGATGCGCTGCATCCGAGGGTGCTAAAGGAGTTGGCGGATGTGATTGCAGAGCCATTGGCCATTATCTTTGAAAACTCCTGGCGATTGGGGGAGGTCCCAGATGACTGGAAAAAGGCTAATGTAGTGCCCATTTTTAAAAAAGGGAAGAAGGAGGATCCGGGGAACTACAGGCCAGTCAGCCTCACCTCAGTCCCTGGAAAAATCATGGAGCAGGTCCTCAAGGAATCAATTCTGGAGCACTTAGAGGAGAAGAAAGTGATCAGGAACAGTCAGCATGGATTCACCAAGGGCAAGTCATGCCTGACTAACCTAACTGCCTTCTATGAGGCGATAACTGGCTCTGTGGATGAGGGGAAAGCAGTGGATGTGTTATTCCTTGACTTTAGCAAAGCTTTTGATACAGTCTCCCACAGTATTCTTGCCAGCAAGTTAAAGAAGTATGGGTGGGATGAATGGACTATAAGGTGGATAGAAAGCTGGCTAGATCGTCGGGCCCAACGGGTAGTGATCACCAGCTCCATGTCTAGTTGGCAGCCGGTTTCAAGTGGAGTGCTCCAGGAGTCGGTCCTGGGGCTGGTTTTGTTCAATATCTTCATTAATGATCTGGAGGATGGCGTGGACTGCACCCTCAGCAAGTTTGCAGATGACACTAAACTGGGAGGAGTGGTAGATACGCTGGAGGGTAGGGACAGGATACAAAGGGACTTAAACAAATTAGATGATTGGGCCAAGAGAAACCTGATGAGGTTCAACAAGGACAAGTGCAGAGTCCTGCACTTAGGACGGAAGAATCCCATGCGCTGTTACAGACTAGGGACCGAATGGCTAGGAAGCAGTTCTGCAGAAAAGGACCTAGGGGTCACAGTGGACGAGAAGCTGGATATGAGTCAACAGTGTGCCCTTGTTGCCAAGAAGGCTAACGGCATTCTGGCCTGTATAAGTAGGGGCATTGCCAGCAGATCGAGGGACGTGATCGTTCCCCTCTATTCGACATTGGTGAGGCCTCATCTGGAGTACTGTGTCCAGTTTTGGGCCCCACACTACAAGAAGGATGAGGAAAAATTGGAAAGAGTCCAGCGGAGGGCAACAAAACTGATTAGGGGTCTGGAGCACATGACTTATGAGGAGAGGCTGAGGGAACTGGGATTGTTTAGTTTGCAGAAGAGAAGAATGAGGGGGGATTTGATAACTGCTTTCAACTACCTGAAAGGGGGTTCCAAAGAGGATGGATCTAGACTGTTCTCAGTGGTACCTGATGACAGAACAAGGAGTAATGGTCTCAAGTTGCAGTTGGGGAGGTTTAGGTTGGATATTCGGAAAAACTTTTTCACTAGGAGGGTGGTGAAGCACTGGAATGGGTTACCTAGGGAGGTGGTGGAATCTCCTTCCTTAATGGTTTTTAAGGTCAGGCTTGACAAAGCCCTGGCTGGGATGATTTAGTTGGGGATTGGTCCTGCTTTGAGCAGGGGGTTGGACTAGATGACCTCCTGAGGTCCCTTCCAACCCTGACATTCTATGATTCTATGAACCTTTAAAGCCTTTCTCCTTTTGAAGGCAAAATATCAGTCTCATATTTTCAGAATAACCTTTCTTTGATGAAAAGGAAAGGGTTAATTTTACTCAGTCCTGATGCATACAGGGTATCTATTTATCCTGCTCTTATAACAATCAGACAGACTGGTGAAGGAGAGAGAGGGTAGAAAAGATGGGTGAAATCTGGCTTTGGTTAATGTTTTTGGAACACTGGACCTCTGGTTAGTTACAAGTGGATGCTTTTGGCTGGGAAGTTAATCACACCACCTGCTGCTTGTATCCTGGTTTATGGTCTAGTCAGGGATTTCATCTGATCGGATCTTTTCTTCTGAGATAAGGCAGGCTTGTATGAATACAGCATAGTTGTCTTCAGGATTCGATGAAAAGCTGAGAGAGAGGGTAGAAGGAAATGGAGGGGCAGAAAATACAAGAAGAGAAGGAAAAACAACACAGAATCCTATGTACTGCTGCTGTGCTGGCAATTAGGCATCCCCGGTGATGGGCTGAGGACTGGTTGTCATGATAACATGATGACTTTCACAGGTGAAAACAAAGTTGCTTGAACAAAATTCAAGCAAGCTGGTCTTCCTCTCAGAAAGAAAGTCCTTTCAAAGAATCAAGATAGAAGAAGAAGATTAGGGTTGGAAGAGACCTCAGGAGGTCAAATGGTCCAACCCCCTGCTCAAAGCAGGACCAACCCCAACTAAATCACCCCAGCCAGGGCTTCGTCAAGCCGGGCCAGTACTTCACCACCCTTCTAGTGAAATAGTGTTTCCTAATATCCAACCTAGGCCTCCCCCACTACAACTTGAGACCATTGCTCCTTGTTCTGTCATCTGCCACCACTGAGAACAGCCGAGTGCCATCCTCTTTGGAATTCCCCTTCAGATAGATGAATGCTGCTATCAAATCCTCCCTCGTTCTTCTCTTCTGCAGACTAAATAAGCCCAGTTCCCTCATCCTCTCCTCATAAGTCATATGCCCCAGTCCCCTAACCATTTTCCTCTGGGCTCTCTCCAATTTCTCCACATCCTTCTTTTAGTGGTAGGCCCAAAACTGGACGCAACACTCCAGGTGTGGCTTCACCACTGCCAAATAGAGGGGAATAATCACTTCCCTCAATCTGCTGGCAACGCTCCTACTAATGCAGCCCGTTAGTCTTTTTGGCAACAAGGGCACACTGTTGACTCATATCCAGCTTCTCATCCACTGTAATCCCCACGTCCTTTTCTGCAGAACTGCCACTTAGTCAGTCAGTCCCCAGACTGTAGCAGTGCATGGGATTCTTCTGTCCTAAGTGCAGGACTCTGCACTTGTCCTTGTTGAACCTCATCAGCTTTCTTTTGGCCCAATCCTCCAATTTGTCAAGGTCACTCTGGACCCTATCCCTACCCTCCAGAGTATCTACCTCTCCCCCCGAGCTTAGTGTCATCCGCGAACTTGCTGAGGGTGCAATCCATCCCATCATCCAGATCACTAATGAAGATGTTGAACAAAACTGGCCCCAGGACCAACCCCTGGGGCACTCTGCTTGATACTGACTGCCAAGTAGACATCGAGCTGTTGATCATGACCCATTGTGCCTGACGATCTAGCCAGGTTTCTATCCACCTTAAAATCCATTCATCCAATCCATACTTCTTTAACTTGCTGACAAGAATACTGTGAGAGACCATGTCAAAAACTTTGCTAAAGTCAAGCTATATCATATCCATCACTTTCCCCATATCCACAGAGCCAGTTATCTCGTCATAGAAGGCAATCAGGTTGGTCAGACATGACTTGCCCTTGGTGAATCCATGTTGACTGTTCCTGATCACCTTGCTCTCCTTCAAGTGCTTCAAAATGGATTCCTTAAGGACCTGCTCCATGATTTTTCCAGGGACTGAGGTATGATGAGCAGAGATGAACTGCAGTGTGGCAGCCAGGTGGGACAGAAGATGGGAGACAGCTGAACTGAACTTTATTTTTCAGAATCTCTCTTTAAGGAGCTCAAAAGCTCTTTAAGGAAAAGCACCCGTCACAGTTCATCTCCCTCATTATTTTGTCCACCAGTTAGCCCTAATATCCGTCACACCAGTTTTGGTCTTTTAATTTATGGTTCAACATGTTCTGTTTTTATCAAGCATAATTTCAACAGTCCTTGGATTATATCAGTGTGACCTTTTTGTTTTAGACTTATGCAGCTTTTTTTTTTTCCATTTGTTACAATATTCGTGTTGTACTCAGAATTGACCTATTTTTCATGGTTATTGCAACATCATATGAACTTTCACATACATTTTACATTTGAGCTCACAAGAGGGGTACACCTTGTAGGCCTATTAGGCACAACAGATCCAGTCAAGGTAACCTCAGCCTGGATTAAATCTCACTCTCAGGTGGGTGTGCGACAGGACAACCCAGGGAATTGCTGCATGAATTTGGCACGAGGTGAGGCTGTGTAGTGTTAGTATATGGGTCTGTTTGTTAGCCTGGGATAGAACTTTGGGTTTGACTTTTGATACTCCTATCTTATACTAATATGTGTAAATAAAGGACAAAGACTGTGATGTTGCTTCCTAGTCAGCTGGATTTGTTAGTACAATGGGAACAGATAAGAGCAGTTAAAGTGTTACTGGAGCACACACTTTAAGGTTGCCTCAACCCCTATCTCAAGGCAAAGTCAAGCAGCCAGTCGGGAGGGGCAAAGAGGGGAAGGTATAAAACACTAAAAGACCAAAAAAATGCCCATTCCTGACCGTAGCACAACCTCAGGCCTTACCCCTCCCATGGGGTACAAAAAGGGTGGGACTGTAGGTGTGCATTGCAGGTGCATTTGGGCCTGCTAAGAAGGAGGAGGTGGGAGGGGAACGGTGACACAGGCAAGGCTTTGCGGCGTCACAGCTGGGAACGAAGCACTGGGAAACAGAACCTGCCGGCATGTAGAGCTCTGGAGATTCTTGCTTGGAACTCACCCCAATGAACATTGAATTGCCTGCACTTTGGATTTCTGGTCTTCTGCTTTCTGTCTGGATGACAAGAACCAGGGGAGAGGGTGAAGGGAAAGCCCTCCAACATATCGGAGGGAAGAAGAAGGGTTAAAGATGGAAAATAAAAATACTTAGTTAGAAGCACAATTCAATGTGTGTTTATTAACCTTCTGAAAGTGCAGAAGGCAGAAGGATAAAAACCCACGGTATAACCCACGGTATAATTCTTTGGTGGGGCAGCAGAACGCAGAGGTTGATCCAGAGGAGTTGGAGGAACTCAGAAGGAGTGTATGCAGCCATGGGTGGAAATGGCCAGTGGTGATGGTTGAAGTCAAACGTCTCAATTTAAGACAATGCCCAGCCTTGTGCTTTCACTCTCTGTGGCCAGGAATTTCTGGTGTCAAGACATCATGCATCAGCAATCTGTCATAGAAGTTGCTGATGGACCAAGCACAGACTGAATAATTGGCAGACACTTTATAACCTATAGCACTGATCTCAGAGAACAGGTGGCATAGTGAGATAGTAAAAAAGCCTGCTACTTTGGAGAGCTAGGTTTGAATCCTAACAACGAGTTTAGTGCTCACATCCCTGTCCCTATTTGTCACATCACAAACCCATCACGTTATGGCACAACAGAATAGTAGGGCTGGAATACACAGCGTGCCTCAGCAGAGCTGTGTATGCACGTGCATGCTCAAAAACCAGGCCTGGAACACAGAGGTTCTGCTGGTCAGGACTGAGGTGCATCAGCAGAGCTGGTGGGGAGCCCAGGTCTGGAATACAAGTGTGCTGTAATAATTGGGCCTACACATTTACCCTAACTGTGAGTTCAGCTGTAGGAAGTAAGTGAAAGTTCACAGGATGTCCCAATAACCTAGAGTAATAACTAATGTTGATGAGAAAAGGCATGAAAGGGAGACAGAAAAACTGAATTTGTCCAAACAAAAAGGCCTCCTGGTAGAACTCAAGGACTGTGTTAAGATCATGCCTGGTAAATGCGAGGAATTGAGGACTGAAAATTAATAAACAAAAATTTGGTATGTCAGAAATTAAGCCTAATTGGTGGACAAAACAATGAGGGGATAGGCTATCCCACCCATCATTCCCAGCTGGGGTCCTTAAAAGGAGATTTTGGGGAGAACAATTAGCTATTGGAGAGAGCTTCACCCCCATGGCTGCCACTCCCACCATCTCCTGGGACCCTGGACCTTCTTCATCCTAATTCTGAGTGCTGTCCTGACCAAACTGGGCCAGAGACAGGGAGCCTGATGACATCACCAGCTCCAACAGAATCCCAACCAGCCCCTGGGATGTGAGACTTTGTCTCCTTGCACCCCAATGCATCCTTTCCCTTCCCTACCTTATTTCTTCTCTTTTCTAGCCCTCTCCTTTGGCCCCTGTCTAACAAGAGCCTGGCTTGGCCAGCCCAGGCTGCATATTTTGCAACACTGCTGTAAGCCTGTGATCAGAGAGGCAGCTCAAAGCACTACCCTAAACGGCCCAACGCTGGTACAAGTTTGCAAGGTCTTGGAGTAGCTGATCACATCACGGGCTGGGCCTATGTTTTTCCAGCGGGGAGGTGGCAAGTGGGGGTCAGCACCAGAGACCGAAGCTGCGTTTTCAATCTGTGCTGGTCTTGTCTCTCTCCTCTTATGTGGGTCTGTCTGGTTTTGTCTGCTAGGAAATGGGATCAGACTTCACCACCAGCTCCAGCCCATCTCCATTAACTTCCTCTCTTTTTCCCCAAAGGACAGTTAGCACCATCTGTGATATAATCTGTGAGACTGTCAAACAAGGGGGGCCTTCTAAAGACTCTCGCCAGCTAGAGGGAAAGGGAAAGGGGGCACTGTGACAATGAAAGCCTTACATTTCAAATGCTCTAACTGTTTTCCGTTCTTTTCCCGATCTGTAATAAAAGGTTAAAAAAACAATGGTGTGTTTGCTGTGGCACTGAGCAGGCTGAAGTCTCTGGGTACCCAACCCTGACCTTGCATAAAACTGTTTAATGTAGGACAGTGGCTGGGTTAGTCAACATCTTTGACCCACATATTCCATCTACATGAATACAAGACGCGCTTGCAGGCCAGATTGAGCCAGGGCTCACAAACTCTCGCTCTTGTCTGCACCTATTCCTTTTCTTTGGAATCTGGTTGCACAGGACAGACCATCTCTCAGTGAGGAAGGGCAAAAGCCCAGTACACAGATTAACTGATAAAAAGTCACTCAATCCTGGGCTAACGTAGCCTGTGCTACGTGTGGCAGCTAACTCCGTAGTTCATGAGTCATTCTGCTGGCTCCAAATTCTGTGCACTGGAGTTTTAGGTTTTCTTGTCCCTCACTGGGTCCACAGGCTCCACTAAAGCTGATGGGATTGTACAGCTTCTCAAAGGCTGCGGGGATCCTCTCTGAACTGTACAGTCAGCTAGGCTGAAAGAAAGGTGATTAAACAGGGCTTGCAGGGTCTTTGAATCCTATGCCGGGCAGTCTTTTTTACTGATAAAAAAAATGAATTCCTAAAGACGAACAGCTCAGTAGCTGCCATAGCAAGCGATCTACTAAGAACCCCCATGTGCTGTGTGGAGCTAACAGTCCCTGGCTCTTTAGAATAAGTGCTTTGAACATGAGCCACAGCCATGCTGGGTCAGCACCAAGCATGCGTATTGCAGGTATATTCTGACAAACCCTTTTCCCTTAAGAAAACTGACTGACGTGTGACTCTAAAAATGGCCTTGGAGGTCTCCTTGTTTACTGTCCCTCTCAATCTCCAACCTTTGCTCAGTTTACAAGTAAAAAGATTTTTTCCCCCCTACCTGCCAGCCCCGCAACCTCAGCCTGGGATCTGAGAATCAAGCTCAGTTTGTCTCTGGCTCTCACATTGTCACCAGTAACAACGGTTCTGAGATCAGTTACACCTGCCCAAATTCAGCGTCTTCAAATTCTCTCTCTAGAGTGAACTCTGAATAGGCACCTGCCATTGGTATTTATGTAAAAATTCTGTTGGGGATGAGAGAACTAGACTATACTCCAGTTCCCTGTTCCATTACCGTGTGGCTCCATAGAGCTATATACATAATAAAGAGCTAGAACACGGAATACACACAGGGAACACATCTGTAGAGTAAGACAATGCCATTTTTACCTAGTAACTTTTCAAAATAGAACCACAATTTAAGCCTCTGCTTTCCAGCCCATGATCTAAACTCATTAGTGTTGGAAATAGCTCATTTGCTTAAATAACTTCCAAGCCCACATGTGTCTCCTTTGGTCACAGCCCCTTTCCCCTCTGCTCAGGATGTCTGTCCTAATATAAAGAACGAGGAGGAAATTCTGACTCTATTGATGTCAGTGGAGCCAGGATTTCACCCTGGAACATTAAGGGCTTAACCAGAGGTCTCCTCTTGTGGATAAACAGGAGAATTGACTGACAAACAAATTAGCAGCATTGTTTACACCTCACTTTCACATAGAATATCAGGGTTGAAAGGGACCTCAGGAGGTCATCTAGTCCAACCCCCTGCCCAAAGTAGGACCAATCCCCAAACAGATTTTTGCTCTGATCCCTAAATGGCCCCCTCAAGGATTGAACTCACACTGCTGGGTTTAGCGGGCCAATGCTCAAACCACTGAGCTATCCCTCCCCCCTGGGCTCAACTTGTTTTCAAGTTTATTGATAGATGTTTATTAGCACAGAAATCCTGTATAGGCTGGCAAGTGTCCTTTGCAATGAGCGCCCCCACAAGGCTAGAGCTACCTAGAACACAGGTGACTTCACTTCAGGAACAGGACCCAAAATAGAAGTTAAATCGGGTGATTGGAATCAGCATCAGTTGAGTCAGTGGGAGTTTTAATCATTGACTTCTATGATTGTAGGATCAGGCCCCAGATATTTTGATATTGCATAATGTCCATCTCAGAGCCCAGAGAAAGGTTTGGACTCAGCCCCTGAGAACTTACTGCTGGGACCAACCTTTGAACTGTCCAGTCAAACCCACCCCAGAATGTACTAACCCAGCTCAGCTCTTCACAAAGAAATGATGTGATGCTGGCCTTGAGGATGACACAGTTCTGAGGCAGGGCCATTCACACACAGGGCAAGACTGGCTCAAAGCCAAGAGATTCTGGGGAATGCTTAAAAACACAGAGAGCTCCAACTCTCAGCCAATCCTCTTCTGCTGACAGGCTCTGCACCCTGACCCCAACAAAGCAGCTCATGTACTGACTCACGTACTAGCTGTCAATACAGAAACTATGCACAGTACTTGGCTGTTTTACTCCCCAGTTAGTTATTGGCTATACTCCATCCAATACTCATACTATCCAGTACCCACATCATACCAGTACCCATACTAATGTCAACATGCTTTACAATCCCGAGTTTATCCATGTGTGCATGTTGAACATATTTAATACATTTATTGGTTTCCCCCTTATCTATATTGACTGCTCTTAACACTGTATTTTTTGTATTTTCTCTGAATTTGAATGCTCATAATTCTGTGTACCTGTGAAGTGTTGTAAACCTTGATTTGTGGCTTCCAGCACTACTACTACTGCCGTCCTTTCTTACCCAAGGCATTCCAAAGAGGCCGAGAAACAGCATTTTCCAAAGAAACCAAGCCTTCTTTCTTGACAGCCAGGCTCTGTCTGGATGGGAAAATGGTGGAAAATGACACCACCTCCCAGCTTATCACCAAACATGAAGTGCCTTGGAAAGATCCATAGTGGGGGAGCTTGGCAATGAGATGCCTTATTTCCCTGGATCGTCAACGGGCATTGAAATGCCATTGGTGCCTTTGCAAATCTCCCCAGGATTTCTAATATGCAAGAGAAGGATCCCATTAAAACCAGAAGTACCCGCCTCCTAGTTACAGGTGTAACACTTTAATGCTGAACAGGGATCAGTGTAAGACCCAGAAATCAACTCTTCTCATCCAGTAAGTCAGGGGTTCTCAAACTGGGGATCAGGACCCCTCAGGGGGTCACAAGGTTATTACCTGGGGGGTTGCGAGCTGTCAGCCTCCACCCCAAACTCTGCTTTGCCTCCAACATTTATAATGGTGTTAAATATATAAAAAGATGTTTTTAATTTATAAGGGGGTCACACTCAGAGGCTTGCTATATGAAAGAAATCTCCAGAATAAAAGTTTGAGAACCACTGCAGTAAGTGAACAGCTCTATGTTCCATTGTTAAGGAAAATTACTTATCCTTAAGTAACTGGGAAATACTGGTACCTTAGTACTAAGTTATGGACATGTAACACATTAAAACATTTTAAAATAAAATATAAAACAAAATAAAA
Organism: Chrysemys picta bellii; assembly: GCF_011386835.1. NCBI lineage: Eukaryota > Metazoa > Chordata > Testudines > Emydidae > Chrysemys > Chrysemys picta. The sequence goes on along the minus strand of NC_088815.1, from coordinate 734,398 downwards.
ACAACCTATTAATATCCAAGAACTTCAGCAACTAATGTCTGGTTCCCCAATTCCAATCAAATAGCCAGGCTTTCTCCATGCATATGGATTTATTCTCTAGAGAGGAGCTGCTCTTGGTGCCCCGTTCAGGCAGAGGAGCTGTTCTTAATCTTGAAATCGCTCAACTCAAAGAGCAAAAAATTAGCCAGCTTTGTGGAGAAAGAGACAAGGCGTGAAGGAGCCTTCCAACCGTCCAATCCCTCCAATAACTACTGCAGACTTCTGCTGGGGGTCACTTGAAAAATAGTCTGAATTTACTTTTTCCTACTGAATGTGCAGAGTGTGTGCAGCTCAGAAAATAGTGCAGCAAGAAACCGGCGGGGTTAGTGAGAACTCATCCAGGAATCACCAGCTCGGCTCCTGCTATGCAACGATGCTAACCTGCAGGGAAATGAAGAATGACTTTTAGGAAGTTGCAGTAACTCACCTGCTTTGCTCTGCTTCTTTCCACTGAGGTGTTTTCCTCTAGAAAAGCTCTTTCATCCAGCTCAGGTGCCTCCCCATAAGCTCCCCTCACTCACTGCCTGCTCAGTTACACTAGCTGAGGGATGTTTGCTGGGAAGAGAGGGAGGTGTGCCGTAAGTTTGCATACGGAGCTTAAAGGCGCAGGGCTAAGAGACCCACAGGAGATTCGCCTTGAAGTGCAGTTCTACTCTAAGATGTGCCTGAGATTCTTCACACTCCAGACGTAAGGGTTCAGTTTAAAGCACAAAGACAGTGCCTGAGGCACTTACTTCACAGTTCTGTTGCTGTTGGGCAAGCAGAACAGAACCCACCCTGCTCCCCAGAGCTGGGATGGCTTCGGTAAACTGTGCTGGTGAGGAAAATCAGCAAATGCAGGACCCTGTAAACACAGGACACAATATGACAGGGCCATTTGACAGCTTCACTTTTCAAACCAAAAGGCTGTCAATCTGTCTGTCGTACTTCTATGGCTCTCTTCACAATTGTTAATGAATTTACCTTCACAGTAACTCTGTGTGTGGCAGGAAGCACCATTAGCCCCGTATCCCAGGTGGGGAGAACCTCACGTAGGGTCACCCAGGAAATCCAGGTGGTCACCCGCTCCTGCCTTAAAAGGTTAAACAGCCCGGGGAGAGGGCTGTGGCAGGGAAGGAAAAGCTAGGTTGATTGGGGAAACAGCCACAGCTGGGGCCACTCCCCAATCAGGCCACAGCTGGCTCTATAAAAGGGCTGTGAGGCAGCAGCTCTGAGAATTTCTCTCTAGTGGTAGAGAGGGAAGGGGCTAGAAGCTGAGAGGGTACCAAGACTGAAGCAGGGCTGGGGGAAGGCCAGAGGAGCTGGAGAGCTCTGGCCTAGAAACCCCCCAAGCTGCAGGCCTAGTTAAAGGCCAAAGAAGGTACTGGGGTTGCAGAGGGCAGCCCAAGGGCAGGCAGAGGCAACAGGTCCAACCCCCCCCCCCTTTCCAGTGATGAGTGGCACTTACACTGCAGTTTGCCCCAGGGAACGGGGGCTAGGTGATAACTGACAGTGGCCATAGACTGAGGCAAGGTGGGGATAGAGGGTGGGGGCTCCCTGGGGAGGGGAGACTCAGATCTGTGTGTGTGGGGGGTACTGACAGGGGCAGCACCTGGGCCTGAAAGGGGCACCAGGGTCCAGGAGAGACTGGGGTCCAGCAGCAAGTGGGACACCGGCCTGCAGAGAGCGCTCCGGAGCTGGAAACACTAATTCCCTGGACAACCAGCAGGAGGCGCCGCGGCGGTGAGTCTCACCCTGTTACAGTCCCTTAGCAGCAGCTAGCACCCTAGCCACTGGGCCAGCCTCCCTCCCTGCCTCATTGCGCTGGGAAGATGAAAATTGTTCCCTAAATTCTTTTTTAGGTTCTTTTGCCCTAAATTCTTGCAGTCCAGCAAGACACTGTTAGTAACTATCGCTCCCACTGAGCAGCGTTTTGAGCTGCGACCCTCCAGAACCCATCCTACAGCTAAAGAGACGAGAGCTTCGGTCCATCTGATCAGACAGCCAAAAGTTTCAGAAAAGAGTGGAAGGAAGAATGCTTGCTCTCTGACTCAGATTGGGTTAAGTGTAGGAGTAGCACAGAGGGGATTTCAGAGCAATTTTCCCCCCTTTTTGTTGTTGTAAACCACTCAGAGATGTAAACACAAATATGACTTGCTTCATGTAGGTGTGGTGTTTAGATGTTGCTTGTAATTATTAGAACTGGGAGCACTGGCTGTTGGGAGTCTGAAAGGACAGGAAGGAGGGGGGAGGAGTTGAGGAGCAGAGTGAGAGTTACAGAGGGTGCAGCAGCAGCTTGGTAAAGAGGTTTCCACTTTAAAAATAAAGTCCTGTTGAAGTTTGTTAGTACCTTGCCTGGTTGTTACAACAGTAGGAAAGTGTATAGGGCTGTGGATTTATATCTTGGGCACTTATACTTCTACCACTTTTCCTCTAGCAGCTCTTGCCAGGTCCAGCATTTCAGTGCTCCCAAGCCAGCAACCATGACGTGGGGATTGATTACATTCACCCTTGTTTGAAAATCTCTGCAAGGTTGAGATTTCTGCCCTACTAGGAAGAGCATGGAACTACAGACAATGCTAGATTAAGGCAGAGATTACCTGCCTAGTTAAATTCAAAGTTCAACTTCCCATCAAATCAATGCAAAGTTACATTGGAATAACTGGAGAACATCTGATTTGTGAAGCTAAATATATTCGGCCATAAAAGCTAGACTGAGCACCATTTACCATGTGACTGCTGCCCAACCTTACTGGCGGACTGTAGGCAACATGCTGGTCTATGGTCTATGCAGCAGATCAGACTGGATGATACATCCTTGTAAACCACAGCTGCCATGCTGTCCAGTGAGTCGGCTATAGGTTGATGTTCTCATGCAATGTTAATGGGTAACAGTGATCCAGCACGTGCAATCAGGGACCAGCATAAAATAAGAAAGCAAAGAATTTGGAGTGGAGGGGGGCAACCGGGGACATAGAGAACCACAAGCATCATTTGAGGCCGGAGAACCCTGCTTTACTGAGAGAGACTAAGGAAACTATTTAGTTCATCCAAGAGAAGGCTAAGAGGTGACCTGACCATGGTCTTTAACGGGGGTCGGCAACCTTTCAGAAATGGTGTGCCGAGTCTTCATTTAGTCACTCTAATTTTTAATAATAATAATAATGGAGATATCCCATCTCCTAGAACTGGAAGGGACCTTGAAAGGTCATCGAGTCCAGCCCCCTGCCTTCACTAGCAGGACCAAGTACTGATTTTGCTCCAGATCCCCAAGTGGCCCCCTCAAGGATTGAACTCACAACCCTGGGTTTAGCAGGCCAATGCTCAAACCACTGAGCTATCCCTCCCCCCTTAAAAAAAATTTAAGGTTTTGCGTGCCAGTAATACATTATAAAGTTTTTAGAAGGTCTCTTTCTATAAGACTATAATATATAACTAAACTATTGTTGTATGTAAAGTAAATAAGGTTTTTAAAATGTTTAAGAAGCTTCATTTATAATTAAATTAAAACGCAGAGTCCCCCAGACTGGTGGACAGGACCAGAGCAGTGTGAGTGCAACTGAAAATCAGTTTGCGTGCCGCCTTCGGCACGCGTGCCATAGGTTGCCTACCCCTGGTCTATAAATTCCTACATGGGGAGAAGATTTCCATAGTAGAGGACTCTCTAGCAGCCAAAGCAGAAAGAAAGCCAATGGCTGGAAGCTGAAGAGAGACAAGAATTCAAACTAGAAATGAGTTGCACGTTGTAAAGTGAGGGTGAGTCACCCTTGGAATAACTTACCTGGGGAGTGTGTGTGTGTATTCTTGATCACTTTAAAATCAAGACTGGACGTCTCTTTCTAAAATATCTGCTGTTGCTCAACCAGAAGTGATGGGCTTGATGCAGGAATCACTGGGTGAGATTCTATGGTCTATGCAGCAGGTCAGACTGGATGACCATATTCCCTTCTGGCTTTGAAATCGATTATTCTGGGGGAACCCTCTGGCATTTCAGACATGTCCAGGACACCATTTACACTATGTGTTTGTAGCTGAAATGAAACACCTTCACAGTATAAGTACAATTAAATTCTCGTGTGTAACATTAAATGCTCTAGTTAATCACATATGCATTTCTAAATGTAGAAAGAGGACCAATTTTCTCTGGGACAGGCTGGCTAGAGTGGTCAGAAGGGACTTAAACTAATAACAAAAAGAGAGGGTAAAAAGAGGGAAGATATACTGTAGTGAGTCGGTGTGGCTCCCCTCCTGCCCAGAAGAGGGAGCACCCTTGCAGGCACTGGAGTGGGTGGAGCCACCGCCGCCTGTTCCCGCCCCCTGGAAGTCAAGGGGCGGGACAGGAAGTATAAAGGCCGGCCACCAGAGCTCAGTCAGCTGCCAGCCACCACAGAGAGCAGACGTGCGGCCGGGAGCTCCCGGCCGGGAGACCTCCGAGGCCCGAGGCCAGGACCCTAACTGGCCAGAGCTGCACCGGGCCCACTACGAGGAGGAGCTGCTGGAGCCTGTCTGCTCCCGTCGCTGGGAGGAACCCTTGGAACCCCCCCACGCTAACCCGGAAGGCGAGACCGCACCAGAACCCCTCCGCCCCTGCTGTTACCCGGAGGAGTCGCCCGAGTGCAGTTGGCCTGATTTCCCGACGGAGCTACCGGACCTGCCACCAAGCCCTGGCCGAGAGGAGCCCATGCAGCTGGACTGGCCCGAGCCCGGTGCGACAAACGAGGTAGGCCCTGAGGGGGAACCTGGAAGTAGCCCGGGGATAGCCGACCCCGGTCCGGCTGCAAACGAATGTGAGCCAATGTCAGTGTGTTGCGGTCTGGATACCCCACTGACCAGCAGCGGCAGTAACCGCTGCTAGGGCCCCGGGCTGGAACGCAGTGGAGTGGGTGGGCCTGCGTTCCCCCCTGCCACCCCAGCTCACGGGTGGCAGGCTTCCCCCTCACCCAACGCTCAGCTGTAGGAGCCTAGGCGTACCTTAACTGTTTGCTTGCTCAGCCCCTGCAACCAAGGGCCTGAGCTATAACTGTGTGTGCCCCGCCCTGATCCAGGGCCTGGGCTCTTTAACTGTTTGCTTGCTCAGCCCCTGCAACCAAGGGCCTGAGCTAGCACTGTGGGTGCCCTGCCCTGATTCAGGGCCTGGGCTCCCTAACTGTGTGCTTGCTCAGCCCCTGCACCAGAGGGCCTGAGCCCTGAATTAACTGTTGTCGGCTCCGCCCCTGCACCAGAGGGCCTGAGCCTGGAACTAACTGCTGTCGGCTCAGTCCCTGCACCAGAGGGCCTGAGCCCTGAATTAACTGTTGTCGGCTCAGCCCCTGCACCAGAGGGCCTGAGCCCCGAACTCCCGGTTGTCTGCTCAGCCCCTGCCTGAGGGCCTGAGCCCTGAGCTAGCTGTCGGCTTTGCTCCGCCCCTGCACCAGAGGGCCGGAGCTTCTGGACTAACGGACTGCTTGTTCCCACAGTTGTGAGTTGGTGTGGCTCCCCTCCTGCCCAGAAGGGTCGAGCCCCGGCACGGACCTATTACACGTGGCGCCCAACGTGGGGCTCGAGCCCCTGCCCCTGTGAGAGGGGGCTAGAGGGGGAGTGGCCGTTGCCCCCCCCCGTTCCAGTAAGGAATGGATATGGAGCGGTTGTTCCAGCTGCTTACGGAGAGCCAGGAGCAGCAGCAGACGGCCCAGCTGCAACAGCAACAGCAGCAGCAGCAGCAGGCCGCTCAGCTCGCACAGCAGCAGCATCGAGATGCCGCCCAGCTCCAGTTACAGCAGGAGCAGCACACGGCCCAGCTTGAGCAACAGCAGCAGTTGGTGTGGCAGTTGGGGAACCAGCTGCAGCAGCTGCTGGTGACGATCCCTTGCCCCGCGGCGGGGCCGGCGGGGGAGGCTGCGGAGATGCCGCGGTTAGCTGCTCCCCTTCGTCTGACTAAGATGGGCCCGGACGACGACCCCGAGGCCTTCCTGGTCACTTTTGAGCGGGTAGCCCTCGTCGCCGGGTGGACCAGGGACCAGTGGGCTACCCTCTTAGCCCCCTATCTGACCGGGGCGGCCCAGGTGGCCTATCGCGGATTGGCGGACGAGGAAGCCCAGGACTATGACCTGGTGAAGGCCGCAATACTGGACGCCCTTGACATCAGTCCCGAGACCTTCCGACACCGGTTCCGGAGCCAGACTTACCCCGCCGGGGCCCGACCGCGGGTAGTGGCCCAGACCCTCAAAGAGGCCTGTCGGCGGTGGTTGCGACCCGACACCCGGACGGTGGAGGAGGTGACCGAGCAGGTGATACTAGAACAGTTTGTTCACACTCTACCCTCCCGAGGGCGCGCCTGGGTGCTCCACCACCGGCCGGCGACGCTGGCCATGGCGGTGTCGCTAATGGAAGACTTCCTTGCCGCCGAAAATGCAGTGGGTCCCACCTTCTGACGCCCCACCACCGGGCCCGAACCAGCCTGCAGCGAAAGGAAAGGGGAACCCCCGAGTGAGCCACGGCACCCCGCACCTCGGCCCGACTCCCGCCGCGAGGTCAGGACCCAGCACACGGAACCGGCCCCTCGGACAGGGCCAACGGGCCCGGGCCAGGGGCTCCCAAGGGCTCGGCGAAGCCCCCCCCGGAGCCCGAGCCGAGTGGGCCCCCGGAGCAGGTGACCTGAACTCGGTCCCTGTTTCGGCTGTGGGAAGATGGGGCACCTCCAGCGAGACTGTCCAGAGATGGATTGTAGTTATGGACAAGTGTGGGCGGGCCACACTCGAGCCCGGCCAGCCATGAATCCCAAGCTGACAGTCCCGGTGGTGGTCGGGGGGCAAACGACCCAGGCTTTGATCGACTCTGGTTGTGGCCAGACGTTGGTTCGTAAGGAACTGGTGCCGCAGAGCGATACCCGCCTTGGGTGCATCCATTTACAGTGCATCCACGGGGACATCCGACCCTACCCCAGTGCCCGGGTCCCCCTAACAATCGCAGGCGTCACCCGGCGTCTGGTGGTCGGGGTAGCTCCCCACCTCGCATATCCTGTGATCCTGGGTCGGGACTGGCCGGCCTTCGAGGAAGTCCTTCGTTCCACGCCGGCCCTGGAGGCCGATCGGCTAGGGTCCTCATCCGAGACCACCGAGCAGGTCTCGGCGACCGAGGTAGACGGCACGGACGAGGCGGGGCAGCAGCCGGAGCCCGCCCCTCAACCCCGCTTCGACACCGACTTCTGTCGGGACCAGCCAGCGGACCCTACCCTCAGCCGCTTCTACGAGCAGCTCGCAGCAGTGGACGGGAGTATTGTGGACCCCCAGCAAGCCACCCAATGGCCCCACTTCGAGCTGCGCCGAGACCGGCTCTACCGCGTGGACCATGACCCCCGCACCCAGGAACCACAGACCCAACTGTTGGTGCCCCTGTGTCACCGGCGGGCTGTAATGAAATTAGCCCACGATGTGCCAGCCGCCAGGCACCTGGGGCAGGAGAAGACCCTCGCCCGGATCCTGGCGCGCTTCTTCTGGCCGGGGGTCTACCAGGAGGTGAAGAAGTACTGCGCCTCCTGCCCAGACTGTCAGTTGGTCGCTCCACCCGGGATCCCCAAGGCGCCCCTGGTCCCCATGCCGTTGATGGAGACGCCCTTCGAACGGGTTGCCATGGACCTCGTGGGCCCGCTCCCGAAAAGCGCCGTGGGTTTTCAATACATTCTGGTTCTGGTGGATTATGCCTCCCGATTTCCGGAAGCCATCCCTCTGCGAAGTATTACCGCCCGGACTATCGCAGGGGAGTTGCTGAAGATCTTCGCGCGGGTAGGGCTGCCTAGGGAGATCCTAACCGATCAGGGGACAAACTTCACTTCCCGACTGTTACGGCAGGTCTGTGCCCTCTTAGGCATCAAACAACTCCACACGTCCGTTTACCACCCGCAGATGGACGGGTTAGTGGAGCGGTTTAACCGCACTCTTAAAGGCATGTTGCGGAAGTTCCCAGCAGAGGACCTCCGCCACTGGGACCAGTTCCTGCCGCCCTTGCTGTTAGCCGTCCGAGAAGTTCCGCAAACCTCGACGAAATTTTCCCCATTCGAACTCCTATATGGACGCAGACCACGGGGCCTCTTAGATCTGATGAGAGAGACCTGGGAGCAATCGGCCTCCCCAGCCCAGGGCCTCTTAAAATACGTCCTCCAATTACAGGAATACCTTACCCAGGCCGGGACCCTGGCGCGCGAGAATTTGAGGATGGTGCAGGAGCGACAGGAACGGACATATAACCAGGGGGCCCCAGTCCGGGAGTTTCAACCCGGGGACCGAGTCCTACTCCTCCTACCATCCAGTGAATCGAAGTTGTTAGCCCGATGGCAGGGGCCTTACGACATAGTGCGCAAGGTGGGTCCTGTCACCTACGAGGTACGGCAACCAGACAAACGTAAGGGGACCCAACGGTATCATGTGAACCTGCTGAAACGGTGGCAGGACCGGGAGGGCCTCTTAATTAACCCGTGCCCGCCCGAGCCGGAATTGGGACCCCGTGTACCCTCGACAGATGACCCCCCGGCACCCCAGCTAGGAAAATCGGTCACTGAGGAGCAATGTAAACAGACCAACTGCCTTCTGCAGGCCTTCAAGAGGACATTCATGGCAGTACCGGGCTACACGTCCTTAGTCAAGCACTCGATCCAGACCGAGCCTGGGAAAGTGATCCGAGAGACGACCCGGCCCGTGCCATATTGGATGCGTGACGCGGTCCAGGAGGAAGTAAGAGCCATGCTGCCTCTGGGCATCACTGAGCCGTCGCAGAGCGAGTGGCGCAGCCCGGTGGTCCTGGTGCCCAAGCCAGACGGCACCCGCCGCTTCTGCATAGATTTTCGAAGGGTAAACGCCATCTCGCACTTCGACGCTTATCCGATGCCCCGCATGGACGAGTTACTGGGCCGCCTGGGGGAGGCCCAGTATATTACCACCCTGGATCTCAGCAAGGGCTATTGGCAGATTCCCCTCGAAGAGACCTCGAAGGAGAAAACCGCCTTAGCCTCTCCTGTGTGGTACAGCCCCGTTGGGGTGGCAAACGAGGATGGCCACGTGGAGCAAAGGGAGGCGGGGTGATCAGTTATCTTCCCCAGAGGTTCAGTTGCTCTGGTTACCACAGGAATGCCACGACCCTCCTACACCTTCCTTCAGCAAAGAGCGTCGACTAGTCTGAGAGACGGCGCCGCTCACTCTCCTTGCATCCAGTGAGATGATCAGACTGTCAGTGGCTCACACAGGAGGAAAAGGGGTGGGAAGATGGGTTCACACACTCCTAGACCCAGGCAGCTTCCTCGCCAGACAATGCCAGGCCAAGTCAGCCCACCGTGGGTCGGATCTTCTATAGATTCTCTAGTTACTGGGCTTGCGTTAGAGTAGTTCTGGTCACGAGCCAAACGACTTTGCAGAATACTCTGGGCGTCTTCCGGTAACTTTCATTCACACTAGTGTACACACACACACATACAAACACACACACACCAAGGCCTCTATTTAAATACCACCATGCATCTGTACCTTATGTCTGGACTCAATACACTATGAGGTGGTAACAACCTCTCTTGAGGCAGTAACAACCCCTCAGCACTGGTGCATACTGTGACAGACCCAGACCAGTGGGGTACAGGAGTCTGGTAGAGGGCAAATATACTGGTCACTGGATGAGTAGTTTTCTGGTCCCTGAGTGACCAGAGCAGGGGCTGCACTAAAGTAATCAGGAACCTGCTAGAACCAGTTAAGGCAGGCAGGCTAATTAGGACACCTGGAGCCAATTAAGAAGAAGCTGCTAGAATCAATTAAGGCAGGCTAATCAGGGCACCTGGGTTTTAAAAAGGAGCTCACTTCAGTTTGTGGTGTGAGTGTGAGGAGCTGGGAGCAAGAGGCGCAAGGAGCTGAGAGTGAGAGGGTGTGCTGCTGGAGGACTGAGGAGCACAAGCGTTATCAGACACCAGGAGGAAGGTCCTGTGGTGAGAATAAGGAAGGTGTTGGGAGGAGGCCATGGGGAAGTAGCCCAGGGAGTTGTAGCTGTCATGCAGCTGTTACAGGAGGCACTATAGACAGCTGCAGTCCACAGGGCCCTGGGCTGGAACCCAGAGTAGACGGCAGGCCCAGGTTCCCCCCAAACCTCCCAATTGCCCTGGACTGTGGGTTCTTCCAGAGGGGACGGTCTCTGGGCTGTTCCCCAACCCACATGGTGAATCTCTGAGGCAAGAAAATCCGCCAATAAGCGCAGGACCCACCAAGATAGAGGAGGAACTTTGTCACAATACCTAATGCATTTCCCTTATGCATTAACCTTATTGGGGGTGGCAAAACAGTTCCCCAGCACCGCTCTGCATCTCTCTTCCCCCCCCCCCCCGACCGCACAAAGCTGAATTTGCATATGTTAAATGCGTGTAAGATGAGACTCGCCTGTACCCAATGCACAGTGGAAAGGCCAAAGGGAAGCACTTTGCATTGGAAATGGTCCTGTCGTAGGGATTTTCAATGTGAGGGATGGATGGATATATAAAAATATGCATCCTGCAGGTTGAGGGCTGAGAACCAGTCCCCTCTTTCTGATTATGGTGCTTTCTGTGACCATTTTGAATCGCTGTGTTTTCACAAATTTGTTGAGTTGCCGTAGCTTGAGGATAGGCCTCCAACCTCTTGTTTTTCTGTGTGAGAAAATAATTGGAATAGAACCCCTTCCCTCTGTACTTGGATGGTACGGGTTCTACTGCTCCTAGAGACATGAGGTGGATACCTATGCTTGCAGTAAACGCTCGTGAGAAGTTTTCCTGAAGAGGGACAGGGAAGGGGGGTGGGTAGGGAGTTTGGAGGTAAGAGGGATGGAGTAACCAGTTTTGATAAATTTCTCATACCCATCTGTCTGTTGTAATATTCTGCCAGAGCAGGTGAAATGGGGTCAGGCAATCTTCAAAGGTCTTGAAAGTTTCAGCATTAAAAGAAATTGGGTTCTTGGGCCCTTGACCAAGGCCTCAAATATGTAGTCTGGAAGTTGATGGTTGAGAAGTAGTATTAGAGGGAGCAGATTGTCGTCTCCTCAAGGTTTTTTGCTTCCAACCCTGATGGTTGTAGTATCTATTGTGTTGTGCATACAGATAGGGTCGGAATCGTTGAGGGGCTTGATAACTGCCCTGTCATCTTTAGATCTTAGGTGTGTGTATGTCCAGAGATTGCAATGTTGTCCTCAAGTCCTTAAGAGTGTGCACCAACTCGTCTGTTTTGTCCACGAAAAGTTTGGATCCCTCAAATGGCAAGTCCTCCATGGTCGACTGTCAGGAGGCTCGTCTCATAACAATTGCGGTTGCTATAGATCTCGCAGCTGAATCTCCTGAATCAAAGGCAGCTTGTAATGCTATTCTGGTTCTGAGCTGACCTTCTGTGATGAGCGATTTGTATTGTTCTTGTTTGTCATCTGGAATAAAGGCAATAAATTCAGAGAGACTCGCGTAGTTATTATGGTCATACTTTGCTAATAAGGCTTTGTATTTGGCAATTCTCAATTGTAAGGTCACAGCAGAATATACTTTGTGGCCGAAAAAGTCAAGGTGTTTCCAGTCTTTGTCATACGGGTGTTTCTGTAATATGGTTGCCTAACCCATTCACTGACAGCATCGATCACTAATGAATTTGGTGTTGGATGGGGAAAAAAGGGAATTCAGAGCCCTTTGCAGGCACGTAGTATTTTTTTTTTTTTTAATCAAGGTAGGTGGAATCGATGCAGGGGCTTGCTAGAGCAGCTTCACAGGGTCCATAATCGCATCATTCATGAGAAAGGTGATTTTAGATGAGGTTGATGGGTGCAGTATGTCAACTAGCTTGTGTCACAATTCTTGGACCTCTTCCAGGGAGACGTCCAGTGAAGTGGCAACTCTTTTGTAGAGGTCTTGAAATTGTTTAAAATCATCACCTGAGGTGGGGGCATAAGTGTCATCTGGTGAGGATGAGAAGTGGACTTCAGGTGGATTGTCTTGATCAGAGAATTCCTCCTCCTCCTCTTAAGCCCCCTGCTCAGAGGTGGCGGGTGAGCCTTGTGGCATCGATAAAGGTGCGTGACCTGACAGCTGTGGGAAGGCCGACAGGTATGCCCTGTTGTTGTTGTGGGTATGTAGCCCATGGGTTCAAAAAGGCCACTGTGGTTGGAAAGGCATAGTGGGCATCCAGGGTTGTCCGTACCATGGTTAGTTGAGAAGGTTTGTTGGGTAGCCTGTGCACAGAGGGGCATACATGATAGGAGTAGCCACAGGAGAGGAATGTGGTGGAGAGCACCCTGCATCCTTATCTCCATCTTCATCCTCACTGGAGAATTGTGGAGTGGACAGAGATGGAGAACTGGGTTGACTAAACACTGCGGGTACCGAGGTATCATTGGTGCCGAGGATGGGAGACTCGGCACCGACAAAACAGAGAGGTCTTTTTGGTGGAGGAATTGCTGCAACATGCCTGGTATCAGTACCATTGGCGTGGTAGGAAACGGTACCGCATGTTGGAAAAAGACATTTACCTTTTCTGTAACTGGTGTTCTTTGAGATGTGTTGCTTATGTTTGTTCCACAGTAGGTGTGCATGCTCGCCACATGTACTGGTGCCGGAAGTTTTCCCCTAGCAGTACCTGTAGGGGGAGAGCGCCCCCCGCAATCCCTGGAGTGGCACCTGCCTGGTGCGGTATACGGGTGTGTGGAGGCAGCGTTCCTCATTAGTCGCGTGAGGTTTGGGGCAAAGGACTAGTAGAAAAATGTCCTGACCTATGTGGTAGGCGGAGACCACCTTCAGGAGGAACACGGGGTGTGGGCGGAGCTGGACCTTGTCCTTATGAAACACAGTATACAGTGGCTCGGAGGTCAGGGCCCTAAGCTCCGAGACCTGCCTGGCTGACATGATAGCAACCAGGAAGGCCACCTTCCATGAGAGGTGAGACCAGGAACACATGGCCAGTGGCTCAAGCAGGGGCCCTGTAAGCCGAGCCAGCACCAGATTCAGGTCCCACTGTGGGACCAGGGGCTTAGAATACGGGTAAAGCTGGTCCAACCCTTAAGGAACCGGCCAGTCGTAGCATGGGAGAACACCATGGGGGGAAAGCCAATATGGCTGTCAGATGCACCCTGTCCTAGAAGGGTCCCAGGCCCTGGGCCCTCAGCCAGAGGAGGTAATCGAGGATAAACTGGATTGAGGCGGCTGTTGGGGATACACCTTGGTCCATCGCCCACCTAGCAAAACGAGACCACTTCGCTATGTAAGAGCAGCAAGTGGAGGGCCATCTACTCTCAAGGAGGACGTGCTGAACCAGAGCTGAGCATGTCCTCTCCTCGCCACCTAGCCACTGAGCAGCCACGCCGTGAGGTGCAGAGCTGCCAGGTTGGGGTGGAGGCGATGGCCCCGGTCCTGAGAGAGCAGGTCCAGGCAGAGCGGCAATGGCCACGGCGGAGCCACCACCAGGCCCAAGAGGGTCCTGTACCAGAGCTGCCTGGGCCATGCGGATGACCCTGGCCTTGTCCGTACTTATTCTCTCTAGGACCCTGCTGATCAGCAGGAATGGGGGGAAGGCATATAGGAGTTGGCCAGGGCAGGACAAAGGCATCAGAGATAGCGCCCCTCCCCAGACCCCGCCCCCCCCGGAGCAGAACCGGGGGCATCGTCAGTTCTGTCGGGTCATGAATAAGTCCACCTGGGGAGTTCCCCACCTCCGGAAAAGCTGGAGGGCCACTTCTGGGAGTAGGGACCACTCGTGCTGAGAGGAGAAGTCTCTGCTCAAGCAATCTGCCCTCACGTTCCGGGTGCCCGGTAGGTGAAAGGCTTTTAGGTGGATGTCGTGGGCTATACAGAAGTCCCACAGGCTTAGGGCTTTGTGGCAGAGGGTGGAGGATCGGGCCCCGCCTTGCCTGTTTATATAGAACATCGAGGCCATGTTGTCCGTGAGAACCCTGACTACCTTGCCCTTCAGGTGCGAGCGGAAGGCTGTGATGAAATTGTTTCCTTTGCTCCATGTTTCATCAGCCCGGCCTGTCTGTTCTACTCGTCTCTCGCCCCTGGACGTAGTTCGTGGCTGTCTGGTCTTCGTCCCCTCCTGCCCCTTCCCTCCCTACACTCTCCCATAAACGATCCTTCCTTCCACCCTCTACCCTGCACATGCCGCCCAGATGTCAGCTTGATTTCCTCATCTCCTGAACATTTCTCTGCCACTGGAAAGCTCCAGGCTCCTGGCTCTGCTCCCGCAGATGACTCCCAATCACATGTGGCAGCTCCAGCTCCACTGGGAGCTCGTGTCTATGTGGATGGCTCCCATTTCCCCATCTCCTCTTATGAGCAACAGTCCCCCAGCAAGGCAGTTAGTGTGGATGCTCCTCTTGTTTCCAGCTACTTTGACAGGCCTCGGTGCTCTTCTTTGCAATGAAGCAGATGGAAACAAGGAGGAGGAGGGAGCACCAAGTGACTTGCCATCTCTGCACAGACCACCAGCAAGTGTTGCAGAGTTCATTGTCCTTGTTCCCAGAGTTCTCCCCTGTTCAATTCACACACCTCCCCAATTGTATCTGTTTACAATGCTTAATTTTCACATGATTCTAGGCAGACAGCTAAATCAACATCCCTTTGTCTGGGAAATACTTGTTTGTTAAACCTGCCTGTGACACAGATCCTAAAACATATTTTCAGTACATACACACAACTTCTTAAATATCACCTATACGTACATGACGTGATGACTGTGAGGATCAGTATCACCTATGCCAGTTGGCAGTGAGTGGTTCTTAGGGTCACACCACTGCAAGCTGTTCTTTCCAAATTCCTTTGCATTCAGTAGAGGAGAGGTGGTTATTAGTAAATAAACAAGAAGTGTCAGGTTCCAAGGACCTAAGTGCTAGAGAAGACAGAAAACAAGAGGGTGCAGGAACCAGACAAACTGAACAGATGATAATAAAGGGACTCAGAACTGGGAGTGGGCACTGGAGGTCAGAGAAGTTATCCATGCCAAAGCAAAGACAGAGGATTACTGTGGATGAATCATATTTCTCATTACTGAAGAACAAAACACAAAGCTGTAATTACACATGGCCTTTGATTCTCATAAGATGAGCCATATTCAGGTTACCCGGCTCAGGTCATTGAGATGCCTCTGAACAAGGGAACCTGGTGTCTGCTCACAGCCAGTGGCTCAGTGCCAGGTTTGTGATTCCACCCATCCCACTTCCATTTCATGGTCAGTATCATCACTTTAAAAAGCATCTCCAGCAATGCTGGCAGGGAGCAGGAAGGACTCCAACAGGCAGAACATATCTCATATTGGGAAGACTGAGAGGAAATCAATTATTTCCTTGCCACAAGTTACATTTTGTCATGCAGATTTTGATAAATGTAAGGAAAGCTCCAGACTGCCACAACTTTGTTCCTGATAGAAGATTCTGTCTCTCCAGGGCAGAGAGCTCCTGTAATCTTGAGGGAGTTAAGTGACTCAATCTTCTCAGAAATAGGAATAATTCAAACTTTGATGACGTTATTGTACTCTCATTATGTCACTCTTTTAAAGACCTACCACTGTATACAGTGGCCCTGACTCCATTGGAAACATGTCCTATTGCTGACAATGGTTATGAGCAATGGGCTGCTGTTGAGAATGGTTCAGCACCGTTGCAGAAATTGGAAGGTGAGAATTCAATTGAACTCTCAAGACAATCGCTTTACCTACACTGTATCACAAAGCTATGACCCTTGTTTGTCCTGGACCCATCCTCTCCCCTTTGCTACTCTCCTTCCTAATGTTGCATGTGATTTTTCACTGTGGATTCTTTGGAGCAGGGGCTTATTTTGTTTCTGTGAACTGCCTGACCCACTTTTGGGTGGCCTCTCTCAAACCTCCTCTAACAGTGTTACAGGCATTTTTGTCTGAGTTGCATTAGCGACAAAACCATTTTCAACAACAATTAGGAACAAAGGAACATGAGAATTGCCAGACTGTACCTACATAGGGGCCATCTAGTCCAATAGCCTGTTTCTGGTAGTGGCCACTACCCGATGCTTCAGAGGAAGGTGCAACTGTGCGTGTAGTGGACAACTACACAATATATGCATTGTCCCCAGTCGCAGTCTCTAAGCTGATTAGCACCAAATATCTGAGGAGCTAGGTATCCTGATCCCTTGGCCTATTTCTAGACAGCATCAGGCCCAGCAGCATTCATAGTATCCAAATGGCCAGGCAGGAGGGGCAGAGTTGGTTCCCTGAACTGGCCTCCCTCAGCTGGTCTGGGTGTAGGTCTTGTCCCTGGAATAAAGAGGTATCCCTTTACCAATTTCTTCCCACAGCTAAGATATGAAAGAAACTCCAGGCCTCAGCCAGGTCTTGCAGTCCTTTCTGGACTTTGCTAGGATGGGGAGTAAACATGTCAGCTCCTCTGATTGTGTCATTGGCTAACTCCTTGCCAATCTTCTCTCTCTAAGATTCCACCTGAGAACTGGGGCAGAGCGGATTTGCTTCCAATAATTATCTGCTGCCCAGGACTTCAAAGTTAGGGCCTAGACATTGCAGTAGCTGCCAGTGATATGGATTCAATGGACACAGCAAACATGAGTGCAATAGCCACAAAATATCAATTTGAATTTATTTTGGTTCTGGGTTACAACGCTCCAAGACACTGGCCCAGGACCTTGTAGCGCATGTTTGCCAGTGAGGCTCGAAAGAAGCTTTGTATTCCTTTCTAAGGGTGGCTACCTGCATGTTTGTGGGGACTTTTCAGGTCAAAAATCCTCCTTGGAGAGAATTACTGTCTTTTATCAGGGATGCTCCAATGCATCAATTTTAGGAAGGATAGAAAGAAATCTTTGGCTTCTACGGCCCTTACAGGGCTTGCCAACTAAGCAAAAGTCCACAGCTTGGTTTTACACCTTAGTCAAAAGACGTGCCTCCTATGTACTCAGATATTACGGTGATGGAGGCCATAGAAGCAACTAGATAGATGGCACCATGCTAGGACCTTAGCTCAGTACTGACAGAGGAAAAAGGGCCACCTACTAACCACCAGAATTTCTTACGGTACCTTGGTTTTGCCTGGAGGTCTTCCATCCAAGAACTGCCTATATCTGTCAATGATCTGACCAAGTTACAGTGCAATGTAGTACAGCAGCAGATTACTGCTTTGCTCCATCACTGTCAGTTTTCCATCAAGAAACTGACAATAGATTCTGCGTTTTATGCACATTGCAAACATGACAGGGAAGATTCTGCCATGGGTTGGTTCAGGGGGATGCCTTGCACGTCCCTAATTATGAGAGGACTGGAGTTGGGTTTGATGTCCAACATAAGCTAGACCAGACCTGCGGGTTGCCTTCACTTATGCTCCTGTTGTAATGGCTTCAGTGGCCAGCAGATACGCACAGGACACCCCCAGTCATATCTCCCCCCCACTCCTAATCATAGGCGCCAACTCCATGGGTGCTCTGGGGCTGGAGCACCCAGGGGGAAAAATTGGTGGGTGCTCTGCATCCACTGGCAGCCAAGATCCCTGCCCCGCCTCGCCCCACCTCACCTCCTGCTCCGCCTCCTCCCTTGAGCGCACCGTGTCCCCGCTCCTCTGCCTACCTCCCAGCGCTTGCCACCACCAAACAGCTGTAGCAAGCTCCGGGAGGGAGGGGGGGAGGATGGGGACATGGCGCACTCAGGGGAGGAGGCAGGGATTTGGGGAAGGAGTCGAATAGGGGCAGGGAGGGGGCAGAGTTGGGGCAGGGACTTTGGGGAAGGGGTTGGAATGGGGGCAGGGGCAGAGTGGGGGTCGAGCACCCACGGGCACCAGTAGAAGTCGGCGCCTATGCTCCCAATCTGCCCCTGAATTGGGGAGCTCCAGCAGAAATAGTGCAGAGCTAGCAAGATCACAGCACTGGACCCAATTCCCTTTAAGGCATTTGTATGTTAGAAGTGGCACCTAACGTTTGCCAAGCTATAAATGCTGAAGAGATTCACATAACAGAACAAACTGAGATATAGGTTTGTGTTTGCAATTCAAAATAATTTAACATTATACAATCCACATTAATCCTTACTGTGCTAATCCTGCAATTTATACAATTGCAGAGTTCCTGAGTTGGGCTTTGGGGACAGATTGCATCTTACTATTTACTATCCTTTATTTCCACAAAACTGGTCTTTCTGGTTTAGAGTCCTCTTTATGTGAATGGAAGCAGTTGTCTCTCAGTCCCCTCAGTCTGAACAGAGCTGTTGCTTTGTCAATTTTTTTAAAAAGCAGGTAACAAGACGTTTCTGAATTTTGGACTTACTGTATTGCTTTGAAGGAAAGCAGTGTGTACTGAAAAACAAGGGGCACGGAAACGGGTACATACACTATTTAATAACTCGCACCCACTAGGAAACACCTAAGACAGCAGGGCACATTTCTTTTAGCTGCATCCAGGATCCACTTTTAGTGGAGATTTAGTCCCTTCAGAAATTTGCCTTTCAGAAAACAAAACAAAAAAGTACATGATATGGCACATCACAAAATGGGCCTGAATTGCCATAGCTGGTTATTTTGGTACTATTGTTACCAAAGTTTCAGGAGACAAAAGAAAAGAGCGATCCCCATGGAAATTTGTGTGGCTCCACATGGAAATCTAGAACAATTCTTTATGATGGTAGAGTGGATTGTTTCTGAACAAGTAGTTACTTGCGAAATGAGGATATTAGACACCAGTTTGAATAATTTTTAAGCTAGGTTTCAGTCAAGGCAGTGGCCCTTAAAATCAGGGAAACTTTTCTGTAATGTCACAATGCAAAGAACAAAAGGCAAACAACTGGATTTCAAACCATACAGTGATCCAGAAAGAACTGAACAAAATCGACTTAAAAATTAAGTATCTTTATTTAACAGTTTTTAAAAATGTTTGAATTTATAACCTAAAACAGGCTAAAGGAAAGTCCATTCCAATTTTCTTTGAAAAACAAAATTCCCACAATTTCATTTGGACCAGCACAGATAACCCATAAAGTTGTTTGTCGAGTTTGTGTTTAATTTCACCCATCACTGTGTGCCTGACATGGACCTAATCATTTACTTTCTAGGGATAACAGTAAAAGTCAGTCTGCAGAAAACCTCAGGATATTTCTAATCTAGAGCCCTACCTCCCCACCCCCAACTGCTAGTTTTGAAACAGGGCATGTTCCATGATAACATCACAGAAGGATGAACCGAAGCTACATTTGGTCAGTGGAAATGTTATGAATTACAACATGTATAAAAATATATATTATGATATACTGTGCAATTGAATACAAGGCTGTAATTCAGTCAGTGGGGGGTGCGGGGATTGATATCAAAAGCTAGAGAAGGCAAATTGAGCACCAAGAATGCTCATATGGCAGAAAGAACCCACCCAGACAGAATTACAGATTTGATGCAAGCAATGCAATTAAGACCTACAGTAGTAATTATTTAGAATACAGTAGAACCCCATTTATCCGATCCTCTATTATCCAGCTCTCTGTATTAACCGAACAACCAGCGCACACAGGTCCAGAAACAGGCAATCTCTCTTGTGACTGATAGATGGTGCTACAGCTTTGCACTTTCCCATTCTCTGGATTATCTGAGGCCTGGTCTACACTGGGTGTGCGTGTGTGTGTGTGTGTGTGGTGATCGATCTAAGTTACACTGAAATCGACGTACTTAGATGGACTTACTGTGGTGTCTTCACCGTGGTGAGTTGACTGCTGCTGCTCCCCCGTTGACTCCGCCTGTGCCTCTCGCGGTAGTGGAGTACAGGAGTTGATGGGAGAGCGTTCGGGGATTGATTTATATTTCTAGACTAGACGCGATAAATTGACCCCCACTGAATCGATAGCTGCCCGCCGATCCGGTGAGTAGTGTAAACATACCCTGAATTTTTGATCATCTGATCTGGCCCCAGTCTCAGCTAGATCAGATAAACAGGGTTCTGCTGTATATACACTATAGCAGAGCTGTTTAGTAATGAGGCAAGAGGTTTCCCCCACTTGGATAAGACACCAATTTTACTCTCTTTTTGCAGTGCCTGTGTCCTACTGTCAACACTGGAGATTAGTTACAGGAAAACCATTATGTCCATTTCCTTTATTATATATTGCAATTAAAAAAGTTACATGTACCATTAGGCAATACCTGTCTGTATTATTTCACATGAAGCCTACCATTGTAGATAATTTTACTAGTCATTCAATGACTTTGCAATTCCTTGTCCAAGAAATTAGAAATCTCTTACTGAGTGCATGTGAATAGGAAAAGAATTACCCAAGTACACTATAAAACTGCCTAAATACTCTTTATTGCCTAGAATTGGGTTCAGAGTGATTAACTAACTGGCTATTGAAGTCCTTCAGATGTGTGTGATTACAAATCAGGCAAGGATATTAATTTTACCACCATGCCTTCACAGCATCAGCAAATACACTTTATTGATAATCATCTTCCCAGAGAAAAAAACAGTTACACACCTTCTCGTAGCTGTTGTTCTTTGAGATGTGTTGTTCATGTCCAGTCCAATCAGATGTGTGCGCGCGCTGCGTGCATGACAGCTTGAAGATTTTTCCCCTAGCAGCATCTGTCGGGCCGGCCTAGGCGCCCCCTGGAGTCACACCCTCATGGCGCCCAATATACAGCCCTGCCAACCTGACACCCTCTTGCCAGCTACTCCAACAGCGGGGAAGGAGGGTGGGTATTGGAATGGACATGAACAACACATCTCGATGAACAACAGCTATGAGAAGGTGAGTAACTGTTTTTTCTTCTTAGAGTGCTTGTTCATGTCCATTCCAATCAGATGACTCCCAAGCCTAAGTTCAGGAGGCGGGGTCAGAGTGTCCACTGATTGGAGCACTGCTCCACCAAAGGCTGCATCGTCTGTGGCCTGCTTGGTGATTGCATAGTGAGTGGTGAAAATGTGGATGGAGGACCACGTTGCTGCTCTGCATATTTCCAGGGTGGGAACCTGTGCCAGGAACTCTGCTGAAGAAGCCTGCACCCTGGTGGAGTGCACAGTCAGCGGAGGGGCAAGCACCTCTGCCAGGTTGTAACACTCTCAAATGCAGGACGTGATCCACAACAAAATTCATTGAGAGGAGACAGAAAGACCCTTCATCTTGTCTGCCACAGCCACAAGTAGTTGAATGGACTTTCGGAATGGCTTCATTCTCTCGATGTAAAAGGCTAACCCTCTGAGGACATCCAATGAGTGAAGCCTCTGCTCCCTGCTGCTCGAGGGTTTAGTTTAGAACACTGGGAGAAAGATGTCCTGGTTGATGTGGAAATGGGAGGCACCCTTCGGGAGGAAAGCTGGGTGGGGCCTGAATGGCACCTCGTCCTTATAGAACACCGTAGGGAGGCTCTGATGTTAGGGCCTTGAGCTCAGACAGCACCCTGGCTGAAGTTATCGCTATCAAAAACGCCATCTTGTACGAGAGGTAGAGCAGGGAACACGTCGCTAGCAGTTCACAGGGCAGCCCTGGGAGCCTGGAAAGGAGCATATTGAGATCCCAGGCTGTTACTGGCTGCCAGACTTGCTGATATAGCCTATTGAGACCTTTGAGAAAACCGCTGACCAATGGGTTGGCAAAGACTGACCGTCCCTCTGCGCCTGGATGGAATGCAGAGATGGCAGCCAAGTGAACCCTTATTGATGACATGGACAGCCCCTGCTGCTTGAGATGGAGAAGATAATCCCAGTAGGAGTGGAATAGAGGTGACTGTCGGGGACGAATGATGCTGTGCCGACCAGATTGAAAATCTCTTCCACTTGGCAAGGTAGGTAGCTCTGGTGGAGAGTTTCCTACTTCCAAGGAGAACTTGTCTACTCTGGTTCCAGCAGGAAAGCTTCACCGGGTTTAGCCATGGAGCTTCCATGCCATGAGGTGCAATGACTCGAGGTTCCAGTGCTGAAGATGGCTGTGAGCCTGATTTATCAAGTCCAGGAAGAGCGACCAGGTGACTGGGGCTTCCACAGACATATCCAGGAGTAATGTGTATCAATGTTGGTGGGGCCAGGCTAGGGCTATCAATATTACCAATGCTCGATCCCTCCATATCTTGAGGAGCACTTTGTGGACAAGGGTGGGAACATGTATAGGAGACGGCCTCCCCAGGGAAGGAGGAACATGTCTTATGGAGCCCGGGCTGTGATTCAGGAAGGAGCAGAACTGTTGACACTTCCTGTTATGCCATGTGGCAAAGAAGTCTATCTGGAGAAAGCCCCACTGTTGGAAAATGGAGTTCATGACGTCCAAGCGTAGGGACCACTCATGGCCATGGAACAACCTGCTGAGATAGTCCACTAACTTGTTCTGTGCCCCAGGGAGATACGATGCTTGCAGGTGTATTGAATGTTCTACACAAAAGTCCCACAGCATGAGGGCTTCCTGGCACAGGGGAGAGGAGCGTGCATCTCCCAGTTTGTTGATATAGAACATCGCTGTGGTGTTGTCTGTTATCACTGATACACATCTTCCACTTAAGTGGGCTCAGAAAATCTAGCATGCCAGGGATACCGCTCTCAGCTCTCTGACATTGATGTGGAGAGTGAGCTCTGCCTGAGACCAGAGGCCTTCTGTCCTGAGGTCTCCCAAATGTGCTCCCCAGCTCAAGTCCGATGTACCCACTAGCTGTGGGTCAAGCTACCACAGAAGGGAGTTGAGGACTGGGTGAGGCAAAGTCACGACCCTGTCCAAACTGTCCCGAACTGGCCAATACACTGAGGCTAGCCATGATTGGAGCAGCCAGAGTCTGAGCCTGTCGTGTTGCACCACATAGGTACAAGCAGCCATGTGTCCCAGGAGTTTCAGGCAATTCCTTGCTGTAGTGGTGGGGAACTGCCTAAGACTCCGAATGATGTTGCCCAGGGCCAGGAACCTTGATTCTGGTAGGTACGCCCTGGTCTGGGTTGAGTCCAGCACTTCCCTATGAACTCTATCCTCTGAACAGGGGACAGAGTTGACTTCCTGTGTTCAGGAGAAGGCCCAGTTCATCAAACGTTGCAATGATGAATCCGACTTGCGCCTCCACTTGAATCCTGGAGCGGCCCTTGATCATCTAGTTATCGAGGTACAGGAACACCTGTACCCGGCAGCCGTGCAGAAACGTGGCCACGACTGCCATGCATTTGGTAAATATCGAGGCACCGCTGGCAGGCCAAACGGGAGGACTGTGAACTGCAAGTGGTTGTTGTGCACCACAAACCTGAGGTATTTTCTGTGGGACAGTGTAATTCCTATATGAAAGTATGCGTCCTTCAAGTCGAGGGCAGCATACCAGTCCCCTGGATCCAAGGAAGGGATGATGGAGGCCAAGGAGACCATGTGGAACTTGAGTTTCTTAATGAACTTGTTGAACTCTCGTAGGTCTAGGATGGGCCTGAGCCCGCCTTTGGCTTTCGGTATTAGGAAATACTGGGAATAGAAGCCCTTGCCCTTCTGCTCCTGCCCCCATCAAGAGGAGCGATTGCACCTCCTGTATAAGGAGTTGCTTGTGAGAAGGGTCCCTGAAGAGGTATGGTGAAGGGGGGGTGGAAGGACGGGAGGGGAGAGAATTGGAGTGAATATCCCCTCTCTACCGTGAGGAGTACCCAGCGGTCCGACGTAATATGGGCCTACACATGGTAGAAAGGGGACAGATGGGACGAAAAGGTAAGGCAGGATGGATCCAGTCTTTGCACTGGTGCGTGGCCCCTGGGCGGACCTTCAAAAGCCTGTTTTGGGCCTGAGGAGGGTTTAGACTGGCCAGAGCCCTGGCCAGAGGAGGGGTGAGGTCTCTTACTTGAGTTCCTACTCCTCCTGCGCAACCCATCCTTCCTACCCTGAGGTTGATAAGTCCTTGGTGGGGGCTCCATTGGTTGGCAGGGGTGTGGAGGCCCAGGGATTTCAAGATGGCTTGAGAGTCCTTGAGGCTGTGCAGGCGAGAGTCAGTCTTCTAAGAAAACAAAGACTGGCCCTCAAAGGGGAGGTCCTGGATTGTCTGCTACACCTCGTCTGGAGGCCAGAGACCTGCAGACAGGAACTCCTCATGGCCACCAGCAGCCATGATGCGAGACGCTGCATCTGCGGCCGCCTGAAGGGATGCATAGGAAATTAATTTGCCCTCCTCTACCAGTGCAGAAAACTCTGCGCGAGAGTCCATAGGGAGGACTATGCTCTAATAAATTTGTTAGTCTCTAAGGTGCCACAAGTACTCCTGTTCTTCTTCATAGGGAGGAGTTCTGCAAATTTTTGCATGGCCCCATAAGTATTATAATTGTACCTGCTAACCACCCCCTGATGGTTAGCGATATGGAGCAGCAACCCCCCCCCCTCACCCCCATGGAACAGATTTTCTCCTGAAGAGGTCCAGTTTTTTGGCCTCTCGATTCTTGGGAGAGGGCCCCTGGTAGCCCTGGTGCTCACGCTGATTGGCCATGTCCACTACCAGGGAGTCAAGCTGGGGGTGCATATATAGGTGTTCCTACCCCTTTGAGGGGACAAAGTATCTCCGCTCGTACCTCTTGGTGGTAGGCAGCAACAAGAACAGGGTCTGCCACAGGGTCTTCGTGGCATCGCTGATGGTTTTAATCAGCGGCAGCACGATACAGGATTACCCTGGAGGGGAAAGAATGTCGACCATCAGGTCGGCCTCCTCCACCATTTCCTCAGGTTTGATGTTGAGGTTCTGGGCCGCTCATCTCAGCAGCTGCTGTAGGACCCTTGAAGGCTGGAGCAGTTGCTGAGCAAGCCACCATCTCATCCGGAGATGAGGAGGACGAGATGGTGGCCAGTACAGGAGCCTGCTCCCTGCCCTTGGCCCCTCTGGAGTCCCAAGGAATGAGGAACACTGGTGCCGTGGTCAGTGCCATGGATGGTGTTGCTGGCGGTGCCATGGTCGGTGCGGTAATCGGCGTTCCCGTCAGCAATGCCCCAATCAGTGCCAAGATCGTCGACGTCAGTACAGCTGCCGGATGGGTCCCCTGCAGGAACCCTGGTATGGAGGGCATGTGCCTGAAGGACGCCGAGGCCACCGACACTGGTTTGAAATCCTGACTCTGCCCAGTCTCTGGTGATAGGCCCAGGGTGTCCAGAAGGGCCACTGAGGAGCCTGCCACTGTCCCAGCCACTGTGCCAGGTAGGGCTGTCAGTTACAGTGGGAGCAGGATCTTCTAATCCTACTGAAGTGCGATGACTCCGCTTCTGACTCTGAGGTCTCCGACACGGAAGAGCGGAGCCACTTGGTGCCAGCGAGTGATGCCAACTGGGGGACGGGAGTAGCTCCCCCATATGGGCCACCAGTGTCGGGGCTCAGCACACAGGGGACAATACCCTCATCGCCACCATCATCGCCAGCTTGCCCACAGAGTGTATTGGGCCAGGAACCGGTGCTGGCGACCTCTCCCGTCTTGGATGGGAGGGTGGTGCTGCCAGCTACAGGAGGTCTGATGCCGCCTCAAATGCTGCCGGTGTGGAGGAAAGCTGTAGGTCCTCGTGGCTTGCTGGCCACCTGGTCTTTAGACCTGGTCGGGGAGTGAGACTGGTGCCCGACAGATGACTGGGTCCTGTGCGCAGAGCCGTGGGTCTCTAGAGGAGTCCTTCCTCAGCACCAGCATGCGCGTCGATCACAGCGCACCAAGGAAGGGGCGCTTGGGGCCGGGTCTACTGTGCCGGGATCTGACTAAGGCCGAAGTGCTGCCTCCATAAACAGAACTTGAAGGCACTGTTCTCAGTCCTTGAGGGTCCTGGGTCAAGACCCTCTACAGATTTTACAATGGTCCCTAAGGTGACCCTCCCCGAGATACTTCAAGCACAAGAGCAGCGGGGAGTTCCAGCTAGCCGTCACAGGTGGTAAGAAGGAACTGAGGGGGGTCGGGTTGGCAGGGCCCTATATTGGGCACCGTGAGGGTGTGACTCCAGGGGGCGCCCAGGCCAACTCTACGGATACTGCTAGGGGAAAAATCTTCCAGCTGTTGTGCACATGGTGTGCGCATACCTGATTGGAATTAACATGAACAAACACCCGAAGAAGAACCTCCAGTTCTTTTAGAGCCCATCTATGCCCCATTTTCACAGTGTCAGTTACTGTGGTAGTGCCCGTCAAGAGTGGAGATGAGTCTGTCAAGAGTCTATCAACCCCACTAGTCAGCTGTGCTTTAGGGTCCATATAAGGCTTTTTTGTGGTTTCTGTATCTCAGGACCAAATATTTTAAAAATCTGCCTGAAACTGTCACTGCGGAGCATTTGAAATATTGACATCTCATCCCACCCTTGCTGCCATCCCTATCCCTGTTAGTAAGAGTTTGCCAAAACCAAGCCAAAAGAGTTTTAATATATAAAAAGTAAGTATTTGTCATTGCAAATGTTAATCAATAACAATACATATTTGAATAATGAGGTACATGGGGGGGTTGTGGGTATAAGCACAGACCTCAATTTTCATTCAATACACTGTCCATTCGAATGTGAAAAATATTCAACAAAACCATTTGAACCAAATATTTCACTTTAGAACCATCACAAATGATTAGTGTTCTTGTCATTCAAACTATAGTTGAGTGTCCGAATATAAATAATCAGGTCACTACTTGTCAGCACTGTTTTTATCTACAAATGTGAAAGCTAAGTTTGTCATTTCATTGCAACGTACCCACCTCTCCCTGGCATGAAAAGAATATGGTATATGGCAGTTTGGCACTGTTCTATCCACATCTCTCACATTTACAAGGTGCATAACTTTCACCAGATAAACTTCAAAATATTTGGAGGATCAAGCATGACATTGTATGGTACAGTTTTTGGGAACAGAGATTTAGAACAATCATCATGTATCCATCCATACTTAAGTGGCTCAGATGGTGGTGCATCTGGATCCAAAGCACTTTTCTACACACATACCTGAAAATGTTTTAGGTTTTCTATAAATGCTTCAGTTGGTGGTGGTATGGAGCTTCGCTTTGGTGTTGGTTTCTTTGCCCGCTTTCGCTGCCCATGATTTCTGCCATTCTTCTAACATGGTGGCACAATTTGATTGTCCGTACCATGCAGCCATGAATTTGGCATTGCTGCATTGATGTCACCCGAGAGAGAGAGAGAGAGAGAGAGAGAGAGAGTGTATTTAGCTTGCAGAATCAACACAATTCCTTTATCGAGATCAAAATAGGAAGCTGCTGTATCATAGCCTGAGAGTGCACAGGCAGCTAACAGTCTTGGTACAGCATTCCAGCGTTGCTCTGCAGTAGCATGGATGTTTATTACAGATTTCTCTTTGACTGGGGTTCCATAATCATCAAAGATGTTAGGCCCTGTTCAAGATAAGGGTGCTCTTGTCTTATAAGACAAATACATCAGTGATAATACTGACATTCCCACTGATTTCTCTTTTGCAACCATAACCATTTGTTGTACAAGGATGTTATTGGCTCTCTCATTTGAGGTGGCTGTATTTTCTTTGTTGATCATCACATCTCCCTCGTTTATTTCAACTGTGGTATTGTCTCTGCCTGTGATGATTAGTTTGTGCTTTAGCGTCAAACTTCTTGTCTTGAATGAGTTCTGTATAAATGTCAGTCAATGGTTTCTTATTTTCAGTAACTATCAAGACAACTTTCAGTGGAGGTAGCTGGGTACTTATACTCAACTGATGCACTCTACTTGCTTCTGTGGCTCTGCTAGATCTTGTGACATTCTTTGTGCTGAAGTCTTTGTACCTGTCAAAGACAAGCATCACCTGCTGCTAGCTTATGTTCACCATAGACTTTGAAATTGGTCAAAATCCTTAATAATGCTGCTTGAGTAACCCAAGGAATTGTTGAACCATCAATGACTGTGTAGGATATTTCTTGTGAAGTATGTCTAGCTGACAGTTCCGTATACAGCTGCTTCTTTAGGTTAGACTCAGCAGCAGAAATCCTCATGAAATCAGTTAGTGAACATGGACACTTGTACAGGATCCAATTTGTATGACAAAATATTCTTGATGTCAACCTCTCATGAACTTGCTTGTAGGCCTATCACTCTTGAATAGTGAAGGTTAGTATCATACCTTTATTAGACCCACCTGTACCTTTTTTTTTTTGTCACTGAGTGCCTACTATCCTTGGTATTGTGCCACAGAATACTGTGGGCCAGCTATGTTCAATTCTTGCATTTGGTGAATTCCAGTTGTAAGTGCGTACATTGACACTCTACCACGGACAATGTTTACTATTGCCTCTGGGTACTAAGTGGAGTCTAAGGGATCAGTGAATGAGGAAAAGAGTTGAATCTCTGTTTGGTTTATAATGTGTTAATACCCATAACTGTCCAATATTTGAAAATTAATTCTCATGAGTAAATATGCAAGGATTTGTTGTCCGCATGGTTTGGGAGTACAAGAATATGGCTTAGTGGGAAGGTGAGGGTGCACTAGCAAGATATACGGATTATACACACACCAATACAGACATTACATATGTACCTCTTTGCTAATTATGTTCCATAACAAAATATTAGTGTGCAGCTTTCATTAAAAAACAATTGAAATTTAATTAAAGTGATTTCACTCTCACCTAGCTTGAGAGTCTGGAGGGAGGTGGTAATAAGTGCTCAGATTTCAAAATGTTCAAGCATGACAAGGTGTCATAAGGCGATTGTTTTGAATTTAGGATACTGAAATTCAGAATCCACATAAAAACAACAACACTCTATGGACACTAAACAAGGGCCCAAAACTTGCATTTGGCTACTGGACTATACAGCATGAAATACTAGTTTAAAGGGTTCAGTTCAGGTTTACATATGCAGAGTTAAATATATGATTCCCCAGGAACTAAGATTAATACCCCCTTAGTGTTTAAAGTCTTTACAATACTGATATGCTGTGTTTACACATTATTACAAGGCCCTTCCATAAAGCCAGCCCATTAGAACTGGTCTGTAGATTATGCACCCCACGGATAAGCCTCTCCCCCAAAAGCAGCTTCTGTCAAGCATCCAAGATAAACCAACTATTAATAAAAACATTCCTATATCTTGTCTTTTAAATGTTCTCCATATTGGGTAGAATGCTGTGATTTGGTCTAAATGTTCCATTTGTTCCACCCATGAAGCAGCACCAGTTCTCTTTTGATAAAGCAGCATTGGTTTTGTTCAATCAGTACTCATCTACAACTATGTCTGTCTCCACTTTCTTCACCATGGTAGTAGTAGGAGAATCAGTAGGGATATGACTAACCTACACGTACTGAACAGACCATCCACCTCAAAGGGCTAAAAAACCGACCATAATCCACCCTACAACAAACTGTCCTAGTGCAGCAATATTTTGCTCTAAGGTTTTGCATTAATATGTGCCCAGAATGAAATTGTTGGGTCCCATATTTATTCTGTTAGTGGGTCCCAGGATCAAATTTGCTCATTTGAAAACTCAAAATATTATCCAATTACCAACACAGTAAACCTAACCTGTGAGCCAATCATCAAACTGGGTTTTTGCTGACTGACTTCCAACTGTAGACCCTTTGTTTATGGTGATAATTTAGCTGACAATGCTACTGCTAATGTACTAGGCAGAGAGAGAATTCATTTGCTCTCTCATAGCTGGTGTTTTACAGATGAATGTTTGCTTTATTTTAAATTTGGCTGTCCTCAGAATAGAATATCAGGGTTGGAAGGGACCTCAAGAGTCATCTAGTCCAACCCTCTGCTCAAAGCAGGACCAATCACCAGACAGATTTTTGCTCCAGTTCCCAAATGGCCCCCCTCAAGGATTGAACTCACAACCCTGGGGTTAGCAGGCCAATGCCCAAACCACTGAGCTATCTCTCCCCCCAACACCATGGGCATGTTAAACTTAGAAATGCTCAGCAAAGAGCCAAATTTCTTGTTTCAATGCCCAGAGACACCCTCTTGTACCTCATACAGCTATTCAGTTCTGAAAGTCAGACACAAGCTTATTAGGATCAGCCACTAATTTCTCAGGGACTGGTTATTGTTGAAGAAATGTTAGATCAAATATCTACACATTTTGGAGAGCTTTCTTTCCAGACAGTTTATGAAATCCTATTAGTCTGAAAAAGGGCAAAGGGAAATTTTGTATCTATTCAACTGTACACATGATTCTGTGCTTCCCATATATGTTGCCATTTACAGCCCTACAAATTGCATTATAGCGAACACTTCACTCAAGCAAAGGCCTGCTGAGTGCTGCAGTGAGAGTTCATGACAGTGGCATTCAATCATGAGACTAAAGAAATTTCAGAGCTGAGCATCCCTCCCAAGAGCCCCGTACATCCTACAGAGAGGGACAAAGTAGCTCTGGTGGACCCTACACAGCTCTCTCAGCTTCCTTACAGCAGTCGGAATGGTCTCAAAGCCCCTTTTCAAGGGAATGAATGGCTCTAAAAGACAAATTCTATTTCTCCCAGTATTAATTCTAGCAAAGTGATTGTTGAAATATAGTGATGTATGTGACACTAAGCACCTGTTACCACACTCCTACACACTACTGTAATAACCTTTGTACAAAATATGCCTTGTGAGGAGGTATTTGAAATTAACAACTCATTAATAATTAATATTCTTGTGTGCTGTATGTATGCAATGGGTATTAAGAGTTATGGATATATGATGGAATTATGACTGAAGTGTGCACAAAACAGGTCTATCTTAGACAAAGGAACATGTATTTGATTCTCTGATCAGTTTGATATTCACACAAAGACAATGAAGATCCATAGTCACATAAGGACCATCAAGATAGCAGGGGGAAAAAATGGCAGGAAACAGAACACTTTCCATTTCAGCAAACACACGTGGGGGAAGAAAGATCATGAGCTTCCTTTGCCACCAGATTCCATGTTGCCTTCCTCACAGCTTGAATAATTTTTTTTTTTGGGGGGGTAATCCTTTGGAAGAATCCATTTCAAAGAAAGGGGTAGAGAACCCCAACATTCTCTTTTTTACCTAAGAAGACAAATGGAGCAGCACCTTTGGGCCTCTGAAAGAGATCCTGACCGAGGAGAGGGTGAGTCACCAGCCTGCTGGAAGAGAGGGGGGTGAGAAAGGCCATCTTGAGCAAAGCCTGGAACCAAACCTTGCTAGATTAAGTTTTATATGTGAGTTTTCACTATTATTTGCTTGTAACTATTTTAACTTTCTCTCTTATATATAAAAGGAGGTAGGATTTTAAGTGAGTTTGTTAATAAACTTGTTTTACTATTAAGCTAAACCAACAGTGCTGTGTTTGTACTAAAGTGGTTGTCAATTCCAATTAATGTGGCAAACTGGTGTGTATTTTGTCTCCTTAAAGCAAACCATACTATTTCTTTGAACTGTCCATGAGAGGCTGGACATTGCAAAGCATATGGTTTGGGAAAAATTCGGGACTGGGAGAGTGTTGGGGTCACCCTGTCCTCTACTGCAACTTGAGACCATTACTTCTTGTTCTGTCATCTGGTAGCACTGAGAACAGTCTAGATCCATCCTCTTTGGAACCCCCCTTCAGGTAGCTGAAGGCTGCTATCAAATCCCCCCTCATTCTTCTCTTCTGCAGACTAAACAATCCCAGTTCCCTCAGCCTCTCCTCATAAGTCATGTGCTTCAGCCCCCTATTCATTTTTGTTGCCCTCCGCTGGACTCTTTCCAATTTTTCCACATCCTTCTTGTAGTGTGGGCCCAAAACTGGACACAGTACTCCAGATGAGGCCTCTCAGTTACTCACAATGGTATGGACTGCACCCCAGAATGTGACAGTGTATTAGTAAGTTTTCATGAGATATCACAATATATTGAAGATAGTCATAATACATAGCAGGTGGGATTCCAAAAGCACTTCACCACCATTAAAAGTCAGTTAGGAGCTGGGCTCCTAAATTCCTTAGGTGCTGTTGAAAATCCCATTCAGCGAGATTATTGGAAATGATAACTAAGCAGTGGATCCTGTACAACTGATCTTTATCACAAACTACCCCCCATCCTTTGTCCATGCTATCCCTTGAACCATGTTCAATGTTTTGAGGTCTATGGATGAAAACTTTTATTCTACATAAAATTCTTATACGAGGCTGATCTCCGCTTCCTGAACTTGAAACTCCTACAGAGCCAAACTTTTGTCCCAAAGCACTGTAGTACAGCATCATGTACAACTACCAGCCCAGTCCTGAGCAGTGTAGTTTCTCTTATCATGAGAAATACCATCTCTTGTATTTCAAAGTGAAACTACACCCCATTTTGTACAGCTTTGCATTATGAATATTCACAGGGCAAGAATAACTGGTCACCCTGAATAACTTGTGAAATCTCTTTCACCCCAACTACTCAATTACATTTGGCACTGCTGAAGATGCTGTCTGGCTAAAGACTGACGTTATTTGTGACCCAGATGGTACAAGTGCCCCATGGAGCATATTCCTTAAGCATTTTCCAAATTGCTCTAATGAGCATTAAAAAGGAGTTCCACACAAGATTTTGTTTTTAAATCGAGTGAAATTGTCTTTTCAGCAAGGTGGCTGCCTACAGGAGTGAGTTCAGAAATACTAAGTGTAAAAGATAACTTGGGACAAAGCTAAGTTACAAGCAGGTCATGAGTGTGTTTTATTCATTTATACTTAGGGCCCTACCAAATTCACTACCATGAAAAACACATCATAGACCGTGAAAACTGGTCTCCTCCTGTAAAATCTGGTCTTGTGTGTGCTTTTACCTTATACTACATAGATTTCACATGGGAGACCAGTGTCCTCACCCAAAAGAGAGTTGTGTGTGTGTGTGTGTATGGGGTCGCAATATTGCCACCCTCACATCTGCACTGCCTTCAGCACTGGGGGGCCGGAGAGTGGCAACTGCTGACTGAGGGCTTGGTTCTGCAGGCAGCAGCGCAGATGTAAGGGTGACAATATTATACCAGGTCATCCTTACTTCTGCACTGCTGCTGGTGGTAGTGCTGCCTTCAGAGCGGGGCTCCCAGCCAGCAGCTGCCGCTCTCCAGCTGCCCAGCTCTGAAGGCAGCACCGCCAGCAGCAGCACAGAGGTAAGAGTAGCAGTACCATGACCCCCCCCCCCCACAATAACCTGGCGCCTTCCCCCTCCCCCCACAACTCCTTTTTTGGGTCAGGACCCGTACAATTACAATAGCGTGACATTTCTGATTTAAATAGCTGAAATAATTAAATTTACAATTTTTAAAATCTTTTGACCGTGAAATTGACCAAGTTGGACTGTGAATTTTGTAGGGCCCTATTTATATTGGTGGCCTGAGAAAAATGAATGTCTTCCTTTAAAGATTCTCACACTGAGAGGCTGGCTTCATAGCACATTCTTGTCATACTCATGTAGAATAAAGCTGGATAAAATAGACCAGTAAACAGAGTAACTGAAGATTTTAATCAGCAATAATGTCACTGAGGCTTCTCCACACTAGGGCTCATAAACAGGTCTGAAAGAGTTTTGACACTGAATAGAATTTGTGTTCACATTCAACACTGTTTTAAGAACGTTTGCTAGGGAATCTAGAAGCATAGTGTAGAAGTAGCATACATTTTAAATAAAGTTGTGCTCACCATGGTAATAAAAGTAAGTCAGGCCAGCTGTGGTACAAACCTGTTGGAAAGAGACTGTTGAGCACAGTTCTACCAAAATTTGGCCTGACAACTGATTTTGGAACACAGATGTACTACTACGTAGTGGCAGCATGGCCAGGGTGGGTAATTTGTGTAAGTCATCCTGGACGAGGGTTTCTTCTGGCAACTAGCAGAAGTTGCTAGATCGCAGGCCCTGGTTCTCATGGGAGACTTTAATCACCCTGATATCTGCTGGGAGAGCAATACAGCGGTGCACAGGCAATCCAGGAAATTTTTGGAAAGCGTAGGGGACAATTTCCTGGTGCAAGTGCTGGAGGAACCAACTAGGGGCAAAGCTTTTCTTGACCTGCTGCTCACAAACAGGGAAGAACTAGTAGGGGAAGCAAAAGTGGATGGGAACCTGGGAGGCAGTGACCATGAGATGGTCGAGTTCAGGATCCTGACACAAGGAAGAAAGGAGAGCAGCAGAATATGGACCCTGGACTTCAGAAAAGCAGACTTTGACTCCCTCAGGGAACAGATGGGCAGGATCCCCTGGGAGAATAACATGAAGGGCAAAGGGGTCCAGGAGAGCTGGCTGTATTTTAAAGAATCCTTATTGAGGTTGCAGGAACAAACCATCCCGATGTGTAGAAAGAATAGTAAATATGGCAGGCGACCAGCTTGGCTAAACAGTGAAATCCTTGCTGATCTTAAACGCAAAAAAGAGGCTTATAAGAAGTGGAAGATTGGACAAATGACCAGGGAGGAGTATAAAAATATTGCTCAGGCGTGCAGGAGTGAAATCAGGAAGGCCAAATCACACTTGGAGTTGCAGTTAGCAAGAGATGTTAAGAGTAACAAGAAGGGTTTCTTCAGGTATGTTAGCAACAAGAAGAAAATCAAGGAAAGTGTGGGCCCCTTACTGAATGAGGGAGGCAACCTAGTGACCGAGGATGTGGAAAAAGCTAATGTACTCAATGATTTTTTTGCCTCTGTCTTCACGCACAAGGTCAGCTCCCAGATTGCTGCACTGGGCAGTACAGCATGGGGAGAAGGTGACCAGCCCTCTGTGGAGAAAGAAGTGGTTCGGGACTATTTAGAAAAACTGGACGTGCACAAGTCCATGGGGCCGGATGCGCTGCATCCGAGGGTGCTAAAGGAGTTGGCGGGTGAGATTGCAGAGCCATTAGCCATTATTTTTGAAAACTCATGGCGATCGGGGGAGGTCCCAGATGACTGGAAAAAGGCTAATGTAGTGCCCATCTTTAAAAAAGGGAAGAAGGAGGATCCGGGGAACTACAGGCCAGTCAGCCTCACCTCAGTCCCTGGAAAAATTATGGAGCAGGTCCTCAAGGAATCAATTATGAAACATTTAGAGGAAAGGAAAGTGATCAGGAACAGTCAGCATGGATTCACGAAGGGGAAGTCGTGCCTGACTAACTTAATTGCCTTCTATGATGAGATAACTGGCTCTGTGGATGAGGGGAAAGCAGTGGATGTGTTATTTCTTGACTTTAGCAAAGCTTTTGATACTGTCTCCCACAGTATTCTTGCCACCAAGTTAAAGAAGTATGGGCTGGATGAATGGACTGTAAGGTGGATAGAAAGCTGGCTAGATCGTCGGGCTCAACGGGTAGTGATCAATGGCTCCATGTCTAGTTGGCAGCCGGTTTCAAGTGGAGTGCCCCAAGGGTCGGTCCTGGGGCCGGTTTTGTTTAATATCTTTATTAATGATCTGGAGGATGGTGTGGACTGCACTCTCAGCAAGTTTGCAGATGACACTAAACTAGGAGGCGTGGTAGATACACTAGAGGGTAGGGATCGGATACAGAGGGACCTAGACAAATTAGAGGATTGGGCAGAAAAAAACCTGATGAGGTTCAACAAGGACAAGTGCAGAGTCCTGCACTTAGGACGGAAGAATCCCATGCACTGCTACAGACTAGGGACCGAATGGCTAGGTAGCAGTTCTGCTGAAAAGGACCTAGGGGTCACAGTGGATGAGAAGCTGGATATGAGTCAACAGTGTGCTCTTGTTGCCAAGAAGGCTAACGGCATTTTGGGCTGTATAAGTAGGGGCATTGCCAGCAGATCGAGGAACGTGATCGTTCCCCTTTATTCGACATTGGTGAGGCCTCATCTGGAATACTGTGTCCAGTTTTGGGCCCCACACTACAAGAAGGATGTGGAAAAATTGGAAAGAGTCCAGCGGAGGGCAACAAAAATGATTAGGGGTCTGGAGCACATGACTTATGAGGAAAGGCTGAGAGAACTAGGATTGTTTAGTCTCCAGAAGAGAAGAATGAGGGGGGATTTGATAGCAGCCTTCAACTACCTGAAGGGGGGTTCCAAAGAGGATGGAGCTCGGCTGTTCTCAGTGGTGGCAGAGGACAGAACAAGGAGCAATGGTCTCAAGTTGCGGTGGGGGAGGTCCAGGTTGGATATCAGGAAAAACTATTTCACTAGGAGGGTGGTGAAACACTGGAATGCGTTACCTAGGGAGGTGGTGGAGTCTCCTTCCTTGGAGGTTTTTAAGGCCCGGCTTGACAAAGCCCTGGCTGGGATGATTTAGCTGGGAATTGGTCCTGCTTTGAGCAGGGGGTTGGACTAGATGACCTCTTGAGGTCCCTTCCAACTCTGATATTCTATGATTCTATGATTCTATGAAATAAAGACTGTATTTATGGGAAGAGTGTTTCTGTGCAAGACATTTTGTCTTAGTGTGTGTATCTAGTATTCATTATTTTATTATAGTAGTGCCTAGAAATCCCAATCAAGATCAGGACACTATGTGCTAGGTGCTGAACAATCATGTGAAGAGCTTACAATAGAAACAGACAGGCTGGAGAAAGGCAGTATTATCTCCATTTTCCAGATGGAGAACAGAGACACAGGGAGGACAAGATTTGCACAAGGTCACAAAGGAAATCTGTGGCTGAGCTGGCAAGTGAACCAAGATCTCTCAACTCCCAGTCCACCACCTTAACCACCAGAGCATCCTCCCTGTCCTAATGTCTTTTGGACAACAATGACAGAAATTGAAACTCTCCAAAATGATTATTTTTATTAACAAATAAAATCTAATTTTGGGCAACTCTATGGCTCTATAAATTGGAAAGAGAAGAGGATTCAGTTAATCAAGAAGAGGTGGCAGGGGGTTCAGCTTCTCCTATATGCAAAGTTGTTAAATCAAAGTCCAGGCAACCTAGAAAGACAGAAAGGACCAGTGGATTGGTATGGGGATAGAATCAGCGAAAAATGATTGGATAATTAGAGTCAGCAATCTCAATATCTAAAATTAAGTCTGAGATTAATAAATTACACAAAATACTACTCTGGTTTTATAAGCCTATTTATTCATAGAATCATAGAAGATTAGGGTTGGAAGAGCCCTCAGGAGGTCATCTAGTCCAACTCCCTGCTCAAAGCAGGAATAACACCAACTAAATCATCCCAGCTAGGGCTTTCCATTGTAGTAGTTGGTGGGATCTTTAAAGAAGTGTTGGACAGGCAAGAAAAAGTGGGATTCTTGGATTCATAATAATGGGGGATGTGTTTAAAAATACAGAGGTTCTGGACTGAAGTTTTTCCAGTAATATCAGTGTTGACAGGAATTCCCCATTTGTAAGAATCTGCAGGGCTGGACCCTGGGAGGCTCTGGGCTGCTACCACCTCTGCATTGCCACTGGAGGATTAGGCTGGGCTCCCACAGGGGAGGCGGGGCTCGGCAGGAAGTACCATCCAGCTGGACCCGAGTGTCGGCCCCTCAAAGCCCACTGATTGTCCGGTACCTGTATTTAAACCAGGAAGCTATGGAGCAAAGCTGTCTGAGCAACAACACAGGCCGCCTGCCTATCTCTGCTCCAGATCCTGCTTGCAATTGACCCTGGACTCTAGCTTCTGAGCCTGGTTTGTCCTCAGCTTCACTCTTCAACTGCTGTCTGTAACCTGGCACTCAACCCCGATCTCCTAGTAACCTGACCCTGACAGTCTCCTGACTCTCGGTTTGCCTTCTGGCCTGTCTTGGACTTTGACTTCTCGGTACCTGACCCTGCCTGCCTCCTGCCCAACCAGTAGGTCTGACTGCCCTTGTCCCAGTCGTGACACTGTTGTTCCAACCCCAGAACTGGGAGTTTTTAAACAGGAAAAATAAGGGCCTCAGAAAAGATATAAGTTATTAAAAGCTGTTATACTTGCCCTCAATACCCATTAATGATGAGACCCTTCTACCGTCTTTGCTGAAACAGTAAGTAAAGAATGGTGGTTTTCTACAGAACAGTATGAATATGGAGGGGAAGCAAATGTTGATATCTGACAATCTATAATAAGATTTACAAAAAATGGAAACTATGCCAGAACATGTGTCTGTACCTGATCCTGACTGGGATCTTCAGTCACAAGCAGTAGCAACAGTAAAACTGGCTAAGCTGACATCTACTTGACATCTTTTAATGGCTCAAACAAAATCTATTTAGGCATTTATATGTTGTTCATCACCATGGTATCTAAAATGCAAACATAGAATGTTAAAACTCAAACTGTATGTGTAACATTAGCCCTCTAAAACTTGAAGTACAACATTTCTCTGAAATGGTTGGTATGTTAGTGACTGGACTGTTTACTTCAATAAAAATTATACAAAAAAATGTTGCAAGTGATTAAAGCCATAGCCAAAATATTTGACTTTGTTTACAATTAATCAATAAAGCTGCAGAAAAGGACAGTTACCTGTTCCGTAACTGGCGTTCTTTGAGATGTGTTGCTCCTGTCTATTCCACAGTAGGTGTGCGTACTCGCCACGTGCACCGCCGCCGGAAGTTTTTCCCTTAGCAGTACCCGTACTGGGGCAGCACTGTGGCAATCCCTGGAGTGGCGCCTGTATATCGCGTTATAAGGGGAGCCATGGGGTCCCCCCACCCTCGGTTCCTTCTTGCTGGACAACTCCAACAGAGGGGAAGGAGGGCGGGGTGTGGAATAGACAGGAGCAACACATCTCGAAGAAGGCCAGTTATGGAACAGGTAACTGTCCTTTCTTCGAGTGATTGCTCCTGTGTATTCCACAGTAGGTGATTCTAAGCAATATCTGTTGGAGGTGGGTAGGAGTTCAGGATGGTTCAGGACGAAGTACCGTCCTGCTGAACCCAGCGTCATCCCTAGATTGGGAGACGATTGCGTAATGTGAAGTAAAATGTGGGAACTGAGGCCCAAGTGGCCGCCCTACAAATGTCCTGGATGGGGACATGGGTGACGTAGGCAGCTGATGAGGCCTGAGCCCTCGTAGAGTGTGCCCTGACAATCAGTGGCGGGGAAATCCCTGCCAGATCATAGCACGTGCATATGCACGAAGTGATCCAGCGGGAAAGCCGCTGGGTGGAGATGGGCTGCCCCTTTGCCCACTTGGCCGAGGCAATAAAGAGTTGAGAGGATTTGCAGAACAGCCTAGTCCGATCCAGATAAAAAGCCAACGCCCTATGCACATCGAGCGTGTGTAGACAGCACTCCTCGTTAGAGGAGTGGGGCTTAGGACAGAGCACGGGGAGGAAGATGCTCTGCTCCATTTGGAAGGTGGAGACCACCTTCGGGAGGAACGTCGGGTGTGGGCAGAGCTGGGCTTTATCCCTATGGAAAATCGTATAGGGGGATTCTGAGGTTAAGGCCCTGAGCTCCGAGCCACGTTGGGCTGACGTGATCGCCAGGAGGAAGGCCACCTTCCATGAAAGGTGCGACCAGGAACACGTGGCCAGGGATTCAAAGGGGGTGTGTGTCCCGTGAGATGGGACAAGACCAGAAGACCAGGTTAAGGTCCCATTGTGGTATGGGGGGGCCTAGAGTATGGGAACGAACGGTCAAGGCCCTTCAGGAAACGGGAGGTCACTGAGTGGGAGAAGACCGGATAAAAAGCCGATATGGCCACCAGGTGCACCCTGACGGAGGCAGGTGCCAGTCCCTGGGCCCTAAGGGATAAGAGGTAGTCCAGGATAAACTGGAGAGGTGCGGCGGAGGGGGACACTCCCTGCTCACTCGCCCACCTGGCGAACCTGGACCACTTCGCCACGTACGTCTGATGCGTGGATGGTTTCCTGCTTTCCAGGAGGACTCGCCTTACCTGCTCCGAACACCTATTCTCCTCCTCATTCAGCCATGGAGCAGCCATGCTGTCAGGTGAAGCGCGGCCAGATTGGGATGGAGGAGGCACCTCCCGTCCTGGAAGAGGAGGTCTGGGTGGAGCGGTAGCGCCCTTGGAGGGGCCGCTAAGAGATGTAGGAGGGGCCTGTACCAGTGCTGGCGGGCCCATGCCGGGGCTATAAGAATGACTTTCCCCTTGTCCACCTTCACCTTCTGAAGGACCTTGGTGATGAGGGGGAATGGGGGAAAAGGCATAAAGGAGCTGGCCCAACCAGCTCAGGAGGAACGCGTCGGAGATCGCATCTTCCCCCACCCCTCCCCTGGAGCAGAACCGGGGGCATTGCTGGTACTGACGGGTTGCAAACAGGTCGATCTGGGGAGCTCCCCACTCTTGGAAGAGCTGGTGAGCGACCTCCAAGTGGAGCAACCACTCGTACTGGGGGGAGAAGACCCCGCTGAGGCGGTCCGCTTGCGTATTGCGGACGCCCAGGAGGTGAGCCACCCTCAGGGAGATATCATGGGCTATACAGAACTCCCATAGGTTCAGGGCTTCCCGGCAGAGGGCTAGGGAGCGAGTCCCGCCTTGCCTGTTGATATAGTACATGACGGCGGTGTTGTCCGTGAGGACTCTGACCACCTTACCTCGGAGGTGTGTGAGGAAAGCCACGCACACTAGCTGTACCACCCTGAGCTCCTTGACGTTTATGTGAAGGGGCAAGTCCGGGGCCAACCACGTTCCTTGGGTTTGCACATCCCCCGTGTGGGCTCCCCAGCCGAGGTCCGAAGCATCGGACATCAGGTCTATGGATGGGTTGGCCTCCCTGAAGGGAACCCCTTGTAGCATATTGCTTGGGCAGGACCACCATAGGAGGGAAGCCAGTATCGGGGACAGAACCGTGAGAACCTTGTCCAGACCGTCCCAAGCTTAGGAGAATTGGGAGGCCAGCCATATCTGGAGGGGCCTCATACGGAGCCTGGAATGGCAGACCACGTAAGTGCCCGCCGCCATGTGTCCCAGAATCCGAAGACATGCCCTCGTCGTGGTCACCGGGAAGGCCGTGACCGAGGCGATGAGATCCCTTAGGGTCTTGAACCCGTCCAGGGGGAGAGAGGCTGTGGCCCTGGAGGAATCCAATGAACTCTATGCACTGAACAGGCACTAATGTTGATTTGGTCTTGTTCACGACCAGGCCTAGATCGGCGCATGTCGAGAGGAGCAGCTCCACGTGGGACTCCACTTCAAAACGAGACTCCCCCTTGAGATGCCAGTTGTCCAGGTAGGGGAAGATTTGTACCCCCTCGCGCCTGAGGTAGGCCGCCACCACAGACATACATTTTGTGAAAACCCTGGGAGTCGTGGATAGGCCAAAGGGGAGGACCGCGAATTGGTAGTGGTCCATCCCCACCATGGATCGGAGGAAGCATCTGTGCCCCTCGAAAATATGGACGTGAAAGTACCTGTCCTGGAGATACAGGGCTGCGTACCAGTCCCCCGGGTCCAGGGAGGGGATAATAGAGGCCAGGAACACCATGCGAAACTTGGAATGGGTTAGGAACCTGTTCAGGTTGCGCAGGTCCAGAATAGGCCTGAGAGACCCCTTTCGCTTTCGGGATCAGGAAGTATCAGGAGTAGAACCCTTTGCCCTGGAACTGAACCAGAACCCTTTCCACCGCCCCTAGGTGGAGCAGCCGATCCACTTCCTGACGCAGGAGGCGGACATGGTCCGGGTCCCCTGGGGCCATCATGGAGGGTGGGTGATTTGGTGGGGGTGAGGTGAACTGCAACGTGTATCCCTTGGAAATGGTACTGAGGACCCATTGGTCTGAAGTTATGCGGGACCACGCCCTGAGGAAGGCAAACAATCGGTTGCAGAACACAAACTTTATTAATCAGGGGGTCTCCCTGGCAACAGACCTGGTGCCCCCTGCAGATAGTCAAAACCGCCTCTTTCTCTGCCTCTTGCCCTTAGAGGGACCAGGCTGCGGGGCAGAGCGGGACTGCTGCCGAGACCGACGCTTCTGGTCTCTCAGCCTTTTGTACAGGGGCTCATATCTGCTCCTCGCAGGCTGAGCCGCCGGAAGCGATTTGGCCTTGTCCTTAGCCGGAGGGACAGAGGCCCAAGTCTGCAAGATGGTGCGGGAATCTTTCATCCCATGCAGCCTGACGTCTGTCTGGTCCACAAAGAGCACCTTGCCATCGAATGGGAGGTCCTGCATCAGA
Source organism: Chrysemys picta bellii (assembly GCF_011386835.1). Taxonomy (NCBI): domain Eukaryota; kingdom Metazoa; phylum Chordata; order Testudines; family Emydidae; genus Chrysemys; species Chrysemys picta. Next base: position 692,558 of record NC_088815.1, on the reverse strand, counting down.
GATTGTGCCTCTGTCGACAGCCCGGACAACAAGAGCCACGACGCCCTGTGCATGGTGATCGCGGAAGCCATCGAGCAGGCCGCCGTGTCAGCAGCATCGGACACCGCTTGCAGAGCCACTTTTGCTGCCTCCAACCCCTCTTCTATAAGAGCCTTGAAGTCCTTCCTGTCCTGGTCTGAGAGGAGGGGCTCAAATTTAGGCAGGGACTCCCACAAGTTGAAGTTGTAACTGCTCAGTAAGGCCTGGTGGTTGGCTACGCAAAGCTGGAAGCTAGCCGACGAATAAAATTTTCTGCCAAAGGAGTCCAGTCTTTTGGCGTCTTTGTTTTTGGGGGTGGGCGCGGGCTGGCCCTGACGCTCTCTGTGGTTTACCAATTCCACAACGAGCAAGTTGGGTGCCGGGTGGGAATACAGGTATTTATGGTCCTTCGCCGGCACAAAGTATTTCCTCTCGGCCTTTTTCGAGATTGCGGCCAAGGAGGTGGGAGTTTGCCACAGGGAGTTTGAGATGTTGGCAATACCCTGGTGCAGAGGCAGGGCCATGCGGCCTGGCGCCGAAGGAGACAGAACGTTAAAGAGGGAATCAGACGGACCCTCCATCTCCTCGGCCTGCAGCTGGAGGTTGGAAGCCACCTGCTTTAGCAAGTCCTGGTGCGCCTTGAAGTCCTCCTGCGGGACCCATGGCGGAGGCGCCGCTATGGTGTCGTCTGGTACCGGAGAGAGGGCCCGTACGGAGTTAGGTGCCTCGGTCGGTGCCGGGGCATCGAGACCGAGGTCAGAGTCCTGGCGCGGGTCCGCTGACTCATGACCAGCCGACTTGTCCTGTGGGTAGCCAGAGGAGGTCGATGGAGCCCGAGACGCTCCAGCGATTGAACGGGCCTCCACTTGGGCTGGCACCGACGGTCACGGTGCCCACTGGCACCACTGTCCTTGCCACAGGGTCCCTGGCCATTGGTTCGGCTGAGTGCGGGATGGCAATATGTGCCCCAGTGGAATGGCGCGTGCCGAGGTTGGGTGGACCACCGAAGAACGCTCGGCGCCGCAGGAGCAGTAGGAGCGGTGTCTGTGGCATCGTCTCCCTCGGGACCGGGATCTCGATGACGACGAACGGTACCCACGCGACGAACTGCTTCAGTACGTGTGGCGGTGATGCGAAGCCTGGTGCCGTGATGCCGAGGTACCCCGAGGGGAGCCTCTGGCGTGATATCTAGACGAGCAGGAACTGGAACGGGAGTGCCAACATCTGTCCCGTCGAGAGTGGCTCCGGTACCCGCGTCTAGCAGGTGAGCGTTCCCGATGCCTCTCTCGGTGCTTCCGCTCGCTGTCAGGCGGCGTAGAGGGTCCCCGCGATTCCCATCCCAACGGTGCCTTGGATGGTCTGGCCGGCGTCGAGGGTGGCCAGGAGCTGTCAGAAGAGCGGTCGCTGCGCGCTGAAACTGCGGCTGCTTGGAGAGGTCTGGTGGGCACCCAAAGGGGGCTTGCTTTGCAACCTAGGACCCGTACCCGTTTGTGAACTCGGGGTGGGCAGAGACATAATGTCCTTCGCAGCCTGCACCACCTCCGGCGTTGACGGCATCGTACCGGTGGGGATGCCTGGATTGACGGTACCGGGCTTCTCCGCTCCACACGAGTTGGAGCCCTTGAGCCCGGGGGGGGATCGAGGGCTGCCCAGCGCGGGACCAGCCTCCACCTTGTCCTTATCGCAGCGTTGTTGCGAGGCCGAGCCCTTCCCTTGCTTTTTGGAGGGAGAATGGCGCCGACTGGTTGAAGGGGCCTCTCTATGTACCGATGATGTGGCGGCTGGCGCCGAGTCCGATCTGCGCACCGGCGTCAGAGTCAGCGCCGACTCCATCAGGAGAGCTCGAAGTCTGAAGTCTCTCTCCTTTTTGGTTCTTGGCTTGAATGACCTGCAGATCTTGCAACGGTCGCTGACGTGAGTCTCACCCAAGCAACGAAGACACTCAACGTGAGGGTCACTCCTGGGCATAGAACGGCGACAGAAGTTGCATGACTTGAAGCCTGGGGCATGGGGCATGTCCCGAGCCCACTCTAACAACTGAAGAACAATCTACAACAGTACCACTAAGGTCGAGAAGAAGGGCTGCAGCAGAGATGGAGCACAAAAGTTCCAACTACCTTCACTGGCGGCAAGAAGGAACTGAGGGTGGGGGGAGCCCGTGGCTCCCTTTATAGCATGATATACAGGTGCCACTCCAGGGGTCGCCACAATGCTCCCCCAGTACGGGTACTGCTAAGGGAAAAACTTCCGGCAGCGGTGCATGTGGCGAGCACGCACACCTACTGTGGAATACACAAGGGCAATCACGTTAAGAAGAAAAGATAGTTCCTGGAACTTTACATCCTAGACTTTAACTTTAGTGCATAAAATAATTATCACACAGAAATACATACAACAATCCATCCAGTAATAAGGAAAAAGATGAAAGGAGGAAAAAACAAACTTGACTGTCGCTCATATTAGATATTTGCATACAGAGTCCACTCCTTGAAGCAATTTCATTTCCAGACACCCAATGCAGGAGTGACAAGAACTGAAAAAATGATTCTGTAGTCAAGCCAAAGAGGCCATAAGAGGAGTTTCATAAAAGAGCCAAGGAATCCCTAACACAAGTAGAGTTCAATAGAAAGTAGTTAAGGAGACACAATCCAGATACATTCCTGGTATGAACACTTACAAGCGAGCAGGAAAAGGAACAGAAGAGATTTCCAAAAACTACAGGGCAAATTCCATAGAGATGAGATGTTCAACATGCATGTCTGCTCAATCATTTTATTTGGAAAGATGCTTCAACATGGACTGAGTTACAGAAGAACAGGGTTTTAGTAGAAAACAGCCTTTAAAATCCCATGTCTTTATAAAGGACCATGAGAGCTTCCAGGACAGTACACAACACAGAGGTCAAAACTGCAAGCAGATGGCAATTCACCATCTTTCTATTAGTTGCCCAGATAATGCAGCTACTACCTCAAAGCCCTGCCGCAGTACGGTGAACCAAAGTAACACTGCCTGGTCCCTCTCTGTCACCACTGGTCACTGCTGCCTTTCCTAACGTACTGCCATCACACTCATGGAGCTCTCAATCTTAGCCCTGGTCTACACTTGGGGGGGGGGGGGGGGGGGGAGGAGAGGAATCGATCTAGAGTTACGCAACTTCAGCTACGTGGATAACGTAGCTGAAGTCGACGTACTTAGATCAATTTACCATGGTGTCTTCACCACGGGGAGTCGATTGCTGCCACTCCCCCATCGACTCTTCCTGCGCCTCTCGCAGAGCTTGAGTACAGGAGTCGATGGGAGAGTGCTCGGGGGTCAATTTATCGTGTCTAGACTAGACGCAATAAATCGATCCCCGCTGGATCGATCGCTGCTCGCTGATCCGGCTGGTAGTGAAGACATACCTTCAGATACACAGATCATGGGTACAAAAACAAACTTGGCTCAAGAAACTGCACACTGCTGCGAAAAATGCTTTTAAGACTTTTAAGTCAGTAGGAATGTGAGGGAGAGTTTGAGGGCAATCGTAACACAGATGCAAAGTCTAAAGGAAAGGCTTGAAAGTTCAGCTGAGAGGTAAAGAAATCAGCTACTAGAATAACCAGATCAGAGATGGTTAATACAAAAAAAAGGATAAAAACAATGGAGTAAACTGGCAATCTTCTACAGGAAAAGATGCAGAAAAAAAACTGAATGCATGCTGCTGATTTCCCCCCCTCCTTTTTTCTAGGAACTTCATTGATTGATTAGATTACAAGTTCACCTTCAGTCAATGATAAGTGGTTCAGGGGTTTAATTTCTACATCTTGCGGAGTTGTCTTATCTTTCACTGTTATCTTAAAAAGCAGTATAAGTTTTCTCATGCTGTAATGGATTGCACTTAAAAATACTCTTCATGTGTAATATGACTAAAGAAACAGAAGTATAATTTAAAATAGTGTTTTGAGTGTTTCTGACTCATGTACCACCTCTATTCAAAATTCTGCAGGCCAGATTCTGTCCTCTGTTCCATCTGTGCAACCCCTCTGTCTTCAACAGGACAGACAGGTGGAACTGAAGACAGGATTTGGTGTGCTAATTAGAATTTTATGATACCTGAGCCAAAATAAACCTAGTTCCCCTCTCTCACTGTTGTAGAGATTCTAAAGGAGTATGAAACAGGAAAAATGTAGGTCACTAAAACAAGTACTTGTGACTGAACACACACAAATTTGTGGAAGTAAGTTCTTTATCCTCTGATTATTATAGCAAATTAATTTTCAGTTAACCAGATACTGAAGGATGTAAATATTAAATGCTTCAGCATTACTTTTAAAATGTGCATTTCAACAATAATTTGGCATTGGACTGACAAGTTTGCTATCAAATTATAAATGAAACTTATGAAAATATTGTTAGCTCTTTTCAATGCAATATTGAGTTTTACAATATTAAAACCAATCAAGGAAGCTTTAAAAAAATAAAATAGAAAAATGTAACCTTATAATGAAACATTTAAAACAAACTGGTTCATCATGATGGAGAGTGTTACTGCTCTGCACAGAGACAGAGCCCAGATAGTCTCAGCCACAGAGAACAATCAGGGTCACCTGATTTAAACAGTATTGTAATGGTCAAAGCATCTCCAAATCACCTATTTTAACCAGAGGTCTTGCATTAGTGTGCTAAACAGATCCATTTCCTTACATGTCTTTACAGGAGGTGAAACGTGCACATATTTGTTGGGATAATTCACAAAAGCAAAGGCAACTTATCTCTCCTAAACAGATTAGCCAAGAAGACTACACAATAAAAGTGACTTTAAAATGCTTACTAGAAGTTAGTTATAATGCTCTGAATTCTTTCTTTTCAATTTAATTACAGGCAACATGATGGTCTACGTTCTCCCATCAGACCTCTGTTTCACCTCTGGAAGCAACACCACAGCAAATGAAAAGAAATGTATGTTTCAGGAAATTTGATAAAACTTAATACTTTATCACCAAATAAAACAGGTTGAATATTAGATATATAAAAATTATGTTTAATGTTATGGTTGAAAGAGAATCAAGGCAAAAGGAAATTCAAATGTCATGACACATCAGCCTCAACTTTGAATTTCCTGGCATTTGTCTGTCAAGTTTATTATTTAAACAGTTTTTTTTAATAAATGTTTAATATACATATTTATAAAATGGCTTAAATTAAGGCATCATCCAGCTGGCTGAAGTGTCCAACACAAGCATCTCTGTCACTCTGCATGACTAAAAGCTGGTTCAGCTTACCCTCAGCAAAAGCAACACTGCTCAGAAAGGAGAAGAGGAAATAAAATAGGTAAAATCTCTTTAGTACTGTTCAAAACATGTTGCATTCAGTTAATTTGAAAAACAAATCTGAACACACTACAGACTTTAGGACTCAAACCTTTCAAGAAACTCACCATCATTTCAGCCAGAAATGAGTCAACTTGGCAGACAGAGCCCAGTTAAGGTCATCAAGGCTTAGGCAGAAGATGGTAAACTTCTGAACCCATAGTGTAGTTTTACAGAAAGCCTCTAATATTCTGGAAAACGAATATCGTCCACTTAACATGAAACAGTAGAGGGAAAGCAGTTACAGTCTAAAAGACACAGCATAAACTTTCAGAAGGCCTACTCAAAGGAAGGAAAACAGAAACAGAATCATCACCTACAGCTGCCAACTGAAAGCCTTTCAAAACTTGATCCAAAAGGCCAACTGGAGCTTAATATTAATACATTTTTTTGGGTCCATTGAGACTATACTCTTGAAAATGTCACACTATATGTCTTGCAATAATTCTTCTGTCAGAAGAACTGTATTTATTGAGTGGCAGAGGGATGGCCCTCCTCATTGAGTCGGAGATTATATTCTATTTCCAGGATATTAACAGGTTCCTGAAAACCTTGTTAATTGCATTTAAAATGCAAGGTTTTTTTGAATGGATTGGAATGTTTATAATTAAAATAAAGAATGTGCATGTCTTAGAAATAAATCAAATGGCTTTGATCAGTAAATTCTTAAACAGAATAGATTCTACATAATATTTATAATTAACAAAAGTTAATCTGACTACTTTGCCCCTCTGCATGTGCAACAGGTGTGCAAAGAAACGAGTCAGGTTGCACAAGAGATGCCCACGTTTTGGATACTGAAAAGCTGCACTGGCAATTTATGAAGTGCAATTGCACCTAATATTGTTAAAGCTGAATAGACTGTAGTCTCCCTAAACTTCGTTGTGGAGATGCAGCTCTCCCATTGCATGGAAGGGCATCTATTCCACAGTTCTAGCACGAGTGAAGGTGGCTATGGGCTCACTCTAAAACCTTGCAGGTCACACTTTGAACACTCACAGGACAAAAACAAAACCTGACTTGTGGCAGCTGACCAGTTATAAAGAGGTTGCAAACCATGAACAGCTGCACCACATGCTCTCCTTTGAAGAGAACTTCAGACTTTTCTTCAGCAATAGGCCAAGTCTGCACTATAAAGTTTTCTCAGCACAGCTATGTTGACCAAGGGTAAGAACCCCCTCCCTGCAGTCGACGCTGCTATAAACCCCAAGTGTACATGCAACTATGACAACAGACGAGTGCTTCAGTCAGCATAGCTAACATAATTTGGGGAGGTGGTGTTACTATGCCAACTGAAAAAACCCTTCCGTGTGCATATCCTGCATTTACACTAGAGGTTTTTGTCAACATAGCTATACTGGTATAGCAATACCAGCAAAATATTTGTAATGTAGACAAACCCATAGAAATCAAAGCTATATTCATAAAAATAATAGTAAGTAGAGATTCAAAGAAACCTGCTGAACTTCCTAAATCAAAGTCAGTCCTTAAAGTCTCCTGCAGACCATTCTACCAGATCACTAAGTTGTGCAGAATGTTACTATTTATGATCTGATTTATCTGGTAAATAAGGATGTGGGGTGCTTTTAAAAACCAAACAAAACATCAAAGATACTTCGAGTAAGCTTGTCTACTGCGTATTATTCTGCAAGGTCCACTCAGTGAACATTTTATTTCAAAGACAGATCCTAGAATTCATAGGAGTGCTTACAGTGCTTACTGGAGATCCATGCATTCTGCCTTTTAATCTAGAATATCATCCAACCCAGGCACCTGGAAGTGGGAAAAAAAATGTTGAGGAAAGAGATGCATTTAATGCACCATGGAAAACAAATCCTTGCAGAAGGCTGGTAATTTAACCAGTTCTCAACATTTCTTGAGTGTCAATTTATACTAAACCATTCACTTGGATCAATGCCTTTTACAAGCAGAAATTGAAAAGTATCAAGGAGGGAAAAATCTATAAAACGACAGTATTTCTCCCCGCTTAGCATTGTAGCAGACTTGTCCGATGCTTTTCCTCCACATTAATCTACACCATACTAAAGCAGTACAACAGCCACACAAGCCCAGAGTACTGTATAAATAAAAATTCTTACTATTACCCTAGTATAATGAAATAGGAAAGAGAAAAGGCATCCAACTAATAAAATGATCATTGAAATTCATACATCAGAATTTTTGTAAAGCACCATATTTCAGAAAACTGTTTGAAATGTATAGCTGTATCTGAAGTCAAAGGCAGAATATCCTTGCATTTGATGATCAGATTCCCAGTGAGGTTCCTCAATGAATGTGAACACTACTGAACCAGTCTACATACTGGTTTTCTGATTTTATGTGGGGAGGTTTGGAGATGGGGACGGGAACGGGCAGGGGGGAAAAGGATTTCCTATTTCATCATCTAATCCAGCTGGTTCTTTTCTACTGTTAGGCTCTTGCTTTCAGGGTCATCCTTGTTCTGACTGGTTTGTTGTTCTATTTGTGGGATGGAAATTTGTGGCTGTTCTGCTCGCATGCTGGGATTGGTCAGCTCCTTGGTATTCAAGTTAGGCAGCTCCTCTGCACACAGGGAAGGGTTATTTCGATCATCTGCATGGAGCGTGGGGTTGGTCATTTGTTGTTCTGCTTCTTGTTGAGATGCTGGTGCATTCGTATCTTTGGGGGGGGTGGGGCAGCTGACAGGAGCCAGCACCAAGGGAGGATGAGGTAGGTCTTTCTGTAAGAAAATAAAAAAAATAAAAATCATTTTTAGGATGATGTGAAGTGAGTAATAAGAGCTACTATTGCTATTAAGAGCAACTTAAACCATAATTTCTCAAAACCAGCTAGTTTTTACAGGAGACCAATCATTATACTGAATGGCCAACAGCAATTACACAATGGGCTTTTGGTGAAGGAGTTCAAAAATATGAACTGAAGCACATTGAAAGGAGAAGGATTACTTGCTGCGCAACTGCAGTTAATTCAAATCATCCCTAATTGTTGAAAGATTTGCACATCTATTCTCTGGGCAGGTCCCACTGAGTAACAAACACAGTGGGAGAATGTTCTCTAATTAATCTAATTAAATGTTTAAAGCCTATAGGCTCATTATCTCTGACTGATATGGGAAGCACTCTCAGCTCTCTTCCTGTTTACCTGCCATGGTGATAGTTGCTTCCCATCCTCACTAATAATAAATAACAGCTGGCACTTTTCTGGCACAGTTCACCAGATCTCAAAGTATTTTAACATTAATTAAGCTTCACAATTCCCCTACAACATTTTATTCTCATTTTACAGTTGAGGAACTGAAGTGTAAGATATGTTAAGTACCGAGATGAGAAATTAAACCCCTGCCCCAAGCTCTACCCATTAGGTCCTATCTCTGACTTTTCCTTTCTACTGGAGAGTAATCAAATTTAAGGGATACACATTCAATACAGATAATGTCCCAAAAATCTGGATAGCAGTAGCTATTTGTTTTAAATACTTTACCAGTGATTTGCTCTGGTCTTCCCCATGATTAGGTGTCTTTAACAGACTACCTGTAAGATGGTCTATTGGTTTTCTCCACTGTGTTTCATTTTTTCCATTTGCATCATGAGGGCTCGTCTGGTTCCTGTAGTATGTTCTCTTAAATAGAAAGTGACCTCTCCTCCTTTCAGCCCTTGTCTATCATTGCTATATATGCTCTTCCTACCTGAATTGCCATTTGACTTGTACATTTAATTCCAACAAGCTTCTTCAAACTTAAAGGTCAAGCTTCCTATGCATTATCAACTCAAACTCAACCTGCCTATTAGCTCTGTGCCTGGCATTTGTGTAGACCAGAGATGGGCAAAGCCCAGTCTATAGCTATCATTAACCTCAATGTAGAGGATACAGATTCTAACAAACTATCTTCATCTGAACACCCACGTTGCACTGATCTGCAATGGGCTGCACCCCTTTCTAAGGATGTTAGTGATGGCTTTCTTTTACACAAATCAGCTGCAGTTTTGCTCCCAACAAGTTTCCAATGTGGCCTTCAGATATGAAAAGTTTGGCTATCAAAGGGATATAGATACTAAATACAAATTGTGAGTATCAGCAGGATTTAAACAAAGGAAGAGACCCTTTTTCATTCCACAATGTATCTTTATGGTTATTCATTTTCTCCCCATTCTCATACCTTGAACTGCCTACAGAATAAGGTGATTTTTTTTTTTTTTAAAATATAGAGAGACTTTTGTAGAAACATTCTGGGGCCATGAAAATAATCATTAGGACTAAAGTGTTTGTTTTTTAAAGTGTGCTGGTGTTATTACTTCCAGCTTCTGACCCAATAGTTGCATAATTCTCCGAGGGGAGGATTTTTCATAGTAACTTAGTGTTCTGAGTGAGGCCTGGGTGGACACTTCCAAATGTTGCCAGTAGAACTATGCCAGCTGGGCATATGAAAAAAAAATCACAATCCATAGCTCTGCTGGCAAAAGTCCAAGTGCAGACACAGTTATACAGATAGCTCAGTTCAATCAGGGAACTGGTATAAGCTAGATCAGCAAAAGAACTCCTGTCAGTACAAGCTATGTCTCCACTAGGTGGGTTTGCCAGTATAGTTATGCTGATATAGTTATATTGGCAAACCCTTTGTAGTATAGACAAGGCCTGAATTTATCATGAAACCGATCAATTGACTAACATTCACTCATAGCAAAAGAACTGCTTTGATACTGGACTTGTCTCTTCACTCCAAATACTGTTTATCACACTGAACTCTCATTCCACTGGGCAGTGTTTCCTGGTGAACACACAATAAATTATACTCTGTACGGAAATACATTTTGAACCAAAAAAATAATAGTTCTAAAACAAAAACAAATACAAAAACAAATCCACAAGTGTTTTGACTTAAGTGAAAAACCAGGACGTTTCAGAAGCTTGTGGGACATCCTATGAAAAATCTAGTCTCTTTCTGCAGGATCTTGAATTGATTTGCTGCATCTTTACCCTTATATTAAATATCTGCTCAATGAATTATCCCTTACTATGAGGTACCTACTCCCTTCATAATGGATGCATTTAACTTGCAACAAAGAATTTAACAAATTAGCCTAAAGGTGACAATTTAAGAGCCTAAATTAACTCCCTACCTCCGTTAACCTGCAAAAAGATCCTTACAATTCTTCATATTCATGGAAGTCACCTGATGAAGTTATAATTAATAAAATATACAATAAAGCTATTTGTCACAAATACCAAGACTTAGAGCAGGGTCAGGGTGGACAGGTAAGGACTGATCTATTTTATACTGGTTAGTTTTAGTGGCCACAAACATTAAAGTAGAAAATTCTAAGGCTCATGTTATACAATTGCTATAGCCTGAAAAGACTCTTTAGGACCAAAACATGAACATTAAATGAATGCAAAATATCAAGTTCTTTGTATTGTTGGATAGTACTACAATATTTTACTCAACTTTAATTCTATTTAGGATTTATAATATTAGTATTTCTTGAAGACACTCATATCAAACTGGTATTCACCGCAAAGCCGCTGCCCGTCCAGAACATTGCAAGCTCCTTACGCCAAAGAGCCACAGCAAAGCTAGTGATAAGAGTACAGGGCACCAAGTAGAGCAGAGCAGGCTGACCCATCTGCATCAATGCCAAGGCTACAAAAGTCACCAGAAGGCCAATGCCATATGCTAAAGGGAGATAAAAATAACACAAGAAAATAATTCAGATATAGCTCTGGTCAAGAATGGTAGCACAATTATCTAGAAAAACATTCTAATGATAGCTTCCTTCAGTTAGTAGTATGAAGCTGCTTTTATAGTGCTTTGCAGACTTCCCTAAATACCACCACTCTGTGTCCAACATTCGTTCAGGATTACTCTTTGCTAAACATGGAAAGATTATCTGCTAGACTAGGGGTGGCCAAACTACGGCTCAGGGGCCGCATCCGGCCCTTCAGATGTTTTCATCAGGCCCTTGAGTTCCTGCTGACGAGTGGGGTCAGGGACGTGCCCTGCTCCGCTGTGGGGCTTCCAGAAGCCGTGGCATGTTCCTCCTCCGGCTCCTATGGGTAGGGGCACCCAGGGGGCTCCGCACGCTGCCCCCGCCCCAAGCACCGCCCCCGCAGCTCCCATTGGCTGCGGTTCACAGCCAATGGGAGCTGCAGGGGCGGCGCCTGCGGACGGGGCAGCACGCAGAACTGCCTAGCCACACCTCCACATAGGAGCCAGAAGGGGAACATGCCGCTGTTTCCAGGAGCTGCTTCAAGTAAGTGCCGCCCGAAGACTGCACCCCTGACCTCCGTCCACGCCCCAACCCCCTGCCCCAGCCCTGATCCCCCTCCCACTCTCCGAACCCCTCTGTCCCAGCTTGGAGCACCCTTCTGCATTCCCAACCCCTCATCCCCAGCCCCACCCCCAGCCAGAGCCCTTACCCCCATCCCGAAGCCCTTACCCCCATCCCGCACCCCAACCCCCAATTTCATGAGCCTGCCATACAATTTCCATACCCAGATGTGGCCCTCGGGCCAAAAAGTTTTCTCACCCCTGTGCTAGACTATGAGATGTTGTCTTTCAGTGAAACAGGACAATTGTGCAGTATTTGTGGTACAATTAACTCAGTATCTAGAACAATTTTACAAAGGCAAAATAAATCAATGAAACTTTTAATTAAATCACTTGAGTTTAAAAAAAAAAAAGGCAAAAAAGGCCTTGTATTTAAACCATACAATATTTTAATTAAAACAAATAAATACTGCCTGATCACTATAATCAGCACTTCTTGGTGATTTGGAAGTGCTTGGCTTTTCACTCACGTTCTTGGGCATCACTGCAACATCATTAAACAGATACCTAGTTGTGTTTGTGATGGGGCATACCAGGCCCTCTGTGGCCTCTTGCTGGAGGCCCCTGGATCCTACTATACCCTGCTCTAGGAAAGGAACAGTGAAGATGGGTCCTCCAGGCCTGCCTACTGGCTCTTGCCAGTATGCCGTACCAGACCGGACCAGCTTACTTTCACCTCTGGGGAGGGCAGATAGTTTTTGGACTTTTGCTACTCCAGAATGGGTTCGTTTTGATTGTGTGAACCTGCTGAAGGGCCAAGGCACTGAAGACCCGCCAAGCGATGTTGACAACCTACAGAGGCTTTAAGGTGCCACCAGACTCCTTGTTGTTTTTGTAGACACAGACTAACACGGCTACCCCGTGATACGTGAACCTACAGAGGGTGCAAGGAGTGGGAAAAGGTCTACAATACCACACATAACAGCAGAAGGTGCTCAAGGGGTGAGTGCCTGCCGTTAGAATGTTACTACTCATTGAAACATTTATATATTTGCAGAAAATATTAACAAATACAAAAGACCTTTAAAAGCTTGCAAGGTGCAAGTTTGTGGGCTTATTTCTGGTGCAGGAAGATAAATAAAATAGCCAGACAAAAAGCTTCAATCACTTGAAGTTAAGGTTATAAATGCTAATTTATAACTTAAAGCAGCCATGCAAAATTCTATCCATACAAGGCAAGTATTTTACTGTTGGGAGGCAATATATTGTTTATCCAGTTGTTATGGCAAAGGGTATGCAAGTAATTCCGTATCTAGGCTAGTACATTTCATGTCTATTTTGCAAGGCTGATTTAAGAGAATACCACAGCAGAATAAGTGTAGCTTTAGTCAAGAAATTCAAATTTAAAGATTACATTTAAACACCCCAAACCTGTGAATGGTAATGCAGCAGCAAGGTAGCTCAAGTCATCTTAGGAGTCCCTTTGGAGCTAGCAACTCTTGTAGGAATCCCTACAGTAGTTTTTCCTAAAGCGTTTTGGAGCCTTCAACTGGAAATAGCTTAAGCTCTCACTGGCTTAAGAATTTCCTTTAGGGAGTCTGCAGAGTTGGAAGTCTGACCATAGGCTGCAGTAATCCTTAACTCCATCTAATATGATTTGTAGATTTTACAGACTCCATATACTTCATATAGAATCATAAAAATGTAGGGCTGGAAGGGACCTTGGGAAGTTATCAAGTCCAGCCCCCTGCTTTGTGGCAGGACCAAGCAGACCTAGGCCATCCCTGACAAGTTTTTGTCCAACTTGTTTTTAAAAGCTTCCAATGATGGGGACTCCACAATCTCCCTTGGAAGCCTCCTCCAGAACTTAACTATCCTTATAGTTAAAAAGTTGTCACCAGTGTCTAACCTAAATTTCCTTTGCTGCAAAGCAAGCCAATTACTTCATATCCTACCTTCAGTGGAAATGGAGAACAATTGATCAACGTCCTCTTTATAATAGCCCTTAACATATTGGAAGACTTATCAGGTCCCCCCTCACTCTTCTTTTCTCAAGACTAAACATGCCCAATTTTTTAACATTTATCATTTTTGTTGCTCTCCTCTAGACTCTTTCCAATTTGTCCACAAGAGGAGGTTACTCACCCTGTGCAGTAACTGACGTTCTTCGAGTGTCCCTGTGGGTGCTCCACTCCAGGTGTTGGTGCATCCCTGAGCCTTCGCTCAGGTATTTTTACAGCAGTACTCGTACTGGTCATGCATGTGCAGAGCCTGCCCCCGCACTCTGAGTGTACCTTAATAGTACGTGTGCACGACCTGTCTCCTCAGTTCCTTCTCTACAATGGAGGCTACCCAACTCCAAAGTAGAGGAGAGGAGGTTGGGTAGTGGAGCACCCACAGGGACACTCATCTCGAAGAACCTCAGGCCTTGGCTACACTGGCGCTGTACAGCGCTGCAACTTGCTGCGCTCAGGGGTGTGAAAATGCCCCCCCCTGAGCGCAGCAAGCGCAGCGCTGTAAAGTGCCAGTGTAATCAGCACCTGCAGCGCTGCACGCTCACTCGCAGCGCTGCAAGCTATTCCCCTCGGAGAGGTGGAGTACATACAGCGCTGCGAGAGCTCTCTCGCAGCACTGGCGGCGCAACTACACTTGCGCTTCACAGCGCTGCTGTGGCAGCGCTGTGAATTCCCAAGTGTAGCCAAGGCCTCAGTTACTGCACAGGGTGAGTAACCACCTCTTCGAGAGAGAGATATCCCTGTGGGTGCTCCACTCCAGGTGACTTAAAAGCAGTGTGTCTCAAGGAGGTAGGGACTTCGGATTCGGTAGGAATGCAGTAGATAATACAGCTCTGCCTAATCGTGCATCAGAGTGAGGGCCTTGAGTAAGGGCATAATGCTTAACAAATGTGTGTTCAGAAGTCCAAGTGGCTGCTTTACAGATGTCATCCAGAGGAACTTCGTGTAGAAAAGCCACGGAGGTACCTAGTGGAGTGAATTCTGATGCCGGCTGGAGGCGTAACTTTCTTTACTTGATAGCACAGTAGGATACAGTCAGAAATCCAGTTTGAAAGTCTCTGGGTAGAAATAGGTGTCCCTTTGGAGTGCTCCGCAATGAAGACAAAGAGTCTAGAAGAGTTTCTAAAGGGCTTGGTTCTATCCAAATAGAAGGACAAAGCACTGCGTACATCTAACGTACGCATTGTGGATTCAAAAGAGTTTGCATGTGATTTAGGAAAGAAGGTTGGTAGGTGTATCGGCTCATTGATGTGGAATAACGAATGCACCTTTGAAAGAAATTTGGGGTGTAGTCGGAGGATAATCTTGTCCTTAAAAAATAGTGTGTACAGTGTGTCCGCCATGAGAGCTGCTATTTCTCCTGCATGTCCGGTGGAGGTGATTGCCACTAAGAATGCTGTTTCCATAGAGAGGTGTAAGAGGGAGCAAGTGGCTAGGGGCTCGAATGGTTGTTGAGTTAAGCAGGATAATACTAAGTGAAAGTCCCACGAAGAGGTAGGAGGTTTAATGTCCGGGTATAGGGATTGGAGCCCTTTGAGAAAACGCTTGGTGATTGGATGAGCAAAAACAGAGGTATCGTCGATCTTGTAATGAAAAGTTGTAATAGCAGCTAAGTGGACCTTGATGGAGCTGAAAGAAAGGCCAAATTGTTTAAAGGTCTAATAGGTAGTCAAGTATGGGCAGAAGAGGTACAGAAGTAGGAGGGAGTTGTTTCGTTGAGCACCATTGTGTGAATCATTTCCACTTTTGGAGATAGGTGATGTGAGTAGATTGTGTTCTGCTATGTAGGAACACTCTTTGAACCTGCTCAGAGCATGCTAGTTCATTTTGGAAGAACCATGTAGGAACTAAGCTTTGAGGTGAAGCATGGACAGGTTGGGGTGAAGAAATCGGTCGTGTTGATGTGATAGGAGATTCGGAGTGAGGGGCAATGAAATCGGTGGGCGAATTGACATTCTGGTGAGGAACGGAAACCATGGTTGTCTGGGCCATGATGGGGCAATCAGAATTACC
This sequence comes from Chrysemys picta bellii, assembly GCF_011386835.1. Lineage (NCBI taxonomy): Eukaryota > Metazoa > Chordata > Testudines > Emydidae > Chrysemys > Chrysemys picta. Next base: position 676,899 of record NC_088815.1, on the reverse strand, counting down.
CTGGCAGGATCTGTTCGTATCTTTGTCAGAACTCTGTGAAGAACTGGTATTGGGGGAAAAGCATACATTAAGTGTTGAGCCCATAAGATCAGGAATTCATCTCCCTAGGGAATGTTTGCCCAATCCCTCTCTGGAGCAAAATTCGGGACATTTCTTGTTCTTTGCAGTCGCAAAGAGGTCCATGGTTGGATAGCCCCAAACGCGGAATATATTGCTTATCATCGTGTCGTTTATCTCCCATTTGTATCCCAGGGAAAATGTCTGCTTAGTTCAGGGCTTCTCAAACTGGGGGTCAAGACCCCTCAGGGGGTCATGAGGTTATTACATGGGGGCTCGCGAGCTGTCAGCGTCTACCCCAAACCCCGCTTCACCTCCAGCATTTATAATAGTGTTAAATATAAAAGAAGTGTTTTTAATTTATAAAGGGGGTTACACTCACAGACTTGCTGTGTGAAAGGAGTCACCAGGACAAGTTTGAGAACCACTGGCTTAGTTCGTCCACGGTGGTATTCAGGGCCCCGGGAAGATAGGCGGCCGATATCTGGATGTTGTTTGTGAGGCACCAATTCCAGAGCTTTATGGCTTCTGTACAAAGCGAATGAGAATGAGCCCCTCCATGCCTGTTGACACAGAACATGCATGTGATGTTGTCGGTCATTATCCGAACATGTTGGTTCTGAATAAATAGGAGGAAGTGACGGCAGGCATTGCATATGGCTTGCAGTTCTAGGACGTTTATATGTAGGGAGGCTTTGGTGGGACATGTGCGCTCCCCATCCTGTGAGGGATGCGTTGGCAGTCATGAGTGATGGGGAGTCCTGGAGAAAGGGGACTCCTGAGCAGAGGTTGGAGAGAACTGTCCACCATCAGAGGGAGTCTTTGATTCTGAAGGGTATGGATAGAGGCTTGTTTGGAGCGTGTACGTTCGGTCTGTGAACTGTGGCCAACCAAGCTTGGAAGCACCTCGTGTATAGGCGTGCATTTTTGACCACGAAAGTACACGAGGCCATCTGGCCTAATAGTTGCAGGCAGTCTCATGCAGTCACCTGGGGACTGTTGTGAAGTTTTGTAACCAGGAGTTTTATGGTGTTGAAATGATCAAGTGGGAGCAACGCTATTCCCCTTCGGGAATCAAAGTACGCTCCTATGAACTCCAGTTGTTGGGTAGGAGATAAGGTGGATTTGTTTTTGTTTATTTGCAGGCCAAGGGAAAGGAAGCAAGTGACTGTAAGCTGCGTGGATCGAAGCGCTTCGTCGACCGTTGAGGCTTTGAGAAGACTATCGTCGAGGTAAGGAAATATTATAACCCCATTTCCTGAGGTGGCCAGTAACCATTGCTAGGAGTTTGGAGAAAACTCAGGGGGCGATAGATAGGCCGAAGGGCAAGACTCTGTATTGAAAATGTGTCAAACCGAGGGTAAAACGAAGAAAACGTCTGTGGGCTGGGTGAATAGTCACATGAAAATAAGCGTCCTCTAGGTCGAGGGCTGAAAATCAATCGCCCTGCTCCAGCGCTGGGATTACAGTGGTGAGGGTAATCCCATTTTGAACTTTTGCTTTTTGATAAATTTGTTTAGCTGCCTGAGGTGAGGATTGGTCGCCATCCCTCCGGTTTTCTTTTCTGTTAAGAAGTAGTGGGAGTAGAAACCTTTCCCTCTGTGCTGTTCAGGAACGATATCCACTGCCCCCAATCGAAGGAGATGTTGTACTTCTTGGAGGAACAATTGCTTGTGAGAGGGGTCCCTGAAGAGGGATGGGGAGGGTGGGTGGGTGGCAGGTGGGGAGAGGAAAGGGATAGAATAGCCAACTGTGAGGACCTCTAAAGCCCACTTGTCGTTGGTAATATTGCGCCATTGATGGGAGAATGGGCATAGGCGGTGACCAAAAATAGGGGCAGGCGGTGTAAGCGCTGAAGTAGGAATATTGTTTTCTATGCCCTCAACCAAGGGTATAGAATTTGCTTATTGGTTGGAGGGGGTTGAGATGCTGCCAAGGAGTTGGGACGGTGGCATTGGTATCTGGAACTCTGACGTTGCTGTTGTTGCTGTTGCTCGTGAGATCTATGGAATTGCTGGGTGTATGTGAGGTAGCATGGTTGCTTGTAAGACTGGTATCTATGTTGTCATCTTCTGGTCATAGGGGGTTTGAATTCCTAAAGACCAAAGAGTTGCCCTGGAGTCCTTCATGGAGTGGAGTACGTCATTTGTGGTGGAGGCAAATAGTTTGTCACTGTCGAAGGGGAGATCCTCAGTGGTACTTTGGACCTCCCGGGGAAAGGAAGACGACGAGAGCCATGACCCTCGACGCATCACAACTGCTGTGGCAGTGGACCGTGCCGCTGTATTGGCCACATCAAGGGCAGTTTGAAGAGCAGTGCGGGAGATGATTTGTCCCTTGGAAACTATGGCTGTAAATTGTTTCTTTTCTTCTGGAATGTGATTAATAAAGTCCATGAATTTATTGTAAGTTTTGTGGTTGTACTTTGCTAGAACAGCTGTATAATTAGCAATGCGAAACTGCAACGTGTAAGAAGCGTATACCTTATGCCCGAGCAAATTACTTGCTTACGGTCCTTATCGGAGGGAGTGGAGTGGGGAAAATGGTGTTTGTTCTTTTGGTTAACTGCATCTACTACCAGCGAGTTTGGCGCTGAGTGAGTGAAAAGGAATTCTGAGCCCTTGAAAGGAATAAAGTACTTTCGGTCTGCTCTCTTACAGGTAGGCAGGCTTGCAGTCGGGGTTTGTCAAATGGCCATGGCAGGTTCTAAAAAGGCTGCGTTGATAGGTAATGCAATTCTAGAAGAGGAAGAGGGCTGCAGGATGTCAGTTAGCTCATGCTGCTGTTCAGGAACTTCCTCCGGGTTAATTCATAGCTCACTGGCAGCTCTTTTAAACAGGCCTTGAAATTTTGAGAAGTCGTCCGAAGACGTCGGAGGAGGCGACGGAAGCAATGATTCATCAGGCAGAACACCTGGTTCTACCGGGTTAGAGGCAGGCCGTGCTTGCTCTTGTGACAGGGCTGCCTGGTGTCTGGAGTCAGTGGCAGAGTTGTCAGCTGATGGTATCGAGCAGGCCTCATGCCTGGCTGCATTGGTATAACGAGTATGGTCCTGAGTATAAGGAGCCCATGGAGTCCAATATTGCCACTGTGGTGGGAAGGGCATGGGTGGTATCATCCAGGGGTTAACGCACCATGGGGCAGGACCCTCAGAGTAGGACGAGGCAGCTTTTCTAGGACCTATCTTGACTGGGGACTGTGGATGGGAGATCTGATAAGGTGAAAATTCTCCCTACAGCCCAGATTGCTCATCATTGGAGGAAAGCTGTGCGGACCTTGCCTGAGGGTCCGGAGAGAAGTAGGTGTTAAGTAGGGGTGATTGCAAGATAGGTGACACCAGGAGGTCCCTTGAGCGTGTGAACTGCCATGCTGCAGTGCCTCTGTGAGGGAAGAACTGAGCGAGAGGAATTTGTTGTGAGGAGGGATTCCTCTGCACTGAGCGTTCTGTCACTGCTGGATAGTTCAAAGGCAGACGGTGCGGGGAAAGTGAGAGGAGCCTGCAGGGGGTCAGGCAGGCTAGTATGTGTCGGCACCGCTTCCATTGTGGTGCCGAACAGTGCCGTGTGAGAGACAGAAGCCTTGGCACTGGAGGTTTGTGTGACCGCTGCAGCCGCAGGTGGTTTTGCATGGTGCCAGAGGAGCCTGGTGCATCAAAGATACTCAGCTGGGGGAGCGCGGGGAGGGAAGTAGTCCCTGGAGAAGGCTTATCCCTGCGAATACCCTTTGCGGGTGAGAGAGACTGATGTTTTTCTGAAGTTTTCTTTTGTCTCTTTAAAGCAGGGGGCTGCGGTGTACCGCAGAGTCAGGGCCTGGGTCTGAGGCTGGTCCGAGAGATTTTTGCAGCAGGAGCAGTTTTAGCCACAGCTCCCTGTCTTTGTGTGCCCTGGATTTCAACTTGCTGCAGTGGACACACTTTTGGGGGATGTGGGACTCCCCCAAACATTTAATACATTTAGAATGGCCATCTGAAAGAAGAACAGGAGTACTTGTGGCACCTTAGAGACTAACAAATCTGAAAGAGGAATGGCATCATTACAGTTAGAGCAGCGCTTAAAACCTGGAGAGCAAGGCATGTTGCAAGCAGCTGTGCTGACAGGAACAAAAAAAATTTTTTTTTTTTTTTTAAAGAGACGAGAGAGATGGGAAAAGGGTACCTAACTATTACTGGTAAGCTAAACTAAGAGGGAAAACAAGTTGAACAAGGGAGAGAAGAAATTCTCTAACGAGTCTGCTGAGCTCTGTCTCAGGCCGGGGACAGTAGAGAAGGAACTGAGGAGACTGGTCATGCACATGTACTATTAAGGTACACTCAGAGCGGGGGGGGAGGGGGTGTAAGAGAGAGGGGGGAGGGCGGCGGCTCTGCGCGTGCGTGATCAGTACGAGTACTGCTGTAAAAATCTCCGAGCGAAGGCGCAGGGACGCACCAACACCGGGAGTGGAGCACCGACAGTGACATCTCTCGAAGAAGAACTTTCCTAAATTGTGGTGCCCAGAACTAGACACAGTACTCCAGCTGGGATCTTACCAGTGTTGAGTATAGTGGGACAATTACCTCCTGTGTCTTACATACAACACTCCTGTTAATGCACCCCAGAATCATATTAGCCTTTTTTACAGCTGGATCACATTGATGACTGATATTCAGTTTGTGATCCACTATAACCTCCAGATCCTTTTCAGCAGTACTACCACCTAGACAGTTATTCCCCAGTTTGTAGTTGTGCATTTGATTTTTCCTTCCTAAGTGAAGTACTCTGCACTTGTCTTTACTGAATTTCATCATGTTGAATTTAGACCAATTCTCCAATTTGTCAAGGTCATTTTGAATTTCTAACCTGTCCTCCAAAGTGCTTGCAACCCCTCCCAGCTCAGTGTAATCTGCAGATTTTATAAGCATACTCTTTACACCATTATCCAAGTCATTAATGAAACTATTGAACAGCACTGCACCCAGGATCAATCCCTGCAGGACCCTACTAGATGTGCCCCTCCAATTTGCCAGCAAACTGTTGATAACTTATAGTAATTTCATGTAAAGAGTATGCTTATGAGAATGTCATGTGGAACAATGTCAAACTTATAAAATGAAGGTATATCACTACTGCTTTCCCCCATCCACTAGGTCAGTAATCCTGTCAAAGAAGGAAATTAAGTTGGTTTGGCATTATTTGTTCTTGACAAATCTATGCTGACTATTCCTTATAACCCTATTATCCTCAAGGTACTTACAAACGGATTGTTTAATAATTTGCTCCAGTATTTTTCCAGGTGTTGAAGTCAGGCTGCCTGGTCTATAATTCCATGCTTCCTCCTTGTTCCCCTTTTTAAAGATAGATACTATGTTTGCCGATCTCCAGTCTTCCGGAACTTTTTCCGTCCTCCAGGAGTACTCAAGGTAATTGCTAACAGCTCCAAGACTGCTTCAGCTAGTTCCTTAAGTACTACAGGATGAATTTCATCAGGCTCTGCTGACATAGAATCATAGGACTGGAAGGGACCTCGAGAGGTCATCTAGTCCAGTCCCCTGCACTCATGGCAGGACTGAGTATTATCTAGACCAGGCCTGCACATGTGGCCCGGGGGCCGCATGCGGCTCGTGTGGGCTCACTGTGTGGCCCGCGTGGGGTGAGTAGGTGGGTTCACTGTGCGGCCCGCGGGGGGTGAGTAGGAAAGCGGCCAGTGAGGGAGGGGGGCCAAGGAGGCGAGTGGGCAGTGGCAGGGAGTGAGTAGGCGAGCCGAGGGGGTGGGGAATGAGGAGGCGAGCGGGCGGGCAGGGGCAGAGGTGCAGGTGAGCCGGCAGTGCGGGAGGGGGGTTGAGGAGGCAAGCAGTGACTTGATGGCTGACCTGGTCTACTGATCTGGTCTGGCTCCCATCCCCTCTCCAAGGGTTGCAGCTGTCTGTAGGTGCTGCCTTCCATGCCTACCTCATTCATTCAACAGGGCAATTGATTACAAAGTGGGGGGAAGATCTTATTCTACTTCTAGCAAAAAGACATTTTTCTTTTACCTTAATTATACTACCTTAGGAGCCCACTATAACATATTACAAAGGTTCAATACTGCTGTTTTTTAAATTAATGGAGATATCCTATCTCCCAGAACTGGAAGGGACCTTGAAAGGTCATTGAGTCCAGCCCCCTGTCTTCACTAGCAGGACCAAGGACTGATTTTTGTCCCGGATCCCTAAGTGGCCCCCTCAAGGATTGAGCTCACAACCCTGGATTTAGCAGGCCAGTGCTCAAACCACTGAGCTATCCCTCCCCCCTTCCCCAGTCGTGCTGGGGAAGGAGGGTTTGTTTCCGCGGGGCGGGCAGTGCTGGGGGGGGGGAGTTTCGGGGGGGCTGGGCAGCGCTGGGGGTTGTTTCCGCGGGGCGGGCGGCACTGTGGGGGGTGTTGTGTTTCGGGGGGGCTGGGTAGCGCTGAGGGGTTTTTTGGCAAGGCCGGGGGGGGGGGGGGTTTCGGCCCTCAGCTGTTTTCTTTGGAGTAATATGGCCCTCGCAGCTTTACAAGTTGTGCAGGCCTGATCTAGACCATCCCTGACAGGTGTTTGTATAACCTGCTCTTAAAAATCCCCAATGATGGAGATTTCACAACCTCCCTAGGCAATTTATTCTAGTGCTTAACCACCCTGACAGTTACGAAGTTTTTTCTAATGTCCAACCTAAACCTCTCTTGCAGCAATTTAAGCCCATTGCTTCTTGTCCTATCCTCAGAAGTTAAGAACAATATTTTTTCTCCCTCCTCCTTGTAATAACCTTTTAGGTACTTGAAAACTCTTATGTCCCCTCTCGGTCTTCTCTTTTCTAGACTACACAAACCCAATTTTTTCAATCTTCCCTCATAGGTCATGTTTTCTAGCCTTTAATCATTTTTGTTGTTCTTCTCTGGACTTTCCCCAATTTGTCCACATCTTTCCTGAAATGTGGCACCCAGAACTGGACACAATACTCCAGTTGAGGCCTAATCAGTGCGGAATAGAGCGGAAGAATTACGTCTCATGTCTTGCTTACAACACTCCTGCTAATACATCCCAGGAAGATGTTTGCTTTTTTTGCAACAGTGTTACACTCTTGAATCATATTTAGCTTGTGGTCCACTATGGCCCCCAGATCCTTTTCAGCAGTACTCCTTCCTAGGCAGTCATTTCCCATTTTGTATGTGTGCAACTGATTGTTCCTTCCTAAGTGGAATACTTTGCATTTGTCCTTATTGAATTTTATCCTATTGACTTCAGACCATTTCTCCAGTTTGTCCAGATCATTTTGAATTATAATCCTGTTCTCCAAAGACATGACTATATCTAACTTATCTAAATATTGTTTAACTTGTTCTTTCCCTATTTTGGCTTGCATTCCTTCCGCCGACGGGTATTTTGTTGAGTATCTGGTCATCATTAACTTTTTAGTGAAAACTGAAGCAAAAGAAGCATTAAGCACTTCAGCTTTCTCGATGTCATCAGTTATTAGGGTTAGATGAAATGTACTGAATAAAGCCAAAAGTCAACTAACCCAACAGCCTCCCAAAAGTGTCAGACATCACTCCTAATGCAGGGCAAAATAAAAAATTGAGCTTTGAGGCAAAGTTTTATCAAATTAGGAGGTGGCAAAATCATTCACAACCTTTCCTGAAAGTGAACCTCCAAATTTTTCAGATCATCATTTTAAAATGCCTTATCTCTATCTCAAATTTGAAGAAACTTTCTTCCCCCTCCATCAGCAGAGAACCACAAAGGATAAGTTGCAGCTCACTGGGTTAGTCAATCAACTGAGGGCAGGTCTAGACTACCGATTGTCGATCTAACTTACATCACTCGGAGTGTGAAAAAGACACCCCCCTGAGCAATGCAAGTTACAGCGACTTAAGCGCTGTCCACACCAACACAGCTTTTGTCTCTCGTGGAGATGGTGTAATTATGCTGATAGGAAAGTGCTTTGTAGCACTTTTAGTGTAGACCTGCCCTCAGTGTTGTCAAAAAAAAAAAAAAAAAAAATCAGACTTTTAAAAGAAAGCTAATAGTATCTATGAAGACACTATCGTCTCCACAATTTAATTTAATTTAACAGAGGTCAATTACAGATTTTTTGCAGACACACAGTTTAAGACAGAAGTCAAGACGACAAGCACTAAACTTGAATTCTCTCATGTAATAAATGCAATTTGAAAGGTTCACTAACAAGAAAATTACAGTGATAAGAAAGAATAAGTGTATCCCAAGCATACATAAAACCACTGTAATTCAACCAAAGGGTTCTGGTGATGGTGTAAATCATGACAAAGGGCTTACTTTCTAGTTTGGACACGTAAAGCAGCTCAGACATGTGTTATGCTAGATGAGCTAGGGTTCGAAGGTCTAACCTCAAAAGTAGTACAGTTTTTATTTATTTATTTTAAACTGCTTCACTGCTTGATTGTTGAAAACAAGATAAGAGTTGAAAAGCAAGCTCTGTAATATGAGAGCTCCGGCTTTGCTTTTCCAGGGACTGCACTAGCTGCTATGTAGAAATACCAGGCTCATACTTACCTATAGTGCAGGCTACAAAATAGACTCTGGAGGATTGCACCTGAATATCAAATCTATGGCAGTAGGCTACCAGTAAGCCTAGGGAAGTAAAGAAAAGTTAAGCAGTTTTTAAACACATACACACTAATTGTAAGACGCACAGAATGTAGTGCCCTATCTAGGTGTTTATAAGATGGCCCACCACTGTGCTAGATTTCCTGCCTAATAAGCTGTGCCCTACCATCCTGATATGATTCACGAGAATGCACAACTCATGGAACAGAAGATATGCACTTCTACATAAACTATTGAATAAGAAACTTGACATCTGTAAGTAAACACTACTCCAGTAAACAACAGACAGTCCATATGCAATGTAAAGAACTGCATACAAGCAGCATTAACAGTGACAGCAACCATAACTTGTGCCCTTTGCATTGTAGATTTCTATATTAGTGCATATAGTGGTAACTTATGGCTTATATCTGTGTCCTTAAGGCTCAGTTCAAGATCTGGGCCATATTACTGTACAGAGCAGCCCAAATTATTAACAACTCAAATTTTCTTCAGCAGACTTGACAACATCTCCAATTAATAATCAAAATATGAATAGCAGAGTTCAGAATGTGCATATGAAATTTTCCTCATTAACGCTCATCTCCATTGTAGGTCCCAGGATATTAGTGAGAGAAGGTGGGTGAGATAATATCTTGTATTGGACCAGCTTCTATTGGTGAGAGAGACAAGCTTTTGAGCTTACACAGAGCTCTTCTTCAGGGGGGTCCCTGGGTTATCAAGTAGAGCTCTGTGTAAGCTCAAAACTTGTCGCGCTCAGAAGTTGGTCCAATAAAAGATATTACCTCACCCACATACCTATTGTGCACATTTTCTTGAAAGTCCACTTACTACTTAGATCCCAGAAAGATCAATTAGACAAGCCAGTTGTGACATTACTATCTTCTCTCACTGTTATCTGTGTGCAAAATTTCTTATAGGACTATAATAAACTCAAAAAAATGTATACATTATTCAAAAATGAGTGTATCAATTTTGGTGAAATGGAAAAAAAACCCTAACAATTTTGAATTAATTTCAAATTTCAAACCAATGAAACTGAAAGGCCACAAATTTAAAACTCTAAGGGGATTAAAAAAAAAATACACAAAACACAATTATCCTGTGTACCCAATGAAACAAGAGATCATTAAGGCTAAAAGTTAGCACAATTAAAATATCAGCTATTGATATGGTTAATAAAAGCATCCAGTTTCATTAGCTAGAATGCAAAATTTAAGAGTATAAATGCTCATGTTTCAGGACACAAGCCAACCATGGCCTACACCCCTTTATATTTCTTGACTTCCCTGGATGCACAAGTCTCATCATAACACCAAATTCATGTAGATTCTTCTCATTTAACTTGTCTATTAAGAAAAAACAAACAGAGCAGAGCCAAAGGAAAAATGGATATGTTTATGAATACGCCAGCTTGGGAGAGGTCAGGTCAAATTTACCACTTGGGAGTGGGAACTGAGGGAGAAGGGAGATGTGTCAATAAGAACTTTTCCCTTTGCATCATATTGCTTAGGCAAACAATCAGAAATACCTGGAACTAAGATGTCTCCAAATCCTAGGAGGGAAAAAGGCCTATCACAAAGAGCCAATGGTGAAAAGTTCAGTCTTGGAACCTTCAGGACCATGGGGAGCTTGGAAATGAGAGAAGACATTTTATAAAGTAGAAAGGTTTCACCCATGTACTAACAGTACCAAATACATGTCTGTCTTGTCATACTGGGTATGCAGACTTTAAACATATGAAACCTACATATATGAGTGAGTATTATCTGAGCGTTATTTTTCATTTTACTGAGCTCCCTTGAACAGGGTGGACTGATTAAAATCACCAAGCAGAAAATCTTGCTTTAAATCATTGATTTTAATCCTGCTGAACATTTTTATTTTGTAATTATTTTCCTAAAGAAAAGTTGGTTCTCAATGGTTCGTATAATTTGGTATTTTTTGCTAATCAGGGGGATACATTGTAGCTATATACATTTATTTAAGAATTATATTGCTTCCCATTCATCTATTCAGATTCTTAAGTTTTACATTTTTTATTATTATACTAGAAAATGGTGAATCATGCACTTCTTATTTACTAGATGATTTTTTTTTTAAACTTGGAATTTTTGTCAAGCTACATTTGTGTAGAAACTGGAATTCAATTAAAAACCCAAAACCCAAGCATTTAAAATATATTTTACCTAGTTAAATAAAACTACCTCAAATGTGCTGGATATATAAACTTACTTTTTTTTCCTTAACAAAACATGTTTTGCATTTAAAACTAACTCTTTTATTAAACAAAGGAAGTATTATCTGTAGTTAGTGAACTGAACTGATTGTTTCTGGTCACCATGTCTCTTCAAGATTTTAGAACTAGTAGACCTCATTGTCTTACCTCTTATTTTAATTCACAGATGGGAAAAAGAAAACAAGCTTTCCTACTTTTTCAACTCTCATTTGGTTTCTCAGCTTTGAATTAACTAGTCATTGAACTGAACTAGTTGAATAAACCAAAATGAGGAAACACTCTTCTGCACCTGCAGAGGAGACTATTCCTCCCAAAAGTTAGCTGAGCATTTCAACAAACTTTGATTCTAGGTGCTTAGACAGTGACTTCCACCAGAGTTCAGTGACTTTCTTAAAATCTTTGGAAAAAAAACCATGTACTGCTTGAAGATTTTTTTAAATTAAATGATTTTTATTTAAATGAACTATGTAAGTGATGAATAGCTTGTGCTACTCATTGCTCTGCACACCAAAAGCCATATCTTCCTTACTACACTGTGCTTTTTCATGTCATGGTAGTGCGCATATTGTTCTGACCACGGAAATGGAAGAAATACACCTACCTCAGCAGATATTAACAATATTAATCATTATGATGTTTACACAGTTCTTTGCAAATACAGTGGCACATAAATTTCCCTGCACTGAAAACTTACAATTCAAGATGTGACCACATTGGACCTACTGCAGAAAGTTACTTAAAATTCTACTTCTGAGAATGCTGTGGATTCCCATGAAACTCTGCAGTGCTTTATATTTCCACGCCAAATGCTTTTGAAACAAGCAGCCCTAGAAGTGCCAGGCCATTTCAGCAGCTCTTTGTGATCTGACCCTTTCAGAAGTTGAAAGCCTCAGAGATTAATAGCTGGTAGATAGTCTCATATTTTCAAAATGCATACAGTACCTTTTCATGAGTGGCAGAGTCAGTCGGGCCTGTGGCCACCTCCACCATTATACTCTGCCCTGTCTAAAGAAAAGAGGGGAAATTGTAAACCGGCATTTCAGTCAGCATGTCTGGATAATTTAAGAACACACATAGAAATATGCTGTTGGGTTACAGTCTATTCTGAACAGCAAGTACTGGAGACACACTGTACAAACCTTTGTTAGAAAAGGTGTGATGAATACGAAGAACACATCATACACAAAAAGAACCATCAGGAGCAAGGTGCAACCCTGGGGGAAAGATGAGAGCTTCAGTGGATATTTTATGTACTCTGTGCTAGCTAATGGAAATAAATTTACAGTTAGCAGTTCAAGAGTATTCAGTTTCCAAGATTTATTCAATATACCCATGTATTTTCCCTGAATTCAACTCTGCACAAATATATCATATGTCCCTGCACACAATGTATAACTGTGTTATCCTTCAGACATGACACTGTACACTTCCTCCCAATAGAATTCCTGCCATGAAATATGCTTGCTCTATGAAGTCTAAATATGCTGCAATTTTGCTTTGTTAGGAATTATGGGAAAGCTCTGGAGGACAGATTCTGCTAGACCACAGTAGCTATAACACTGGCTAATCCTTGCTGGGCCTCTGACAGTAGTTTACACAAAGTCAAGTTGCCCATCTTCCTAGCCCAGTGAGAAAATCTGCTATGGCAGCCGCTTACAGTAAGAGATGGAGGGATCAGTCTGACCCAGAATGATCAGCTGGAGGACACAAACATTCCACTGAAAGGAAGAGGAAAGTAAAGATCTGGGATAGTACCCAATTCAGAGACATGGCACCCATAAAAACCAAAGCACATTCCACACCCCTACTGCATGTTTGTTTATGTAGTCCAAACAATGGGAATGTTGCCAGGATACAAAAAGGTGTAATACAACAGGGATATATCATCGAGGGAATCTGCATCATGGGAACAAACTCTTCATAGACAAATGAAAGCTCTAATGATGAATTTTACAAAAATTAAAGAACATTCATGAGGGACTGCACTGTGAAACGATGGGTTCGCTTTTCTTTTCTCCTTCAGAAGCTCTTCTAAATGTAACAGTCTGAGGCGTAAAGAACTATGCTGGGGGCTCTGGAAAGGGCCATCCTGATCAGACATCAAGATTCAAGACATTTGTAGATGTCCGTCTAGAAAGATAATCCAGCAACCTCAACAGGTACAAATCTTACTCCACTTATGCACTTGGCTAGTCCAAGATCCAATATGAATACTCTGGCCCTTCAAGTGTCTTTTTGTCTCCATGAATCTGAAAGCTATGGAAGAGTCTAAAGCTGAGTACTACATCAATGGTGGAGAGGGCACAAGCACATTTCGCTCTTATCCCTTTATCCTATTCCTGCATGGACACCCCTTTCCCAAAGTCTTACCTCACATTTATATGATAGTAGTTGGTACTTTCAGATAGGGGCTATTTTCTGTTAGTGGCCAGCTCTCTACTGAATGTCAAGCCATTTGATTTCTTAAATTTCTTTGTCTATGTTTGCCCCAATCCACGAACAGCACCAGTTAAAACCAGAAATGTGTTTCCAAATCAATTTATGTAATCAAAAACTGCCCTTTTACACACCATGTCTGAGCAGGTTCTTTATTTTGGCACTTGCACTGTTTCCATACCTTGAATGTAGGTAGGCGGATTGTTTTCAACATGTAAAGGCAGAAGGCGATTCCCAGAGCATCTTGCAGAACCCATGCCCACCTAGAGAGACAAGAACGTTACTTTCCTGCAGGAGGCACAAAAAGAGCCAATCCAAATCAGGCTCTCTCAACCACATTAGGAATAGTTGCTTACCACCAACTTGGGCAAAGAACGCATGCTACATAGACACATTATTAGTGTTGTCTTTTTCTCTCTTTTGAATTAACCTTTATAATAGGCTAAAAAACTGAGACAGATGTAAAATTTAGTACTTAGTGCCTTATCTGTTATGACAATAAGGAAAATTGTAGTAGAAACGGTGCATTTTGTACATGCCAATTAAGTCTATGAAAACCAATTAACTTCTGTAGTTGTCTTCAGGGCCAGCTCCAGGTTTTTTGCCGCCCCAAAGCAAAAAGTACGCTTGGAATGCTGGTGCCTAGAGCCGGCCCTGGTTGTCTTCTACCCACATACCCCTCCTCCATTTTCTGTCAACAGCCTGGAACCTGGACATCAAAACAGACCGAGAAAGACTATTAAACATTCATTGCCAGTACACTGTTTTTAATCACTGAGACCTTTTCAATAAGTTAGTGTGTTTGTGAAAGATATTACTGTTTGCAGTGCTACTGAAGAGAAATTATAATTTATATAGTGAGCTACTACATCATACTATGTATTTAAAATGCATTTCTGATGTCAAGTTGGGGTATTTCATGTACTTATATTGATACAATCTAGGAAAAACTTTCATATTTCTGCATGTATTTAATGAAATTAAATTAATGGCGATATCCCATATCCTAGAACTGGAAGGGACCTTGAAAGGTCATCGAGTCCAGCCCCCTGCCTTCACTAGCAGGACCAAGTACGGATTTTGCCCCAGATCCCCAAGTGACCCCCTCAAGGATTGAACTCACAACCCTGGGTTTAGCAGGCCAATGCTCAAACCACTGAGCTATCCCTCCCCCCCCTAATTTAATCCAAATTCAATTTTGCAAATTTACCTGCAGACCTATTGTGGATTAGCAAGGAAGTAACAAACATGAGAATAAAAAGGACATTGTATTATAAAATGTACTTTGTTCATTTATTTTGGCAGATACAATTTAGCTTTATTTATTTGCAGTAATACCAATAAATGTGCTTCAGTACCGAATTCTTAGTAACATGAGACCTCATCACAACAATCTGCTATTTGCTGAGAAGTAGGGAGAGACCACGGGGTGTTTGTGGAGGGACTTAATGTGATCTGTCAATTAGCTAAGTAACAATTTTTAAGGTTCAGCTGTATGTACTAACTGGGATAATTTAAAACGAACTGCTCAAAAGTTTGCCATTATTAAAAAGAACAGGAACGGTTATCTACAGCAATCTGTATTTAGGTAAGTGACACTGGGTCTTATCTTGGCTCCTCTGCATGCTGTAAAAGCTTATATTCTTACAGAGGGCCAAATATTTTCATTTTATCTGATCATATCAGTTCAGTTAACGTTCCAATTTTCTAGGTAGCCAAGAATAATTTTACTTTGGGAAAAAAACCAACCATATGTCCCAAGCCCAGAAATCTACATAGCAATGAAACAGACCCGCAGCCTGAGCCTGGCGAACCCGAGTTGGCTGGCACAGGCCATCTGCAGGTGTCTAGTTGCTGTGTAGAGATACCTATAAAGGTCTGCAGTGCTTTAACTCAGTGGCTCTCAATCTTTCCATACTACTGTACCCCTTTCAGGAGTCTGATTTGTCTTGTGTACCCCAAGTTTCACCTCACTTAAAAACTACTTGCTTACAAAATCAGACATAAAAATACAAAAATGTTACAGCACGCTAATAGAATATAACATAAGAACGGCCATACTTGGTCAGACCAAAGGTCCATCTAGCCCAGTATCCTATCTTCCGACAGTGGCCAATGCCAGGTGCTTCAGAGGGAATGAACAGAACAGGTAATCACCAAGTGATCCATCCCGTCGCCCATTCCCAGCTTCTGGCAAACAGAGGCTAGGGACACCATCCCTGCCCATCTTGGCTAGTACAACCCCCTAATCCCATTCCCATCCCGCCCTGCAATACCCACTCCCAGCCATTCCTGCATTGTTTCTTGCATTTTTATGCTGTTCCCACCTGCAAAAACCTTAGATCCTGCAAATCCAGCAAGAGAGAGAGAGAGAGATTCTCCCATGTTACTTCAAAATAAAACAAAACAAAAAAACCCCCATCAGTTAATCTAATCTATATAAATGGAATTCAGACACAATTTTTATGGTAAACTGACAAGAGATTTGGTGTTTTCCCACAAATTACAGCAGTTTAGTTTTTTTTGCCCACTCAAACCCGCCCGCAAAAAAGTACATTTTACTCGCTCCCACTATTATGGTAGTGGGTCCTGTGGGACCCGTGGTATCCCAGTCCCACTGCAGAGTTCTAACATACAGATACTGCTGGCCAAAAGACTCTGAACTTGAGTGCGTGAGGCACATGTGCACTGTTAGTGGAACGTGCATACGGACAAGAACTCGAAGGAGAATTAGTAGTTAACTGATCTACACCAAATGAGTAATGGTTTTAACAACAGCTCAGATGAACCATTCTGAACAAACACCTGGAGCCACATATCCAAATCATGGGCCAGTTCTATATCTCTGACCAGCACTGAGATTGGAGGGGGAGCATTCCACCCAGCAGTGGAACCTCATGGCCTAATTTGCATTCCCATTCTGGAAGGCTGAGGCCCTGCAAAGTGTAAGACCACCCAGGACCTCAGTGGCAGCACAATGTGCTGTGCCTATGAAAACCTGGGTTTGGTAGCAGGTACAGCTTTATGAATCATGGGTCAGTGGGCTCAGAGTACAGTGCAGAGATGAAGTACTCAGTTCCTGGAAGATGTGGTTGACAATTTCTACCTGCCTAAATTCTGCAGCCCCTCCTCCCTTCCTGAATCCTGGAGCAGTATCAAAACAGGCTTTTGAGGGGGTCTGTTAACTTGTTCTCTTGGACAACACAAAGTATTCAGTATTACAGTGACTCAGTGTGGAAAGTAAAGCCTGGACTTACTGATCTTCATTTCTGAAGACTCCCCAAACCACACTAATAGAGATACAAAACACAGCCAGAAGCAACATCCGGACCTGCGGACGCTTGTGAAAATAAGGCAAGTTGTTGTCAGGGATTCTGAAAGTGGAAAAGATACCATGTAAACATTAACAGACAAAGGGAATATTCAGGGTACTTTAGGTAAAGCTTTGAACAACATATAGGCATACTGGAAAACAACCACTCCTACCTGCTCCTGATTTTTGGCACAATTACCCTTTTTCAGTTTAACATTTTAATTATGCAGCAACAATCCAAGTCTAACTCTGACCTAACACCCAAGGGAAGCATCACATACTCTAAGACTTCATGAAACACATTTTTTACTTTAAAAAGTACACAAATGGTCAAATACCTGCACTTCCCCAATGGGAATCTTCTTACAAAGGGAGACAGACAACTGTAGAGACCAATGGAGGCAGCCAGGCAGAAAATCCCTATAATAACATAGACTGAAAGAGTAAAATTAATAAGTGATGGTAGGATACCAGACACTGTCCCTCACATCTCAACCATGTGGCTCTCCATATCCCCAAACTGGAGAAAAGAAAACCATATTAAAAAGTGTATTAAAAGCCATCATTGCGATCTAGTGGGATTATTCAGGTAAATGAAAAGTTACTTGTTCATGCAACACAACAGCCAGTGGTGAGGCAGGGAAGAGGTTGTTTACAGTTTTATAGATAAAAGATTAAACTCCCAAGGGGATTCTGAAGTATTGCTGTTTGCACCCAAGGTCTCTTACTACTCAAATATTGTTGAAATCTACCTAGCTCATCCTCTATTAGTTGCCCATTTGTTCTTACGCAATAGACTTTGTTGCATGCAGTTATTAATAGATAAGAAGCTGTATCTTGCAAATATTTAGCTGTCTGTCATTAAATTACACCAAAAAATGGACAGCTTTTTACTACTTTACTGGTCACATATTCATCTGGTCACTATGTGGGGTTTTGTTAATCAGTTTTATTAATATGTTGATAAAACAGGATTTCCTTATTCCATTCCTTACATAAAGATGGGGCATAAAAATATATCTCTCTACAAATGGTTATTAGCTGGAGCTCATTTCAGTGCATTAAACTTTCAAGCTACATTTCCAGGTCCCTTTCTGAAGTGATCATATAATTTAACAGTAACTTTCTGAATTACATGATAAGTGTATTATGTATAAAATCTGATGCTGCTTTTCATGTTTTAACAACATTAAAATAACTAACAGAAATCAGATTATACATTTCAATTACACAGACTTCTCCAGACAAGACCAAGAGCATGGGGCACTGAATTCCACATATAAGTGGGGATTCATAGATTTTAAGGCCAAAAAGGACCATTATGATCCTCTAGTCTGAATGCTTCCATAACACCAGCAATACCTGCATCAAGCCTAGAACTCGTGGTTAAGCTAGAGCAGATATTTTGGAACCCTGATTAAAAACTTCAAGCAATGGGGAATCCACCACGTCCCTATCGAAATTGTTCCAATTACCATGTTTCAAAATCATGCCTTATTTCTTTCCTAAATCTATTTAGCTTCAGCTTCCAGGCACTGGATTTTGTTCTGCTTTTGTCTGCTACATTAAAGAGCTCTCTACTATCAGAAATCTTGTCCCTTGGTAGGTATTTATAGACTGTGATCAAATCATCTCTTAAGCCTCTCTTTGATAAGCTAAATAAATAGAGCTTCTTAAGTTTTTAATTGAGGATGGATAATGTGGCTTCTTAAATTTAATCTCTAGGATACTAGTAGATCAGACTTGGCACATGATGATCCTTGGAAAGCTTGTATTGACGAGGAGGATGTGTAAACACCGCAGTGGTTCTTTTTCCATCTCTGTTTCTAGGATTATTATGAAAGTAGGAAGTTCCAGTGCTTCCTTAAGATCATATCTGAAGAGACAGTCACCTCTCACTGAGGTGCTAGAAGTACTCCAAGGGAATTCTATGCTAAAAAATTAAAATTTGGAACCAAAAAATTAAACATTATACGCACAATATTTTAAAATTATGCAAACAAATTTTATTTGTTAATAAATAAATAAATGTAGATCTCCAGCATGGTAGTGGGAAGCTGTAGAGAGGTGGGAGATTACCCTGCAGCCCTTTCTCCTTCCTCCTTAGGACATGAACTTGAGGCTGCATCTGACCCTGACACAGTGCAAGGGCTGGGCCTACTCCAGAAACACCCTGGGGTCCTGCCCCTCTGTGCCCGGCAGGATTCAAGCATGGAGGGGCTTAGTGTGGGGGATCCAGGTGTGTGTTGAGAGGGTTCTGTGTGGGGCAATCTGGGTGCGGGTGTCTCAGTAGGGGGTCTGGGTGTAGATCTGGATGCACAGGGGCTCACTGCACAGTTCTAGATGCAGAAGCAATGGGACTCTGTAGGAGGTCCAGGTGAAGGTAGTCAGGGCTCAGTAGGGGGGTCTGGGTGTGAGGGGATGGGGCTCAGAGGGGGGTCTGGGTGTGGAAGGCTCAGCAGTGGGGGTCCATGTGCTGGGGGAGTGGGGCTTGGTGGGGTGGGGGCCAGGTGCAACTGGTTGGGGCTCAGTGGGGTGGGGGGCTCGTTGAGGTGGTCCAGGTGGGGGGGGGGGCTCAGCAGGGGGGGGGCTCAGCAGGGGGCAGTCTGGGTGCAGAGGTGGGGCTCAGCCAGGGGTTTTGGTGCAGGGGGGCTCCACATTCAGGGGGTGAGGCTTGGTGTGGTGGGGGTTCAGGTGCGGTGGGGGGGAGATGAGGCTTTGTGAGGGGGTCTGGGTGTGGGGGACTCCAGATGCACAGGGGATGGACAGATGGGGGCGCAACTCCCTGAACAGTGACTCCTCTCCCCATGACTGAGGAGCAATGGGGGGCAGGAAGAGTGTGTGTGTGTGTGTGTGTGTGTGTGTGTGTGTGTGTGTGTCTGTCTGTCTGTCTGTCTGCAGCCAGGAGAGGTTTCTGGAGGTGGGTCTGACCTAGCCCTGGCCACAGCCCCTCGTGCAGGAGAAGAGGAAGTCCCATCCTTCTTGCCCCCAGCCCAGCTGGGACTAGCAGCTGAGCCCAGCGCATGGTAGGAGCATGGTGTCCCCAGCCCTCCACCCCCCGTGATTTACCTCTCTGCCAGCTACTCTGGGAGCCTGAAACAACACACCCACACTGCCAGGGAGGAGTGCGTGACCGCTTTTGCTGCTTTCCTTGCTTCCCCATCAGAAAGTCGTTTGTGGGGAAGAAAAGAAATCTGCAGAGGACATTGAATTCTGGGTGCGTGTAGTGGTGCAGAATTCCCCCAGGAGCAAAGAAGAATGAAATGCAAGATTATATTAAAAAAACCTGCTGTTGCAAATGTCTTTGTTCTACATTTTGGGCTTAACTACTCCATAATGTTCCTTTAGAGGAGAAAAAAAACTCCCCTCTGGTTTTTGCTGGTGAGATAAAATTATTTAACACATCTACATCAGTGTATGTTCCTGAAAGGTTAACTAATATATAGTCTGCTTTTCAGCTCAGAAACACTGTAGCTCAAATCTTTTCTGACCATTGGATGGCATGGATTCAAAGCTGAAGACCATAGGGATGGAATAGCAAACACTGCTGAGGAAGAGACTACAGTAGCCATTAAACATTTTAATTCAGAGACTTATCTCTGACGTGCATTTCTGCTCTGAGAAGTGACTAGAAATGGCATATCAAGGTTTCATGTCTATTACACATCAATAAGATGAGATTTTTTTTTTTTACTTCTAATTGAGAAAAACCTGGTGTGTTTGTAAGACAAACAAACAAACAAACCTGGGATTTGAGAGTAATGGTTTCTTTTCTAACTTGGGCATCACCACCAAAGATTTGGCTACCCAAATTCTGACACCAGTTACATTTGTGCAACACCATTCACTTCAACGGGGCTACAGAAGGATAACTGAAAACTGAATTTGGCCCCGCAATGGGAACTTCACTAACAGTCCTGTCATGCACAAGGTAGACGGGAATCCAGTTCACCCTCAAAGAAATGTGCAAGTCCTTCAGAGCTACTAGAAGTAGTAAAAAGCATGTCTGTCACTAGAATAAGTAGATGAGACTCTAAACAAACAAAAGAATCTAACCGGTTTATGAACTGGTAGCCATTTTTACAATCACTTTTCAAACTAGGCATGCACTTTAAGGGATAATAGTCTGATAGTATAAAATAAGACAATTTTATAGAAATATAATAAAAAAAGCACCTAAGTGGTCATAGAAGAAATAAAGGAGGACCAGCATAGAGCAGCACATCACCACAAATATACAGATCATGATGGGAGTGACATCAACTGTTTCATCATCATGTTTTTCTGCCCCGTCATCTCGTTTGTGCTTCATGTATCGTCTGAAAGAGAGCAGCATGTTTATAATCAGATCCTGCAGTGAACAGACAAGGGCTCTAATCCTTCATGGTGCACGGCACAGGAAGAGGAGGCAATGGGAGGAAGATGATGAGAATGGGACGACACCTGGGCCTGCATGGAGCCCCACTGAAGTCAACGGAGCACCACTTTTTCTTCTTAGGAAAGGGAATATATAAAATTTCAGCAACGGGTCTCAATGAACCGAGTGTTTAAAATATTAAATATTTAATATTTTAAAATATGAAAAGATGCTCAACACATGCTGCAAAACATCCACATTTTAATCAACATTTGATTAAAAATATTTTTTGTATTTCTTGCACTAAAATTATCATTGGGTGGATAAATAAATCCCTCCCTAAATGAAATTATACTAGTAAGAAAAAAAAAAAAAGTCATCGAAAATATTTTCTATGAACTGAAAAACACCAAGAAAAGCCTAAAGGAACCCTCACAGAGGCCCAGATAGGAAGACTAACATTTCAGCTGGATTCTTCTTTTAAATATTTTAAAAACATGCTCCAAATGTTTTCCTTGTAAACTGAGGCACCAAAATACCATAAATTCAAATTATATTGAAGTAACTCCAAAGGTCATTGTTAGGCTTGCCCATACATCTATTTATCACTTTAGTGTTTTCCCATTTCAGATACAGAGGCACGGCCACCCCAACAGCTGGAGCGGTGCTGCTTTGGGCTTCTCTGAATCATGTTTGCTAAGCATTCTTTGAATCATAACAGAACTCAAGAATATCTGCACAACATGGCACTCAATTTGCTCTACTTACTTTTTCACATCCCTGCTTCCTGCCCAATAGCCTCCAATTGCAACAGTGCCCACAGCCATTACAAAGATAATCACCATGTTATAGTCAAGAACAGGCTCATTTGGCGCATACATTGCCACCTTCACTGATCTGCCAAAACTCTGTAATGGAAACATGAAAATTACAAACTGTTTATAGTGTTTCAGCCTCATCAGAATCAACCATTTCTTTAAACCCAGTAAGATAATTTCTAGTTCTATCTATGTGAAAGTGCTTTGTCAGTTCTGCACTCAGCCTTCAGACTGATGTTGACAGCTCCAGTGTTTGTAGTTTACCATTTAGCAACATGACCCACGTCCTCCAAGAGAACCATGATGCGATTTTCAAAACTGCTCTGCATTGACTCAGTTGCCTCAAAGCTAGAGGAACGCTGAGTGCTTTCGAAAATTCCCATCCTTCATTTCTTCTTACTTAGCCTCCTTCTCCCCAAAAGTAAGATTCTCCAGAAAAGGAGTGGAGTAGCTAAGGATGGCTACATTTCTGAGAGAAGTTAACCTGCTGACCTTAAAGAGAACAAACTATTGGCAGAATCTCCTTAGATGCCATTAACTTGATGATGACAATCTTGTACCCACATAAAAGCTTCTATGCACATTCCCAAGGAAGAGAGGACCAAAAGCCCCTTTGATAAGAACTAGAAGAGGACTTTTGGTTTTTTGATGCAGTCGATAAGACACAAGGCCCAAAGCTATGCTGAGAGAGGTTATGTTATTTGTTTTTTTTTACAAAAGCACTCTGAGGCCTTCTCTGCATAGGGGGTTTATTTCACACCAAGCTGACATGCACTGGTATGGCTTACATAGTGCACGCCAACTAATAGTATGCATATGGGATGGCTATGCCCTCTTTCAATTCACATCATTGCATACATGTAGTGAGGTCTTGTTGTATACTAACCTTGTGGCATTCTGGGAAGATACCCATGATCCTCTGCTTCACTGCTAAGCAGTGTGTAATCTGGGATTTTTCTCATTGTGTGTTGCAGATGCATAGTGGAAGCCAGGAAGAAGCCAGTGGAATTCTGGGACTTGGCATCAAATTTAAAAAATCCTATAATTGTGCTTTCTCCATCCCTTGCTTCTTCTCTTTCTGGGCAGACTAGTGCCAGTTTCAAATTGCTGTCAGCCAGCATGGACCCAACAATGCACCATGGTGCTATGTTGGCAACCGTGAATACACAAGAGGCTGTTTGACTTTATTTGTGCTCTCAGAGCTGAGTGGGCTTGGTTCTGGACTTAACCTGCCACACTACCAAACAGATGATGTGGCTGCAGCGGCAGCAGCGGTGGAAAAAGGAGGATGAAGGAGACACTGAGCAACTGCTACTACAGGAGCTGTTCCTGGAGTAGTTTCACACAGAGTAGCACCATTTCTGGGCTCAGGAAACCAGAGTCAACTGGTGGGAAAGGATCATTCTCCAGACCTGGGATGACCAGCAGTGGTGAGAGAATTTCAGGATGGTGAAAGCAACATTTTTTGAGATATGTGCTGAACTGCTCTGGAGCTGCAGTGGCAGCATACCAACATTCAGCTCTCCATAGCTGTTGAGAAGCGGGTCACCCTTTCTGTCTGGAGGTTGGCCACCCCTGAATGTTACCAGTCCATAGTCAACCAATTTGGCATAGGGAGACCAATTGTTGAGGCCATTGTCATACAGGTGAGTGACGCCACGCCTAAGGTACTGTTGCACTGGTTATAAAGTCTGGTAATGCTTAGGAGATTACTGATGGCTTTGCATTCATGTGGCTCACAAATTGTACTGGGGCAATTGATGGGACTCATGTGCCTATCACAGAGGTGGGCAAACCACAGGACAGTCCTGCCTGACCCTTGAGCTCCCAGACGGGGAGGCTAGCCCCCGGCCCCTCCCCTGCTGTCTCCCCTCCCCCACAGCCTCAGCTCGCCATGCCGCCAGTGCTCTGGGAGGTGGGGCTGCGAGCTCCTGCCGGGCAGTGTGGCTGCGAGAGCTGCCGGCCTGCCCCAGTGCTCTAGACTGTGCGGTGGCATGGCTGGCTCCGGCCGGGCGGCATGGATGCCAGTCCTGGTGCTCTGAGCAGCATGGTAAGGGGGTGCGGAATGGGGGGTTGGATGGCTCCCCCACCAGCGCACAGTGCTTATAAACAGAAAGGGGTATTTCTCCATGGTGCTCCAAGGCCTGCGTGACCACCATGGCAGGTTCACAAACATAAATGCAGAGGCATCTGGAAGAGTCCATGAACATAGGTTCTTTTGCAACTCTCCCTGTTTACCTTAATGAATAAAGGAGACTATTACCCCAGGATCACTATGGACATTAATGGTATGGACATTGTTCTGGTTATCCTGGGAGACATGGCTTAACCTCGGATTCCCTGGATAAAGAAGCCATTCAGAGGCCACTTGGACAGAAGGAAGGAACTGTTTAACTATTGCCTCAGTAGCTGCAGAATGACAGTGGAATGTGTATTTGGCCGTATGAAAAGAAGGTGGTGCTGTTTATGGGTAGGTTGAAAGTTGCAGAAAACAACTTGCCTAACTGCATGCTGTATTTTGCACAACATTTATGAGCATAAGGGAGAAAGCCTTAACAAGGGGTGGGATGCTAGATGCAAAGACATGCTCAACAGTTTGAGCAGACAGCAAGGCATACATTAGAAAATGAAACATCAGGGCAATGGGATGCCTATTGCTCTTATCTTTAGTCTCAGGCCTGAAAATATGCAGCTATTATGGCGGGGGCGGGGGCGGGGGCGGGGGAAGAATGGATTGCATGCATTGCAGTCTCTTTTATGGGTGGCAGAAGTGGCACATTTGGCACTCCTCATTTTATGGTGTGTGCGCCTTTACACTTTCATAAAAGCTTACAACATGCAAAATTTAGATCTTTTCTCTGTATTATGCATTGCAGATTCTTTATGAATTAATTTTAATGTTTTGTATTATTAAACTGTTTAGTATTTAGCAACCAGAAAAAACATAAAGCTTTAATTAAAACAACAATGAAACACAGCTTTCAAGTGACACCGTGTAGTGGAGAGCAGCACACAGCAAGGGGGGGGTGGAGAGCAGCACACAGCAAGGGGGGGGTGGAGAGCAGGGCTCCAATTCACAGGCCTTGCCTCTGCTGCTTCTTCTCTCTTCCGGTGTTGCCTGCGGTGTAGCAGGGGCATTAGATAGGGTTACCATACTTAACAAATAAAAAAAGAGGACCCTCCACGGGGTCCTGGCCCCACCCATTCCCTACCCCCAGCCCCACCCCAACCCGCCCTAACTCCGCCCCCTCTTCCCTCCCACTCCCAGCCACGCGGAAAAGGCTGCCCGAGCGCTACTGGCTTCACGGTTTGCCGGGCAGCCCCCAGACCTTGCGCCCCCGGCCGGCGCTTCCCCAGCGCAGCTGGAGCCCGGGAGGGGAAGCGCCCAGCCGGGGGCACAGGGTCTGGAGGCTGCCCAACAAACCATGAAGCCGGTAGCGCTTGGGCTTCGGGCAGCCCTCTTGCCTCCAGACCCTGCGCCCCCAGCCGGGCACTTCCCCTCCCGGGCTCCGGCGGCGCAGGGTCCGGAGGTATGGGGGCTGCCCAAAGCCCGTAGCGCTCGGCTCTTAAACAGAGCCGAAGAGTCGGGGAGGAGCAGAGCCGCCGCGGCCGGAGGCTCTGCTCCTCCCCTGACTCTTTGGCTCTGTTTAAGAACCGAGCTGCCCCAGTCCTACCGGCTTCGGGCAGCCCCCATGCCTCTGGACCCTGCGCCGCCAGAGCCCGGGAGGGGAAGTGCCCGGCCAGGGGCGCAGGGTCCGGAGGCATGGGGGCTGCCTGAAGCCCATAGCGCTCGGGCAGCTCGGCTCTTAAACAGAGCCGAAGAGTCAGGGGAGGAGCAGAGCCGCCGCGGGAGGGGAAGTGCCTGGCCGGCATTTTCCCGGACATGTTCGGCTTTTTGGCAATTGCCCCCGGACGGGGGTTTGAGTGCCGAAAAGCCGGACATGTCCGGGAAAAACCGGACGTATGGTAACCCTACATCAGATGGCTCAATAGAGCTGGGCTCCCAAGTGCAATTGTCCTCACTCCCCTGAGTTTGGGCCAGGGAGGGGAATGGCGGGGGGGGGGGGGACCATGGCTGTGGGGGCTCAGTGGGGGAACATATGCTGGTGTTCCCAGTACCCTGTATTGTCCAGGGGCTGCAGAACATGGCCGGGTCCTGGTTAAGGGCACTGTATTGTCTGCGTGCCAGCTTGTAGCATGCACCACAGCAGAGTATTCTCTTTCTGTATTGTCTCCAGGAGTTGTCTCTGCATGTCTCTGGCCACTGCAACACTGTCTGTGGCTAGCTCCCTGTCATTTTCCCTCTCCAATCTAAAATACAACCTCCAATTCTCTGTTTACTTTTTTTGGAAGGGTTGGGGTGGGAACTCCTCAGCCATAGAAGATGATGGAGGCATGACTGTCTCATCCAGCAATGAAGATGAGATGGCAGTTTCAGGGGTGGCCTCCTCATCTGTCCTAGCCTCCTGTTCCTCAAATGTCTCCAATGTGGGGACTGGTTGGCGAGAGGGAGGTGCAAAACCTTGATCTCCCTATGAGATGGTACTGGTGGTCTGGCAAACTGTTGTCGATAGGCCACCCAGCAGTCCCAATACGGTCATTGTGGTCCATATGGAAGGGAAGGTGGCATACAGGGTTGGTTATATCACCCTTGGTGATCAGTACTATCCTCCTTCTGACTAGCCGGAAAGGGATTCCTGAAGGGGTATGTTGGTGAATCCCTGACTGAAACAGAGGGGACCGAATGAGAGTCTTCTTCATCCTCCACATCATCCCATGTCGGGGCACCTGCTGAAAATGGATGAGTCTCCTACGGTGATGGAGGACAGTAACCCGGAGACCGGGGTCTTGATACTGAAAGGCGCTCGGTACCATAAAAAGCAGAGACTCTGGTTCATTTGATACCTAAAGATCCTTAGAGTATCAGAAGTCCTGAGGTACCAAGAAGGAATCCTGTATCAACATGGTGGCTGAGGCCACTGTCACTGAAGCCAACTGTTCCAACGATGAATGCACCTCAGCTGAAGGTGGGGCATTATTGTTTGTTCAGTGCTGAAGATGCCGAATGCACTGGTGCTGGCAGTTGGATAGACTGCATCGGTACTGAAAACTGGGCCGGACACATAGGTACCAATGGCTGGGCCAAACTCGACATGCCCTACGCTTGCTCTCTTTGCTGGTAGAGGGTACCGGGGCCCTAACAGAGCCATGTCTTCTCCTTGGAGGAGTATCAGTGGAGGAGTCCTTGGCCTCAACGGTACTCTCTGAGACCACAGACTTGGTCCAGGACCTAGTTCTTTTTGGAGTGGGCTCTTTGGTGTGAGTCTCCATGTTCCTCTTTTGGGGAGTCTTCCCAGAAGCCTCCAAAGTCTTCACTTCCTTAGGGAAAGCCTGCCGTGAGGTAGAAGAGGCTCTGAATCTGTCTGGGGACAGATGTACAGGGATGTCTCCTAACCCGGTTCTGGTTGCAGGAAGCGTTCCATCATGAACAGTCTTAGCTTGATCTTCCTTGTCCTAGACTTGAGGGCCAAGCAGATGTTGTACTTCTGGGATACGTGGGACTCCCCCAAGCAATGGATGCAGTTAGAGTGGCCATTGCTTACAGATATAGCCTCTCAGCAGGAGAGGCAGTGTTTGAAGCCTAGCGAGCCGGCATGCCCTGCCAGGAAAACAAGTTTACCAGAGGGAAAAGGGAGAAAAGAACAAACAACCCCCTCACTACCTATACAATCAAACTAAACTCACAACTAACAACCACTACACTAAATACCTTAACACTCAGAAAAAATAGAAAGGCTGAAGCATGCTCAAGGTGGACACACTAAGGCTCCGTTTCCGGCCAAGGGAGTTGAGAAGGAAGGCGGTTTGCCCATGCACCCCTATAAAGCTTCGGTGTCTGGCACAAAGAGGCTTAGGGTGCTCGTGCGGGCCGAATGGACACTGATAGCTGAAAGCCTCCAATCAAGTACTCAAGAGGCGCATGTGCAGGTGAAGTGGAGCACCCATAGGGACACTACTTGAAGAACAGAAGTTAGCACAGCAGTACTGTCATAAACATAGAGATAAAGGTAACATAAAATCCCTCCTGGGAAGCTATACTAAATCGCTTTAGCTGTATGGGGTTAAGAAGCTGAAATAACCTACTTGGCACCTGACCAATGAGGAAAGAAGATACTTTCAACTCGGGGGCGGGGGGGATTGTTTGTACTCTCTTTGTTGTTCCCTCTCTGGACAGAGAGAGAGAGACCAGGCAGGGACAACATCCCCTGAAAACATACCTGAAATGACCAATCTAAGATTACAAAAATTGTAAGTAAGGCAAGGAAATGTATTAGATTATCTTTTGTTTTAGCTTGTGAATTTTCCCTATGCTAAGAGGTAGTTTTATTCCTGTTTTTGTAACTGTGAAGCTGACTCCAGAGGAGAGTCCTCTGCGTTTTAAATCTTTTTATTATCCTGTAAAGTTACCTTCCATCTTAATTTTGCAGGTGTGATTCTTTTACTCTTTTTAAGAACCTGATTGATTTTTAGTGTCCTAAAGACAAAAGGTTTGGTCTGTGCTCACATTGCTAACCAATTGGTTGGTACATTATTCTCAAGCCTCCCCAGGAAAGGGGGTGAAGAGGCTTGGGGGGATATTTTGGGGGCCTAGGGATTCCAAGTGACCTTGCCCTGAATTTTTGTTTAAATGACTTGGTGGTGGCAGCAATACCATCCAAGGACAAGGAAAGGAATTTGTGCCTTGGGGAAGTTTTTAACCTAAACTGGTAGAATATAAGCTCAGGGGGGTTTTCATGCGGGTCCCCACATCTGTACCTCAGAGTTCAGAGTGGGGAGGGAACCCTAACACATTGGCCCTTCTGGTCAGGTGACAGCTAGGTTATTTGAGCTTCTTAACCCCTTACAGGTAAAGTGATTTAGTACAGCTTCCCAGGAGGGATTTTATGTTACCCTTATCTCCATGACAAGTATAGTGCAATAATAAATTGTAAAGGAATCAATTATGAAACACTTAGAGGAGAGGAAAGTGATCAGGAACAGTCAGCATGGATTCACCAAGGGGAAGTCGTGCCTGACTAACTTAATTGCCTTCTATGATGAGATAACTGGCTCTGTGGATGATGAGGGGAAAGCAGTGGATGTGTTATTCCTTGACCTTAGCAAAGCTTTTGATACGGTCTCCCACAGTATTCTTGCCGCCAAGTTAAAGAAGTATGGGCTGGATGAATGGACTGTAAGGTGGATAGAAAGCTAGCTAGATCGTTGGGCTCAATGGGTAGTGATCAATGGCTCCGTGTCTAGTTGGCAGCCGGTTTCAAGCGGAGTGCCCCAAGGGTCGGTCTTGGGGCCGGTTTTGTTTAATATCTTTATTAATGAGCTGGAAGATGGCGTGGACTGCACTCTCAGCAAGTTTGCAGATGACACTAAACTAGGAGGCGTGGTAGATACACCGAAGGGTAGGGATCGGATACAGAGGGACCTAGACAAATTAGAGGATTGGGCCAAAAAAAACCTGATGAGGTTCAACAAGGACAAGTGCAGAGTCCTGCACTTCGGAAGGAAGAATCCCATGCACTGCTACAGACTAGGGACCGAATGGCTAGGTAGCAGTTCTGCAGAAAAGGACCTAGGGGTCACAGTGGATGAGAAGCTGGATAGGAGTCAACAGTGTGCTCTTGTTGCCAAGAAGGCTAACGGCATTTTGGGCTGTATAAGTAGGGGCACTGCCAGTAGATCAAGGAACGTGATCGTTCCCCTTTATTCGACATTGGTGAGGCCTCATCTGGAGTATTGTGTCCAGTTTTGGGCCCCACACTACAAGAAGGATGTGGAAAAATTGGAAAGAGTCCAGCGGAGGGCAACAAAAATGATTAGGGGTCCGGAGCACATGACTTATGAGGAGAGGCTGAGGGAACTGGGATTGTTTAGTCTCCAGAAGAGAAGAATGAGGGGGGATTTGATAGCAGTCTTCAACTACCTGAAGGGGGGTTCCAAAGAGGATAGAGCTTGGCTCTTCTCAGTGGTGGCAGATGACAGAACAAAGAGCAATGGTCTCAAGTTGCAGTGGGGGAGGTCTAGGTTGGATATTAGGAAACACTATTTCACTAGGAGGGTGGTGAAGCACTGGAATGCGTTACCTAGGGAGGTGGTGGAGTCTCCTTCCTTGGAGGTTTTTAAGGCCCGGCTTGACAAAGCCCTGGCTGGGATGATTTAGTTGGGAATTGGTCCTGCTTTGAGCAGGGGGTTGGACTAGATGACCTCCTGAGGTCCCTTCCAACCCTGATATTCTATGATTCTATGAAAGGCAGATATATACCAAGAGTCCCTTGAGAGGCTCTTGTAGTAGTAAAAAGCAACAAAGAGTCCTGTGACACCTTAAAGACTAACAGATGTATTTGAGCATAAGCTTTCGTGGGTGAATACCCACTTCGTCAGACGCATGTCTTGTAGTAGTAGGATTTTATGTTTGTATTTTATATAATTTAGAATGAAGAATAAAGAATAATAATGTAGCATGTATTAAATGCATTGGTATATGATTTGATCATGTCTTGCTAGCCACCCTTTTTGAATAGCAGAAAGGAATGGCCTAATGGGCCACTGGTAGAGATATATCAACCAGAATTTGTGTCTGTGCTGATTTCAAGGCAGTGACAGACCTTTCAGGGTCACCAATTTGTTGTAGGTTTAGCATTTTAAAATAGTAAAAGAATGCCACGATTGTTTTCTTTTGCATTGCAACTTGATGTTCCTGATCAAAATGTTGTGTAAATTAATTTTGTTTTGTGTGTGAATGAGGAATGTGTGTGTTAAGAGATAAGTGTGAAGGCCATCGCTGAACCAGATGGTCTAGGGAGGAACTGGAGACAGATGGAAAGGCGCCAAGAGGCTGCAACACGCCCCTATTGAAATGTCAGAGGAGGGCAGATTGACGACTCTAAAGATGAGACAGGTACCTATCAACGGGGACAAGATAGCTGTGATCAAAACCAGCATGGGGTAACTCCCTGAGAGTCTTGATGAAAGAACAAGATAAAGGATGAGAAGGACGATTTAAGAAAACAAGCACTCGTCAACAATTGATTACAGCATGACAATGCAAAATTCATTGGTCCCAATGAAGGAAAATCACTATATAAACAGGGTGCCTTGCCATGAGACTTTGGGTTCGTACTGCCCAGACGTCCCTGGAGCATCGTGTCGTGACTGACAGAACCCGGCTTCTCCCTATCGGTGATCAACCTAGCTGGCCACCAGGTTGATCCAGACTCTGGACTGGTAACTGTAACATCGAATGGCAGGACAGTGTGTGTGTGTGTGTGTGTGGTGTGATTGAATGCATATGCTAATTGTTACATCTTCAATAAATGCGGCTTATTACCTTTTCCCCTGAAAAAGATCCCATGTGCTTCTTATAAGCATAACACTCTGCCTCCTGAGTCCCAGGCTGGGTTTCCTGCTGAGAATCAGGATGGCTTCTACATGCTCACTCTCAGGATTAAGTTCTAAAGAGATTCTGGCTTTCCAGGGAGAGCTCTTCACTGCCCTCCTCATTCTCCTCCTCTGATGACTCGTGCTGCTTATCCATGGGAGAGGGAAATGCAGGGTCCACAACTTCCTTGGGTTCAGTAGTGGTGCAACTACTCAAAATCCTGTGCAGCTCCTCAAAAAATGGACAGGTTATATTTCCATGGCCATCTGTTTCCTAGCATCCCTGGTTTTAGCATAAGCTGCTGGCTCTTTATCTGGCACTGGTCAGCAATCCAATTGTGACCACTTGCAGACCTCTGACCAGCAATGTCCACAAACACATCTTTATTCTATTGGCTGCCCTAAGAAGCTGCTCCACCAATACTTCTCCCCAGATGGTGAGGAGATCTAGGGTCTCAGTACGGCTCCAAGCGGCTGCTTGAGGCATGTTGTAAAGGCTGCTGGAATGATATTGCTGCAGTGCCAATATATAGGAATCAAGGAGCAAATGGACCCATTCTGGCACATGCCAAATTTTAGTTAGGGGGAGGGGACATCCGGTCAACTTGACCCCAGAGCAGTGGAGGGCACACAGGTAAAAACACAGGTCAGTAACGGATGCCCGCAGTTGGAGGACTGCCAAAGTAGTGTGCAGCAGCATTGTGTGCACATGAACTGACCACACTAACTCAACTTGTATCAAACTTAGCACACTTTGAAAGAGGAGTTCAGAGTTTGCAATAAATGCAGAGTTGGGGCACACTAATGAATTACATTGTGTGTATGCAGGTATTTTCATACCAGAGTACCTCGACTTAGCGTGGACTGAATCTCCCGTGTAGATAAGCCCCTAGACTCAAAACCTTATTAAAAATATTTGAGAACAAGGTGATGATTTTACTTATTCATGGTATTTGTGTCAAGCACCAAAGCATTCTAAATCACACCATCTCATTACACCATAAGCCTCTCTGTAGAGAATTTCATTTTTGTGTATACTTAAGACAGAAAAAAATATGCTTACAGTAACCATTCACTCATTGAGAAAAGTGCAACTTAAAAAGCTTCTAAAATGCACTGCAAACACACTGCTATTGGCATGACATGCTTCAGATGGTATATGTGAAATTATTCCATATAAATTGTGCTTACCTTTCCAATAGCTAACATGTCAGTGTAGCTGAGCAAAGCCACAGGAATATCAATCTCTTCATATTGACTCCAATTACCTTTTGGGGGAGCCTGAAAGTCAGAACAGAAGTCTTTGTAGAGCTGGCTGTATTTCTTTAGTAGAGATAAAGGTCTATTTCTAATCATTTGAAAAGTTTTTGAAAGGAACAAGACATATTAACATTTGGGATTATAACAAAATAAGGATTATGCAGAAAATAAATCGAATGACTAACACAAAACAACAGTAAAAGTTACAAGAGGCCACTTTACTGTCCATAATAATGTGAATCTGTTCTAGTGTCCTTCAGTCTGTGTATGAGACATCAGTATCTCAAACCAACATCCATTCTGCATAGGCAGGAGAAGTAGATTAATAAACCTTTCCCTAATAGTAGATAAAAATAATACAATTTAGGATCATGTGCTGTTTTATGTATGCAAAAGATGGCTACATCCTGACCTTAGTATCACAATATATTTACCAGAACAGAAAAGATCCATTACAAAGACTTGCAAATCATTATCTATCAAAGAATAACGTTATTTATCTTACAAAAGCACCTACAGCCTCCCTGCTCCCCAAATCAACTATAGAGCTGATTAATCCTTCATTATTAAATTTGCTTGGGCAAGATTACAAACAGCCATGTCTCACAAAGGCCTCTGAAAACAACAGATGTTTATTTGACTGGAAATGCAAAATATATTTCCAAAATGACATTTTATAGTGAGATTTTAAGACCCAGCACTCAGGTTAACATATTGCTTTAAACAATAAAAATGTGTATCAGCATTTCCCCAAAAGGATAGCATTAAGCTCCAAGAAATTTTGCATGGTGATGTCAGATTCAATTTAACTTTCTGATGACACAAGGGACAACTACCCTGGATTCATGTCCACATTGTGATGCCATTCTCTGGTCATATCCAATATTAAAAGGATTTGTTTTTATAGTTTAACTCAAAAAACTGAAAAAAGATGTCAAGGCATCCCTAACAATGTCACACTCCAATAGGTCTGCAACCAGACAGATATCAGCCCCTAAAGGGCATAGCAGAAAAAGGCAACAAAAAACAGTTACTTAACTTTCATAATTGTTGCTCTTTGTGATGTGTTGCTTAGGTCCATTCCAATTAGGTGTGTGCATGCCACGTGCACAGTCACCGGAAGGTTTTTCCCCTAGTAGTACCAGTTGGGTCGGCTGTGGAGCCCCCTGGAGTTGCGCCTTCATGGCGCTGCATATAGGGCCCTGCCGACCCATCACCTTTCCAGTTCCTTCTTGCTGGATTACTCTGACAGAGGGGAAGGCAGATGGGTTTGGAATGGACATGAGCAACACATCTCGAAGAACAACAGTTACGAAAGGTAGGTAACCATTTTTCTTTCGAGTGCTTGCTCATGTCGATTCCAATTAGGTGACTCCCAAGCCTTACCTAGGAGGTGGGGTCGGAGTTCATGGAATCGCTGATTGAAGCACCACTCTGCCGAATGTTGCATCATTCCTGGCATGATGGATTATAGCATAATGGGAAGTGAAGGTGTGAATTGAGGACCACGTTGCTGCTCTACAGATCTCCTGAATCAGCCCTGGGCCAGGAAGGCCGCCGAGGAAGCCTGAGCTCTGGTGAAATGCACCATCAGTGCAGGGGCAGGGACCTTTGCCAGGTCGTAGCATGCCTGGATATAGGACATGATCCATGATGATATCCTTTGGAAGGATACCAGGAGACCCTTCACCCTGTCCGCCTCCATGACAAACAGCTGCTTCAACTTGTGGAACGGCTTTGTTTGTTTAATATAAAAAGCCAATGCCCACCAAACATCTAGGTAGTGAAGTCTCTGTTTGGGACTGTTGGCTTCAGGAAAAAGACTGGAAGAAATAGGTCTTAGCTGGCATGGAAATTTGAGACCACCTTCAGGAGGAACGATGGGTGAGGCTGAAGCTGCACCTTGTCCTTGTAAAAGATGGTATAGGGAGGGTGAGATGTGAGGGCCTTCAGCTCAGACACCCTCCTGACTGAAGTTATTGAGACTAAGAAAGCCACTTTATAAAGACAGAGCAGCGAGCATGTCGCTAAGAGCTCAAACAGAGGCCCTATCAGCCACGAAAGCACCAGGTTAAGGTCCCAAGCCGGGGTTGGCCAATGGATTTGAGGATATAGCCTGTCTAGTCCTTTAAGAAAACGTTGCACCATCGGGCTAGCGAAGACGGAGCGGCCTACCTCTCCTGGGTGGAAAGCTGAGATGGCGGCCAGGTGAACCTTTACTGACGAATGTGACAAGCCCTGCTGTTTCATCTTTAGTAGGTAGTCCACGATAAAGGAAATGGGAGATTGTGTTGGAGGGATACGGCTCTGCGAACACCAAATCGAGAATCTCTTCCACTTGGCTAAGTAGGTAGTCCTGGTCGATGGTTTTCTGCTGCCCAGAAGAATCTCCCTAATGGGGTCTGAGCATGAGAGGTCCAGTGGATTCAACCACGCAGCTTCCAAGCCAAGAGGTGGAGAGATTCGAATTTGGGATGCTGGAGCTGGCCGTGATGTTGAGTGATGTCTGGAACTAATGGCAGAGTGATTGGCATATCCACTGATCGCTCCAGTAGCATGGTGTATCAATGCTGACATGGACAGGCTGGTGCTACCAGGATCACCGAGGCTCTGTCCCTGTGGATTTTGAGGAGGACCTTGTGAACGAGTGGGATAGGAGGGAATGTGTAGAAGAGGTGACCTTTCCATGGAAGAAGAAACGAGTCTGCCAACAAGCCCAGGCTGTGGTTCAGGAAGGAGCAGAATTGCAGACACTTCCTGTTGCCCCTTGTGGCGAACAGACAGATCTGGGGAAACTCCCCATCGTTGGAAGATATTGCTTATTATGTCTGGGCAAATGGACCACTCTTGATTGTGAAAAGATCTGCTGAGATGGTCCGCTAGGTCATTCTGAGACCCGGGGAGATAGCACATTCAATACTCTTGGAAGCGTCCTATGCAGAACTCCCAGAGCTTGAGGGCTTCCTGACATAGGGGAGAGGGGTGTGCTCTCCCTGTCTGTTGATCTAAAACATCACTGTTGTATTGTCCATCAGGACTGATATGCATCTGCCCTCCAGATGAGGCCGAAAAGTCTGACACAGCAGACGAACTGCTCTCAGCTCCCTGACATTGATGTGAAGCAACAGTTCCTCTGGAGACCAGAGGCCCTGAATTCTGTGCACTCTGTGGTGCGCTCCCCACCTCATTGCCAAATGGTCGGTGACCAGACACAACGAGGGGTGTGGTTTGGAGAAGGCGACCCCTGCACATACCATTTGGGGGTCGAGCCATCACTGAAGAGACTTGAGAACCCACAGTGGAAGTGTGACTACCATCTAGGCTGTGTCTGCTCGGTTGATACCCGGATGCTAGCCAAGCCTGGAGAGGTGTGAGTCTGAGCCTCGTGTGTTGCGCCACATACATGCAGGACGCTGTGCCCAAGGAGTTTCAAGCAATTCCTTGCCATGGCTGTAGGAAGCCATCTGAGGTCTTGTATGATGTTGTGTATAACCTGAAAGTGGGACTGATGTAGGAACGCTCTGGCCTGCCTCAAGTCTAGCACCACCCCTATGAACTCTATTCTCTGAGTAGGGGTGAGCGTTGACTTTTGAGTGTTTAACAGGAGGCCCAGTGTGTCGAAAGTGATCTTATCAGGCTGACCGGTTGATCCACTTGTGTCCTGAAATGGCCCTTCACTAACCAGTCGTCGAGGTATGGAAATACCTGAACTTGACTTTTCCACAGGAAGGCGGCCATGACTGACATGCATTTGGTGAACACCCAAGATGCCGATGACAGGCCGAATGGGAGTACTGCAAATTGGTATGTCTCTCCACCACTACAAACCTTAGGAAGTGCCTGTGAAGTGGGATTATCGAAATGTGGAAGTATGCGTCCTTCAAGTCAAGGATGGCGTACCAATCTCCTGGATCCAGGAATAGGATAATGGTGGCCAAAGAGATCATACAAAACTTTAGTTTCTTCATGAACCTGTTGAGGTTGCGCAGGTCCAAGATGGGACTGAGGCTCCCCTTTGCTTTCGGTATTAGGAAATACTGGGAGTAGAACCCCTTGCCTCTGAGCTCCAGTGGAACCTCCTTTATAGCTCATGACAGTAGGAGGGTTCGTATATCCTGTACAAGGAGTTGCTCGTGAGAAGGGTTCCTGAAGAAGGTGGAGGGGGCGAGAAGAATTGGAGAGACTATCCCATTTCTACTGGGCGAAGGACCCAACAGTACGAGGTGATTTGGGACCATGCCTGGTAGAAATGTGATAGACGTGCCAAAAAGGGGAAAGAAGGATGTAGTACTTGGGTTGGTATGTCACCCCCGGGCACATCGTCAGAAGGCCTGCCTGGGGCCCAGTGGTTGCCTGGACAACCCAGACGCCTGGTTGTTCGGAGGTTGGGGCTGGCGACACTGGTTGTGATTTCTGCCCTGCCTGCAATTGTGGTCCTGACACCGCCAGGGCATACCCTGAGGCCTAAAGTGTCTACGCTGGGTGATTGGCGTGTGCAGCCCCAGAGATCTCAGAGTGACTCGGGAGTCTTTCAAGCTATGCAGCTTCGAGTCTGTTTTCTCTCAGAACAGCATGGCACCTTTGAATGGGAGATCTTGTATAGTTTGTTGGGCCTCTGTGGGGAGGCCTGAGGCATGCAGCCAGGAGCAACGTCGCATTGCGATGCCTGAGGACATGGTGCGAGTGGCCAAGTCTGCTGAATTCAGTGCGGCCTGCAGTGATGTCCTGGCCACAGCCTTACCCTCATCCACCAGGGCCAAAAATTTGGACTTGGAACCCACCGGGAAAAGGTCCGAAAATTTGGACATTGCATCCCACGATTTAAAATTGTAGTGGCTAAGGATCACCTGCTGATTTGTGATGCAAAGCTGGAGCCCTCTGCTGGAGTACATCTTCCTCCCGAAGAGATCCAGAGTCTTCCAGTCCTTAGCTCGAGGAGTAGGCTCCTGCTGCCCTTGCCTCTCCCTCGTGTTAAACACCGCCACCACCACCGAGTCTGGCGGGGGATGAGAAAATAGGTATTTGTAACCCTTGGAGGGCATGAAATATTTTCTTTTGACCCCCTTCACTGTGGGAGTCAGAGAGGTAGGAGTTTGCCACAAAGTTCGGGGGAAGTGCCACCCTGGTGGGGCCCAACAGGGATAAAATGTGCACCACCAGGTCTGACACTTTGGTGACCTCCTCTATCTGGATGCCCAGATTCCTCAAGAGTTGCAGGTGGGCTCTGCTGTCAGGTGGGGGAGGGCCCGAGGAGGTTCCTGCCACCATCTCGTCGGGTGAAGATGATGAGCAGGCCCATGCTAGGGAGGGTCCCTCCTGCCCGTCTGGCTCCGCAAAGCAGCCTCTGTTGTCTGCCGCTGCCCCCATCGCAGTGCTGGCCACTGTGCCGCCCACCGTTGTGGCGGTGCCAGGCATGGTGCCAGTGGCAGCGCTGCACTGGCAGCGGTAGCCGATGCCCGTGAGGGGACCCTAGTCCTGGACACAGCCCTTCCCTCAGATGCAACCAAGGAGTGCCTGGAGATGGACCCCTGCGACTGATGGTACGCCCATGGGGTCCAAAAAGGCCACTGCGCCGGCATTTGCGCTGGCACCTGCCATTGCACTGGCCATGGCACCGGAGGGAAAATCTGTACCATATTCGCAGTCAGAGTTTCGCCAACTCCTGTGCCGGCTCCTTCGGGACGCATAGGAGCCTGCCTCAGAATTGGACTCCGAGGAGTTCAAACGTGGTGACCAAGATGGCGCCGTGCCCGTCAGTGCTGGGGAGATGGAGAGCAGTGCCGCATCATTCCTGCTTTCCCCCTAGACTGCACCAGTGCCGGGGGCTTCGGGACCGGTGCCCTCTCACATTGGTCAGGAGAGTGCAGACCCGTCAGGGCTATGAGATCCCTGTCCACCTCGAAGGTCTCCAGCATGGAGGGAAGGTCTACGTCCTCCACTTGGCCCTCCTCAAGAGGCACCGGACTTGACAGGCCCCGCTGTGGGCCCGGAATCGACTGTGCCAGCTGCTGTGCATGTGGGGAGGAGTGGCCTGGCACAGGTTGCACTCCTTTAGGTGGCTCACACTCTGACGCTCGAGAGGGGGAGTGCCCTGTCCATCTTCTTTTGTGGCACAGATGACTGAAAGCAGTGCTGAGATTCCACCCGGGAAGCAGTCTTCAGTGTCGGGGAGTGCCAGTGCCGAGGGTGTCTGACCCCAGCATCCTTCCTTGGTGCCACGTCCTGGATTGGAGCTGGTGCGCTGCACACCAATGCCGACGAGCCCAGTGCTGTGTCCATGGGGCTTGATTCTGGCTGTGGCCACAGAGCTGCTTCCGTCAGCAGCAGCTTCAGCTTGTGGTCCCTTTCCTTCTCGCTTCCGGGGTGGAAATTCTTACAAATTTTGCACCTGTCCGCTTGATGGGACTCTCCCAGGCACTTCAGACAAGCCGTGTGTAGGTCACCCTTTGGCATCGGCTTCTGGCAGGCCCCACGTGATTTAAATCCCTGGGACCGAGGCATACCCCAGCCCAGGGACAGGGAAGGGAAACGGGGGGAAAACCCCTGGTAACAAGGGTTCAACTAGTCTAAACTAATATTGAAAAACTATTTTTAACTATTTACAGAAATATATGTACAACAAGCAAACTACAGGATTGCATGTTTGGACGACAGAAGAAACGCTCCAACGACCGTCACTGGCGGTAAGAAGGAAATGGAGAGGTGGTGGGTCGGCAGCGCCCTATATGTGGCGCCATGAATGCACGACTCCATGGGGCTCCATAACCAACCCGATGAGTACTGCTAGGGGAAAAACCTTCTGGCGACTGCATGCGGCGCGCACACACCTAATTGGAATT
Source organism: Chrysemys picta bellii (assembly GCF_011386835.1). Lineage (NCBI taxonomy): Eukaryota > Metazoa > Chordata > Testudines > Emydidae > Chrysemys > Chrysemys picta. The sequence goes on along the minus strand of NC_088815.1, from coordinate 637,573 downwards.
GACATGAGCAAGCACTCAAAGAAGAACCAATCTTCATGCAACATCTGTTCCACGTCTGGCATATGATTCTATGAGAGACATGTATTTCCAGTGCTGACACTCAGATTTCATTAAACAGAAGCCATACTGCTGTATATTTCATTGGATTAATCTTTTGAATGCTAAGTCACAACACAGAACTAATATTTTGTTGAGGTCCAAGGAGCTGGACTAGCTGTTTCACTGTTTTAGCCAAGTGTTTAATGATAGACAAGACTTCACGCAGGGGCATTATGTATACACAAGTCATGATGGTTCCAAATGGGACTTGTGTGAGTAAAACCTCTGGCTTCATTAATAAATATTAAATGCCACAAATAGAAAAATTTAACAAAATTACTCACAAAATAGCAATTATTCAGGCAGTATATCAGGAATGAACATATATTTTTCTGTTGGCTAAGAACACGAGTAACTTTATATGCAGTTTCACAGCCCCTCGTACAGGTGCAAAATACTGCAGGCTGAGTCATCACATGTCCACAGAGAGACATGAATTCTAGGAAGAAACTTGCCAGGTCAGAAAACCCAAAAGTAAATAAGGTAAAAATAGCAATTCTGGGAAGCACTGAGACAATGCAGCTTATCAAGAATAAAGTCTAGATGAAAAATAAAGTTTTATAACCAAGACTAACATCAGAGATACATCAGTACTGCAGACAATAATTAGGAATATACTCACCAGTTTCTCTCTACTGACTATCAGTAACCCCCGGGCTCCATTGATCTGAGCAAGCCTGACTTTCTCATAGAAGGTGCAGTTCCCCCGCATCACCATAGGGATTCTGTTATGAAATCCCCCATCTGGTACATCAGAAGGAGAACACAAGACAGACGCTGTTTGATCCTGAAGCGGCAAGAGGGACTGGAGAGGAAGAAACATTAGTTGAAAAGTAAGAATCACTAGTTGAAAAACCAAGAGCAGAAACTATAGGAAAAAAATATCACTCTTAATTTCTTTATATTAAGCAAGAATTGCCATGTACAAAAACAAACAAACATACAAACAATCCACCCCACCACCACTCCTCCCTCCCCCACACAACTCCAGGATCTAAGGAACAGGCACAAATATCTGAATTTAAGTTGTAATAAAACAACACTTATACAGACGCTCCCCCCCCAGATTATGCAAACCCGACTTACGCAAATCCGCATTTATAGAAAAAATTCCCTAAACTAAAAAGTTGGGGAGCACCTGTATTAGAATGATGTCAAGGTTACTTTGAACATTCAAGTCAGGAAACGAAAGTCAGAGTTCTCACAGTAGCATGAACTCTGACATGCTGCCCATCTTATCTTGTATTACAGACAGTACTATTAGCACAACCTATAGTTAACATTGCCCAACACTTAATATTATAAGACCCTATTTTCAGTTGCTTATAGCTTGGTCAATCTTTAAAAATTTGGTCTGAAATTTTCCAAAGTGAGCATCTGCCCCAGGCTGATTTTTTTTTTGGAAAGTTACAGTTAAAATAGTTCAGCTGTTTCCAAGAACAAGACTGGGGAGAAATGTTTTGCCAATGTTAAAAAAAAGAATCATACAATTGTTTTATTGAGAAACCTTAGCAATACCATGCTTGATGCAGGGAACTGACATTTTGCAAGGGGGAAGGGGTCGGCCTGGTGTCAGCATTGTGCTGTTTACCATTCCCATGCAAATTTGCCCAAACTTGGACAAGTTGTAAACTTTTGAAAAATCTCAGTCTGCACATTCTCAGTACAGACTTTTGAGAGCTAAGAAGCTAAATTATCCAATGATTGCATCTGTACTGAAGCTCCATCCCAGGGATTCAAGGCCTGAGCAAGACTTTCCCTGTAATTCAGGGTGGATAAAAACTAATTTCTACTGTGTGAAGGACTCAATGGTCTGAGGTGATTTGGGACCACGCCTGGTAGAAATCGGATAGGTGTGCAGAAAAGGGGAAAGAAGGATCCGGTTTACAGGTTGGTATGTTGCCTTTGGACGCATCTTCAAAAAGGTCTGCTTAGGGCAAGGGCAGTTTTGGTTTCTGGGTCGCCTGTGATTATGGTCCTGTCAAGACTGCCCCTGGTACGGTCGTGACATGGGCTGAGGCCTAAAATTGTTTATGCTGGGTGGCAGGAGTGTGCAGTCCCAGTGATCTCAGAGTGGCTCGGGAGTCTTTTAAGCTTTGGAGTCTCAAGTCAGTCTTTTCTGAGAATAGTGTAGTGCCCTCAAACAGGAGATCCTGGATTGTCTGTTGTACCTCCCTGGGGAGGCCCGAGGCCTGCAGCCAGGAGCAACGGCACATTGTGATGCCTGAGGACATGGCTCGCGTTGCAGAGTACACCGAGTCCTCATCCACCAGAGCTGAGAATTCAGACTTAGAGTCCAGTGGGACAAGGTCCAAGAATTTGGACATTGCATCCCATGATTTAAAGTTATATCGGCTCAGGATCACCTGCTGGTTTGCAATTCAAAGCTGGAGCCGTCTGGTGGAGTATATCTTCCTCCCAAAGAGGTCCAGTTTCTTTGTGTCACTAGCTCAAGGGGTAGGCTCCTGCTGCCTTGCCTCTCCCTCTCATTAACAGCCACAACCACCACCGAGTCTGGTGGGAGTGGGGAGTGAACAAATATTCGTAGCCCTTGGAGGGCACAAAGTATTTCCTATTGACACCGTTAGCTGTAGGAACCCGAGGCGCCGGCATTTGCCAGAGGGTCTTTGTGTTCTTCTGAATAGTTTTAATCGGGGAAGAGCCAGCTGTGACGGGTTTGGTCACAGAACGCCCCTTGGGACTGTCACCTGATGTGCTGAAATCACCTCTGAGCCCATTTTCCCTAATGGCTCGGGATTCCAGAGCCCTGCCTTGTTGAGTCAGACACGCTAGCCAGCTGCAACACAGACCAAGGTCTGAACCACGCCCCCAAAGCTGCAGGCTTTAACTGAAAACCACTTGGCAGGTTACCTATTTCCAGCACCCAGACACCCAGTTTTCAATGGGATCCAAACCCCAAATAAATCTGTTTTACTCTGTATAAAGCTTATGCAGGGTGAACTCATGAATTGTCCGCCTTCTAGAATACTGATAGAGAGATATGCACAGCTGTTTGCTCCCCCAGGTACTAATCACTTACTCTGGGTTTGCTACTAAACAAAAGTGATTTTATTTAGTAAATCCTACTTTTTATAAGTAATAACAGACAGAACAAAATAAGTTACCAAGCAAAATAAAACAAAACATGCAAGTCTAAGCATAATACATTAAGAAACTGAATACAGATAAATCTCACCCTCAAAGATGTTGCAATAAGCTTCTTTCACAGACTAGACTTCTTCCTAGTCTGGGCCCAATCCTTTACCCTGGTACAGTCCTTGTTAGTTCCAGCTTAGGTGGTAACTAGGGGATTTCTCATGACTGGCAGCCCCCTTTGTTCTGTTCCATCCCCTTTTATAGCTTTGGCCCAAGGCGGGAACCCTTTGTCTCTCTGGATCCCCACCCTTCCTTCTAAATGGAAAAGCACCAGGATTCCGGTAACCTGTGACATGGTCACATGTCCTGTGAGACTTCATTCTTCCAGGGCTGGCCCACAAGTACCCAGGGAGGTTTGCAAATAAACAGAGCCATTTACAACCAATTGTCCTAGTCAATGGGAGTCAATGGGAGCCATGAAGCTTCCAAACCACCATTAATGGCCCACACTTTGCATAATTACAATAGGACTTCAGAGTTATACTTCATATTTCTAGCTTCAGATACATACATACATACATACATACAAATAGGATGAACACACTCAGTAGATTATAAGCTTTGTAATGATAACTTACAAGAGACCTTTTGCATAAAGCATATTCCAGTTACCTTATATTCACACTCAAGCGTATTTCCATAGAACATTATGGAGTGCAACGTCACACCACCCTGGTGGGCCCTGCTGGGAATAAAATGTCCACCATTGGGCCTGACACCTCGGTGACCTCTTCCATCTTTATTCCAAGATTCTGAGCGACACACCTCAAGAGTTCAAGGTGGGCCCTGCTGTCGGGAGGGGGAGGCCCTGAGGACGCTCCTACCACCACCTCGTCTGATGACGATGAGGAACCCCAAACCAGGGAGGGTCCTCCTGCCCATCTGACTCTTCTAACTGCTGCGGCTCCACCCCCAAATTGGTGTCCCCTCGGTGCCGGTCGTGGCGCCGGCCACGGTGCCTTCCGCGGCATTGATTGTAGTGCCCATGGTAGACACAGTGTCGGGCGCAGTGCCAGTGCCGGTGCTGCTGTTGGTGTCGGACATGGTACCAGTGGTGGTGCTAGTAGTCGTAGCAGTGACTGAAGCCCGAGAGAGATCCCTGGCCCTAGACGCAGTCCTTCTCTCTGATGCAACCAAGAAGGAGCGCCCAGAGACGGACCCCTGGGACTGATGGTAAGGCCACGGGGTCCAGAAAGGCCACTGTGCCGGGATCTGGGCTGGTACCTGCCATTGAGCCAGCCACAGCACCGGGGGGGAAGGTCTGTGTCATCCCCACAGTCTGAGAGTGCCGGCAGCTACGGTGCCGGCTCCTCTGGGACACACAGGAGTCTGCCTCCGATTTGGACTCCAAGGACTCTGATCACTGATCACATGGAGGCACCGTATCTGTTGGTGCCGGGGAGATGGAGATCAGTGCCAAGTCATAGCAGGCTTGCCCTTGGACTGCAGCAGTGGCCTTTGTGGTGCCTGGAGCCTCGGGGCCAGTGCACTCTTACCCTGATTGGGAGAGTGCGGACTGGTCAAGGTTATAAAGGTCCCGGGCCGCCTCGAAAGTCTCCAGCGTGGAGGGAAGATCCAAATCGTCCACCCGGGTCTCCTCTGGTGGTACCAGACTCAATGGCCCCTGCCGCTGGCCTGAGTTGATAGTGCCAGCTGTTGAGCAGGAGGGGAGGTGTGGCCCAGCACAGGTCGCCCTCCCTTGGGTGGCTCTCGTTCTGCGGCTCCCTGTCCATCTTCCTATGCTTCTTCCTTGGCACAGGAGACAGATCGGTGCGGCGATTGCTCCCACGCTGTGGACTTTGGTGCTAAGGAGTGCTGGTGCCGAGGGTCTCTGACCCCAGAGTCCTTCCTCGGTGCCATGTCCCAGATCAAAGCCAGTGTGCTGCGCATCAATACCGAGGAGCTGGGCGCCGTGTCCATGGGGCTCAACTCGGACTGAGGGCACAGAGCTGCTTCCATTAGCAGCAGCTTCAGCCTGTGGGCCCTCTTTTTTCATGTGGGGGCAAAAACTCCTACAGATTTTACACCTGTCCGTTCAATGGGACTCCCCCAGGAACTTTAGACAAGCCGTGTGTGGGTCACCCTTGGACATAAGCTTTTAGCAAACCCCACACGGTTTAAACCCCTGTGTCCAAGCATGCCCAGGAGCGGGAAGGGGAAATGGCGGGTAGGGGGAGAAGAGAACTTCCCCCCACACACACAGTAACCCAAGTTCAGATAGCTAAACGAACTATAAAAACTTAAAAAAACAAACAAAACAAAAAAAACAAAAAAAAAACCACCACTATCTTTTAACAATTTACAGAGACTCTATGTTAGAGGATTGCTTGTGAAGACAAGAGACAAAACATCCCAATGATTGTCACTGGCGGTAAGAAGGAACTGGAGAGGTGGCGGGTTGGCAGGGCCCTATATGCAGCACCATGAAGGCGCGACTCCAGGGGGCTCCACAGCCGACCCAACCAGTGCTGCTAGGGGAAAAACCTTCCGGCCACTGTGCACACAGCGTGCACACACAACTAATTGGAATCAGTATGAGCAAGCAATTGAAGTAGTGGTGTTGTTTAGAAGCCCAAGAAAGGGGCTAGAATTTAAAGGGCTCAAGGACGAGGTTGAAGACCCTAGAGAGGGCCAACCATTTGTTGAACTTTGTTACCACTGGAAGGGGAATGAACGCGAGAGGTGACCTGGCTGGAGGGCAGGGTCAGTGAGAACTACTGAGGATAAAGATCGTCAGGGAGGAAGCTCTGGGGGATGCCCCACAGTTTGAAGATCACTGCTTTCGACTGTGTGAGACTTGGCCAGAGGGCTGAGCCACTGGAAATCCTGATGAGGTTAACAACCGACAGGGGGCACTGGGAGAAAGAGTGAGTGCAGGTTCGCACCTGATCAATAGGAGGCGCTCATGAGAGGTGAGTGCACACCATCATACATCCTTTATAATTTGACCTAGTTTCTACTTCTTGTATGACTCTTTTTTGAGTTTTGGGTCACTGAACATCTCTTGGTTTAAGTGAGGGTGGCCTCTTGCCATACTTCCTATCTTTCCTACACACAAAGGCTCTTGTGCCCTTAATAATGCCTCTTTAAAAAACTGCCAACTCTCTTTTTCCATTAGACTTGCTTCCAATGGGCTCTCACCTACCAATTCTCTCAGTTTGCTAAAGTCTGCCTTCTTGAAGTCCACGGTCTTTATTCTGCTGTTTTCCCTCCTACCATTCCTTAGAACCACAAACTCTATCATTTCATGGTCATCTTCACCCAAGCTGCCTTCCACCTTCAGATTCTCAGCTAGTTCCTCCCTGTCAGAATCAAATCCAGAATAGCCTCTCTCCTAGTTGTTTTCTCCACCGTCTGTAATAAAAAATTGTCTCCAATGCATTCCAAGAACTTGTTAGATAATCTGTGCCTTGCTATGTTATTTTCCCAACAAGTTCTGGGTAGCAGAAGTCCCCCATCACTACCAAGTCCTGTGTTTTGGATGTTTCCATACAAGGAGATTAAAAAGACTGGAACTTTTCAACTTGGAAAAGAGACGACTAAGGGGGAATATGATAGAGGTCTATAAAATCATGACTGGTGTGGGGAAAGTAAATAAGGAAGTGTTATTTACTCCTTTTCATACAATAAGAACTAGGGGTCACCAAGTGAAATTAATAAGCAGCAGGTTTAAAACAAACAAAAGGAAGTATTTCTTCACACAGTGCACAGTCAGCCTTGCCGAGGATGTTGTGAAGGCCAAGACTATAACAGGGTTCAGAAAAGAACTAGATAAATTCATGGATGATAGGTCCATCAATGGCTATTAGCCAGGATGGGCAGGGATGGTTTCCTTAACCTCTGTTTGCCAGAAGATGGGAATGGGCGACGGGATGGATCACTTTATGATTACCTGTTCTGTTCATTCCCTCTGAAACACCTAGCATTGGTCACTGTCGGAAGGCAGGATACTGGGCTAGATGACCTTTGGTCTGACCGTTCTTACGTTTTTATTCACTAGTTCTTCCTGTTATTCCCCATACTTCTTGCATTAGTATACAGACATCTAAGATGTTCATTAGATTTTCCCCCTTGTATTCCCTCTTGTCTCTCCTTTGTCCATGCTGCAACTTCCCATGTTCCCCAGAGATTCTGACCCTGCACCCACAGGGCTCTATATTTTGAATTTACTTGTGGGCTTTTGTCTCCTGCCCCCATCGAACCTAGTTTAAAGGCCACCTCACTAAGCTTGCCAGTCTGTATCCAAAGATACTCTTCCCCTTCCTTGACAGGTGGGCCTAATCTCAGCAGACCACCTTCTCAGAACAAGATCCCATGGTTGAGGAAACCAAAGTCCTCCTGGAGACACTATCCAGGTACCCATGTATTTACCTCCAGGATGTATAAGTCTCTGCCTAGACCCCTACCCTTGACCAGAAGGATCAATGAGAACACAACCTGTGCTCCCAGCTCCTTCAAGCTCATTCCCATAGCCCTGTAGTCACTTCTGATCTGCTCATGGTCATATCTTGTAGCTCCATTAGTGCCCACTGTGGCAGAGCCCCAGTGGGTCCTGTGCTTCTAGGCGGTATATGCTAGCCTCAGTGGCTCACTGTGACCCTCCATGTAGCCCTTCTCTCTCTAGGGCCAAGGTTACAGTCTACTGAGCCCTTTTCAACATAGGCCAGCAAGGAGGTTAGTGAGAGAACTCCCACAGTCTCTGTTGTCCCTAGGGGCTTGTTTTAGAACAGTTTAGCCTCCTGTCCTGACAGGGGCCTGACTTCCCCTCCCAGGAGGTGTTCCTGTAGTGGTGGGTTGGGGGGAACCTGGGCCCGCCCTCTACTCCGGGTTCCGGCCCAGGGACACTAATGGTAGCAGCTGTTGGCAGCGGGTAATAAACCTTGCCGCCAAAGACAGAGCAGCCACCGCCGAAATGCCGCCAAAGACCGTCAGCAACTGAAGGACCCGCCGCCGAAGACCCAGACGGGTGAGTGTAAAAAACCCCCCCCAAAACGCCCAGAACAAAATATCTTATTTCGGTTGGGACGCGGGACAAACGCCTCAAAATCGGGACATCTGGTCACCCTACTTAACATGTACACAAGCATTTGCAAAAGTCATCCAATAAGAGAATGGAAACTATTCCAACCAAATCACTGGTGGGATTAGACCAGATGGGTTTTATTCTGACCTGCATGATGATCATCTTAATGCCCAAAAGCATGAGATTTGCTTATCTTTATTTTAAGATTGGAAAGTTGCAAGTAATATTGCTCATAAAGATGTATTTTTTATTTTGGATTTCAACATATGGATATAGAGAGACAAGTTCTTCAGGTCTGAAGAAGAGCTCAGTGTAAACTTGAAAAATGGTCTCTCTCATCAACAGAAGTTGGTCCAATAAAAGATATTGCCTCACCCAACTTGTCTCTCTAATATCCTGAGACCGACACTGCTACAACACCAACACTGAATACAATATATGGACATAGACAGAAAAGGATGCCTATTCCAGTTTTAAGTATCATCATGGATAATTAAAAATACAATTTAACTCAAACAAGACCAGCAGTAACAAAACTGGTGACCTTTCTCCACAGACAATGGACAACCTCTAAACCAGTGGTCTCCAACCTTTTTAGGCTCAAGATCACTTTTTGAATTTAAGTGCAACCCAGGATCTACCCCATCCCTTCCCCAAGGCCCCGTCCCTTCCCCAAAGCCCTGCCCCGCTCACTCCATCCCCCCTCCCTCTGTTCGGAGTGTGGGAGGGGGCTCTGGGCTGAGTCTGGGGCAGAGGGTTGGAGTGCAGGAGGGGGTGAGGGGTGCAAGCTCTGGGAGGGAGTTTGAGTGCAGGAGAGGGTGCAGGCTCTGGGCTGAGGCAGAGTGTTGGGGTGCAGGAGAGGGTGCAGGGTGCGGGCTCTGGCCTGGGACAGAGAGTTGAGGTGAAGGAGAGGGTGCGGGCTCTGGGAGGGAGTTTGGGTGTTGGAAGGGGCTCTGGGCTAGGGCAGAGTGTTGAGGTGCAGGAGGGAGTATGGGGTGCTGTGTCTGGGAGGGGACTCAGGGCTGGGGGTTGGGTTGTGGGCTCCCTGCCTGTCCTGGCCCCACGCCACTCCTGGAAGGGGCCAACGCGCCCCTGTGGGGGCAGGAGTCTCTGTGTGCTGCTCCTGCCTGCAAGCACCACCCGCGCAGCTCCCATTGGCCGGGAACGGGGAACTGCGACCAATGGGAGCTGCGGGGGTGGTGCCTGCAGAGAGGGGCAGCATACAAAGCCACTTGCTCCTCCCCCCGACACCATGGGGGTGTGCTGGCTGCTTCCGGGAGCGGCGTCTGGCCAGGGCAGGCAGGGACGTGCCTTGCACCACCGGACTTTTAGCAACCTGAGATTGCAATCGCGATCTACGGGTTGGTGACCACTGCTTTAAACCCTAACCTCCCCAATAAAACGCCTCTCACTCTTATCCAGATCCATAACCACAGCCTTACTGTGTGCACTAAAGGTCAACAGATTTGGACTATTATGGGCCACGTGGGTGGGTGAATTCCAAAGTCAAGACACCCTCAGAGAAAGGGCCTCACCCTCCAAGCAGCTCTCTTCCTTCTATACCAAGGGAGCTATAGCACAAGCATCTCCACTGATTTAAAGTGTGGCAACGTAACATACAGAGAGCAGTGTCTCAGGTAGACAGACCACATTCCATTTAGGGACTATTAGGATATATAATAAAACATACGGACCTTAACTCCTTCCAGAAACCCATGGGAAGCCAATATAGATTTCAAAGCACTGGTTTTCTTGCACCCATGGTGAGACACCACTTAACAAGCAGATCTTCCACCTTCTGCACCAGCTTCAGGGCTGATAAGGTGCAGCACCATGTAGAGTATAGTGCAATACTCTAATCTTGAAATGCCCGTCACTGCTGCTATACAAGCCAACAAACTTGACTGACACACTCAAAAAGGCCCAGAAAACTTTTACTAGTTGTTTCCATCATCACTATCTCAGTCTTCTGTGGACTGAGCCTCAGTCAACTAGCCTCAAAACTTTTAAAAAATGACATTAGGCCCTCATGTGAGGTGTGACAATAGCAATGAACTGGGACCCATTTTAGCTGTATAACACAGAATAAAGTGATTAATTTTTAAGCATGTCCCAATCAATGTCACAAAGTCCTGCTTACAAGTTGTGCTCTCCCCACAGACTACAGCTCCCAGCATGCAATGCTTCCTTGAACCAAGCAGCCCACTCAGTCCGAGGTGGAGTAATGCATTCTGGGACTCAGTCTACATGAAGCCACACTTTCAAACTGAAGAAAAAGATGGATGCAATCTTCCCATTTTATGCAAATTGTGTGCAGCCCTCGGGTTCCTGACGAGTGCAGCCCTTAATTTGGGCACCCCTGGCTTATATATAAGAGCCAACGTGCAATGTCCTGTAATCAGACAACATTAAGAGTGAATGCAGTGTGTCAAGGTGGAATGGGGTAACTTTCAGTGTCCTTGAGAACAATGAGAATCTGAATTAAAGACCCTTCTGAAAGAAAGCTATTACCCTGACAAAGAAACCACACCACTAAAGAAGCAGAGTAGCGTAATTAAATTTTTTTATTAAAGTTAATTTCAAACATTAACTTTAATAAAAATTTTAAAATCCTCTTTCCTGCTAATCTCCACAGTAAGCTTTGACCAAATATTTTAATTTGGGGTCTCAGATCGAATATAACTGACTAGAAAAAACAACTATGAGTGCAGCTCAGAGGACTGGAAGAAAGCAGCAAGAACTTCAAGCCTACAGGAAATGAGATCTAGATCACAATAGACTATCTAAGAAAGCATTACCTAAATGAGATGGTTGCCATTGCTGAACAAACAAGCAGACAAAATTCAACGTTGGTAAGCGCAAAATTGGAAAAAATAATCTCAACTATATAAACACACAATGATGGGTTCTAAATGATCTGTTACCACCCAAGAGAGAGATCTTGAGGCACCGGGATAATTCTCTGAAACTTCTGTTCAATGTGCAGCATCAGCAGTCAAGGGAGGAACTATTAGAAAACAGATAGGAAATAAGACAGAAAATATCATAATGCCACTATATGAATCCCTGGTGTGCCCATGAGTCCAGTTCTGGTCACCCCATCTCAAAAAGAACAAAACAGAACTGGAAAAGGTTCACTGAAGGGAAAAAAGATGATCAAGAGTATGGACCAGCTTCCATACAAGGAGAGATTAAAAAAAAAGATTATGGCTGGTCAGCTTAGAAAAGAGACAACTAAAGGGGGATATGATAGAGGTCTACAAAATCATGAATGGTCTAGAAAAAAAGTGAATAGAGAAGTATTATTTATCCTTTCACACAATACAAAAACCAGGGGTCATTCGATGAAATTAATAGGCAACAGATTTAATACAAACAAAAGGAAGTACTTTTTCCACACAACTAACCTGTGGAACTCAATACCAGCGGATGTTGTGATGGCCAAAAGTATATCAGGGTTCAAAAAAGAACTGGGTAAGTTCATGGAGGATAGATCTATCAATGGCTATCGGTCAGGGACACAACCCTGAGCTCAGAGCAACCCTAAACCTTTGAATACCAGAAGCTGGGAGTGAAAGACAGGGGTGGATCACTCCATAATTGCTCTGTTCTGTACACTCCCCCAGAAGCTCTGATATGGGCCACTGTCAGAGATTGAATACTGGGCAAGATGGACCATGATTTGACCCACTACGTCAGCTCTTATGTTATCTATGTTCTAATGAAGTTACCTTTAAGAATTTTTCAGAACATTAATAAATCAAATTACAATAAGACTGCAACATATTGCACAATAACATGAAATCCCCAAACAAATCTCAAAGCTGCTTTCTCAGTATTCCAGGGTTAAAAATGAGTAGTTCAAAAGATTACAAAATTAACGCCTTAATGAAATACAGTATTTGTGTAACCAGTCTTATGTAACTTTGTTGCAAAAAACTGCACATTTCTTTCTTGAAGCAGGTTCAATGCAGATTGCCATTGATTTCAACAACAGCTTTGCCAAACCACTACAACCCTAACTCTGAGCAGACACTTCTTTCCTAGGCCTGCCTCCTTCATAGCTGTATGCTGGTGGTGTGATATAAATGAATGCAGACTAAGCAGCATGTAAACTTATTGCACAGCATGATATAAAAGAATGAGCACAAGTTTGGGAGTCAGGAGCCCCCAAGTTCCAACTCTGCCACTTACTTGTTATCCCCATTGTATAGATGGATGCACAGCATTTGCTGTACACAACTCACAGGAAATGTGTGGGTATTATCATCTGTACAACCCTTTGAATCCATCTAGCACCAGACAAGTGCTAAGTAATATTTCCATATGTGAACAAAATGAGAATTTGGACGTAGGTCCCAAACGATGAAAGATTCATTCTCTAATTATGCATTATGTCAAGCAACCCTAGATATTCACATATTTATGCTGCTCTGTGCCATTTTTGAAAATGGAATTATTCCCACAATACCTAAAAAAATAAAGAAAAATACCTAATCAAGGTACACAACAACAGAATCTGGAATATACTCCCAGAACTCTGCCCATTATTATCACCTTCACTGAGTATTGCAGACACTGGGAGAAGCACATTAACTATACCCAGAGCATAGCACAGAAATGTATATTTCAGTGACAAATGTATATTTCATGTCACAAAACCAAAAATATTTTCTTTTTCCACCTTGCTCTGTTGTGTGGGACATGATGTCCATTTCTGTATTAGTTTAGTTATATTTTAAGACTCCCAGGAACCAGCCTTTGTTTAAAGAAAAAAATTAATGTATTTCCAGGGCTTGAAAAAATTACCCAATACTTATTAGCCCAACTGCTAAGCCTACTAGATAGATGGAAAAATATTGTTACTACCACACCTCCTTACAATTTAAAGAGTAAAACAGTTAAATATTGTATTTAATTGTAACATATAAAACAACTATTTAGTATCAATTAAAAAAAACCTCACTAAGTCTCTTGGTGTGGTTATACCTTCCCTTTCCTTCCCCGCCTCCCTTTCCTTCTCACCCCCACCCTCGTCCTCTTTTCCCCAAATAGTTTACGTAGATTGTTTCAGTGCTTCCTCTTCTCTTTCTTCCCCTCTCCACTCCCCTATATCCCCCAATCTTTTCCTAAACTGTGTTTCCTACTTTTTTTCCTGTACTTTCTCTCGCGCGTCTCCCTACAAAAATATTAATATCACAATCTCTCTAAACCTACTAGCCAAAATGCAGTATGAAAGATCATGTGGGAAATCAAGTGCTTGCCATGCCCCTTCTCCCCAAAGCTGTTAGGAAAAGCAATTCCCACCAAGGTGTTGTCCTTGGATCCCACTCAGGATCTCCATACTCTACAGCATCTGAGTAGCAGGTGTACAATAAATTTTAGAGCCTCTCTCAGTTCCCGCCTGCCACCCCAGAGATGCCTGGCAGTTGTGATGGTGGGGAGGAAGTTTCCATTAATCTATTCCTCCTCCAGCCTCCATTTTTGTACTTTAATCTCAAGCATTGCTCATAGCTTTTCTCAACGAGCACTGTGAAACTGACCCAATTCTCAGCCTAAAGCTGCTCATAGGTCTAAATAAAGCAGTAAAACCGGACAAGACGGATCTGTTTTCTCTTTACTGCACCTTAGCAGAACAACGTGATTCTGAAAAGACATTAGAATTCTTTGTCTAAACATTAGGGAGTATCATTAGTATACAGTATCTGTTTATATTCAATTCACATAAACAAGGTTATCTTTGCAGAAATAAGAACTAAACACCTTACTTGCCAGGGGTGAGTGCCATTTTCAGTTTTATTAAAGAGCTCTGGTGGTACAAAGGAAGGTTATTTTACAAGACTGGTACACTGGTTAACTTCAACTTCTGATTTGTTTTTGGAAAAGTGGATGGTGGCTAAATCATTAGTTTGCTAGAGATTACCTGTGGAAATGTACATAAAGCAAAGAATATTTTTGAAATCAAACACCCTAGTCATTGCTAGCCTGACCAGAACCAGATGAGACTTAACGGGCTCCCTAAAATATGGAAGTCTGTGAACTATGTTCCTCTCTCCTTGCTTGATTTAGGTACTTACAGCTTTTCCCAGGTCATGCGGCAAGTGGGCCCACTGAGAGTTGAAGAGGATACAGTAGTCCTTTCCTTTACTGCTCCCCTTCTCCGAAAGAACATGTACCATGCCATACTCGCAACACACCTGAAAACATAAAACATTTTGTTGGGGTTTCATTAAAAACAATGAAATATCAAGGCCCTAAAATTGAGACACCCTCTAATGAAGTTGCTTTGTAATAATTCACAAACAAAAACTAGACTGAATGAAAAACCCAGTTTAAAGATGATAAGAAATGTTGACATTAAGGAATCATCATGTTTCCCATAATTCCCCTTTCCCTTTCAAATAGATTATGGGTAGCACAGAATAACATATACTGATTATTTAACAGTAAAATATAAAATGAAGAATTATTAACGGTAAAATTAAAAAGCTTTGTTAACTATATTTTAATGATTTAGAATTATGTATAGTGATTGAGTACAGATGAGGTAACACTTATGCCAGCAAGGACTTGGCCTAAGTACGGGCTAATTTGTTCAAAATGATATTGCTGACAACATTGTGTTGGAAGATGTAAGTAAGGGATACACAAACATGTAATGATAAATAACCACACACACATCCCTTCTGGGAAGACACAGGGATGGTTGACACAAAAACAACAGGATCGAGAAATTGCAGAACCAGCAGGAAAAATACAGAAGTTGGGCAATTGAAGCTTGAATATGAATAATGTACAAGTTACCTAAAATCCAAAGGATTGATGTGCTAAAAGCCAGTTGGATAAAGATTAAGTAATCTGTAATGTAGAAATGTATATAAGACCTAAGTGAACATGGGTCCAAACTGGAGAAACACTGGACCAGAAACTGAAGTACAGGACTGCAGGACCAGACCAAGGAATCAGAGATGGTGACAACTATCATGGAAGATGGAAGAACTTGCTGGTGTCCTGGAACGTGGTAAATTGGGCACATTTACCAAGTCTGTCTTGTCTGTTATTATTTGTCTGGCATAAATGTATGTCCAGACACTATAAGGGACAATAATTCTGTCTGAAATTGTATAAATAAAGGAGAAAACTGATTAAGCCTAAATTGGGTGGACTTGTGACTCAGTTTCTCAGCTTTTACCATCAGCAATTTAATTAAGGACAATGACTATTTCTGAAGATAAAAGGTAAGTTTGGGTCGTATCGAGCAGAGTAGAACATAGACACACCACTTTTCGCTTATGATGAAAAGGAACCTATCAAGCAGAAAGCTGAAGAGATTACTTGGTTTCAATATCTTTGATTATGGTGACATGGAACTTTCAATCCTCTCACTTGCACTGTTCAATAACGGCTTCTGATGTGGTTTAGCAGACTATCTAAGGCGCCTGTTAAGTCAGAAATGCAATAAGTTCTCTCACACATCAATTACTTTCAGGTCATCATATCTGTCTAGATCATACAAATTCTGTACCATATAGTCACTACATTTAACAAAAAAGTTACATTTCACAATATTACGTTATTAGGGAATTTTCAAGACAAATGTATAGAAACAAGAGACATCCTAAAAATCTGTTTCACCAAATCTGCCACAGTAACAGAAATGAGAAAGATAAGAGGTTTTTTTAAAAAATTATTATTAAATGAGTACAAAATAAAACCTCTCCCCTTTCTTGATTGGCTACCTTACACGTCAAACCTGAGCAATCCCCTTGGATACTGTTGCATACTCCAATGTGTGACACATGCTTCAAAAATGAGTTCAATACCAGTAGCCTTAGCAGAAAGAAGAATTACGGACCCTGGACTTCAGAAAAGCAGACTGACTCCCTCAGGGAACTAATGGGCAGGATCCCCTGGGAGAATAACATGAGGGGGAAAGGAGTCCAAGAGAGCTGGCTATATTTTAAAGAATCCTTATTGAGGTTGCAGGAAAAAAACATCCCCATGTGTAGAAAGAATAGTAAATATGGCAGGCAACCAACTTGGCTTAACAGTGAAATCTCCTTGCTGATCTTAAATGCAAAAAAGAAGCTTACAAGAAGTGGAAGATTGGACAAATGACCAGGGAGGAGTATAAAAATATTGCTCAGGCATGCAGGAGTGAAATCAGGAAGGCCAAATCACACTTGGAGTTGCAGCTAGCAAGAGATGTTAATAGTAACAAGAAGGGTTTCTTCAGGTATGTTAGCAACAAGAAGTCAGTCAAGGAAAGTGTGGGCCCCTTACTGAATGAGGGAGGCAACCTAGTGACCGAGGATGTGGAAAAAGCTCATGTACTCAATGATTTTTTTGCCTCTGTCTTCACAAACAAGGTCAGCTCCCAGACTGCTGCACTGGGCAGCACAGTATGGGGAGGAGGTGACCAGCCCTCTGTGGAGAAAGAAGTGGTTCAGGACTATTTAGAAAAACTGGACGAGCACAAGTCCATGGGACCAGATGCGCTGCATCCGAGAGTGCTAAAGGAGTTGGCGGATGTGATTGCCGAGCCATTGGCCATTATCTTTGAAAACTCCCGAACGACTGGAAAAAGGCTAATGTAGTGCCCATCTTTAAAAAAGGGAAAGAGGAGGATCAGGGGAACTAAAGGCCAGTCAGCCTCACTTCAGTCCCTGGAAAAATCATGGAGCAGGTCCTCAAGGAATCAATTCTGAAGCACTTAGAGGAGAGGAAAGTGATCAGGAACAGTCAGCATGGATTCACCAAGGGCAAGTCATGCCTGACTAACTTAATTGCCTTCTATGAGGAGATAACTGGGTCTGTGGATGAGGGGAAAGCAGTGGATGTGTTATTCCTTGACTTTAGCAAAGCTTTTGATACGGTCTCCCACTTTAACTGCCAGCAAGTTAAAGGGCTGGACGAATGGACTGTAAGGTGGATAGAAAGATAGAAAGCTGGCTAGATCGTCGGGCTCAACGGGTAGTGATCAATGGCTCCATGTCTAGTTGGCAGCCGGTTTCAAGCGGGGTGCCCCAAGGGTCGGTTTTGTGTAATATCTTTATTAATGATCTGGAGGATTATGTGGATTGCACTCTCAGCAAGTTTGCAGAGGACACTAAACTGGGAGGAGTGGTAGATACACTGGAAGGTAGGGATAGGATACAGAGGGACCTAGACAAATTAGAGGATTAGGCCAAAAGAAATCTGATGAGGTTCAACAAGGACAAGTGCAGAGTCCTGCACTTAGGAAGGAAGAATCCCATTCACTGTTACAGACTAGGGACCGAATGGCTAGGAAGCAGTTCTACAGAAAAGGACCTAGGGGTTACAGTGGACGAGAAGCTGGATATGAGACAACAGTGTGCCCTTGTTGCCAAGAAGGCGAATGACATTTAGGGCTGCATAAGTAGGGGCATTGCCAGCAGATCGAGGGACGTGATCGTTCCCCTCTATTCAACATCGGTGAGGCCTCATCTGGAGTACTGTGCCCAGTTTTGGGCCCCACACTACCAGAAGGATGTGGAAAAATTGGAAAGAGTCCAGTGGAGGGCAACAAAAATGATTAGGGGTCCGGAGCACATAACTTATGAGGAGAGGCTGAGGGAACTGGGATTGTTTAGTCTCCAGAAGAGAAGAATGAGGGGGGATTTGATAGCTGCTTTCAACTACCTGAAAGGGGGTTCCAAAGAGGATGGATCTAGACTGTTCTCAGTGGTAGCAGATGACAGAACAAGGAGTAATGGTCTCAAGTTGCAGTGGGGGAGTTTAGGTTGGATATTAGGAAAAACTTTTTCACTAGGAGGGTAGTGAAGCACTGGAATGGGTTACCTAGGGTGGTGGTGGTGGAATCTCCTTCCTTAGAGGTTTTTAAGGTCAGGCTTGACAAAGCCCTGGCTGGGATGATTTAATTGGGAATTGGTCCTGCTTTGAGCAGGGTGTTGGACTACATGACCTCCTGAGGTCCCTTCCAACCCTGATATTCTATTCTATGATTCTATAAATTGGGATAGAGAAAGGAAGATGGCGGCAACTAGAAATACAAAGAAAAAGGAGGGAGCTTTGCAAAGATAAAGACTTATTTTTATCTGGTTCAAATGGTTGTACAGCCAATCTAGAACTGTTTGAAAAATGTTGATTCAAATGACATTTTGTTTCAAAACCTTTTAATCTATCAGAAAGATGATTTTGTTTTGTTTTATTTTTTTGTTTTGGTGAGTATGACCATAATAGCATCCCAATGCGAGAGGGCAAAGGGGATGACTGGTATCTGGTAGTAAGTTTCAAGTGGCCTGACCAATAATAACATACTGATCATTGCTGTGTGATGTGTGTAAGGAGGACAAATTCAAAATTAGAAACGTATTGGAAATTATTGTTTTAAAGTGTGTCTGCCAAGCAGGGCTGAAGTTATTACACTCTAGCCAAAGGAATGTGGTTCCGCTACTTGAAGGTATTTCCAAGGTACATTAGGAGACAATGGGAATGCAATTTACATAAAAGGTAAACAGATCCATCAAGACAACAAGAGGAGAAGATAATCATTCAGAATCAGGACAGGGGAAGGAGATTGTAGGAAAAAGCAATTTGCATTATAGCAAACACCAGCAGGGAAGAAATCAGTATCAAACTTCCTTCACCAGGAGACTCCATTGAGCCTTCCTCACAGCTTGAATGAACTTTACTTTGGACATTGTGGAAGACCTGATAAGAGGGGTGGTCAGCCATCTTTCTGAAAGGTAGTGTGATAAGAATCTTACTTTGAAACAAGATTGTAGTTTTGTTAAGATTTAGTCTCTAGAAAACATTTTTTCACTTTTATTTGCTTGTAAACATTTCTGACTCTTATCCTTTAGACATAAACTCACTTGACATCCTATTTTCTTTTGTTAATAAACTTGTTTTACTTTTAATCTAAACCAAGCCAGTGCTGTGTTTTAGTGACAGTGATAAGCTGTGCATTTTGTCTGTTTAGAGGCGCAAACTTTAATTATTTCTCGAAGTGTTCCAGCAGAGGGCTGGACACTTCAGGGCAGATGGTTTTGGGGAAAATTCAGGACTGGGAATATTAGGTCACCCCTGCATAAGGCAACTGGATGACAGAGTTGTGTTGTAAGCAGACTGCTGGGGTCAGAGCACTGAACCGGGGCTGCATAGCACACAGACACTCAGGATACTGCATGCTTATCTGCTAGCTGTTGGTGTCCAGGTTATAAGCCACAGCAGCTAAGACACCCAAGGTATTTCTCACCTTCTGGACTGCGCCCAGAAGGTGAGAAAAAACAATCCAGTTTCGGTTCAAAACTACAAACCAAAAAAGTCAATAATTCACTCAGCTCTAATTAAAACAATGAGGAGTCCTCGTGGCACCTTAGAGACTTTGCATCCGAAGAAGTGGGTATTCACCCACGAAAGCTCATGCTCCAATACGTCTGTTAGTCTATAAGGTGCCACAGGACTCTTTGCTGCTCTTAGAGACTTTATTAGTCTCTAAGGTGCCACAAGAACTCCTCATTGTTTTTGCTGATACAGACTAACACGGCTACCACTCTGAAATCTGTCAGCTCTAATTGTAACTTTCATTTAAATGGTTTGACTTAAGAAGGCAGCTTTTAGTTGAAATGGGGAATATTTAGCTTAGAACAAAAGGATACAATCATTGAAATAAGGACACTCAAGCCACTTGCTACGAGCCAGAGGCCTTTGTTTAACTTGCACAAAATGGTAACTTCTGCAGACTGTAGTCGCTTTCATCTTTAATACAGACATTCTACTTGTAGACAGGGCCGCCCCAAGCTGCAGAAAAAAAGCAATTGAGCTGCCGCCGAAGAGGAAGACAGGGAGTGAAGGACCCGCTGCCGAATTGCCGCAGAAGACTGAAGCAGGCCAATTGAGCTGCTGTCACCAACCAGGACATGCCGCCCCAACAAAGGACGGACTGCCGCCCCTTTCCATTGGCCGCCCCAGGCACCAGCTTCCTTCGCTGGTGCCTGCAGCCGGCCCTGCCTGTAGAAATTACAGCCAGGACTCTATGTACTTTGCATGAAGTTGGATTTAAATTCTGCAGGAAGGATGTCTGCAGTGGGGTGGAAAAGACTGGAAATTCTTTATTTACATTAAAAAAAAGAGGGAGATTTCTATTAAGTTGTATGGAAACAAATAATAAAGTCAGAACAATTGTCCCTTGTAATTCATGGACATTAAATCAGGTTTTATACTGCTTTTATTAAATTTTCCATGGGCTACAGATTTAGTATTGATAATTCATAATTGCATCACAGAAATTGTCAGGAAGAAAATGGAAAGCTTTTCAACGAGCAATAGGCTGTTGGATCTTTCAGAACCTATGGAAGCATGGGGGATATTTTGAGAGAATCACATTGATGGGATGTTTTTGCTAAAATGATCAGAAGTAAAAGAAACAATTTTGATAACCACCCCTGTGAAACAGCTTTCATATCAGGAGAAATTAAAAAGACTGGGACTTTTCAGCTTGGAAAAGAGATGACTAAGGAGAGATATGATAGAGGTCTATAAAATCATTACTGGTGTGGAGAAAGTAAATAAGGAAGTGTTATTTACTCCTTCTCATAACACAAGAACTAGGTATCACCAAATGAAATTCATAGGCAGCAGGTTTAAAACAAGCAAACAAGAAGTATTTCTTCACACAACAGTCAACTTGTGGAACTCTTTGCCAGATGATGTTGTGAAGGCCAAGGTTATAACACAATTCAAAAAAGAATGAGATAAATTCATGGAGGATAGGTCCATCAATGGCTATTAGCCAGGATGGGCTGGGATAGTGTCCCGAGCCTCTGCTTGCCAGAAGATGGGAATGGGCAACAGGGAATGGATCACTTGATGATTACTTGTTCTGTTCATTCCCTCTGAAGCACCTGGCATTGGCCACTGTTGGAAGACAGGATACTGAGCTAGATGGACCTTTGGTCTGACCCAGTATGGCCGTTCTTATGTTCAAACCTCTACACCCCTTCCTCCCCCCCCCCCCCCCCCCAAAATCAATATTTAAGTAGTCTTTTTTCTGTCAGCATTTGAATTGGCCACTTTTTACAAGTGCATTTTAAGCCTTTATGAAACATCATGAAGCTTCCATGATAACACTAGACTTCTCTAGACCCCTCCATTTGAAGAATTCAAAGTTCTTTACTAATATTAAGTCTCACAATACCCCTATGAGGCAGGTATTAATTTTGTAGTTTCTCTATATGAAGAACAGCAATAACCTTCCACTAGTAGTGGTTCCTAATATTTTGAGGGAGTGAGGTTTATGGTAGTTGCAAATTGTATTTATAATTAGACCTCTGAGAAAACTGGTCAAGACAGACTCATACAAGCTACTGGGAAAGAAGTTCAGTATATATCAAATGCTCCTTAGGAGTAAGGTTCAGAGAGCATTCATTTAGTCCAATCATGCTGGGTGTTCGATAAGGAAACGTTTAGCAATACCAGACACTACTGAATATTGACCAGTTTACTGGGCTCCTCACACCGTTACTTTTCCCAGGGCATTTGCTTGATGTTATAACAGCCATTGCCTGAGTTTTCATGTACTGAAAGTCAGTTGTCAATTCACACAAAATTACTACTATTAATATGAACATTGCGTTTGTAGATAATGACCCAAACAAGAATCTAGCGCTCTGAGATAATCTGGACTAATGGTCAACTGACCAGCCTAGAGATGTGACTAACCATGTATTTCAGCAAATCACAGGGGTGACACCTGCTCATCATCAGCTACACTGTTAGTCTGCAAATAATAAATTTCAGCCATTACTCTGCCCCATCCCCACAGGCCAACATGCTGAACCGAGACTGCTGCTCTTCTCTTGTCTGGATTAATTTCTAATGACTGTGTCTCCACTAGTCTGCCTCCCTTCTTCTGGCAGTCCAAAAGCCTTTCACATCCACTCTGGAAAGGGTTGAGTTTTACAATTCCCCTACTCTTCCCACCACACAGTGCAGTTTTCGCACTTTTCCTCTCACTTCAAAATGCCCTCCATCCACCAGGTTATCACAACTGCCAATTCTACCTTCTCCCACTCTGCAGCCTCCACCAGTCTTTCCTACAAGATGACAGTGTCTTTACCCTAATGCCTCCTTTTTCCTAGACCCTAGATCAGCCCAGCTCATGATGTTTTCTTCCTCTAGTGTCAAATATCATTATCATCAACATAATCAGCAGTGCTGCCATATGGCACACTAAGCCACAAGTCTAGAAATCCATCCTTGATTTCAACACCCCCAACAAGCAAATATTTACCCTATCCTTTCACAGTGTAAACCTTCCATTTGAGGAGAAGGAACTCAAGACAGAATTAAGCCAAGAAACCACCAGCAGCCACATTGTATATCATTTTGTGCGCACTGAGCCCTAATAGTTTTCACTTATTTTACTCAGCTCAGGCTATAGATTTCTATGGAGCTTTGTAGGTACTGCGATAGAGCCTTGGAGCTTTCTGATGGACATTATACACCTGCTGTGTCCATGATTATCTACAAAAAAAAGCTGTAGCTACATCAGGTTCTTAGTTATGCTGAATAACAATAACCATGTAACCATGGCAACCTTTTCACTTTAAGTGCAGAGTATAAATCTTTGCACCATTTCAGGGACAGCTAGGAGTGCTATATATCACACCTTTAGTTGACAGTAGAACCTCAGAGTTACGAACACCTCAGGGAATGGAAGTTGTTTGTAACTCTGAACTAGGGCTGTTGATTAATCACAGTTAACTCACACGATTAACAAAAAAATAATCATGATTAAAAAAATTAATTACAGTTAATCACAGTTTTAATCACACTGTTAAACAATATAATAAATTTCAATTGGTATTCAATCTTTTGTATGGTTTCAGAGTAGCAGCCGTGTTAGTCTGTATCCGCAAAAAGAACAGGAGTACTTGTGGCACCTTAGAGACTAACAAATTTATTTCAGTATAAGCTGAAGAAGTGGGCTGTAGCCCACGAAAGCTTATGCTGAAATAAATTTGTTAGTCTAAGGTGCCACAAGTACTCCTGTTCTTTTTGTGAATCTTTTGTATGCTTTTCTACATTTTCAAATATAGTGATTTCAATTATTACACAGAATACAAAGTGTACAGTGCTCACTATATTATTTTTGATTACAAATATTTGCACTGTAAAATGATAAACAAAAGAAATAGTATTTTTCAATTCACCTCATACAAGGGCTGGGACAGAGGGTTGGGGTGTGGGCTGAGGGAGGGACTTTGGGTGCGGGGAGGGGAAGGGACAGAGTTGGGGTGTGGGAGGCGGTGCAGGCTCCAGGAGCGGGTTTAGGGCTGGGGGGTTGGGGCACAGGAGGGAGTTCAGAGTGTGAGCTCTGGGGAGTGCTTACCTAGGCATCTCCCCAGAAGCTAGGCTGCAGGGACACGTCGCCGCTTCCGGGGAGCTGCACGGAGCCAGATAGGGAGCCTGTCAGCCGCACTGCGCCGCCAACTGGACTTTTAACAGCCTAGTCAGCGGTGGTGACTGGAGCCATCAGGATCCCTTTTTGATCAGGTGTTCTGGTCAAAAACCAGACACCTGGCAATCCTATGTGACAGCTGCAGCAGCACAGGAGCCAGCAAACAGAGCTGTAAACAGGGGAGTTTGAATGGGAGTTTGCAGGGAAGAGGCAGGTAGAGGAATAGACAGGCTAGTGAAGGGAGTGCGTGGTGTTCTGGCCATGTTTTGGTGCTCGTTGGGGGTTTGCTTTGCTGTGGGTTGTGGTGGTTTGGTTACGTTTTCTTTTTCCCCGGACTAACAGGACTTAGGTGGGAAGGCTATGACAGAGGCAGCAGTGGTGGTGAGCCAACCAGTGGAAGACACAATGAAGATGACTGGATGTGGAAGCTGTGGTATGTACATGATCCTGGAGGGGGTACCGAAAAAGTTTCGTCTGCATGAAGTGCCGCCAGATAGAGCTGATGGAAGATCCAAGGATTGGAGATGCAGGTGGAAACTCTGAGTTTAGAAGGGGGTTCGAGCAGATGATGGAGCAAAGACATGAGGAGGCTGAAGGGAAAAGCTCAGATTTGCAAATGGAAGCAGACCAAAGAACTCTGAGGGGAGACTGCTTGGTGAAGACAGTGGACAGTGGAAGCATGTGATTAAGAGAACCAGGCAGAGGAAAAGACGGGCTAGTGAAGGAGAAAGAGAGCTCAGGAACAGGTTTGCAGACGTGGAAAATGAAGAAGGGGCACAGCAGGTGGTCACTGAAGGTGAGAGGACAAGGAAGAAGAGAAGAGCAGTGAGTCCTATAGGACCAAATATGAGTCCCAGGAGGATACAGGAGAGTGGCAGAGGTTTGCAAGGGAGAATAGGAATCGAGAGGACTTGCAGCCAGAGGGAACAGGGGATAGACCAGAAAAATCACACCATCACCAGGAAAAGGCAGGTCTACGTGACTGGGGACTCCTTACTGAGAAGTAGGCCTGTAACCAGAGTTGATCCAGAGAACAGAAGGGCGTGCTGTCTACCGGGTGCGGAGATATGGGATGTGGACCTGAAGCTGAAGAGGAAAGAATCCACTGATTGTCCTTCATGCGGGAACAAATGATATGGCTAGATTCTCGCTGGAATGAATCAAGAGAGACTATGCCAAACTGGGGAAGGAATTCGAGGCTCAGGTGATCTTCAATGGGATTCTGCCTGTTCCTAGAGAAGGGCAACAAAGGTGTGACAAGAGCATGATGCTCAACAGATGGCTCAGGCAGTGGTGCTATAAGGAGGGCTTTGGGATGTATGGCCACTGGGAAGCATTCATGGACAGAGGACTGTTCTCTCGGGATGGACTTCACCTGAGTAGCGCGGGAAATAGACTCCTAGGATAGAGGGTTGCACAACTGATTAAGAGAGCTTTAAACTAGGAATATGGGGGAGATGGTTGGGCGATATCCGGGTAATCTCCATGCCAGATTTTAACATGGAGAGGGAAGAAAACAAAGTAAGAAAGGATACAGCCGTGGGTAGGAGAATGGACATAAGGAGGAAGGGTAGTGTAGACACCAGTCTAATAGGTGATACTGGCGGTAGAATGTCTGTGTCTAATCTGGTAAAGGATGTGAGGAAAGCCAAACAGCAAAAATTAAGATGCTTGTACACTAATGTGAGGAGCCTAGGTAATAAAATGGAGGAACTAGAGCTACTGGTGCAGGAAGTGAAACCAGATATTATAGGGATAACAGAAACATGGTAGAATAGTAGTCATGACTGGAGTACAGATGTGTATGTGTAGAAGGGTATGTGTTGTTTAAGAAAGACAGAAATAAAGGCAAAGGTGATAAAGTAGCATTGTATAATCAGTGATGAAGTAAACTGTAAAGAAATAAGAAGTGATGGAATGGATAAGACAGAGTCTGTCTGGATAAAAATCACATTGGGGAAGAAAGCTACTAGAGCCTCCCTTGGGATAGTGCTTGGGGTGTGCTATAGACCACCGGGATCTGATTTGGACATGGATAGAGACCTCTTTAATGTTTTTAATGAAGTAAATACTAATGGGAATTGTGTGATCATAGGAGACTAACTTCCCAGCGGGGAGGGATAGCTCAGTGGTTTGAGCATTGGCCCCCCTAAACCCAGGGTTGTGAGTTCAATCCTTGAGGGGGCTACTTAGGGATCTGGGGCAAAAATCAGTACTTGGTCCTGCTAGTGAAGGCAGGGGGCTGGACTTGATGACCTTTCGGGGTCCCCTCCAGTTCTATGAGATAGGTATATCTCCAAATATTATATTATTATATAGACTGGAGGACAAGTGCTAGTAATAATAATAGGGCTCAGATTTTCCTGGATGCGGTAGCTGATGGATTCCTTCACCAAATAGTTGCTGAACCAACAAGAGGGGATGCCATTTTAGATTTGGTTTTGGTGATGTGAAAGTGAAATAAATTATATTAAAGAAATAGAATGAATGAAACAATGCTGTATGTACCTTTACGTAGAAATGAGAAATGCTGCAATCCAGGTATCAGGAAAGCAGACATTAACTGTTAATGAATTGCTCCACTTAAGGGCGATTGGTGAAGCATTAGCCTTAGATCGATAAGAGTTAATAAGGAAGCAGGATATGCATACTGTGCCCCAGGCAAATTTTACAATTTTGCTCTCTCTGTCCCTTTGTTTAGTTCGCACCCTTTTATCTGTATAAATAAGACTGTTTAAATCTTGCATGGTGCTCATATTATCCGGGTGTTATTAGCAGAGCGCTGTGCTAATAAAACAGAGTGGTCTGACAAACTATGAGTCCTGAGTCTAACTTTGACAATTTGGAGGTTCCACCAAGATGGCAACCATCTTCACTGAGGCCATGTGATTCCTGACCATTTTTGTAGGATGACCGTGGTAGCCGGCACCTGGGCATTTGGCCCGAGCGGTCCTCCCCCTGAACGGAAGGGCGCACGACCACAGTGAGGTTTACGCCATCGAACCTGTTGGTTCCCACTCTGTTCTGGTAGGGATCCCGGGATCTGACATCAGGAATCTGGTCAGGTAATTATTTCTGTGTTTTGTCCAGACTGAGGACTGTCCTGTCTCTGTGTCTATCCATCCTTCTGTGGAGTGTTTGAGTCTGGGTGCCATCTCCGTCCGGGGATCGGCCGACCAAGCGGTTCCTGTCCCCGCGGTCAGAGTGAGTGAAAACTGCACAATTGCAGCTGCACCCCACCTTGGGTAAAACCCTTGGTGTGAAAGCAAGGGCGATTGAGGCAGTAGCCTGTGGGTTCCTTTTGTGTGTTGCACCGGGCATCACTCTGATGAACCCGAATTTCCTTCTTGTGTGATTGGTGTGTGTAAAGTCTTCCTGTATTGGTAACCAGACGTCTAAGTCGGCTCAGTTTTAGGAAGGGTCCGGACTGTAAATTTCTGAAAAAATGGTCTAGGCTAACTCAGGGAGATCCCAAAACTCAGTGGCCACTGTTAAAATCTTGGAACAAGGACCGAGTGGACATCTTAAAAGACAAACTCGGCCAATCTAAAACTAAATTGGAAAAGAAGAGGTTAATTGTTTCATGCAGTGGTGGGAAGAGGCAAATCATAGGCGGACAAAATCAAAACTCGCCTCTCTCAAATATTCAAATAATAAGTTAAAAGCTTTATTAAAAGCCTCCTCTCCCACCACCAGACCGAGCACTCCCCTTTACCCTGTTCTCCGGAAAAAAACCAACAACCCCGGATCGATCCCAACCCCCTTCATACTCCCATCTCATTGTAAAAAGGACAAAAAGCCCCTTGTTCTGTTCCCCTTCGTTGTCTGCCTCAGAAACTGATTCTTTAGTGTTCCACTACCAATTCAGCAAGGAGAGTGGACTCCTCAACTAGCCCCCACCCTTCCTAGTCCCTTTCCTTAAACGTTTCTTTCAAAATTGTGAAATGACCACAATATCACTCACAAAAACGGTTCACTAGAAAAAGCAGGATCGGGCCCGGACAAGCAGGCAAGCAACAGATAAAGAAACTGAAAAACAGGTTGGAAGCCCTAAGGATATAGTGTCAGGAGTAAGTGAAAGTATGAACCCCTGGAACAATACTTAAAAGGGTGAAATCAGAGTTGATAAAGGTGTCATTTGGGGAGATAAACAAGTGATTTAAGGAAAGAGAGTGAAAAGTTAACTCTACAGAGGCTGAAAAGAATTAAGCAGTTAAATCTTGTAAAAATGTTAAGGATCTTGTTAAAAGAATTCTTGGTTTCTTTGCAGCCATTCTGAAGGAAAAATGGGCCCTTTTCCAAAAAAAGTCTGTAAATAATCCAGGTAAAGAGACTATCTAATTAAAATAATTTGACTATGGACAATTAAGTCAAATTTGCTAAAAGAACATAGGGGGGTTCTGTTGGAACTTAACTGCCCCAAATGTATAAAGGTAATGTAATCTATGTACAGCTATGTAAAAACAAAGCAGTGTAAAAGGGATGTTAAGGAAAAGAAAATGTATGTATCCGTCTGTCGGTGGGAATATGTGAGGTTTGTAAAACTCCTGTTTTGTAGGTTTAAGATAAATTGGTTTTGTTTTGTTTATAATGCCACTAAAAATCCATTTGACTCTTTAATTCAAAGTTGCAAAACTGACAGACCTTTTTGTCAGACACAGGTAATCAGTGTTGGTTGGCTTTGGGATTTGGTAGTTAACCCTTAAGGGGTAACTTGATTCTTTACAAAATTTAAAATGTTATAAAATAAAGGCCAAGTCGTGGCTGCAGCAGGGCAGTCAAAAATCAGAAGAATAGGAAGAGATTCTGGATTCTTTTTGTTTGTTTGTTTCTTTTTATAACAAAATAGCAAATGAGAGCTATAGTAAAAGAATAAAAAGACAGTGCCCCCCTGAAGCAACAGCAGGGGTGAGGTGCACAAAACAAAAAGAAGAAATGTTAGAAACAGTGAGCCTTAAAATGGCTCTGTGTAATCATATTGTCACTTTGATAAGGATACATAAAACTCTGTAAGAACAAAAGAAACAGTTACACCTTATGTAAAAATTAATATGGCTAATGTTTTAAAAGTTAAAGTATAGAAGGAATGTGCAGACATGTGCACTGTATTATAGAGGTGGGTAAAGGAAATGCAAACGAAACATGCTACTTAATTAAAATCCAAAGGAGCCACAATAGACTGTTTTCTTTTTCAGATCTCTGTGTGTTTTGGAAGCAAGAGTTAAAAGTAATCAAAACTCTGGTAAAAGTTAATAAGGAAGCAGGATATGCATATTGTGCCCCAGGCAAATTTTACAATTTTGCTCTCTGTCCCTTTGTTTAGCTCGCACACTTTTATCTGTATAAATAAAACTGTTTGAATCTTGCATGGTGCTCATATTATCTGGGTGTTATTAGCAGAGCGCTGTGCTAATAAAACAGAGTGGTCTGACAAACTATGAGTCCTGAGTCTAACTTTGACAGTGAGTAGTGAGGACCATATTATAGAAGAAATGATTGTAGGGACAACCTTGCTTCGAGGGATCATGAGCTAATTAAGTTCAAACTAAATGGAAGGATAAACAAAAATAGATCTGTGACTAGGGTTTTTGATTTCAAAAGGGCTAACTTTAAAAAAAATTAAGGATATTAGTTATGGAAGTGGATTGGACTGAAGAATTTGTGGATCTAAAGGTGGAGGAGGCCTGGAATTAAGTCAAAGTTGCATAAACTATCAGAAGTCTGCATCCCAAGAAAGCGGAAAAAATTCATAGGCAGGATGAGCAAGCATCTCAGAGAGGTGATTCAGAAAGCCTACAAGGAATGGAAAATCAGAGGGATGAGCAAGGAAAGCTACCTTATTGAGGTCAGAACATGTAGGGATAAAGTGAGAAAGGCCAAAAGCCATGTAGAGTTGGACCTTGCAATTGGGAATTAAAACCAATAGTAAAAAGTTCTATAGCCATATAAATAAGAAAAAAAAAATCAAAGAAAGAAGTGGGACCGCTAAACACTGAGGATGGAGTGGAGGTTAAGGATAATCTAGGCATGGCCCAATATCTAAACAAATACTTTGCCTCAGTCTTTAATGAGGCTAATGAGTTGCTTAGGGATAATAGTAGGATGACAGATGGGAATAAGGATATGGAGGTAGATATTACCACATCCGAGGTAGAAGCCAAACTCGAACAGCTTAATGGGACTAAATCGGGGAGCCCAGATAATCTTCATCCAAGAATATTAAAGGAACTGGCACATGAAATTGCAAGCCCATTAGCAAGAATTTTTAATGAAACTGTAAACTCAGGGGTTGTACCATATGACTGGAGAATTGCTAACATAGTTCCTATTTTTAAGAAAGGGGAAAAAAGTGATCTGGGTAACTGCAGGCCTGTTAGTTTGACATCTGTGGTATGCAAGGTCTTGGAAAAAATTTTGAAGGAGAAAGTAGTTAAGGACATTGAGGTCAATGGTAATTGGGACAAAATACAACATGGTTTTACAAAAGGTAGATCATGCCATACTTTGACCTTGGCACAAAAAGTGGGAATGTGCTAATAAAGTTTGCAGATGATACAAAGCTGGGACGTATTGCCAATACAGAGAAGGACCGGGATATCATACAGGAAGATCTGGATGACCTTGTAAACTGGAGTAAAAGTAATAGGATGAAATTTAATAGTGAAAAGGGCAAGGTCATGCATTTAGGGATTAATAAGAATTTTTGTTATAAACTGGGGACTGATCAGCTGGAAGTAACAGAGGAGGACGACGACCTCGGAGTATTGGTTGATCACAGGCTGACTGTGAGTCACCAATATTATATGGCCGTGGAAAAAGCTAATGCGGTCTTGGAATGCATCAGGCGAGGTATTTCCAGCAGAGATAAGGAGGTGTTAGTACAGTTATACAAGGCACTGGTGAGACCTCATCTGGAATACTGTGTGCAGTTCTGGTCTCCCATGTTTAGGAAGGATGAATTCAAACTGGAATAGGTACAGAGAAAGGCTACTAGGATGATCTGAGGAATGGAAAACCTGTCTTATGAAAGGAGACTCAAAGAGCTCGGCTTGTTTAGCCTGACCAAATGAAGGCGGAGGTGAGATATAGAATATCAGGATTGGAAGGGACCTCAGGACGTCATCTAGTCCAACCCCCTGCTCAAAGCAGGACCAATCCCCAACTAAATCATCCCAGCCAGGGCTTTGGCAAGCCTGACCTTAAAAACCTCTAAGGAAGGAGATTCCACCACCTCCCTGGGTAACCCATTCCAGTGTTTCACCACCCTCCTAGTGAAAATGTTTTTCCTAATATCCAACCTAAACCTCGCCCACTGCAACTTGAGACCATTACTCCTTGTTCTGTCATCTGCTACCACTGAGAACAGTCTAGATCCATCCTCTTTGGAACCCCCTTTCAAGTAGTTGAAAGCAGCCATCAAATTCCCCCTCATTCTTCTCTTCTGCAGACTAAACAATCCCAGTTCCCTCAGCCTCTCCTCATAAGTCATGTGCTCCAGCCCGCTAATCAGTTTTGTTGACCTCCGCTGGACTCTTTGCAATTTTTCCACATCCTTCTTGTAGTGTGGAGCCCAAAACTGGACACAGTACTCCAGGTGAGGCCTCACCAATGTTGAAAAGAGAGGAATAATCGCATCCCTCGATCTGCTGGCAATGCCCCTACTTATACAGCCCAAAATCCTGTTAGCCTTCTTGGCAACAAGGGCATACTGTTGACTCATATCCAGCTTCTCGTCCAATGTAACCCCTAGGTCCTTTTCTGCAGAACTGTTTCCTAGCCATTCGGTCCCTAGTCTGTAGCCGTGCATGGGATTCTTCCTTCCTAAGTGCAGGACTCTGCATTTGTCCTTGCTGAACCTTATCGGATTTCTTTTGGCCCAATCCTCTAATTTGTCTAGGTCCCTCTGTATCCTATCCCTACCCTCGAGCGTATCTATCACTCCTCCCAGTTTAGTGTCATCTGCAAACTTGCTGAGGGTGCAGTCCACGCCATCCTCCAGATCATTAATTAAGATATTGAACAAAACCGGCCCCAGGACCGACCCTTGGGGCATTCCGCTTGATATCAGCTGCCAACTAGACATGGAGCCATTGATCACTACCCGTTGAGCCCGACGATCTAGCCAGCTTTCTATCCACTTTATAGTTCATTGATCCAGCCCATACTTCTTTAACTTGCTGGCAAGAATACTTTAGCTTTGCTAAAGTCAAGGAATGACACGTCCACTGCTTCCCCCTCATCCACAGAGCCAATTATCTCATCACAGAAGGCAATTAGGTTAGTCAGGCATGACTTGCCCTTGGTGAATCCATGCTGACTGTTCCTGATCACTTTCCTCTCCTCTAAGTGCTTCAGAATTGATTCCTTGAGGACCTGCTCCATAATTTTTCCAGGGACTAAGGTGAGGCTGACTGGCCTGTAGTTCCCCTGATCCTCCTTCTTCCCTTTTTTAAAGATGGACATTACATTAGCTTTTTTCCAGTCATCCAGGACCTCCCCGGATCCCCATGAGTTTTCAAAGATAATGGCCAATGGCTCTGCAATCACATCCACCAACTCCTTTAGTACCCTTGGATGCAGTGCATCTGGCCCCATGGACTTGTGCTCGTCCAGCTTTTCTAAATAGTCCTGAGCCACTTCTTTCTCCACAGAGGCCTGGTCACCTCTTCCCCATGCTGTGCTGCCCAGTGCAGTAGTCTGGGAACTGACCTTGTTCGTGAAGACAGAGGCAAAAGAAGCATTGAGTACATGAGCTTTTTTCCACATCCGCTGTCACTAGGTTGCCTCTCTCATTCAGTAAGGGGCCCACACTTTCCTTGACTGTCTTCTTGTTGCTAACATACCTGAAGAAACTCTTCTTGTTACTATTAACATCTCTTGCTAACTGCAACTCCAAGTGTGATTTGGCCTTCCTGATTTCACTCCTGTATGTCTGAGTGATATATTTATACTCCTCCCTGGTCATTTGTCCAATCTTCCACTTCTTGTAAGCTTCTTTTTTGCATTTAAGATCAGCAAGGATATTTCACTTTTAAGCCAAGCTGGTTACCTGCCATATTTACTATTCTTTCTATACATTGGGATGGTTTGTTCCTGAAACCTCAATAAGGGTTCTTTAAAATACAGGCAGCTCTCCTGGTCTCCTTTCCCCCTCATGTTATTCTCCCAGGGGATCCAAGTATAGAGATATGATTGCTCTCTATAAATACATCAGAGGGATAAATACCAGGGAAGAAGAGGAATTATTTAAACTCAGTACCAATGGGGACACAGGAACAAATGGATATAAACTGGTCATCAGGAAGTTTAGACTTGAAATTAGACGAAGGTTTCTAATCATCAGAGGAGAGAAGTTCTGATTCCAAGGGGAGTAGTGGAGGCAAAAGACATATCTGGCTTCAAGACTAAGCTTGATAAGTTTATGGAGGGGATGATATGATGGGATAGCCTAATTTTGGCAATTAATTGATCTTTGATTATTAGCAGTAAATATGCCCAATGGCCTGTGATGGGATGTTAGATGGGGTGGGATCTGAGCTACTACAGAGAATTCTTTCCTGGGTGTGGCTGGTGAGTCCTGCCCACATGCTCAGTGTTTAGCTGATCGCCATATCTGGGGTCGGGAAGGAATTTTCCTCCAGGACAGATTGGCAGAGGCCCTGGGGGGGTTTTCGCCTTCCTCTGCAGCGTGGGGCATGAGTCACTTGCTGGATGATTCTCTGCACCTTGAAGTCTTTAAACCATGATTTGAGGACTTCAATAGCTCAGACATAGGCTAGGGGTTTGTTATAGGAGTGGGTGGGAGAGATTCTGTGGCCTGTGTTGTGCAGGAGGTCGGACTAGACCATCATAATGGTCCCTTCTGACCTTAAAGTCTAGGAGTCTATGTGAATGTGTGGAGCGGGCTGGAGGAAATGCTTACTTTCAGATCTGTAAAGAGTGGTTTAATAATGTAGCTGCTGTGGCACCCAAATATTACAAAGGGGCACAATATACAAACAAAACAAGCTTTAATTTCTCTGCTTAAGTGCTTAAGCCACTTAAGTCTTTGAGGCTGTCTATATTAAGACTTTTACACAATTCTCCCACCATCCTTCTAGTACTGCTGCAGCTCCACCAGGAATGGTGGGAGAGTTCTTTTACCACTGAGTTGTCCAACCCTATTTGGAGCAGGTTTAAACAACAATACTGAAAACACCTACTTTTTACACTACACTTCTACCATTGCTAGCACTTACGCTAGACCAACTGGGGTGGTGGATGGAGAGAGTGGGAAGGAATTCCCTACGATTCTCAGGGTCAATAAACTTGAGTATGACAAAATAAAGTAGCTGAAAGCAGAGAGATTCAAAAAGGTAAAGTTTGTATGTATTGCACCCATTATAATATTTGGGTACATAGTATAAACATTAAAGCAAACAACTCTTCAACAACTGGTACAGATTAAACTCATTCCAACTTCTATCACCTCCACGTGAGATAATTACCTTCTGGCTGAAGGCCTAAATTAAGAAAGCCATACAGTGAGAACACACTCTTCTTTCAGGGCATCCTTAAAAATAATCAAACTCAAGCTCTAACAGATGGCAAGAGGAAAGAGATCCCTGTGCAGAGACGCCTACCTCCCAACACATACCTGTGCTGTCCTTCGCTGCCTGCTTTCAGGAGGTAAAGCCCAGGGTAGACAAGCATTCCAACAGAATGCAACGGTCACAATCAGGCACAGAGAGGCATCTCAGAGATCAGCCAGGGCCTAACCAATTTTGGGCTATATGACACAAATTACCACAGTACAAAGCAATGCAGAAGTGTAAAAGGATCCAAGTGACACCTGCAGTGGGGAATATTAACATTAGAAAACTTTACGAATTAGACATGGATTGAAAGAAGGAAGTAAAGATAACCCTGCCTCCAAAAACTCCCCTCCAATGATACTTTCCCCTTCTCCCCACCCCTAAGACATTTCTAACATCCTCCTATTCATTATAACCCTAAATCCTCTTTTTACGCCCTTCCTTTTCCTATCATTCTGTCCTGCTTTCTCACCCTCTCTCCCTACATCAAAGACATAGTCAAAAAGATTTTTTGCCTGTGCCAAGCTCTCTAAACTGTCACAGTACAGTAGAACCTCAGAGGTACAAACACCAGAGTTACAAACTGACCAGTCAACCACACACCTCATTTGGAACCAGAAGTACACAATCAGGCAGCAGCAGAGACAAAAAAGGAAACACAGTACTGGGTTAAACAAACTACTAAAAAAATAAAAGGAAAGCAGCATTTTTCTTTTGCATAGTAAAGTTTCAAAGCTGTATTAAGTCAATGTTCAGTTGCAAAACTTTTGACAAAATAGACATAACATTTTGTTCAGAGTTGCGAACACTTCAGAGTTACGAACAACCTCCAAGGTGTTCGTAACTCTGAGGTTCTACAGTACAATGCCCCTTTCCTTTCACCCTGACTAAATACAACTCCATCTATAGTTTCCCTTTCCTTAGTAAAAGGCTTGAGAAAAGCACACACTACCTGCAAAGGCTGTCTCAAGTCCACACCTGTTGAAATTAACCATACCTCAGTATACAAAAAGAGCTGTTCTGTACATTGAATTTCCTGGCATGTACGTTGAATTTCCTCATGTAAACTTAAGTTTTCCCATATAGTTTTATTGCACAGAATATGAACAGCCGCCTCTTCTGATACATTAGACACGTTCAAGTGAAAATGATACCCTATCTGAAACATGAGGATGGCTGTCAGGGTATAATCTTCCTTCTTGATACAAGATTGCACCACTACGAGCACTATGGGAAATAATTGAAAGGCAAAATAAACTGAAAAAAGCTCCACCTTCTCCCAGACTAAGCTCTCAGCTGAACCTGGCAGCACACGAAGAATGCTATAGGCTCAACTGCAAAAATCTTCCAGCTCACAGACTCTCCTTCAAGTAGATCCAACAAGACAGTACTTGAATTAATGGAAGTCATTCATCAGAATGAACTGCAGATAAAGTTTCTCTTCGGGATATAAGGGACAGAAAACAGTATTGAAAATATTATACCACCATTATATAAAAATCAAGATTATACCCTCACTTTGAATGCAGAGTTTGATTTTGGTCATCTTATACCATCATATACAGCAGAAACAAGCATCGTCTTTGATGTGAGCCTCCACCATTTGGGCTCGGTGCGGAACATTGGATAGCATTGACATAGCTTGGAGGAAGACCTCCCAGTTTGAAACTATCAGGCTGTTGCCACTCCAAGAAGGGGGAGGCCCAGTCTCAGGCTTCCCCCGATAGCTGTCTGATAACCAGGCTCACCTTTGCACAATAGTAGCATAGCCCTGAGGCTACATCATGAATAGGAAGCGGCACTGGGCAATTACCATCAAACCGTTCCAGAAGATGGGACTGGGGAACAGGGTTCTAGGAGCCATGTCTGGAGTGTGGCATTTTCAGCATGCAACTGTCTGACTTGCTCCTGCTGGTTTTCTGAGGTCACTTGGACAACCCATGTCTGCAGGGCTTGGGTGTCCACCTGAAGGCAGTCAGCCCATTCGAATGTGTCCGGTGCTCCCAAAGGGTTAGCCAGATTAATTCTGCTGGCACCACCTGGCTCATTTCTCTGGTGTAAGTGGTCCATGCAAACTGTCACGACTGGGAAGTGGGCATCTTACCTAGTGGTCGGAACAGGAGTTGGAAGTCAGGTCAGGTCAGATACCAGGAGGTCAGAGTCTGAGATATGCCAGAAGGCAGACCGAGATAGATGTCAGGAGGCGGGCATGCTGAGATTACCAGTTAATAAGAGTCAGGCTGTAGAAGCAGGTAGCACAAGGGAAGCAGTCCTAAGCAGGGGAAACCAACTCACATGGACAACTTCCTAGTCCTGTGCTTCATTTAAATAGAAGCAGGGAACCAATCAGGAGCCCCAGAGTTCTGCCAATCAGATCCCATCACTGGAGTCCTCTGTTGGAATTGAGCTTCTGGTTCTAGCAATTGGTGGCAGGCTGGAACTTACTAATACCTAAGAGCCCTATGGACCAGGATTCCAGACCTCCGGTCCCTCACAATATGTGCCAAGATCACAGGCAACTCTGCTCCACACCTTCTTGCCTCTGTGTGAGCTGGAATAAGTGGGGAAGAGACCTACCCCTCTGAGAGGAGGGGTCAGAGTCCCTCTCCCTTCCCCCTCTGTAGTATATGAAAATGCATCCACACAACCAACCCCATTCTGTTGACTTAAAGGGCTCTTAAAAATCGACTTCTGTACTCCTCCCTGGTGAGGGGAGTAGCACTAAAATAGACCTTGCTGGGTCAAATTTGGGGTAGTGCGGATGCAAATCGACTGTATTGGCCTCCGGGAGCTATCCCAGAGTGCTCCATTGTGACCGCTCTGGACAGCGCTTTGAACTCTGATACACTAGCCAGGTACACAGGAAAAGCCTCGGGAACTTTTGAATTTCATTTCCTGTTTGGTCAGCATGGCGAACTCAGCAGCACAGGTGACCGTGCAGTCCCCCCAGAATCGTAGAGCATAGAATGTTTCTACGCTCCCCCTATCATCGCCTTCCCTGAGGTTATCGCAGATTAGAAGGTGAAAAGAAACACACTCATGATGACATGTTTTCCTAGCTCATGCAGTCCTCCTGCACTGACAGGGCACAGCTTAATGCATGGAGGCATACAGTGGCAGAGGCCAGGAAAGAATTAAGTGAGCGCGAAGAGCAGAAGCAGGACACGAAGTGTCTGTTGGAGCTGCAGGAAAGCCAACAAGAGCACAGACCCCACTGCATCCACTGTATAGCCGCCTACCCTCCTCCCCATGTTCCATAGCCTCCTCAGCCAGACGCCCAAGAACATGGGAGGGCGGGGGGGGGGGGGGGGAAGAGAGCCTCCAGGCACCCAGCCACTCCATTCCAGTCGATGGCCCAAGCAACAGAAGGCTGTCATTCAAACAGTTTGATTTTTAGTGTGGCTACAATAAGCAATGTGGCCATGTCCTTCCCTCCTCCCCCACCCCACCCAGGCTACCTTGTCCGTCATCTCATTTTTTTTTTTAAATTAATAAAGAAAGAATGCATGGTTTCAAAACAATAGTTACTTTATTTTGAAGAGGGGAGGGTGGTTGGCTTACAGGGAATTAAAATCAACAAAGGGGGCGAGTTTGCATCAAGGAGAAACACACACGAGTGTCACACCGAAGCTTGGCCAGTCATGAAACTGGTTTTCAAAGCCTCTCTGATGCGCAGCGCGCCTTGCTGTGCTCTTCTAATCACCCTGGTGTCTGGCTGCTCAAAATCAGACACCAGACGATTTGTCTCAACCTCCCACCCCACCATAAACGTCTCCCCCTTACTCTCACAGATATTATGGAGCACACAGCAAGCGGCAATAACAATGGGAATGTTGGCTGCGCTGAGGTCTGACCTAGTCAGCAAACACTGCCTGCGAGCTTTTAAACATCCAAAGGCACATTCTACCACCATTCTGCATTTGCTCAGCCTATAGTTGAACTGCTCCTTACTACTGTCCAGGCTTCATGAGCCATGGGAGCAAGTGGTAGGCTGGGGTAGGTGTGACCACGCGGTGCTGCTGGCTGGGAGAGCAGCCTGAGGCAGAAGCCTCCAGCTTGCATGATATTCCAGGCAGGACTGAATCTCCATGAGATGAAACTTAAAGAAGAGAATGACCTGGAGTCTCTGGCTCCCATTCAGTGCTTTAAGAGGAGGATAGCCATGTCTGTCCAGGCGCCCCTGATCGACCTCACCGAGGTCTGCCAGGAGCACCCAGGAGATGTATGATGGCCACCAGTCCTATTGCACCGTCTGCCACAAAGGCAAGGAACTGCTGCTGTGTAGCAATGCAGTACCGCGTCTGCCAGCAGCACCCAGGAGACATATGGTGACAGTGAGCTGAGCGGGCTCCACACTTGCTGTGGTATGGCATCTGCATGGGTAACCCAGGAAAAAAAGGCGTGAAACAATTGTCTGCCGTTGCTTTCACGGAGGGAGGGAGGAAGGGGGGCCTGACAACATGTATCCAAAGCCACCCACAACAATGTTTTTGCCCCATCAAGCACTGGGAACTTAACCCAGAATTTCAATGGGCAGCGGAGACTGCGGGAACTGTGGGATAGCTACCCACAGCGCACCGCTCTGTAAGTCTCTAAGTTTCTAAAAATCGACTTCTATAAAATTGACCTAATTTCGTAGTGTAGACATACCCTTAATGCCTCACAATCTTTAATGCATCTATCCTCACAAAACCCCTTTAGAGAGTGGGAGCTTCACAAAGGAACTTAGGTGTGGTGACACTGAGCATTGCTGTGCCTGGAAAATGATGGAGATTCACAAAGCCTGAGATCAAAGTTATCATAGAATCATAGATTATAGGACTGGAAGGGACCTCGAGAGGTCATTGAGTCCAGTCCCCTGCCCGCATGGCAGGACCAAATACTTATATTGACTCAAAATTACATTAGCATACAGCAGTTAGTACAATGCTTCTGCAAATGCATACATGGCTCCTTGTGTTGGCAGTGTACATATTCACCAGGAGTGCTTGTATCAATGCAGAGCGCAATGCACCTTGGGCCGGTATCCCACTATGCAACTTGCCACCATCTAGTGCCCTGCCTTTTGCAAAGTTCTGGCAATGCATGATGGGGCCAAAATGAGTCATGTAGGGGTGACTGGGAGCATGGGGTCAACTTCCCAGTTTGCAACTGCCTCCATCCCATAATGTTATCTTTATCCCATCATTTTCACACCTTTTTTCCTAAAATCCCACAAACTTGTGTGGCCCTCCTCACTGTCTGCCATCTCTGACAAAAGCATGGAGCCTGCATAGCTCTTCACTATTGTCATAGAATCATATTAAGATTAGGGTTGGAAGAGACTTCAGGAGGTCATCTGGTTCAACTCCCTGCTCAAAGCAGGATCAATCCCAACTAAATCATCCCAGCCAGGGCTTTGTCATGAGCATTGCAAGCTCAGGGAGCACAATCCTGTAGTAATCGCTTCTCGGCTCTCTGTGAGCTAAGGGGTGAAAACATTATCTACAGAGCTGCAAGAGAAACTGAACGAGTAGGGAAAATGATTATTCCTTGGAGGACAGTTTGCTGTTGGACATAGCAAAAACCAATTCAAGGTTGTTGGTGGCATTCATGGAGCAGCTGCAGATGGTGGAGCCCGGGCCCGAGAAACAAGTACTGACTGACTGCATCACTGGGTAATGCAGATTAGGGATGATGAGCAGCAGCTGCAGAACTTTCAGATGTGCACAGCCATGTACCTGGATCTGTATGCTGAGCTTGTCCCAGCCCTCCAGCGCAGAGACACCAGAATGAGAGCTGCACTGACAGTGGAGAAGCGAGTGGCAACACCAGCCTGCTACTGGTCCGTGGGAAATCAATTTGGATTGGGAAATGCACCATGGCTGTGACTCTTGGTAATGTGTAGGACCACAGATGGTTTTGAAGCAATCGGGTTTCCAAAATGCAATGGAGTGACAAACAGCACACATATCCCTGTTTTGGCACCAGCCCATCTTGCCAGAGAGTACACCAACAGAAAGGGCCACCTCCATTATTCCAATGAGGTAAGAAAGAGTTTTAGGGCCATTTCCACAAAGGTCTGTACTAACTGAAGCCATATCCCCCTACACTGAAAAGTGCTCCAAGGCTTATCATAACTCATGGACTCAAGCTCCATTTTTTGTTCCTTTTTGCTGCTTCTTTTAGTCTATTTTCATATAACATTTCTGATGCTTTCAGTGAATCAATAGTACTTGATTTGTAGCTGACATTGATCAAACCACACAAATTGCAGATTGAGAGCTTAGTGAGACCTATCACGCTATTTAAAAGAAGGAAGAAAATATACACATGCCATCTAGAATTAGTATTCTTTGAGATAACAAAAGGGACCGTAAGAAAGAGTTGCAAGAAGCGTGCACGCACCCACACGTGTGACAAAGGTAAGCTGCACATCCATTTTTAGATTATTTCCAGGATTTGGTCCTCTGCTGTTGTGCATGGTCTGTGGAAACTTCAGTTAAGGATGCATTAAGGCAGAGGTCGGCAACCCTTCGGCACACGGCCCATCAGGGTAATCCACTGACGGGCCGCGAGACATTTTGTTTACGTTGACCGTCCGCAGGCATGGCCCCCCTGCAACTCCCAGTGGCCGCAGTTCACTGTTCCTGGCCAATGGGAGCTGTGGGAAGCGGCAGGCCGCAGAGACGTGCTGGCTGTAAATACCTAGGAAGGACAGATTGTTCAGTAGCTATCAAAGGGTAGGATAGAGGAAGTTATGGGGAAAAAAATGCATGAAGAAGAACTTTGCATTACCAACACTGAAAGTACAGCCCACGTCAGGTTGACACAACCACAGAAAATCTTAAAGTTCAGGTCTTTCTGAAAAGTGGCTATTGTAAAAACCGCATTATCTTACTCAGTAAATCCATTCAGAGTCAAATCTGTTGACATCACATATCTGTTGTTTACCTGCTGAAGGCATTGAGTTAATGACAACATAATTTACCCTGAAGAATTTATTACTGGTGATACTTAAGAAGGTAAAAATTGGACTTGACTCCAGGACCCCTGGGAGAATCTGCAAGGCTGGCAGTTAGAAAAAAAACCATCCTTTTACTTTTATCACCAGCTTCTCTCCTCAATGGCTTGCTGCTCAGAATACCAGGTCTTGATCTTCTGACATATCTAAATTAAAGCCAGGATCTGTTTTACTTCATACTATTCTCTGAACACCCATAACAAGATCCTGTGACAGACATACTGACAATATCATGTAATTTCCTAAACAAACTTTATGGAATTCAGAAAAACTTTATTGAAATAATGAGTCTGGATAGCTCAGTTGGTATAGCATCAGACTTTTAATCTGAGGGGCTACAGTTCAAGTCCCCAGTTAGGTATTAGCTTTGAGATATAGTAGCTGAGCAGTTAAGACCCTTGACAACAATTGTCAAGGTTGTGAGCTCAAGTCTCACTTGATCTCACACTGAATGGCCAGCTCCAAAATGGGGCCCAGTCAAAACTGGTTGGATGTGATGCTGAGCACATTACTCCCTTGCTTACTACTGGCTATGAAACTGACTTGCCCTAACTGAAAGAGCCATTAGCTCAGGGGAATCCTGACTTATTGAATTAGGGTTAATATCTTTGTATTAAAACTGTATGTGTTATTGTCACACTGCATGTACTGCCTCCAGTATCAAGCCTTTGAATTCCCCAACTCCTCTCTCCCTCCTCCCCGAGATTTTCGGAATTCCTTTGGGTGAGAGTTTGAAGGACTGTTCCTGGCAGAATCCCTGTTAGGGTTGGGGGTAATTCTCATAAGTTTAATAGCATGCATGTGCGTTCTCCTATTGTTTTTAATGTTCTCTCTGTAATGCTTTTCACCTTAGGACTAAAGTAGGCTTGCATAGGAAGTGACTTGTTAACCATCTCAAAAAAGAAAGCAAACAGTGTCTTTAGGCAACCTGTCTGTGCTAGAAAATACACAGTGAAGGTAAGAAACTGTGCAGCCTGGACATACTCCAGTTGGAAGAGAAAGAAACAAGGATCTCCACCAAGAAAGGCAACAGCTGGGGAGCTGAAAGCATGAGAATGGGTGCCCTTGCTGGACCCCTGAGGGGAAATAAAGGTGCAGTTGCCCTGAACTGTGACTAAGGCAGGATCTGTTTTACTTGATACTATTCTCTGAATATCCATAACAAGATCCCAGGAGAATTTAGGTCATAATAAGAAGGCAAAGAGAGTGATTTTCCTCATTATGTCCAGATGTTACTCAAGAGACAATAGCTGCACAAAACTTGCTTCATGATAACAATCGGCAGGACCGAAACCAGTTGTTTTGTACCCTTAACAGTCCCCCTGATGTAATGAATTACTAGGGTTATTTATTAATATTTTCATAGCACCTAGGAAGCCCAAGTTATGGACTATGATCTGTGTTTCCTCAGAGCTGCGTGGTCACACGGCCACCCAGGAGTGCTGCGCACTTGATTTGCAGAGCCACACACGGCAGCTTGTGTGTTCAGGTGCACGTTGCTCCTGCCCTCTGCCTTGGAGCCCATTGCCAGCTGCTCCCGGGACCCTCCTGCTTGCTGTGCAGAGCGTGTGTGTGTGTGTGTGCGCATAAGGGGGCGCTGTCAGGGTGCCCCCCACCCATGTACCCCATCTCTGCAGAGCAAGGGGGGGACACAGGGCTCAGGAGCAGAGAGCTCAGCTGCTGCTGTCTGAGCCTTCTGGTGTGAGTGTCTTAAAGAGACAGCACAGGGTCTCTCATAGACTTCCCCAGCAGCCAGCACACACACATTCTGTCTCTGTCTCTCTCTCTCTCTCTCTCTTACACACATATACAACCACACACAGTCTCTTTCAAACTCACCTCCCAACACATACTTGTGTGGTTGTTATTGCTTGGTACTTCCTGCAATGCACATATATTCTCTGTAATTTTATTCTTTCAAAGTGCTGTTATTTTAGGTTTTTGACTGATCAATGCATTTCATAATTTTATTTCTCTCTTACGCTTAAATTTAATTCTTTGAGTTCTAAAGTGCCTAACCTGTCATGGCTGGAGTAATTATCCCTATGGTAACTTTTTAAAAATATATATTATATCTAGGTTTTTTGTTTCTACTGGTGGTGCACAGTTGCACATTAAATCGATATTGGTCCCCATAACAAAATTCATTCCAGACATGGATGGAAAAAATGAGAGAGAACACGGATTATGACCCCATTGTATTTAGGCATCATACAAACTCAGAACTAAAAAGATAGATTGTAAGCTCTTTGGGTCATGGGCTAAGTATAAGAAAATATACAACAAATGGTTGCAGACAGGTGGGTGAGTACAAGGAAACAGAGACAATAATGGTCAGTATCATAAGCAGTGGTCTCAGCACATCAGCAACTGTCAAGTTTGTTTGGGGTGTTTTTTTTTTGTAGGCATCACAGCAAAGGAGAAATTTTAACGGGGTTTTGTAGGAGAATAATGAGTGTGTTGTGCTGATGTTTATTCGGAGCTCCTCTCAAATGTGAGGGA
This sequence comes from Chrysemys picta bellii, assembly GCF_011386835.1. NCBI lineage: Eukaryota > Metazoa > Chordata > Testudines > Emydidae > Chrysemys > Chrysemys picta. The sequence continues at coordinate 593,768 of NC_088815.1, read as the reverse complement.
TAGCATGGAAGAAAGCAAGAAGGTGCTTGTTAGAAAATTTAACAAAGACTGAGAATTTCAGAACACAACATCAAAAAAAAATGTCCACTGGTGTACTTGTGCAGGATTAAGTATTCTGATCCACACCTCCTTCTCCCCAGAGTACACAGGCAGGACTCCCATGAGTGGGAAGGGAAGACTATGTTTTCAGGAACTATTGAAAGACATAGAATCATAGACTTTAAGGTCAGAGGGACCATTATAATAGTCTAGTCTGACCACCTGCACAACGCAGGCCACAGAATCTCACCCACCCACTCCTGTAACAAACCCCTAACCTATGTCTGAGCTACTGAAGTCCTCAAATCATGGTTTAAAGACTTCAAGGTGCAGAGAATCCTCCAGCATGTGACCCATGCCCCATGCTGCAGAGGAAGGCGAAAAACCCCCAGGGCCTCTGCCAATCTGCCCTGGAGGAAAATTCCTTCCCGACCCCAAATATGGCAATCAGCTAAACCCTGAGCATGTAGGCAAGACTCACCAGCCAGACACCCAGGAAAGAATGCTCTGTAGTAACTCAGATCCCACCCAATCTAACATCCCATCACAGGCCATTGGGCATACTTACCGCTAATAGTCAAAGATCAATTAATTGCCAAAATTAGGCTATCCCATTATATCATCCCCTCCATAAACTTATGGTTTGTCAACACTAGAAACCTAAGCTGAGGTATATTAGGTTGACTGACAGTCACCACAGTCGAATGTCCACACTATCCTTCTTGGGACAGTGGTGCACATTCTAACCAGGAGCGCCTCCACCAACCTAAGAGGGGCAGCATGGGCAGAGGTGAAAGTAAGCCGGTATGGTCTGGTACGCTGTGCTGGACTAGACCGGCTTCTCCGGCAGTGATTTAGAGGGCCCAGGACTCCCCACAAAGGCTGGAGATCCAGGCCCTTTAAATCGCTGCCGGAGCCCTGGGACCCTGGCAGCTGGGCTCTGGCGGGGATTTAAAGGGCCCGGTGCTCCTGCCACTGCAGGGAGCCCCGGGCCCTTTAAATCACTGCGGGAGCCCTGCCGCACCGGGGTAGCGGTGGCAGAGCTCCTGTCATGATTTAAAGGGCCCGGAGCTCCACAGCGGCCAAAGCCCCGGGCCCTTTAAATCGCCCCTGAGCCCTGGGGCTCCCAGCCGCCTCAACCAGAAGAGGCAGGGCCTTTCAGTATTGAAAGGCCCTGGGACTCCCAGCCACAGCATGTTTACATATTGAAAGGCCCCGCCTCTTCTGGTTGAGGCCCTGCCCTCGCTCAGGACTCCGACATACCGGTAAATCCTTTAAGTTACTTTCACCCCTGAGCATGGGAGCTGAGAGCCTGGTTCTCAGCTCCATTGACAGTTCCCTGCCAGAAGTCTAGCTGCCCCACAGGCTCCCAAGGGGCTGCCCCTCCCCTCTCTGCTCCCCCCCCCCCCCCAACTTCTGGCCCTGACTCCCAGCCGGGAGCAGGGTTCACCCACCCAGCTCTCCAGGGAATCAGGGGCTTTCTTGTCAATTTCACAGCTCCTGCCATGAAATTGACAGGACAGGGGATGTCTACACAGTGTCTACCTCACCCAACTACACCAACATAAGCCTTACACCTCTCATGGAGATGGAGTTATTATGTTGGTGTAGTAGGGCACTTACATCAGTGGGAGGAAGGCTGGAGTGTAGACACTGACATAGCTGGGTCCACATAAGCTACATTACGTCTACCTCTGTAGCACAGACCAGCCTTAAGAAAACAGTAATGGGAAATCCCAAAATGTATCTGGCATGATGGGGAAGAGACTTATTGAAGTCCCAGTTTAGCTAGGTCTCTCTTCCCTTCCATACCTAGGCTACTGATGCAGCAGCACCGCTGTAAACTCTCTAGTGTAACTGCTCTAAACCAATGGGAGAGAGTTCTCCCATTTACTTAATTAATCCACCCCCCAAAGAGCTGCGGTAGCTACGTTGTCGGGAGAAGCTCTTCTGCCAGCATAGCACTATCCACACAAGCGCTTAGGTCAGTGTAACTTATGTCGCTTAAGGGGGTGGCATAAGAACCCTGAGAAACATAAGTTATACCAACTTAAGTGGTAGTATAGATATAGCCTTACTGTAGTTTTATTATTGCAGTCTGGTGAAGAAGCCGGTCTTTGTACCTGAACCCCATTTTGCAGATGTCTCCACGTTTATTTTCTGTCTCTGTATAGGACTGTATATGGTTTTCATGGCTTCCTACAAATCAAGGACATTTCAGCTTTGACTGGTCTTGAACAGACATTGGGCACTGAAAATATCTGTCGATTCGGAAGTCTTTTGTTCAGGAAGCGCCCAGTGCTACCAGCTGCGGCAGTGACCCCACGTCACCCACTTGGAAGCGCAGGTCGCGGACAAGACTCTTTGGTTTGGAGGGGCAAACCCTGGCTCCCCTCAGGCAGAGCCCTCCGCTGGGTGCACAGCGAGACCCCCGTTCCGGGACAGGGGCTGTAAGCCAAGGACCGAGCTGTTCCCTGCTACGACTCGGGCATTCGCCCGCCCCCTGGTGCGGGGCCGCCGGGCCAGACAAGGCAGCTGGAGCCCGCGCGAAGGCCGCGGGGGGCTGGGGCGGCGAACACAGTCCAAGAGCGAGGGGCTCTGCCAGGCCGGGGGGGCCCGGTCGGAAGGCGGAGTCCCGCAGCGACAGCACCCGGGCGCGCCGCACGGAGGGGTCGGGAGCTGCCTCGGGGCCCAGGAAGGGGAAGCGGGGCCCAGGCGCGCCCCGCCTCTGTTCCGTGCCCACAGGCGGAGCCAGGGACTCACCTGGGCGACAAGGAGCAGGAGCAGCCCAGGCTGGACCCGGCTTGTCAGCGCCGCCACCATCCCGAGAGCCGCCGGAGCCCCGGTTGTTCGTGAGCAGAGCCGGGACTGGCACCGCTCCGGCCGTGTTACCCAGCAACCCGGCCTCTCAGCCCGGAAGTCCCGCCTCTGGGAGGGGGCAAGCGGGCGAAGCGGCCAATCAGAGGACGGGGCTGTGACCCAGACTCCGGAAGTGTCAGGGTGAAAGAGCAGAGGGCTGAGGTGCTTGGTGGGCGCAAGATGGCGGTGAGTAGCGGGAGAGCCGGGGCTGGCCCGCGGTGGGGACTGTCCTTGTCTCTCCCGAGCGCCGGGGCTAGTTCGAGCCCTGCTAGGGGAGGCCCGCGGAGCAGCCTACGGAGCTTCCTCGCCTGAGCGGGTGGGAGGAGGCTGTGGGAGCTCTGCCCCGCCCGGCTCCTCCATGGAGTGCGGCGGGCCAGACGCGAGTGAAGCCATACGGGGGGCTCGGCCCCGCGCTCTCTCGCTAGGTCGCGCTGGGTGCGAGCGGAGCTGAGTCCGCCTGGGGTCCCGCGGCGAGAACCTGCCCTGAAAAGCCCCGGCTGGGGGGGGGGCGAACGCTGAGTTGCGTTACTGGCGGGAGGGCCGCGTGTGGCGGAAGCAGCAGCACGGCGAGTGACTGGTGCGGCACAAGCTGAGATGATGCCAAACGCAGAGGGGCGCCGCAAAGCAAACCAGTGTGTAAATTTCCCTTAGGAAAGTTATAAGGGATGAAGAAGAATCCAGTACACTGAAAGTCCCCTTTCCAAAGGTTTAGCACGTGCCATGAGACTCTTATAATCGATCATTACAAATCACTACAAGTCTCTATGCATCCGAAGAATTGAGGTTTTTACTCACGAAAGCTTATGCCCAAATAAATCTGTTAGTCTTTAAGGTGCCACCAGACTCCTTGTTGTTTTTTTACAAATCACTACTGTCATTCCTGAAGCTAGTGTGTTGAGGTGTGAGAGTTTTATGGCTCAATTTAGAGATAAAGATGTTACTTGAATACTCCGTTTGGTAAGTGTATTATATGGTGGGATCGGTTGGTTTGTTGTGTACGTTATATTCCAGAGTGGGGTGAGGCTTTTGGTAGCCTGCCTCGAATTCGAAGGGCCTACTTTAATGAAGCAGGTTGCATCTTGCATGGCCTAAAATTCATGCGCTAGTCTATCTAGATCCAAACAAAGGTATGTTTGTGGGGACTTTCAGTTTCCGTGGGCTAATCCATAATTTGAAGGCACTGATAGTTTATGCTGAAGAGCTCCCTTGCAATTAAGCAGGGCATACTTTCACCATTCTTCTTCTAACTATTAATAATGTATTATTAATTATTTTTATTGCAGGACCCCTTTGTGGCAAGCACTGGCCAAACATGTAACCAAGCGATGGTTCTGGTTTACTTTTTAGTTATGTAAGCTTTGCTTCTTTTTTTCCCCCCAGGATAAAGAAAAGAAGAAGAAAGAGAGCATTTTGGATCTCTCAAAATACATTGACAAAACAATTCGAGTAAAATTCCAAGGTGGTAGGGAAGGTAAGTTTCAAACTGAACTATGCTGGTTTGCAGATCATCACGCATTTGTGGTATAATGCATCCCACATCCATAATCCTAACTGCTTTTTGCCTCCTATAATCCCTCCATGTGCTCCAGTAACACCACTGCATCTTTAGATTTCCCTGGTGCTCACTCTTATCTCCCCCTCTCCCTTATTCTTCTACTTAACCTCTCACTCTCCACTGGTTCTTTCACCTCACAAAAACAAACCTCTGTTTCTCCCATTTTAAAAAATCATCCTTGTCCCCACTTGCCTCTCCAATGACTGCTCTGTTTCCCTTCTCCCTCTCATCTCTAAGCTTGTTGAATTCCTGTCTACAATTGCTGTCTGAAGTTCCTCTCCTACAGTTCAATCTAAGACTCCTCAATCTGGCTTCCACCCCTTGCACTCAACTGAAACTGCTCTCACCAAAATCTGTAATGACCTTTTCCTAGCAAAAAAACTCTGAACCAGTTCTCCATCCTTTTCCTCCTTAACTTGTCATTCATCTTTGACACAGTTGGCCATACTTTTTTTTTTTTTAAACCTTGTCCTACCCTGGCTTCTGTGACTGTCCTCTTCTCATTCTCCTCCTGCCTCTCTAATTGCTCTTTAAGCATGTCCACTAGATGTCCAGTTGGGGGAGGGGGGACTTTCATAGGTCTCTTTCCTTGATTCCTTTCTCTTCTCTCAATACACCTTATCTCTGAGTAGTCTCATTCACAAACACAAATTCAGCTACTGTCTCTGTGCTCATCTCTCAGATCTACCTCTCTACTCCCGACTTCTGTTCTTCTGTCCAAATTAAAATCTCTGCCATCTCCCCAAGGATGTCTAGCCATCCATCCTTTCAAGCTCAACGTGGTTAACAGAGCTCTTAATCGTCCTCTCAAGCCTTCTCCCCCCACCTTCTTTCTCTGTCACTGCAAGCAACATCACCATTCTGCCTGTCACTCATGCCCATGTCACAGGCCTATCATTTTTTATTCAAACCTCTGTCTAGGTACTCTATATCTAGGTGTCAGAGTAGCAACTGTGTTAGTCTGTATCTGCAAAAAGAACAGGAGTATTTGTGGCACCTTAGAGACTAACAAATTTATTAGAGCATAAGCTTTCGTGGGCATCCGAAGAAGTGGGCTGTAGCCCATGAAAGCTTATTGCCACAAATACTCCTGTTCTATATCTAGCTGATGCATCTAAATATTGGAGATTCTTTCTGCATAACATCTCTTAAGATATGGCCTTATAAGCCGTATGCATCCAAGCAGCTAAAACTCTTGTCCAGGCTTTCATCATCTCATGTCTCAATTACTATAGCATCCTTTTTTCTCTGGCCTGGACAAATGCAGTCTTGTCCTGTATCCATTCAGAATGCTGCCACAAACATCATTCTCCCAGCCCGTTGCTTTCACCACATCACCCCTCTGTTTGCATCCCTCAACTATGACTCGCCTTTCTCTAACACCTCAAACATCTTGTCTTCACTTTCAAGGGCCTTCACAGCCTATCCATGGTCTACCTCTCATCTCTCATTCAGTATCGAAATATTGACTCCCCTCTCTCATTACCAAAAGATGCCAGCCTCCATCACCCACTTGTTAAATTTTCAAACAAGCATTTTCATTCTTTCTTCCATGCTGCCCCTCACTTGTGGGAGACGCTCACCATAAACCCCCATAGAACAGTCTCATTATCCTGCTTCAAATCTCTCCTTAAAACTCCCCTTTGCTGTGATGCCTATAAAGAACTTGATAACAGTTAGCCCATTAGTGCAGTGAAACTGCTGCCTAGCGTGTTTGCTGGTATATGGTTTGTCATTTCCTTGTACTCCCAACTATCTCAGTTTGTCAGCTGCCTTATATTGTAAACTCTTTGGGGCATAGACTATCTTTAGTTCTGTTTTCGTACAGCATCTAGCACAATGGAGTCTTAGCATGACTGGGGGTCTTGGACATTATGGTAATACAAATGGTAAAACTGGCTTTTACAAGGCGGGGAAGTCAACTCATGTGATCCTGCATAATGTATTCATTGCCCAGCCTTGCAAAATCATTACTTTATGTACTTTAGTATGAACAAGGTACTTGGCTCCTTACAGTATATACACATGAAGGCAATGCCTGTGCCACAAGAGCTTACATTCTAGAAAAGATGCACAGGAGATGGGATGCATTGGGCTGTTTAGGGGGACTTACTGTTGTCGTTTTTTTGTTTTGTTATAACCAAAATATGAAAATTTACCAGCACAGACACAATCTACTCTGACTTATGATGATGTCAATTAAACAATTACTATCCTACTAACCTACTTTTTTGCTCTAGTAAGAACATGGACAGTTCATTTTGTGAATGAAAGACTGTGCTAATCTACTGACCACACAACTAGAATGTAAAAGTTTCACTAGTTGAAATGGCTTTTTCTTTGCTTTTAATTATCTGAATAACCTGAAAGTTCTAGAAGCAACTTGTCCTGCTTCACTGTCTTTACTAATGACATCTTAATATGAAGAGAAGGGCATCCTCCATTCCCTCTCTCTCTCCCAGATCAAGCACTTCTTGGTGGCTGCTCTCATTTGTTTCCCCTTCCCAGTTTGGGAGTGGGATGGAATTTGTTATTTTCTTACATCTTGGCTTTGGGATTTTTCTTCCTGTTGCTACAGCAGGGGTCGGCAATCTTTCAGAAGTGGTGTGCCGAGTCTTCATTTAGTCACTCTAATTTAAGGTTTCGCATGCCAGTAATACATTTTAACATTTTTAGAAGGTCTCTTTCCATAAGTCTATAATAAATAACTAAACTATTGTTGTATGTAAAGTAAATAAGGTTTTTAAAATGTTTAAGAAGCTTCATTTAAAATTAAATTAAAATGCAGAGCCCCCCCGGACTGATGGCCAGGACCTGGGCAGTGCGAGTGCCACTGAAAATCAGCTCGTGTGCCGCCTTCGGTTGCCTACCCCTGTGCTACAGTCTTGTAAAAAAAGCTATGTGTATTTTAGTTTCTAACTGTTTTTTTTGTTTTTTGTTTTGTTTTTTGTTTTATGTGTGTGTGGTGTCTTCAGCTAGCGGAGTCTTGAAAGGATTTGACCCTCTTCTAAACCTTGTGCTTGATGGCACTATTGAATATATGAGAGGTATGGAACATGCCATCTGAAAGCTTAGAGTAACTATGGAAGCTGATTTTGTGTTGTCAAGGATTCATTTATAGATAAAACGCCCGAGTCTCCAAACTGAATAACCAGGAATAAGGCTGCAAGTCAGTCACGGATTCTCTGACTGTCCGTGACTTCTGCAGTGGTTGGTGCTGGTTCAGGGGCTGCCTGAGCCCAGCAGCAGCAGTTTGGGTGTGTGGGAGGGGGCTCGGGTAGGGGATTGTGGGGGGCGCTTACCTTGGGGTGAGGGGCCCCACCGCAGCTCCTAGGGGCGGGGGGTTCTCTGCACTGCCTGTGCCCGCAGGGCCCCTCCCTCCCCCTGCCCCTGACTCCACTGCCTAGGAGCTGCAGGGATGGAGCCAGTAGGAAGTCCCACCAACCCCCTCCTTCCCCCAGCACTAGCCGGGGTCCCAGGTCACACGCCGCAGCCCCCCTTCCTCCCCTCCCCAGCACTAACAGGGATTGTGGGGTACGTGCTGTGCACCCCTCCCCTTTCTTCCCCAACACCAGCAGGGGTCCTGGGCCACCTCCCCCAGTACCCATGGTGCTCCCGGACCGTCCCCCCTAAAGCACCAGCGGCCCTCCGCCCAAGTTTTAGTCAGGGCGACCCATTAATTTTTGTTTACTGCCTGTGACCTGTACATGACTTTTACTAAAAATACCCATGACTAAAACGTAGTCTTAACCAGGAATCACTACTAAGGGGCAGATCATCTTAACTGCTGTGAATCAATGTCACAGGTAGTAATTGCTTGATATCACTTCCTCCCACAAAATAAAATAAATAAAATAAAACGATTTATTTATTTATTTATTTATTTTAATTTATATCGCTTCCTCCCACAAAATGCCTTTAACACTTCAGGTTGGGATCTTCAAAGAAGCTAATGGAGTTAAACATCCAGGACCTACTGAGGTTTCATTAGTCTTCTTTGAAAATTCCGGTCTTAGCTGTCTTATGAACCCTGGGGCACTCTTGTAAAATGACCATCAGCACAAACAGGTGATCCACTACAGCTGACGCCTGCTTCCTCTTTTTGTTTAAAAACAAAACTCTTGCTGTGTTATGATCTTTACCTTGTTCTTTAGCATATGCTGTGATACAGCATAGAATATCAGGGTTGGAAAGGACCTCAGGAGGTCATCCTAGTCCAACCCCCTGCTCAAAGCGGGACCAATCCCCAACTAAATCATCCCAGCCAGAGCTTCGTCAAGCCTGACCTTAAAAACCTCTAAGGAAAGAGATTCCACCACCTCCCTAGGTAACCCATTCCAGTGCTTCACCACCCTCCTAGTGAAAAAGTTTTTCCTAATATCCAACCTAAACTCCCCCACTGCAACTTGAGACCATTACTCCTTGTTCTGTCATCTGCTACCACTGAGAACAGTCTAGATCCATCCTCTTTGGAACCCCCTTTCAGGTAGTTGAAAGCAGCTATCAAATCCCCCCTCATTCGTCTCTTCTGCAGACTAAACAATCCCAGTTCCCTCAGCCTCTCCTCATAAGTCATGTGCCCAAGCCCCCTAATCATTTTTGTTGCCCTCCGCTGGACTCTTTCCAATTTTTCCACATCCTTCTTGTAGTGTGGGGTCCAAAACTGGACACAGTACTCCAGATGAGGCCTCACCAGTGTCAAATAGAGGGGAATGCTCATGTCCCTCGATTTGCTGGCAATGCCAGGTCATGAGCATCATGCTATCTAACTTTCAGGAGGATACACAGGGTCAAAAGAATGCGTGTTTATTGTGTCACAAAGTATCATCTGTCCAGTTGGCCACAGTTTTAGAATAACATTTTATTTTTCAGAAGTATATTTAAAAAAAAAAAAAAATCTGTGGAATGCTAAAAATAATGGCTAAGTGTGGTGACTACAAAAAAGTATAGTATTTGATGTTGCAATATCCATACAAGAGAATGTTCCCCTACTGATGTCTGATCCAGTCCTACAATTCTGTGACTGGACTGCAAGGGACTTGAAGAGGTCATCTAGCCCTGCATCCAAGGCAGGACTAAGTATTACCTAGACCATTCCTGACACGTGTGTTTGTCTAACCTGCTTTTAAAAATCCTCCAACAATGAAGATTGCATCACCTCCCTAGGCAATTTATTTCAGTGCTTAACTACCCTGACAGGAAGCTTTTCCTAATGTCCAATTTAAACTGCCCTTGCTGCAATTTAAGCCCATTGTTTCTTGTCCTATCCTCAGAGGTTAAGGAGAACAATTTTTCTCCCTCCGCCATTATGGCTAAATACTAGGGATGTGCAAATGTAATTCTTACTGGGTGAATGAGGAATTTATATATAGAAAAGTCTGTCTTCCTGTAGTTTTTGGTCGTAGAATCTCTCTGCAAGAGTGATGATTTAGGGATTGGGGAGTTCTTTTGTCATCTGGACACCAGTTCTTAGGTGTCTCGTTTGATAAGAGCTTTTAATTTCTACCATCTGAGGAATCTGAATGGTATGACCTTTAAAGTAAAGTTCATAGATTACAAGGCCAGAAGTGATCATTGTGATCATCTAGTCTGAGCTCCTGTATAACATAGTATCATAGAACTTCCCCAAAATAATTCCTAGAGCAGATCTTTTAGAAAAACATACAATCTTGATTTAAAAATAGTCATTGAGGGAGAATCCACCACAACACAGGGTTAATTACTCTAGTTGTTTGGAAATAAGGCGTGTATTTTTAATCTGAATTTGTCTAGCTTCAACTTCCAGTCATTGGATCATGTTATACCTTTCTCTGCTAGATTGAAAAGTCCCTTATTAAATATTCCCCAAGTAGATACTTGTAGACTGGAATCAAGTCATCCTTTAACCTTCTTTTGTTAAGCTATATAGAAGGAGCTCCTTGAGTCTATCATATTAGGCATGTTTTTTATTCCTTTAATAATTCTCATGGCTTGTCCCTGAACTCTCCAGTTTATCAAAACCCTTCTTGAATTGTGGGCACCAGATCTGGACACAGTATTCCAGCAACGATCATACCAGTGCCAATTTATAGAGGTAAAATAACCTCTCTGTTCCTATTCAACATTCCCAGGATAGCATTAGCTGTTTTGCATCCCAGGATAGCATTAGCTGTTTTGGCCACAGCATCAAACTGAGAGCACATGTTCAGCTGATTATCCACTATGACCCCCAAATCTTTTTCAGAGTCACTGCTTCCCAGGGTAGAGTTCCCCATCTTGTATGTATGGCCTACATTTTTGTTCCTAGCTGCATACATTTAGTCATAGTAGAATGCATAGTGTCTGCTTGTGCCCAGTTTGATCCAGATCGCTCTAAATAAGTGACCTTCTTTATTTACCACTCCTCCAACTTTTGTGTCATGTGAAAACTTTATTGGTGGTGATTTTGTTTTTCTTCCAAGTCATTGATAAAAATTAGGTCTGTCAAGCGATTAAAAAAATTAATCGCGCTGTTAAACAGTAATAGAATACTATTTATTTAAATAGTTTTGGATGTTTTCTACCTTTTCAAATATATTGATTTCCGTTAAAACAGACTACAAAGTGTACAGTGATCACTTAATATTTGTAATCAAAAATAAAAATATTTTTTACAGCATATATATATATATATATATCAATTCACCTAATACAAGTACTGTAGTGCAATCTCTTTATCATAGGGTGCTGTTTACAATCCTTTGCTGCTGTAACTTCTAGTTTGGACTGCTCACAAATAGTCTGCAGCATGCAAGTCACTCCCAGCTCTGTGTGTGTGTGTGTGCGTGTGTGTGTGTGTGTGCGTGCTGCAGTCAGGCAGCCAGCCATACTTTGGCTCTACTGCAGGGTGACCCCACCACACTCCCAGTTGTAGATTTGTTTTCCCCGTGCATATATGTCTTGTATTTCCCAGCCCTCTCCTAAAACCATACAAATTCATATAAAGTTTGTATTTCTTTAATAGGAATAATATGCACAGACCTGCTTACCCTAAATGGAGTTTCACAGACACTTCAGTGTAAACACACTGTATTAGATAAAACAATAGAATAAGTTTTACACACAATTTATCTCTTTGTAGTTGAGTACAAGTAATGAGGAATAGAAGTCAAAATGGTTACAAGAAAAATAAAGAATAAAACACAACTGCTGCACAACTTAAACTATATTAAATTCAAAGCAAAGTTTTTCTCACCATATGATCTCAGAAGTCTTACAGACCAACTTTTTAGGTCAGGACCCCTTCCCCAGTTCATTGGTTGCTTCCTTTGTTCCTTTTGGTGCAGTGAATTGAGGGGCGCAGAGAGAGAGAGAGATGATGTACCTTGGGGTGTTTGTCCCTCATTTTTATAGTGTCAGTCCCCCTCTTAGAAAACATTTCCAGCTGAGATTCAGGAGGCAATCTATAGGAAAGGATATTCCCTTCTGCTTGTCCTCACCTATTTGAGGTTTCTTTGTCTACCCTTCCTATACGATGACTCTAATTTGAATTTAAGCAATAAACAAACAGGGCACACATTCCTTTGTTTGAGACAGATGTGTTGGCCAACCTCAGTTTGGAACATGTTAACACCATACAATGGAGTCTTATAACATACAGTCTTAAAACTTCACATACAACGTTGTCGCACGCATTTTATCAGGACATGACAACAAGTAAATTCTGAGTTTTCAAGTGATCCCTTGCAGGACACACTTTGTACAAAGATTATTACAATAGTGTGTAGGGTGTGGATGTAGGTGCATTCTGTCACACATTGTCATTGTCACAGCACAGGATATGTGCAGCTTTGAATTCTCAGTTATCAGTAACTTCATTTTAAGGTATGTTGCATGTTTGAAGTTACTAACGAGTCAAGATACTCAAATAACAGACTTCAGTGGAATTATTTAAGCAAAGATTATCAGATTAGTACAGCACTATGCAGAATACAGAAAGAATTGATACATTACTACATTTATGTAAGGGAAAGAGCTGGCCTCTGTTTCTCTCTCCTCGCTCTCTGGTGGGATGCTGATAGTCTGCACTCCCCAACCTGACTTCCAAGACCTGGGTTGTTGTTGTTTTTTATAAGTTATGAGATCAAAAACTCATTATTGGAGGGGGAAAAATACTTTCCCATGATAATTTTACCATGTATTCTTGTTTTTCTACTTACTAATGGAATTTCTTTTGTAGTCCTCAGCTTACCTGACCAAGTAAAAAGGAATCTCTAGTCTTATCACTATTACTAACAGCTATGACAACTGACAGTTCTGAATGAGTTAAAACCTTTTTCAGTGGTCATTATTTCCACCATTACAGAACCAATCTGCCATAACAAATATTCCTTATTGATCACCCAGATTTTTATAACCTACTCCTAGACATTTTTTACTAGCTTGAGAGGTCTTTTCTGTGGACACTTGGATTCCCACAGGCTCGCAGATCCTGAGAAGAATTAGATACAGCCCAGCCCTCAATCACCTAAAATTCCTGAATACCAGTCATTCACAGGTTAAGAACCAACATGCTGGGCCTTAGAACTTAGATACACTCTTGCTAATATTGCAAAGATTTTAGGAGAATAGTTAATATGAGTTTAATAAAGAAAGAAAAGAAGAGTAACAGTGAGTGTTTAGAGGTACTAATAGGAATCAAAAGTTATAAGACTAATACTTAGTCCTGCTATTAGTGCATGCGACTGAAGTAGATGACCTCTCAAGGTCCCTTCCAGTCCCATATGATTCTATGAAGAATGATAGAGGAAATTTAATCTCTACTCTATAAAATAATTGTTGAATTCTGTTTCTTTTCTTTATGCTGTCATTGTAATCCTAAACCCTCCTGGATGGTTTTCTTTCAGATCCAGATGACCAATACAAACTAACAGAGGATACCCGTCAGCTGGGACTGGTGGTTTGCAGAGGAACATCCGTGGTTCTTATTTGTCCACAGGATGGAATGGAAGCTATTCCAAACCCTTTCATTCAGCAGCAGGAGGGCTAACGTTTTCTTGGGACTCACTGAAGCCTCAAGGCTGCAAATCATTGGAGATAATGAACAGTGTATGAGAAACCTTCCCATTTTGGGGAATAGATTGTTTTTTTTAAATGTTCATTTTATAAAGGGCAGAAGGACCTTGACCTTTTTACTTTGCCATTTGCCACGGTGATAGCAGGAACACTGAATGACAACTGCAAAATAAGATCTAATTTTGTTCAATAAAGAAAAACTTCATTACTGATCTAGTCAGTGTTCAAATTGAAGTCTTAAAGGTACAGGGAACCCTTTCTCTATTCTGGGTTTAAAACGACTGATTGGAAATCATAGTGGTAGCCAGCAGGCATGTGTGAAGATTGGGTCCAAAAGACTAATTAAATACGCCCAAAACCAAGTTTTCATAGTAGGGAGACAAAGTGGGTGAGGTAATATCTTTTATTGGACCAATGTCTGTTAGCGAGAGACAAGCTTACACAGAGAACTTCTTCAGATCTGTTTTTTCCATCCTGTTTTCGTTCCTCTAGGCAGCAGAATTCATAGGCAGAGACCATTTCATAGAGTATCTTAGGCTCTGTACTAGTGATTTCTTACCTGCCTGCCCACCCTGATACTTAGGCTAGGTCTACACTACCCGCCTGAATCGGCGGGTAGAAATCAATCTCTTGGGGATCGAATTATCGCGTCTCGTCGGGACGCGACAATCGATCCCCGAATCAACGCTCTTACTCCAACAGCAGAGGTGGGAGTAAGCGCCGTCGACGGGGAGCCGTGGAGGTCGATTTTGCCACCGTCCTCACAGCGGGGTAAGTTGGCTCCGATAGGTCGAATTCAGCTACGCTATTTGCGTAGCTGAATTTGCGTATCTTAAATCAACACACACACACACACACCCCACCCCCGTAGTGAAGACCTGCCCTTATAGGGAAACTAATTTGAGTGTTTACTGACTTGTTACCATTTTTTATAAACACCAGAGCTAAGAAGGGAATCTATTAATTTCTCGCTCTTGTTCCAAATCTTACCTTCTTGGAATTTGTAAAGTCAGTCTTCCTTAGAGACATCTGTGTTGAGTGGCCCCAGAAAATTTCAGGCTTGGCTGAGTGACCTAAAACCTACTGAAGATACCTGTTTTCTTCTATATAGCAGATTGGACCACGGGGAAAGAACATTGGTTTTGTCCTGTATGCTTTATTTTAAAATTTAATTTTCTACTGCAGGCAGTCTGGTAGTACTAGGTTACTTTGTAGCTTGCACACATACTCCCACTTGTGATTTCTTCTTGTTGACTTGTAACTATGCATTTCTAAACTTTATATATGATACATGGGAATACTTCAGAGCAACTGTGAATAAATAAAAGCTCTTATGAGGCTAATTTGCTGCTCTTGTGCTTATATCAATTTTAATCTGGAAAGCCAGTCTTGTAAACTCAATATAGCATATAAAAGTCCGCTAGAGTTCTTTCTGGCTCATGCAGCATCAATAATAACAATGCTGCCCATATATGTGAAAGCACAACTTGGTCTGGGCAGCTCCATTGAACGTGATTTTGCATGGTTCTGAAGGTAAACTTTGTTCTTTAATTGGAACTTGGTTATGTAGTCTTACTAAGGTAGGAGCTGAAATAGAATTACTCTGTTTTTTAGCTGCATGGACTCTGTATTTTGAAGAGTGGGGACTTCTAAATCTCCCTTTTTTGTCACTAGAACGTTGACAGTCTCTGAATACACATGCGAAACTTCAGGAAGAAGAAATTCCCTGTTGGTGTACCACTAAAAGGCTGTTTACAGAGGGATAAAATGATGAAGGCATTGGATTTTAGTTTTTATAAGCTTTTGCTAGTTCTTGATCAAAGCTGTGCCAATTATTTTTTTAAGCTCTTTTCTGTAATTGTGATAACTACTGAAAAGTAACAGGAGTTTTACGTGTATAACATGCTATGTTATAGAACTCACAATGTACTGGGGCTTCTGCAGAAAACCCCCAAAACTGGTTCTGTCCTACAGCCTTATGTAGACTAATACACACACAAAACTTTGGAAACATACGTGATGCAAACCTACCAAAGCAAGGAAATGAAAAGTTAAGTAGCTTAACAGTGCATGCCTACCTTCTCCAACAACAACCAGTTACCTCCCCTGCTGACTGTGCACCAGAACCTTAACTCTGCCACATCTCTGCATCGATCTTGGAAGAGCATGCCAACCATATATGGCAGTGGTGAAGAAGGCATAGAGATGTTTGTGAGCAGAGAGGGTGGAGGGGAAGGTGAAAGGAGACCAAGTCTGATGTACATATGGACTCTGATGTGGGGCCACCACTCCATTTGGAAATGGAAGTCAGTGAGGAAGGATGGTTCCTATAGTTGCTGAGAACTCCCAGAAATGAGACTTTCCCTGTTTCCTCTGCCCCATCTTCATTCTACATTTGTGGGACTAAGTGAAAGAATAAGGATCACTGCTTCTCCATGACCTTGGCTCTGTTTAATGATGGAAAATGTGGTTTTCCGTGGAAAAAGTTGATTTTCCAGAAATGTCAATTTTGCCTACAACTATCCATTTTCCTAATGGAAAATTAAAACATGTAGTTTCAGGGGGGTTCAGTGTTAATTTATATCCGTCTAAACTGCTGCAGTGTGTCATGGTGCATCATGGGATAGTTAGTCTAGCAGGGGACCTTGGCTTGTAAAGAAGAATGGGACCATGAGCCAGGTGAACTACACACTCCTAGGAGACACCAGGGCAACTCAAGCAGGCACCAGTTAATATTGACTCTTAATAATCAGATATTGGCAAATCAAATTTTTTCTGAACTTTTTGATCTGCTAAAAGTTTTGATAGTTTGACTTTTTGTCCCAATTGAGGATGAAAACATGATGAAATACTGGAATTTCCCATGGGACAGAAATTATGTTTTCCAATCAGCTATAACACCTATCCCACCCTGTCCCTTGACATGGATAGATGAAGAAAGTTGGATCAGTGTGTGGAGCACTACCTGGTTCTTTTGAAAGGCTCTCAGATACCATGGTGATGAGCTATAGTATAAGTATTTAGATGGACCTACTAATAGACCAGCAATATGATGACCCAGAGCACTTCTAGAGAATAATATTGCCTTTGCCAGTGCTACTGGCAACAGCCAATTCCACCTCAGGTCACATATTTTAGAATCTGACCATATCAGCTGGGAGCTTGTGCACTTTACATTGACTGACAAATTACAACTGCTCTCTGGGGCAGCCCTTGTGTTATTAATGAGGAGTTGGGTTGGTAGAAAGGGATAGTGTCAATGTTAAAGTGCAGAAGCCCAGTCTCTCCAAGCTGTAGTAGCCTGGTATGAGTTCTGCAGTGCACCCGCAGAGCTCAATTTCAAGGATTGGTAAGAAATCTGGAGGCAGACTTACATCAGAGCACCCAGCATCATTTAAATCCATAATGTCTGATTGATTAGAGTGAGGTTCAGAGTAGGAGATAGTTGAGACCTAGTACCAAGGTCCTTAGAAAAGGGCTCTTAACTGCTAAAGAAACATTATTGTGAACCTCATGCTAGGAGACAGTTTCTCCTTAGCTGGAGGAACAGAGGGGGACTTTCTATTGCAGCTGGCTTTCTGAGCCACATTCACTTTGCGGAAATACCCCCATCTGTGAAGACCTAGCTAATTGGGAACAGTGAGGGAGGGCACATTCACACTGTTCTCTGTGAGAAGTAGAGTGGGGTTGGTGGGATCTGGATCCATTCCAGGGCACCTAGATTTGTGCCTCAGTTTAGTTGATTGCTTGTGTTTATCCAGTATTAAGTTGCAGATTGATCTTCATTTAGAGAAAGATCTGGGAGTTATGACTTATTTCCTGTTTTGTTTTACAACAGACTTTCTGCAGTTGAGAAAACTGGTTGGCTCCTTTTGGTTTTACTTTGTGAAGCCCACATCATTCTGAACTTCCTCTGCTTCCCAGAACTGCAGAGAGATCTGATGGTTTAAAAACACACAATTAATTCCTCAGCTGTAGTTTAGTCAAACCATTTAATCTCATTGTGGTGAAAATGGGCTGGGAGTTCTGGGCTCTCTTGCTAAATCTAAGATTTATTCTGGGGGCCAGGGCAAATCACCTCCCCTCTCTGTGCCTCAGTTTCCTTGGGAGTAGAGATCAGCTGCCTATCCACACACACAGACTGGTTAAGGTTAGTTAACTGGATTTTGTAAAATCTTGAATGAAAGCCACTGTGTAACTGCCAAGTATGTATTTCTTATTAAATTATGGAATTTGTCTAGGGTGTGCAGGTTTTTTTTCCACTCACTCACCATCAGGCTTCTGAAATCCATCAACCCCTCTGAAGGGGCTTATTACCCCTTGCTCTTAATGTTTATAAACTAGCCACAAAACTTCAGTATTGATTTACAGCCTTACTGCTGCAGCTGCTGAGGGGTCTGAGAGGAGCGAAGTGGTGGCAGAATAAGCTTAGTGAGAGTGGGAAAGACGGAGCCAGACAGGAGCCTAGGAAGCATGGTCTATTTTTAGGACAAGGCTGGCATATCACATATTTATCAAAGTCACAGTTCCAGATGCCTCACATGAGCAAAGGGTGCTGAAGGGCTGAGTTAATTTTAACTCCTCCAGCTGACAACTAACATGGACTGTGCGCAGGAACCAGAAGGGCTGAGACTTCGGGCAGAACCAGTTACCGACACCATTCTTGAGATTGGACAGAGACTTTTCCAGGTCAATCGTGGTGCATTATCTCTCCACAGTCGCTATTTTGAGGCCATGTTTTTTGGGGGCACTAGAGAGAGCTCCGAACACCACATAGTGATCAGAGGAGTAGATGCAGAGACTTTCCAAGCGCTTCTCGAGTTCACTCGCACAGCCAAGGTGCTCATAACTCTGCACAATGTCACCCGCCTGCTGGAAACAGCCGACTTCCTCCAGTTTGAGAGAGTGAAAAGGATGTGTGAGAAGTTCCTGGAGAGGGAGCTGCACGTTTCCAACTGTCTGAGCCTGATGGCCTATGCCCAATGCTTTGCCTGTCCAGAGCTTCATGCATCAGCTCTCAGCGTGGCTCTCACGCACTGGACGGAAGTGACTTCTCAGGAAGAATTTAAGAAGCTTCCCAAAGAAATGTTGCTGCAGCTCCTGCAAAACAATGACCTCTTTGTTCCCCAAGAGGATGTCGTTTTTGATACTGTGATGAAATGGATAATGCAGGACCCAGCATCTAGGGAGGAGGCCTTCTTGGACTTGGTGGGGCAGGTCAGGGTAACCTTCCTGAGTCTTTCCTTCCTTGATATCTTGGTGAAACAAAGCAAAAGCCCTGGAGAGAAGGATACCTCTGCCAGGCTGCTAAAGAAGTTAGACAGCTGCCCTCCACTCAGATGGAGGAACATGGAGCTGTCTCCTTGCACCAGCAGGAGCTATGAGACCCTATATATTCTGGGAGGGAAGCATGATAAGGAGCAGCAAGAATTATTTCAGTTTCAACCTAAATCTGGCACCTGGCATCTTTGCTCCCCGCTGCAGCGCAGGAACCTCATCCAGTATGCAGTGGCAGCAGTAGGTAACTCTCTGAGATGCATGTGTGCTCAGAACTCTTTGCAACAAATAGTGCAGGTGGCACCTAGCAAGAACTGGGCAAACTCAGAGGAAGTCAGGGTTTGGAGCCTTGATTGCTGTGGGCTCAGATTCTCCCCCCATTAAACCATCAGTGCTGTTAGTGACTTAACTCAGACCTAAAGTTCTCTTTGGTTCAAAGACCTGTTAGTCCTGGTGGCTTGGCTGTAAGGGGTTTGTATGGGGACTTGACTGAAAAAAGGAAATATTCATTCTTTCTGAATGTGATGATCATGGGGCATAAACATTAAAGCTATGACTCTACTCCCACTTACATCAGTTGTGCAGAGTAACTCTATTGTATAGCTTCCTTCTTAGGGCCAGAGCCCTCTCTGTCACAGTGATGATCTTCAGAATTAACTGCACGGACCTGACTGTGTTACACTGAGTGCATTACTCTTATGGGAGAGTTACTATATTCTGTTAGTCTGACACATCTGAGCAAATACTGAAACAAATGTAAACTGGTGTGACGTTTAGTGCAAATTAAAGAGCAGATTAGCTCTATCTTTGCAGCCATTTTGTGATGGCTTTGGGGTGATCAAGTTGTAATGGGATGAATACCTGTGGAATGCACATTTTAAGCTTAGTACTCTATAGAAAACCTTATTTTCAGAGTTAGCTTCCTCCTATCAAGGAAGAGAAACAAGGCCATCTGACTTACATGACCAATCACAATGCAGGCAATGCAGCTAAATTTCAAATACCGAGTGTCAAATATTTGCAGCAAACTGTTCATGTCTCATCCATATTAGAAGCTGAAGGAGAGATTAAGACTCCAGTCCTGCACTCTGATCTACATGGGCAGACCCCATACCTACCTGGAACCCCATTGATTCCAAGGAGAACTTGCTCAGGTGCAAGGGACTCCACACAGATCAGGCTGCAGGAAGGAAGCCTAAATGTGCAAATTGCTTGAGGGGAAGTGGGCAGCAGGATATGCATGAGGATGGCTGAGAGATGCCTCTGCCTGACAGTTCTTTCCATTCTATCCCCAGGGAACTTCCTTTTTGTGACGGGAGGTTATTTCCGAGATGAGTTTGTGTGGTACAGCGTGGACTGGGTGTTGATCTATAATTGCTGGGACAACAACTGGCTGGAAGGGCCTGCTATGAAGCAGTCTCGCAACAGCCATTGTGCCGTAGGGGCTGGGCTCTATCTGTATGTGCTTGGAGGGAGCACAGATGAGGGCATAATCCCAGATGTGGAGCGCCTGGCATTAATGGACTCGCAATGGCAAAGCATGAGCCCCATGGTTCAGCCTGTGGAGAGAGCAGGTGCAGTCAGTGTGGGGACCAGGCTTTACGTGGTCTGTGGCCTGGATGAAAAGGGAGATGTGTATGGTGGAGTGCAGAGACTGGACATGGAGAAGGATGTTTGGGATGTCATCTCCTTCTCACCACTTCCCAGGTGAGGAACTCTGCTCTGGGATGTGACTCCCTGAAAAAGATTTCACGGGGTTTTCATTGAAGTCAATGGCAAAACTCCTACCGACTTCAGTTGCGCTGAATTTCTCCCCTGGTTGGTCTGGTATGATCCATCTGATCATGCTGGTTTCTGTTTGTAACCTGTATCTCGTCAAGCTGTTCCATCTCTTGAAGGGATAAGGTGATGTCCAGGATAGGTTCACAGCAGCACTTAGATTGGCCCCTATTTTCTAGGGTCGCAACTGTTCCTCTTTTTAAAAGACAGAATTAACTTTATTATTGTTCATACTATTCTGACCTCCTTGTAAAGCACTCGCAGATTAAAAGTGCTATATAAGAACTAGGTATTATTGATTGATTTTATTTATGAATTTCTGTTACAGTGACACCAGAGGCTGCACTCAGATCAAGCCTCAATGTGCAGGGTACAGCTCAAACCTATAGTAAGAGGCAACCTCTGCCCTAAAGAGCGTACACTTAATTTAACTCCAGATGCACCAAGTGAGTGTTACAAACAAATGTGTGGAGGGAGCAGGAAAGAGGGGGCATGAGTCAGACACACCTGCTTCTGCCCAGAACAATGCATGCAGTTTGCTGAGGGTTTATTTACTTCTCTATTTAGAGATAAACATACCAGTAGTAGAAGTTCCAGCTCAGCCCCCCGGCCATTGTTGTCTGGCTCTCAAATTAGTGCGAGTCAGAATCAATATAAAAGGGACAATGCCAAGATGAAAATCACATCACAAAGATTTGCAAAGTAAAGAATCGCATAGCATTTAGTTCAAGGGTCCTCAGACATTTCATTGGCTGCCTTGACAGTATTTTAACAGATTCTCTTGTGGCCACATCCTCTATTCACCATCTTGTGAAACATGTCCCCTCCCATTCATGGGTCCATACATTTCATGGCCAGAAGGGACCATTATGGTCGTGTAGTCTGTCCTCCTGCATTGCATAGGCCAGACAACCTCACCACTTCTCCTCATATCTAATCCAGCAACTTTTAGCTGAGCTACAGCATAGTTTTTAGAATGACAGCCAATCCTGATTTAAAGACTAGAAGTAATGGAGGATTTACAACACCCCTTACTGACTTGTTCCAATGGTTATTCATTCATTGTTAAAGTAGGCATCTTATTTCAGTTAGAACTTTGCTAACTTCAGGCAATGGCTTGTGATTGAATTAGAGCATATTTAATAGAAAGATTGATCTTGTCTTCATTTAAAAGCTTCAAATGAAGGCGAATTGACCACATCCCTTGCTAATCTGTTCCAATGGTTAATTACACTCACTATTAAAAATGTGCATCTTATTTCCAGTTAGAATGTTGCTGACTTCAACTTCCAGCCATTGGATCTTATGTCTTTCTGCTAGACTAAAGAGCCATCTAGTATCAGATGTCTTCTCTTTGTATAAGCCCTCGCTAGATTGTAATTAAATCACATAATCACCTTCTCTTTCATAAATTAAATAGACGGAGCTCTTTTGAGTCTCTGAGTGTAAGGAGTATTTTCCAGACCTTTGTAACATTCAGTTTCCAAGGTGGGGGCTCCGCACTGACTATATGTCCTGGGAAGGTGGTGTGACTCCTTGTAAACTGATACTTGTTTCCCAAAAATTTAAACCCTGACTCCTTACAAAGCTTTAGGATCCTTTCCATTCCTACCAGATGTTCCTTCCATGTTTTGTGGGAACAAATGAAGTCATCTAGGTATGTTAGTATGTCTTCAATTATCAAAACTTGGGTTAGACCATTAGCTACCCTCTGAAATGTCCTTGATGCATTCATGAGTCTGAAAGGTGTTCTGCAGAACTGAAACACTCCCTAGGGTATCACAAAGGCAGTTTTTTCTCTATGCTCAGGTGCCCCTTTAATCTGATGACAAAGGTTGAAATTTACCTCTGTGCAGGGCCAGCAAAAAGCTGATGCACTGGTGTGAAGGCCTCATGCTGTCCTCTGCACAAGTGAATTTCATTCCAAGAGCAGACCTGTTGAGAAAGATTGTAAAAACAGCCCCAAGTTGCTGTTTTGGACAATCACCGCACTTTAAAATATGATCACCAAAGGCTGGCATTATTTCTATTGTTTACCTTTTTACTTTCACTGGACTTGGACAGTGACACTAGACTGCTCAGTTTCTAGTGAGTTTCACTATCTAGGGCTCTTGCCCTAGCATTTCGCTCTTGTTTGGGGCTGCAGGGGGATATTTAAATGCAAAATAAAAGCAGTATTCATTGAATTAAAGAAGAAAAGATAGGCAATTGCTATTAAATCCCAGGCCCTAAACTACCTGACAGTGTTCCAGGAAAGATTAATAACTATTTAAAGAAGTCAAGTATCAGAGGGGTAGCCGTGTTAGTCTGGATCTGTAAAAAGCGACAACGAGTCCTGTGGCACCTTTTAGACTAACAGAAGTATTGGAGCATAAGCTTTCGTGGGTGAATACCCACTTTGTCAGATGCATGTCTGATCTCTGATATTTAAAGGAGGTGATTTTTCCCTGAAGTGGATGGTTATTATTGAAAGCTAAAGAGTAGCAACATTTCAGTTAACTTCTGATGCAAGTAAAGCAGAGAGTTGATTAGTAAGAATATTGCAGAGAGGGCCTGAGATCTTCACTCACCATCATCAAACTGAGTTATTCTCAGCATCTATACAAATTGTTCAATGGTTTTCCATTTAGAGGAAACTGGATGCATGCTGGGGGTGCTGACCTTTCTCTTTGTGTCCTCCTGAGATCACCAGTTTTCCTTCTCCCTAGGTATGACCTCTGTGTTACAGCTCTGAATGGAGCACTCTACACCATAGGAGGAGGAGCCTTTCGCTTTGATATGGACACAGATGAATGGACCCAAGTGGATGAAGAGTGCCTGACTCAGAAATTCTTCATGGGATGCAGCACTGCGAATGGCCGAATTTATCTCCTGGGACAGAGGAAGGGGAACATGGCTGTCCCCAACATGGTGCTCTTTGACCCTTACACTGACACATGTCAGGTGGTAGATAGCAAACTCCCTTGCCCCGTTCCTATTTATGGGTGTGTCTCTATACGAAGATTTGACACATGAACTTAAGCAAGGCTGGACCCAGGTCACCATACAGAAAGGGAGTCCAGTGTGTTAACACTTACAAGGGCTGATATTTATTGTCTGTAGAACTTGTAGAAGCTTGAAAACATCATTTATTCCTCTCCTGATTTTGTCTTTTTCAGTTTGGCAAATGCTGGTGTCCTTTGTCCTCAAGGAGCCTACAGGCAATGGAAGATTTGCTCCTTTCTTTATCAAGACATCTCCACTGGTGTCAGCATGATTCCATGAAAATATTTGTTAGCAAACTCACTAACTTGGCCTCCGCAGCAGCAGCAGAAGGAATAACAGCATTGCAGGGTCAGTCAGAAACATGGCTGTTGGTTTTTTGTTTGTTATTTTGATTTTACCAAATGACAGGACAGCAGCTTCTCAAATGCTGAAGAGCACTCCAGGCAGCAGCAGGTAGAAGGCATCTGTCCAAAGAAAACCAAATTTCAGTCATTGAAAATTGATTCTTTTATTTTCAGCCCATAGGGATGACAGTACCTAAAATGCAAACAGAGCCATGACTATAAAGACCTGAGCTACTTCATGCTTCACTCCTCTGGGTTCCTAAGGAGCCTGGGCAGGGCCCTGATTATATTGGAAGGAAAAGAGCAAGCATATGGTAGGATTTAAACTGATTCTTTATTCAAGCCAGTGCCCTCATCACCTCTGTGCTGACTCAGCTCCATGTGTAAAGTGTCACTCAGGTTTTAGGTAGCACCTAGGGAACCCTGTTCAGAGCTGCTGTTGATGGCTATGGAGATAGTTCTACAAATGACAAGAGGCCATCGGCTAGCAAATAGGAGTTGAGCCACATTCATTTTGCATTGTTCTAATCTTATGGTGCTCAGACAGGGGATGAAATCCTGGCCATTGATGTCAATGAAATTTTGCAGTTAGCTACAATGAGGCCAAGATTTCACCCAGGATGGGTACATCGTCCCTCCCCGCTGCAACATTTCTGTTTATTATTATGCATGAGGCTGCTTGCTTCACAGCTGGGTGACATTTTCTGACTGAAACTGTTTCTCTGCAAAAAATGATTTGGTGTCACGGAAATGTTTCAATAATTTGTGAGACAAGGTGGGTGAGGTAATATCAACAATTTGTGTTAGTTTCACCGAAGTTTTCATTTTGAAAACAAAGCTAACAAACTCCAAACAAGTCAAAACATTTTCTTTTGACATTTTCAAAACAAAATATTTAAATTTTTTAATTAAAAATAACTTCAATTGTATTTTTAAAAAAGTTTTATAAAAATGCTCTAAATCAAAGTGAAATGTTTTGTCTGAGGCCAAATGATTTTTTTAACCTCTCAATTTGCCAAAAGTATCAAAAAATTGTTTTGGGGTCAATTCAACATGATTTTAAAAAATTGGAACTACCACCAAACCAAAAAATCAGTTATTTGCCCAGCTCTGTCCGCAACATGTATAACGAGAGAAATAAGACTTAATTCCTAGTCATGTTTGAAAATTTACCTGCACTTTGCTTGTGCACCAGCTGCTCCCTAAGAGAGACACTCCAAAGATGGTAGTGTCAGAGCTTACAAATGATATAATTTATAATGTTAAACATTATGATCTAGAGCTATGATGGATAGAAAATTAATTAGCCATAGAGCAACGCATGTGACTGTGAATGCAAGCAGACTTCAGATTGGCTGGGTAAAGAACAAAACCTTCCTTTCTGTATTTTGAATTGTGCTGTATTAATCTTTGGCTAGTAATCTTTGATTAAATAAATTCTGATTGAGATGGTTGTCTGACATCTTGTATTATTATTTTTAAAGTTCAACTATGTAACAATGGTTTGGAGGGTGGATATCAAAATGTGGTTCTTATCTTGGCTCTGCAATTGATTTCTGTTCAATTATGAGCAATTCATGATACATAGTTGAGTCTTATTGACCCATTTGTACCTAAGGGACCCAAATTGCGTTATATCCACTGAAAAGAAAAACTTTTTCACTAGGAGGGTGGTGAAGCACTGGAATGGGTTCCCTAGGGAGGTGGTGGAATCTCCTTCCTTAGAGGTTTTTAAGGCCTGGCTTGACAAAGCCCTGGCTGGGATGATTTAGTTGGGGATTGGTCCTGCTTTGATCAGGAGGTGGGACTATATGACCTCCTGAGGTCCCTTCCCAGGGCCGGCTCCAGGCACCAGCTGACCAAGCACGTGCTTGGGGCGGCACCTGAGAAGGGGCGGCCAATGTTGAGGTTGCAGGGGGCGCTCGCGGTGTTTTGTTGTTGTTGTTCAGCGGGGCGTCGCTCAAGGGTTTTTTCTTTTTTTTTTTTTTTGGCTGGGCAGCGCGGGGAATGTTTCGGTGGTGCGGCGCTGGGGGGTATGGGGGTGGGATTCGGCGGTGCGGCCCAGCGCTCTGGGGGTTTGGGCGGGGCAGGAGTTTGGCCGGCCCCGTGCTCGGGGGGGTTGGCCGGCCCGGCCTGGCGCTCAGGGGGGCAGGGGTTTGGGCGGCACGGCGCTCCGGGGGTTTCAGCGGCATGGCGCGGCGTTGGGGGGGCACGGGGGTTTGGGCGGCCCGGCCCAGCACTGGGGGCGGGGGGTTCGGTGGCCCGGTGCGGCGCTTTGGCGGGGGGTTCGGTGGCACGGTGCGGCGCTCTAAAAAGTTAGAGCCGGCCCTGTCCCTTCCAACCCTGATATTGTATGATTCTATTAAAAGCACAGATGCTAGAAGGCTCCAGCACCTGCACCAGCACCAGGACTTGCCTCATGCTACCATGTCCAACAGCCAATGCAGCCACTGGACAATGCTGGGAGGAGGTGGGTGATGGCTCATCAATGCACTTCTGGGATTGAAATGTGCATGGGCCTGTTCACTCAACCCCCATGCATCCATGGGCTCAAGAGAACGGATACCCTGGCAATGGGCAATTCCACTACCTATGAGATTGCACTGACTGGTCTCACTGTTAGTTTGCACTTTTCCTGAATATTACAATGGCTCACTTACGAGCAGGGCTGCCTGGTTTAGTTTTAATACATTATCATTTAACTAAGATTTTCGTTTTACACTTCGCTGCTGTGCAGGTGCTTGGGAAGCAAGAAAGAGGCAGGAAGTTTTAATAAGCTTTTAATAATCTTTTAAATTCTCTTAACATCACATCAAAGCAATAGTAGATAGGTATGTACACTACAACACTCACATTCCCCCATGAAGCAGCTGATATGGGACTCCATTCATAAAGAATTAATAGAGGGTAATGTAATTAATGCAAATCAACATGGGTTTATGGAAAATAGATCCTGTCAAACTAACTTGATACTTTTTTTGATGGGGTTACAAGTCGGGTGATAATGGTAATAGTGTTGACGTAATGCATTTAGATTTCTGTAAGCTGTTTAACTTGGTAGCACATGATATGTTGATTAAAAACTAGAATGATATAAAATTAACATGGCAAATACATTAAAAACACATTAAAAACAAGTGAACGGATAGGTCTCAAAATGTAATGATAAATAGGGAATTGTCATCAAGTGGGTGTGTTTCCAGTTGGGACCTCCAGGGATTAGTTCTTGTCCCTGTTCTATTTTACATTTTTATCAATGACTTGGAAGAAAACATAAAATCATCACTGATGACGTTTGCAGATGACACAATAATTGGGGGGTGGTAAATAATGAAGAGGACAGGTCACTGGTTCAGAGCAATCTGGATCACTTGGTTAAACTGGGCTCAAGCAAACAATACGCTTTATAATGCAGCTATGTGTAAATGTATACATTTAGAAACAAAGAATGGAGGCCATACTTATGTGGTGGGAGACTCTATCCTGGGAAGCAGTGACATTAAAAAAGATTTGGGGGTCATGATGAATAATCAGCTAAACATGAGCTTTCAAAGTGACGCCGTGGCCAAAAGAGATGATGCAACCCTGGGATGCATAAACAGGAAACTCAAGTAGGAGTAAAGTGGTTATTTTATCTCTGTATTTGGCACTGCAGGAATACTCTGTCCAATTCTGGGGTACACAATTGAAGAAGGATGTTGGTAAATTGGAGAGGGTTCAGAGAAGAGCCATAACATGGGCAGTGGGTACCATAGGCTGGAGGAGGCTGTGCCTCCCCAAACAGCCAGGTGTGGCCCTGCTCATGACCCGCCACCAGCCCCCTCTTGCTTCCTGCTAGGTGTGCGCTGGCAGCTCCAGTGACCCCGGCTTGGGCTGGGGCAACGCCGCCCGCCCTCAGGGCTGCTGGAACAATTTGTATAGTGGGGGTGCTGGGAGCCATTGAACCAAACTGTGGACCCTGTATATGATGGAAACCACTTCAAGCCAGGAGGTGCTGAAGTACCCCCCGCAGCCCTAGTTCCAGCACCTATGCCTGTCCTCCCGGCGCTCTGGGGCTGAGGGGGCTGCTGCCACATGTCACCCGCCCTTCCGGGTCTGCGGGGGCCTGTGGTCACACATCCTCCCAGTGCTCCAGAGCTGGGGGAGCTTCAGCCTCTCAGCACTCTGGGGATGCGGGGGTGGGGGAGTTGTGGCCATATGCCAACCACCCTCCCAGTGCTCCAGGGCTAGGGGGGCTAGCCTGGGGTTGGGGTAGGTGGCTGTGGTGGGGGGGGCTCTGGGCTCCGGCGGGGAGCACGGAAAGGGGCAGGGTCTCAGGCGGAAGGGACTAGCCTCCCCCAGCTGGTGATTCACATACCACCCCTGAGCCACAAGAATGATTAAAGGATTAGAAAACATGCCTTACAGTGCTAGATTCAAGGAGCTCAATGTATTTAGGTTAACAAAGAGAATGTCAAGGGATGATGTGATTACACTCTCTATGTTGGGAATAAATATTTGTTAATGGGCTCTTCAATCTAGCAAAGAAAGATATAACATGATCTAGTGGCTGGAAGCTGAAGCTCGACAAATTCAGAATGGAAAGAAGTGTACATTTTTGACAGTGAGGATAATTAACCATTGGAACAATTTACCAAGGGTCATAATAATATATTGAGATATACCTATCTCATAGAGCTGGAAGGTCATTGGGTCCAGCCCCCTGCCTTCACTAGCAGGACCAAATACTGATTTTTGCCCCACATCCCTAAGTGGCCCCCTCAAGGATTGAGCTCACAACCCTGGGTTTAACAGGCCAATGCTCAAACCACTGAGCTGTCCCTCCCCTGAGGGAATTATGGTGGATTCTCCATTACTGACCATTTTAAAATCAAGGTTGGACATTTTTCTGAAAGATCTGCTCAAAGGGTTATGTTGGGGCAGGTCTCTGGCCTGTGTTATCCTCAGGGATCAGATTAGGTGACCACAGCAGTCCATTCTTGCCTTGGAATATATGAATCTCCCAATGTGATGCAAGGTGGTTTGTGCACAAAGCATCCCTCCCTTCCCTTACTCTTCTGGACCCTGCATCAGTGATGGCAGGTGCACTTTCTGGTTGCCTGTACTTGGTCTGCAAACAGCCGTGTCTGAAACCCACTTCTGGTAGGGGACATGACCAAATGTGCCCTGGTGATTCTGCACCCCTGCAAAACTCTATGGGGGCCACTGAACCAGGGGCACAAATTAGGGCTGTCCTGAAGTCTGTGTAGAGATTCACACTGGCTCCCAGCAGTCTCTGTGTAGCAGATCACACACCTATGGTACTCTGAGGTGTCAATTCTCTCCTCTTACACCCATGCAGCTCCATAGGAGTTACAGAGGGCAGAGTGAGGATTTCCAATGGGCATCAGTAACTGAGGGCATTTCTAGCTGCCAGCTTCAGGAGAAGGAATCAAAAACCAGCTCGCCTGAGAGAGGTAAGGGGTCCAGGGTAATGTGCTAAAATGATTTTACTACTTCCTGGAAGGGGAGACAATGAGTAGAGACATAGGCGCCGACTTTGTGGCTGCTCTGGGGCTGGAGCACCCATGGGGAAAAATTAGTGGGTGCTCTGCACCCACCGGCAGCCAAGCTCCCCTCCCCCACCCCACCTCACCTCCTCTTCTGCCTCCTCCCCCCGCCTGAGCATGCCGCATCCCCGTTCCTCCGCCTACCTCCCAGCGCTTCCCCCCGGCCACCACTAAACAGCAGTTTGGCCGCTCGGGGGGGGAGAGGGAGGAGCGGGAACATGGTGCGCTCAGGGGAGGAGGCGGGGTAGAGGCAGGGCCTGGGTGGGGATTTGAGGAAGGAGTCCGAATAGGGGCAGGGAGGGGGTGAAGTTGGGGTGAGAATTTTGGGGAAGGGGTGGAGTCAGGGTGGGGCCAGGGACAGAGGGGGGTCGAGCACCCACCGGCAGGAGCAGAAGTCGACGCCTATGAGTAGAGATGGGAAACTGCACCTTAACCACTAGATCCCTCACCTTTGGAGTTCTACAAGGCTCAATTCTTTCTTTGCTCCTGTTCAACATCTACACACAGCCACTGGGTGAATGGTCAAATGACATGGACTCGTGCCAGCAGTATGTGGATGACATAGCTCTAGTCCTTCATCACACAGGACCATGTCACTACCACCATAGCCCAGTGCTTGGATGAGATCAGCTCTTGGATGAAGACTAGTTGGCTGAAGGCAGAGGGGATGTTGGTTGGAAGAGGAAAGCACTTTGAAGGGTGTGCAGCCATAGTGCAGCCTCCTTTGGCTCACCCAAGGACTCCACGCTGTCAAGAGGCTGCTGTACAACTATAAAAAAACTCTAGGGCCCTGATCCTTTCATCTCAGATCTGCTTAAGCTTCATCAGGGCAAGTTTTAGATGCAGGACCGAGGTCTCCAGTCCCATCTAGATCACCTTGATATTGGACACTGCACTGTAACCTATGGACTAATACTAAAAGAGCTTTCTGCAGCTTTAAAGCTCACCATCTATACTATGAAACTAACCCAAGAATCATAGACTATCAGGGTTGGAAGGGACCTCAGGAGTCATGTAGTCCAACCCCCTGCTCAAAGCAGGACCAATCCCCAGACAGATTTTTGCCCCTGATCCCTAAATGGCCCCCTCAAGGATTGAACTCACAACCCTGGGTGTAGCAGGCCAATGCCCAAACCACTAAGCTATCCCTCCCTCTCAATATTTAAAAGGTCATTGAATCCAGCCCCCTGCCTTCACTAGCAGGACCAAGTGCTGATTTTGCCCCAGATTCCTCAGTGGCCCTCTCAAGGACTGAATTCACAACCCTGGGTGTAGTAGGCCAATGCTCAAAGCTATCCAAGCTATCCCTCCCCCCGAAATTTGACTCTGGTGGGACTTGAACCCACAACCTTGAATGACTTTGATCTATTAGTACACTAGACCTCTAATGCACTATCCATTATGCCACAGAGCCTTCTTATAGCGAGCTGATTCATGTCTGTATGTAAACTGATCTTTTAACCAATACTTTCTTTTCTTTTTTATTAAAGTTTAGTTTAGTTAATAAGAATTGACTGTAAGCGTGTATTTGGGTAAGAACTGAAATATTCAGTGACCAGGTGGGTAATGTGTCCCATCATTTGGGATTGGTAGAACTTTTTCTATGATTTTCAGTAATCATTATATTTGACTTGGCTGTCTGGCTGGGTTGCTATAAGGGAACTGTGTTTTTGGCTTCTGTGCAACCAGTAAGGTATTGTAGAAACTGTTTTGCACTGGCTTGGTAAATCTTAAGTATTGGAATATCCACCAGTTTGGGGGACTGTCTGCCCCAATATTTGCAGTTTGCCCTAATTGAGCAATCTCATCATGGCCGCCCTAGGACTCTGGTTACAACTGGCTTCCCATAGAATTTCGGATCAAGTTTTAGGTCTTTGTCCTTAACTTCCAGGTATTTGAGAGCCTGGCCTGAGGGTGTCTAAGAGAACCTAGAGCCCTGGGATGAAGACCATGGTCAACAGCTCCACTACTCAGAGAGTTCCATTGTGTCAAACATAAAGGTAAAGCTCATATGTGTGGGAGCCAGCCCAAGGCTGTGGGATGAACTCCCCAGGAACCAAGGGCCATCACAAATGTCCCCATCTTCATGCAAGGGCAAGGAGCATTTCTTTGACCTTGCCTCCTCTAGCAGAAACAGACAGCAACATGTGTACGTGTGTTCAGAGAAAATATATACAAATTCCAAAACAAGACACTCCCTGCACATCCTTCTCCCCTGGGGCAAGGATGAGAACAGACACATGACCGATGTTAGTAATGTTGCATCATGCCCTGCTGGAGGCACTCAGATACTACTGTGATGAATACCATATAAGAACTAGATAGACTACAACAGGATAGACTGAGCTGGGCCATTCAGAGTGATCACTGATCAGAAACTGATTTTAAAAACCACTCAGGGCTAGACTCAGTGGGCAAAACATATTGTTGATTGTTTTCCTCACACTCATAGATTCATAGATTCATAGATTCTAGGACTGGAAGGGACCTCGAGAGGTCATCGAGTACAGTCCCCTGCCCGCATGGCAGGACCAAATACTGTCTAGACCATCCCTGATAGACATTTATCTAACCTACTCTTAAATATCTCCAGAGATGGAGATTCCACAACCTCCCTAGGCAATTTATTCCAATGTTTAACCACCCTGACAGTTAGGAACTTTTTCCTAATGTCCAACCTAGACCTCCCTTGCTGCAGTTTAAACCCATTGCTTCTTGTTCTATCCTTAGAGGCTAAGATGAACAGGTTTTCTCCCTCCTCCTTATGACACCCTTTTAAATACCTGAAAACTGCAATCATGTCCCCTCTCAGTTTTCTCTTTTCCAAACTAAACAAACCCAATTCTTTCAGCCTTTCGTCATAGGTCATGTTCTCAAGACCTTTAATCATTCTTGTTGCTCTTCTCTGGACCCTTTCCAATTTCTCCACATCTTTTTTAAAATGCGGTGCCCAGAACTGGACACAATACTCCAGCTGAGGCCTAACCAGAGCAGAGTAGAGCGGAAGAATGACTTCTCGTGTCTTGCTCACAACACACCTGTTAATACATCCCAGAATCATGTTTGCTTTTTTTGCAACAGCATCACATTGTTGACTCATATTTAGCTTGTGGTCCACTATAACCCCTAGATCCCTTTCTGCCGTACTCCTTCCTAGAGAGTCTCTTCCCATTCTGTATGTGTGAAACTGATTTTTCCTTCCTAAGTGGAGCACTTCGCATTTGTCTTTGTTAAACTTCATCCTGTTTAACTCAGACCATTTCTCCAATTTGTCCAGATCATTTTGAATTATGACCCTGTCCTCCAAAGCAGTTGTAATCCCTCTCAGTTTGGTATCATCCGCAAACTGTAATAAGCATACTTTCTATGCCAATATCTAAGTCGTTGATGAAGATATTGAACAGCGCCAGTCCCAAAACAGACCCCTGCGGTACCCCACTCGTTATGCCTTTCCAGCAGGATTGGGAACCACTAATAACAACTCTCTGAGTACGGTTATCCAGCCAGTTATGCACCCACCTTATAGTAGCCCCATCTAAATTGTATTTGCCTAGTTTATCAATAAGAATATCATGCGAGACTGTATCAAATGCCTTACTAAAGTCTAGGTATACCACATCCACAGCTTCACCCTTATCCACAAGGCTCGTTATCCTATCAAAGAAAGCTATCAGATTGGTTTGACATGATTTGTTCTTCACAAATCCATGATGGCTGTTCCCTATCACCTTACCACCTTCCAAGTGTTTGCAGATGATTTCCTTAATTACTTGCTCCATTATCTTCCCTGGCACAGAAGTTAAACTAACTGGCCTGTAGTTTCCTGGGTTGTTTTTATTTCCCTTTTTATAGATGGGCACTATATTTGCCCTTTTCCAGTCTTCTGGAATCTCTCCTGTCTCCCATGATTTTCCAAAGATAATAGCTACAGGCTCAGGCCTGGTCTACACTACGACTTTAATTCGGTTTTATCAGCGTTAATTCGAATTTACCCTGCAACCGTCCACACAACGACGCCATTTATTTCGAAATAAAGGGCCCTTTAAATCGATTTCTGTACTCCACCCCGACGAGCGGAGTAGCGCCAAAATTGATTTTAACATTTCGAATTAGGGATAGTGTGGCCGCAATTCGATGGTATTGGCCTCCGGGAGCTATCCCACAGTGCATCATTGTGACCGCTCTGGACAGCAATCTAAACTCGGATGCACTGGCCAGGTGGACAGGAAAAGCCCCGCGAACATTTGAATTTCATTTCCTGTTTGCCCAGCGTGGAGAGCACAGGTGACCACAGATAGCTCATCAGCACAGGTAACCATGCAGGCTGATAATCGAAAAAGAGCACCAGCATGGACCGTACGGGAGGTACTGGATCTGATCGCTATATGGGGAGAGGATTCAGTGCTAGCAGAACTTCGTTCTAAAAGACGAAATGCCAAAACTTTTGAAAAAATCTCCAAGGGCATGATGGAGAGAGGCCACAATAGGGACTCAGATCAGTGCCGTGTGAAAGTCAAGGAGCTCAGACAAGCCTATCAAAAAACAAAGGAGGCAAACGGTCGCTCTGGGTCAGAGCCGCGGACATGCCGCTTCTACGCCGAGCTGCATGCAATTCTGGGGGGGGCCGCCACCACTACCCCACCTGTGATCGTGGATTCCGGGTCGGGGATAGTCTCATCAGCTACACCTGAGGATTCTGCCGATGGGGGAGAGGAGGAGGAGGAGGAGGAGGAGGATGAGCTTGCAGAGAGCACACAGCACTCCGTTCTCCCCAACAGCCAGGATCTTTTTCTCAGCCTGACTGAAGTACCCTCCCAACCCTCCCAAGCCAGTATCCAAGACCCTGACCCCATGGAAGGGACCTCAGGTGAGTTTACCTTTTAAAATATAAAACTTGTTTTAAAAGCAAACGGTTTTTAATGATTACTTTGCCCTGAGGACTTGGGATGCATTCGCGGTCAGTTCAGCTACTGGAAAAGTCTGTTAACGTGTCTGGGGATGGAGCGGAAATCCTCCAGGGACATCTCCATGAAGCTCTCCTGGAGGTACTCCAAAAGCCTTGCCACAAGGTTTCTTGGCAGTGCATCCTTATTCCGTCCTCCATGGTAGGACACTTGACCACGCCATGCTTGCAGCAAGTAATCTGGTATCATTGCCTGACAAAGCCTGGCAGCGTATGGTCCCGGTGTTTGCTGGCATTCAAGCAACATCCGTTCTTTATCTTGTTGTGTAATCCTCAGGAGAGTGATATCACTCATGGTAACCTGGTTGAAATACGGGAACTTAATTAAGGGGACAGAAGTGGCTGTTCCTACTGGGCTGTTTGCCTGTGGCTGAAAATAAATCCTTCCCTGCAGTTAGCCAAGCGCAGATGGGAAATTGGCCCTGAGCTTTTCGCGTTTGGCTAGCAGGGATCTTCCCTGTTACCAGCCACGCGGTTGGGGGAGGGGTACCGTGATCATCCCAGAGAATTTATGGCGGGAAGGGGGCAGCGGGGGGGGGGGGGGTTAGTTTGGTTCCTGCAGGGATCTTCCCTGTTACCAGCCACACGGTGGGGGGAGGGGTACCGTGATCATCCCAGAGAATTTATGGCGGGAGGGGGGCGGCGGGGGGGGGTTAGTTTGGTTCCTGCAGGGATCTTCCCTGATACAAGTCATGCGGTGGGGGGAGGGGTACAGCGATCATCCCAGAGAATTCATGGCGGGAGGGCGGGGGTGGGGTGGTTAGTTTGTTTTCTGCTGCTGCTGAATGTTAACAGAAAAACCGCAGCACTCTACGGGCTTTGCTTGGTATGTGGGAAAGGAGGGCGCAGAAGCCGTAAGACAATGGCTTACCATGGCCGCATGCAAGCCGAATTCTGTTGCCCGGACCTGTGATCCCCAAGAATAACTATTGGCATTTCAACATCCCCAACGGTTATTTTCTGGTCCGGAAAGTAAGTCCCTTGCTGCAGCCCTTTAAACAGAGTAGTGTTCCTGAAGACGTGAGCGTCATGAACCCTTCCCGCCCAGCCCGCGTTGATGTTGGTTGATGTTGGTGAAACGTCCCTTGTGATCCACAAGTGCTTGCAGCACCATGGAAAAGTACCCCTTGCGGTTTATGTACTCGGTGGCTTGGTGCTCCGGTGCCAAGATAGGGATATGGGTTCCGTCTATCGCCCCACCACAGTTAGGGAATCCCATTGCAGCAAACCCATCCACTATGGCCTGCACATTTCCCAGAGTCACTAACTTTCGTAGCAGGACCTGAGTGATTGCTTTGGCTACTTGCATCACAGCAGCCCCCACCGTAGATTTGCCCACTCCAAATTGATTCCCGACTGACCGGTAGCTGTCTGGCGTTGCAAGCTTCCACAGGGCTATCGCCACACGCTTCTCAACTGTGAGGGCTGCTCTCATCTTGGTATTCTGGCGTTTCAAGGCAGGGGAAAGCAAGTCACAAAGTTCCATGAAAGTGCCCTTACGCATGCGAAAGTTCCGCAGCCACTGGGAATCGTCCCAGACCTGCAACACTATGCAGTCCCACCAGTCTGTGCTTGTTTCCCTTGCCCAGAATTGGCGTTCCATGGCTAGAACCTGCCCCATTAACAACATGATCTCCAAAGCACCGGGGCCCGTGGTTTCACAGAATTCTGTGTCCGTGTCCATGTCCATGTCCTCATCATGCTTGTCGCTGCGCTGCCGCCACTGCTGCCTCCTCGCCTCGTTTTTCTGGTCCTGGCTCAGCATAAACTCCACGAGAACGCGCGAGGTGTTTACAATGTTCATGACTGCTGTCTTGAGCTGAGCGGGCTCCATGCTTGCCGTGGTATGGAGTCTGAAGTGTTCACCCAGGAAAAAAGGTGCGAAATGGTTGTCTGCCGTCCGTTGCTTTCATGCAGGGAGGGAGGAGGTGAGGCTGTACCCAGAACCACCCGTGACGATGTTTTTTGTCCCATCAGGCACTGGGATCTCAACCCAGAATTCCAATGGGCGCGGGAGACTGCGGGAACTATGGGATAGCTATGGGATAGCTACCCAGAGTGCAACGCTGCAGAAATCGATGCTAGCCCCGGTACTTGGACGCACACCGCCGAATTAATGTGCTTAGTGTGGCCGCATACATTTCGACTTTATACAATCTGTTTCCCAAATTCGAATTATATAAATTCGGATTAATCCCGTAGTGTAGACATACCCTCAGAGAGGACATGCACAAACACTCATCCCATCACAGCTTGAACTCTGGAGGAAGGGAATAAAAAGCCTGACAAAAAGAAATTGTTATCCCTACGCTGGCTTGGACTTCAGGGAGAGGGCCAGACTTTGAAGCATAAGCAAGGGATCCCCACTATTTAGCTTGAGTTAGCCTAAAAGACATATAGAGCTTGCATGTTACAACAGCAGCTTCTATTACTTTTTGAAACTGTGGAAGTAGAGCAAGGCCTGACAGAAATTGGAAGGGAATTTCAAATGCAAACAGTCTTTGTTAGCAAGAGTCAGGCTAACTGTAACCCTAATAATGCAAGATTTGTAGAAGCGAGGATTGTGTGAGGCAAGTGGGAAAGAACTGTGTGAGAAGTTGTTGCGACCTTGTGTAGATAATGTGTAGATAATATTGAATGTAGACTAGAGTCAAAATAAGTGAGAAAAACAAAATATCAGAAGGACCTATGTAGAAACAAAATGCAGCTGTTGCTTATTATTGTCTGTAACAAAGGTATAAACGCTTGCTGTAAATGTTTACCTGTTGAGAGACCTGCCTAGGAGGGGGAGACCCTGTGTCCTAGTGCACTCTCTCCCTTTAGGCAATTGCTTGAGAGAATAAAGTATCTAACTTTGCTGTACCCAACCAAAGAGTGAGAACTGTGTTTTTCTCCAACAATTTGGGGGCTCGTCTGGGATGGAAACGCCCACGAAGACACCGGCAGCTGTTACAGATCGTTCCCCTTCAAACCCCATGGCGCCACAATAGAGGTAAGAGACCTTTTGAAATCTCTATTGGGGTGTCGAAGAAGGACTGTCTGTGGGTCCGTCTGTCCCTGTTGGGCTTACGCCATCTGAACTTATTGACTGTACAGCAAGATCAGATGCAGAGCGGTGCTGGGGAACTGTTTTGCTGCCCCCAATAAGGTAGTTGTATGCGGTACTGGGGACTATAGTTTGGCCGCCCCCAATAAGGTTAATGCATAAGGGAAATGCATTAGGTTTGCACCGGTGCTAAGGGTTTTTTTACCACCTCAAGAGGGATTGTTACCATCTCATAGTGTATAGAGTCCGGACATAAGGTACAGATGCATCGTGGTATTTAGAAATAAAGGCCGTGGTGTGTGTGTGTGTTTGTATGTGTGTGTGTGTACACTAGTGTGAATGAAAGTTACCGAAAGACGCCCAGAGTATTCTGCGAAGTCATTTGGCTTGTGACCAGAACTACTCTAATGCAAGCCCGGTAACTAGAGGATCTTTAGAAGATTCTGCCCACGGTGGCTGACTCGGCCTGGCATCGTCCGGCGAGGAAGCTACCTGGCTCTAGGAGTGTGTGAACCCATCTTCCCTCCCCTTTTCCTCCTGTGTGAGCCACTGACAGTCTGATCATCTCACTGGATGCAACAGAGTAAGCGGCGCCGTCTCTCTGAGACTAGCCGACGCTCTTTGCTGAAGGGAGGTGTAGGAGGGTCGTGGCCATCCTCGTTAGCCTCTCCCGTGAGTACCCTGTAGGGAGAGATCCTTAGTTTATGAGCCGCTAGCGTGGACAGGGCATCCTCCCTGTGTGTGTAATTGGAAAACGGGTGGGGGACAGTCTAAGCATTCCCTCTCACCCCCTAAGGGTACCCCAGCTTATTTCATGTACATACATTATGGTCCTAAAACCTGCAGGTATTTAGAAATTGGAATTATTACACGCGTGCAAATCCATCTAAACAATGCCCGCTAGAAGGTACCTTCGACTTAGATAAACGTACATATCTCAGAGAAACCCCTGCATCACCAAAAGCCTCTGATACGCAGTGGGAGCAATTTGTCTATTGGTGGGAGGAAGCAACAAAGCGACTCCACGAGTCTCG
This sequence comes from Chrysemys picta bellii, assembly GCF_011386835.1. NCBI lineage: Eukaryota > Metazoa > Chordata > Testudines > Emydidae > Chrysemys > Chrysemys picta. Next base: position 555,305 of record NC_088815.1, on the reverse strand, counting down.
GGTGCGGAGTCTAAAGGACTCCCAGGAAAAGTTAAAAACCCAAGTACAGGATTTAAAACGTAAATGTAAGGCATCCGACGTCTTCCTGCTCCAGCAATTCCTTCTGCTCCCCTTATCCCCAATTACTGAAGGCTGAAAGTGAGGAGGAGGAGGCCGCTGAGGACATTGTCGATTTTTTCAGTAACATTCCACGGCGGCAGGCTGTGCCTGCTAGCGAGCTTCACCCGGCAGTGCCAGTTTCACCGCTGCGTGTATCAACTGCACGCATGAGTCTTTCTTCTCCTGGGAGAGAATCCTCCTCTTCACCACAAAGGGGTGATTCTGATCCTCCCAGTAGCTCGCCCGACCCTGGTCCTTCTGAGGAAGGTGCCCATTATTTTACTAGACTCCAGGCACAGACACTCCAGGCTCCTTTAAGAGAATTGCCTGGGGCTGCCGGACAGTTGGTTACAGTGCATGCCCCTTGGTCACCAGCAGATCTGAGAAACCTGGTAAAGGAATTTCCTAAAGTTAGGGAGGAGCCAGAAAAATTTCGAGAAGAGCTCTGGACAGCGGTTCAGTGTTATAATCCATCTTGGGCAGATATTAATCAACTCTTGCGGATGGTTCTGCCAGCCGAAGTTCAACAACGGCTTACCAGACAGGCAGATTGGCCAGGGGGCCGACCCTGGAATTGAGCATGAGTTGAGAGAGGCTAGGGACCGTCTCTTAAACTCCATTACGGAGGTTTACCCTAAGAAAACGGATTGGACAAAGATTACCCACTGTAAATAGAACAAAGGAGAGTCCCCTGCTGATTACCTAGATGGACTGACTAAGGTCTTTAAACAGCATTCGGGAATTGCTCAGCCAGCTGAAAGTGCCAGAGAGGCCGGAGGGGCTGCTTTCGTTCAGGGACTCTTACCAAAGGTTCAGCAGCAGTTAAGAACTATCTGTATTGGCTGGCAAACTAAACCCCTTTCTGAACTGGTGACAGTCGCCAATCATTGTGCAGCTTGCCTAGAGCAGAAGAAAGAGAATACTGAAACAAAACTTTTGGCCTTGCAGTTAGAAACTTATTGAAACAAGGGCTGTGGGGGAATGAGGGGAGAACGAGGACAAGGTCGCGGGCGAGGAAGAGGGAGAGTTCCCTCGTATCCTGCCCCGACAGGGAACACTGCATGCCACTTTTGTGGCCAGGAGGGACACTGGAGAAATGAGTGCCCAAACCGACTATCTCAGAACCCTCCACCTCCTTTCCCAAATCCTGAAGTGCCTGCTTTTACCCCACAGAATACCTCTTACTAGGACAGCCTGGGGGAACGTAACTGCATCATGAATCTTTTGATTCCTATTAACCAAGAAGGCCCATATGTAAATTGTAAAATTGCAGGACAATCTGTTGCTTGTCTTGTGGATACTGGAGCTAGTAGATCTGCTTTAAGATCCTCAGAGTTTCCCTCAGTTCCTTTGTCAACTTTGTCTGTTAATGCCGTTGGCATTTCAAATCAACCTGTTTCGCATCCTGTCACAAAACCCCTTACTGTTTCACTGGCGCCCCCTTGCTAATGAACACGCATTTTTGCTCAGCCCCTCCTCTCCTGTGAATTTGCTGGGAAGGGATCTTTTGTGCACATTAGGCTGTACTATCTATTGCACACCAGTTGGCATATTCTTACAGGTTCCTGATGAGAATACTAATCTGGTGTTGGCTACACTCCACATAGCACAGCCAGCTAAATTACTGGCAACTCTTAGCCCTGACCTTGTGCATTTGTTATCACAAGTTGTCGTCCCCCCCATCTCTGGTCTCAGCATGCCAATGAAGTGGGACAGATTCGGACAGCCAAACCAGTTAAGATTTTTATTGATCCTTCTAAAGCTTTGCCAAGGGTTCCACAATACCCTCTGCATCCTGAAGCAGAGGAAGGAATAGCTCCAGTAATGGAGTCTTTATTACAGCAGGGTATTATTGTTCCCACTACTAGTTCTTGTAATACTCCTATCTTTCCTGTAAAGAAGCCAGGAAAGAACACCTATCGTTTTGTTCAAGATCTCCATGCGATTAACGCTGTTGTTTTACCTTCTTTCCCTGTGGTTCCAAATCCAGCTACAATTCTTTCCTGTATTCCCCCTTCAGCCACCCACTTTACTGTTGTGGACCTTTGTTCAGCTTTCTTTTCTATCCCCATTCACCCTGACAGCCAGTATTTGTTTGCCTTCACCTATAAAGGACGCCAGTACACCTGGACCCGGTTACCCCAAGAGTATACTGAGTCCCCATTCTTGTTTTCCCAGATCTTGAAAAAGGATCTGGACGATGTGGTTTTTCCAGGTAAATCAGTGCTTATACAGTATGGGGATGATCTTTTGCTGGCATCCCTTTCTTTTGAATCTTGTAAAGCGGATACTTTGATTCTTTTAACTGCCTTGACTGCTAAGGGTCACAAAGCATCCCAGGAAAAACTCCAATTGTGTCAGCCCAGGGTTCATTACCTTGGTCATGATATTTCCCCGGCACTCATCATTTATCAGATTCTTGTATGTCAGCTATTCTAAATGTGCCTAGGCCTGGTACTATTTCTCAAATGCGTACTTTTCTTGGCATAACTGGGTACTGCAGACAGTGGATTTTAGGTTATGCAACAATGATTAAACCCTTACAGGATCTGACTAAGTCAGGTACCCCGAGCCTCTTCCTTGGTCTCCAGAGGCTGAACGAGCTCTTGTTGCTATCAAGCAAAGCCTGTCCAGTGCACCGACCCTGGGACTTCCTGATTATGCTAAACCCTTCACTCTTTTCTGTCATGAGCGTAATGGGTTTGCTTTGGCTGTATTAACGCAAAAACACGGGGATAAACACCGTCCCATTGCTTATTACAGTACTGCCCTAGATGCTGTGGCAGCTGGATTTCCCCCTTGCCTTCGTGCTGTGGCTGCAGCGGCCCTTGCTGTTCAAGTATCCGAATCTATAGTCTTAGGATCTCCTTTGATTGTTGCTGTTCCTCATGCTGTGGCTGCTCTCTTGTTAAAATCTAAGACACAGCATTTATCCACTTCTCGTCTTACAAAATATGAGCTTGTCTTGTTGTCTTCATCTCATATTACTTTGGCTCGTTGCCCCGTTCAAAATCCTGCCTCCTTGTTGCCTGGGCCAGAGGACGGAGAACCACATGACTGTGTGTCTGTGATGTCTGTCCTCACCCGTCCAAGAGATGATTTGTTAGATGTGCCTTTGCAAAATCCTGATCTCATTTATTTTTGGATGGTTAGTGCTTGCTAGATTCTAAGGGTAAATTGGTTGCTGGTTATGCTGTGTGCTCTGCCCATGCTGTTACTGAAAGTGCTTTTCTTCCTTCTGTGTTTTCTGCTCAAGTGGCCGAACTTGTGGCTTTAACTCGAGCCTGCATTCTCGCTCAGGATCAAGCAGTTACTATTTATACAGACTCTCGTTGTGCTTTTGGAGTGGGACATGGTTTGCTCTGGAAGTATAGAGGTTTTCTTACATCCACGGGTTCTCCTATTAAGAATAGTCTGTATGTCTCTGCTCTTCTGGATGCCCTTGTATTGCCCAAAGCTACAGCTGTTGTTAAAGGCAGAGCTCACCAGACCCCTCATGATGAAGTTACCTGTGGAAATGCTTTGGCAGACTCTGCAGCCAAAGCCGCGGCCCTTTCTGCACCTCAGGCTGAATATATTTGTGCTTTAATCGAGCAGCCTCCACTAGCCTCCCTTGAGGATTGGGCCAAGATCCAGGAGGCAGCACCAGAAGCCGAGAAATGTTCTTGGAGTGCTGCTGGATGTATTCTACATATTGATCATCTTTGGCGTGCCCCAGCTGGTCGCCTGGTTGCACCGAAGATGCTAATGCCCTATCTTGCCCGTGTATACCACGGAATGACACACATAAGCAAAGGGGGGATGGTTGCTGCAGCTAAACAAGATTGGTGTGCACCCGGTTTCCCAGTCATTGCACATCACTACTGTCAACAATGTGTGATTTGTCAACAGCATAACGTTGGTAAAACTGTTAAGGTTAAGCAGGCAGCCCATCCTCCCCCTTGGGGACCTTTTGTAAATATTCAGATTAATTTTATTCAAATGTCTAAATGTTGTGGTTATAAATAAGTTTTAGTGGATGTATATTCACATTGGGTTGAAGCTTTTCCCTGCAGGAAAGCAGATGCCAGGACAGTTGTGAAACTTCTGCTCAAAGATTTTGTACCGCGATTTGGCATCCCTGTGAGTATCAACAGTGACCGTGGAACTCATTTTACTGGACAGATTGTAAAGGAGTTCTGTGCAGCTTTGCAGATCCAGCAGAATCTTCGCTGTCCCCACCACCCGCAGTCTGCCGGGGCAGTGGAACGTCAGAATGGGATTCTGAGAAATAAACTGGCCAAGACTTGTGCTGAAACACACTTAAAGTGGCCAGACGCCCTTCCTCTGGCACTGATGAGTATAAGGGCCACTTCCAATCGAAAGACTGGACTCAGCCCTCATGAGATTTTGACAGGGCACCCGATGCGATTACCAGCTGCGCCCCCACTGACCCTAGCTCAGATGGACATTCATTTAATGGATGACACAATGCTTAAGTATTGTCAGGCACTAATGAAATATGTTAAGTCTTTTTATACACAGGTGAAAGAAGCACTACCCCAGGATCCTGTGCAATCCTGTCACTCGCTGGAACCAGGAGACAGGGTCTACACAAAGGTCCATCAGCGAAAGACTGCCCTGGCTCCACGCTGGAAGGCCCTTTCCAAGTCCTGTTAACCACCCAACACTGCTGTGAAGTGCCAAGGACTGCCTGCCTGGACCCAGGCTTCTCACTGCAAAAAGACCCCTCCACCAGGAGATGATTCTCCGGCTGATGATCAGCCTATTTCTCCTGCTAGCTCTGCTGTGCCTTCTGGACAGCAGGGAAAGAGGACAAGGTGAAGTGCTGTAACCTCTCCCTTGTCCACTGACAGACCTACAGTCAATCCAATGCCTTTGGATTTTTCTAAAGAATTACACCAGTACAGGGTGAAGTGCTAGTAACTTCTCCCCTGTATTATGCTGAATCACAATTGCTTTTGGAGAAGAAAAGAAGAAACACTTGCTCTGCTGAAACCACCAAAGTCCAGGAATTCCTGACTACAAAAGACATTAAGAACTGGCCCTGGTGGAAGAAACGGAGCATTGTACATTGGCAGGGAGGAAATTGTGGGTTTTTTTCTTGGGAATGTGGAGTTAAATGGTGGAGTGGGTTTATCCCAGGGGGTGCAAACTGTACTTATGGGCAAGTACCTTCAGGGGGGGGAGGGATAGCTCAGTGGTTTGAGCATTGGCCTGCTAAACCCAGGGTTGTGAGTTCAATCCTTGAGGGGGCCACTTGGGGATCTGGGGCAAAATCAGTACTTGGTCCTGCTAGTGAAGGCAGGGGGCTGGACTCAATGACCTTTCAAGGTCCCTTCCAGTTCTAGGAGATGGTGATATCTCCATTAATTATTATGCACTGCCCTCCCTAATTGGATTTCAAATGATAAATATCAAAAGCACCTGGCCACCACAAAGATTACTGCCACTAGCCCCTTGACCCCTGCCACCGCCACTGTAATTTACCCAGATACAAACAATGCTGTATATTCCAATGAAACCCATTGGCCAAGGCCTTCACATCTTAGTGATTTATTCAAATTTTGTTCAGAAAAAATATTCTTTAAAGTTCAGGATAATTTATATGAGCGAACAATTGAATGGAAAACAAATGGATCAGTGGAGATAGAAATACATGATATCACTACCAGTGAACCCCAAGAATCTGTAATTGCAATTGATGGGTTCTATAGCGAAGTAGATATGATGGCTGTTCCTGAAATTTGCACTGTGTTAAATGAAAGAGGCCCTTATTGTTATTTGGTCACCCAATTAGTGAATAATCAAACGAATACCCAAAAAGTTTGTTCTGCCACTGGAAATTTTACCTGCATAGAAATTATTCCAGTGACTAATAATGTGACCTGTACCTTATTGCAATACACCCCCTCTTATGCCATTAATATTAATGCCTCCTGGAAGTACATAAAGGTGTTCAACCAACAGATGTGGTATAGTACTACACCAAAGAGAGATGTATTAGGATATCGATGGACTGTGATTAACACTACACTAGGGACTGTTAAATTTTCATTGCCCTTATCCAGTTTCCAGATCACCTCTACATACCCAAATTGTTCAAAGGGGCCTGCCATTAGATTAGCACAACAAAGGACTTGGGTTATTTCCTCTAGAAAGAAGAGAGACTTGACCGGATCCCTATGGGATGGGGCCAATAGTGCAGCAGCAGTTTGGAATATTTTTAAAAACCAAGAACATGATGAAAAATTGGGGCAACTAAAGAAGGTCACTGGCCTTATTTCTGGGACACAGCTAACCCAGGTACAGACTGGAGTTGGTGAGTTACATGTTATTTCCGCCCTTAGTTCAATAGGTCCATGGGGAGGATGCATGTGGGATTGGGTAATTCACCGAGACATCTGGGAATTTAGACTACCTGGTATGCCCAATCGATTTTTAGTCAGTGCTTCTGAGATTTCACCTGACATTTGAATGGGGTTAGGAAGTCAATGGACATTTTGGCCGTTAGAACCCCCACAGCGTCAGTGTATCCGTAAACTGAAGCCAGGAGAAGTTGTCACTGTTCATGACTGCGTTTGCTGGGAGGGTAGGGGACAAGGAACTACCCTGACAGGACACTTACGTTTTCAAGCTAATGCTAGCTGTGTGTATGTTAAAGCCACCACATTGCAAGACATACATTTTAATCTTACTACCACTGCAGGCAATCATATTATTTCCTGGCCTGCAGATAGAATTTTGCAAGTAGCCCTTAGGTTCCAGATACCCTTTAATTGGACCAGCTTAGTGCCTGATCGATTTCAAAAATTGCTTTCATGTTACCCGAGGTTCAGAGAATCTCTGAAGTACAAGGGCAAATCCACATGCTTCAAAATATATATCAAGTTAAAAAGTATGCCTTTTATACAGTTTATAGAGTGTCTACTTTCTGCACTAAGTATGATGTATTGTGCTTTATGACTAAAACTGTACAACCCCTATCATATTATCACTATGGGAATGTTATTGCTTGTGTTGTTATTAGTTAGCTTAGGATTATGTTAATGTTGTTGTAAAGGACGTCATAATAGTAACACCTTTCATGTCCATGCTACTCATGCATTGTCAGTACATCCAATCAAAACCCCTAAGGTTAAAGCAACTGAGGTAGAATCTGAATTCCAAGACTTAATGCAAATAGAGATTTGAGAATGTTTGTTATACTACTAGTACAAAACGGTGGGTTGTGGAAGCAGAGCAAGGCCTGACAGAAATTGGAAGGGAATTTCAAATGCTAACAGTCTTTGTTAGCAAGAGTCAGGCTAACTGTAACCCTAATAATGCAAGATTTGTAGAAGCGAGGATTGTGTGAGGCAAGTGGGAAAGAACTGTGTGAGAAGTTGTTGCGACCTTGTGTAGATAATGTGTAGATAATATTGAATGTAGACTAGAGTCAAAATAAGTGAGAAAAACAAAATATCAGAAGGACCTATGTAGAAACAAAATGCAGCTGTTGCTTATTATTGTCTGTAACAAAGGTATAAACGCTTGCTGTAAATGTTTACCTGTTGAGAGACCTGCCTAGGAGGGGGAGACCCTGTGTCCTAGTGCACTCGCTCCCTTTAGGCAATTGCTTGAGAGAATAAAGTATCTGACTTTGCTGTACCCAACCAAAGAGTGAGAACTGTGTTTTTCTCCGACAAAACCTAATACTGTAATTTCTTGTAAATAACTCTCTAATTGCTTTTTCCTAGTTAATAAACCTTTAGTTAGTTTATTACCGGGTTGGCTACAAATGTTATCTTTGGTGAGAAATCTAGTGTGCACTTGACTTGGGGTAAGTGACTGGTCCTTTGCGACTGGGAGTAACCTGAATATTGTTGTAAATTTGGAGGTAAGGGACCATCTATCATAAAGGCAGGCTCACTTGAGTGGCAAGATAGTCCACAGTGCCCAAAGGGACTGTCTGTGACTCTGTGTTAAGGTTGTTATAGTGCCTGAGGAGTACACATTTGATACTTGGTTGGTGAAATCTAATCATAGAACACAGAGCCAGTTTGGCGTTTGTGCCCTGGTTTGTAGCAGTCTATCCTGAGGCTGTCACCCACATTTGTGAGCCACTCCAGACAGCTTGACAGTCACAAATCCCTGTTTTAATCCCTTCTTCCACATCATCTCAGGGACTATGTAACCCAGAGATCTCCTACATCCCAAGTGAGTACTCTGAGCACTGGGCTAAGAGATGTGAGACAAGTTGCCCTGTTTTGTGTAAGGTTGCCTATGGGGCCCGATCCAGTAGGTGAGTTCTGAGCATGCCTACTGGATCAGGCCCTGCAAGTGAGTTAGGCGGAGGAATGCCTATCTTCCCCCAGGTCATATATCGCTCTGGGTCATGGGCATCTGGACGCCTGGCATGCCGTACCCATGCACAGAGGTGCCTAGGGAAACTTTACAGCAAAAACAATTGTAGGTGCCTACAGGGTTTGGGGACAGCTGAGCAGTGGTTTTGTGAAGTCCAGTGGGACCTGATTCTGGGATTTAAGTACCTAAGTCCCTTTGTGAATCTGGCCCCCAGTCCCAGCCTTTGATTGTTAACCCTTTCTCCGTGAATGGGGGTTTGGCTCCCCGGCTGCACAGGAAGAGCCAGCACTCTATTGCTGGGACTCCTGACTTTGCCATCCCAAAACACACTGAGATATTTTAATAATATTTACTCTTGTGGGGCCCTACTCTGCCTTCACCCTGTGCACATTCATCGGCTTCAGTGAGGTAGCTGAATGCAGAATCTGGCCCTAGATTAGCTCTCTATAGTCATATTCACGGTGGGGGAAATTCCCCCTTTCCCCAAGGTCCAGCTCAAAGCTTAAGTGACACTTCATTGGTTCATAGGAGTTAAACTGGCAGAGGTGCTAAGTGTCGGGCATTTGCTGCCTCTCACCGCTCAGGTAGAATGTCAAAGAGACGTGTGTGGGGGGAGCTAGCCCTAGAAAATTCTCTTTGCCTTGGGCAAAGGGGCACTGAGCACAGCGTCTACTCTCACGTCTCTTGAAAACTGATAGTATTTCTGTTGGATTCACGCAAGCCTTATCACACTGCCCCTAGAGACAGGCAACAATTACTCTCTCATCTTACCAATAAGGTAACACAAAGTCATTGCAGGAAGAACTACGTATTGAACCCAGATTTCTAATACAACATAGCCCTCGCCTAGGCGCTCAGATAAATCACCTTTCTCAACAGCTGTGCCAGCGGTTTGCATCACCACTCATCAACCCAATAGACTAAGTTCTGCTCACACAGCTATGAATATATATTATTAGTTAGTCATTTGTGTTACTATTGCACCTAGGAATAGAGCTGGTGTTTTCTTCAGGGTGCAGAAACTATTTGGCCAAAAAAACTAGGGAGTGCAGCGGGGAGAAGAATTCTGAAATGTCCAAGTGGTTCATGTCAACATTTTAGTTTGAATGGGGATTTGAAAGGTTTAATTTGCCCCAACTTGAAATGGTTCACCTTTTCATTTCAGTGAGAAAAAACAAACAAAAAAAAATTCAATTTTGGTTCAAAATGAGAAAAAATGAAAGGCCAAAGGAGGCTGGCATCATGGGTGAATCATAGCTGAGTATCAACAGTTCAATCGTGAATGACGCTGATACATAGAGTAGGGATTGGACGTGAAGCACCTTGGAAGTGAAAAGAAGCAGCTGAGAAATCCTGATACCCAACATTTCATAGCTGTCTCCCTGGCAAAGTCATGTTCTCTCTAAAGGCTGGGCCAGACAGAGGATAACAGACTACTTCTGCTACAAGCTGATCATTTAACTCAAGTGGGACGGGTCTGTAAATCCTGCGTTTAAGACCTGCTGATCACCCATGCGGGAAAAATAGTATGTGAATCTGTAATTCAAGACGGTATTAAAATGCATACACACAAGGGGGCTGAATGAAGATTGAACAGACAGCAGTAATTCAGAGTGCCTGGCAGTGCATCTTAATGTTCTTTTCATGGGTGCCTGCCTCAGGCTGCTGCTTTCTGGGTTTTTTGGTTTAAGTTCAACTAGAAGAGTTTGGCCATTTCTGAGAATGGTGTTTGGGGAAAATAAATTGTTTTGCAGATAGTAAAAAGTTCATGTAGCCATTTAATTGAGACGTTCTCATAGCTCTATGCTTTGGCCCCAGGATTTGAACTTTGGGGGCAGGGAGTGTGTGTGTGTGGACTGGGGGGCACAGATGCTCTGAGGTCAGGGATGTGCCTTTCCTCACAAAAATATACCTCCATTTGGCCAAGTTCACACATGCTCAGTAGGGGTTGTTAGAGGCTGGTGCTATTATTACAATTCTACCGCCAGTGAGCACATGCCATTCTCACACAGCTCTTCCAGGGCAGTAAGTGCCGACCAACACTTCCCTTGCAGCTGTGCTTCCTGGTGACCAAAGGCCAATGTGGAGAATTAAGGGGGCTGAATTAAGGTTTCTTGGACAGCAGAGAAGCCAAGACCTGCCTGGGCCCTGGACACTAAACTACCTGTAGAAGGTGTCGCCCCAGAATAGGGCTGAGCAGGCTGCCAGGGCAGGTAATGGGGCAATGCCTCCTGGCAGGTGAACAAGAGCCTCCATTCGCCAGTGCTAAAGCAACACTTGTTTACAAGCTGACACTTATGGCTATATGCAAATTATTTGAAAATATACACATTAACTCATGATGTAATTTTCATAAAATGTCACATGGAGCTGCACAAAGCCAGGCAGCTCTGTGCTGGCCCTATGCACTGACCTGGGGCACTTTTAACTACCAGCTTATATTGCCTCCCAAATTCATAACCCCTCCCTCCATCACTGCACCGATGACACTCAGACAAGAGTGGGACAAAATTTTTAGAACAAGTAATTTATTTGCTGGAAAATGTAATTTTAATCAGAAGAATGTTCAAGTGATCTTCTCTGAAACGCTTCCTGTCCCATGAGCAAAAGAAGGAAGAAAATCCCAGAAGTGAGGTGCTGGCTAGGTAAGTCGTACAGTGTGGAGGGTTTTGGTTTTGTGGAACATTGATCCACCTTCTGTGGGAAGAGGGTGTGGAGCCACTACCTGAACCAATCTTCTTGGGGACAGGCCAGCTACAGTGGTCAGGAGGGTGTTAAACTACCAACAAAAGGGGAGGGTGAACAGAGAGCAGATATTAGCACTAAACTGACATGTTTAGAACAAAATTAATCAAGGAACCACAGAACACAAAGAGAAGAAATTATTTAAGTCCCTATGTACCCATGGTAGGAGCCTGGGTAACAAACAAGAGGAACTGGAATCACTTTTATGAGCATAAATTTGATCTGGTTGGTGTCACCTGGTTGGGATGATTCACATGACTGGCAATGTTAAAATCATGGTTGTAACCTAGTTAGGAAGGATAAAGTGGGCAAGGGAAGAGCGGGAGAGGTATTCTGGCAAAAACCTGTTTCTGAGTCACTGACAGCTCAGAAGAAAATGATCTAGCCTGCTTATGAACCAATGTCCTAACAGATAAACCTCAAGATGGGGTATTAGCTGGTGTCTGCTACAGACCATCAAATCACACTAGGGAATAGGATGATCCCTCCTTATATACCTAGCTATAATGTAATAACTTTAATTTGAGTGATATATGATGGAGGTCATGCTACCAGGACTAAAACATTCTTGGAATTTCTAATTTTGTTATAGATGACAATTTCCTAACTCAACAAGTGTTGCATCCAACCCAGGGCAATTCTATATTAGACCTCATCATGACAGATAAACAGGAGTTACTCACAGAACTAAAACTTACTGGTAACTTAGGTACAAGTGATCACGACTTGATCACATTGATAATGAAGTCCAGACCAGGGGGGAGGAGTAGCTCAGTGGTTTGAGCACCCACGGTTGTGAGTTCAATCCTTGAGGGGGCCACTTAGAGATCTGGGGCAAAATAAATACTTGGTCCTGCTAGTGAAGGCAGGGGGCTGGACTTGATGACCTTTCAAGGTCTCTTCCAGCTCTAGGAGATGGGATATTTTTAAAAGGGCCAGTTTCAAAAAGCTGAAAACAATTGTGAGCCAAATCAGCTGGGAGGAAGAATTTAAACAGAAAAGCATGAACGATAATTGGGAATTGCTTAAGAACACTTCACTAACTACCCAAAACCCACACTCCCACAGGTGAGGAAGAAGGCTGTATTGGTTAAGTAAGGGACCTGCTTCCAAAGGGAAGTATTTGCCTGAGATAGGTACCTTTCCTCAGCATAGCTCTGGCATTAGTTATGCTCAGTATCAGTTTTGTGGAAAATACTTATCTGCAATAAGACAGCATCATTGTCTTATGGGTTAAAAGATTTGCAACTTTTAGTTGCTAGTCTTAAAACTAACTAGCCAAATGGCTGTATCTCCACTAGGGTGACCAGACAGCAAGTGTGAAGGGGTGGGGGGTAATAGGAGCCCATATAAGAAAAAAAACCCAAAATCGGGACTGTCCCTATAAAATCAGGACATCTGGTCACCCTAATCCCCACAGGTCTATACAGTGAGCATGACAGTTCCTAAGGACACTGGGCTGCTTTGTTATAGACGGGGGCAGTCAGCCGTTCTGGAGCATTAGCACCCAGTAGTGAGATGGGCTCTGCCAGTTAGTTGTTGGGCCACATTACTTTGGCTGGTTTCAGAGTGGTAGCTGTTACTTTGGCTGCAATTGTTTGTGACGTTGCTGAAATGCATGGTCCCATTTTTCTCTTTGTTGTTCTGTTCTTGCACCTCTTCACTCTCATCACTTTCTTCTGTGTCACTTCTTGCATCGTTTTTTATCTGCAGGAGAGAGACATTTTAAATCAGAGGCAATAATACGTGGAAAGCTGCACAAGAAACAGCTGAGCCGCTGGATGACGAGTCCAGCTGCCATTTCTGTCCGTGGGCTTTAGCAAACCCTTTCTCGTGTCCTCCCGGGCTGCCCTTTGGAGAGTCTCTCCTTGAAACGGGCTCTGACTGTCCCTCTGTCTCACTCGAGGGGTGACCCAGGGACATTCCTGGGCGAGGCCAGGAACGGCTGTACAGGCTTGAAGCAGCTTGAGGTCAAAGAAGCACATTAAGTTCCTGGGTGGGGAGGATTTACCTTCCAAACACTCACAGCTGGGCTAGACTGGAGGAGGGGCTGAAGGCATGCTGGCCTGTGCTGGCCTGTGGTTTTGCTTGGGCTGCCCTGCTGTGACAGCTGGGGCCCCTGAGCACATTTCCTTTCTAGCTTCAGAGAAGGGTAACAAATCCCTGTTGAATGGGGCTGGAGGAAAGGAAAAAAGAGCTTTCTACAGCTGGCTGGGCTATGCAGTGCCTCCGTTTCAAGGAGGGGGAAGGATTGTTTGTGTTGGTCTGTGGGTGGAAGAGGAAAGTGGCACAGTTTGTAGCAACGGGCTGAAATTCAGCAAACGAAAGGGTTTCCTAGCACTAGGAGCACATTGGGCCAAACCCCGAGGTCCTTCCATGGCAAGTCTATTGATTGCGGCAGATTTTGTGTGAATAAGGGCTTCAGGAGGCAGTGGATAGAGCATTGGATTGGGTACAGGAGACCTGGCTTCTGCCCATTCCACTCCAGGGTGAGCACTTCTGTCCCATCCCCAGAAACCTGTCCCAGTCACAGATCTTCCCCACTCCTGCCTCCTTGTCCCAGTGCCTTTTCCTCATCTAGCCAGTACCAGTCTCATCCCAGTTTCCTTGTCCTGCAAGGCTTAATCTCCTTCCACCAGTCCCAGGCTACTTGTCCAGTCATTCCCAATTCCCCTACAACCCCCCAGCTCATTGTTTACTTCCCCAGCCAGTGCCAAGCAGTCTCCCCTTTGACTCCCAGTCTCCCTGCTCTGCCAGTTCCAGTCTCCCCTGGCTCCCAGTCTCCTCCTCAGGTTACAGTTCTAGGGTCTTTTCCCAACCAGTTCCAGTCTCTCCTTCACCCCAACTCCTAGTCACAATCTGCATCTCCCCCATCAGCCTCCAGACCCAGTCTCCCCATTCTCCTTTTCCCAGTCTGGCCAACCCCTCCACCCCAGGTCAGGCTATCACCTCTCCATTTGAACTGACAGCTTCCTCTTCCATATTGCCTGGGCCCAGAAGAGAGATCACTGAGAGAGCGCAGGAGAGACAGGCTCCCTGCTTTCAGTTAAAATGTAAGAACCTAAGAATGGCCATACTGGGTCAGACCAATGGTCCTTCTAGCCCAGTATCCTGTCTTCCGACAGTGGCTAGTGCCAGGTGCCCCAGAGGAGATGAACAGAACAGGGCAATTTATCGAATGATCCATCCCCTGTCCTCCAGTCCCAGCTTTGGACAGTCAGATGTTTAGGGACACCTAGAGCATGGGGTTGAGCCCCTGACCATCTTGGCTAATAGCCACTGATGGACCAACCTATCCTCCAGGAACTGATCCAATTCTTTTTTGAACTCTATTAATTTCAGTCAACTCTTTGCCAGAGGATGTTGCGAAGGCCAAGACTGTGAAGACCAAGACGATAACAGGGTTCAAAAAAGAAATAGATAAATTAATGGAGGATAGGTTCATCAATGGCTGTTATTCGGGATGGGCAGGGATGGTGCCCCTAGCATCTGTTTGCCAGAAGCTGGGAATGGGCAACAGAGGATGGATCACTTGATGATTCCCTGTTCTGTTCATTCCCTCTGGGGCACCTGGCATTGGCCATTGTCAGACGACAGGATACTGGGCTAGATGGACCTTTGGTCTGACCCAGTATGGCCGTTCTTATGTTCTTATTGGGTGATCCCTGGTTGTCGTGTTATCTGAAAGGGTAAATAACACTTCCTTGTCAACTTTCTTCACACTATTCATGATTTTATCCCCTGTTAATTGGCTCTTTCTAAGATGAACAGTCCCAGTCTTTTAAATATATCCCTGTAGAAAAGCTGTTCCATAACCGTAATCATTTGTGTTGCCCTTCTCTTTACTTTTTCTGATTCTAATACATCTATTTTTGAGCTGGGGCAACCTCAATTGCATGCAGTATTCAAGGTGTGGGCGTATTTATATAGTGGCACTATGATATTTTCTGTCTTATTTTCTATCCCTTTTCTAATGGCTCCTAATATTCTCTTAGCTTTTTTGACTGCTACTGCACATTGAGCAAATGTTAGCAGAGAACTATCCATGTTGTCGCCAAGATCTGTCTTGAGTGGTAACAGCAAATTTAGACCCCATTGTTTGGTATGTATAGTCAGGATTAGGTTTTCCAATGTGCATTACTTTACATTTATCAATATTGAATTTCATCTGATATTTTGTTGCCCAGCCACCAGTTTGATCAGATCCCTTTGTAACTCCTCATAGGGCAGGTCTTCACTACGGGGGTGGGGGTCGATTTAAGATACACAAATTCAGCTACGCGAATAGCGTAGCTGAATTCGACCTATCGGAGCCGACTTACCCAGCTGTGAGGACGGCGGCAAAATCGACCTCCGTGGCTCCCACCTCCGCTGGTGGAGTAAGAGCGTCGATTCGGGGATTGATTGTCGCATCCCGAGGAGACGCGATAATTCGATCCCCGAGAGATCGATTTCTACCCGCCGATTCAGGCGGGTAGTGTAGACCTAGCCCTAGTCTGCTTTGGACTTAACTACGTTGAGTAATTTGTATCATCTGCAAACTTTGCCACCTCACTGTTTACCCCTTTTTCCAGGTCATTTATGAATATGCTGAAGAGCACTTGTTCCAGTACAGACCCCTGGGGGACACTACTATTTACCTCTCTCCATTCTGAAAACTGACCATTTATTCCTACCCTTTGTTTCCTATCTTTTAACCGTTTCTGATACATGAGAGGACTTTCCCTCTTATGCTTAAGAGCCTTTGGTGAGAGACCTTGTTAAAGGCTTTCTGAAAGTCCAAGCCAGCTCAAAAGCAGCCGGGAGAGGGCTCGCAGGGCAGGGGCCCAACATCAAGCTCTGGCAGGCCTTGGGAGATGGGAGGACGGGGAACACCCTGCTGCAGGACTCATTGAAGAAAGCTACAGAGGCAGAAGGCAGGGCAGCCTTTTCCTTCCGCAGCACATGGCAGAGGACATGCGGGATGGGCAATCCCATATGCTGGGTGAGCATACCAGGGTCCACTCTGTCCTGTAGTCCAGAAGATCTCCAGTTTTGGAAACACCTGCCAGGACCAACCTCCAGCACAACAAGGGGACCTCCACCACCTGTGCCTCAAGATATGGATTGTGGAACAGGGGTTCAGCAAGGAGCTCTAAACCCTCGGTGGCCACAATAGACTTGGCTTTGGAGACCAACTTCCAGATCCTGAGAAGGTCCTGGCAAAAACCGGCAACAGTGTGCCCTTGTTGCCAAGAAGGCTAATGACATATTGGGCTGCATTAGTAGGAGCAGATCGAGGGAAGTGATTATTCCCCTCTATTCAGCACTGGTGAGGCCACATCTGGAGTATTGCATCAGTTTTGGGCCTACCACTACAGAAAGGATGTGGACAAATTGGAGCGAGTCCAGCGGCGGACAACAAAAATGATTAGGGGTCTGGAGCACATGACTTATGAGGAGAGGCTGAGGGAACTGGGCTTGTTTAGTCTGCAGAAGAGAAGAGTGAGGG
Organism: Chrysemys picta bellii; assembly: GCF_011386835.1. Classification (NCBI taxonomy): domain Eukaryota; kingdom Metazoa; phylum Chordata; order Testudines; family Emydidae; genus Chrysemys; species Chrysemys picta. Next base: position 538,624 of record NC_088815.1, on the reverse strand, counting down.
GGGATTTGATAGCAGCCTTCAACTACCCGAAAGGGGGTTCCAAAGAGGATGGAGCTCAGCTGTTCTCAGTGGTGGCAGATGACAGAACAAGGAGCAATGGTCTCAAGTTGCTGTGGGGGAGATCTAGATTGGATACTAGGAAAAACAATTTCACTAGGAGCGTGGTGAAGCACTGGAATGGGTTCCCTAGGAAGGTGGTGGAATTGTCATCCTTAGAGGTTTTTAAGGTCAGGCTTGACAAAGCCCTGGCTGGGATGATTTAGCTGGGGTTGGTCCTGCTTTGAGCAGGGGGTTGGACTAGATAACCTCCTGAGGTCTCTTCCAACCCTAATCTTCTATGATTCTATGAACTCAGAGAGGTTTTGAGGGAGAGCTCTCAGATGGAGATAAAAGAGCTGCCGGTCATATCACAGCCTTCGGAGGTAGCGGAGAAAGTCATGCTCTAACTGGCTCAGGAAGAGGAGGTTGCCAGGACCAGGACCAAGGGGCACCTCTGAAGTGGGGCTGGGGTCAAGAGCAGAAGGAGAATGGGGGCATCAAAATATGCTTGGCACCAAGATTGGGATCTGGGGGAAGATGGTCATCCCTGTCTAGGTCAGCTGGTGTCAGACCCAGGTTCCAGATCTCCCCCAAGTTTTCTGGAAGGCTCCCAGTCACAAAATCCACCCCACTGGCAACCAAGGAAGAAATCTCAAGCTCGGCACCAACTGGGGGGACTGATGTTGATAACAAGGGAACCCACTGGCAACTTCCTCCACAATGGGCTCCTTTAATGGGGGGAACAGCAGCAACAACATCCCCCCCCCAAACCACCTCCTCAGCCAGTTCCACCCAGTGAACTTTCCTGGGGACACTAAATGGGGTGTAGCAGAAACAGCAGCATCCCCCCGAGAATGGTGAAGGGGAGGCCTCCCCCAAATCTGAAAGCAGCAGCTGCCCCCCAGCCTGGTGCTTCCCCTTAATGCTGCGCTTGTCCCCCCTCTTCCTGCCCCCCTCCCAGACCATCTCCCAAGCAACACTATCAAGTCAGCAAGCAAGATGGCATTTGCCAGCGGGGGCCAATGGCAGCACCTCTGGGTCTCCATCTTCCCTCCCAAGGGGGCACTCTCCATCTCCTGCCATTGCCATCTCCCACTTCAAGCCTGTGCACACTGGCCATAATGCTTGTCTGGGTGCAATGGGGAGGCCACCCCAGGCACCTGGGTGGGCTGAGAGGGAGGCTCTGGGGAAGGGCTGGCCCAGATATCATGGTTACAGTGGCTTTACTGGTGCACCCCTGCACCTCGGGCGGGGGAGGGGGAAGGGAAGGGATTGAGAAGCAGGGAAGGGGGAGCAGGGGGAAACCTGTTCCCCCCGCCCCCCCGAGGGAAAAGGGCTCCCTGGGCAGGGGCTGAGGAAGCTGAACAGGGAAGGGAAGGGGAGCACAAGGAAGCCGTCTTCCCAACAAAAGGGAAGGGAAAGGCAGGAGGAGAAAAGGGGGAATATGGGTGGGACAAACAGACCAAACACACACAAGAGGGGAAGGGAGAACATCAACCAAGGCAAAGCGAACCTACAACGGGAAGGGGCAACACTGCCGCGGACAGGCCTCCTCCCACGCTGGAGCTAGGGAACAAGACAAGAAAGCTGCTGCTGCTGCTGGCAGAATGGAAGCAGGTGGGGGGTGAGCGACAGCCACAGCCACACCACACCTCCCCCAGAAAAGCAGCGGAGCAGAGCAGCCAGGCACCCTCCTCCAGCTCCAGCAGTGGTGGCCAGCTGGAAGCTGGGCCCAGTGCACAGGATGGACAGTGTCACTTAGTGAGCAGCTCTTTGATATCTTGTTTTCTCCTCATTGTTCAATGTGTAGCCCCAGGCTTTAATTACTGCACCCTTGGCAAACCATGCTTCGAAGACAGAATTATTCATTTCCTCAGGGATTTTCCATAGCACTCCTCACTAAAATATCGGAGTGCTTCACCAACATTCACAGCTCCCCTGTGCGATGAAGGGAATATGACCCCCAGGTTACAGATGGGAACTTGAGACACACAGAGATTAAGGTAAAAAATATCCACTAATTTTGGGTGCCTGATTTGAGATGCTTAGGACCTGATTTTCCAGAGTTATATTGCACTTAATCTGTGCCATGGACATCAGCTGCAGCTGTGAGTGCTCATGTCTGTAAGTCAGACCCCAGGGTCTCAAGCTAGACACCTGAAAAATAGGGACCATACAATTAGTGACCACCTGTGAAAAGCGGGGCTCCCACAGACAAAAGTTTTCTTCTCTACGCAGACTTGATTCATGCCTTGAGCAACATCCATTCTGTACACTGAATGCAGCTGGGGATCTTATGGAAAAAGTAGTACGTGATCCCATAACTACAGACTGTACCATAGCATAATGCATACAATAAGGGGACTGAATTAAGGTTGTACAGGCAATGGCTATACCGTGCCATTGATGAATTTGTAGAGCATGTGAATGACTAGGCTGGCCCAGAAGATGTGCAGCAGCTGCAAAACCATCAGGAGAGCATTCATGAAATAGTATCCGAAGAAGGGCTGGAGGAACTCCATGGAAATATAGAGTGAAGTATACAGCACCCTGCAATATAGCAAGAGACAAACTCAGTCAAGAACAGGTATGAGATCTAAGCAGCAATAGCAAGACGCCAACCGCAGAGTGTTCAGTTCCAGGTCTGGGTGGAAGTTCTGGTCAGTTCTGTTGTGCCAGTTGTGGCCTTTACACTGGATGAATGTCTTAAATTGTCCAAAGCAAATGAAAGGTAACAAACAATTAGGTCACCCTGATATATGAAACTATTTATAAAATAAACAAAAGTTGAAGATACAAAGTCTGATATAAATTGATGCATTTCATAGATTTTACTGCCAAAAGGGACCATTATGATCATCTAGTGCATAGGAAGGCCATAGAACCTCACTCAGTAAATCCTGTATCACATCCATAACTGACGTGTGCACCTCAGAAAGCCCTCCAATCTTGAGATAAAGACTTTCAGTAATGAAAAATTTATCAACTCTCTAGACAACTTGTTCCAATGGTTAATTATCATCACTTAAATACTGGCACCTTATTTCCAGTTTGAATTTGTCTACCTTCAACTTCCAGCCACTGGATATTATTACACTTTGATCTGTGAGATTTAAGAGCCCTCTGCCATCAGAAATCTTTTCCCCATGTTGGCAATTGTAGACTATGCTCAAGTCACCTCTTAATTTCGTCCTTGATAAGATAAATAGATTGAGCTTCTTAAATCTCTTACTGTAAGGCAGATTTTCCAGACCTTGAATCGTTCTTGTGACTCTTTTCTGAACTCTTTCAAATTCTTCAACATCTTTTTGAAGTGAGGACACCAGAACTGGATAGAATATTCCAGGAATGGTCTCATCAATATTGTATGCAGAAGCAATACCACCTCCCTACTCCCTGAAATTCCTATTCATACATTCAAACAGCACATTAGCCCTCTTACTCACAGCATCACACTGGGAGTTTAAGCCAAAAGAAATAATTAGGAGTTTTCAAGGCTCTTAGTAAGGTTAGGAAATTGCTATAGCAACAAACCCAGATGGTGAGACAATTACAGGAAGTGTCCAGAGACACTGGATGTGTGTTTTACTTGTTTAATTTTAATGGGACAAGATTGCTAACCCTTCCTGAACATTGATTTTCTGGTGGTCACTTAGGGCTAGTTCCCCAATAGGACATAGGTGCTGAAACACCTTAGTGTTAGGTACCCAGTGGCACCATCAGCCCCAAGCCGGGCACCCAGGCTCCCTATACAAGGTACGAGGAGAGTTAGGCACCTAAGAAAAGGGGACACAGAAGTCAGCAAGCTGAATGGGGATCTACCTAAATTAGCCAGGAGGGGTGTGACCTAAATCCCACCCGTAAAGGTAATTAGGTGCCTAACTCTACTCTAGGCTGGAGGGAGGAGCTTTGCTTGAGGCCCACAACCATGAACCTTCTCCTGGAATTAGGCACCTAAACCCGGTCAGTTCTCTCTCTCCAAAAGCCACAAAAAGAGAGAGACTGTTACCCCTACCCCCCTTATAGCCAACAGCCCAGTGATTAGGGCACTCAGCTGGGATATGGGAGATCTGTTTTCAAACATCTGCTCTGCCTTATTTGGAGCAGGGACTGTAATTTGGGTCTCCCATCTCCTGAACACCAGGCTATTGGGGTTTCAGGTATGGTTCTGTATCAATCTCTCCTGTTGAAGTTGTTCCACTTTGAATAGATAGATAGAGCAGGGACTAGACCTTGGGACTCCAACATGTCAGTAATAATGGAGAAAGTCAGAAGTGTTCAATAAATATTCCTGCTCTGTATTTGGGGGGAAAATGGTGTAGTCATGTCATACGATGATGGTGAAAACTTTCAATTTCAGCAGTAACACAGGAGGATATTAAACAGCAGCTACTAAACTTAGACATTTTTTAGTTGGATAACTTCTATCCAAGAATTTTATAAGAGCTGGCTGAGGAGCTTATTGGACCATTAATGTTGATTTTCAGTAAGTTTTGGAACACTGGAGAAGTTCCAGAGACTGGAAGAAACCTAATGTTGTGCCAAAATTTAACGAGAGTAAATGGGATGACCTGGGTAATGATAAGCCTATCAGACAGACATCAATCCTGGGCAAGATGATGGAGAGGCTTATATAGGATTCATTAATAGAAAATTAAAGGAATGTAATACAACTAATGTCAATCAGCATTGGTTTATGGAGAATAGATACTGTCAGACTAACTTGATATAATTTTTTATGAGATTACAAGTTTGGTTCATAGTGTTGATGTAAGGTATCTGAGTTGGCATCATATGATATTTGATTAAGAAACTAGAATGATACAAAATTAACAAAGCACACATTAAATGGACTACAAACTAGCTCACCGACATAGCTAAAAGTGTAACTAAGTGAGGAATCATTATCAACTGGGTTATTTCTAGTGGGGTCATGCAGTGATTGGTTTTTGGCCCTGGGCTGTTTAACACTTTCCTCAATAGCCTGTAATAAAACATAAAATCATCACTGATAAAGTTTGTGGATGACACAAAAACGGGGGGAAGTGGTAAATAAGAGACAAGATCACTGATTCAGTGTGATCAGGATCACTTGGGAAGCTGGACACAAACAAACAATGTGCATTTTAATACAGCCAAATGTAAGTTATACAGCTGGGAACAAAGACTGTCGGCCACAGTTACCAGGTGGGGGAATTCCATCCTAAGAAGCAGTGACTCTGAAAAAGGATTTTGGAATCATGGTTAAGGCTGAGAAAAATCAGATTTTTTTGTTTAAATTCACGCCAGTGTCCCGAGTGAATGCTGGATTTTCATGGGATATGCACAGCCATTGAGTCCCTGGTGTATTGCTGCATTTTTTCCCAATAGCGGGAAGGCAGAGTGGGCTTCCCCCTTCCCACCTCCATGCTGAGGCTGTGCCTGTCATGGGGGTTAGCAGGCTGGTTCCGTTGTGGACAGGGTGGGGAGGGGGTAGGCCGATCCTGTCCTGGGGAGTAGCGGTGTGGGTCACTACATGGTGCTGGCTGGCTGGCTGAGCTCGGCTTAGGGTGACCAGACGTCCCGATTTTATCGGGACCGTCCCGATATTTCCTTGTTTGTCCCGCGTCCCGACCGACGTGCGGTCGGGACAACCGGACAAACAAGGAAATGCCCCGAGCCTCGAGCCCGGAAGTGCTCGCGCCCCCCCCCCCCTGCCCCGACTCCGCCCCCTCCTCCCCCGATTGGCTCCCTCCCCGAATCCCCGCCTCTTCCCCGGGCTCACCATTCCCCCTCCCTCCACAAGCGCTGGAGGGAGGCCCGGGAGACGCAGGGGAAGCGCGGGGCCGGGGTGAGTAAGAGTCCGGCCTGGCCCAGTGCAGGCAGGACTCGGGTGGTTGGGAGAGGAGGGGGGCGGCCCGCGGGGCCAGGCGACGGGGGAGGAAGCGGCCATGGCGCTCGGCGGCTCTGGCGCCCCCGAACCCCCCGAGCTGGGGCCTGCAGCAGCGCGTACGCTGGGCCCAGCCCCTGGCTAGGCACGTCTGGGCTGCCCAGCTGGTGCTATCCCGCGGCGGCCCCGGGGCAGAGGCATCGGCAGCCCAGCCCCGTTCGTTCCCCTGCGGGACGGGGGGGCTGGGGCCTGCTGCCCCCACTCCGGGGCCGCCGCGGGATAGCACCAGCTGGGCAGCAGCCCAGACGCTGGCCAGGGGCTGGGCGCAGCGAGCGCACTGCTGGGTCCCTGCAGCAGGCCCCGGCTCGGGGGGTTCGGGGGCGCCAGAGCCGCAGCCGCCAAGTGCCATGGCCGCTTCCTACCCCCGCGGCAGTGGGAGCTGCAGCAGCGGCTGCTCCCGAGTCCCGCTGGCCGGGGGTGAGAACAGCCGCCGCCTGGCCCCACGGGCCGCCCCCCTCCTCGCCCTACCTCCCAACTGAGTCCTGCCTGCTCGGGGCCAGGCCGGACTCTCACTACCCCGGCCCCGCGCTTCCCCTGAGTCTCCCGGGCCTCCCTCCAGCACTTGCGGAGGAAGGTTTTTTTTTTTTTTTTTTTTTTTTGGCCCCGCCCCCCGCCACGCCCCCCCCCCCCCCCCCCCCCCGCGTCCCGATATTTGTCTTTGGTGATCTGGTCACCCTAGCTCGGCTTGGGGCGGGACTTGACTCATGTTCAGCTCCGGCCCAGCCAGCTGCTGCTTCCTGTCCAGTCACAGCTGTAAACAGGGGATTTTGCATGGGAGTTGGGAAAGGGCGGGGGGGGGGGAGGGGGGAGAGGGGAGAAATGTGTGATGTCGGTGTTTGGGTTTTTTTGTTTTGCTTTTCTTTTTCCTTGACAGGACTTTAGGTGGGAAGACTATGACAGACACCAAGGCAGAAATGGTAGTGACCCAAGCAATGGAAGAGACAATTAAGAGGACCAGAAGTGGAAGCTACAGGATGTACATGATCCTGGAGCAGGTACCTGAAAAAAAGAGCTTTGTTTGTATGAAGTGCTGCCTGATAGAGCTGATGGAACAGAAGATCTGAAGTTTGGAGATGCAGGTGGTTACTATGGTTGAGTTTCGTAGGGGATTCAGGCAGATGATGAGGGATGGCAAGACGAGACTGAAGGGAAATGTCAAGACTTGCAGATGCAGGCTGGACTGGAGAACTGTGACGGGAGATGGCTGGGTGAGGAAAGGGGCCAGTGGTAGCCCATCACTACAAGAACCAGGCAGAGGAAAAGACTGGCTAGTGAAGGAGAAACAAAGCTCAGGAGCAGGTTTGCTGAGTTGGAGAATGAAGAAGGGGCACAGGAGGCACTAACAGAAGGTGGGAGGGCCAGGAGGAAGAGAAGAGCGGCTAGCCCTACAAGAAGAGGGGAAGAGTCAATGGAGATAGCCAGAGTTTGGAGCCCTAGGAGGACAGAGGATGACTCACAGAAGATTGGAAATGAGAACAAAAGACAAGAGGACTTGCAGCCTGAAAGAAAACAGGAGGAAGGCTGGAGAATCGCACCATCACCAGGAAGAGGCAGGTCTATGTGACTGGGGACTCCCTACTAAGAAAAACTGGCAGGTGTGTCACCAGAGCTGATCCAGAGAATAGAGGGGTGAGCTATCTGCCAGGAGTGAAGATACAGGATGTGGACCTGAGACGGAAGAGGATCCTAATGGGAGCAGAAAAGAATTCACTGATTTGTTCCCATGTGAAGGACAATGACAGCTAGATTCTCACTGGAACACATCCAGGAAGACTATGCCAGGCTGGGGAAGATGCTTAAGGAAATGGAGGCTCAGGTGATCTTCAGTGGGATTCTACCTGTCCCTGGAGGAGGAGAACAAAGGCAAGACAAGATTATGGTAATCAATAGATGGCTCAGGCATAAGGAGGGCTTTGGGATGTTTGACCACTGGAAGGCATTCATGAACAAACGACTTCTCATGGGATGGACTTCACCTGAATAGGGAGGGAAATAGACTTCTGGGATGGAGGTTGGCACAACTGATTAAAAGAGCTTTAAACTAGGAACTTGGAGGAGATGCTCATGTAATCTTCACGTCTGATTTTAACATTGAGAGGGAGGAAGATCAAGTAAGAGAGGATACGGCAAAGGAGAAAGGAACAGCAATGGGTAGGAGAATGGACATCAAGAGGAAAGGTTGTGCTGATACCAATGACACTAACAGTCAGGTAGGTGATACTGTCTGAAGAATGACTGTACCCAAATGGGTGAGGAATGTGAGCGAAGTCAAGCAGCAACAACTAAGATGTCTGTACCCCAGTGCAAGGAGCTTGGGTAACAAAATAGAGGAATTAGAAGTACTGGTGCAGGAAGTGAAACCAGATATTAGAGGGGTAATAGAAACACGGTGGAATAGTAGTCATGGCTGTAGCACAGGTACTGAAGGGTATGTGCTGTTCAGAAAAAAAACAGAATAAAGGTAAAGATGGTGGAGAAGCTCTGTATATTAATGACGAGATGGAATGGATAAAACAGTCTGTTTGGGCCAAAATCACTTTGGGGAAGAAAGCTACTAGAGGTTCCCCTGGGCTATGCTTGGGCTGTGCTACAGACCCCCAGGATCTGATCTGGATCTGGACAGAGACCTCTTTAATGTTTTTAATGAAATAAATACTACTGGGAATTGTGTGATTATGGGAGACTTTAATTTCCCAAATATAGATTGGAGGACAAGTGCTATTAATAATGGTACGACCCAGATATCTCTGGATGTGATAACTGACAGATTTCTTCACCAAATAGTCACTGAATCAACAAGAAGAGATGCGATTTTAGATTTGGTATTGGTGAGTAGTAAGGACCTCACAGAAGAACTGGGGGCAGCCTTGGTTCAAGTGATCATGAGCTAATTCCGTTTAAACTAAATAGAAGGATAAACAAAAATTGGACTGGATAGAAGAACTCAAGGATCTGAATGTGGAGGAGTCTTGGAATTACTTTAAGTCAAAGTTGCAGAAGCTAGCTGAAGCCTGCATCCCAAGCAAGCAGAAAAAATTCATAGGGAAGGGTTGCAGACCAAACTGGATGAACAAGCATTTTAAACAGGTGATTAAGAGAAAGCAGAAAACCTACAAGGAATGGAAGATGGGATGATCAGCAAGGAAAGATACCACTTGGAAGTCAGAAAGCATAGGGGAAAAGTGAGAACTGCCATAAGCCAAGCAGAGTTGGACCTTGCAAAGGAGATTAAAACCAACAGTAAAATGTTCTATACTCAAATAAAATGAAAACAAGGAAAGAAGAAGTGGAACTGCTAATCACTGAGGATGGTAGAGATTAAAGATAATCTAGGCATGGCCCAATACCTAAACAAAGGGATGTTAATAGTGGAGTTCCTCGGGGATCGGCCTTGGAACCAATCTTATTTAACATCTTCATTTTTGTGCCGAGGACATTAAGTGGGAATGTGCGAATAAAATTAGCAGATGACACAAAGTTGGGGGGTATTGTCAATGCGGCGGAGGACCAGAATATCATACAAGAAGATCTGAATGATCTTGTAAACTGGAGTAATAGAAATGTAATAGCACAAAATGCAAGGTCATGCACTTAGGGACTAAAAGCAAGGGGGTTTGCTATAAGCTGGGGATGTATCAGTTGGAAGTGACTGAGGAGAAAGACCTGATTACAGGATGACTCTGAACCCCCAATGTGAAGTGGCCGTGAAAAAGGCTAATGAAGTCCTAGGATGCATCAGGCAAAGTATTTCCAGTAGAGATAGGGAAGTGTTGGTACCATTATACAAGGCACTGGTGAGACTTCATCTGGAATATGGTGTGCAGTTCTGGTCTCCCATGTTTAAGGAAGATTAATTTGAACTGGAACAGGTGCAGAGAAGGGATACTAGGATGATCAGAAGAATGGAAAACCTACCTTATCAGAGTATCAGAGGGATAGCCGTGTTAGTCTGAATCTGTAAAAAGCAGAGGGTCCTGTGGCACCTTTAAGACTAACAGAAGTATTGGGAGCATAAGCTTTTGTGGGTAAGAACCCGTTCTTACCCACAAAAGCTTATGCTCCCAAAACTTCTGTTAGTCTTAAAGGTGCCACAGGACCCTTCGTTGCTTTTTACCTTATCAGAGGAGACTCAAAGAGCTTGGCTTGTTTAGCCTAACCAAACAAAGGAAAGGAAAGGAAAGGAAAGGAAAAGGGGTAGGCAAGTGGGCAGGCAGGGATAGCTCAGTGGTTTGAGCATTGGCCTGCTAAATTCAGGGTTAGGAGTTCAATCCTTGAGGGGGCCATTTAGGGAACTGAGGTAAAAAATCTGTCTGGGGATTCATAGATTCTAGGACTAGAAAGGACCTTGAGAGGTCATTGAGTCCAGTCCCCTGCCCGCATGGCAGGGCCAAATACTGTCTAGACCATCCCTGATAGACATTTATCTAACCTACTCTTAAATATCTCCAGAGATGGAGATTCCACAACCTCCCTAGGCAATTTATTCCAGTGTTTCACCACCCTGATAGTTAGGAACTTTTTCCTAATGTCCCACCTAGACCTCCCTTGCTGCAGTTTAAGCCCATTGCTTCTTGTTCTATCCTTAGAGGCTAAGGTGAACAAGTTTTCTCCCTCTTCCAGGATTGGTCCTGCTTTGAGCAGGGGGTTGGACTAGATGACCTCCTGAGGTCCCTTCCAACCCTGATATTCTATGTGTTTATCAAAGGGAAAATAAATCAATCATTTTTAAAATTATCCCAGATTCAACAGGGTCAGGACCCAGTGGGATCAACCTTGCCCCCCAAGGAGCTTTGAACTACTCGATGGGAGCTGGGCAAGCCAGGCAAGTCCCTGGTGACTCTGGAATACTCCATGGGAGGCGCATTTGAAGAAAACCTGAAGAAACCTGCAGTAAAGCCAAGGCTCACCTGCATGGGAAAACGATGAGCCGAGTAACAAGGAAAACGGACGAGAAAGTTAAGAAGAGAAGGTGGCTTGCGCGTCTCCAGTTCAAGTAATGAAGCAACTTGGTTAGCTGGGGAGAGAAGAAACAAGCCATTATTGTCAGCCAGTGTGTGATAGCACCGTGAACACCCACACAGCGCAGTGAGGCACAGTGTGACATTCAGCCCTCAATCTCAGAGGCCAAAGATGGGTCATAGGAATTTAACTCCCCTTTCAAACCTGCAGGCAGCACATCCTGGACAAGGTGGATATCCTAAGTAAGTGCAGGAAATTACATTTCCTGAGAGAGGTGGAACTCTTTACATACTATGCCCTGCATTTTATTTAATAAAGTACTTTCAGGTGTTTTCCAGAGAGTTTTTCCTGCTCCAGGGACAATGTTTATCTAGGTCTTTTCAGCAGCGGGAAACTGACTTTCACCTGTCTGACCTGCTTGTGTCTTCATTTACCCCAGGGCAAAAGGAGTGTACAATGCTCTGAGATCAGAATGGCAGCATTTTGCCCACACTTTGCACAGGTATCACTGGTGACACAAGGTGCCAGGCACAGAGAATCAGACCCAATAATAGTAATTCCTTCTAAAGCTGATACTTGTCTAGAAAAAGCACCAAATCATGAATCACCAAACGAGCTGGAGAAGTAGTAATATGTATCCATACATTTTTACTTGATAAAAAACACAGACTTTACACATTTATAACCTATAAGGCAGATGACAGCCTGGTCATTTTAATTCTAATGCTTGTAAGAGAGAACATGCCCAGGTATGTAAACTGTGTAAGTGTCTAAACTACAGTGAGTCTGCTGTATAATGTTGGCTTGGGATTGGACTACATGTTCACCCAGCTAACTAGAAACAAGTTTCAAACTCTTGGTGATTGCTAGGTATTCTGAGACTTTGAACTGCATCCATGCAGTGTGCGTAAACCCACTCTTTGCGAAGAGGGACTCAAGCCAGCATGCACAGTAAAACAGAAGGAAACATTCCTAAGGCTGCACATAACCAAATTTCCCACTGGCCACTGATTTTGGGCATCCAGCTTGTGACACCTGAGTCTGATTTTCAGAGGTAAGGAATGCCCACAGCCCCACGTGAAATCAATGGGAGCTGCAGGGGCCCAGCAACTCTGAAACTGAGGGGTTTAAAGTTAGGCTCCCAAAAACCGGGGCATGCAGAGTCAGTGGTGACTTTGGAAAATCTGGGCCCAAGTATCTATATCATCTAATCAAATGTCACCAGAAGCTGTCACTCTTAAAAAGATAGTGACAGTAATTTGGAAGTTCTAGTAGAGATTCCATAGTGAAGATTGTGCTGAAGTTTACACTCAAAGCAGGACTAAAATCCCTCTATTTCACAATTTAATAAATAAAATAAATATAAATAAAATAAAAATAAATAAATTCAATTTCTAAATTTGACATAATTGCTCATCGGAGGACAGTTGAATCATCTAGGTTATTTCTTTGGTGAAATACTCTGACTTTTCCAGAATGAAAGTTGAGTTAGTTGGAAGTGGGGTCACTTGTGTTGCTAAGCACGTGTATAAGAGAGCAGGATCAGAACCGAACATTGTCCGACACAAGAGACTGAACTGTTTCACCCAACACAAAATGTTGCTTAGAGTTCTTTTTAAAACTTCTCTTAGCATTTCTTTTTAGAGATAACAAAATAAAATGCAGGGGACTGGACTAGACGACCTCTTGAGGTCCCTTCCAGTCCTCCAATTCTATGAAAATAAACCAAGAAAATGGAGACAGCATGGAAGGGATATTGCAATGTATCCATTACAGTGCAACAGGAGTATATGTTCTAAGAAAGGAAGCCCAAGTGCCATGGCCAGGGCTGGCTCCAGGCACCAGCCTAGCAAGCAGGTTGAAGGGGGGGCTGCACGTCCGGCCGTTCGGCGGCGGGGCCGTCACTCCCTCTCGGCGTGAAGGACCTGCCACCGAATTGCCGCCGTAGAATGAAGCGGCGCTAGAGCTGCCGCCGCTTGTGATCGCGGCTTTTTTTTTTTCTCCTGCTTGGGGAGTCAAAAATGCTAGAGCTGGCCCTGGCCACAGCTATTTTATAACCAGTGAATAACCTACCTCTAGGAGAGCAGTGGAAGAAACATGGAGCAACATCACCAAAGACCCAATCCGGAGGTAATTGGCACAGTATGAGTAACTGATCAGGATGATGGTAGTTGCGTGGTGCACCATTTGTTCCTTAAAGTCCTGGAATAAGACGACAGATTGAGTTCCAGTTTTGTGACAAACTGCAGGTACCAGCACAAGGGATACTGCTGCCTTTCCAGTGTTTAGAAACTGTCTCTAGATAATCTAAACTCTCTAGATATACTGGGATCTCACCTGGCTTCCCAGAACATGACATGAGTTAGATGCAGAAAAATGACTGAGAATATGGGCATGGCTACACTTGCAGCTGTAGAGTGCTTTGAGTTAAACCAGCCCTTGGAGACTGCAGCAGGGAAAGCACTGTCAGCTGCAAGTGCACTGGCATGGCCACATTTGCAGTAGCATTGGGAGCAGTGAATTATGGGAAGGTATCCCACAGAGCACCTCTTCCCATTATAGTGCTGTGGCTTGTAGGAAGGGGACACAGGAGGCGCGGGGCATTCTGGGTCCTGTTCCAATGTCCCATGATGCATCGCTTTGCATCCCAGTAAAACCTGTGCTTCTATCCACATTTGGCACCATCTTTCAATGTTTTTTGTATTGCGTGCTCGGTCTTCCCTTTCTGTCTGCAGGAATGGATCCCAAACTGCTGAGGAATATGCTGATGGGTCTTGCCAGCACGTCACGAATTGCAGTCAAGTTACTCCTTAAGCTACAAACTGACAGTGAGGAGTCCGACAGTGTTGACTTGCATAATGCATACAAATCAATGAATGAAAATCAAAAAGTGCAGGAGTGGCAGGAGAGTGAAAGGAGGCTCCGCCAGCAGAATGCGGATCGCTGGCACCAAAGTACAGAGCGGCTGAGCCCCTTAGCCCTGCTCTCTGGCTGTTCAAATTCAGCCTCCAGGTGTTGAACCTCTGAGTTCCATGCCTGAGTGAAGCTTTCACCCTTCCCTCTACAAATGTGATGTAGAGTACAGCAAGCCGCTATAACCGTGGGGATGTTGTCATCGGCCAGGTCCAGCTTCCCATACAGACAGCGCCAGCGGTCCTTTAAATGGCCAAAAGCACACTCCACAGTCATTCTGCACCGACTCAGCCTGATGAACTGCTCCTTGCAGCTGTCAAGGCTCCCTGTGTAGGGTTTCATGAGCCACAGCATTAAAGGGTAAACAGGGTCTCCAAGGATCACAATGGGCATTTTGACTTCCCCTATGGTGATCTTCTGGTTTGGGAAGAAAGTCCCTGCTTGCAGCTTCCTGAACAGGCCTGTGTTCCAAAAGATGTGTGCATCATGCATCTTTCCAGACCAACCTGCGTTAATGTCCATGAAATGCCCATGGTGATCCACAAGTGCCTGGAGAACCATAGAGAAATACCCCTTCCGATTAACATACTCAAAGGCTAGATGGGCTGGTGCCAGAATTGGAATATGCGTCCCATCTATAGCCCCTCCGCAGTTAGGGGAAACCCATTTGTGCAAAGCCAGCCACAATGTCACACACGTTGCCCACAGTTCTTCTGAGCAGGATGCGATTAATGGCCCTGCACACTTGTACCAAAACAATTCCAATGGTAAACTTTCCCATTCCAAACTGGTTAATGACTGATTGGTAGCTGTCTGGAGTTGCCAGCTTTCAGATTGCAATAGCCACCCACTTCTCCACCGTCAGGGCAGCTCTCAATCGCATGTCCTTGCGCCGCAGGGTGAGGGCGAGCTCCCCACACAGTCCCATGAAAGTGGCTTTTCTCATGCAAAAATTCTGCAGCCGCTGCTCATCATCCCAGACTTGGGAAGAGGTGCTCTGTGGGATAGCTGCCCATAATGCACCACTCCCAATGCCACTGCAAGTGCCGCAAATGTGGCCACACGCCACTGTGCTTGCAGCTGACCATGTGAACACACGGCAGCGCTTTCCCTGCTGCGGTCTCCGAGGGCTGGTTTAACTCACAGCGCTCTACATCTGCAAATGTAGCCATGTCCTTAGGTGAAACCAGTGCAATTTTCTTGTGTAGACAAACCCTTAATTCATTTTAAATCAGGCTTATTTTGATTTAACTTAAATGGATTAGTCCGGGTCTAAACACAAAATTGTGTCAGTTCACCTAAAGGTGTGATTTTAAACCAATGTAGTTAACCTGAGGCCACTTTACTTGTGAACACTCTTAAAGCTATTTAAACCTGATTTATATCAATTTAGCTTGTGCCTGTAAATTACAGGTGCAATGTAAACCCATATATGCCAGGTTTAAAGTGATATAAGTGGATGCAGAGGGGTAAGTACTGGTCTAACTAAATTGTTTTGAAACTGATTTAAGTTAAACTGCTGCAACTTCTGAATGTAGGCCAACCTTTAGGAACAGGTTTAAGTGAAACTGAAATAAGAGTGTCTACACAGGGGTTTGCACTGGCTTAACTAAATTGGTACAAATCTATGTGTAGATTTCTCTAGCTGAAGTGCCCTGTGGAGTGCGGCTGTCTTGGAGGGCCATGAATTGATACGCTCTCAAATAAATGTGTTAGTCTTTAAGGGTCTTTAAGCCACAAGTACTCCTCATTCTTTTTGCTGATACAGACTAACACGGCTACCACTCTGAAACCTGTCTCTTTGAGTTAGCTCAGTCCCACAGAATTATATATCTTGACATTAAATTAAAAACTTCTCTGCTGAAATGGATAGATTTGCCCTCCTGTCAACAGTGAGTGGGGAAAATTAACCCTCTAAGGAAAGGGATAATTTCTGTCTGCATCTATCTATTGATCCATACTGAACTTACCACACTAGAATCTAAGCATCTCCCAAACTGGCCTTTGAAGGGAGGGTCTATAGGATGCAGAGCGTTTAAAACAAATTGGGGTGAATCTCCCCACAGCCTGAAGTGTGGGTCACTGACAGACTGATGAGGCAGATAGACAGTTGTGAGGGTGCAGAGCTGAAAGAAGTGGGAGGGTGCTGGATAGGTCCCTGACTTTGTTACTTTGGATCGGACCCCAGATAACCTCTGGCTGGCCAGTTATATCTCACACATAGCTGTCTAGAATCTGAGTACTTCCTCTCACCTTTCTTTTCACATCAAAGGCCATGGTGAAAGTCAGTGCCAAGGCAAAGGTGAGTTCCATCATGTAGTACCAGTACATAGAGCGCTGTAGTGGCTGCAACAGCAAAACAAAGAGGCTTAGTTAATGCATAAGCCATGGGGAAGGGCAGATAGTAAACGTATTCAGCTCTGGTTCTCTTTGCAGCGGTGTCTGAAACGATTTACTTGAGCATAGGGAATTCAGTAAGCAGCTATAGCAGTGATTAAAGAGTGAATCAGTAGAGCTGTGTGGGAAATTGTCTATGTATGTATGGATTAAGATAGTCTTTAATTACACGATCACATGCAATTTTTGCCCCAGGAACCCTTTTCAGCACTTCTATAAGTCTAAATAGATAAATAATTTTGCTTTAGATTTAAACTGTTGATATTCAATAATAATATTTAGCATCTGCCTACCAGGTTGCCTCTGCAGATCTCAAAGCATTTTTACAAAGATGTTTATCTGAAGAATATCACTTTAAAGACAGGAAAATTGAGGAGCAGGGAATAGGCACTTGCACCGTGTCACACAGCATGTCTGTAGTAGCTGAAGTCACAGAAAAAGCCCAGGTCTCCTGACTCCTAGTCTCACAGTAGTTCTCCAGCCATGGGGACATGCTGCCTAGAGCTGACTGAGAAAGGAAGGGGATGCAGAACTGACATTTCCATCCAATGAGGCCCTGTTGGGACAGATCATAGCATTCCCAGGTTCCATTGCACTTGAATACCCAAGGGCAAAACCTAGTTGTCTCTCAGTAACCATGGTTTCATTAACGACATTGGAAACCACAGCATACATGTTTTAACCCTTATAGATGGGGTATATAGGTTTTGCCCAGTACTGAGAGATTAACAGGTTAAATTCATCTCACTGAATAAGCCAGAGACGGCACCTGTATCAAGGGAGTGATGCAAGTTAAGCTGTGGGTGCTTCCTCATCAAGAGGACCGAAGCAGATTGGTTTGGGGAAGCCTGTGTCAGGCTCGGGGAAGATGTTAGGCAGAGTGTGCGGAGATGTCCCTAAATCAGACTGGAGAAGCCTGTATCCCCAGCACATCCTCCAGCAGCTGGGAGAGGGCACTGTTTGCCTTCCCATGCTCTAAGAAATCTTTGTGAACCCTGACAAAAGTGACTTGTTGGTGTTTTATTCACCATTAACAGGATCCTTCTTATCACCTCAGATTAGTTTGTCCCCCATTTGCTTGCAGGAGTGCAGAGCTGGCTAAGTCCTGACATGGCCACAGCCCTTTTACATCTCTCCCCTCTTGTGAATGTCTAAACAGCCATTACACCAATGGGATGCAGACTTGCAGAAGGCCCAGCTATGTTCAGCTCCACGGGGGAAATGTACTTGCCCTTGGAGGTGATTCTGCTTTTACCACGTAGGATCTTTTTATTACACTGATTTGAATGAACCGTCTGTGGAAGTGGGTGTCTACACAGAGTCACACCTCTGCTGAACTGAAGGGTTAGCCTGCCTGTTAACAGGTGATTGCATTCTTTGGACTCAAACCTAGACCTGCCGTGCTTACCAGTCTGTCCATGGCACATGCTGTAACTCATCTGTAAAGAGCCCTCTGAGGTCTACCTTAAATAGTACAGGATAAGGGGTGCATCCAGCTGCTTGGGACAGGTCCTGACAAAGGCCAAGAGATTATGTGAACCTTCTGAGTTGCTGTTACATGGACCAACACACCTGGATGACTTACCTGCTGTGGATACCCCACCCAGCATTCTCTTGGGTCCCAAAACCAGGGCTTCTGTAAAGAAACAGTGTAATCTAACTGTGAGAATGCAAGAAACATTCCTCTCCCAACCAGCTGCCTAATTAGGCCTGTTCCCATTATAGCTTATATAATACAAAATGGAGTTGCTTGTTTTGACCCCATCAGAAAGGATGCATTCTGAAACAGTCTTACAATAAGATTTTCCATTAGACTACATTAAGCTCCTGCTTCTTTTAATATGTGGATGGCCTCACAGGGTGAAATTTCTGTGTTAGCTTATGCCCTTTGAACTTCCTGTGTAGTTTTTGGGTGATTTAAAAATGTCTTCCCCTAGTAGATGGACTGGAAAGTACTTCATCATCCTTATGTGACACAAGCACATCTTGCTTCTCTCCAAGTACAGAACAGAAATATGTATTGAACATGTTTGCCTTTTGTGCATCATTGCTAGCAAGGTAGGGTGGGTTCTGATTACATACTCACATCATACAAGACCACAAGTCCAGTGCAGAAGGAAATGAGGTAACACAAAGAACTCCAACTAAAAGCAAGTAAGAAAAGAACAAAGGAAATTAGAAGTTCAGAGGTCAGGCTCAGCTCTTCTGGCCACCCCTAGTATCAGTCATTTGTGCAACCACTGACCTTAGCTAATACATACTTGCACAGCATATAGCACTCAAATGAGCTCCACTTGATAGCAGAACTCTAGGTGCACTTTATTCCCTCAGTCACAAAAAAGGAGCAACATGTAATACTGTATATAACTGCTTATAATGCACAGTAGTGTATCTTGTATCACTTCCATCAGCCTTGGCCCACTGCTCCATATTCTCTTCTAATAAGCCCAGTCTAAATCTCCTTAGCCCTGGTACATACTGTCAAACTGAAGCACTGCTGATAGGAGCTGTCAGTAATGGTTGTGAGCTCACCATGGTTTAAATGGAAGTATAGACTAGAACATCATATTCACCACTGGTTGAGTTGCCACTCATGACAACTATAGCCACCAATAATTCTATTACACAATGTAAACAAGGCCTTAGGGGGGCAGTTTGGGGTAGGACTTGGTATATTTTGGTTTCAGAAGCACCAGGCAGCCAAGTTTCATTTGTGGAGGATGAGGTGGGAGTGACCATCTGGGTCACAGGCAAGCAGACAGATGAAGGAGATTTGGTGGAGAGGATGCTGTTAGGCTTGGCAAGGAGGCAGCAGAGTTTCCTGGGAGCCAAGAACTTCTGTGCTCTAGCGCTGTGCAGCTGCTTACTCCTGCTCAGAGCAGATGGAGCCCAAGCTGGATGGGAGTGCAAGGAATGGGTGATCATGCCCTGGCCAGGACAACTAAGGTGGCACAGGACATGTTGTAATGTGTTGCTGGTAGAGGCCAGTAGTGACTAAGCATTGTTGTGGAGCACACCCTCTGAGGGGGTCTCTGAGGCACAAGCCTTTCTGGGTGGGGTGCAGTTTATGCAGCACCCCCCAGCTCATAGCTGGGCCTACAGGCACAGCATTGTGAACGGGAGGAGGGAAACCGCTGGTAGTTGGGAAGACAGGTAGGGTCAAGAGAGGGATTTTTCAGGCTACAGGATAAAATGTATGTTTGAAAGCAGAACCTGACGAGGAAACTCAATTGAAGGTAAGGTAACCTGAATGAATTATGGGTGAGGAGGGTAAAAGCAGGTGGGAACAGGGCAGGCAGAGCTGGCCTTACCATGAGGCAAACTGAGGCGGCCGCCTCAGGTGCCAGACTGTGTGGGGGGTGCCACTAGGACCCAGAGTGTAGAAAATTGTGTCTGCTGGTGGTGCGTATGTATTCTCTCTGCTCTAGATGCACAGAGATGGTGGAGTGCTGTGCTGGAGGAAGGAGGGCACAAGAGACATAACAGGCAGGCAGGCGAAAAGGTGAGAGGGAAGAACAGAAAGCAGCAGAAGCTGCAGGGAGAGAGAGGAGGAGCCTCTTATGTACCTCTCGAGCACCCCCAGGAGCCTGGACTGATTCACACCAGCTTCTCAGGGAGCTTCCTGTTTCCTGCTGCTTCTCTGAACCCACTTGAGGAGAACAGGCAGTCAACTGAAGTAGTAGGAGCTAGTTAAGCCCGTAAGATGCTACCAGCCTGCTTATTTGTCCCCTTCAATTGAGTGTTGAGAGCCACTATAGCTGGCACAGAACAGCAGTTATGAGTGAAAAGAAAATGCCCTCTGGGGCAGCATTCAGAAAAAGAAAGAAAGCAAAGGAAGCTTTTCTATCTAAGCAGGAAGGAGCTCTCCTGAGATACATAGACACAAATGTTCACGGTGAGCCTTCCGGCCCCAGTGAGGATGTGAGTGGTGAGGAGACGCCTGATCTTCCAGTTAGTCAGAGTGCAGGTGACCTGGCAGCTACTGCAGCATCCATATCTCCATCTCAAATGGGTGTAACCATGCACATTCCTGAAGAAAAGGGTAGATCAGAGAAGAGTGTGGTGGAGGCACAAGAAACAGCTGCTGCTGAGTTTAGTTCCTTAAGTCTAGATGATCCAGGACTGGGGACCCACTTGAGCAGTAGCCTGAGGGACTTCCTTGTACTGCATGGGCCACAGCAAGTGAAAAATTTCATGTTCCCCAAAGACAATGAAAATAGAAGTTTCCATCCAACACATTACTGGCGTGAAATCCCCAATGATGACAAAGTGGAGAGGCCATGGTTTATGTACTCAAAAACCCAGAACGCTGCATGCTGTTTTTGTTACAAACTCTTCCAGTCTAATGTTCCAGCCACATTGGGTTCTACAGAAAGAAAGGACTGGAAAAATCTGTCTAGAAATCTGACATGTCATGAGAAGGCAGCAAATCACCAGAGAGCATCCCATAGGTGGAAAGAGCTTGAGATGAAACTATGGTTAAAGGCCACCATAGATGATCAGCATCAAGAGAAGATTGCCTCAGAGTCTCTTTACTGGCAAAATGTTCTGAAAAGGCTCATTGCCATTGTGAGAATGCTTGCTACCCAAAACCTAGCACTGCATGGTACTTCCGATCAGCTGTATGTGCCAAACAATGGAAACTTCCTTAAAATTGTGGAGCTGATGGCTGAGTTTGATGCTGTACTCCAGGAGCATCTAAGAAGAGTCACCACCCAAGAAATGTACACACACCACTACATTGGAAAAACAATTCCAAACGAGATCATACAGTTACTGGCAACAAAAGTCAAACAGAAGATTGTGGCTGATCTGAAGTTAGGGTGACCAGATGACACATGGGGCGGGGGGAGGTCCACTGGCAAAGCAAAAAAAAAAAAAAAAGCCAAGTGCTGCTGGAGGAGTGAAATATGTCAGGACGCGGGACAAACACCTAAATATCGGGACAGTCCTTATTTTATCGGTACGTCTGGTCACTCCATCTGAAGTCAGCAAGATATTACTCTGTTACTCTGGATTGCACACCTGACATCAGCTATACGGAACAAATGACTTTAATGGTGCATTTTGTAACAAAAACAGAACCTAGTGAAAATGTGCCTGTAATGGTGACTGTCAGAGATCGTTTTCTAGAATTTGTTGACCTTGATGATACTACAGGAGCTGATATGACAAATGTGCTTCATTGCGATAGCTGACATGAGGTCAGATAATGGTGCCAACATGAGAGGAAAGAACAGAGGAGTGCAGACACGGATCCGAGAGTTAAACCCTCGAGCTTTTTTTGTCCCATGCAGTTCTCATTCATTGAACTTGGTGGTCAGTGATGCAGCGTCAGCTTCCAGTGAGGCTGCTGAATTTTTTAATGTAATTCAAAGCATCTATGTATTTTTCTCTGCATCAACTCATTGATGGCAAATTTTGAAGCAACATCTGGGAACATCCTCTCTGACACTGAAACCACTGAGTGCCACATGATGGGAAAGTTGAGTGGAGTGATAAAGCCTATAAAACACCAAATTGGGAAGATAGATGATGCCATTATGGTGGATAATGCTATGAGAGGAACTGTTCATGGGAGAACTGTGGCAGAGGGAAATGGAATCACCAGAAATATACATAACTTCAAATTTTGGTGTGGCTTAGTGTTGTGGCATGACATACTGTTTGAAATAAATGTTGTAAGCAAGAGACTCCAAGGTGTTGACCTTGATATATCTGGAGCAATGGAACAACTGGACAAAGCAAAGTCATACCTGCAGTCTTACCGGTCAGATGAGGGATTTCAAAACGTTCTGAAGAGTGCACAGAAGTTGGCAGAGGAACTTCACACTGAAGCTATTTTCCCACCCATTCAAGAATACAAGAGTCACCGAAGAAGACGACATTTTGATTACAAGGCACGGGATAATCCCATAAGAGACCCCAAACAACAATTCAAAGTTGAATTCTTTAACCAGGTGCTAGATTGTGCAATACAGTCAGTTGAAGAATGTTTCATGCAGCTCAGGGAACACTGCAGTATATTTGTTGTATGATATTCCAAAACTCTTCACTATACCTGAAGAAGACCTACACCAGCAATGCAGGGCACTAGAGACAGTGTGGACACATGATGACATGCGCGATATTGATGCGAGTGATTTAGGGGATGAACTGAAAGCCCTTTCAAGATACATTTCAGCAGGATCAACTCCAAAGGCTGTTCTGGAATATATGTGCACAAATAAGATGACCGCCCTCTTTCCAAATGCTTTTGTTGCTCTCCGCATACTTATAACACTTCCTGTTGCCAGTGGAGAGCGCAGCTTCTCCAAACTGAAGTTAATAAAAACACATCTATGCTCCACAATGACATAGGAGAGGCTGGTCAGCCTTGCAACCATCTCAATAGAGCATGAGCTGGCCCAGACTATGGACCTTGAGCAGGAAGCAGTTCAAATCTTTGCAACCAAGAATACACGGAAAGCACCACTTTGAATAATCAAACAGATAAAAATGCCAGTGTTTACTATGCAGAGAAGAAAAGTTACATTTGCTGTTCAGGTGTTTGAAAGTTAAGTGT
The DNA here is from genome assembly GCF_011386835.1 of Chrysemys picta bellii. Taxonomy (NCBI): domain Eukaryota; kingdom Metazoa; phylum Chordata; order Testudines; family Emydidae; genus Chrysemys; species Chrysemys picta. Next base: position 515,822 of record NC_088815.1, on the reverse strand, counting down.
TACTTAAAATTTTTGAACAAGGTATTTTAAGTTAGTTCTCCTTTATTGGTAGATATCAGAGTAGTACCATGAGAGGAGTAGAACAGGAAGAAGGCAGAACTGAGACCTTTCAAAGTTTTGGCCCAAGCAAGGGGGCATGGAGGTGTCATTTGAGCTCCCCGCCTCAGGTGCCAAAATGTTGTGGGCTGTCCCTGAGGGCAGGGGTAGGAGGAGACAGGTCCAAGAGACAGTCCAGGGGCTGAAGGTGGAGGGAAAAGCGAGGCCTCTGATTTAGGCTAGGGAGGCAGTACAGGAGCGGGGAGACAAAGCAGAGGGGCAGCAGGAAGGGCACATTCCAGCTGGCACCCACAGGTGCTGGGAGGCTGTGTACAGACTGCAGAGCTCAGACCCAGCTGGATGGTTGAAGTGACCCAAGGCCTCTGGCCATAGCACTCACCTCACTGAACAGAATTTTGTAGTCAAGCTGGGTTTGTCCTGGTTCCGCCGGTATCGGAACCACCTCTCCACCTTTCTCGTGGGCAAGTCACACTGCTTGGATAAACTGATCAGCTCCCCCTGGAAAACAGCCAAGCAAACAGGACTCACTCCCTGATGGCACAAATAGCAGAAGTGCCCAGCCTCCCTCACTAATCCCTCTTCCCACCTGGGGCAGGGGCCGGAATGAGTCCAAGGCTTGGTCAGTCTACATCTACAATCTCAGATCACAGGAATAAAGACACTATCTGTCCCATTCTGCCCAGGGCTCTTTGGGCCTCACCCACGCCTCCTGCTAACTCCAGGCAGCATTCACACCTGCCTGGATGGGAGTCTCCTTAGCAGAGGCTCCAATAGCACCTAACTGTGCAGTGGTTTGCAGTTGGAGTGATTGCGTTCACTTGGACGAGCGGGAGACTTCCTCTGAGAGGCCTGCTGATTTATGGCAGTTTAGTCAGTGGGAGCCTGTCCAAACTCCAGGAACCCACAATGATGTTACCAATCAATCATAAAAACCTAGTTAAGCCACTCTTAAAAACGAAAATGAAAACCCCTCCCAAATCCCTCAGAACTAATATCATCCCCCTGTGCCTTCCACGCACAATCCTCCCCCTGCCCCTTCCAGTCACAATCTATCCCTGACCCTCCACACACAATCTGCCCCTTGCCTCCCCCACAATCGGCCCCCTTCACATTCCCCACACAATCCCCTTGCCACTTCCACACACAATCCTCCTCCCACCCCTTTCAGTCACAATCTCCCACAGCCCCTTCCACACACAACCCTCCCCCTTCCACACACAATCCCCCCCACCCATTCCAGTCTCAATCCCTGCCATCCCTTCCAGTCACAATCCGCCCTTCCACACACAATCCTGCCTCCTGCCCCTTCCACACACAATTATAGAATCAATGAAAATTAGGGTTAGAAGAGACCTCATGAGGTCATCTAGTTCAACCCCCTGCTCAAAGCAGGACCAATCCCAACTAAATCATACCAGCCTGGTCTTTGTAAAGCCAGGCCTTAAAAAAATCTTGAAGGCTAGAGATTCCACCCTCTCCCTAGGTAACCCATTCCAGTGCTTCACCACCCTCCTAATGAAATAGTGTTTCCTAATTATGGTGACCAGATGTCCCAATTTTATAAGGACAGTCCCAATATTTGAAGCTTTTTCTTATATAGAAACCTATAACTCCCAACCCCATCCTGATTTTTCAAACTTATCAGATTTATCCATCCTAGACCTCCCCAACTGCAACTTGAGACCATTGCTTCTTGTTCTGTCATCTGCTACCACTGAAAACAGCCGAGCTCCAACCTCTTTGGAACCCCCATTCAGGTAGTTCAAGGCTGCTATCAAATCCCCCCCCCTCACTCTTCTCTTCTGCAGACTAAACAAGCCCAGTTCCCACAGCCTCTCCTCATAAGTCATGTGCTCCAGACCCCTAATCGTGTGTGGGGTTTTTTTCCCCTCTGCTGGATTCTTTCCAATTTTCCCACATCCTTCTTGTAGTGTGGGGCCCAAAACTGGACACAGTACTCCAGATGAGGCCTCACCAATGTCAAATAGAGGGGAATGATCACGTCCCTCGATCTGCTGGCAATGCCCCTACTTATACAGTCCAAAATGACGTTAGCCTTCTTGGCAACAAGGGCACACTGTTGACTCATATCCAGCTCCTTGTCCACTGTAGGTACTTTTCTGCAGAACTGCTACCTAGCCATTCAGTCTCTAGTCTGTAGCAGTGCATGGGATTCTTCCATCCTAAGTGCAGGACTCTGCACTTGTCCTTGTTGAACCACACCAGGTTTCTCTTGGCCCAATCGTCTAATTTGTCTAGGTCCCTTTCTATCCTATCCCTACCCTCCAGCGTATTTACCACTCCTCCCAGTTTAGTGTCATCTGCAAACTTGCTGAGAGTGCAGTCCACGCCATCCTCCAGATCATTAATGAAGATATTGAACAGGTATCTGTTGCTGTACCCATTCGTTACCTAGATAAGTAATGGACAGTGTGACAAGGCCTGCTTGAGTCAACAATGCAATACTGTTGCAAAAAAAGTGAACATCTTTCTGGGATATAATGTCAGGAGTGTGGAAAGCTGGACATGAGAAGTAATTCTTCCACTCTTCTCAGCACTGATAAGGCCTCAGCTGGAGTACTGTATCCAGTTCTGGGCACCACACTTCAGGAAAGATGTGGACAAATTGAAGAAAGTTTAGAGTAGAGCAACAATTATTAAAGGTCTAGATAACATGACCTTCTGCAGAAAAGGACCTGGGGATTACAGTGAACAAGAAGCTGGATATGAATCAACAGTGCGCCCTTGTTGCCAAGAACGCTAACGACATATTGGGCTGCATTAGAAGGAGTATTGCCAGCAGATCGAGGGATGTGATTATTCCCCTCTGTTAGGCACTGGTGAGGCCACACCTGGAGTTTTTTCTCCAGTTTTGGGCCCCCCACTACAGAAAGGATGTGGACAAATTGGAGAGAGTCCAGTGGAGGGCAATGAAAATGATTTGGGGGCTGTTTAGTCTGCAGAAGAGAAGAGTGAGGGGGGGATTTGATAGCTGCTTTCAACTACCTGAATGGGGGTTCCAAAGAGGATGGAGCTCGGCTGTTCTCAGTGGTGGCAGATGACAGAACAAGGAGCAATGGTCTCAAGTTGCAGTGGGGGAGGTCCAGATTGGATATTAGGAAACACTATTTCACCAGGAGGGTGGTGAAGCACTGGAATGGGTTACCTAGGGAGGTGGAGTCTCCTTCCTTAGAGGTTTTTTAAGGTCTGGCATGACAATGCCCTGGCTGGGATGATTTAGCTGGGATTAGGCCCTGCGTTGAGCAGGGGGTGGGACTAGATACCTCCTGAGGTCCCTTCCAACCCTGATATTCTATGAACAGCAAAATCTTTACAGAGAATTAGCATTAAACGCAGAGTGAGATGAGTCATTACATGCAGGCAGAGCTGGCCAAAATGTTTTGACTGAAACATTTTCCTGCTGAAAATGGGATTTCATCAAAACTTTTTGTGGAAGATCTCATTTTATGATAATTTTCTATAGGAAATTTTCATTTCATTCAGTTTTTGAAAACAAGGGATTTTAAAGTTTCAGATATTTGTTTTTCTTTGTCCCTGATTTTATCATAACTTCTTCTCACTGAATTCAATAAAATGAAGGATGTGCTCCCCCCTCCCCTTTTTCCATTCTTTAACTTTTCAAAACGTCTTCAACCTCTGGAAAAGTTAGAGTGAGAGAGTTCTCTTTTTGCCACTTTGTAACTTTTCTAAAATTGGAAAAGTTTTGCAGTTAAAGACTAGAAAAAGGAAACAAAATAAAAAAGTGGAAAAATAAAACAGCCTATGCCTCAAAGGTTGGGGAGGGATAGCTCAGTGGTTTGAGTATTAGCCTGCTAAACCCAGGGTTATGAGTTCAATCCTTGAGGGGGCCACTTAGGGATCTAGGACAAAAATCTGTCTGGGGATTAGTCCTACTTTGAGCAGGGGGTTGGACTAGAAGATATCCTGAGGTCCCTTCCAACCCTGATATTCTGTGATCATTAACCTTGTTGCAGAAATAGGGAGAACAAAGGGATAGAGAGAAAATTCAAAATTTGTAAACAAACATTTTATGGAAAAAAATGGGTTTTTCAGCAGTTCTACATGCAGGTGCCACCTGCAATGTACAATATGAATATGGGGATTCATAACTAGCAAATTAGAGATCAGTTCAATTAAATTGTAGCTTGCTAGTGATGAAAAGGTGCCTGGATGCAAGGGTCTGAATCTAGGAGGATGGTAGAAGGAGAAGGAACTCACCTCCTTTGGCTTCTTGCTATGAGTAGCGTAGAAGGTTTCCAGCACAGTATTGGGTGGAGCGTTCAATCTCACCTTGTCCCTCACCCCTAGCTTTCTGCCCAGGGGCCGGGCTATGAATCTGCAAGAGACCACAAGCAGGCTTCAGCCAAGTGAAGTGTCAGTCAGTCCTGTAGGTGTCATGGCATTGCTGATGCACATTTAATCTCACTGATCTGGCATAAAGACACTGTGGTCACCTGGTGATGCCACATAATGTCCAAGCACAAACATCAGGGGGGTAGCCGTGTTAGTCTGAATCTGTAAAAAGCAACAGAGGGTCCTGTGGTACCTTTAAGACTAACAGAAGTATTGGGAGCATAAGCTTTCATGGGTAAGAACCTCACTTCTTCAGATGCAAGTAATGGAAATCTCCAGAGGCAGGTATATATCAGTGTGGAGATAACGAGGTTAGTTCAATCAGGGAGGGTGAGGTGCTCTGCTAGCAGTTGAGGTGTGAACACCAAGGGAGGAGAAACTGTTTCTGTAGTTGGATAGCCATTCACAGTCTTTGTTTAATCCTGATCTGATGGTGTCAAATTTGCAAGTGAACTGGAGCTCAGCAGTTTCTCTTTGGAGTCTGGTCCTGAAGTTTTTTGCTGTAAGATGGCTACCTTTACATCTGCTATTGTGTGGCCAGGGAGGTTGAAGTGTTCTCCTACAGGTTTTTGTATATTGCCATTCCTGATATCTGACTTGTGTCCATTTATCCTCTTGCGTAGTGACTGTCCAGTTTGGCCAATGTACATAGCAGAGGGGCATTGCTGGCATATGATGGCATATATAACATTGGTGGACGTGCAGGTGAATGAGCCGGTGATGTTGTAGCTGATCTGGTTAGGTCCAGTGATGGTGTTGCTGGTGTAGATATGTGGGCAGAGTTGGCATCGAGGTTTGTTGCATGGGTTGGTTCCTGAGTTAGAGTTGTTATGATGCAGTGCGTGGTTGCTGGTGAGAATATGCTTAAGGTTGGCAGGTTGTCTGTGGGCGAGGACTGGCCTGCCTCCCAAGGTCTGTGAAAGTGAGGGATCATTGTCCAGGATGGGTTGTAGATCACTGATGATGCATTGGAGAGGTTTAAGCTGAGGACTGTAGGTGATGGCCAGTGGAGTTCTGTTGGTTTCTCTTCTGGGCCTGTCTTGTAGCAGGAGTCTTCTGGGTACACGTCTGGCTCTGTTGATTTGTTTCTTTATTTCCTTGTGTGGGTATCGTAGTTTTGAGAATGCTTGGTGAAGATCTTGTAGGTGTTGGTCTCTGTCTGAGGGGTTGGAGCAGATGCGATTGTACCTCAGTGCTTGGCTGTAGACGATGGATCATGTGGTGTGACCGGGGTGGAAGCTGGAGGCATGAAGGTAGGCGTAGCGGTCGGTGGGTTTTCGGTATAGGGTGGTGTTAATGTGGCCATCGCTTATTTGTACGGTGGTGTCCAGGAAGTGGACCTCCCGTGTAGATTGGTCCAGGCTGAGGTTGATGGTGGGGTGGAAGCTGTTGAAAGCATGGTGGAATTCTTCCAGGGTCTCCTTCCCATGGGTCCAGATGATGAAGATGTCATCAATATAGCGTAGGTAGAGAAGGGGCATGAGTGGACGAGAGCTGAGGAAGCGTTGTTCCAGGTCAGCCATAAAAATGTTGGCATATTGTGGGGCCATGCGGGTACCCATAGCGGTGCCACTGGTCTGGAGGTATATATTGTCACCAAATTTGAAATAATTGTGCGTGAGGATAAAGTCACAGAGCTCAGCAATAAGTTGTGCTGTGTCATCATCAGGGATACTGTTCCTGACAGCTTGTATTCCATCTGTATGTGGGATGTTTGTGTAGAGAGCCTCTACATCCATGGTGGCTAGGATGGTGTTTTCTGGGAGGTCACCAATGCATTGTAGTTTTCTCAGGAAATCTGTGGTGTCACGGAGATAGCTGGGAGTGCTGGTGGCGTAGGGTCTGAGTAGGGAGGCCACATATCCAGACAGTCCTTCAGTGAGAGTGCCAATGCCCGAGATGATGGGGCATCCAGGATTTCCAGGTTTGTGGATCTTAGGTAGTAGATAGAATAACCCCGGTCGGGGCTCTAAGGGTATGTTGATTTGTTCCTGTGTTAGTGTAGGGAGTGTCCTGAGTAGATGGTGCAGTTTCTTAGTGTATTCCTCAGTGGGATCTGAGGAAAGCGGCCTGTAGAATTTGGTATTGGAGAGTTGTCTGGCAGCCTCCTTCTGGTAGTCAGACCTGTTCATGATGACAACAGCACCTCCTTTATCAGCCTCTTTGATGATGATAATGTCAGGGTGGTTTCTGAGGCTGTGGATGGCATTGCGTTCTGCACGACTTAGGTTATGAGGCAAGCGATGTTGTTTTTCCACAATTTCTGCCTGTGCACGTTGGCGGAAGCATTCTATGTATAGGTCCAGACTGTCATTTCGACCCTCAGGAGGAGTCCATGTGGAGTTCTTCTTCCTGTGTTGTTGGTGGGAGGGTATCTGTGTATCAGTGCGCTGTTCAGTGTTATCATGAAAGTATTCTTTGAGTCGGAGGCGGCGAAAGTAGGCTTATATTTGCCAAGAATGACTTAACTGCTTAAATGTAATCGTTATTTGCTTAGTAACTATTACCAGGGACGGGAGGGGTAAAGGGAGGAATGGGGGGGGGGGGGAAAGGGAGGGCTAGAGGGGAAAGGGGGGGGGGGTGAGGCTTAACTGCAAAATGTATAAAAGAAGAAAAAACTGTTCCTGTTAGTGTGCTTGATCTGAGACGTGCCTGTCTCCTAGCACCCCTTTGGGATCCCAAATAAACTTTGTCTGCTTCTCCCCCGGTGTGTTTATTGGCACGAAGCACACTGGGCAACGAACCCCGCTGTTGCTGTCCTCGGGCACTCTGTGCTGGCAACAAACTCAGCATAGTAGGTGGGCCTGCGTTCCTCCAATGATCACTGGTGAAGTGGTGTAAACCCCAAGGAGGATGGGGAACAAGCCTAACTTAACCCCAGAGAAGGGAACAAGGTTTGTTTGGAAGCCTGAGAGAAGGGCTGAATTTAAAGGCCCTACAGCTGGGGCTAAAGACCCTGGTGAGGGAAATAGGACTTCTGTTACACTGGAAGAGGTTCATTTTGAGTGTGAGACCTGGCCAGAGGGCTGAGCCACTGAAAACCAACCAAGCAAGGTTGATAAGCTACAGAGGGCACCACGAGTGAGGAAAAGACTAGTACTGCACACAGCAGCAGGAAGTGCTCAAGAGATGAGTACTCTTCCACCTTTCCCCCTCCCCTCCCCCCCCCCCCCCGATTACAGTTGGTAACATTGAATACAAGTTCAAACATGGATGTACTGCAAACACAGCTGCAAATTGGCAAGATTGTGGCACTCCAGTATGAACAGAGGCAATAGCTTAAATAGGATTAAGAAATAAGAGCATTTGATTAAAACAACAAAGAGTAGTTTAAAAGCTTTGAGTCTTGAACAGACACTATAGTGCCTCATTCAGCTGGTCTACACCACAAAGTTGGGTCAACATAAGTTGCCTTGTCTACCTATTTGTGCACCTGTCTACGCTCCAATTTGTCTATGGCCGATGTAAGTGCCCCACTACAGTGACACAGTAACGCCACCTCCCTCAACGGTGTGGCACCATGGTTGACCTACTGAGATCGACACAGTGCAAGTGCAAACATTGCACGGCCTGTGTCACCCCTAACAGTCCTCCGCAGCTGTCTCACAATGCCCCATCCCCTGTGACAGTGAGCCCTCTAGTCACAATTGTAAACTACACTGGCTAGGGTTCACAGAGCCCAGGAGCCACCCCCACTCTAAAATTGTTTTTGAAATGATTTTTCCCTGATTGCACGCTGGTGAGCAAACCTAGCAGCTTATCCTTGTTGTGTAGAACTGCTCAACTGCCCATGCCAGCTCCATAAACACAAAAAGGTACTAGATGCACTTTTGCTAGGAGTACACATGAAGAATTGGATCTCCTGGGCCTGTGGGAGAAGTGGCAATGCAAGCACAGCTATGGACCAGCCATAGAAATGTGGACATCTATGAGCAGATTGCATGGGGGATGCAGGCAAAGAGGTATGACAGGGATCAGCAGACTTGCTGTGTGAAAGCAAAGGAAAGGCATCGGGGTACTACAAGGCCAGGGAGTGCAGCAATAGTTCTGATGCTAGGCTGCAGCCTGGTGCTTCTACAACAAACTGCATACCATACTTGTCAGAGACCCCACCAGCACTCTGCAGATCCCTGGGGATACCTTGGAGGAGCCCGACACAGAGATCCCTGCCATGAACAGCAAGGATGATGGGGGAAGAGACACAGTGGGGGACTCCAGCCATGATGTGAGCCAGAACGTGCTTGAGACTCACTGCAGATGAGACTGATGAAGTGAAAGGGACCTCAGGTAAGTTTTGCATGCATTTTTCCTTACGGTGTTTAAATTTAAAGATGGTGCCCGTCCCATCCCCAAGTTTACAAGATACAAATATCGACTCTTTGTTGCTTTACTTGTATGAGAAGAGGTAGCAGTACAACAAACAGAGGTAGAGTTGGCATCTGTTCGTTCCCCCAGGCAGGGGGCTTGTGGACCACTTTGTTTATGTGCCTAGGGACAGCCTTTAAGAACATAACGGCTATACTGGGTCAGACCAAAGGTCCATCCAGCCCAGTATCCTGTCTACCGACAGTGGCCATTACCAGGTGCCCCAGAGGGAGTGAACATAACAGGTAATGATCAAGTGATCTCTCTCCTGCCATCCATCTCAACCCGCTGACAAACAGAGGCTAGGGACACCATTCCTTATCCATCCTGGCTAATAGCCATTAATGGACTTAACCTCCATGAATTTATCTAGTTCTATTTTAAACCCTGTTATAGTCCTAGCCTTCACAACTTCCTCAATCAGGTTAACTGTGTGCAGTGTGAAGAACTTCCTTTTATTTGTTTTAAACCTGCTGCCCATTAATTTCATTTGGTGGCCCCTACTTCTTATATTATAGGAACAAGTAAATAACTTTTCCTTATTCACTTTCTCCAGACCAGTCATGATTTTATATATCTCTATCATATCCCCCCTTAGTCTCCTCTTTTCCAAGCTGAAGAGTCCTAGCCTCTTTAATCTCTCCTCATATGCGACCCGTTCCAAACCCCTAATTGAAGTGCCTTCTCCCTGCCCCTCCACAAACTCAGTCAGAGACCGCTCCAAAGTACATGCACCCAGTGCTCTTTTATTGTTCATGCCTATCCCCACCACCTACTATTTACATATCTTACAGACCAACACCCTGGGAGATGCTAGCATCTCCTGCCAGCAGGAATCTATAACTCCTTGCTCCTCCCTTTCCTGTCTCTCCCTTGCTTCCTCCCAGCCAGCTTTATATAGCAGGCTGGCCAATCAGGCCCGCAGGTGCATCCCCTGAGGTGATTAGGGCATGGCCTCCCCAGCCAGTTCTAACTAATCCCCCTTTTAAGCAGAGCTGGGCTAACAGGGGCCTGGCTTGGATCTCCTAGCCAGCACCCTGTTACACCCCTCCCACCTTAAGAGCCGCAAGGCCCGGCCGCCCTCGGCCCGCCTGTCCTTCGGCCTTTTCGCCCTCGACCTTGGGTGGGGCCTTCTGGAGGGAGGCCTCCACCTGTGGCCGGGTGGACCCCAGCCACCTCTGCCGGTGGTCACTCCATCCCCCGCCTGCAGAAGGTATACTGCGGTGGTAGTGGCTGTCCCCATAACTCTGCCTCTGCGCGCAGGTCATCACACCATGTGCACGACGGCAGGGCCCCCAACCTCCGCTTGTCCCATACTTCAGGTACGGGGTCGGAACCTATCCCCTTTTCTGGCGGGAGCTTCCCTGCCTCAGTTTCACCCGCACCCTCCTGTCGGTTTGGGGTCTCATCTGTGGGCACTGCATCCACAGGGCTCTCTGTGGGGGCTGGTCCTTCCTCTGCGGGGCCCAAGCCTGCCAGCTCCCCCAGGTAGACCTCCTGGGGGTCTGCCTGCAATGTGCTCTGTTGTCTAGGAGTTTTGTTGGTCTTGATGGACCCTTGCCATCCTCACATCTCGCTGCCTTCTGGTGCGGGTGGTACGCCCTCCATAACCTGGGTTCCCCCACCCTCCCTTCACGGTGGTGGGCCACAGTCCCTGCCCACCACCACCGGATACAGTAGCTCCTCCAAGACCCACACCCGCTTCCACCTGAAGCGGCCCCTCACTTCCAGGGGTACCTGGGTCACCTGGCAAAACTTTTTATCCCCATTTATGCAGCCAAGGGCCATTCTCGCCCCCCTGACCAGCCAATGGTGTTTTACCAACCCTTGCTGCACAAGCATACAGCCGGATGCTGTATCCAGTAGGCTGGCTTGGGGTTTTCTCCCTGCCTGCCCCTCTACCTGGGTCCACCCACAGAACTCGGCCTACCCGCACTCCATCTCCGGGCAGTTCCGTTTTATATGTCCTGGCTTTCCACATTGACAGCAGCTTAGCCTGGCTGCTCATTCGGGTTCCCCTTGGGCCTCGCCCTTCCTCCCCTGGGCCACCCCAGAAACTGGTTCAGATTGTCTTCTCCCACGCAACCTTTCCTTCCAGGGCCGGTCCTCCCTCTGGGGTCCCTCAGCCTAGAACCTAGAGAATCTCTATCAATAGAAAAAAGAACGAGGAGTACTTGTGGCACCTTAGAGACTAACACATTTATTTGGGCATAATAAATTTGTAGTCTCTAAGGTGACACAAGTACTCCTCGTTCTTTTTGCTGATACAGACTAACACGACTAACACTCTGAAATCTATCAATAGACTCTCCTCTAAGAGAAGTCTCTGTCTGATCCACGTGCTCCTCTGCAGCAATCGACGTTCCCCCATCTCTTCGTTTAAAAACTGCTCTGCAACCTTTTTAATGTTAAGTGCCAGCAGTCTGGATCCACTTTGGTTTAGGTGGAGCCCATCCCTCCTGTATAGGCTCCCCCACCCCAAAAGTTTCCCCAGTTCCTAATAAATCTAAACCCCTCCTCTCTACACCATTGTCCCATCCACGCATTGAGATTCTGAAGCTCTGCCTGCCTACCTGGTCCTGCACGTGGAACTGGAAACATTTCTGAGAATGCCACCATAGAGGTCCTGGATTTCAGTCTCTTTTCTAGCAGCCTAAATTTGGCCTCCAGGACATCTCTCCTACCCTTCTCTATGTCATTGGTACCTACATGTACCACGACCACCGGCTCCTCCCCAGCACTACACATAAGTCTATCTAGACATCTCGAGAGATCCTCAGCCTGTGCACCTTGTATCCTCCTGAGAGATTGTGATGAAACTTTCATAGAGTATCTGCAATCCACGCCCAAAGGTTTCAAGGGATGGCTGCCTTGTATCTTCCTCTGCAGCAGGATACTTTCCCACACCACTCTGCGATGAGTTTGGCTGCCACCATTGAAGTACACAGCCTAGTGCCATATAGGTCTGGGAACCTATGGGACACCAGTAGCAGCTGTGTTCTGTTGTGACAATTAGACCGACACATTTACTATAATTGTGAGCCCAACTTTACAAAGTATGTGAAAGTTCACAATATGTCACAATAACCTATACTAACAAATGGTGATGTTGAAAGGTACGAAAGGAAGAAAGACTGAACTAGTCCAACCAAAAAAGCCTACTGATATAATTCAAGGACTATATTAAGATCATGCCTGGCAAGCAAGAACAACGTGGAACCAGAAATCAGTGATCCAAAACTAGTGTGCCGGAAACTAGGCCTAACTGGTGGACAAAATAATGTGGGGGTCCTTTTGTGGGTCCTTAAAGAAAAAGACTTTGGGAGAAAAATTGTTGTCTATTGGAGAGAGCTTCACTGACAGGCCCATCATCATCGCTGCCACCCCCATCATCTCCTGCGACCCCGGAGCTTCTTTGTCCTAATCCTCAGAGCTGTCCTGACCTGGTCGGGCCAGAGAGAGGGACCCAGATGACACCACCACCTCCAGCAGCTCCAGCTGAATCCCAACCATCACCTGGGATCAGACTCTAACAACAGCAGCAACAACAACAGTTCCAGCCCATCTCGGCTCACTTCTTCTTTCTCCCAAAGGACAGTTCTCACCATCTGGGATACCAACTAAGAGACTGTCTGATGGGGATTTTTCCCCCTTCTAAAGACTCTCCAGCTAAAGGGAGAGGGAACAAGGGATGTTTTTAAAATGAAAGCTTGATATAATACTTTACATTTCAAATGCTTTAACTTGTTTTCCCTGCTTTTCTTTACCCTTAATAAAAGATTAAAAGGATTTTAATGGTGTATTTGCCATGGCATTAAGCAGCCTGAGGTCTCTGTATACCAAGCCCTGGCCAATGTAAACCCTGTGTAGTGTTTTGAATTTCAAAGGACTATTTTAAACAATATGCCACACAAGAAAAAAAAACTGTTGGGACAAACAAAATTAACTGGATTTCCTAGGAAATATCTGGGGGGAGGTGAGTACAAATTCCCACCTTCAGACTCAATCTTTTGAAGCTACACCCCGAGGAGAGAATCCAACTTTGGCAGAGGACATTACATCTCTCCCCCAGGAGCTCTGGCAGCCACCCCCAGTGGCTGAGCTGGGGCTTGTCACAAGTCCAGCTTTGTAACCACCACAAAGAGAAAATGGCCATCTCTCCTGAGGCATCCTGACTTGAGCCTGAAAGGAAACAATGGGAGATGTAGGCCTTTTTACCAGGGGCAACCTTACTGGCACATGCCCAGGCCTTGGTGAAATAGGAGCCATCTTCCCTGAGGGCATAAATACTTTCAATCTCATTAGATGGCTTCAATCCTATTGTAAGTTATGGGAAATTGTGGCCATTTTGAATAAGGGCAAATTGTGAATATTGTGGCAAAGACTGGCTACAAGTATCATTAATAAATTGTCAAGTATCAGAGGGGGAGCCATGTTAGTCTGGATCTGTAAAAGCAGCAAGGAGTCCTGTGGCACCTTATAGACTAACAGATGTATTGGAGCATGAGCTTTCGTGGGTGAATACCCGCTTCGTCGGATGCATGTAGTGGAAATTTCCAGAGGCAGGTATAAATATGCAAGCAAAAGTGAGTCAGGCTAGAGATAATGAGGTTAGTTCAATCAGGGGGGATGAGTGTAGTAGTTTTTGTTGTCAGAAGGAGGTCACGGTGCAATGAAGTTTGAGAATCCCTGCTTTAGAGCATTGAGGTGCATATGCACAATGGACTTTGCTGTTCAGTTTCTATGCTGACTGTAAACAGCTTCGAACACTAGGGTTGTCTGACTCACTTTAGCTTAATATAAACTACTGAGGACTCAATTCTGCCATGCAATCACCACCGAGCAGTGGAAAAGGAGTGTCCTGAAGAAAAGCTAGCAGTAAAATGCTAGATGAATCAAGAAAGTGCAATGGGAAAAAAACTGGCTTACCTTTGAAAGAGGTATCGGACACCAACTAAGAGCAGGGCATAGGGCACGATGTGCAGGAGATCTCGAGGTTTGGGGTATGAGATACTCCCAGATTCCTTTATGTCCTCCCAGGTGAATCCTGGTGGGAACCAGTATTCGTGCCACCAAAACCATTTATCTAGAGACAGCACCATCCTAGATGGAACAGAAAACAGCATGAGCTGCGTCAGATCACACAATCACCTGCAGTGAGACGGGAGATATTACTGTATGGGAATGTAACAACCAATCATCCCTTTAAAGGAAAACAGGTGGGTGCAGTCAGCTCTCAACACACTGTTGAGTCATTAGTAGATTTTCATCAGACAGATATTTTACAAAAAGTTATTGGCTCAAGGCCTAAAATGCTTGAGTTGCATCACGCAAGTGTCCTGATTTTGGCAGAACCAGGCTATCATTATCTCCAGCATGAGCAAAGGCGCATTGATTACAATAACCCTCACTCTCTAGAACAACATGTCCCAAACTTTTGTGAAAGCTAAGACTACCCCAACCTCTTCAACGCCTCTGTGTTAGCAGAACAGCAAGGGGGACTTGAACTGCTGCTGTTCTGTGCTTCCCCTGCACCCGCAACTCCTCGAGAGGCACACCCTGCTCTTTGGGACCTGCTGTTCTAGATTAGCAATTCCCAAACTTTTGCTGCCAGAGCTCTAACTAAGCAGTGGCTGGTGTCCTCTTCATCCCTTCAAGCCCCATGCCTGCATGGGTAGCTGTTCTCTCTCCTTTTCTCTGTCTAGTTGCTCGCTCCTTTTTGTTTTTTTTTAATATCCCAAACAAAACAATGTTGTTGGCAGACAGTTCAGTCTGCTTCCCAATCAGCACAGACATCTCAGCCCTCAAATGCAGATAAATTTACAGTCAAGTAGCGTTTTCAAAGGTGCAGAGGACAGTGAGGTGCCCATAGAGAGTTGCATTGCCTAAGTCTCCCTCATGCATTTACTTTGTAATGGCTCGGTAAGTCAGGCCAGAAGAGGGGGAGTGGTATTTTATAACTCCTAGGTGTGTATGGGTTTAATGGAGAGCTAAACTGGAAAATGAAGCAGGATGACTGTAGAGTCCCTCTGTGGGTGGGGTGGGGTGCGGTGCCTGGGGCCAACACCCTGCAAAGCCAACCAATATATTCATCTCCGCACATTATAATTTCTACACATTTATACACCCATTCCCCAAGGTATCCAGCACTTCCCTGTTAATCCCCCACACTTTCACAGTCATCCAACAGCAATAACTCTGCCTAGAAAGGTTGACGTGTGGAGGGTGTTTATTTTATTAATTCCTTCACATTTTTAAAATACAACTATAGGCACCAGCCAATGCTCTGGGTATCTACCCCAAGAACTAAAATCCCCAAATATAGAGAGGACTGCCCAGGAATATTTCACCTCAGCACACGTGCACCTCAGCAGCCTTAGAGGAGAAAGAGAGGAGGAGGATGCAGCATTCCCGGAATGGTAACACATCCGGGTTCCAGAAGAGGCTCCAGAGCAATTGCTGTAAGGCAGGTTCTCCAGACCTTGAACCCTCTGGAGCTCTGCTCCGAATCCTTTGCCATTTTTCCACCTTCTTTCTGAAGTGTGAACACTAGAACTGGACACAGTATTCAGGTAATGGTCTCACTAATGCCTTATACCCAAGTAATACTACCTTCCTACTCTTCTTTGCTATTCCCGTTTATACATTCACAAATCATGTTCACCCTGTTAGGCCATCACACTGGGAGCTCATGGTCAGTCGATTTCCACCATTCTCTCTACATCCTCTTCAGAGTCGCTACTTTCCAGGATACCGTCCCCTATCTTGTAGGTGTGATCTACATACTTTGTCCCTAG
Organism: Chrysemys picta bellii; assembly: GCF_011386835.1. Lineage (NCBI taxonomy): Eukaryota > Metazoa > Chordata > Testudines > Emydidae > Chrysemys > Chrysemys picta. The sequence goes on along the minus strand of NC_088815.1, from coordinate 500,229 downwards.
ATGTATCATCTTGCATTTGGCTGTATTAAAACACATATTAATTTTTAATTCATCATCAGTAAAAAACATCCATATCTTTACATTCCTTATGCTGCCAATGGAGTTTTTAGTTTCTTAATTTTAATGAATGCTGGGCTAGTTGAAGCAGATCTCTGCAAAGGAGGATGTGACTCTTAGCAAACTGAGTATTGGGATCAGTATTCATTGTGTCCTGCAGACCTACATGAATAAAGGAAAAGCATGAGATTTTTAAACTATGCTAACCATGTCTGCAAATGAAATTGCTATATCTGACATGATTGCTGTCATGTGCAAAGTAATACAGTGGTAGTATCACAGCCAATGAGGTTAATCTGAGGTGTGATTATTGCTAGTTGAAATCTTTCATTGTTATCATATATCCCACTCACTTATAGAGCTGGCTGGAAAACGAGGATTAAACTTCATGAAAAATGTTGAGGGTTTGAAATTTGTTTTCATTCCACATTGGAACGAAACAGAGACCTTTCAGAGCAATGTTATTTTCTGCCAAAGATGAGAGCCAGAGGAGTCCAGGGTGCTCACATGGGATATGGGAGACCCGGAGTCAAGTCCTTGCTCTGCTGGAGATGGAGGAGGAACTGTAAGTGGAGTCTCCCTACATCCTGGGGGAGTGTCCTACCCACCAGGATGTAGAATTTCTCTTAATCACTCCTGCTGGAGCTTTTTCATTCTGGGTAAATTATTAAACATTCACTGGGCCAGAAAGAGAGAGAGACTGCAGCCAGCTGGCTAGGGCCCTCATCTGGGACGGGGACTTTAAATCCTTGCTCCTGAAGAGCTGGGAGGTGAAGCTCACAGGTGAGGGCCCTAACCAGCTGGCTAGTCGGAGGTGTGCACACTCCCTTTCTTTCCACTTTGAGCAGAAACTCCATCTTGGTCCTGTGGAACCTTCCCAAGGGAACATTAATCAAAACTGGTAATATGTCCACAAAAAGTTTCAGTTTTGACAAACTGGCATTTTCTGACAAAAAAAGTTTAGTCAAGAAGTTCCCAACCAGCTCTAGTCACTTCCCGTGTTCACCAGGAGCAGGTGATATAAAGTGATGCTGCCAACATTTTATGCTTCTAGACTGTAAGACCATGGGTCAAACTCTTGTAGATTTTTAATAAGTTTGCGTGAGCTTGTGAAATACAGTATGACAGTTGCAGTCACTTGTCAGAATGAGAACTCTGATGCATCCCAAACTGTGCTGTCACTGGGTCTGCAAGACCAGAGTTTAGGCCAGGGGGCTGATGCCTGAGCCTGCAGCCCTGCATATAAACTCCCTTAGCCAGCACCATCAAGCTGTCCTGGGAGGAGGGAGGGAAAATGGGTGGCTTCCAAGGAGTCACCACCTGCATTATCTGAAGACACAAGATCATGCAGCTTCCTCCCCTCTGTGCACCCTGGATTAGATGAGCAGCCTGCCCCCACACCGGGAAACACATTAGATGCTCTCGTGCCTCGTGACATGAGACAACCCAGTGTTTCCACCTCTGTCTGTCTACTGCCATGTTTCTTGCTCCATTGTAGTCTGGTTCCATGACAGCAATATCTTTCTCAATGGATTTTAATATGTCATCTGTTCTCCTCCTCTTTTCTATCTTCCACCAAGTGGGATCCAGTCAAGGGCTTGTCTAGGAATATGTTTTGACATCTGTACAACATGCCCAAACCACTTCAACCTTTTATCTTGAATCATTGTCTCTACAGTCTGTTGACCTGTCACACTGAGCCCTGGTCTACACTACGCGTTAGGTCAATTTTAAAATGAATGCATCTACACAACCAACCCCGTTCCGTCAACCTAAAGGGCTCTTAAAATTGACTTCTGTACTCCTCCCCAGCGAGGGGAGTAGTGCTAAAATTGACCTTGCTTGGTCGAATTTGGGGTAGTGAAGATACAATTTGACAGTATTGGCCTCCGGGAGCTATCCCAGAGTGCTCCAATGTGACCGCTCTGGACAGCACTTTGAACTCCAATGCACTAGCCAGGTACACAGGAAAAGCCCCAGGAAATTTTGAATTTCATTTCCTGTTTGGTTAGCATGGCGAGCTTAGCAGCACAGGTGACCATGCTGTCCCCCCAGAATCGCAAACAAGCTCCTGCATGGACCGAAAGGGAGACACTGGATCTGAGTGCAGTATGGGGAGAAGAATCTGTACAGGCCAAACTCTGATCAAAAAGAAGAAATGCTAATATATATGCCAAAATCGCACAGGGCATGGTGGAGAGAGGCAGTGCTGCGTGAAAGTCAAGGAGCTCAGGCAAGCCTACCAAAAGATAAAGGAGCCAAATAGTCACTCCGGGTCAGAGCCCCATACATGCTGCTTCTATGATCAGCTGCATGGCATTCTGGGGGGGGAACCCTACCACTACCCCACCACTGTCCGTGGATACCTGCAAGGGGGTGAGCCTCACACAACAGGGAGGAGGATTTTGTGGATGAGGAAGAGGAGGAGGAGGAGAATGCGCAGCAGGCAACCGGTGAATCCGTTCTCCTTGGCAGCCAGGACTTTTTCATCACCCTGGAGCCAATACCCTCCCAAGGCGGGATCTCCGACCCTGAAGCTGGAGAAGGCACCTCTGGTGAGTGCACATTTGTAACTACACTACAGGGTTTAAAAGCAATAGTATTTAATCTTTGATTTGCCCTGAAGAATTGGGATGCATTTGCGGCCAGTACAGCTACTGGAAAAGTCTGTTAACGTGTCTGGGGATGGAGCGGGAATCCTACAGGGACTCCATGAAGCTCTCCTGGAGGTACTCTGAAAGTAGGGTGACCAGATGTCCCGATTTTATAGGGACAGTCCCGATTTTTGGGTCTTTTTCTTATATAGGTTCCTATTACCCCCCACCCCGTCCTGATTTTTCACATTTGCTGTCTGATCACCCTATCTGAAAGTCTTTGCAGAAGGTTTCTGAGGAGGGCTGCCTTATTTCGTCCTCCATGGTAGGACACTTTACTACACCAAGCCAGTAGCAAGTAGTCTGAAATCATTGCAGCACAAAGCATAGCAGCAAATGGTCCGGAGTTTTGGTCGCATTCAAGCAACATTCGGTCTTTATCTTTCTGGTCAGCCTCAGGAGAGTGATATCATTCATTGTCACCTGGTTGAAATAGGGGAATTTTTGTAAGGGAATAGTAAAAGGACCCCGTTCATGCTGGGCTGTTTGTGCTTGGCTAAAAGGGATCATCCCTGAGAATAACCACACAGTCGGGGGAGGGGTGAAGGGATCATCCCAGAGAATAGCCATACGGTGGGATGGGGGGAGGTGTGTGCTGCACATCCACCCGAAAACCACAGCCCCTCCTTTAAAATGTGAAACACAACCAGCATTGCTTGCTATGGGAAAGGAGGGTGCTGCAGTTTGAAACCATTCCCACATGTTATAAAGGCGTTAGAAGCCAAACCCGCGTATCCTTTGGCTTACCATAGCTGCCTGGAAACCGAATTCTGTTGCCCAGCCCTGCGTGATGTGTCACCATACTGGCAGGTGTTCAATATAAAAGGCAAAATGCGACCTTGTACCTAAAGCACATGTGCTCTCTGCTATGAATTGCTTGATTCACTATGAAAGAGTCTCCCTTTTGTTCTCAGAAATGTATCTTCTTAAATTCTACTCTCCCTTTTTACCCCCCCGCAGGTGCAAATGTTTCTATGCTCCCCCTATCATCTCCGTCCCTGAGGTTATCGCAACTTAGAAGGCGAAAAAAATGCACTCATGATGACATGTTTTCCGAGCTCATGCAGTACTCCTGCACTGATAGGGCACAAATGAATGCATGGAGGCATTCAGTGGCAGAGTCCAGGAAAGCATTAAGTGAGTGCGATGAGAAGAGGCTAATGGGGGAGCAAACGGACATGCTCAGGCATCTAGGGGAGCTGCAGGAAAGCCAACAAGAGCACCCCCCCTGCATCTACTGTATAATCGCCTGTTCCGTATCCTCCTCATCCAGCCACTCCACTCCAGAGGATGGCCCAAGCAACAGAAGGCTGTCATTCAAACAGTTTTGATTTGTAGTGTGGCTACAATAAGCAATGTGGCCTTGTCCTTCCCTCCTCCCCCACTCGGGCTACCTTGTCAGTTCTCTCACTTTTTTTATAATTAATAAAAAAAGAATGCATGGTTTCAAAACAATAGTTACTTTATTTCCTTTGCCAGCTGTGATCGAAGGGGGGAGGGTGGTTGGCTTAAAGGGAATTAAAATCAACAAAGGGGGCGGGTTTGCATCAAGGAGAAACACACACAAGTGTCACACCATAGCCTGGCCAGTCATGAAACTGGTTTTCAAAGCCTCTCAGATGCGTAGCGCGCCCTGCTGTGCTCTTCTAACCGCCCTGGTGTCTGGCTGCTCAAAATCGGCCGCCAGGCAATTTGCCTCAACCTCCCACCCCACCATAAACGTCTCCCCCTTACTCTCACAGATATTATGGCTCACACAGCAATAACAATGGGAATGTTGGTTGCACTGAGGTCTAACCTAGTCAGCAAACACTGCCAGCGAGTTTTTAAACGTCAAAAGGCACATTCTACCACCATTCTACTTGCTCAGCCTATAGTTGAACCGCTCCTTACTACTGTCCAGGCTGCCTGTGTGAGGCTTCATGAGCCGTGGGAGCAAGGGGTAGGCTGGGTCTCCAAGAATAACTATTGGTATTTCAACATCCCCAACGGTAATTTTCTGGTCTGGGAAGTAAGTCCCTTCTTGCAGCTGCTCGAACAGCCCGGAGTTCCTAACGATGCAAGCATCATGCACCTTTCCCGGCCATCCCACTTTGATGTCGGTGAAACGTCCTTTGTGATCCACCAGTGCTTGCAGTACCATTGAGAAGTACCCCTTGCAGTTTACGTACTGGTTGGCGAGGTGGTCCGGTGCCAAGATAGGGATATGCGTTCCGTCTATCGCCCCACCACAGTTAGGGAATCCTATTGCAGCAAAGCCATCCAGTATGACCTGCACATTTCCCAGAGTCCCTACCCTTGATAACAGAACGTCAGTGATTGCATTGGCTACTTGGATCACAGCAGTCCCCACAGTAGATTTGCCCACTCCAAATTGATTCCCGACTGACCGGTAGCAGTCAGGCATTGCAAGCTTCCACACACAGGGCTCTCACGACTCGCTTCTCAACTGTCAGGGCAGCTCTCATCTTGGTATTCCTGTGCTTCTGGGCAGGGGAAAGCAACTCACAAAGTTCAAGGAAAGTGGCCTTACGCATGTGAAAGTTTTGCATCCACTGTGAATCATTCCATACCTGCAACACTATGTGGTCCCACCAGTCTGTGCTTGTTTGTTGGGCCCAGAATCGGCGTTCCACTGTATCAACCAGCCCCACTGCCGCCATGATGTCCCAACTGCCACAGCCCGTGCTTTCAGGAACGGCTGTGTCCATGTCCTCCTCACAATCGTCCTCGTGCTGCCGTCTCTTAGCCAGGCTCTGCACATACTGCAGGATAACGCATGAGGTGTTTACAATGCTCGTAACAGCAGAGGTGAGCTGAGTGGGCTCCATGTTTGCCGTGCTATGGTGTCTGCATGGGTAACCCAGGAAAAAAGGTGTGAAACGATTGTCTGCAGTTGCTTTCACAGAGGGAGGGAGGGAGGGGAGACTGATGACATGTACCCAAAACCACCCACAACAATGTTTTTGCTCCATCAGGCATTGGGAGCTTAACCCAGAATTCCAATGGACAGCGGAGACTGCGGGAACTGTGGGATAGCTACCTACAGTGCACCGCTCCGTGAGTCGATGCTAGCCACGGTATTGAGGACACACTCCGCCGACTTAATGCGCTTAGTGGGGACTTACACAATTGACTGTATAAAATTGATTTCTAAAGATCAACTTCTATAAAATTGACCTAATTTCGTAGTGTAGACATACCCTGAGAAACACTACTCTCCACTGTGTGTTCACATGGCTATCACATGCTTTAGTGCTGTATCAACTACAGTTAGTTGTTGTCCAGGAGATATCTCAGAATGCCTGTGAGTGGCCAACTGGATGTTACTGTATGTGCAATATTTTTAGAAAGGAAAGGCCACAATCTTGGGAGAAGGTCCATTGTTTTGAGACAATCAGCCCAGAAAGCTGCTTTCTTGCCCTCCTGATGTGGGCCCCTTTTTCATAGGACAGCGTTGTTGGAAACGTCAAACCATGTGATCAGTATCTGGAAGCCTAGGGCTTGTCAGGGACTGTCCAATGCGGTGGTCTATGTTTCCTGACCTGCTGGGGAATACAAGCTGATCCAATCACTTTACTTGACACATTGGTTGGAATCCTGACAACCAAAGAAAGTGAGTTCAGGGCCCAAGGCTCCACTTAAAACTATCAGCATGTCCAATCAAATGGATCTGATCCTTTAGCACACGCTAGTGTGTGTATATTTATAAAATGAGTGTGGATGGACATACTCATTTACATGTCTTACACTCAGCAGAATGCACAGATCCTGAGTCCATGGCCAGACTCACAACCAAACCCAAATAAAAAGGTACGTTTGACTTAGGAACAATAACACAACTGGAAACTCACTCTGAGCTTCCTCCTTGAGCTTGTCTGTTCCTTGGACATCCCCCAAGGACTTCCTTTGTCCTTGTTCTTACTCCCACAAGGGTCACGTCTATCTGCCAGCTGCCCGGACTGGAGTTACTGAACTGCACTTGCCAAAAGGAGTCAGCAGGAATCAGTCAGGATCCCTTGGAGGCTCCAATACCCACTAACTGAGTGGGCCAACATCAGTGTCCTCCCACCTTCTTTCTAAAGGTTTGGGATATTGAGCTGACCAATGGAATTCCCACTCTGCAAATTCTAGTAAAGGTCAAAGGTCCTGTGAAGACCTTCTCCTCTGCAAATTCCCCAAGGGAAAGTTTACATACAAGATTTTGAAAAGGGGTTAGGGGTTTGGGTCTCCGTTTTTGGCTGCCCAACTTGAGGAACTTTAAATAGGCCTGAATTTCAGAAAGTACGGTGCACCCACCCTCTGAGAAATCAGTTTCCTCTAAGGGGACTTGTGACAGGCTGCACCTCTGCATTCACCCCTTTCACGTGAGTGTAGTAATCTTTTTACAGCATATGCCTTATGTATCATTTGAAAATTCAGAATTTGCTGGTCAGTCGTGTGCTGATAATACCTGTATGGTGTTATTAACACGTTCCAAACCACAGCCCTGCCCGAATAGGTCCGTCTCAAACAAAAAAATGGGTGGTCTGCTTAATTTGCAGTTAAGCAATAAACAGAGTCATCAAGCAGAAAGGGAGTTCCAACAGGTGGGAAAACCAGCAGGAAATAGCTTCACCTGCAACCTTTTTGTCTCCTGAATCTCAGCTGAAAATGTTTTCTAAGACGGGGACTAAGACTATAAAAATGAGGGACAAACACCCCCCAAGGGACACCATCCCTCTGTCTCCACTCTCACTGTCCATCGATTCATTGCATCAGAAGGAAAAAAGGTAGCAGCCGTGACACAGAAGAAGGGGTCCTGCCCTAGAAGTTTGTCCAGTAAAACTATTGAGAACATTTGGTGAGAGAAACTTTGCTTTGAATTTCACATCGTTTGTTAAGTTAGGTACCAGTTGTGTTTTATCTTTAGTTCTCCTGTAACCATTCCTGACTTTTATGCCTCATTACTTGTAGTCACTTAAAATCTATGTCTTTTTAGTTAATGGAATTTTTTCATCTAAACCAGTATGTTTGACTTGAAGTGTTTGGTAAACTCCATTTGGAAGAACAGAATTTGTGTATATTATTTCTATTCATCAAATTGACTTTATATGAGCTTGTGTTGTCCAGGACAGTGCTACACAATACAAGATGCACATTTCTGAGAAAAGTCTGGCACTGGGAGTGTGCTGGGGTCACCTCCAGTATAATTCAGGCTGGGTGTGACTGGCAGGTTGCAAGTGCACATGGGCACAACCGGGAGTGACTTACATGCTCGAGGCTGATTGTGAGCAGTCCAGGAGTGGAGGCAACAACAGCAGAGCAGTGCAAAGGGCACCCAGGTTAAGGGGAGGGGTGACACAGCCACTCACTAGTCTAGATTGTACCCTGGGTATGTCCCAGGACTCAAACTGGACTCCCAAAAAAGTCACCAGGAGCTGCTGACAATCTTGATCTCAATCTATTTCCCTTCTGCCATGGGATGGAGTGTGATCAACTCAGGGCAGCACATGCTGCATACCAAAAGGTCCATCAAAGCACTACCCTGAGTAAGGGGAAGGCTGGAGCATCACTACGGCCCAAAGGCAAGCTCTTGGAGGGCTTGGCCTCAGGAGGCACAGTTAATGCAGGGGAAGTGAATACCTTGGTGTGCAGGCCTCTCCACTTCTGGTTTGTGTGAGGGCAAGAGAGGGGAGTTATCACCTCATTACATCTCCCTATTCCCCTCCACCCCCGGGGTGGCTAGTGTCCTAACAGGCAGTAGGAGGTCCAGTCCCAGGGGAGCACAGGGACTATGATGGTACCTTGTCCTTTCATGAAGAGGGTGTAACTGGTGGAGCAAAGCACCATTTCCCTTTCCCACCTTCCCACTTGCACAAGGGTCAAGCACAAGCAAGCCGAGATATACAGGTGACCCTTGTTTATGCAGTGACATATTCTCCAGAGACAAGCAATTCCCTATACCAGTGTGCTCTGCCCTAATATTGTTGATGTGAAACCGATAAGACTGCAGGAGATGGCATTTCTTGTCTGAGTCCATGAACAGAGTTACTGGTATGACAGTACCTGTGAGACCTGCTGAGACTCTTTTGAGAGTCTGTCATTATGCAGTTGTTGAAAAGATCCCAGAACTCTTTCCCCACACCCACCGACTCATGTCTTTTCAAGCTAAGTGATGCTGATACTGACAAAGTTTGCATAGGCATTGGTTGGTTATAGATGGTACTGGTAGCAACACCTTTGTTATCCTTGTCCAACACTATCCACTATAAAGGCCTGTTTTCAGTTGATTATAACTTTGTCAGACTTGAACTGTTAAGACTGAATCTCCCCTGCTGTTGGCCAATTTTTTTAAAAATTATGATTATTAATTATTTATTGATATGAAAATCTCACAAAACCAGTTCATCCATTTCAGAGAAAGAGTTTAGGGGGTGGGGGGTGGGAAATGTTGTTTTGCTCCTGCTAAAACTTCTTCCAGTCACTGACTTGAGAAGCTCTGGCACTACAGTTGCCAACTCTCCAGGATTGCTGTGGAGTCTCCAGGAATTAAAGCAACAGAGGGTCCTGTGGCACCTTTAAGACTGACAGAAGTATTGGGAGCATAAGCTTTCGTGGGTAGGAACCTCACTTCTTCAGATGCAAGTCATGGAAATCTCCAGAGGCAGGTATTTATACATGGTATTTATACCTGCCTCTGGAGATTTCCATGACTTGCATCTGAAGAAGTGAGGTTCTTACCCACGAAAGCTTATGCTCCCAATACTTCTGTCAGTCTTAAAGGTGCCACAGGACCCTCTGTTGCTTTTTACAGATTCAGACTAACACGGCTACCCCTCTGATACAGGAATTAAAGGTTCATCTTTACATAAAGATTATGTCATGTGATGAAACCTCCAGAAATATGTCCAATGAAAGTTGGCAACTATATCTGGCGCCTTGATGCTTTGGAGCAGGGACCTGACATTTGGTGGGAGACAGGGGTTGCCCTAGTGTCAGGGAGATCCCTTTCATCTTCCCTGTGAAAATTCATCCAAATTTGGCCAAATTATAAGCCTCTGAAAAAATCTTCATTTGCACATGCCCAGTAGAGGTTTGTTAGAGGCTGGCAGTGTTATTCTGCACTGAGCCTGTCCGTTGCAGGCTGCAGGGGCGGAGCAGGAGTTTCACTGCAATTTCTCTTCTTGGCTTCCGGGGGCTTCTGTGGTGTTGGGCACTTTAACTGCGAGCAGGGAGACTGCTAGCTCTGCTCTCCCTGCTCAGACTGACAACGTGTATGAGAAAGATGATTATGAAGGAGCCTGACTTTTTCAAATAATGAGGGATAAGGAGTGAGGAGAAGAGGACAGGGACAGGATGAGATGGACCAGGGTAACCTAGCAGAAGCCGGTTGCATGTGGGGAGACCATCTTTGTTATGTGTTTGTACAGTGCCTACCACAACACAGCTTTGGATTCTGGATACTATGGATATGGTAGATGGAGCTGGAAGCCCCATCTGTTATTAAGGTTGTCCAGCACTTACCTGTTTTCAATTGCTTGTAACTTTGCCTCACTTTAACAGTTTGAGTTAAAGATTTCCATGCTGGTTGTCTGCCTCAAGCTGAATATATTTTTGAAAACTTCAGTGAAAACAGTTCAGCTGTTTCTGAGAATGAGACTAGGGCAAAATATGTTGTTTTGACTTCTTAAAAAATTCTAGACACCCTTTCTTTGTCCAGATATAGCACCCAAACCATGCTGCAAGGCAAAGATTTGAAATCTGGCAAGGGGTGGCCTTTGTGTCAGAGATGTGCCGTGTGCCATTCCCATGAACACACTGAAATTTCTACATGTTCAGTTGAGTCTTGTTAGAATGTAGCAGCTAAAATTTCTGAAGATTCTGTCCTCACTGAGTATGCTCCATCCCCTGACAGCTCCTAGTGCTGACCAGACTGTGCATGCAGCACCCCACAGAGCAACTGAGCATGCTCCATCCTGGGGCTGGAGGGACTGAGCAGGACTTTCCCTGTAACAACTGCTCCCAGCTTGGGTGGTGTAGGTACTGGAACTGAGAGCAGGGAGACTGTCTCCTGGCGATCAGTGACCCCTCTGCTGGCACCTGGGCAGTATGCAGGAGGAAGCAGTCTGATTCAAATCCAGAGGGGACAAGAATTGGACGTGGGGTACAGGAAAGAAGTAGATTGAGACAAGGCATTTGGTGCAATTGGAACTGGAGTGTAGACTAGAGGCCGGGAGAAAGGGGAGGCTGGGACTGCTTGGGCAAGGAGACAGGGAATGGGACTTGGTGAGGGGACTCGGTACCCATTGGGTGGGTGGGTGGGTGGTGGGAACAGTGAGATCAGATGAAGAGCTGAGGATGGGACTGAAACTGGAATTAGCCAGGCCAGGAGATAGGAACTAAGAACCCGTGGGGGGAGGGGAGAGAACGGTGATGGGAGGAGGACTGCAGACAGCTCTGACAAGAAGGTTTGGATAGGACAGGAACTGGGACTGTCCTGGAGAAGGAATCAGAGAGTGGGGAGATTGGGGCAAGGATCTGGGGTGGGGTGGGAGAGGAGCCTGAGTAGGGGTAGCTGTGTTAGTCTGGATCTGTAAAAAGCAACAGAGAGTCCTGTGGCACCTTATAGACTAACAGATATATTGGAGCATAAGCTTTCGTGGGTGAATGCATCTGACGAAGTGGATATTCACCCACGAAAGCTTATGTTCCAATACATCTGTTAGTCTTAAAGGTGCCACAGGACTCCCTGTTGCTTTTTACAGTGGTGGAAGAGCGATCAGACAAGGAGCTGCAGGAGGGCAGTGAGACTGGCTAAGGAAGGAGACTGGGACTGAATGTGCAGTGGGAGGTTAAGGCTTGGACAGCAAGCCCCAAGGAGGAGATTGAGACTGGCTGGGCAAGGAGCAGGAAACTGGGACAAGGAGCCAGAGTGGCGAAGAGACAGGACTGGAAAAGGGATGGGCTGCATGGGATGGGCAGAAGGGTCAAGCTCGGGGGGGAACAGGTGGAAGAGTCTGTGGCCACTAAAGCACACGCTCCTCCAGACCCCAGAATGGAACCCAAGCTTCCTGAATCTCACCATTCCTCTGCCATTAGCAAATAGCTTTGAAACCCACTGGCAAAGGGCCCCATCCCCCACTAGTGCTCGGCCATGTAGAGGTTGACAACTCCATTAGCTTAAGTGGCGGAGGTCTGGGTGGTGGAACTGAAGGTTCCAGCCCTGCTGATGACCCATGTGGGGGGTCTACCTGGTGGAATTTTTTTATTGACTTTTCTAAAAATCTAGGAAATTACACACATAGACAATGTTATTAAGATTGTAAAGTCAAACACTCAGATGTATTAAGGTGGCCTGTGCTCCCTTGGGTTTATACAGTAGTCTGTTTTCTCCACAGGACCCCTGCCTCATTCAGCGCACAGGATTGTGCAGTGAAGAAAACTGTTGTCTGTAGGCCCCTGCCTCATCTGCTGCAGAAGTTGGAAGGTGTGTAGTGACGGAGGCAGGGGACGGCCATGGTTAAAGCAGCTGAATGCTGCTCTGGGGCACTAGATTCTGGCTCTGCTCTTCCAAAGAGTTGCTACATGATGCCAGGCAAGTCATTTACATCACATTTTTCACAGGTGGCAACTACTTATGTGTACCTCATTTCCTGGGTTCCCTCCTGGGGCTCAATTTTCTGAGTATAGACAACCTTAATTCTGGCCTGTCCTAACTTGTGTGTGCTTCACTTTGCAACCTTAACAATGGTGTAATGTATTTTTGGCATGTCATGTAGATTATAATGTTGCTAGGCCAGTACAACTCTGGTGTAAGCCCATTGTCTTCAAAGATAGTACGCTAGGGGTCAGGTTGGCCCAGTATAGTGTATGTTACTAGCCCGAGTGCAGCATGGCACATCTGGGATAAATTGAAATGCCCGTAGGCTTTAGAAGCAAACAGGTGGTTAACTCTGGGTCTTTTGCACCTTTCCAAAGAAAGGTGCGAAACATTTCAGTGAATGCAAATCCCTCTGTTCTAATGGCTGGGAAAGAGATCATCCACTATGTATATTTGAGGGGCAGTACATTCATTTTCAGTCGGATGACACAGCTGCACTTGAACAAGGCGCAAGGCAGCAGGCTCCACGGGAGATCAGTTTTAATTTGGTCGAATAGGCTTTTCCATTGTCCCTTGGAAAGGCTGATACAGTGTCTCTTGGAAGGGGTTGGGGTGAGCACTGGCTTTTGTTGTGGTTAGGTGGGTCACCGGTAGTGGCATGCGGGGGCTGTTAGGCTACGTCTACACTACAATGTGCCAGTGCAGGTAGGCAGACAGGTGCTAGCTCTGTTCAAGCGAGGGCATTAAAAGCAGCAGTGGGGCCATGGCAGCATGGGCTGTGGCTTGGGCTAGCCACTTGCACATGTACCAGGGGATTGGGTGTGACTGTATTGGGCAGCTAGCCCGTGCCGCCACCCAGCTCGCTGCAGCCGCACTGCTATTTTAGTTCATCCTTAGAGACATATTGTTGACCCTGCAAACATAGCCTGTGGGTCAGCAGCTCACCCCCTGCACACGGTACCCAAATGAGGAGCCCTAGTGTCTCTCCCTGGCCAGTCCCCAGATCTTTGCCTCTTAGGTTAAGACTTGAGACTGTTCAACTACAAAACCTGTCCCTGGTGAGCAGGTGGTAGCTGCAAACAATTCACGTCAATAGCAGTACCCCACTTACACTTGTGGAGCCATTGCAATCAGCCAGGATTATCCTGAGGTTTCAGGAGACGCTAGAGCCTGTCAGGTAATCAGGGGAACTGTAGGCTGAGGTCTAGCCCTAAGCACACATTTCAAAACCTGCTGGATCAGCTACCCAAAGACTAGCCAGCTTGGTGAGTTGCTGCGCAGCAAGATTTCATAGAATCATAGAATCTCAGGGTTGGAAGGGACCTCAGGAGGTATCTAGACCAACCCCCTGCTCAAAGCAGTACCAATCCCCAACTAAATCATCCCAGCCAGGGCTTTGTCAAGCCTGACCATAAAAACCTCTAAGGAAGGAGATTCCACCACCTCCCTAGGGAACCCATTCCGGTGCTTCACCACCCCCTTAGTGAAAACGTTTTTCCTAATATCCAACCTAAACCTCCCCCACTGCAACTTGAGACCATTACTTCTTGTTCTGTCATCTGCTACCACTGAGAACAGTCTAGATCCATCCTCTTTGGAACCCCCCTTTCAGGTAGTTGAAAGCAGCTATCAAATCCCCCCTCATTCTTCTCTTCTGCAGACTAAACAATCTCAGTTCCCTCAGCCTCTCCTCATAAGTCATGTGCTCCAGCCCCCTAATCATTTTTGTTGCCCTCCGCTGGACTCTTTCCAATTTTTCCACATCCTTCTTGTAGTGTGGGGCCCAAAACTGGACACCGTACTCCAGATGAGGCCTCACCAATGTCAAATAGAGAGGAATGATCACGTCCCTCGATCTGCTGGCAATGCCCCTACTTATACAGCCCTAAATGCCGTTAGCCTTCTTGGCAACAAGAGCACACTGTTGACTCATATCCAGCTTCTCGTCCACTGTAACCCCAAGGCCCTTTTCTGCAAAACTGCTGCCTAGCCCTTCGGTCCCTAGTCTGTAGCAGTGTATGGGATTCTTCCGTCCTGAGTGCAGGACTCTGCATTTGTCCTTGTTGAACCTCATCAGGTTTTTTTTGGCCCAATCCTCTAATTTGTCTAGGTCCCTCTGTAGCCTATTCCTACCCTCCAGCGTATCTACCACTCCTCCCAGTTTAGTGTCATCTGCAAACTTGCTGAGAGTGCAGTCCACGCCATCCTCCAGATCATTAATGAAGATATTGAACAAAACCAGCCCCAGGACCGACCCTTGGGGCACTCCGCTTGATACCGGCTGCCAACTAGACATGGAGCCATTGATCACTACCCATTGAGCCTGACGATCTAGCCAGCTTTCTATCTACCTTATAGCCCATTCATCATATTTCGGTGCATAAGTCCCTCAGCAGCAGCTGGAATAATAACAGAACCCATCCACAAACTCCCCCAGACTAGATGTGGGGACATCCCACTTTCAGGGGCTCCAGGCCCCAGGTAGCCTCCCCTCCCCCTCCCCCCCCACATAGCTATGTGGGCTATGGAAAGGCAGAACCAGGTCTAGAAGCCAGGGCTCCTGAGACCCTAGCCACTGGACAAAACTGTCATTTAGCTACTAAATTACCACTCACATCGTTACATTCCTTGTGTCTAGTCACAACTAGGGTGACCAGACGTCCTGATTTTATCGGGACTGTCCCGATATTTCCTTGTTTGTCCTGCGTCCCGACCGCACGTCGGTCGGGACGCTGGACAAACAAGGAAATGCTCCGGACCCCCCAACTCCGCCCCCTCCTCCCCCGATTGGCTCCCTCCCCGAATCCCTGCCTCTTCCCCAGGCTCACCATTCCTCCCCCCTCCGCAAGTGCTGGAGGGAGGCCCGGGAGACGCAGGGGAAGCGCGGGGCCGGGGTGAGTAAGAGTCCGGCCTGGCCCTGAGCAGGCAGGACTCAGTCGGGCGGTAGGGAGAGTAGGGGGGCGGCCCGCGGGGCCAAGCGGCGGCTGTTGTTCTCCCCCCCGGGCAGCGGGACTCGGGAGCAGCCGCTGCTGCAGCTCCCTCTGCCGCGGGGGAGGAAGCGGCCGATGGCCAAGCTTGGCGGCTGCGGCTCTGGCGCCCCCGAACCCCCCGAGCCTGTTCCCCTGCGGGACCCGAGCGGGACGGGGGGGCTGGGGCCTGCTGCCCCCACTTCGGGGCCGCCGCGGGATAGCACCAACTGGGCAGCAGCCCAGACATGACTGGCCAGGGGCTGGTCACAGCGTGCACACTGCTGGGTCCCTGCAGCAGGCCCGGGCTCGGGGGCTTCGGGGGCACCAGAGCCGCAGCCGCCAAGCTTGGCCATCGCTCTATGCGGCTCCCGGAAGCAGTGGCATGTCCCCCTCCGGCTCCTAGGGACAGCTTGGGGGCTCCATGAGCTGCCCCAATCCCAAGGGCCAGCTCCACAGTGCCCATTGGCTGGGAACTGCAGCCAATGGGAGCTGCGGGAACAGTACCTGTGGATGGGGCAGTGCACAGAGCCGCCTGGCTGTGCCTTCATGCAGGAACCAGAGGGGGGATATGCCACTGCTTCCGGGAGCTGCTTGAGGTAAGCACCGCCCAGTGCCTGCACCCCTGACTCTCTCCCATGCCCCAACCCCCGCCCCAGCCCTGCAAACCCCTCAATCTCACTCTGGAGCACCTTCCTGCTCCCCAAACCCCTCATCCCCAGCCCCACCCCAGAGCCCGCACCCCCAGCCAGAGCCCTCATCCCCCCAGACCACAACCCCCTGCCCCAGCCCTGATCCCCCTGCTGCACGGCAAAGCCCTCATTCCCATCCCCAGCCCCACCCCAGAGACTGCACCCCTAGCTGGAGCCCAGTCCCCCACCCCAACCCCCTACCCCAGCCTTGATCCCTCTCCCACCCTCTGAACCCCTCAGTCCAAGCCTGGAGCCCCCTCCTACATCCCAAACCCCTCATCCTCAGCCCCACACCAGAGTCTGCACCCCCAGCTGGAGCCCTCACACACCCTGCACCCAAACCCTCTGCCCCAGCCCGGTGAAAATGAGCAAGTGAGAGAGGGTGGGGAGAGTGAGTGAAAGAGGGAAGGGGTATGGAGTGAGCAGGGGTGGGGGCCTCAGAGAAGGGGCGGGGAAAGGATGTTCAGTTTTGTGTGAGTAGAAAGTTGGCAACCCTAGTTGAATGGCGCTTAGAGAGTGAACCCCCTGCCCCTTATCAAAAGGGAGCCTGTCAGCATAACGGTGATGCACGCCGACCTGGCTGTGTGAGGAAAACTGCACTGCTAGTGCACAGGCTGCATCTGTCAGCAGCATTAGGAGTAAGTGAACATGGGCTCAAAATCTGGTGCTGAGTGAAGTGATTCACCACTGTGTAAGCCTCCTCAAGGCATGCCCCCCATACTTTGAGTCCACAGTACGATGAGACCAGGTTCTGTGCCTGCAGGCTTGTTAATTGACTGTAGCTCCATGAACTAGAATTATAGAATATCAGGGTTGGAAGGGACCTCGGGAGGTCATCTAGTCAAACCCCCTGCTCAACGCAGGACCAACACCAACTAAATCATCCCAGCCAGGGCTTTGTCAAGCCGGGCCTTAAAAACCTCCAAGGATGGAAATTCCACAAACTCCCTAGGTAACGCATTCCAGTGCTTCACCACCCTCCTAGTGAAATAGTGTTTCCTAATATCTAGCCTAGACCTCCCGCACTGCAACTTGAGACCATTGCTCCTTGTACTGTCATCTGTCACCACTGAGAACAACCGAGCTCCATTCTCTTTGGAACCCCCCTTCAGGTAGTCTGGACCCTATCTCTACCCTCCAGCGTATCTACCTCTCCCCTCAGCTTAGTGTCATCTGTGAACTTGCTGAGGGTGCAATCCATCCCATCATCCAGATCATTAATGAAGATGTTGAACAAAACTGGCCCCAGGACTGACCCCTGGGGCACTCAGCTTGATGCCGGCTGCCAACTAGACATTGAGCCGTTGATCACCACCCATTGAGCCCGACGATCTAGCCAGCTTTCTATCCACCTTACAGTCCATTCATCCAGCCCATACTTCTTTAACTCACTGGCAAGAATACTGTGGGAGACCGTATCAAAGCTTTGCTAAAGTCAAGGTATATATCATCCACCGCTTTCCACTTTTCGTTCTCCGGCCTCTCAGCACTCACATGGCTGGGACTGAGTTGAAAACACTCCCTGCTGGACAGTTGTGCAGGGCTTATTTCCAGCAGTGATTATTTATGAGGATGGATTTTTTTTGCTTTGTTCTTCAGATGACCCAATTCTATGGGCATCAGTTGTTCCAATGCTGTCTGGCAGCCTGGCTCAGAGCCTCCTTCCCCTGCCTGTTGTCTAAGGCAGGCAGCTTTGCTACCTGCTGCTCTCTGGCTACAAACTGGATTTGGGCTCTGGTGCCTTGACCCCCTCTGGCCTGGTTCTGTAGAACAGTAAAGGGCGTCTGCTCGGCAATCCAGTTAATTCCCCCTTGTGGGGAAAGGTGCAGGGCAAGAGGCAAATGCAGGCAGGTCCAAGCAGAGCAGGGAGATGGAAGATCCACCTGGTTGCAACAGACTAAAGAACTGTGCTACAAAAAATGCTGAATTCTGTTGTATCTTGGAAAAATGCTAAATTTCACAGACGTATTATCAGAGTCCATCAGGGTGAGTGAGATGATGGGTAGTTTACACCTCTCAGAACTCTTATTTCAGGCTGTCTGCAGACTCACATGGGCATTGGTTACACCTTGATCAGATTTTTGAATTTATCTTTGCAGCCGTAAGAGCCAGACTTTTTAATTTTTAATTATAAAATAAAAGTCGAGGTTCTGGAGCATGGCTCTGTGGCAAGGAGTGAATTCTCTGCCAAACTCCACAATCCTTCAGTCTATTGGCACCTGTCTCACTGGCCCCGAAAGGACTTTTACTGTAACACCCATTCCATACTTGCTCTCACAAGGACAGTGGTGCAAGTAGAAATAATTTCTTGCCAGTACTGCACTCATGGGAGGGACACAAGGAAGGGCACGTGACCTGGGCACAGGACCTCCCCACGTGACCCTCCATGTGACTCCTCCCTGCCCAGCTTCCAGCCCAGGTCTCCCCATCCCCTCCGACACCCTCCTTACCTGTCTAAAATTTGACAGTGCCTCCCTTATGTCCAAACTAAGCTTCTGCCAGCTTGCCTTTATCTAAGTATTGCTCTCCACCAGGCACTAGGAAAGCAAAGATGCTGCACCATCTGGGTTTGATGGAAAAGAGGCATAGAACTGTGTGTGCTATGTACATTTTGATAGAACTACAGCCCACATTGTTTTATTATTTTCCTCAGCATGACATACAGGAGGGGCAATCAAAATCAGCCTGGCAGAACATGCATGACAACTGTCTTTGGACAGATGAGCAACTGATCAAAATCACATTCTCTTATCTCTTGGGGGCAAATCCTGTTCCCATTGAGCTCAAGAGGAGTTTGCTATTGAGTTCAATGGGAACAGGCTTTGACATTTGGAGAGGAAAGAACAAAACCACTCAAGCAGGGGCTATGTTGCTTATACCACAGGGATCAAAGGCTGCTGACTCATGTGAGAAAGTCATCCGACATCTGATCTTTGTCCATCAGCAATCAATGAGGCTAGAACAGTCTCTGTATCATATCCAACTCATAAGTCCATCTGCAAAGGATCAAGGAAATAGAAGTGGGCTGTAGTCCACGAAAGCTTATGCTCTAATAAATTTGTTAGTCTCTAAGGTGCCACAAGGACTCCTGTTCTTCTTTTTGCGGATACAGACTAACACGGCTGCTACTCTGAAAAATGAAGGCTCCAGATTACCTTAAAGTCCTCAGTCCCTTGGTTAGAATGCTCCCATTAGTATATTTTCACAGTCCAGAGGCTGGAGCAGGAAAGAGGCCAGAACAGGGAAGAGGCAAAATGGATATTTCCAGGTGTAAGCGGGGGAATGGTCCCGCTATTGTGGGGAAATTTCCTGACTTCTGCACTACCCCGGTGAGGTGGGCTAGCGAAAGGATCTGAGTCCCCGCTCCCACTTCCTTTACCCAGAGGCCTCCCTGCCCTTGAGGGCTCCCCTTCCACTCTCCTGTCTGGCTGAGTCCTCGTAACCCCAACAAGGCTGGGCCCAGGATTCCTGGGGGGCTCGACCCCCAACCCTGCTGTGGTCACCTAGGACAGGGGCTAGGGTGTCCCCACTCCGGGGTACTCTCTTTGCACTGGGCACCTCCCTGACCCACTGATTATTCCATACAATTTAAAGCAAGTACAAGTTGTTTAATTAACAATTAATCTAAAGAAAAGAACAAGGAAAAATGGGAAAGGTTAAAGGAAAACACATCACCCTACTCTGTGGCAGGGAACATCACAACCAGTGTCTCTGAAATGTCAGGGCAGGTCACAGTCTGCTTCTTGTAGGTCCCAGGCCTCCTTCTCAGGCCCTGGCCGTGCTGCAGAGACGCTGTGGGTTGGACACTTGCAATGGTGGTGGCCACACAGCTCCGGGCTTTGAGTGGTGGGACCCTTCTTCCCAGCGTCAGCCCCCCGTAGGGTTAAGGTCCCCCTCCCGGTCTGGCCTGCAAGGGCCCTTGTCTGGGGGTGTTTTTCTGTGCTGGGCCCTTTGCCCAGGTTCCCCCTTGGCTGGTCCCACTTGCTCACCACACCTGGCTCTGTGGCTGCAGCTCTGCTCCCAGCACAGGATCTGCTCCCCCTGGGCTGCGTCTCTGGCTCTGTGGCTGCACCTCTGCTCCCAGCACAGGATCTGCTCTCCCTGGGCTGCGTCTCTGGCTTTGCGGCTGCAGCTCTGCTCCTAGCACAGGATCTGCTCTCCCTGGGCTGCGTCTCTGGCTCTGGATCTGGCACGGTTCTGCTCTCCAGCTCAGCTCGGGGCCCTGCTCTCTCCTTAGCTTGGCCCCACTCAGTCTGACTCAGGCCATTCCAGTTCACACGGAGGACGGGACCCCCCTGGCCTCCTGACTCCCTGATTAGCCTGCCCGCCCTGTCAATCAGGCTCATCTGGAGCATTGGCCTCTCCCCATGGTTCCTGGGGACTGTCAGTCTCAGGCTCCTGATTTGCCATCGACCCTTCCCCTTTTAGTGCTGGGAGCTAGCCAACCAAAACACCCCCACTGAATGTTAGTAAGGGGGCAACAGTCCCCTTACATTGGCCAGGGCCTTTTAGCTTCTGCCAAGTGCCAAGTAAAGGGAAATCTGTTCTTGCTGTGAAAGATGGTGTTTGGAGTCACATGGGCAAGTTCCATGTCCATCCCCCCACCCCTCTTCTAGTTGAACAGTCACAAAAAGTCCATTCAATGTAGACAGGTGTTTTCCAGGGTCCATCGTGAGCTAAGTGTTCCTTAATGGGCCATTCAACTTGACTTATCCCTTCATGTGCTGGCTAAATACCTTGTTGGCGTTACCACAGGAGACTACATGTAGTAAACAGAGCTAATATTCATAACTTCAAATACCAAGATGAATATAAATACATAGAAACAGCATAATCATAAGTACCAGCTATTTCACGTACATGACTATTCCCAAAAGAGATTCTGAAAAATCACAACACGTACCTGAGACGCTATGTGCCAGCACCGTGCCCCACTGGGGTTTTGTTATCTGTTATGGAACAACAGAGATGGAGCCAGTGACATGACTCTGTTTAGCCTAAAAGGGCAAGGTTAATTTGTAGCTGTTCAGGTGTGACTGCACCTTCAGTCAGTGAGGGCACTGGCTGGCACACATTCCGGTTAATGGGCTTCAGAGTTCCTTTGCAGTTAACTTTTTAATGTTATTAAACCTGGTATGTGCTGAGGTAGTTTAAAGCATAACACAGGTTTTTAGGTTCGCAAATCAGTGAACCTCTGCCTCTTTGAGATTTTATTTATTATTATGATGATGATTATTATTTATTATTTTGCTGGTCATAATGTGGGAGGGTCTCTTCTCTGCCCTCTGCTCATGAGGTTATATATGTGTCTTGTAGCACTCTTCTGAACACCAGTTGGAAGGATTTTTTTTTTTCAGTAAGTGTGGACTGATTCTTTTCTCTTAGAGGGCATATAATTTTTTCAGATTCACACTGATTAACACAGAAAACAATTGGGGCTGTTAAACTTTCTTCAAATTCCATAGAAAATTAAGTTCAGCTATATTTTCCAGTACAGTGATGAAATGGGTGTTTGTATATACAAACATCAACATGCTTAACTACTCGCTTTCCCAAAAAATAGGTAGTATTCAGTCTGTTTATATAAGAACATAAGAACGGCCATACTGGGTCAGACCAAAGGTCCATCTAGCCCAGTATCCTGTCTACCGACAGTGGCCAATGCCAGGTGCCCCAGAGGGAGTGAACTTAACAGGTAATGATCAAGTGATCTCTCTCTCTCTCCTGCCATCCATCTCCACCCTCTGACAAACAAAGTAAAGGGACACCCTTCCTTACCCATCATGGCTAATAGCCATTAATGGACTTGACCTCCATGAATTTATCCAGTTCTCTTTTAAATACTGTTATAGTCCTAGCCTTCACAGCCTCCTCAGGTAAGGAGTTCCACAAGTTGACTGTGTGATGTGTGAAGATGAACTTCCTTTTATTTGTTTTAAACCTGCTGCCCATTAATTTCATTTGGTGACCTGTAGTTCTTGTATTATGGGAATAAGTAAATAACTTTTCCTTATCTACTTTCTCCACATCACTCATAATTTTATATACCTCTATCATATCCCCCCTTAGTCTCCTGTTTTCCAAGCTGAAAAGTCCTAGCCTCTTTAATCTCTCCTCATATGGGACCCATTCCAAACCTCTAATCATTTTAGTTGCCCTTCTCTGAACCTTTTCTAGTGCCAGTATATCTTCTTTGAGATGAGGAGACCACATCTGTACGCAGTATTCAAGATGTGGGCGTACCATCGATTTATATAAGGGCAATAAGATATTCTCCGTCTTATTCTCTATCCCTTTTTTTTCATATGGAATATGGGAGTTAGGTGAGGAGCCATTTCAATAAGTATGACTTATTAAAAGACAAATTTTAAGTAGAACTGTATCCTAAACTGCATTATGATATTGTACCCAAACATTGCATTTCAATGGGGTATTCAACTTCCTTTATAGGAACAGAAGAGACTCCTGAAACTCTTATCAAAAAAGTGGTTGATAGACATGCAAATAGCCCCGTTGTCTTCAATGGGATTGATCAAATGATTAAGGGTTTACAGGATTAGGTTCCAAGTTTGTAAATTGTTCTGGATGAAACTGACAATGCCCGAGCTGTCAGATCAGAAGGAGCATCATTCAAATAAAGGTGGGGAGATGTGTAATAAGTCTTAGCTCCGTTGCTAAGATGAGGAACATATTTTCAGCAAAGTTCTTGGCAGATTCCTGAGGCAGCTGGTTTAAGGTCGTCAGTGTATACAAGTCGTCAGCATTATAATCTTCACTTATAGTCCTCTCACCCTCAAAGCTGGAAAAGGAGGCATTTGTTTTCTTTGTTTTGCTGGTCCAGTTCCAGTTAGCAAAATGCATGTTAGACTAGTTTCGCTGGGAAGAAGAATTCTATGTACACTCAGGACAACACCTGATTCCTGTCAGGCTGCAGAAAAGACAGTTACGTTTTCCGTAACTGGTGTTCTTTGAGATGTGTTGCTCATGTCTATTCCACAATAGGTGTGCGTACTCGCCACCTGCACTGGTGCCGGAAGTGTTTCCCCTAGCAGTACCCGTAGCGGGGAGCGCCACCCGCGACTCCTGGAGTAGCGCCTGCCTGGCGCAGTATAAGTGGAACTGCGCGCTCCCCCCACCCTCAGTTCCTTATTGCCAGACAACTCCAACAGAGGGAAGGAGGGTGGGATGTGGAATAGACATGAGCAACACATCTTGAAGAACACCAGTTACAGAAAAGATAACTGTCTTTTCTTCGAGTGATTCTTCATGTGTATTCCACAATAGATGATTTCCCAAGCTATATATGTTTGGAGGTGGGTAGGAGTTCGCAAGTTCCCAGGATGGAGGACAGCCCTGCCGAACCCGGCATCATCCCTGGTTTGGGAGATGATCACATAGTGCGAGGTGAACGTGTGAACCAAAGACCACGTGGCAGCCCTACAAATGTCCTGGATGGGGACGTGGGCCATGAAGGCAGCCAACGAGGCCTGCGCCCAAGTTGAGTGTGCCCTCACAATGGGCGGTGGGGTAACACCCACCAGTTCATAACAGGAACGGATGCACAAAGTGATCCAATTGGACAGCCTCTGAGTGGAAATCGTCTGGCCCCTCGCGCGTTCAGTTAGGCAACAAACAGTTCCGAGGACTTTCTGAACAGCTTAGTCCGCTCGAGGTAGAAAGCCACAGCCTGCCACACATTGAGCAGGTGGAGACGGCACTTCTCACTGGACGCGTGAGGCTTGGGGCAGAGGACCGGTAGAAAAAGAAGAAGAAAGAGGAGCGTCCATGTACCAGCAATGGAGATACAGGTGAGCAACCGTTTTCATGTTCTCTCCACAGGTACTAATGCAGAGAGTGGAGTAGATGATACATCTGAGGGAAGGGAGCAGAAGGAGACTCCACCGATTAGAAGGCATGAGATGCACTGTCCTAGGGATGGGGGTTCCACGACCACTGCTCCCAAGAGAAGGACGTGGGTGGTGGTGGTCGGGGACTCTCTCCTCAGGGGGACTGAGTCATCTCTCTGCCGCCCTGACTGAGAAAACCGAGAGGTCTGCTGCTTGCCAGGAGCTAGGATACACGATGTGACGGAGAGACTGCCGAGACTCATCAAGCCCTCGGATCGCTACCCCTTCCTGCTTCTCCACGTGGGCACCAATGATACTGCCAAGAATGACCTTGAGCAGATCACTGCAGACTACGTGGCTCTGGGAAGAAGGATAAAGGAGTTTGAGGTGCAAGTGGTGGTCTCGTCTATCCTCCCTGTGCAGGGAAAAGGCCTGGGTAGAGACCGTCGAATTGTGGAAGTCAACAAATGGCTATGCAGGTGGTGTCGGAGAGAAGGCTTTGGATTCTTCGATCATGGGATGGTGCTCCAAGAAGGAGGAGTGCTAGGCAGAGACAGGCTCCACCTAACGAAGAGAGGGAAGAACATCTTTGCAAGCAGGCTGGTTAACCTAGTGAGGAGGGCTTTAAACTAGGTTCACCGGGGGAAGGAGACCAAAGCCCTGAGGTAACTGGGGAAATGGGATACCGGGAGGAAGCACGAGCAGGAGAGGGGAAGAGGGGAGGACTCCTGTCTCAGACTGAGAAAGTGGGACAATCAGCGAGTTATCTTAAGTGCCTATACACAAATGCGAGAAGCCTGGGAAACAAGCAGGGAGAACTGGAAGTCCTGGCACAGTCAAGAAACTATGATGTCATTGTAATAACAGAGACTTGGTGGGATAACTCACATGACTGGAGTACTGTCGTGGATGGATATAAACTATTCAGGAAGGACAGGCAGGGCAGAAAAGGTGGGGGAGTTGCGTTGTATGTAAGAGAGGAGTATGACTGCTCAGAGCTCCGGTATGAAACTGCAGAAAAACCTGAGAGTCTCTGGATTAAGTTTAGAAGTGTGAGCAACAAGGGTGATGTCGTGGTGGGAGTCTGCTATAGACCACCAGACCAGGGGGATGAGGTGGACGAGGCTTTCTTCTGGCAACTAGCAGAAGTTACTAGATCGCAGGCCCTGATTCTCATGGGCGACTTTAATCACCCTGATATCTGCTGGGAGAGCAATACAGCAGTGCACAGACAATCCAGGAAGTTTTTGGAAAGTGTAGGGGACAATTTCCTGGTGCAAGTGCTGGAGGCACCAACTAGGGGCAGAACTCTTCTAGACCTACTGCTCACAAACCGGGAAGAATTAGTAGGAGAAGCAAAAGTGGATGGGAACCTGGGAGGCAGTGACCATGAGATGGTCGAGTTCAGGATCCTGACACAAGGAAGAAAGGAGAGCAGCAGCAGAAGACAGACCCTGGACTTCAGAAAAGCAGACTTTGACTCCCTCAGGGAACTGATGGGCAGGATCCCCTGGGAGAATAACATGAGGGGGAAAGGAGTCCAGGAGAGCTGACTGTATTTTAAAGAATCCTCATTGAAGTTGCAGGTAAAAACCATCCCGATGTATAGAAAGAATAGTAAATATGGCAGGCGACCAGCTTGGCTAAACAGTGAAATCCTTGCTGGTCTTAAAAGCAAAAAAGAAGCTTACAAGAAGTGGAAGATTGGACAAATGACCAGGGAGGAGTATAAAAATATTGCTCAGGCATGCAGGAGTGAAATCAGGCAGGCCAAATAACACTTGGAGTTGCAGCTAGCAAGAGATGTTAAGAGTAACAAGAAGGGTTTCTTCAGTATGTTAGCAACAAGAAGAAAGTCAAGGAAAGTGTGGGCCCCTTACTGAATGAGCGAGGCAACCTAGTGACAGAGGATGTGGAAGAAGCTAATGTACTTGTAGCGGGGTGGACACCCGCTCCTGCCCTGAGGGGTTGGAAAAGCCCTGCAGAGGGCTGGGGCAGGGCAAGGTAAAACCCTGGCTGATTGGGGGAAGTGGCTGCAGTTGGGGCCATGCCCCAATCAGGTGTCAGCTGGCCTATATAAGAGGCTAGGGGCCAGAAGCTCAGCAGGTAGTCTCTCTCTGCCTTCAGAGAGAGAAGGGCCTGGCTGCAGGGAGCTAGACAGGGGACCTGAGTGGAGCAGGGCTGGGGAAAGGCTGAGGAGCTGGGGAGCTCCAGCCTGGATAGCCCCAGGCTGCGGCCTGGTAATAGGCCAAGGGGTACTGGGGGGTTGCAGAGGGCAACCCAGGGCTAGGCCAAGGCAGCAGGTCCAAAACCAACCTTGCCAATGATGAGTGGCCTATACTGCAGTCTGCCCCAGAGAGTGGCGGCTAGATGGTGACTGGCAGTGGCCTTATCCTGAGGTGAGGTGGGGTTAGTGGGTGGGGGTTCCCCTGGGAGAGGAGACCTAGCGTGTGTGGGTATTCCCAGGGGGCAGCACCCAGAGCAAGGGGCACCGGGGTCCTGGGAGGGACACGGGGGCCAGAGAAGAGGAAAGGCGGATCACTGGCCTGCAGAGGGCACTCCAGAGGCTGGAGGGCTAATTCCCTGGATGACCAGCAGGAGGCGCCGCAGGGGTGAGTCCGGACCCTCTTACAGTACTCAACGACTTTTTTTGCCTCTGTCTTCACGAACAAGGTCAGCTCTCAGACTGCTGCACTGGGCAGCACAGTATGGGGAGGAGGTGACCAGCCCTCTGTGGAGAAAGAAGTGGTTCGGGACTATTTAGAAAAACTGGACGAGCACAAATCCACGGGGCCAGATGCGCTTCATCCGAGGGTGCTAAAGGAGTTGGCGGATGTGATTGTAGAGCCATTGGCCATTATCTTTGAAAATTCCTGGTGATCGGGGGAGGTCCCGGATGACTGGAAAAAGGCTAATGTAGTGCCCATCTTTAAAAAAGGGAAGAAGGAGGATCCGGGGAACTACAGGCCAGTTAGCCTCACCTCAATCCCTGGAAAAATCATGGAGCAGGTCCTCAAGGAATCAATTCTGAAGCACTTAGAGGAGAGGAAAGTGATCAGGAACAGTCAGCATGGGATTCACCAAGGGCAAGTCATGCCTGACTAACCTAATCGTCTTCTATGAGGCGATAACTGGGTCTGTGGATGAGGGGAAAGCAGTGGATGTGTTATTCCTTGACTTTAGCAAAGCTTTTTGATAGTCTCCCTGTAGTGGGGAGGCTGCCCCACTCCCTGAGGTTATGGGCTGTGGGAGGCCAGTGGGCCTGCGCAGACACACAGCCAATGAGAGAAGGGCTTACTGGGAGCCAATCAGGGCCCAGGTTGGAGACAGCCAATCAAGGCCAGACTCAGCCCTATAAAAGGCTGCTCAGGGCGAGAGCAGTCAGTCTGTCCCAGGCCTTTGAGAGGGGAAGGTCCATCTCCGAACTGGGAGACTAGCACCGTGGACAGCGCAGTGCTGGCCCTGCTCAGGGAGCAGAGGGGAGCTCTAGCCTGAGGCCTGCCAGGCTGCTGGTCCTGAGTGGAAGGGCCTAGTGGGTGCAAGGGGCCATAGGGGAAGCGGACAGATGAGGGGAGAGTAGGAGGACAGCAAGGCTGCCGCCAGAGGGTCCCTCGGGCGGGACCCAGAGTAGAGGGCGGGCCTGGGTTCCCCCCTACCTCCTTGCAGTACATCTAGCCATTGGCCGTAGGGAGCGGTCAGTACAGACCACGCCAGATCCCTGATGGGAGGGATTAGACTTTGGGGTGTGTGGTTGACTACGGTGGCTGGATGAGGAGACTGCTGATTGATTTCCCCCCCCCACCCCCCGGAAGGGGATGTGGAAAGACAGAGGGGCACTGCCGGAGGGCAGTGGTCCCAAAGAGGACGTCGCGAGTTGGTGAGCGACGAGGGCTCAGACACGCCAACTGAGGGCGAGACGACGGGTGGGACACCACCAGGAGGGGGCGCTCCACTGGACTGAGCTAATTCCCGGAACAACCAGTAGGAGGCGCCACGGTGGTGAGTCCGGACCCTCTTTACACTCCCACTTTAACTGTCAGCAAGTTAAAGAAGTATGGGCTGGATGAATGGACTAGAAGGTGGATATAAAGCTGGCTAGATTGTCAGGCTCAACAGGTAGTGATCAACGGCTCCATGTCTAGTTGGCAGCCGGTTTCAAGCGGAGTTCCCCAAGGGTCGGTCCTGGGGCCAGTTTTGTTCAATATCTTCCTTAATGATCTGGAGGATGGCGTGGGCTGCACTCTCAGCAAGTTTGCAGATGACACTAAACTGGGAGGAGTGGTAGATACGCTGGAGGGTAGGGATAGGATACAGAGGGTCCTAGATAAATTAGAGGATTGGGCCAAAAGAAACCTGATGAGGTTCAACAAGGACAAGTGCAGAGTCCTGCACTTAGGAAGGAAGAATCCCATTCACTGTTACAGACTAGGGACTGAGTGGCTAGGCAGCAGTTCTGCAGAAAAGGACCTAGGGGTTACAGTGGACGAGAAGCTGGATATGAGTCAACAGTGTGCCCTTGTTGCCAAGAAGGCTAACGGCATTTTGGGCTGTATAAGTAGGGGCATTGCCAGCAGATGGAGGAACGTGATCGTTCCCCTCTATTCGACATTAGTGAGGCCTCACCTGGAGTACTGTGTCCAGTTTTGGGCCCCACACTACAAGAAGGATGAGGAAAAATTGGAAAGAATCCAGCGGAGGGCAACAAAAATGATAAGGGGGCTGGAGCACATGAGTTATGAGGAGAGGCTGAGGGAACTGGGATTGTTTAGTCTGCAGAAGAGAAGAATGAGGGGGGATTTGATAGCTTCTTTCAACTACCTTGTCATAACTATAAAGGGAAGGGTGTAACAGCTGTCCTGTGTACAGTACTATAAAATCCCTCCTGGCCAGAGACTCCAAAATCCTTTTCCCTGTAAAGGGTTAAGAAGCTCAGATAACCTGGCTGGCATCTGACCCAAAGGACCAATGAGGGGACAAGATACTTTCAAATCTTGGGGGGCGGCGGGGGCGAAAGGCTTTTGTTTGTGCTCTTTGTTTGGGGGTTTGTTCGCCCTTGGGACTGAGGGACCAGACATCAATCCAGGTTCTCCACATCTTTCTAAACAAGTCTCTCCTATTTCAAACTTGTAAGTAAACAGCCAGGCAAGGCGTGTTAGTTTTACTTTGTTTTCTCAGCTTGTAAATGTACCTTTTACTAGAGTGTTTATCTCTGTTTGCTGTACTTTGAACCTGAGGCTAGAGGGGGGGTCCTCTGAGCTCTTTAAGTTTGATTACCCTGTAAAGTTATTTTCCATACTGATTTTACAGAGATGATTTTTACCTTTTTTCTTTAATTAAAAGCCTTCTTTTTAAGAACCTGATTGATTTTTCCTTGTTTTTAGATCCAAGGGGGTTGGATCTTGATTCACCAGGAGTTGGTGGGAGAAAGAAGGGGGAATGGTTAATTTCTCCTTGTTTTAAGATCCAAGGGGTTTGGATCTGTATTCACCAGGGAATTGGTGAAGAGTTTCTCAAGGCTTCCCAGGGAAGGGAATCCACTTGGGAATGGTGGCAGCAGACCAGATCTAAGCTGGTAGTTAAGCTTAGAAGTTTTCGTGCTGGCCCCCACATTTGTACCCTAAAGTTTAGAGTGGGGAAGCAGCCTTGACATGGTGGCAGAGCGGTGGGATCATTTTAAACCCAAAAGCCAGTACGATTTTTTTTTCCTTCTAGCTGCTTGGAAAGCAGAGCTGAAAGTAGATGCATATTTTATCTCTCCTTGCCTGAAGGCAGAGGTGTTATGTTTTTTTAACAAGGGCCTTTGTTAAGAGAAGGGTTCAATCAATGAGCAAACAGTTGGTAAAAGGAATTTACAAGCTGAATTGTTTTTTTTTCTTTTTACATCCTCGGGAGTAGCTAGTTAGAAAGTCTCTGTTAACTCAGCAGCAGCCTGAGCTGAGTGCATCCCAGTTTCAGTCAACTGCAGAGGGGTGTGACCTAGCAGAATAAAACAGGAAAATGACTACCAAAGAAGAAAAAGCCAAAGAGGAGGCCCACAAGAGAGCTATGGAGCTGAAAGAAAAAGAGATGGAGGAGAGAGAAAAAGAGAGGAAGCATGAGCTGGAAGTAGCAAGGGCTAGGCTGGATACATAATCCAATCCTAGCAACCCCTCTCCAGGTACCCCTTCCCATCCCAGAAAATTCCCCACCTACAAGGCAGGCGATGATACTGAGGCCCTCTTAGAAAATTTTGAAAGGGTCTGCCTTGGATACAGCATCGCTGCAGACCAGTACATGGTAGAGCTGAGGCCGCAGCTCAGTGGACCCTTAGCAGAGGTGGCGGCTGAAATGCCTAAGGAACACATGAACAGTTATGAACTTTTTAAAAACAAGGCCAGACTCAGAATGGGGCTAACACCTGAGCATGCCCGTCGGCGGTTCAGAGCCCTAAGGTGGAAACCCGATGTGTCATTTACCCGACATGCCTACCACATTGGGAAAAATAGGGATGCCTGGATATCAGGAGCAAATGTTAAATCTACGGAAGAGTTGCCCTTCCTAATGCAAATGGAGCAGTTTTTAGAGGGTGTTCCTGAGGAAATAGAAAGGTACATCCTAGATGGGAAGCCCAAAACTGTAACCGAGGCGGGGGAGATTGGAGCCAAATGGGTGGAGGTGGCAGAAAAGAAAAAAGCTAGTAGCAGTTGGAGCGAATATCAGAAGGGCCAACCCGAAACAAAACCTTACCACCGGGGACAACCCAAGGCCCCACCCACATTCCAAGGGAAACCCCAGACGCCTTCTCACCCCACCACATCAGTCTCCACCAACCAACATCGCCCCGGTGATACCTCAGCAGGGCGATGTTTTAAATGTAATGAACTGGGACATATAAAGGCTCACTGCTCCAAGAACCCCAACCGATTACAGTTCATTACACCCCAATCACACCAAAGATACCCAGATGCCTCTCTCATACCTTCGGAGCGAAGGGAAACCTTGAGAGTGGGCGGAAAGAAGGTTATCGCTTGGAGGGACACTGGGGCACAAGTGTCAACTATCCACCAATCCCTAGTGGACCCCAAACTCCTCAACCTGGAGGCTCCAGTGACAATTCAACCCTTCGTTTCACAGTCTGTAACCTTGCCTACAGCCAAGTTGCATGTCCAGTACAAGGGCTGGTCAGGAATGTGGACTTTTGCAGTCTGACAATTATCCCAGCCCCATGCTGCTGGGGGAAGATTTGGCCAACCAGGTGAAGCTAGCCAAGAGGGTGGGAATAGTCACCCGCAGCCAGGCTAAGCCAGCTTGCACCCTCATCCCTGTTCCTGAGCCGTCCACCAGGGCCCCGTCTTACCAGAGACCCAGACAAAGGTGGTGGAACCGGATCCCCTGCCAACGACTGCAACAGCCGTAGTGGATCCAATCCCAGAGACCCAGTCCCAGAACCGGAACTGGCAACGCAACCAGCACCAGAACCATTGCCAGCACTGAGTCCAGCGCTTGCAAACCCGTCTACAACTCCAACGCCAGAGGGCACCAGCGAGCCTGACCTGGCGGAAGCAGCAGATAACCCTACCCAAGAGGCTCAGCCAGAGCCTGAAATACCACATAGTGCACCAGTGGACAGCGGTTCACAGTCAATGGAAACAGCCCCAGCACCTGCATCACTTCCAGAGGGACCAAGCCCCAGTCCACAGTCCAAGGAGGAACTGATGTCTCCAGCATCAAGGGAACAGTTCCAGGCCGAGCAGGAAGCAGATGACAGCCTTCAGAAAGCTTGGGCAGCGGCACGGAGCACCCCACCGCCTCTCAGCTCTTCTAACCGATCCCGGTTTGTTGTAGAACAAGGACTTTTATACAAGGAGACTCTTTCTGGTGGGCACCAGGAAGACTGGCATCCTCAAAGACAGTTGGTAGTTCCCACTAAATATCAGGTAAAGCTCTTGACCTTAGCCCATGATCATCCCAGTGGCCATTCTGGGGTGAACAGAACCAAAGACCGGTTGGGGAAGTCCTTCCACTGGGAGGGAATGGGCAAGGATGTTGCTAATTATGTCCGGTCTTGTGAGGTGTGCCAACGAGTGGGAAAGCCCCAAGACCAGGTTAAAGCCCCCCTCCAGCCACTACCCATAATTGAAGTCCCATTTCAGTGAGTAGCTGTGGATATTCTGGGTCCTTTCCCAAAGAAGACACCCAGAGGAAAGCAGTACATAATGACTTTCATGGATTTTGCTACCCGATGGCCGGAAGCAGTACCCTTAAGCAACACCAGGGCTAAAAGTGTATGGCAGGCATTAGCAGACATTTTTGCCAGGGTAGGTTGGCACTCCGACATCCTTACCGATTCGGGAACTAATTTCCTGGCAGGGACCATGAAAAACCTGTGGGAAGCTCATGGGGTGAATCACTTGGTTGCCACCCCTTACCACCATCAAACCAATGGCCTGGTGGAGAGGTTTAATGGAACTTTGGGGGCCATGATACGTAAATTCGTAAATGAACACTCCAATGATTGGGACCTAGTGTTGCAGCAGTTGCTTTTTGCCTACAGGGCTGTACCACATCCCAGTTTAGGGTTTTCACCATTTGAACTTGTGTATGGCCGTGAAGTTAAGGGGCCATTACAGTTGGTGAAGCAGCAATGGGAGGGGTTTATGCCTTCTCCAGGAACTAACATTCTAGACTTTGTAAGCAACCTACAAAGCACCCTCCGACACTCTTTAGCCTTTGCTAAAGAAAACCTAATGGATGCTCAGGAAGAGCAAAAGGCCTGGTATGATAAACATTCCAGAGAACGGTCCTTCAAAGTAGGAGACCAAGTCATGGTCTTAAAGGCGCTCCAGGCCCATAAAATGGAAGCGTCGTGGGAAGGACCATTCACGGTCCAGGAGCGCCTAGGAGCTGTTAACAATCTCATAGCCTCCCCCCACCTCCAACATAAAGCCTAAGGTATACCATGTTAATTCTCTTAAGTCCTTTTATTCCAGAGAATTAAACGTTTGCCAGTTTACAGCCCAGGAAACAGATGACGCGGAGTGGCCTGAAGGTGTCTACTACGAAGGATAAAGGGATGGTGGCGTGGAAGAGGTGAACCTCTCCGCGACCCTTGGACATCTGCAATGACAGCAGATCAAGGAGCTGTGCACAAGCTTTGCACCAATTTTCTCAGCCACTCCCGGATGGACCGAACGGGCATACCACTCCATTGACACAGGTAATGCTCACCCAATTAGAACCCCACCCTACCGGGAGTCACCTCATGCCCAAACTGCTATACAAAGGGAGATCCAGGACATGCTACAAATGGGTATAATCCGCCCCTCTAATAGTGCATGGGCATCTCCAGTTGTTCTAGTTCCCAAACCAGATGGGGAAATAAGCTTTTGCGTGGACTACCGTAAGCTAAATGCTGTAACTCGTCCTGACAACTATCCAATGCCATGCACAGATGAGCTATTGGAGAAATTGGGACATGCCCAATTCATCTCTACTTTAGACTTAACCAAGGGGTACTGGCAAGTACCACTAGATGAACCCACTAAGGAAAGGTCAGCCTTTGTCACCCAGGCAGGGGTGTATGAATTCAATGTACTCCCTTTCGGGTTGCGAAATGCACCCGCCACCTTCCAAAAACTTTTAGATGGTCTCCTAGCGGGATTGGGAGAATCTGCAGTTGCCTACCTTGATGATGTGGCCATTTTTTCTGATTCATGGACAGAACACCTGGAGCACCTGGAAAAAGTCTTTGAGCGCATCCGGCAGGCAGGACTAACTGTTTAGGCTAAAAAGTGTCAAATAGGCCAAAACAGAGTGACTTACCTGGGGCACCAGGTGGCTCAAGGAACTATAAATCCCCTACAGGCCAAAGTGGATGCTATCCAAAAGTGGCCGGTTCCAAAGTCAAAGAAACAGGTCCAATCCTTCTTAGGCTTGGCCGGATATTATAGGCGATTTGTACCACACTACAGCCAAATCGCCGCCCCGCTGACAGACCTAACCAGAAAGAAACAGCCAAATTCAGTTCAGTGGACTGAGTGTCAAAAGGCCTTTCACCAGCTTAAGGCGACACTCATGTCTGACCCTGTGCTAAGGGCCCCAGACTTTGACAAACCGTTCCTAGTAACCACAGATGCATCTGGGGAGGGCGTGGGAGCAGTTTTAATGCAGGAAGGACCGGATCAAGAATTCCATCCTGTCGTGTTTCTCAGCAAGAAACTGTCTGAGAGGGAAAGCCACTGGTCAATCAACGAAAAGGAATGCTACGCCATTATGTACGCGCTGGAAACGCTACGCCCCATTGTTTGGGGACGGCGTTTCCAACTACAAACAGACCATGCTGTGCTACAGTGGCTTCGTACCGCCAAGGGGAATAACAAAAAACTTCTTCGGTGGAGTTTAGCTCTCCAAGATTTTGATTTTGAAATACAACACATTTCAGGAGCTTCTAACATAGTGGCTGATGCACTCTCCTGGGAAAGTTTCCCAGAATCAACTGGTTAAAAATTGTTCTTGGAATGTGGAACATATTGTTAGTTTTTATATAATCAGTACTATGTCTAAAGGTACATGTGTCTTATTAATTCTGTTTTCTCCTAGAGCTCCAGGAAGAAATCACAGCCAGTGTGGAACAGTCTGTCCAACACTATCTGTGATTTGGGGGGCGTGTCATAACTATAAAGGGAAGGGTGTAACAGCTGTCCTGTGTACAGTACTATAAAATCCCTCCTGGCCAGAGACTCCAAAATTCTTTTCCCTGTAAAGGGTTAAGAAGCTCAGGTAACCTGGCTGGCATCTGACCCAAAGGACCAATAAGGGGACAAGATACTTTCAAATCTTGGTGGGGGGAAGGCTTTTGTTTGTGCTCTTTGTTTGGGAGTTCGTTCGCTCTTGGGACTGAGAGGGACCAGACATCAATCCAGGTTCTCCACATCTTTCTAAACAAGTCTCTCCTATTTCAAACAAGGCATGTTAGTTTTCCTTTGTTTTCTCAACTTGTAAATGTACCTTTTACTAGAGTGTTTATCTCTGTTTGCTGTACTTCGAACCTGAGGCTAGAGGGGGGGTCCTCTGAGCTCTTTAAGTTTGATTACCCTGTAAAGTTATTTTCCATACTGATTTTACAGAGATGATTTTTACCTTTTTTCTTTAATTAAAAGCCTTCTTTTTAAGAACCTGATTGATTTTTTCCTTGTTTTAAGATCCAAGGGGTTTGGATCTGTATTCACCAGGGAATTGGTGAAGAGTTTCTCAAGGCTTCCCAGGGAAGGGAATCCACTTGGGAATGGTGGCAGCAGACCAGATCTAAGCTGGTAGTTAAGCTTAGAAGTTTTCATGCAGGCCCCCACATTTGTACCCTAAAGTTCAGAGTGGGGAAGCAGCCTTGACATACCTGAAAGGAGTTCCAAAGAGGATGGATCTAGACTGTTCTCAGTGGTGGCAGATGACAGAAAAAGGAGCAATGGTCTCAAGTTGCAGTGGGGGAGGTTTAGGTTGGATATTAGGAAAATCTTTTTCACCAGGAGGGTGGTGAAGCATTGGAATGGGTTACCTAGGGAGGTGGTGGAATCTCCTTCCTTAGAGGTTTTTAAGGTCAGGCTTGACAAAGCCCTGGCTGGGATGATCTAGTTGGGATTAGGTTCTGCTTTGAGCACGGGGTTGGACTAGATGATCTCCTGAGGTCCCTTCCAACCCTCATATTCTATGAAAAATGTCCTGACCAACATGGTATGCGGAGACCACCTTCGGGAGGAACGCGGGGTGTGGGCGTAGCTGGACCTTGTTCTTGTGAAAGACTATGTATGGCGGCTCGGAGATCAGGGCCCTGAGCTCCGATACTTTCCTGGTTGACGTGATTGCAACCAGGAAGGCCACTTTCCACAAGAGGTGAGACCAGGAGCATATGGCCAGTGGTTCAAATGGGGGCCCCGTGAGACAAGCCAACACCATGTTTAGGTCCCACTGTGGGACTGGGGGTCTAGAATATGGAAAAAGATGGTCTAAACCCTTAAGTCATAGCATAGGAAAATACCATGTGTCCTTGCACTGGCGGATGGAGGGCCGATATGGCTGCCAGGTGTGCCTTGACTGACGAGGACAGCAGGCCCTGGGTTCTCAGGTGGAGGAGGTAATCAAGGATAAGCTGGATCGGGGTGGTAACCAGGGAGACGCCCTGGTCCACCGTCCACCTAGAAAATCAGGACCACTTCACCAAATAAGGACGGCAGGTGGAGGGCTGTCTACTTTTGAGGAGGACACGCTGAACCTGGTCCAAGCACATCCGTTCCTCTCCACCTAACCACTGAGCAGCCACGCCATGAGGTGAAGAGCCACTAGGTTGGGGTGGAGGAGGTGGCCCTGATCCTGAGAGAGCAGGTCCGGGCGGAGTGGCAATAGCCACAGCAGAGCCACCGCCAGGCCCGTGAGGATCCTGTACCAATGTTGCCTGGGCCATGCCGGGGCAATGAGGAGGACCCAGGCCTTGTCTGACTTTATCTTCTCCAGGACCCTGCTGATTGGGGGAACAGGGGAAAGGCATAGAGAAGCCGGCCTGACCAGGACAGGAGAAAGGCATCGGAGATAGCACCCCTCCCCAGGCCCTCTCCCCCCCCGGAGCAGAACCAGGGACATAGCTGGTTCTGCCGAGTCACGAATAGGTCCACCTGGGGAGTTCCCCACCTTCAGAAGAGCCGGTGGGCCACTTCTGGGTGGAGGAACCACTCGTGTTGTGAGGAAAAGTCCCTACTCAAGCAATCCGCCCTCTCGTTCCGGGAGCCCGGTAGGTGGAAGACCTTCATGTGGACGTCGTGGGCTATACCGAAGTCCCACAGCCTGAGGGCTTCGTGGAAGAGGGCAGAGGATTGGGCCCCTCCTTGCCTGTTGTCCGTGAGGACCCTGACTACCTTGCCCTCTAGGTGCGAGTAGAAGGCCATACACGCCAACCACACCGCCCTGAGCTCCTTGACATTTATATGTAGGGCCAGGTCTTGAGCCGACCCCAGACCTTGGGTCTGAAAGTTCTCCACGTGGGCCCCCCCAACCCAGGTCCGACGCATTGGACACCAGCTCCAACGATGGGGCCCTATCCGTGAACGGGACGCCTTGGAGCATGCTGTTTGGGGTGGACCACCACCGTAGGGAGACAATCACAGAGTCCGGCATAGTGAGGACCTTGTCCATTTTGTCCATGGCCTGGGAGAACTTTGAGGCCAGCCAGAGCTGGAGGGGCCTCATCTTGAGTCTGGCGTGACGGACCACGTATGTGCACGCTGATATGTGACCCAAGAGTTGTGGGCAAACCCTGGCTGTTGTCACTGGGAACCTTGTGACTGAGTCTGAGACCTTTCAGGGTCTCAAAACTGTCTGGTGGGAGAGAGGCCCTGGCCGATTCTGCGTCCAGGAGCGCCCCGATAAACTCTATACATTGGACTAGGACTAACGTAGACTTGGTGTTTACCAACAGGCCCAAGGCAGTGCACATGGACAGGAGCAGTGCCACGTGATCCCTCACCTGCGACCGGGAGGTGCCCTTGACAAGCCAATCATCCAGATAGGGGAATATCTGGATCCCCCACTGTCTGAGGTAGGCCGCTACCACCGACATGCATTTTGTAAACACCCTGGGAGCAGTGGACAGACCAAATGGAAGGACCATGAATTGGTAATAATTCTGTCCCACCACAAAATGGAGGCAGCGTCTGTGCCCCTCGAGGATGTGGATGTGGAAGTACGCATCCTGTAGATCGAGGGCAGCGTACCAGTCCCCGGGATCCAGGGAGGGGATGATGGAGGCCAAGGAGACCATGCAGAACTTGAGTTTTACCATGTACTGGTTCAGACCTCGCAGGTCCATGATGGGCCTGAGCCCCCGTTTGGCCTTCTGGATAAGGAAATACCAGGAGTTATACCCCTTACCCATGAACTCCTCGGGCACCGCCTCTATCGCTCCTAATCCTAGGAGCCGCCCCACCTCCTGCTCAAGCAGAGCTTCGTGCAATGGG
Organism: Chrysemys picta bellii; assembly: GCF_011386835.1. NCBI lineage: Eukaryota > Metazoa > Chordata > Testudines > Emydidae > Chrysemys > Chrysemys picta. The sequence goes on along the minus strand of NC_088815.1, from coordinate 462,451 downwards.
TCTCCCAAGAGGGACGGGGGCAGGGGGTGGTTGGGCGGGGAGATGGTGTGAGGACCCATCGGTCCGAGGTGAGCAGTGACCATTCTGGGAGGAAAGCACACAACCAGTTGGAGAAGGGAAGCTTTATTGCGGGTGGATCCCTGATGAGAACTGGCAGGGTGCCCCCGAGCGTCCCATCAAAAACGCCTTTTCCCTGCCTGCTTGTCTTGGGAGGACCCAGGCTGGGGGGCAGGCTGAGACTGCCTCTGAGGGCGTCTCTTATAGTCCCGCTGTTTCTTATGGGCAGCCTCATACTTCTGGAGGGAGAGTCTGCCGTGGCTTGAATTTAGGTTTTGCTGGAGCTGGGACATAGAGGCCCAGAGTCTGGAGGGTCATGCAGGAATCTTTCATGCCATGCAGCCTTGTATCTGTTTCCTCTGCAAACAGAGCTTTCCCATCAAACGGGAGATCCTGCATGGAAGACTGCACTTTGCTGGACAGCCCAGAGAGTAGGAGCCAAGACGTCCGTCTCATGGACACCGCGGAGGCCATTGATTGTGCAGCCGTGTCCACGGCATCCGAAGCTGCCTGCAGGGACGCCCTAGCAGCCGCTGTCCCTTCCTCCACTAGCACCTTAAACTCCTTCCTATCGTGCTCCTGAAGGGAGTCCTCAAACTTAGGCAGGGAACCCCAGAGATTGAATTTGTACTGGCCCAGGAGAGCCTGATGGTTCACCACTTGTAATTGGAAGCTTGAAGATGAATACATTTTCCTTCCGAAAGAGTCCAGTCTCCGAGAATCTTTGTTCTTTGGGGTTGGGGCTGGCTGACCCTGCCATTCCCTATGGTTGACCAACTCGACCACCAAGGAGTTGGGCACCAGGTGGGTATACAAGTACTCGTGCCCTTTAGTGGGAATAAAGTACTTGCATTCTGCCTTTTTAGAGATGGGGGCCAACGAGGTTGGTGTTTGGCACAGGACATTTGAAATCTTAGCCACCCCTTCGTGGAGAGGCAAGGCCACCCTACCCGGTGCTGATGGGGACAACACATTAAACAGGTAGTCCGAGGGCTCCTCCATCTCCTCTGCCTAGAGGTGTAGGTTCGCTGCCACCCTCTTTAAGAGTTCTTGGTGCGCCCTAAAGTGTTCCTGCGGGACATAGGGGGGCAGGGCCACAATCACCTCCTCTGGGCGGGGCCAAGAGGCCGCTGCAGTGCTCTGGGTGTTGGCCGGCACCGGAGGGTCCCCCGACTCCTCCCTCGGGGTCTGGAGAGGGAGGCTGACAGTGCTTCCGAAGCTCTGGCCACCGAGTGAGCCCCCACTGGAGGCTGCGCTGAAGGCCATGGTGCCCACTGGTACCATTCGTCCAGCCACGATGCTCGGTGCCACTGCTGGCACTGGCAGGACCGACTGTCCAGGTTGACCGGCCTGGCCCATCAAGGGATGGCTACGGATGGAGACCAAGCTCGAGTAAGATCCGCTGCTGTCCCTGGACTGGGAGGAGCAGTGGTGCCAGGATCTATGACGGCTATTGGACCGCAATCTTGACGTGGAGGACTGGTACCAACGGTAATAGCTGTTCTGCGAACAGCCTCGATGGGCGGACCCGTGCCGGCAAGACGCCGGTGATCGACACCCGGGGCTGCAATGTCTTGGCGGAGACTTGGAGCGGGAGGCTGAGCGGGAACTGCATCAACGATCGTGTCATGACCGACTGCAGTACCCTCTCCAAGACAGGGACCGACAGCGACGCCCACCGTGGTCCCGTTGATATTCTCGCCTTGAGGACAAGCGGTGCCACAAGTCCCTGCTGGCTGGACACAACCAGGCACTCTGGTCGGCGTTGAGGGTGATCCATCTGGACTCTGCCCTGAGCAGTCGCTGGGCAGTGATTGGTGTCGGGAACGTTCCCTCAATTGAGACTGGTACCGGGCCAGAGGTGGCTGCGGAGATCCCAGAGGTGGCTTGCTTCTGGAGCATGGGTCGACATCGGCAGTGCTCCAAGCACCAACATGGACATGATGTCCCGGGCCACCTGGAAGGCTTCCGGTGTGGAAGGCATCTGGACATCCGGAGAGGCCTGTTCCGAAGGGGCTGGGCTACTCCGCTCAGCTTGAGTCGGAGGCCTGGGGCCCGGTGGGGATCGAGGACTGCCCGACATGGGCCTAGCCTCTGGCCCAGATTTCCCTCAGTGCCTCTGTGAGGAGGGAGTCTTCTTGGTCCTCTTGGCATGCTCTGTGAACAGGGAGCAGTGCCGAGTGGTCGATGGTACCGGAGGGTCACCCCGTACTGACGCCGTGGTGCCGGCTACCGGATCGGAGTGGCGTGCCTAGGTCGGGGTCCGCACCGACTCCATCAGGATGGCCCAGAGCCTAATGTTCCCTTCTTTTTTTAGTCCAGGGCTTAAATGACTTGCAAATCTTGCACCTTTCGCTGATATGGGTTTCTCCCAAGCAGCGCAAACAGTCTGCGTGCGGGTCGCTCCTTGGAATAGAACGCCTGCAAGAGCCACACAACTTAAACCCCGGGGCATGGGGCATGCCCCAGCACGGGCTCACTGACTAACTAAACAGCTAACTAACTACAGGTACTAACACTGAACGAACGAACAAGGGGACAAGCTGGAGCTGAGCAGTTCCGACGCACCTTCACTGGTGGCAAGAAGGAATTGAGGGTGGGGGGAACGCGCAGCTTCCTTTATACCGTGCCAGGCAGGCGCCACTCCAGGGGCCGCAGGGGGTGCTCCCCCCTATGGGTACTGCTAGGGGAAAAACTTCCGGCACCGGTGCACGTGGTGAGCACGCACACCTACTGTGGAATACACATGAGCAATCACTCGAAGAACTGGGCTGACATCAGAATCCAAAAATCTTTTACCGGTACTGTGTACTGGAGAGTACCACCCTATGTGCACTCCTGCCCAAGGGGTAACCTGTCCCGTGAGTTACACCTCACAGCTATACCTGGCTTCTACTGTCATGCTGTGATCCTGGTTACAAATACTAGGGTGGAGTGCAGGGACAAGCAAGTTGCTCATGGGTTGACATGACAATGGAACTAAGTAACATGGTACAGTGAAAAGAACAGGAGTACTTGTGGCACCTTAGAGACTAACAAATTTATTAGAGCATAAGCTTTCGTGGACTACAGCCCACTTCTTCGGATGCATATAGAGTGGAATAAATATTGAGGAGATATATATACACACATACAGAGAGCATAAACAGGTGGGAGTTGTCTTACCAACTCTGAGAGGCCAATTAAGTAAGAGGGAAAAAAAACTTTTGAAGTGATAATCAAGATAGCCCAGTACAGACAGTTTGATAAGAAGTGTGAGAATACTTACAAGGGGAGATAGATTCAATGTTTGTAATGGCTCAGCCATTACCAGTCCTTATTCAATCCTGAGTTGATTGTGTCTAGTTTGCATATCAATTCCAGCTCAGCAGTCTCTCGTTGGCACAGTGAAGAGAAGTTGTTTCCTTTATTCTTTATTCCCCTGAGACTTCATTATGTCACCTCCTCCCCCTCCATCACAGACAAAGTGCCTGGGGCACTCTGGGGCCAGAATAATGCTGACTAATTATTCCTTTTATGGTAGGACTTAGGAACCCAGGCAGGGATTTGGGCCCTTTGCACAAGGCATTGTACAAACAAAGGAAGGCAGTCCCTGCCTCACAGTGCAATCGAGACATTTCAGTGTGTTTAGGCATCCTGGGCTTACAAGCTCAATACACAGAGGGCAAGGGGCAGCTTTGGCACAGATCTCTGTGGTCTTGTAAACCCAGGACTCCCTGCATTTTATAGTCTTGGCAGCACAATATAGTCTCTAAATGATGATGAAATACATTGGAGGCAACTCATCTTCAGATACAAATTTCCATGTGCTTCCCACGCCTGCACGTATTTTACAAGTGATGGTGTCTGACTAACATCAGGGTGCGAGTTGAGAAATTCAGGGCTGGGCTACACTACACATTTAGATCAAGGTAGGACACCTTGCATTGACCTATTTGTACATGCCTACACTCAAATTTATCTCTAGCTGAGATAAGCACCCTGTTACTACGATGCAGTAAAAACCATCAATGCAAATGGTGTAGAGCCATGGTTGACTTACTGAAATCAGCGCAATGTGAGTGTAGATACTATGTGACCTGTATTGACCCTAACAGTCCTCCAGCAGCTGTCCCACAGTGCCCCATTCCCCACAACAATATGGTCACTATTTAAGACTCCAATGCCCAGGGATCTCAGAGACTGGAAGCCATGTCCCCTTTTAAAGCCCTCCACATGTTTTTAAAATGTCATTTCCTGATTGCCTATGTTGGCAAGCACACTTAGCAGCTCATCTTTGTTGTGCGCAACTGCCCAATGGATCATGCCAGCTCCATGCACTAGACACGCTCCTGCCAGGAGTAGACAGGAGCTATTGGATCTCAAGGGCCTGTGGGGAAAAGAGGCTGGGCAAGTCCAGCAACAGACCAGCTGTAGAAACGTGAACAACTCTGAGCAGATTGCATGGGGGGCACAGGTGAACAGCTATGACAGGGATCAGCAGCAGTGCCATGTGAAAGCAAAAGAACTTCGCCAGGGAACACAGTACTAGATCTGGTGCTATGTGGCAGCCATTCCACTTTTACAATCAGCTGCACCCATAGTTGGAGGAGATACCACCAGCACTCTGCAGGCACCTCGGAGAAGCCCAAGACAGAAACCCCTGCCATGAACAACAAGGAGGAGAAGTGTGTGTGTAGGGAGACCCAATGGGGGACTCCAGCCATACTGCGAACCAGGACGTGTTCAATACTCCAGCCCAGGCTAGCCACTGCCATCAGAGCACGGATGAGTCTGATGAAAGGGAAGGGAACTCAGATAAGTGTGCGCATATATTTTTCCTTACAATGTTTACATTTAAAGATGGTGCCTGGCCCATATTTACAGGGGTGTCGACTTTTCATTGCTTTACTTGTACTGTCCCCTCTTCTCATACGCCTAGCAGAGGTAGTGTATGTGAAGCTACAATGATTATTCAAATCGATATAATGACTTACTTTGTCTAGTTTTACAGTTTCACCCATTAAGTTATGTTAAAACTCTATGTAACATTGCCTATGGGGTGTTGTCAGACGTCACCGGTGTGGTGCTCTGCTCTGTTCAATGTTGATAACAGTCAGCTATGTGCATGTTCCCTCTGTGTGCTGCCCCAGCTCTGTAGATCGCCGACACAGCAGACCCTGAGAGAACCCCCCCCGCCCCCCAATGACCACAGACTCTGGTAAGGTGCGAAGGCAGCCGGCCAGGTTTATTGTCAAACGATGCACTGTAAGAGTTCCCCGCAGTCTCTACAGGACATACTACGAGTATTGTCAGGGGGCACATGGACCAGCTCAGTCAGTGGCGGGACTCTCCACTGCCCCCTAGGCCGGACAAAGACAACTCCTCAGGGATGCATTCTTATACACAGGTACAAACAAGTTACACATCACTCCTGACATATCGAGGTACAACCCCTCTGCATGTTGGGGTGCTGCCTCTCTCTTAGTACATGTTGGTTCAAACAAACAAGTCTATCCATCATATTATCCTTTTGACCATGTCTTTTAGGATGAGTCAGCCTGTTCCTCATTATTTCTGTGGAATGTGTTCATACCAGACTGTTCTGGTGCCATCCTGGCCCATGTTTATCCTATTAGTGCTTGATACCCTTTAGCTATGTGTATACATCCAATTAGCAGCCTTCTTCTTGCCAACTTCTGTGAGCAGGGCCTGCCTCTGGCTCACAGCTTAACTTTGCTTTATGTTTGCAAAGTCTCAACCATTTCTCTAGTTCAGGCCTCGGGCCTCATACCAGGCCTCTGATACAAGGGTTTATGTTTCAGGGCCTCATCTTACTACATTCCCCCACTTTTTGTCTTTTTATGGGGAGGATGTTTACCCATCGTCCCGGAAAAGCAACATGTATGGACTGAGGACAAGCCAGTGGGCTAAACGCTGTTATGTGGTTACCTCATTTTACCATCCATACACTCATGCCCCATCTGTCCCTTAGTCTGCACATTACCTCATATGACTGCTAGACAGATTTCATTATCCAATTATTTTTAGTCCCTTATGGTGGGCCTGGGAATGTTAGGCCTGGGACTTTGACTGAGGTGTGGGGTCTGTGCTTGTATACTGTTAACTTCACTGAATGGTATGAGCCAGCCTGCACCAGTCTGTGTTATTTCACACTGAGGACTTCGTTAAGGTAAAACAGATATCCACAGTATATAGATACCTGAATATATGGACATATGTAAATGATGAATATATGTTATGGATTTAATAAATGAATATATGTTGTATGACAGGGTTTATATACTGAGAAATATATACCTCAACACCTTACTCCTTAAAATGATTATTTGGTTGTACCACATCAGAGTTGATTGCCATTTCCATCCCCTTCTTCATTCGACGTTGTAGCTTAGCTTTCTTGGTTTGACGTATCATGTAATAGCACATTCCCCTGAGAACAACAACTGTTAGGGCCTGGATTCCCATTAGGATCACGCTAAGGGTTCAGACCACTGGATGTAAAGTCACATCCTCTGGAACTGTCCACCAGGGTGTTTCCACCTCTCTTTGTACATTTTCTATTTCATTCATTTGCTGCTGGATCAATTGAGTTATTGGTATTAGGGATTCTTTAGTTCTTGCCACCAATTCATGTATATCCAACTGTAAGTGTTTCACTGGGGGGAACAATTCAATCAGTAAATCTTGTAAGCGTTCATGTGGAATGATCATTTCAGTGACAGTATTGCCTTTGCTTGTTGGTGAGAAGGCCTGGGCTCCTATTTGAATGGTGCTGGTAACAGGCACGCAGAACCCAGCATCACTTGTAGGGTAAATGTTGCCAGGTATGGAAAAGTTATGATAACCTATAGCACAGGCCATGCCCTGAATTCATCCTACCTCATTAATCAGTTCCTTTTGTACCAGTCGAACCCAGCCCTTTCTTGTGTCATTAATATCAATTGTGGCATAGCACTCACACCACCACCATCCATCATGTTTTGCGCAACACGCTTGATTAATTTCCAAGCCAGTTTCAGTTACTAGGCGCGCAGTGGGGTAATACTGTACATATGTCTTGTTTACAAGCATCCCCACGCTATTTGTGTAATATACCTTAACTGGCTCTTGCAACCATCTAGAGACTGCAATCATGAGATATACGCTTTTGCCGTCCTCCTAGGGTCCCATATGAGGGGAGATTAAGGAGGCCAGGACTTTTCAGCTTGGAAAAGAGGAGACTAAGGGGGGATATGATAGAGGTATATAAAATCATGAGTGATGTGGAGAAAGTAGATAAAGAAAAGTTATTTACTTATTCCCATAATACAAGAACTACAGGTCACCAAATGAAATTAATAGGCAGCAGGTTTAAAACAAATACAAGGAAGTTCTTCTTCACACAGTGCACAGTCAACTTGTGGAACTCCTTGCCTGAGGAGGCTGTGAAGGCTAGGACTATAACAGGGTTTAAAAGAGAACTGGATAAATTCATGGAGGTCAAGTCCATTAATGGCTATTAGCCACGATGGGTAAGGAACGGTGTCCCTTTACTTTGTTTGTCAGAGGGTGGAGATGGATGACAGGAGAGAGAGAGATCACTTGATCATTACCTGTTAGGTTCACTCCCTCTGGGGCACCTGGCATTGGCCACTGTTGGTAGACGGGATACTGGGCTAGATGGACCTTTGGTCTGACCCAGTACGGCCGTTCTTATGTTCTCCTGGTCCAACCTTGGGACCCTATCAAATGTAGCAAATTGTAGAAAGATAGGCACAATGTGACTTATGCCTTGCTGTTGTATTTGTTTTAAGATGACTGTGGGGTTTAATATCCAATAGCTGGAGGATTCTCAGCGATTGCTGGAGGATTCTCAGCGATTTGAAGTCTTTAAATCATGATTTGGGGACTTCAACAGCTGAGTCAAGGGAAAGAATTCTTCCAGGAGTGGGTGGGTCAGCTTTTGTGGCCCGCATTATGCGGGAGGTCAGACTAGATGATCATAATGGTCCCTTCTGACCTTAGAGTCTATGAGTCTATCCATGGCTAATTCTGGAGTTGCAACTGCAACAAACATTGCTGTACTATCTCAATTACCCTATTGCCATAGGCTGTGCAAGCAACTGCCAATGAAACATCATTATTTTGTATGCTGTTGATGAGACACAGAATGGTATAATTCAGGTGGCTAAACCCTTGAGCAATTAAATGTATATTATCAGTAGTGCTCACATGCTGGTTCGGTAATAAACTGCTAATACCTCTTCCTGTTTTAACTGCTTTGCCTATTCCATTCACAATGGTGTTCATTTTTAAATTAAGATTTTCAATATTTGCAGAGTTTCATATGGACGTGCCAAGGCTGGAGCTTCCCAACGCTGTTCCTAATAAATCCCTCCTGTCTCTATGATATTGTAGGGTGATTTGAGAGCCCTTCTAAAATTGTAATTGCATCTCCACTTCCCAATTAAACCAATTCTTATAGTGTTTGGGGCACTGCCTTGGCTCACCAGTGTGGTCAGACGTCATCGGTGTGGTGCTCTGCTCTGTTCCATGATAACACTCGGCTGCGTGCATGTTCCCTTTGTGTGCTGCCCCGGCTCTGCGCAGATCGTTGACACAGAGAACCCCCAATGACCACCGACTCTGATAAGGTGCGAAGGCAGCCGGCCAGGTTTATTGTCAAACGATGCACTGTAAGAGTTCCCCGCAGTCTCTACAGGACATACTACGAGTATTGTCAGGGGGCACATGGACCAGCTCAGTCAGTGGCGGGACTCTCCACTGCCCCCTAGGCCGGACAAAGACAACTCCTCAGGGATGCATTCTTATACACAGGTACAAACAAGTTACACATCACTCCTGACATATCGAGGTACAACCCCTCTGCATGTTGGGGTGCTGCCTCTCTCTTAGTACATGTTGGTTCGAACAAACAAGTCTATCCATCATATTAACCTTTTGACCATGTCTTTTAGGATGAGTCAGCCTGTTCCTCATTATTTCTGTGGAATGTGTTCATACCAGACTGTTCTGGTGCCATCCTGGCCCATGTTTATCCTATTAGTGCTTGATACCCTTTAGCTATGTGTATACATCCAATTAGCAGCCTTCTTCTTGCCAACTTCTGTGAGCAGGGCCTGCCTCTGGCTCACAGCTTAACTTTGCTTTATGTTTGCAAAGTCTCAACCATTTCTCTAGTTCAGGCCTCGGGCCTCATACCAGGCCTATGATACAAGGGTTTATCTTTCAAGGCCTCATCTCACTACATTGGGCTCTTTGCACCTTGATTTTCTGCACTTTCCCGCTCATTCAGTAAAGTTCTAGTTTTGAAAAATACAATTGTCTTTAGCAGTTCCCAACAGTCCAAGCAAAACAGTACTTGTAAATGCACACCAAGCTCCACAGCATTCACACCTTGAGGAAAAACACCTTCAGATTTATAAATGGACAACAAGCACAAGTACAATGGTTACAGCACTCCAAGCCTCACACCCAGAGAACGCTCCAGCAGAGAATCCTGCTTGTGTGCTTTCAAAGCCTCCCTCAGCCAGACAGCTCCATGGTGGGTTCTGGTAATAGCCCTTGTGTCTGGCTGTTCAGTGCTCCACCTCCACCCTGGAGCAGCTTTCTCCCCCTTGCTTCACGGATATTCTGCAGGACACAACAGGCAGCTAGAGCCATTGGGATATTTTTCTCACAGAGCTCCAGTCTAGTGAGTAGATACCACCAGCTTCCCTTCAATCTACTAAAAGCACATTCAACTCTTGCTCTGCACCTGCTGAGCCGGTAGTTGACTTTTTTCTCGGGGTTGTTGAGGTGGCTGGTGTACAGCTTCATGAGTGAGGGCAGCAAGGGGTAGGCTGGGTCCCCCAGGATCACTATTGACATTTCCATATCATGAATGGAAACCTGCCAGTACAGAAAGAATGTCCCTGCTCACAGCTTTCTGAGCTGTCCTGTGTTTTTAGTGATGCGAGTACAATGCTCCTTCCCTGACCCGCCCACACTGATATCGGTGGTGTCCATGATGATCCCCAATGCTTACATAACCATAGCAAAGTAGCCCTTTGTGTTGAGGTACTCTGTGGCAAAGAGGGATGATGCTACAACAGGGATGTGTGTGCCATCCAGTGCACCACCCCAGCTCAGGAACCCAACTGCTGCAAATCCATCCACAATGTCCTGCACACTGCTGAGAGTCACACTCCTGCGGCATGTGATACTATTAATGGAACTGCACACTTGTGTGACAACGGCCCCCTACTGTGGATTTTCCAACTCCAAAATTATTTCCTGCTGACCGATAGCAATCCAGCATTGCAAGCTTCCAGAGTGCGATTGCCTCTTGCTTCTTCAGTGTCAGCGCAGCTCTCATTCTGGTGTCCCTGACATGGAGGGTTGGGGAGAGCTCAGTGCACAGATCAAGGAACATAGACTTTCACATCTGAAAGTTCTGCAGCTGCTGCTTGTCATCCCAAACCAGCATTACAATGTGATCCCACCACTCAGTGCCCGTTTCTCAGGTCCAGAAGCAGCGCTCCACCCTCTGCAGCTGCTCTGTGAATGCCACCAACAGCCTTGCATTGTTTTTCACTGTTTCCCTCAGTAAACCATCCTCCAAGAAATATTCATGTCCCTGGTTTTTGTGGGACTGCCTGATTCTCCTGTATTTGCAACAGTCAGAAGAGCAATGCAGTGCTCTGTGGGCTCCAGAGATAGCAGAGACCAAAATGTGCCACGTGGGTTTGTGAGATTTAAAAAAAAAAGAAGGGGGGGGCACAAAATTATGGACTATTGGATGACATTAAGGGATGGAGAAAGTTGCAAGGTGGGATCTTGACCCCTAGCTCCCATTGATCTCTGAACACTCATTACTATCCCACAAAACATTGCAAAAATGTCCCAAAAGGCATTGTGCTGGATAGTGGCATGTGATACGCTGAGATACCTACCCATGATGCCCCACATTTTACAAAACACAAGCACTCCTGGTGAGCATGCACAGCACCAACCACTAGCATGGGTTGAGAAGTGGGATGAGAAGTCTAATTCTGCAAACACACAGGAACTGGATGCATGCATCTCTCCTCACACTGGACTATTACCTCTGATAATCCAGAGAGTAAATATATCAATAGTAAAGAAAACAAAGGACAATGAGTTTTTGACACCATCTCAAAGCAAGATACCAGTCAGCCACAGCTCCTGGCCCAGCCCAGGGTGGGATGGGGAACATGCACACCAGGAGGTAGTGGAGAGCCTGAATCCCATTGCCAGGAGCAAAGCTTCTGCCCTGTGAACAGGTAGGAGGACTTGCATAGAATCATAGAATATTAGGGTTGGACGAGACCTCTGGAGGTCATCTAGTCCAATCCCCTGCTCAAAGCCAGACCAAGACCAACTAAATCATCCCAGCCAGGGCTTTGTCAAGCCTGACCTTAAAACCTCTAAGGAAGGAGAGTCCACCAGCTCCCTAGGTAACCCATTCCAGTGCTTCACCACCCTCCTAGTGAAAAAGTTTTTCCTAATATCCAACCTCGACCTCCCCCTCTGCAACTTGAGACCATTACTCCTTGTTCTGTCATCTGCCACCACTGAGAACAGCATAGCTCCATCCTCTTTGGAACCCCCCTTCAGGTAGTTGAAGGGCTGCTATCAAATCCCCCCTCACTTTTCTCTTCTGCAGACTAAATAACCCCAGTTCCCTCAGCCTCTCCTCATAAGTCATGTGCCCCAACCCCCTAATCATTTTTGTTGCCCTCTGCTGGACTCTCTCCAATTTGTCCACATCCTTTCTGTAGTGGGGAGCCCAAAACTGGACACAATACTCCAGATGTGGCCTCACCAGTGCCGAATAGAGGGGAATGATCACTTCCCTTGATCTGCTGGCAATGCTCCTACTTATACAGCCCAATATGCCGTTGGCCTTCTGGGCAACAAGGGCACACTGTCGACTCATATCCAGCTTCTCGTCCACTGTAATCCCCAGGTCCTTTTCTGCAGAACTGCTGCTTAGCCAGTTGGTCCCCAGCCTGTAGCGGTGCATGGGATTCTTCCTTCCTAAGTGCAGGACTGTGCACTTGTCCTGTTAAACCTCATCAGATTTCTGTTGGCCCAATCCTCCTATTTGTCTAGGTCACTCTGGATCCTATACCTACCCGCCAGCGTATCTACCTCTTCCCACAGCTTAGTGTCATCTGCAAACTTGCTGAGAGTGCAATTCATCCCATCATCCAGATCATTAATAAAGATGTGAACAAAACCAGCCCCAGGACTGACCCTTGGGGCACTCCGCTTGATACCGGCTGCCAACTAGACATTGAGCCGTTGATCACTACCTGTTGAGCCCGACAATCTAGCCAGCTTTCTATCCACCTTATTGTCCATTCATCCAGCCCATACTTCTTTAACTTGTTGGCAAGAATACTGTGGGAAACTGTATCAAATGCTTTGCTAAAGTCAAGATATATCACGTCCACCACTTTCCCCATATCCAGAGAGCCACTTAACTCATCATAGAAAGCAATTAGGCTGGTCAGGCATGACTTGCCCTTCGTGAGTCCATGTTGACTGTTCCTGATTGAGGATCTGCTCCATGATTTTGCTGGGAACTGAAGTGAGGCTGACTGGTCTGTAGTTCCCTGGCTTGTCTTTCTTCCCGTTTTTAAATATGGGCACTATATTTGCCTTTTTCCAATCATCCGGGACCTCCCCCAATCGCCACGAATTTTCAAAGATAATGGCCCTGCAATCACATCTGCCAACTCCCCCAGCCCTTTCAGATGCATTAGATCTGGACCCATGGACTTGTGCATGTCCAGCTTTTCTAAATACTCCTTAACCTGTTCTTTCACCACTGAGGGCTGTTCACCTCCTCCCCATACTGTGTTGCCCAGTGCAGCAGTCTGGGAGCTGACCTTATCTGTGAAGACCAAGGCAAAAAAAGCTTTGAGTACTTCAGTTGTTTCCACATCATCTGTCACTATGTTGTCTCCCTCATTCAGTAAGGGTCCCACACTTTACCTGACCACCTTCTTGTTGCTAACATACCTGTGGAAACCCTTCTTGTTACCCTTCACATCCCTTACTAGTTGCAACTCCAATTGTGCCTTGGCCTTCCTGATTACACCCCTGCATGCTCTAGCAATATTTTTATACTCCTCCCTAGTCATCTGTCCAAATTTCCACTTCTTGTAAGCTTCCTTTTTGAGTTTAAGCTCACTGAAGATTTCATTGTCAAGCCAAGCTGGTCGCCTGCCATATTTGTTGTTCTTTCTGCACATCGGGATGGTTTCTTCCTGCGCCCTCAATAAGGCATCTTGAAAATACAGCCAGCTCTCCTGGACTCCTTTCCCCTTCATATTAGCCTCCCAGGGGATCCTGCCCATCAGTTCCCTAAGGGAGTCAAAGTCTGGTTTTCTGAAGCCCAGGGTCCATATTTTCCTACTCTCCTTTCTTTCTTTTGTCAGGATCTTGAAGTCAACCATCTCATGGTGACTGCTGCCTAGGTTGCCACCCACTTCTGCTTCTCTTACCAATTCTTTCCTGTTTGTAAGAAGCAGGTCAAGAGGAGCACAGCCCCTAATTGGTTCCTCCAGCACTGGTACCAGGAAGTTGTCCCCAACACTCTCCAAAAACTTCCTGGATTGTCTGTGCATTGCTGTATTCCTCTCCCAGCAGATGTCAGGATGATTGAAGTTCCCCATTAGAACCAGGGCCTGTGATCTGGAAACTTCAGTTAGTTGTCCGAAGAAAGCCTCATCTACCTCATCCTTCTGATCCGATGGTCTATAGCACATGCCCACCACGACATCACCCTTGTTGCTCTTGCCTCTAAACTTAACCCAAAGACTATCAACAGGCTTTTCTCCAGTTTCATACTGGAGCTCTGAGCAGTCATACTGCTCTCTTACATACAATGCAACTCCTCCACCTTTCCTCCCGTACCTGTCCTTCCTGAATAGTTTATACTCATCCATGACAGTGCTCCAGTCATGTGAACTGCCCCACCAAGTTTCTCTTATTCCAATCACATGATAGTTCCTTGACTGTGCCAGGACTTCCAATTCTTCCTGCTTGTTTCCCAGGCTTCTTGCATTCGTGTACAGGCACCTAAGATAACTAGCTGATTGCCCTACTTTCTCAGTATGAATTAGGAGACTTCCCATTTTGTACCCTCCTCCTTGTGTTTCCTCCTGGTATCCCACTTCCTCACTTACCTCTGGGCTTAGGTCACCATCCCCCGGCAAACTTAGTTTAAAGCCCTCATCACTAGGTTAGCAAGCCTGCCTGCAAAGATGTTCTTCCCTCTATTTGTTAGGTGAATCCCATCTCTTCCTAGCAATCCTTCTTCCTGGAACAACATCCCATGATTGAAGAATTCAAAACCCTCCCTCCGACACCACCTGCGTAACCGCTAGGAGGTGCATCTAAGCATCTCAGGCTGAAAAGACAACTCACAGATCTAATTGAAGACACCTTTGTCTTTGTCAGAGTCTCTACTATGTTACAGCAGCTCCATAAAGTCTGGAGTGAGGCTTAGGAAGGAAGACATAAAACTCCAAACTGGGAAGGCAAGGTTTAATTGGGTGAGCTTGGCACCTCCAAGCTATCCAGTTCAGTCTGGGATCAGTGTAATTCCAGGGGCAGGTTAATGAGAGAGGGAAGGGATGTGTCATCTGATTTGTAACAATCTACAGGGTCATAATTGCAGCGCCATCAGAAATGGGTCAAGTTGGGTGTTAATTGAAAGCTCTGTCTCTCATGAACACACTGTTACCAACCAAGACAAACCTAGAACAATTAGGCAGATATAGCTAGTCGAAAAAACAATTTTAACACGGGCATGTTAGATATGCAGCCCTCACAAAGTTAAACTGTGGCCCTTGACTGACAGGGCTGTGTTATCAGCTAATGCTCAGAAGAGGAGACCCGATTCATTTTTAATGTTACAGATTACTATAAATGGAAGGAATGCTTCAAGCTGCTTTGCCATCATCAGCAAAAAGAAGTAGTTCAGTGGTGCTGAGAATCAGCGTTGTTGTTCATGCCAAAAGAGTCGCAATGAGTCACCGGTTAAGACATCCAGCCACAAATGCCCATCGCTACCTAACGTAATTAATTACAATCCCAAAGTCATTTATTACAAAATCCTTGTTTTTTACTTTGGTTCTTGATCATTTTTAGGCATCATTGGGGAGACAGAGTACTGATAAGTAGCTGAATCTTTGGAGAATACCACGATGGAGGACCTGGTTTGACACAAAGGTCAGAGGCACCTTATATGCTATAAGAAGTGAACCCCTAACTTGAATTTGGCAAGGTTGGAGAGGAAGTACATTGAGCAACAGGAAAAAGTTGAAGATTCCAGGACTTTGTGAAATATTTTTCTGCTTTAGATTTAACCAAGTATTCTGCACTGATTGCCTGGGACCTTACTGACAAGAATTTCAAAAGAGGAAATAGGGTTGTTAAAAGGTCACCAGTTCCTTTCTGAGTTCTTGGTTCAGGTGAAGTCCTAGAACATGAAAACAGCAATCAAAGCTGTTGGGAGGTTGGTGGGCATAACACCATCTAAATGCTCTTTTGAATAAAACATTAAATATGGCTGGGATGACTTTCTCAGAAGTCACCAAGCACCATCTAGATTCATTAGGGGCTATTAAATGCCAAGAAGGGGCAATTTTAAAGCTACAGGATACGCTTATTTGCATGGGCAACCCATTCATGTCTGATGGACCAGAGCTAGTTAATATCATGATGAAAGCAATCTTCAGTGATGAGATAGCTAAAGATGCCAGTCAAACAGATACGTCAGTTCATGACTTGTATGAAGCCTTCAAACCCCAACGAATTATCTAGGCTCCATCAGTCTGTGGGCTCCAATCTAGAAAAACAGACTAAAGCTGTGCTCAAAGGCAAAGAAAATCAGTGTGGAGATGCCAGGGAATATTACAGAGCTAACTGCAACCAGGTCATTGCTCATCTTCTCATCATGCCCTTTCCCAAAGGCTCAAGTAGATCAGCATCATGCTGTGAACTGGACAAGTTCTCCATGGTACCACACTCGATGTTTGAATGTGACGGAACAATGCATACATGTTGGGCAAAAAGCAAACTAATGCACATTTTTCATAGTCTTCCTAAGCCAGCACCCACTGACAACGAGGCCTTTCAGCATAGCAATCATAGAGGTACAAGCTCACGACAAACCAGAAGCTGTTAACACCTGCTGAGATTTGGCTGAACACTTCATTATGAGACTACAGAGAAAATGCTGGACCTATTAGAAAGTCTACCTCATGTTTGACACATGCAGAGGAATCGATTAAAAATATTGCCAAAAAAGGAGACTCCATGGTCACAGGTGATGCACAGGGAGGGACATGCATGGTCAAACTCCCCCCATCCCCTCAGATTTGCTGCTTGGCTTGTACTGAGCATACTCACATGCACTGAGCATGCTCAGTAACACTGCTGAAGTCAGCTGCCCTGACTCTGCCCCCTCCGCCCCCCATTATCTGCAGGCATGAGTTGTCTCTGTTCATGGTATTGCACCTGTCCAGTCCAAAATCATTGACTCCACGTACACCTCCAAAGTCATAGTAAAGAAGCTATGGTCTCATACTCACACAAAGAACAAGTTAACTGCATATCTTGCAGGAAAAATTCTTCAGCAGGTGAAGAATTGCTCCAAGAATTTCACTGTCACATGACAGAATGCAGCTGCTGCCTTGCATTGTTCAGTGGAATTTCTTTGTAGCTCCCACGAGGAGGCTGACACTAAAATTATCTTACATGCCATCAACACCACAGAAAAAGGGTGCTACTAAATGCTGGACTTTTGGCACAAGACACAGATGTTCTAGAGCTCTCTGTGAGATGCTACCCAAGGCTGCTGGGGAACGGAATTGCAGAATATGTGTCATGACTGGGAAAAGGGCTATCATACCTAGTGGTCAGAGTAGGAGTCAGGCCAAGTTAGGTACCAGGAGGTCAGAGTCCGAGATGGGCCAGAGGGAAGAACCTAGTGTTGGGCAGCAGTCAGGGTCAGGTTACCAGGAGATTGGGGTCAGGCACCAGGTTACAGACAGCAATTGAATAGTGAAGCTGAGGACAAACCAGTATCAAAAGCCAGAGTCTATGGTCTATGGCAAGCAGATCTGGTGCCGAGATGGACAGGCAGGCAATCTGTGTTGTTGCTCTGACAGCTCTCATTCATGGCTTCCTGGTTTATAGACTGGTATCAGCCAATTAGGCTGTGAGGGACCGCCACTCCAGTCCTGCTGAGCCCAGCCTCAGAGTCCTCCCATGGTAATGCGAAGGTGTCAGTGGCCTGGAGCCCGCCCCCATGCTCCCAGGTTCCATGCCTGAAGGTTCTAACAATAGCCCTCAGAGATGTGTTCCAGTCACTTGGACCATTAAACACCACTGCACTGCCAAGTTTCCACACCCTTGCAGGAAGTGACGCTGTTAGAAAGACCAAATTATAAGAACATAAGAATGGCCATAATGAGTCAGAACCATGGTCTATCTAGCCCAGTATCCTGACAGTGACTGGTGCCAGATGCTTCAGGAGGATTGACCAGAACTGGGTAATTATCAAGTGACAGAATCAGAGGTTTAGAGACACCTAGAGCATGGGGGTGCATCCCTGATCATCTCTGGCTAATAACCATTGATGGACCTCTCCTCCATGAACTCATCTCATTCTTCTTTGAAGCCAGTTAATATTTTTGGCCTTCACAACATCCCCTGGGGAAAGTTCCATAGGTTGACTGTGTGTTGGGTGAAGAAATACTTCCTTATGTTTGTTTTTAACCTGCTGCATATTAAATCTCAGTGGGTGATCCTGGTTCTTGTGTTATGTGAAGAGGTAAATAATACTTTCCTATTATTCTTCTCCACACCATTCATGAGTTTGTAGACTTCCATCTTATCCTTCTCCACACCCTCCCCCCATCGTAATCATCTCTTCTCTAGCTAAACAGACTCAGTTTTTCTAATCTCTCCTCAGATGGAAGCTGTTCCATACTGTGATGTTCCCCTCTGGTGTTATCTAGACCAGGGATCTGCTCGGTAACTCCAATCCTTGACTCTGGGAGCTGGCCTTACCCTGCTCTGCTGTGAGAACCCCCACTCCTGGGCTTTTCACGCACAGCCTCTGGCATGTAAACTGCTCCTTGGATTGTGAAACCGAATGACATTAGCCAATATCTCTGGTTCCAGACACAACCCTAGGAACCTCCATCTTGCAGTGTCCAGTTATGCCTGCTGGATGCTGCAAGCTTATATGAGTTTGTCAATTTAACAAAGAAATTGATATGTACCAGGCTTGTTACCCCAAGGGGAGCCTCTGACACACTTCAAACCAAATGCACTGCTTCAGGTAGAATAAACAAACAAATTTATTAACTATAAAGATAGATTTTAAGTGATTATAAGTCAAAGCATAACAAGTCAGATTTGGTCAAATGAAATAAAAGCAAAACACATTCTAAGCTGATCTTAACACTTTCAGTGCCCTTACAAACTTAGATGCTTCTCACCGTAGGCTGCTGGTTGCTCTTCAGCCAGGCTCTCCCTTTTGATCAGCACTTCAGTCGCTTGGTGTCTGTAGATGTAGGTGGAAGAGAGAGGAAGAGCATGGCAAATGTCTCTCCCTTTTATTATATCCTTTCTTCCCTCTTGGCTTTGCCCCCGCCCCTTCAGAGTCAGGTGAGCATTACTTCATCACAGTTCCAAAGCAAGGGGGATGACTCCGTCAAGAGTCTAACTAACAGACTAGATTGTCAGGCTCAAGGGGTAGTGATCAATGGCTTGATGTCTAGTTGGCAGCTGGTACCAAGCGGCGTGCCCCAGGGGTTGATCCTGGGGCCGGTTTTGTTCAACATCTTTATTAGTGATCTGGATGATGGGATGAATTGCACCCTCAGCAAGTTTGCAGATGACACTAAGCTGTGGGGAGAGGTATATTTCTTTCTTTTTATGAATAAACCTTTAGATTTTAGATTCTAAAGGATTGGCAACAGCGTGATTTGTGGGTAAGATCTGACTTGTATATTGACCTGAGTCTAGGGCTTGGTCCTTTGGGATTGGGAGCACCTTTTTCTTTTACTAGGGTATTGGTTTTCATAACCATTCATCCCAATAAGGAGCGGTGCTGGGGATGAAACTGGGAAACTGGAGTGTCTAAGGGAACTGCTTGTATGACTTCTGGTTAACCAGTGGGGTAAAACTGAAGTCCTCTCTGTTTGGCTGGTTTGGTTTGCCTTAATAATAAAGGACACCCAGCCTTGGGCTGTGACTACCCTGCTCTAAGAAATTTGTCCTAAATTGATACTCTCAGTTGTGTCCCACCAATGGCAGCTTCATTACAGGGGCATCCTGGGTCCTGTCCCAATGCCCCGTGATGCATTCATTCGCATCCCAGCAATCTCTGTGCTTCCATCCACATTTGGCACCATCTTTCAATGGATTGTGTACTGCAAGCCCTGCCCTGCCTCTATTGGGCTGCAGGAATGGATCCCGAGTTGTTGACCAGTATGCTGCTCACACTGACCAACACATCATGAGTGGCAGTGGAGTTATTCCTTAAACTACAAAGGCAAGAAGAATGCAACGTTGATCTCGCCATGTGTAGTAGCTACAACATGAGATTGCTTGTGGCATTCATGGAGGTGCTGACCATAGTGGAATGCCACTTTTGGGCTCGGGAAACAAGCACTGAGTGGTGGGATCACATCATGATGCATGTCTGGGATGACGAGCAGTGACTGCAGAATATTCGCATGAGGAAAGCCACATTCATGGGACTATGTGATGAGCTCGCCCTAGTCCTACGGCGCAAGGACACAAGAATAGAGAGCTGCCTTGCCATTGGAGAAGTGTGTGGCGATTGCACTGTGGAAGCTGGCTACTCCAGGCTGCTACCGATCAGTCGCTAACCAGCTTGGAGTGGGAAAGTCGACTGTTGGACTTGTGCAGACGGAAGTGTGCAGGGCCATTAATAGCATCCTGCCTTGAAAGACCGTGACTCTGGGCAACATGCATGACATTGTGGATGGCTTTGCACAAACGGGCTTCCCTAACTGTGGAGGGGCCATCGATGGCACGCACATTCCAATTCTGGCACTAGATCACCTAGCCACCAAGTACATTAATCTCAAGGGATATTTCTCAATGGTTCTCCAGGCACTTGTGGATCACCATGGGTGTTTCACAGACATTAATGCAGGCTGGTCCAGAAAAGTGCATGACACATGTATCTTCCAGAACCCTGACCTGTTCAAGAAGCTGCAAGCTGGGACTTTCTTCCCTGACCAGAAGATAACCATAGGGGAAGTAGAAATGCCCATTGTGATCCTTGGAGACCCCGTCTACCCCTTAATGCCATAGCTCATGAAGCTATACATGGGGCAAAGGAATGTATGGGGTGGGGCTGCCGATTGGTTACCTGAGGGCAGGGCAGTAGCGTTCAAACCGATGGCCAGAGAGGTGAGAACAGACATTATGGGATACCTCTCGGAGGCCAATGGCAGCGCTGTAATCACCATGGTGTCTACACTGGCACCGCAGTGCTGTAGCCCCAGCACAGAAAGCTCTACACCTCTCGTCGGGGTGGGTTTTTTAGAGTGCTGCAACTGCGCAGTTTCTGCTCACTACGTGGCTGGGCAGTGTGTAACCTCAGGAGTTACAGCGCTCAAAGCTGCTTTACTGTGCACAAACTTGCCAGTGTAGATGGGGCCTAAGCAACAACCCATCTTTCACAGAAATTCTGCCCTTATCCTCTTCACCTAGGGCTTGCTCTAAAGGAACATTTTCCTGAGCAACAACAGACTTTCTGGGTTACACTTAAATCCAGAATCACCTCTGGGACAACTGATAAATTTTCAAGTAGCATAAACAGAAGCACTTTCTGTCTGCTCCACAGACAAAGAACTGGAGAGAAACTTTTCCTCAGGAGGCACGCTGCTGCTATTCAAAACAGACAGACAATTGGAGTCATCCTTTCCTTTGTCCCAGCACCCATGGCTGATTTCAGACACATACCTGAAAACTGGGACAGCTTCCTTAACAGGCAAGTTGCCACTCCCAACAGATAAACTCCACATTATACTGAGCTTCTCTAAGCAAATCACGTCTCCATTTACTTTCACAAACTTTATTTGCCAACAATCCATCACCCACAAAAAGTTTACCCCTTTCTTCCTCAATTAGGGCTTCAACCTGACCATCAACTTTAATCTGCTCTAGAGAAACATTTTCCTGATTAATGAGTTCTCTCTGTGCTTGATCTAATTCCAGATTCACTTCTGAGATACTAGACAGACATTCAGAAACTTCATATACAGACAAAGAGTTATTTTCCAACTTCCCCAGGTTAGAGACACCCTCTCCCTGGTCATAGCAAAACTGGTTAAACACAGACAACTGCTTAGAGTCAAACAACATTCCAACATTGTTATAAACTGGACTTTCAGGATAATACAGTTTCTGCTGTTCTTCCATTGCTTTTTTGATTCGTAGCGTAAGTCTGGCAACCCTCTCCTCAGCGGCCAGTCATTCTATGTGCCTTGCATGGGCTTCTTTCTCTCTTTCAGCAACTTCTTCTTTATTTCAGCAATTTTCTGTTCATGTTCAAAATAGAGGCATTCTCTCAGAGCTTGCAGTTTCCTTGCTTCTGCTGATGCCTTCTGGCTCATGGTCACTGATCTTTAACCTTTTAAACTCTCAATATTAAATTTCAAATTTTGAATAGCGTGGGGTTCTGATCCAAAGCTTAACTGACCTGGTTCTGTGGATCCTGCCGACTACGCCACTGAAACCATGCCTCAGTGGGTCACTACTGAGAATGCCAAACTCAGCACAAACCGCTGAGAAACGGGACAAACAACCCAAAACTGGTGGTTATTCTTCCACAAGATATACCAAACCAGCAACAAAAGTAAACTTCTGTTTCACCACACTGGCTAACAAGAAGTCATAAAAGCAGTTTTCTTGTATTACCACTGAAAACACTGGATTTAAAGTTGAATGGTTCTTTACAACCAGTCTCATCAACTAAAAGGTTCTTCTGATCCCAAAGAACCAGCCACATACTCAGGTCAATATATAACTTAGATCTTACCCCAAAATCATGCTGATGCCAATCCTTTAGTATCTAAAATCTAAAGGTTTATTCATAGAAAGAAAGAAAGAAAAAGTTGCGAGTTATAATTGGTTTAAAGAATCAAATACATACAGTACAGGCTTGTAGCAGTGATGGAATAAACTGCTGGCTTGATAAATCCCTGGTTGCTTCCAAATCATCGGAAACATCTCAGTCCCTTGGTTAGAATGCTCCCATTAATATAGTCCATAGTCCAGAGGTTTAGGCAAGACAGAGGCAAAATGGAGATGTTTCCAGGGTCTTTTATAGCTTCTGCCATGTGGAGGATATCCCATTGTTCTTACTGTGGAAAATTACAGCAACAAGATGGAGCTTGGAGTCACATGGGCAAGTCCCATGTCCATGCATTTCTTCTAGTCAAAGCAGGAAATTCCATTAAGTGTAGCTGGGCGTCTCCCATGGTCCATCGTCAGTTAAATGTTCTACTAAATGGCCACTCCATTTGAATAGTCCCTCCAAGATGTGCTGGCTGACTATCCTGTGGGCATTACCCCAGGAGCAAACATTTGAAATCCAGGTACAGAGTCAATACTTATAACTTCAAATACCAAAATGATGCATGCATACAGATAGCATAATCGTAACCAGCAAATCATAACCTTTTCATAGATATCTTACATGCCACATCTTGTACAAGATTTGATGCAGATATATAATAGTGGTTGCAACACCGAGTCATATTTTAATCAGATAACATCAATCACGCACAAAACTTTTCCTCATAAATGAGGCTAGTTTGGTCCTTCATAATCCCTACAATTTTTGACCACTCAGTGCATGGCACTTTCTAAAGCCAGGCCTTAATTACATTTATTACTAAGTAATGATAAATAAGAGTAGTGTTTAATTTCTTTGGCATCCAAAAATCAAAGACTTCAGGACATGGTAATAAACTTTAAATGATAGTAAAATTATAAAACAAAGCTATATATTGTATATATACCAGAGCAGTATTAGAATTAGAATCCTTGAGATTTCAATATCTGCACAGAAGCAACTTACAGTCTCTTGTCATAGCACTGAAGTTCCCCCCCCCCTTCATCTACAAGCTCAGGGGTGGGCCGGAAAAGACCCCAGGGCTGGGCTAGCCGGGATCCCTGGAGCAAAACAGGGGCCAAGCACAGAAGGGTGAGGAGGGTAGACAGGATCCTCCCTGGGGCAGCACGGAGCCGCTACTTACTTCTCTCTGCCAGACCCTGGTCCTTGGGAGCCAGTTCTCTCTCTCTGTCTCCAAGCAGCAGCAGCTGCTCTTCCCACCCTCCTAGTGGGGAGGTTACTCCTGTAACCAGACTTTTACTGTCTGGTCAGCACCAGAATTTCCAGTAAAAAAACAGACACCTGGCAACAGGGGCACTGGAACAGGGCGTCAGGGAGCCATGGCCCCATTGCTTTTAAAAGTACCATTTTTTCCTGCCTTACAGGTGAGCAGCAGTGTTGGAAGGGGGTGGAAAGAAATGAGCGGTGGGCAGGGCCTTGGCGGAAGAGGTGGAACAGGGGGCAGGGAGAGGCAGAGTGAAGATAAAAACAACAAGGAGTCTGGTGGCACCTTAAAGACTAACAGATTTATTTGGGCATAAGCTTTCGTGAGTAAAAACCTCACTTCTTCGGATGCAACTTGGCTACCCCCTGATACGAGAGTGAAGATAGGGCCTTGGGGAAAGAGGCGGAGTAGGGGCGTGGGTCCTGGAGTGTGGGCCTGGCACCACAGTACCATTGTAATGCTGGTACTCCTGGTAATCCTGATACAAGAAGTGGAAGATTGAACAAATGACCAGGGCGGAGTATAAAAATATTGCTCAGGCATGCAGGAGTGAAATCAGGAAGGCCAAATCACACTTGGAGTTGCAGTTAGCAAGAGACGTTAAGAGTAACAAGAAGGGTTTCTTCAGGTATGTTAGCAACAAGAAGAAAATCAAGGAAAGTGTGGGCCCCTTACTGAATGAGGGAGGCAACCTAGTGACAGAGGATGTGGAAAAAGCTAACGTACTCAATGCTTTTTTTACCTCGGTCTTCACGAACAAGGTCAGCTCCCAGACTGTTGCACTGGGCAGCACAGCATGGGGAGGAGGTGACCAGCCCTCTGTGGAGAAAGAAGTGGTTCAGGACTATTTGGAAAAGCTGGACGACCACAGGTCCATGGGGCTGGATGCGCTGCATCAGAGGGTGCTAAAGGAATTGGCGAATGCGATTGCAGAGCCATTGGCCATTATTTTTGAAAACTCATGGTGATTGAGGGAGGTCCCGGATGACTGGAAAAAGGCTAATGTAGTGCCCATCTTTAAAAAAGGGAAGGAGGAGGATCCGGGGAACTACAGGCCAGTCAGCCTCACCTCAGTCCCTGGAAAAATTATGGAGCAGGTCCTCAAGGAATCAATTCTGAAGCACTTAGAGGAGAGGAAAGTGATCTGGAACAGTCAGCAAGGATTCAGCATGGCAAGTCATGCCTGACTAACCTAATTGCCTTGTATGATGAAATAACTGGCTCTATGGATGAGGGGAAAGCAGTGGACGTGTTATTCCTTGACTTTAGCAAAGCTTTTGATACGGTCTCCCACAGTATTCTTGCTGGCAAGTTAAAGAAGTATGGGCTAGCTGAATGGACTATAAGGTGGATAGTAAGCTGGCTAGATCGCCGGGCTCAACGGGTAGTGATCAATGGCTCCATGTCTAGTTGGCAGCCGGTATCAAGTGGAGTGCCCCAAGGGTCTGTCCTAGAGCTGGTTTTGTTCAATATCTTCATTAATGATCTGGAGGATGGCGTGGACGGCACTCTCAGCAAGTTTGCAGATGAAACTAAACTGGGAGGAGTGGCAGATATGCTGGAGGGTAGGGATAGGATACAGCGGGACCTAGACAAATTAGAGGATTGGGCCAAAAGAAATCTGATGAGGTTCAACAAGGACAAGTGCAGAGTCCTGCACTTAGGACGGAAGAATCCCATACACTGTTATAGACTAGAGACCGAATGGCTAGGCAGCAGTTCTGCAGAAAAGGACCTAGGGGTTATAGTGGACGAGAAGCTGGATATGTGTCGACAGTGTGTTGTTGCCAAGAAGGCTAACGGCATTTTGGGCTGTATAAGTAGGGGCACTGCCAGCAGATCGAGGGACATGATCATTCCCCTCTATTCAACATTGGTGAGGCCTCACCTGGAGTACTGTGTCCAGTTTTGGGCCCCACACTACAAGATGGATGTGGAAAAATTGGAAAGAGTCCAGTGGAGGGCAACAAAAATGATTAGGGGGCTGGAGCACATGACTTATGAGGAGAGACTGAGGGAACTGGGATTGTTTAGTCTGCAGAAGAGAAGAATGAGGGGGGATTTGATAGCTTCTTTCAACTACCTGAAAGGAGGTTTCAAAGAGGATGGATCTAGACTGTTCTCAGTGGTAGCAGATGACAGAACAAGGAGTAATGGTCTCAAGTTGCAATGGGGGAGGTTTAGGTTGGATATTAGGAAAAACATTTTCACTAGGAGGGTGGTGAAACATTGGAATGGGTTACCTAGGGAGGTGGTGGAATCTCCTTCCTTAGAGGTTTTTAAGGTCAGGCTTGACAAAGCCCTGGCTGGGATGATTTAGTTGGGAATTGGTCCTGCTTTGAGGACGGGGTTGGAGTAGATGACCTCCTGAGGTCCCTTCCAACCTGGATATTCTATGATTCTATGATACTCCGCTGTGGAGCTCTCTGGGACTGCTTACTTCACCTTTGCATGGGCAGTATTGGGCAGGTTTGCACTGGGTAGTTCTCATTGGTTCCTCTGTTCTGCCCTCAGAGCAGTAGGTGCTTTCTGGAGCGCACTGCACAGTGTCCCCTTCTGGCATCTTTTTGTTGGACCTGCAACCTCCCACCACTGCATTTTTGGATTTGTTGCCCAGGGTTTAGTCAGGGGGACGGGGGGAAGGGAGGAGCCGGGGTTCAGCCCAGGGGAGGTGCTGCTACAGTGTGCAGAGGGCAAAGCCCCGGCACAGGGAGGGGTAATGGGGGTAACAGTTACCCTGCTGGGAGGAGCCACCTGCCCTGTTTCCAAAATTGGGGTGAAGGGGGGCAGAAGGACTTCCATGCTGTGCAGGAATTGTTCAGACAAGAACATTGCAGACGCCCTGGGCTGCTGGCGATTTACAGCCGCGGCAAGGCACAGTAGAAACAAAGAAAGAAAACACTGCACAAATGAAACAGGCCTTTTTAGTCAGCACTTGGGAGGGGAAAACACGCCCTGCTCCCTCCTTCAGCTGCGTGTTCCTGCGACTGGGACCTGCCCTTACTTGTTGCTGCTCTAGCCTGATTCAACCCTTACGACAGAGAACAGAATATGGAGCCTCCCTCCGACCCGCTGGGATAACTCTCCATTACTGGCCAGCGAGGTGCACTCAAACATCAGGGAACACACCCTGGCTTTTCTTTCTAAAAGGCCTCGCTCTCATTTTGGGTAGGGACAATTTTCAGTTGTGTCCAGACAGCTGAAAATCCAGACCATTGACTGCAGCCCGGTGAAGAGCCCAATGGGGAAATCTGCATTGGGTGCAGAGCTGGACTAGGGCTGTGGGTGAGCTATGCACTGGCGAAGTAGCTGAGCAAAGTAGCACTGAGACTTGTGCGTGTAGCATTCTGAACTGTGACTCAGCCAGTCTATTCCCGACACCCTTCTCCACGAGACCGGGGGCCATCGCCTTGGTGACATGTCCATCTAACCATGGTAACTATGGCATCGGCATTGTCACACACTGAAGCACAGCATACGCTGATTTCACAATCAGCACAGTCAGATACTTTCTTCTGTCTCCACACTTAGGTGTGAGGGGGCACCCTGCCTCTTATCAGCTGTCACAAGATAGCTTCCCCCATTGAATGATACTATCCTTACTGGCCTTATACAAACAAGCCCTGCTGCTATAATCCTTCCCTTTAAAGGAGCATAATCACAATTTGCTTGGCAGGATTCAGCAGGAGAAATGATCAGGTAGAAGCCAACCATAATATTGTATCAGGAAGCAAAGAACAATCAATACTCTTCTTTGAAAAATAAAATCACAATGCAAAAGGTACAAAGGAATCTTACAACCTCCCCCCACACATCTAACATGGCTGTCTCCCTCATATACAGACCAGAGAAAGGGTGGCTTCTGCTTATACAGAGTCAGATGCTCTGGTAGTAATTCAATTGCTGGATAATCCACCTGCCCAGTAAATTCATTCTTTATTTACTTTTAGTCTCCGATATGTCATTGAGAGAGGTGGCTGTCTAGTCTAGCCACAGTCTCACTGGGGGGTGATGGAAAACCACCAGTATCACTTATTTTGTAAACAGAAATGCAATTTTATGTCTTTCTGAATATGTTTCATGCTATTAAGTCAGTGCAGTATCCATATTTATGTTATGATTATTTTCAGTCCATAATTTTTTCAGTACCTATCAAGGAGTTTACTTAAAGGCTATATAGGAGGATACTATAAGGATGTTAAAGAATTGTGTGAAAATAAATGCGGCACCTAAAAGAATTATACACTAACTTTTATTGTCTATGTACTGTACCAATATGAAAAATGACATTATCATTACTCTATAATATCCTAACTCATATCACCTAAAACGCCCCCCAGTAATGGACACAAATTTGCTTGCTCACCCAGGATGCTAAATTCCTACTTACAGCTCTGTCTCTTTGGGGACAACTGGTAACTCTGCGAGCATTCAGTGGGTAAGAGGCTGAATACTACAGGGGAACACTTCAAAGGGGCAAGGGATTGGGTGTGTGTATAATTAGCCTACACGGCAAAGGAAGGGCTGACATAACCACCCAAATAATCTCCTCTGGGCTAACACACTGGAAGTGTCAGACACCCAGCAAAATACAAACAAGTCTCCCTCTTGCTGGAGGCTGGGGATAACAAGGGGACACAGTCCTGGGCACCCCAAGAACCATCACACTTAGACCTGGGCTAAACTTAAAAATTAGTTTGACCTAGCTACGTCACTTGTGGTTGAGGAAAATTTTGCAGCCTGAGCTCTGTAGTTAAGTTAACCTAAACCCCAGTGTGCATGGAAGAATTCTTCCATCAACCTAGCTACCACCTCTAGGAGCGCTGGAGGAGCTACCCCTGCCGCTGTAGGAAGCATCTTTGCTACAGCAGCAGCACCCTAGCTGTGTGTCAGGATCCTGCCAGGGCAGTTGGGACCAAGTGTCAGGGCAGGATCAAAGCTGAGGCTGAGTAGCATAGCACGTTCCAGGCTAGGATTAATACCAAGGATCAGGTTTCAGGGTCCAGGTCAGGTGAGGTCCAAGCCAGGAGTTCAAGAGCAGGGAACATGAACGGTCATGACAGTTACAAACAAGCCACACTGTTGCCTAGAAGTAGAAACTTCCTGGCCCACACTTTGGGTTTATATAGGGCAGGGAGCCAATTAGGAGCCATGAGGCTGCTGCCTGTCAGACCCCTTGAGGTGGGACTTACCATGGGCTGCCTACAGTAGGGTGAAGCTAGTTTGCCTGCTGATGGGTAGCTGCAGTGCTGTAGGCAGGGCCAGTTCCAGGCACCAGCCCACCAAGCATGTGTTTGGGGCGGCGCCTGGAAGGGGGCGGCGCGGCGGGGCGCTCCGGCCTGAGAGCGGGGCCGCCACTGGGCTCGCCGCCCTCCCCGCGGAGCTCCGGCCGCCGGGGAGAGCGGAGCCACAGCGGGCTCGCCGCCCTCCCCCCAGGGCTCTGGCCGCTGGGGGCTCTCCGCCCTGCTCCCGGCACTCTGGCCGCCGGAGAGAGCGGAGAGCCCAGGCTGGGCTCGCCGCCCTGTGCTGCTGTAGTGAAGACATGGGCTCAGTGTGGCTGGGGCCTGAGATGCCAGAGAAAGAAGGGTTTTTATGTCATTGCCCTGGTGGGAGTTGCTGACAGCTCTGTCCCTGTTACACAGCATCTCCCATTCTTTTCCTTAGAGCGTGAGCAGGTCTGTAGTGTGAAAAACTGCTGCAGCATCGGTTGCTGTTTTTGAGGGCGCTGTGTGAGCAGCAGGAGAGATCACGCTCTGCCCTGGCTCTGGTTAAAGTTGATTCTTGAGGCAGTTCCTCCCTGGGAATGGGCATTGGTGCTGGACTGCGATTCCCTAGTGAACTGGTCAAAACACAAATGTTGAATCCATGGAAAATTTAGATATTTCAAAAATTGGTTTTGGTCCAATTTAGAATAAATCCAAATATTTTCTAAATTTCCTGCAGAAGGAAAATTCAGAAACATTTCTGTTTTGAGAAATTCTCATTTTGGAATTCCTCCATTTTTATTTCACACTTCATTTCATGGTGCTTGTTGTTGGGGGGTTATTTTGTTTTTGTTTGTTTTAGGTTTTTAAGTTTAATTTTTTTTTTATTTGTTAAAGTGAGAGGTCCTGGTCACTACTTGGATCACAAACCTCTGAGATTGGATGTGAACACAATCTTCAATTAACATAACTGTCGGGATAAGTTAATTACAGGCCCCTCATCTAAGCCAAAATGGATTCTGAGCCCACCCAGGAGTTTTTAGATGGAGTGGGCAAAGGGCATTTGGCTGAGTATTGTTTTATGTGTGTTTGTGTGTGTGTGTGTGTAAGAACCAGAGGTGAAAGTGGGCCAGTACGGCATACCGGTAAGAAGTGGCTGCTGGTACCGGCCTGTACACAGCCGATGTTAAAGCGATGTTAACATCGCTGCCCCTTCCCCACTGGGCCCTTTAAATTGCTGCAGGAGCCCCGGGTGGCATGAAAGGGCTGGCTGGGGGAGACTGACCCCCCCAGCCCCTCCCCTTTGGCCCCGCCCCTTCTGGGGGCCTGGAGCCAGGCCCCCGTACCAGTAAGAGTTTTATGTTACTTTCACTCCTGGTAAAAACACACATAAACTGGGAACACGGAGAAGAGAGAGAGGCAAAGGCGAAAAAGCAAGAAAGCCACCTGATTTCCTGTGAGCTGAGTGTGACCCTGGGAAAAGCTACAGAGCGAGCGCTTTGGGTCTGCTGGCTAAAGAGGCTTGGGGCTGTAAGTAAGAAACTGCTCTGTTTGTTCTTGGTTCCTCCTGCATTCGGAGAACAGCACTTTGCACCTTCCTAATGTAAGCAGAATCAGGATGAGCTCTACCCTGACAGCTGGTGGTGAATTATGGCGTGTGGAAAAGAACTCCGGGGGCTGATCTTGTTTGCATAGGCACACCCACTCGCCTGGCATGAAACCACAGCAACTGCAAGTGGTTACTTTGGCGGTGTGGGATCCCCAGTTTTCTCTGTTATTGGGGCAGGAAGAATAAAGTTTTGTTACCCTGATTCTGTGAATCAAGGCCAGTGGAACTGTTGTATGACAGAAGGACTGAGTGAGTCCTTCACCATTACCTAAGTAGCACTTGCTTGACAAGGGGCATGGGTTACAAAACCCAGTGAATAGAGAGAGGCTGGGGGCAGGTATTTGTAGTTGGTGGTGTGGGTGCCTTTTCAGAGCCTGAAACTCCAATTGCACCTTCTTCTCTCTCCACTGTTGTATGTCAGAGCTAACTTTGATTCCATTAGGAGTCTAGTTACAGGCTGCTGAGCTGAGTTCACTTTAGGCTAATGGTGCACTAGCACTGGGGCTCTCCTACTTGAAATCACAGAAGAGCTAAAGTTATTAAGAGCTGAGATCACTGAGTGCTGTATTAAATAGTGGGGGAGCCTGAAGCTATATTGCTAAGCGGCTGGTAGAGCAGTGAGTGGTGCGAAGCCTTGTGGGGATGGTTGGAGCGGCCCAAGGAACGGCGAGTGGAGCTGTTTGCAGGGATGGCAGGAGCGGCTCACAGTTCGGTCAGCAGAGTGGAGCAGCTCGTAGAGCAGAGCGCTTTGTGGGACGGCAGGAAGTGGACTGGCTCATGGTGAAGGCTGCGGCGGAACCCCACGGAGAGACGGCCGGCCGGCCTCTAATCACTTAACGTGCCCCTTAACACCCTGCATGCCCCCCTTTTAATCTGGGGCTGCACTGACCAGGGACAGAGACTTTGGGGGTTGTTGGACTTTTGGGACTTTGGGGGTGTTGGACTTTGGGGACTCTGGGTGATTTTTGGGTTGCTGGATTCAAGAACCAAAGGGAAAGGACACAGCCCAATTTGCTGGGCTGGGTCTTTTGCTCATGGTTTGTGTTATGAATCCTGTTTGTGGTGTTTTTCCAATTTAATGCTGATGTCGTTTACCTCACGTTATTAAACATTTTCTGCTACACTCAGACTCCGTGCTTGCGAGAGGGGAAGTATTGCCTTTTAAAGGTGCCCAGGGGGTGGTATGTAATTGTCCCAGGTCACTGGGTGGGGGCTCGAGCCAGTTTTGCATTGTGTTATTGAAACGGAACCCCTAGATACAGAACCCAGTCCTTGTTGCTGCCAATTTATATGGGAAGAAGGATTACACTTGTAAATAAACAAGATGGCATCAAAGAAAATACCAGACTCCATCCATTTCTGCTTCCATCAGGAGCATGCACAGGTCCCTAAACTTTGATTAACTGCTTGGGTCAAAAGGGGCAACAAGATTGTTTTTATTTTTACATTATTTCTTGAAACGTTAGTAGCAGCGATGCATAATATGCACTACCACCTGCACATTATAACAGGACATAGCAGTTGAAATAGTCATTTTTACTTATTTATGATTATGTATTTTATTTAATTATTTTAAAAACCAGTAAGGCCAGCAGCTACTCCAGTAATACAAATAAATAATAAAATAATAATAATCCTTAGTGCTGATTGAAACATCTGATATTTTAGACCCAAGGGTCTTCTGTTTGTGTTGTCATGAACCAGTTTGACACATTGTAACTGTTTCATTGCTGCAAGCAGGAACTACTTTCTTCTAGAAATGTTCCCCTCAGTACTAAGGAGCAGCTGCCCTTCGTGCATGATTAGTGCACCACAGCTACTGACATAAAAGTGATTCCCGCAATAATGAACCTCCCAGCTGCTGTGTACTGTGCCCCCGAGTGCAGATACAGCCACCCACTGCTCCCCTGTAGGTGTAACCCTTCAGGTGGTGCCTCCCCTTGCCCCAGGAAACCCCTGTCAGGGACAGAGAACACAGCCTGCCCCCACCCCCTCCCTACTTTGGACACACAGCAGGAGAGGAAGTGATCTGATCATTAAAACATTTTTTAAAAATAAATCTCCAAATTAAGCCTCTGCTAATCTGCGGTGGAGGTGACAATGCCACCTCCTGCTTTCACTGAACAGACGGGGACGAGCTTAGACAACCTACCCTTGGAAAAGTCATTTATAGAGAACTTTTACACTTAGCAATGCAACTTGAACTGCAATCTTCCCTCCCAAACCCATCACTTGTCACTCGCAGACACATGGGACACTTTGCACTGGAGTTAGCAGACAGACAACTGTTCACAGTACATTTAATTTGAACTTCAAACTTAGTCCCAACATTCAGGGACAATTATCTCCAGCAGCACTGTAGCGGGGTGGACAGCCGCTCCTGCCCTGAGGGGTTGGAAAAGCCCTGCAGAGGGCTTGGGCTGGGCAAGGTAAAACCCTGGCTGATTGGGGGAAGTGGTGGCCGCTGGGCCACACCCTAATCAGGTCCCAGATGGCCGGTATAAAGAGGCTGGGAGCCAGGAGCCCAACAGTAGTCTCTCTCTGAGTGCAGAGAGAGATAGG
The DNA here is from genome assembly GCF_011386835.1 of Chrysemys picta bellii. NCBI lineage: Eukaryota > Metazoa > Chordata > Testudines > Emydidae > Chrysemys > Chrysemys picta. The sequence goes on along the minus strand of NC_088815.1, from coordinate 429,602 downwards.
CCTGGCTGCAGGGAGCTAGATGCAGGGTACCTGTAGTGGAGCAGGGCTGGGGAAAAGCTGGGGGGCTCCAGCCTGGATAGCCCCAGGCTGCGGCTTAGTAGTAGGCCAAGAGGTACTGGGGGTTGCAGAGGGCAGCCCAGGGCTAGTCCAAGGCAGCAGGTCCAAACTCTCCTTGCCTGTGATGAGCGGCCTATACTGCAGTCTGCCCCAGGGAGTGGGGGCTAGTTGGTGACTGGCAATGGCCTAGTGCTGAGGCAAGGTGGGGATAGTGGGTGGGGGTTCCCCAGGGAGGGGAGACCCAGATCTCTGGGGTACTGCCAGGGGGCAGCATCCCAGTAATAGGGGCACCCGGTCCTGGGAGGGACACGGGCGCCAGGCGGATCACCAGCCTGCAGAGGGCGCTCCAGGGGCTGGTGAGCTAATTTCCTGGACGACCAGCAGGAGGCGCCGCAGGGGTCAGTCCGGACCTCTTACAAGCACAAATGAATTCAAATCCTGTTATCAGCATCTGGGCTTCATTGGTTCCAACAGTGTTATGCTGTCCCTTTAATGCCCCCATGTTAGACAAAGTTTTTCCTTCTGGAACCACACAGTAACTTTTTAATCTGAAGAAAACAAACCAACCCCAAACAAATGGACTCAGATCACTGCCATCTCTCCAGCCAACCCCTTCCGGTGAGCTGAGTGTGTTTCTGAGAACCATCCCAAGCCAGCCCCAACATGCTCTTTTACATCCCCATCCCAGAAAGCACATACGCACATGTTTAAAATGAAACATAAATTCAAGGCCTTACTCTGTCCAATTTCACTTTTCAATTCTGCACCTGGTCCAGCGGGATATCGCCCTGGTTCTCCTAGGACTGAAGCTGGGAGCACCAAAGTTCATGCTACCATTAGACCAAGCTCCATGCTTTCGTGGCTTTGTATTTCAAACATACATTGACATGATGGAAATTCAAGTCGTGCTAATTGAGCTCTTTTGAAATGATTTTATTGTATCCAGACTCTAAGAATATACAGCACATGATGTGCAAAGAGGCTCATGTGAAGTATAAAACAAACCGAAATCAGAGCTGCGTCATGACTTCATGGACTAATGCTTCAATCTTGTATATTACTGAGGAGTCTAGGCAGAGTCCTGAACTACAGTTCTTGATTAAAACATCATGCCATGAGGTTCAGCAGTTTCTCTCTGGATCCCCTTTTCCTGGAGGGAGAAAGCAGGACAGCAATTCCCTGCTTACCAAAAGCCAACTCTGCAGAGATCCCCCGGCACCATTCACAGGGAGGTGAAATCACAAACACCTTTGGTGCAGCACTGTCACCTAGACTGTCCACATCTCCTGCCCCCTTTCCCTTTTAACACCGTGTTCGCTAGAGAAACTGGTTTAAAGGATAAATATTGACAGCTGGTAAACAGCTGCATGAATTGTCCGACTCTTCCAACCTGTGATCTAGGCAGAAACTACCCAGGACCTAACCCAAGCACTGAGCTCCCCTCCCCATCATCTAACAACCTTTTCTGATGGCTGAGCACAGCAGAGAACCTCACCCAGACCATGGGAAGGACTGAGGTCCGTCCCATCAACAACAAACTGATTGTGTTGGACACTCCCACATTTCTCCAGCAGTTAATCACTTTGTGTGTGGAGGAAATCTCCCTGACTTTCACTGATGCTCAGCTTGGTGGAGCATACTATCTGCCTGAACAGGCACATATAATCTAAAGACACTGGAATTTATCTGCTAGCCTTAATCACTAATAGCCACATGCCCGGATCTTCACTAAGGCCTTGGCTACACTCAGGAATTCACAGCGCTGCCGTGGCAGCGCTGTGAAGCGAGAGTGTAGTCGCGCCGGCAGCGCTGCGAGAGCTCTCTCGCAGCGCTGTATGTACTCCACCTCTCCGAGGGGAATAGCTTGCAGCGCTGCGAGCGAGCGTGCAGCGCTGCAGGCTCTGATCACACTGGCGCTTTACAGCGCTGCGCTTGCTGCGCTCGGGGGGGGGGTGTTTTTACACCCCTGAGCACAGCGAGTTGCAGCGCTGTACAGCGCCAGTGTAGCCAAGGCCTAAAGTGCTGGACAGAGCTAGCAGACTCCTGTCAAATGCTGCTAGGCAGATGACATTGTAAGTTACAATTGCTAAACATTTATCAGCTGCTTAGAGTATTGTTCAAGATAGTTAACAACACCTACAGTATTGCTAAAGCCAAGCCAGTTTGATCCCTCTCTTTATTCCCTTCAAGGCTACAACCTGTGCAAAGCTTCTATTGGCGAAAAGAGCAGACGCATCCTTTACATATTAAGTGATAATACACAATTCTGTTATCAGAAGCAGGAATTCAGCTATGAAATTAAAATGGCTTCCCTCCTGGTCTACACAACAAGTAAGACAATTCCTAGGGACGCTAGGTGTGTTCAGTATAGATGGATCAGTCAGCAGGCCTGGCCCAGGCTATCTGTCTTTGGCATGGCCGTTGCTGAGATGGGCTCTGCTGTTTAGCTGCTGGACCCCGCTATTCCGGATGCAATTGTTGTTTGTGATGTTGCTGAAATGCATGGTCCCATTTTTCTCTTTCTCCCTCATTTGTTCTCTCTCCTCTTCAGCCATGTCACTTTCTTCTGTGTCACTTCTCAAGTCCCTTTCCATCTGCAGGAGAGAGATATTTTAAATCAGAGGCAATACATGGAGTGAAGGCTGCAGAAGAAGCATTAGTGTCTGAGCCATTGGATGGGTTCCTGCAGGGGGAGGGGAGTGGATCAGAGGGATAGGAGGGGGAGTGTGGGCAGGTACTGAGACTCAGAGGCTGCGGGGAGGCAGCCAGCTCCAGGCTGGGAAGGAGGGTTCTGGGGCTTCCTACCTGCTCCTAGGCCTGTTCCAGCCCCTGGGTCTCGCTCCCAGCTCCCTGGCCTGATCCAAGGCCCCGGGGGTGTGAGTTTACCTGGGGGTGCAGCCAACCCAATGTTTCCATTGTGGAGATGCTAGCCTCCTGGCCCCCCCAGTTCTGCTGCCCCTGGATTCCAGCTGCCATTTCTGTCTGTGGGCTTTAGGAAATCCTTTCCCATGTGTCCTCCTGGGGTGCCCTTAGGAGCATCTCTCCTTGAAACGGGCTCTGACTGTCCCTCTGTCTCACTCGAGGGGCGACCCAGGGACAATCCCGGTCGATGCCAGGAATTGCTGTATGGTCATGAAGCAGCCTGAGGTCAAAGGAGTGCATTAAGGCTTTGTCTACACTACACAGCTTTTTGCAACACGGCTGTTCCGCTACAGCTGTGCCGCTAAAAGCCGTGCAGTGTAGCTGCTGTTTGTTGGCAGGAGAAAGCTCTCCCCAAGGGGGCTGAAGGCATGCTGACTTGGGCTGACCTGTGGTTTTGCTTGGGTTGCCCTGCTGTGATGGGACCATCCTAGCTAGAATCCCTGCTCTGCACAGTCTGTTAAATCCATGCTGCAATGGGAGTGGTTGGGTGGAGGGTGAAATGGATTGTGGGTATGGAGGGGAGGAGCCAGACAGCACTCAGCGGGAGCTGATTTAAATCACCGTTGGCATTCACCAATTTCATTAAGTTGAACACAAATTATATAGATGCATCTCAGCAGTTTCACAACCCCTAAAGAAATGCCTTGGCTCCAATCTCTTGCCCAGCAGCCCAAGACAGGAGATGAATGAGAGACACATGATAAAAGTCTATTAAACAATGACTGGTCTGGAGAAGGTAGATCAGGACAAGGCAGCAAGGCAAGCAACAAAATGGAAAGGTGGGAACTTAAACACTGAACCCAGGGCAGAGTCAGAAAAGCCTGTTACATAAAATTGTTTAGAAAGAGGCACGAAGGGAGACTGACACTGAAATAATCCAAACAAAAAGGTCTGGGGTACCATCCAAGGTCTGAGGTAAGACTGTGACTGGTATACAAAGGAGAATGATGCCAGAAATTGATGGACCAAAATCTGTATGTCAGAGATTAGGCCTAATTGGTGGACAAAATAACGAGGGAATGGGCTGTTCCGGCCATCCCCCCTTTTGGGGCCCTTAGAAAGAGACTTCAGGGGAAGGATCAAAATGTCTGTGAGACACCAGATGGATTGAAAGGAGCGAGTTCACCATCATGGCTCCCACCTCACCATCTCCTGGGGCCCCAGAATCCATGGGGGACTATTCTATCTTCGGCGCCCTGATCCTGAGAGACGTGCTCACCTCTCACCACCTCCTCTGGCTTCCGCTAGCTCCTGAACAGCTGGGATGGGAGAGGTGGGTTCCTGTTCCCATCGCCTCCTTTGTGTGTCATTCCCCCGCCCCACCTTTCTTCTCCTCTTCCCTCTCTCCTTTCCGTTTCTGTCTAATAAAAGCCTGGTGTAGCCAGCCAAGACTTGCGCTTTTGCAGCACTGCTGTCAGAACATGTCCAGTGAGGCAGCTAAAAGCACTGCTGTAGACAGCCCAATGCTGGTACAAGTTTGCCAGATCTCACCGTGGGCTGGACCTGTTTCTCTCCAGCAGGGAGCTTGCAAGTAAGAGTCAGCTCTAGAGACAGAAGCTGCATTCTCTGTCTTTGCTGGTCCTTTCTCTCCCCTTTGATGTGTGTTTGTCTTAAAGAAAACAGGATCGGACTTTAACAGCAGCTGCTCCAGTCTGGCTCGGATTGCCTTTTCTCTTCTCCCAGAAGGAGCCGTTGCCATCTTCAATCACAGCTAAAAGACAGGGTCTTCCTCATCAGCTACAAATCATATCTGGACAGCAGTGCATGCTGATTTGCAATGTGCATTTGAAAGGGCAAAGTCGAGTAGATTTTTCTTACTATGAGATCCAGCCTCTTAGCCTGTTTGTCCCAGGGTGTGGATTTGTATCTCCTTCACCGCGACCTCTCATTAGCTGCGGGGTTACAACAAGAGAGTTAAGAGCAGGATGCGAATAAAAGCACTTGAACCCCTGCATGGGAATGTAATAATGCTGGTCTGTACAATTTGCTGAAGACAGCAAGGAACCTGGGGTCTTCCATGAAGTTCGGGCAGGTTCTAACAGTGCTTCATTTGTAGGGCGAGTGACCCTCCCCAGGGCCGAGGACTGAAGAAAGTCTACCAGACGGTGCACAAACTCAGCCTGAATACCGAGGCTGAAGCCATTCGTCTGAGAAGCTCCTGATGTACCTTAAAATCTTCAGGCACTGGAGAGGAACATTCCAGTACCATAGAGTCATCGGGGGATTAGGATGAAGATGGAAGTGGAGCCAATGGACTTTCCTGCTGCAGTACAGGTCCCTATATAAGTGGCTCAGTCTGAACCTGCTCTGAGGAAGCAGCCTCCATGTGAGTCTGTAATGTAGGTGGCCAAGCAGGTGGCATCACGGGTTGGTTGGGTGACTTGGCCCTGGAGTGGGTAGAGGGTTGGAACTTTACCAAACATGAAACTTCCCATGGAGGATAGAGATATGGCATTGCTGGCCGGTAGGAACTGGGCCAAGAATGCCTGTCTCTGCTGTGGGAACTGTGCCAATCCTGGTACCGATTGTGGTGTATAGGAGGTCTCAACCATCTCCTAGAACAGTGTCTGGATGGTGAGGGAGAAGGGGAGGATGTCTCCAAACTTGATCCCAATGAACCCTCAGTCTTCAGAAGGTAACGGAGGAAGCTACCCCAGTAGAATGAACAAGTGTCCAGCCTCGTCCAGAACCCAAACGCTGACTGCATCAGCATCATGGCCAAGGAAATCGGTGCCCTGAGGCCAGGCAGGGGCATCACACTCCCATATGGGATGGCGCCGGGGTTGGTACTGATCCTGAAGATGTGGCCTGCACCACAGTCGTTATTGATATCAAAGATAGGAACTGTGCCGATGGAGTCCTGGGTACCGATCAGAAGGCCGACTTTGGCTGTGCACTCTGAGTGTTAGTTAGGTGGTGCTGAAGCTGGTGCCGACAATTGGGACATATCAACAATCGCTCCAGGCAGCACCATCTGTACTGACAAGGACCTGGCAGCTGAATGCTCCTGACTAACTGGGAAATCAGGAACAGGGAGGCAAAAGAAGTCTGATTCTGCCTGGCATGCTAAAGGCGTGGAAACAGCTGGTGCCGATGTTGTTGGTACCAGACTCAATAGGTGTCCCACAGATATTGGAGTCGATGGTACAGCACCGACCTGATGCTGCCTTGGCACTGGAGAGTAGGTAGATGGCCAGCTCTACCTCATGTACCAAAAGAATCTCAGAGCCAGTCTGCACACCTCCTGGCAAAGAAGGAAGACTCTCCTCGAGCTCTGGAGTGGAAACCCGAGGGAGGAAAGCGATTTCTCCTCCACCTGGTTTAGGCAACAGAGTCTGGCTGAGGAACACTGGCTCACTGAGGCTCCCAAGTTGTCTGAGGAGCAAGATGTTTTGTGGAGGTCCCCATTGCTGATGTGGTCTCATGCCCTGTTCCATAAGGTGCTGCAAGAGTCTCCAGTCCCTTGCCACCACCTGCGTTCTTGTCTTAGGAGACTGCAGATGGAGCATCTCCCTTCAATGGGCTCTTCTCCTAGGCACAATATACACCATGTGTGGGGATCACAATTGGGAATAGCCACCCCACGCTCCCATCTGTCACCATCCTCGTCCTCCCTGCTACTGCTAATGGGCATACCCCACTGCCCTGTCCTACAGCCTGACTTCTGGCAATCTAACATTGCTAAGTCTGTGCCTGTGCCTTTGGGAGAGCATTTCCTTCTGTGCAGCAGGCTCAGTGTGATGGAACATGCTGGCGATTAGAGTCACAAGGTGTATCAATAACACTTACATGGGAAAAGGTGGGACTGGAGGAGCCCTGGGGAAGATGCTGCCGGGGACTGTCAGTGACATGACAGAGTTCCCCTTTTCCAATTTCTGTAATCGTGCAAATGCAAATCACATTGGCCCCAATTTGGAGGTCCTGACTACGTCTTTATGCAAGTTTTACTCAGGCAAAGCTTCCTTTGACTCAAGCATGGATCCCCCCTGAATAAAGATGTCAGGTTTGGGCCCATTATTAACTTCCATGGAAGTTTCACCTTTAGGGCCAAGACTGCCTGTGAGCCTGGCCCCACCTCTGCACTGCAAGGAATATAAGCCCTTGGATTCTAGTAGGATGCAGAATCCACCATGGATGGATAATTGAGAATCCCGGGAGGGTACAGGACTGTTAGTGGATCCATACCGTGCCACACAGGATGAATCTGTAGACCATGTGAATGATTAGACAGGACCAGAAGACGTGCAGCAGCTGCAGAATCATCAGGAGAGCATTCATGAAATAGTACCCGAAGAAGGGCTGGTAGAGCTCCATGGAGTAGTAGTACGTATTGTAGAGCACCCTGCAGAACAGAGAGTCCCCGTGAGTAACAGTCAAGATCCTAGCAGGAATCACAAGCCAACCCCACAAGGTTCAGCTCTAGCCATGGGTGCACATCGGTCCCTACAAAGGACACTTGGGAGCCAGCCCCCAGCACCCACCTAGGGATGAGCTGTACTTAGCTCTCCTTTGCTGAGCACAGACCCTAGAGAGGAAGAGCTCCTGCCGCATGCTCCAGGCCTTAGCACTGCATCTCTCACTGCTGGTTCTACATCTCACTCAGATGCCATCCTTACTGGGTTGCCTGCCAAAGCCCTGGCCTGTGCTCAGCAGGGCTACAAGGCAGCAGGGGCAGCTGCCTCTGGGGCATGGTGGCAGACTGCATTTTTGGGCCAGATCCTCCAGCCCTCCCCTCACCCCCACTGCTTTGCACCCATCTGGTGGCACAGAGCAGCCACAAGGCCACTGGCACCAGCTAGTTGGGTGGGAAGATCCCCAGGTGGTGGTGAGCCAGCGTAGCTCCCAGTGCAGGGGTCACACGGGGGTGTGATCAGAGTGCAGTTGTGCTCTCACCATCCCTGGGGGCCATTACGGCGAATGGGATTTAGAGGAGCCTGAGGTGACCAGGACTTTGACTGCAGGTGGAGTTAGGGGTGCTCAGCATCTCTGAAAATCAGGCTGCTGGTGCATCTCAAGTGGGCATCCAAAGCAAGAGGCCACGTTTGAAAACATGGCTTCCCTGTCCACGAGCAGATTGTAACCGAATTTGGGGAATGGCCGGACGAATGAAAGGAACTAGTTGCTCACACCAGCCATAGTCAGCTGCAGGACTCCCAGCCACAGGAGACTCAAATACTGCGGCTAGAGCTTTAAAGGGCGTTGACCATCTGGTGAGCAATAACAACATGTGCAGGCCGGGTAGGGATATGGGGGAGCAGGCCTCAGGGCATAAGGGGATCACAGAAGGAATGTGGTGCTTGAAATCTGCCCCTGTGCTCCGCTCCATCCCCACATACAGCGTTGTACAATTGGCCAGGTGCACTGTGGGCTTTGGGCTTTTCTCTCAAGTTTCTCTGGGCCAGCCACAGGATCTGCTGCTCCCTAATTCGCACATTCCCTAGACCGCCCACCTTCTAATTGCTGGCTCTGCAAAACCGCCAGCAATTACAAAATAAAAGCTTGCACACAAACAGCTTACCCTGTTGCCCTCTCGGGCCCTCTGGGCCGGCAACAGGTCCAACACTTTCCCTTCACACCTGGTTTTGTCACGGCCCCATCCTCCCCTTATTTTTTCAAAGACCAAACTGCAGGGGCTGGCTGACTGGCTCGCACCCTTTGATCTACAGACAATCGTCAGTGCCGCTGCCGAGAACTGCTTCTCCCCTTTCAGTTTTTTGCTGTGCAGCTGAGTGAGCAGCTGCCCCTGGCTCTGGCTGGCAGCTGCTGAAAGCTTCATCTGGCTTCATTGGAAAGGAGTAAATGTGACAGATGGAGAGAGAAGGGATTAGGACTGACCTGTCCACGTGGGAAAGTAACTGGCTGCTATCTGACCCTGCAGCATTGTTTGTACCTTCACTTGTATCCTCAACCCTTCTCCTGGGGCCTGAGATCCTCCATGCTCAGCCTGCCAGTCCCAACCCATGCAGGCTGTGCTGGGTCACAGCTCCCCAATTATTTCTAGGGCTCCTTAAGTGCTGCCTGGAGCCTAATCACACTTCTGGCTCTGAGTGAGCTACAAACACATTGTTTCTGTGTGTCTGTCTGATGGGCTCTGAGCTCCCCGGCGGGGCTGAGAACAGCCAGAGGGATATTTTAAAAACTGACCTAGGTTGTAAGTTAGTTGTTTGTCTATTGTCTGTTTTTCTGGACTGATTTTCCCATATCTGTATGAAAAGTGAAGTACAACCATACCCCAGCACTGGGTGTCACCGCACCTGGGGGAGTGGCTGGATTCCACCTTTAATGATGGTCAGGGGCCAGGGATACACGCAGAACTACAGACCCCTCGCGATGCAAACAGTGCTCCCCCTGGGGGTGCTGCACAGAGACCAAGGGAAGAATCTGGCTTTTCTGCAGTAACTACATGTTTAGTTATTATTGGCCCGCTTTCTTACTGTCACATTTGTCACTCCATGGGGAAATGCCCTCCATCCCCTCCATGGGGGATATGCTCCCCTTCAGGCCACCTCAGTTCCTGCCCCTTCTTTCCCCATCCCCTTTTCCCTCTCTCCCCATCTTCCTGGGTCCTGGGAGCCTCCTGTGCTCCTCCCTCTGCATGTCCTTTGCTGCAACATCTCCCAGTTCCCAGCCCCGCAGGCTTCATTCACATATGCTTCCCTCCCCTGAACCCATCAACGCCTGAACAGTTAATGAGGACACCGAAGTTGATTCTCCAGTCTGATGAATGGGGGCAGGAGGGTTCACACTTCTGCGTCACGCTTCAGGCTTTTCTACAGACTCAGGCACAGACTTGGAAGGAATTGGTCTCGGAACGGTGTGCTCATACGCCGGGGTAGAGCCATTACAGAGCTGAGGAGACCTGTGGCAGGTGAGCAGCCCAGGGGGGGTGGGGAATGACCGCCCAGAGGCCTGTGTGAGATGGTAACTCATGGAAACACCCTGTGCCAGGGAATCACTCTAGTCTGCCAGCCTCCAAGGCCATGTCTGCCCAGCTCACCCCTGGAGCAAGGCTGGTCACATATGCATGTGCTGCAGTCCTGCTAAGGAGGGGCAGGTGCCTGGGGACGGAGGAAGCAGAGGCTGTCGCTGGGGATTTGGGGCCAGGCCGGCTGCTCCTGACTCTGAACTGATTCCCCAGGACGCCCATTTGAAGAGCCATACTCCAGCGCAGACTCACTTGTAGGGGAAAATAAGCAGACGGGTGATGAGGAAAACAGCTGAGAAGATGATGAAGAGCCCATCACAAATTCGTCTCCACTTCATGTAATTGAATATCTTGGTTGGCTGAAAAGAAAAGTAAAAGAGAGCAGTCTGGGAGAGTGCCCCAGCAGCGACCGCCTGGCGGGAAGACATGGGGAGAGGGGCAGGGGGCAGCACGCAAGTCCCACTGTTGGCCCCCTCAGCAGGGAGTCTAGGATGGACAAGGCTGTGAAGACTGATCTCCCAACCCAGACAGGGGTGAGGCACGAGGCTGGGGGCATGTGGCCTCCACAGTTCTCTGCCAATGGCCCATCCTCCGGAGCTGCAGCACCTGCTTTTCCAATCCTGGGCTCCACTAGCGCAGCCAGCGTTCTTCAACTCGCCTGCATCACCGTGGGGTGTGCCAGGCCAGAGCCCACCCAGCTCCTCCCGTTCAGCGCTGACTGGCCATGACCCTGCTTTTCCCGCTGACAGAGACCGCCAAGAGTGCAGAACTGGAGTATGGAGAAATGTCCACTAGAGACAAGTCTGAGACCACATAGCTCATTTCACATGTGGATTTAGCCAGGCTCCAGCACAAGTCTCCAGCTGTAAGCTTCTGCATTGACTCACTGGACTTGCCCTGGATTTATTGGAAAACCAAGTGCAGGTTCTCGTGGGCTGCACAGCGATTTAGCCCTCCCATAGCCTGTGGTGCTCACCTCTAGGATACAGTCTGAAGCATCATGGATCACCATCACCAGTGTCCCAATGCGGAGGTAATTGGCACAGTAGGAGAAACAGATCAGGAAGATGGTAGCTGCATGGTGGACAATCTGCTGACTAAGGTCCTGATGAGAAAAGGGATGAGCATGTAAAGCAGAGATTAAAACGCAAGAGACACCCTCTCTCCTGGGCAGAGCACGTTCTCCTCCTGACCAGAAATAAAATCTCTTCCTGCTATGAGGCACGAAGCAGCTCCCACAGCAGCTCTCTAACCTGGCCACATTCTAGAGCTCTGAGCCGCCAAGAGAACTTTGTCTACTCCCTGGTGGCTGTGAAAGCGTGAGGCACCCATGGCTCTTGGATGACCCACAACCAGAAAAATGGGAAGAAAGTCAATGGTGGCAAACACGGTCTGATCCGGGCAAACTCTCACACACACAACTCTTACAAACTGTAGTAGATCAAGAGGGCCTGGAGCACGGGGTCTGGGGCCGGACCTGAGGCCTGAACCACAGTCAGCAAAGCCAGGCAATGCTAGGAGCCAAAGTCAGGCCCCTGGCATAGGGCAGACGCTTGCTCACAAGCACACTGTCCAGAACTTGGCAGAGGTACAGCGAGCACGGGTAAGACACAGGCACTCCTAAGTACTAAGTACAGGACAGACATGTTAACACATTCCTGGGAGATTGATTATTCTGTCCTCCTGTCCTTGCTAAGGACAGGAGGACAGAATAATCAATGGGGATGTTTTGTTTGAGCCAGCAGGACCCAGGTGTAGGGCTGGTAACTAACCACGTCAGGAGTGTGATATGTATAGGGTGACCAGATGTCCTGCTTTTATAGGGACAGTCCTGATATTTGGGGCTTTTTCTTATATAGGCGCTTATTACCCCCCCAGCCCGTCCCGATTTTTCACACTTGCTATCCAGTCACCCTAGATAGGTAACTCGTTTGTATCAATGTATAAAAGAGAAATCATAGGAGAGGCACATTCGTTCAGCTGAGGGGGCAGCAGAAAGTCCTGCTGCTGACTGAGCTGGTCCATTGTCCTGGGCACACATCTGTTAGTGAGCCTGTATCTCCTATGGGGTGCTAGGACCGTGCTTCATCGACAATAAACCTGGCCTTCGCTACTGAACCGAGCCTGTGGTCTTTCTAGGTAGAATCATAGAATATCAGGGTTGGAAGGGACCTCAGGAGGACATCTAGTCCAACCCCCTGCTCAAAGCAGGACCAATTCCCAACTAAATCATCCCAGCCAGGGCTTTGTCAAGCCTGACCTTATTCATAGATTCATAGATTATAGGACTGGAAGGGACCTCGAGAGGTCATCGAGTCCAGTCCCCTGCCCGCATGGCAGGACCAAATACTGTCTAGACCATCCCTGATAGACATTTATCTAACCTACTCTTAAATATCTCAAGAGATGGAGATTCCACAACCTCCCTAGGCAATTTGTTCCAGTGTTTAACCACCCTGACAGTTAGGAACTTTTTCCTAATGTCCAACCTAGACCTCCCTTGCTGCAGTTTAAACCCATTGTTTCTGGTTCTATCCTTAGAGGCTAAGGTGAACAAGTTCTCTCCCTCCTCCTTATGACAGCCTTTTAGATACCTGTAAACTGCTATCATGTCTCCTCTCAGTCTTCTCTTTTCCAAACTAAACAAACCCAATTCTTTCAGCCTTCCTTCATAGGTCATGTTCTCAAGACCTTTAATCATTCTTGTTGCTCTTCTTTGGACCCTTTCCAATTTCTCCACATCTTTTTTAAAATGCGGCGCCCAGAACTGGACACAATACTCCAGCTGAGGCCTAACCAGAGCAGAGTAGAGCCGAAGAATGACTTCTCGTGTCTTGCTCACAACACACCTGTTAATACATCCCAGAATCATGTTTGCTTTTTTTGCAACAGCATCACATTGTTGACTCATATTTAGCTTGTGGTCCACTATAACCCCTAGATCCCTTTCTGCTGTACTCCTACCTAGACAGTCTCTTCCCATTCTGTATGTGTGAAATTGATTTTTCCTTCCTAAGTGGAGCACTTTGCATTTGTCTTTGTTAAACTTCATCCTCTTTAACTCAGACCATTTCTCCAATTTGTCCAGATCATTTTGAATTATGACCCTGTCCTCCAAAGCAGTTGCAATCCCTCCCAGTTTGGTATCATCCGCAAACTTAATAAGCGTACTTTCTATGCCAATATCTAAGTCGTTGATGAAGATATTGAACAGAGCCGGTCCCAAAACAGACCCCTGCGGTACCCCACTCGTTACGCCTTTCCAGCAGGATTGGGAACCATTAATAACAACTCTCTGAGTACGGTTATCCAGCCAGTTATGCACCCACCTTATAGTAGCCCCATCTAAATTGTATTTGCCTAGTTTATCGATAAGAATATCATGCGAGACCGTATCAAATGCCTTACTAAAGTCTAGGTATACCACATCCACCGCTTCACCCTTATCCACAAGGCTCGTTATCCTATCAAAGAAAGCTATCAGATTGGTTTGACATGATTTGTTCTTCACAAATCCATGCTGGCTGTTCCCTATCACCTTACCACCTTCCAAGTGTTTGCAGATGATTTCCTTAATCACTTGCTCCATTATCTTCCCTGGCACAGAAGTTAAACTAACTGGTCTGTAGTTTCCTGGGTTGTTTTTATTTCCCTTTTTATAGATGGGCACTATATTTGCCCTTTTCCAGTCTTCTGGAATCTCTCCCGTCTCCCATGACTTTCCAAAGATAATAGCTAGAGGCTCAGATACCTCCTCTATTAGCTCCTTGAGTATTTTAGGATGCATTTCATCAGGCCCGGGTGACTTGCAGGCATCTAACTTTTCTAAGTGATTTTTAACTTGTTCTTTTTTTATTTTATCCGCTAAACCTACCCCCTTCCCATTAGTATTCACTATGTTAGGCATTCCTTCAGACTTCTCGGTGAAGACCGAAACAAAGAAGTCATTAAGCATCTCTGCCATTTCCAAGTTTCCTGTTACTGTTTCTCCCTCTTCACTAAGCAGTGGGCCTACCCTGTCTTTGGTCTTCCTCTTCCTTCTAATGTATTGATAAGAAGTCTTCTTGTTTCCTTTTATTCCCGTAGCTAGTTTGAGCTCATTTTGTGCCTTTGCCTTTCTAATCTTGCCCCTGCATTCCTGTGTTGTTTGCTTATATTCATCCTTTGTAATCTGTCCTAGTTTCCATTTTTTATATGACTCCTTTTTATTTTTTAGATCGTGCAAGATCTCATGGTTAAGCCAAGGTGGTCTTTTGCCACATTTTCTATCTTTCCTAACCAGCGGAATAGCTTGCTTTTGGGCCCTTAATAGTGTCCCTTTGAAAAACTGCCAACTCTCCTTAGTTGTTTTTCCCCTCAGTCTTGATTCCCATGGGACCTTACCTATCAGCTCTCGGAGCTTCCCAAAATCTGCCTTCCTGAAATCCATTGTCTCTATTTTGCTGTTCTCCCTTCTACCCTTCCTTAGAATTGCAAACTCTATGATTTCATGATCACTTTCACCCAGGCTGCCTTCTACTTTCACATTCTCAACGAGTTCCTCCCTATTTGTTAAAATCAAATCTAGAACAGCTTCCCCCCTAGTAGCTTTTTCAACCTTCTGAAATAAAAAGTTGTCTCCAATGCAGTCCAAGAATTTGTTGGATAGTCTGTGCCCCGCTGTGTTATTTTCCCAACATAAATCCGGATAGTTGAAGTCCCCCATCACCACCAAATCTTGGGCTTTGGATGATTTTGTTAGTTGCTTGAAAAAAGCCTCATCCACCTCTTCCACCTGGTTAGGTGGCCTGTAGTAGACTCCTAGCATGACATCTCCCTTGTTTTTTGCCCCTTTTAGCCTAACCCAGAGACTCTCAACACTTCCGTCTCCTATGTCCATCTCTACCTCAGTCCAAGTGTGTACATTTTTAATATATAAGGCAACACCTCCTCCCTTTTTCCCCTGTCTATTCTTCCTGAGCAAGCTGTACCCATCCACACCAACATTCCAATCACGTGTATTATCCCACCAAGTTTCAGTGATGCCAACAATGTCATAGTTGTATTTATTTATTAGCACTTCCAGTTCTTCCTGCTTATTCCCCATACTTCTCGCATTTGTATATAGGCATCTAAGATACTGGTTTGATCTTTCCTCCCAGTTTTGTCCTGACTCTCCTTTCTCTCTGCCAATATAGCCCACACTCCCTCTCGTTTCCGACCCATCTCCCCGGTCTCCATGTTCCCCACTTACCTGTGGGCTTTGCTCACCTGTCCCCGTCGAACCTAGTAAACCTCTAACGAAGGAGATTCCACCACCTCCCTAGGTAACCCATTCCAATGCTTCACCACCCTCCTAGTGAAAAAGTTTTTCCTAATATCCAACCTAAACCTCCCCCATTGCAACTTGAGACCATTACTCCTTGTTCTGTCGTCTGCTACCACTGAGAACAGTCTAGATCCATCCTCTTTGGAACCCCCTTTCAGGTAGTTGAAAGCAGCTATCAAATCCCCCCTCATTCTTCTCTTCTGCAGACTAAACAATCCCAGTTCCCTCAGCCTCTCCTCATAAGTCATGTGCTCCAGCCCCCCTAATCATTTTTGTTGACCTCCGCTGGACTCTTTCCAATTTTTCTACAACCTTCTTGTAGTGTGGGGCCCAAAATAATATATGGAGATATACCTATCTCATAGAACTGGAAAGGACCCTGAAAGATCATTGAGTCCAGCCCCCTACCTTCACTAGCAGGACCAAGTACTGATTTTAACCCAGATCCCTAAGTGGCCCCCTCAAGGATTGAACTCATGACCCTGGGTTTAGCAGGCCAATGCTCAAACCACTGAGCTATCCCTCCCCCTAGTAGTAGTACTATTGAGGTCTGCTGAACCTGGGACAGCACCTGGAGAGAGCACACACGCACCCAACTGACAACACAGACCTATGCCTCTACAGTGAGGAGGCAAAGAGAAACCTCCCCTCTGCCCTAGAGCAACATTGGCTCCCACCTCTGCTCTGTGCCCATGTGCATGCCTACACCCTCACCTCACCTATACCGGAAACTCACCTAATGCCTGCAATGCACACACCCTCCCCTCTGCACATGAAGCCTTATATGGCAGCCTTAAGCCTATGCAACCACACAGAGCCCCATGTCTCCTGAAGCCCTGGCCACATGGACATGTACAGCCTGCATGGCAGTCAGCTGTTTCTATTCCCATCTCCAGCACCAGTGTGGCATGGCAGATCAAGGGCAGAATTTACAAAAACATTCACAACTTTGGGGGTTCCCAGCTCACAACTCCGAAGGTTGGACACCCTAAAGAAGATGGCACCTTTGGAAGTTTGGCCATGTGTTCTCCACCTTCCCAGAGGGGAGGGAAGCCCTGTTGTGAAGAGGAACCCAGTCTAACCAGTGAGGAGTGAGCCCGGCAGAACCGATGACCAGGCCAGCGCACACAGTCTGAGGGAGAATATTCTCTTCAGTGTGAAGTGCAAGAGGTAGAGACAAGTGATATGTCTTGAATGATTAATAACTTAATGTCTCCTGGCCCTCGAAGATTAGAAAATATCCACTTCTGTTATCACAAAATAGGATCCACCCAGCAAGTAAAGACAATAAGAAAATGATTAACATCATGTGAGACACTTTGGCTATGTCTACACTATCACTTTTGTCTGTAAAACATTTGTTGGTCGGGAGCGTGAAAAAAACACCCCGACTGACATACTTTTCACCGACAGAAGCGCCGGTGTGGACAGTGCTACGTTGGAGGGAAACGCTCTCCTGCCGACAGAGCTAGCACTGCTCGTTGGGGTGGTTTAATTATGCTGGCGGTAGAGCTCTCTCCGGTCGGCATACAGCAGCTACCCGGGAGACCTTACAGTTGTGCCACTCTAAGGTCTGTAATGCAGACATCGCCTTTGTCTAAGGACACACAGTTCAACTATGGTTCGGAGTTCCACCCCCCAGGAATAGAAACTAAAATGGATAGATGGGAAGATTGTTAACCACAGAGGCACAAATCTCCCATAATTTACATATAGATAAAGCCTCTTCCTACCTCCCAACTTAGCTAAAAGGCCTCCAAAATGTTACCATGCAAGGGTAACATCCAGCTTTCCTATGCAAAGTGGCCCATTGCACACTTGGAATTGGTCAAGAGCTGGATTGGGAGCTGGGAGTTAACCAAACTAGAAGTAACTTGTTGTGAGACTGAAGGTCAACAAGTGGGGCAAACTGCTGGTTATCCCAAGAAACTCAAATCACACGTTTTCACCCCAAATGAAACTATACATTTATTTGCCTTGTAAATCAAATATATCATGGATAATCTGTTTTGCCTCATCAATATGTCTTTCATCCCAAATTAATGATGCATATTTGCTTGGCCTGGCAGTCAGATCTACATCTCTTTATATGTGGGTAATGTCTCTTGTTCTGTTGCAAACCCTAAAAAACACAAAATGCATATGTACAATCAAAGAATGTGTGAAGCATGTCCATCAAGTTTGGAAGATTATAAGAGGTTTTGTTGGTTTTCATTATAAATAATTGTGGCACTCTAGAAGCAATACGATTTGTATGGCACAAGGAAGCAGAGTGTTAAAAGATATAAACCAGGGTATAACTTTGCATTACTATAAGAAACAGCCTAGAAGGGGAAATTCCAATAAATAATGTGAGCTAATATTGAAATACAATCCTTGAAAAGAATCAAACATAAAAAAACCTGCAATAAGAAAAGGACTGAAGAAATCTGTCCTAAGCCAACACCATCTACTGAATGCTGATGGAAGCAGCAGAGAAACTCAGAGCACTGGAATCTGAGCACTCAGATGGCAAGAATCCAATAGAAATCAGAGGGTAGCCCCATCCAATGAGGTACATAAAACTGAGATCACCAGGTGGGTATGGGCAGAACCCGCAAGGAAGGTGACAGATGCCCAGAACAGTCATGTGGAAAGGACTCTCCCCATTGCAGGGTTAACAGGATAAAAAATGGTGAGATTTCATTTCAAAAATTGTATTTTTCCTTCTATTCTTTAATACAAAATAACTGAAGGTTAGTTATCTTGCTGAGTCTGCATGCTCTAGTGAGATCTCTAACCATATTTTAGATTGTAACTAATGCTATAACCTGCCCTCCTTTATAAGTCAAAGCAAATTGGCCTAACCATAACTTTAAGCAACTGCTTTTGATGTTCTAAAGTTGGCCCTTGCAAACTAAACCACTGAAATAGCAGGGACCACACTCTTGAAAGTGCCTTAAAGACAAGTCCATCCTTGCACCTTGAAGAAACACTGGAAGTTGATAAATGTGTTCAGTACTAAAGAACTGCTGATCATAAGTAAATGTAGCAAGAAATCTTGGTGATTTGACTGTTCCTTGGTGTAAGCCCCAACACTACGCTTTGACAATTGTTTGCAAAACTCTATTCAGTACACACCTAGAACATTGGTTGTATCTACACTTGACGGGTGAACTGTTGACGGTATACTGATGTGAGACTGGGTGATTGTTGATTGGTTAAGAATAACCAAGTGTCCTGATTTCAGAAATACTGTTCCAACTAAAAGCTGATATGAAAAGAAACTTGCATTCAATTAGTAAGGTAATGATCCCACGCTGGACTCAGTAGAAATGGAAAGCTTCCATTCTAACATTGGCTGTAACACTTGTACAATTGACAGATTGAATTTGTTACATTGCAGCATGGCACATTCACCAAACTGACCCCCTTCCAGGCTTCCAGATGCCCCGGCCCAGTTTGCGCCCCCATTCCCATCACCATGGCGCTGCCACTCACCTTCCTTTTCACATCAAAGGGCAGCGTGCAGACCAGCGAGGAATAGAAGGAGAGTTCCAGCATGTAGTACCAGAACACCGAGGGCAGTAAGGGCTGCAACACCAAGAGGGAGAGGCTGTGTTATATCCCACACACAAGCGCCATGGGCTTGGGGCAAGGGGAAAAAACAACCAACAAAATAAACAGTTTTGGGTAGTGATCAGGTCTCTGCATTTCAGGGGAAAGGCCTTACAAGAATGCTGTAGAATAGAGGGATATTGCCCCTTGGCTCCAGTGGGAAGTGCTGGTTTTAAGTGTAATGTTGCCCTCTAGAGGATGTTCCATGATGCAGTCAAGGAACCATCTATTACTACCAGCTATCAAAAAATGTCTGTTCACTCACCAGGCAATAGCCTGTGGTTTCACAGCTGAAAAGACAAAGTTCTAGCCCAGCTCTGTAGGATGAACACATTTTAATTAGCAATTGTGTCTTTTGCGGACATCAGGGGGCTTCCTTACACTAGAATTTACCAGCTTAGAAATGATTATGATTTCTGAGCCACTGCAACTAACATAAACAACGAGTCTGGTGGCACCTTAAAGACTAACAGATTTATTTGGGCATAAGCTTTCGTGAGTAAAAACCTCACTTCTTCGGATACATAGCCATGGATTATTGGACATACACCTTTGCTTCTGTTTTCCCTAAATGTAAGTTTGATTGTATGTTTTCACTTCATTTATTCAAACATCCTTTATCCCAAGATTTAAGAGATTTTAAGGCCAGGAGGGACCATTCTGAACCTCCATTCTGACTTCCTGCATTACACAGGCAAGAGGATGTGCCCACAGATTCTGCTAAAGCAGATCTTTTGACAAGAGATGCCCAGACTTGATTAGGAGACTCTAAATGAAGGAGGATTTGCAAATCCCTTGCTGATCTGTTGCACTGGTTAATTACTCCCACTATTAAACATGGGCAACTTATTTCTGTTTTGAACTTTCCTGATTTCATTGTGGACCCACAGGATATTGTCCTGCATGTGTCTGCTAGAAGAGACAGCCTGGTATCAGACATTCTCTGCCTGTGTTGGGACCTACAGCCCGTGATCCAGTTGCCGCTTAACCTTTTCTTCATTCAGCAAGGGGTTTGATTTCTGAACCAACAAATTCTTGTACCAAGAGAACAGAACAGGGCAATTTTCAAGTGATCTATCCTGTCATCCAGTCCCAACTTCTGGCAGTCAGAGGCTTAGGGACACTCAGAGAATGGGATTGCATCCCTGACCATCTAATCTATTAGCCATTGATGGACCTTACCCTGCAGGAACTTATCCAATTCATTTTTAACCCATTTATAGTTTTGGCCGTCACAACATCCCTTGATGATGAGTTCCACAAGTTGACTGTGAGTTGTATGAAGTAGTATTTCCTTTTGTTTGTTTTAAACCTGCTGCCTATTAATTTCTTTGGGTGACCCTTGGTTCTTGTGTTATGTTAAAAAGGTAAATAATACTTCCCTATTCACTTTCTCCACATCAGTCACGATTTTGTAGACTTCTATCTTATCCCCCACCTTAGTGGTCTCTTTTCCAAGTTGAACAGTCCAGGTCTTTTTGATCTCTCCTGTTTCATACCCCTAATCATTTTTCTTCCCCTTCTCTGTTCCTTTTCCATTTCTAATATATCCTTTTTGAGATGGGGCAACCGGAATTGCACGCAGTATTCAAGACATGGGAGTACCATGGATTAATATATTGGCAGTATGATATTAACTGTCTTATTATCTATCCCTTTCCTAATAGATAATAACACTCTGTTTGCTTTTTTGACTGCCACTGCACATTGAGTGGATGTTTTCAGAGAATTATTCACAATGACTCCAGATCTCTTTCTTGAGTGGTAACAGCTAATTCAGACCCTATCATTTTGTATGTATACTTGGGATTATATTTTCCAATGAGCATTACTTTGCACTTATCAACATTGAATTTCATCTGCCATTTTGTTGCCCATTCACCCAGTTTTGTGAGACCCCTTTGTAACTCTTCAGTCTATTTTGGACTTAACTATCTCTGGCCCTGTTGTATCAAATTTTTCACAGTCAACTCTGGACTTAATTATCTCGAGTAGTTTTGTATCATCTACAAACTTTGCTATCTTGCTATATATCCCTTTTTCCAGATAATGTATGAATATGTTGAACATCACTGGTCCAAGTACAGAAGCTGGGGGACACCACTATTTACCTCTCTCCATTGTGAAAACCATTTATTTCAACCCTTTCCCCCTATCTTTAACCAGTTACTGATCCGTGAGAGAACCTTCCCTCTTATCCTATGATTGTTTACTTAAAAAAGGCTCCAGAGGTGATCCTGGAAATTACAGGGTGGTAAGCCTAACTTCGGTATCAAGCAAATTGGTTGAAACTATAGTAAAGAACAGAATTATCAGACATGTAGATGAACACAATATGTTGGGGAAAAGTCAATATGGCTTTCTAAAAGGAAAATCATGCTTCACCAATCTATTAGAATTCTCTGAGGGTGTCAACAAGTATGTGGACAAGGGTGACCAGTGGATATAGTATATCTGGACTTTCAGAAAACCTTTGACAAGGTGCCACCCCAAAGGCTCTTAAGCAAAGTCATGGGATACAAGGAAAGGTCCTCTCATGGATCAGTAATTGGTTAAAAGACAGGAAACAAAGGGTAGAAATAAATGGTCAGTTTTAACAATGGAGACAGGTAAATAGTAGTGTCCCCCAGGGTTCTGTACTTGGACTAGTGATGTTCAACATATTCATACATTATCTGGAATAAGGGGTAAACTGCGAGATAGCAAAGTTTGTAATGACACAAAACTACTTGAGATAATTAAGTCCAGATTGACTGTGAAGAATGTGATACAACAGAGCCAGAGAGCAGCAGGCGCGTGGTAGATGGGAGGTATATAAACCCTAGAATGATCAAGGCCTTATTCTCTGTGGACTAGGGAAAGGTTACTACCAGGTAATTGGAGCACCTGCAGCCAATTAAGGCCCCGGCCAAGACCTAATTACCCCTCCCCCCTTCCGTCAGAGAGAGAGAGAGAGAAGGAGAGCTGACTAGAGTTTGGAGGAGTATTGCTGTTAGCCAGAGGACAAGGGGAAGGGGAACACTGCCCAAGCAGAGCAGAGGGACTCCCCCAGCACAGAGGACTGAGGGAAACTCTATCCAAAGGGAGAGAGGGTAAGCAGCCAGCAAAGCTGAAGGGGCTGGTACCCGGAGTAGGAGAGCGGACCTGGGTCCCTTCCCCGCTCCTCTCTCTCTTCCACCAGGGCACTAGCAGAGAGCACCACGCCCAAGAAGAGGGGCAAGAGGCGGCGCCCTGACCCACCACACCAAGAAAAAGCGCAGGACTCACCACAGTAGCATCGGCTATTTGCCACAAGAGTTACAAAGGGATCTCACAAAACTGGGTGACCGGGTAACAAAATGGCAGATAAAATCAATGTTGATAAATGCAAAGTAATGCACATTGAAAAATCTAATCCCAACTATATATACAAAATGATGGGATTTAAATTAGCTGTTACCACTCAAGAAAGAGATCTTGGCGTCACCATGGATAATTCTCTGAAAACATCTCTTCAGTGTGCAGCAGCAGGTAAAAAAGCTAACAATATTAGAAACCATTAGGAAAGGGATAGATAATAAGACAGAAAATATATTGCCTCTATATAAATCCATGGCACGCCCACATATTGAATGCTGGGTGCAGATCTGGTCGCCCCATCTGAAAAACAGATATATTAGAATTGGAAAAAGTGCAGAGAAGGGCAATAGATGTGATTAGGGATATGGAACAGCTTCCACATGAAGAGAGGGTAAAAAGACTAGGACTGTTCAGCTTGGAAAAGAGACAACTAAGGGGGGATATGATAAAGTTTATAAAATCATGACTGGCGTGGAGAAAGTGAATAGGGAAATGTTGTTTGCCCCTTCACATAGCACAGGAACCAGAGTCATCCAATGAAATTAATAGGCAGCAGGTTTAAAACAAACATAAGGAAATATACAACGCACAGACAACCTGTGGAACTCGTTGCCAGGGGACATTAGGAAAGCCAAAAGTATTAACTGGGTTAAAAAAAGAACTAGATACGTTCATGGAGGATAGGTCCGTCAATGGCTATTAGCCTAGATGGTCAGGGACGCGGCTCCATGCTCTGGGTGTCCCTAACCTGTGACTCCCAGAAGCTGGGACTGGATGATAGGGGATGGATCACTCGATAAACTGCCTGTTCTGTTCTCCCTCTGAAGCACCTGGCACCAGCCACTGTTGGAAGACAGGATATTGGGCTAGATGGACTATTGGTCTGACCCAGTATGGCCGTTCTTATGTAATGTTCGATCAGATGAGAAAGCAGCAGCAAGCCTTGCTAAGGGCTGGGTTTGAAACCGGTGATGACAGTGAACTGAGTTTCCCACTGCCCTTCTCATGGATTTTACAATTCCCCGCTGAGAACTGCAATGGGAAATCCTTCCCAAGGTCAGACTTATCCTTCCCAGCATACCCTGAGAAATGCTCAGGAGGAGCTAAAGGGGTGAGGTAGAATTCCAACTCTGATGGGCTAAAATTCCAGTTATCAAGGAGGTTTGCAGGGGCCACAATGACCCATCTGCTGTAGCAGCGCCACAAATCTCCTTAGTAGTTGCCTGCTGCTGCCAAGCATGCAACCTCATGCAGACTCTACAGACTGACAGCTGCTCTCCTGAGAGGAGCTAGAATGGCAGCTCAGGGCTTTACACTGACTCACAGGATTTTTCACCAGGCTCGGATGAAGCAGCTGCTCTAGTTTTTTATGGAAAGAATTCTTGGGAAATTAAAATTTGCTTGTTCACATCTGATGGACCTCAGCTCCGCTCCTCACACGCCCTCTCTGAGAGCTGCTGGAACGCCAGCCTGCTGCCTTTACTGCATGCGGGGGGTGTGTGCACGTGCTGCTATTCAGCCAGCTAGTGCTGTCTTCTCCAGAGGAGGCAGAGTGTGTCCAGGATAAGGAGAGAGGCATTGTCATCACCAGCTCTCATACACAACAGGAGATGCCTGGCTACAGCCTCCCCACATTGCTCTTGGCCTCTCGACTGTGGAGAGTGGTGTGTGTGTGTTGGGGGCTTGACTGACAAGCAAAATATCTTGCATTTTTGTCACTATCATCAGTACCCAGACAAAAAGCAGGGAGCGGATTTTGTGCGTTGGCTGGTAAATGTTCATTTCTGTTCTCCTGGGCTGGGTCCACGGGAGACGTGACAGGCAGTGGTCTGATCGTCATTGCAGCTTTTACTGATGAAGGTTGGGCCTGGACAGTGTAAAGCTTTAGGAGACCACCCACTATGCTCGATAGGTGTGAGACGCTGCTGCTGCCAGACCTCGTGAGGAAGCGCATTGCCTGAGAGGTGATTCTTCAGCACCACCAGATATGAGACAGCAACCTGAATGTACCTTCTGTTATAGACATGCACGAAAACTTCTTAATGTCCTCTTGCTGACCAAGGGCCCCTCCCCATCCTCAAGCTCATCTTCAAACCTTGATGCTTGGGAGCACTCCCTCGTCCTCCTTGATTCTCCACTATGCTTTGGCTGCCATGACCAAGAACTCTCTTCATTTTCCTCTTACTTCTCCAATTGCCCACTCATCTCTGTTGGCTCCTTCTCCCCAACTCTAAAATAATCATAATTCACAGCACTACAGGAGGGAAGAGGTAACAAGCCTGTCCAGAGGTGACTGATGTCTCTGGAATCAAACCTAGGTCATCGATAGGTATCCCCTTCACACTGTATCTCAGAAGTTGGAGTTACCCATACAAGAAGATGGTCTGGTATAACCTGGAGATTGGTTTGGGATCAGGGTTTGGATTCTGGCTGCATGCGGGTCTGGAGTTTTCATTCAGGCCCATTTCTAATGCTAGTAGTGCAAGTGAAGGAGTGTAACTGGATGTTTGCATAGGGATGAGAGGTGACTTGCGATATGGATCTTTGCACCTGAGTGACTCACCTGCTGTGGATACCCCACCCAGCATTTTCTATGGTCCCAAAACCAGGGCTTCTGTAAAGAAACAAAGTGTAACTATGAGAATACCAGCTGCCTAATGAACAGGAGATACACTAAGCACCCCTGTATTCGTATCCTACACTCTATTGTACTAATCTCTGTACAGAATATGCTTTGTGAGGTATTATTTGAAAACTAATAACTTGCTCATCAATAATATCATGGTGAAATATATGAAGCAACAGTATATGTAAAGTTACGAAATCCCCCTGTATGATGTTATTAGCACATGTCCAAAACCACACAGCCCAGCCTAGGCAAAGGTTGTTAAATGGGATCTATCCTAAACAAAGGAATGCGTGTTTACCTCAATTTACATATAAGTAGTAAACAGGCTCCTCCAGGCAGCAGGGGAGGAGATGGCAGGAGACAAAGCAAAGTTGCATTTCAACATAGGTAGGAAGAAGGAGCATGGAGCCTCCTTCTCCACCAGACTTCATCTCACCTTCTTTATTGTTTGAATAAACTTTGCTTTGAGGGGAAATCTTGAGAAGAATCCACCTCAATGGTTCACTGGACTATAAAAGAAAGAGGCAGAGAACCTCAAGTTCTCTCTCTCTCTTTCACCTAAGATGACAAAGGAATCAGCACCTTTGAGCCTGGGGAGAGATCCTGACCAAGGAAAGGATCAGTCGCCATCTTGTTGGAAGACTGTGGGTGAGAAAGACCATCTTGAACAAAGCCTTGAACCAAACCTTGCTAGATTAAGTTGAAGTTTTAGACTTTTAGATGTGTGTTTTCACTTTTATTTGCTTGTAACCCTTTGTTATACTTGAATTCACCTAAAACCCTATACTCTTTCGTTAATAAACCTGTTTTATTTTTTAATCTAAACCAATCCAGTGCTGTGTTTAATCTGAGCTGTTTGGTAACTCCAGTTAAATTAGCAAACTGTTGAATATTGACCCCTTCAAGAGGCAACAGATCTTAATATCTGTACTGTCCAGGAGAGGGATGGACAGTGCCGAACACATATTTTGGGGAAAATCCAGGACTGGGAGTGTGTTGGGGTCACCCTGCAGGTAGTAACCAAGGCTGCTGGAAGCCAGAGTGTGGCTGGGGTGTTGCTGACAGGCTGCTGGGGTCAGAGCTGCTGGACCAGGGCTGCAGCTATACACAGACACTCAGGGTGACCTGCATGCTGGTGGCTATTTGTGAGAGGCCCCGGGTGGGAGCTACAAGAGCAAAGCATTGTGGGGCAGGTGGCGAGACAACCCATCGCTGGTCTGAATTACACCCAGAATGTGACAATTGGGCCTGTTCCCATTATACATTGTCATGTTTTATTATGGACAGAGCTGGTTGCACCACCTATTGTTAAGGTTGCCTGGCACTTTTCATTTTAAGACTTTTTTCAGTTGCTTGTAACTTTGCCAATTGTTAACTGTTCCAGATGAAATTTCCCGTGCCGAGTTTCTTCCTCAGGCGGAATATTTTGGGAAAGTTTCTGCTAAAAAAGTCCAGTCATTTCCAAGAATGAGGTAATGGGGAAATATGATGTTTTTCACATCTTAAAAATATTCTTATAACCATTTTATTGAGATGCTCTAGCACTTGTGTGCTCTAGAGCAGGTCTTGAAATTAGACAGCGAGGGGTCATCCTGGTGTCAGGAAGGTGCCTTTTGCTGTCTCTGTGAAAAATCACACCAGACTTGGCCAAGCAAAGAGTCTGTGAAAAATCTCAGGTTGCACATCCTCAGTTGAGACTAGTTACGTTGGCAGCTAAATTCTCCTAAGAGTCCGTCTGGACTGAGCATGCTCCTAATGCTGCCCAGACTGAGCATGTGCCAATGCGCCATCCCACAGAGTGACAGACATGCTCCATCCCAGGCAGGAGAGCTAAGCAGGACTTTCTCCATAGTTGCTCTTCATGGCCTTGGTGCCAGAACTGAGAATGGGGAAACTGTCTCTCTTATGCTCTCGGTGGCCCCTGCTAATGCTAATGCTGAGGAGATGGAGGAAGCAGCTTGAGAAGGGTGAGGAGGGAGGACCTAAGCTGGTGAGGGTTAGAGACAGCAGGGGGTAGAGAACCGGCAGAGGGGATGGTGAGAAGCAGCAATAAGAGTCTATGTGTGTGTGTTGGAGCAGAAAGGGACATGGACTAGAGCTATGGAGGTGCTGGGTAGGATCAGGCACAGGCTGGGAGGAAGCAGAAGACTCTGTAAACACTAGAGGACGCTCCCCTCTAGAACCTGAAAATTCCTGAGTCTCACCATTCTTCTGCTGTCAGCAAATATCTCTGACTCCCACTGGCCAAGTGTGTGTCTCATCCCCCTCTAGTGTAGTCCAAGTAGAGGATGACAATCTACTACTGCTGTCCATTAGCTCACATGGCAGAGGTGTGTGCTATGGATCTAGAAGTCCCAACCCTGCTGCTGACCCATGTGAGGCTCAATATGGTTTTAAAAACATAGGACATTTCATCCACAAAAACCACAGGAAAAGAACATTAAGGTTGCAAAGTCAAGCACTCAAAAGTTAGGAGATGCTAGAGTTAAGGTTGTCTGTGCACGTCCTTCTATATCACTAAATGATCACAGAGGGGAATGAGTGGTTCGGGGGGTTGACAAGCTGCTAGGGATCCCTTCACATCCAAGCTGGAGGTTGAGCTCCAACCTAAATTAATCAAGACCAAACATGTTTACCATCTAGTGGCTGATGTGCGTTGCAGAGGGTGTGAAAGCTCAGGTCCAAGTGGACATGTGTTTGAATTATAAAATCTTCCATTTCAGCTGACCCGAGTGGGCACTGCTTATATACTCACATCATACAGGACAGCAAGTCCAGTGAAGAAAGAAATGAAGTAAAATGTAAACCTCCAGCTAAAACAAACAAAACAAAGCACATTAGAACTCCATCAGAGGTCAGGCTGCAACTCTGTGCCCAGTGTCAGCCAGACATTCATTCAAACAGTGACATTGTCAAAGGCATATGGGCTGTGGTGGTATCAAATGCTCATCCAGGTGATAATATATTATAGTAATACTTTGCATGTCTCTAGCACTTTCGATTCAAGGATCTCCAAGAACTTTACAAACAGTAATTGCTCAGCCTCATAGGAGATAGGAAAGTATCATCTCCACGGTACAGATGGGGAAACTGAGGCACAGAGTGGGTAAATGCCTTGCCCATGATCACCCAGAGAATAAACGCTGGGAATAGAACCCATCTCTCCTGAGTCCCAGTCCCAAGGAGAAATCCGGGCTCCAGTGAAGTCCATGGCAAAACTCCCATTGATGTCATTAGAGCTTGGATTTCACCCCACCTCTTGCAGTGACACAGGTACATTTAATTCCCTCATTCCAAATATTCAAGTGCTAAGTGTTTGTCAAGATGCCTCCATTCCAATCCCTTATCACTTCCCAGAATCCTGTTCCCTTATATGGTAACTAGCCCAGTTTAACACATCTCTGGGATTGGTGGAGGGAATGAGTATAGGGGAACTGGGATATTTTTATGCCAGGAGCAACAGGCTACAAACCATGGCTCTTCCCTCTCTCTGACCCTGACATACGCAAGGGCTACACCCGTTCAGCACCTGTGATCCCTGGCCAAAGCAGCCTTTCAGCAGCGTGTGACTCCTGGCACGATAGCTGGGCTCAGTGGAATGGGATTAGCAGAGACTATGGGGATTTCACTGGACCCGTTCCTTTATTTTTGATCCCTTATTTTTCTATTCCTCCTATGTATGGAAAATGCTGCTTGCATCAGCCCCTGCGTGGTGGTAGACATCCACTGTGTTATGTACAAGAGCTTCAGCTCCCAGGCCCTGCCTGCAAGAGATGGGCACCCCAGGGTATAGAGTGCCTCAGACCCTGGGCAAGTACATCGAACATGTTCAGACTGGTCAGTACATCAGAGACGTTAGACATGGCAACAGCCCACTAGGTCCTCCAGCCCCCCTTCCTGGGCACCCGTGCAGAATTGTTTTCTACAGAACGTTTCATGGAGTCAGTGATGTCCAGGGACCATTCGGATCATCTAGTCTGACCTCCAGAGAATGTCACCGAGCGATGCAGACTCCGGGTGAGAGGCATCACACGCAAGACCGGCGCTGTGACAATCCCTCTCTAGCCTCCCTCCAGCTGAAGCCAGTGGAAGTGGTTGTTGCCCAGAACCTCTGATTTTGGGGACTTACATTTTTGCATGTCCAGCTTGAGACATCTTTGCTGTCTAAAAACTTGGGCACCCAAAACCCGAGGAACCCAGCGTTTGCCTTGACCTCCCTGTGCCTCAGCTTTGTCATCTCTGTAATTGAGCTGATTCATACATAGCAGTTTCAGAGGGGCGTTGGGGGAATTACAATTGCTGAGCTCCCACACAACACACTGAACCAAAGGGATGCAGGAGCTGAGCTCTTTGGGCCACATTATCTGCTGATGTAAACTGATGGGGCCACCTGACACCAGCAGAGGAGCTGGCCTAGCCTCTGGACAGCACCGTCTAGGGCAGGGGTTGGCAACCTTTCAGAAGTGGTGTGCCGAGTCTTCATTTATTCACTTTCATTTAAGGTTTTGCGTGCCAGTCATACATTTTAACGTTTTTAAGAAGGTCTCTCCCTATAAGTCTATATATTATATAACTAAACTATTGTCATATGTAAAGTAAAGAAGGTTTTCAAAATGTTTAAGAAGCTTCATTTAAAATGAAATTAAAATGCAGATCTTACGCCGCCGCCCTGCTCAGCCCGCTGCCAGCCTGGGGTTCCATTCACCTAGGCTGGCAGCAGGCTGAGCAGGGCCTGTGGCCGGGACCCCGGCTGGCAAGGGGCTGGCAGCCAGAACCCCAGACTGGCAGCGGGCTGAGTGGGACCAGCGGCTGGGGGACCCCAGACCGGCAGTGGGCTGAGCGGCTCAGCCCGCTGCCAGTCTGAGGTTCCATCCGCCGGCTCCTGCCAGCCAGGGTCCCAGCTGCCGGCCCCGCTCAGCCCACTGCCGGTCTGGGGTCCCAGCCCTGCCCACATAGAGGGCGTACCTACCTTCTCCCTGGTTTTAGCCCATTCTCTTCCTCTCTCTCTGCACTGAGCTGAGGGTGGGAGTGCACTGAGCACAGGCCTGGGGGTGAAGGAGCAGGCTGGGTGTTGGGGTGTAGGGTCTGGCCAGGAGCTAGAATGAGGGAGGGGGCTCAGGGTTGGGGCAGGAGGTTTGGGTGTGGAGCGCTTACCTGGGCAGCTCCCATTTGGTGTGAGGGGTGCAGGTGGGAATGTGTGTGAGGGGGGGTGCAGGAGCTTCCGTTTGGTGCTCAGGGTGGGGGTGGGGATGTGGGGGGTGCAAGAGTCAGGGAATGGAGTGTGGGGGGGGCTGGGTATGTGTGGGGGGTGCAGGAGTCAGGGCAGGGGGATGGGTGTGTGTGTGAGGAGGGTGCAGGAATCAGAGCTGGGAGCATGTGGGGGGGGTGCAGGAGTCAGGGCAGGGGGATGAGTATGTGTGTGTGGGGGTGCTGGAGTCAGGGCTGGGGTCGTGGGGGGGTGCAGGGGTCAGGGCAGGGGGCTCGGTGTGTGTGAGGGGGGTGCAGGGGTCAGGGCAGGGGCCTGGGGGTGTGGGGGGTTCAGGGCAGGGGCCTGGGGGTGTGGGCTGGAGTCGTGGGGATGCTCCCAGCCCCCTGCCCTGAGTGGCTCACGGCAGGAGGCTGGAGGGGATATGCCCTGATTCCACCCTCCTTCCCCAAGGCCCCGTCCCTGCCTCTTCTCCAAGGCAGTGAGCACGCTGCGGCTGCGGTTCCGGCTCCACCTCTCCCTCTCCCTCTCCCTCTCCCTCTCCCGGACCATCAGCTGTTTGGCCGCAGGGAGGGAGAGGAGGAGGGGCAGGAACCCAGCACGCTGGGGGAAGAGGCGGGGAGGGGGAGCTTGGCCTGCCGGTGGAGGCTGCCCTGCAGCAGCAGCTGGCATGACCAAGCTTCTGCCCCCTGCCCCCGCAGGAGAGAGCGGTGGGCGGAGAAGAGCAGGCTGGGCCGGGCAGGATTTTTAATGGCATGCTGCTGCCTGCCAGGGTCCCGGCCGCTGGCTGAGCGGGGCCGGCAGCTGGGACCCTGGCAGGCAGCGGTGTGCCATTAAAAATTGGCTCGTGTGTCGTCTTTGGCACGCGTGCCCTAGGTTGCCGATCCCTGGTCTCGGGTAATCACTGCGGAAGGGAATGAGCAGTGCCACAGTAAGGGTTCAGTAGCAGGAGTCAGTTTAAAGGGGGCAGAGTAGATCCGGAGGAGGGGAAGCAGCCTCGAGGGTTCTGAAGGCGTGGCGGGAGGGCGACAGGCAGTGGCTAGAAGGACGGGGAAGGGGTGTCGACAGATTTTTCAAGAGAGGTCATGTTTGAAAGCAGAGGTGATGGAGCCTGTTGCCCTGGAATTTGACATTCCTGCATGTACCCCAGAACTTGACAGTGCTGCAGTCAGCCATTTTGTACGTTCAGCCACTGCCAGCTGAAAACCAAACATCACATAGCTGGGAATAATCGTAGGCCTTTGTCAGACAAGGTCAGACAGCTGCATACTTGCTAATCAGAATGGGAGGATGGGCCAGAAAGTTATGGAAGAGTTAGTGGATAGCGACTTTGGTTTCAGGTGACCTGACATGTTGCTGTTATGGCTGGAAATACTAGAAGTGTTTTGAGATAATGAGCAGTTTGTTGAAATTAGGAGAATTGGTGACCCAGTGGAGGTTGTTATGCTGACCCACTAGGAGTCACTATAGGCTGTGTGCTTTGTTAGAGTTAGCTATAAAAGATTAGGTGAAAGTGAATACCTCGGAGCAGCCTGAGGGAGCTTTTCTCCGTGCAAGGAGCTGACATCTAAACTCTCCATCAGCTGGATGGAAAGAGGGACCCTGGAAGCCTAGCAGGGCACTTAAAACCATCTCAGACTGTGGGTAACCATATCTGGGATGTCCTAGCCCTATTGCTTGTGTCTGTGTGTGCTTAAATCCAACAACTTGTCGTTTTAGATAAGAGCACGCTTGCTTGTATTAACCATTTATCAGATGGAAATTGCTGTGCTCCCACTAATTTATTCCTGAAACTGCCTGGAGTGGAACAGCTAGTTACCCCTGCTTTGGTTCTGAAAACCCCGGGTAACAAGCCAGTTTAAAGGTAAGGAATGTAAGGGCAGGTAGGGATCAGAAGGAGTGAAGGGGGCAGGCATAGGAGGAGACAGGGCCAAGGAGACAGTCCAGGGGCTGAAGGTGGAGGGAAAAGCGAGGCCTCTGATTTTGGGTAGGGAGGCAGCACAGGAGGCGTAGGGAGGCGAAGCAGAGGGGCAGCGGGAAGGGCACATTCCAGCTGGGACCATGGAGGTGCTGGGAGGCTGTGCACAGACTGCAGAGCTCAGACCCAGCTGGAAGGTTGAAGTGACCCAAGGCCTCTGGCCATAGCACTCACCTGGCCTCACAAAATTTTGTAGTCAAGCTGGGTTTGTCCTGGTTCCGCCGGTATCGGAACCACCTCTCCACCTTTCTCGTGGGCAAGTCACACTGCTTGGATAAGCTGATCAGCTCCCCCTGGAAAACAGCCAAGGAATCTGGATTCAGACTCGTAGCTTCACAGATTGTAAGGTTAGAGGGACTGCTGTGATCATCTAGTCCAGTGGTTTTCAACCTGTGCTCTGCACACCCCTGGGGAGTCACAGACTATGTCTAAGATTTCCAAAGGGGTCTGCACCTCCATTCGAAATTTTTTAGGGTTCATAAATGAAAGAAAGTTGAAACCACGGATCTAGTCCAACCCCCAAGCCACAGACCCTCACCCTGTAACCTCGGCATCAAGCCCATACCTCTGTCTGTGCTAAAGTGTATCTTTTAGAAATACATTCAGTCTTGGTTTAAAGGCTTCAAGTAATAGAGAATCCACCACATCTTAGGTCACCCAGTAGTTAATTACCCTCCACTGAAAATTTATGCCTTATTTCTATTTGTCTAGCTTCAATTTCCAGCCTCTGGGCCATGTTATACCTTTCCCTTATTGCTTTCTAATTGACTAATTTGTTCCAGCACCTCTGTATAGTACCCCTCAATCCCTAGCAGCACTTCATCTTTATAACCTGACACAAGCATACCTGCAAACTCAACTGAGTTGAGGTGGTAGGCTCTCTTTCTCTAGTGAGCCTGTGGGCGGAGGGTGGGTACTGCTCCTGTCTACCAGGGCAGGGCCCCTTGGCTGTGCTGTTCAGGGTACTGCCCTCTTGCAGAGGGGTAAAGGTAAGCTGACCAGATAGCAAGTGTGAAAAATCAGGACACCTTTCTGAAAGGGCCTGGACTGCCAGGGCTCTCAAGCTGTTTTCTTGGTCAGCAACCCCTTCTTCCAGGAACTGGGGAGCTCTGTGTTGCAGTCCTGCCCCATCAGAGTGCCACCCAGCCCTGCGCTGGGCCCACCCATCTCCAGGCTGGATAAACCTCACAGATGCACCAGGTTGGGGCTGCTGGGGCCCAAGGGAGCTCTTTAATGCCTTCCTGACATGCAAAGCCACCATTAGCGTCTCTGCGATGTCCTTCTCCCTCATGGTCCCTTGAGCCCATCGATTCACCTGCAGGTTTTCTGCTTCTGATAAACCTAATGAACATATTTGTGTTTATACCTTTAGCTATTTGCTCTTCAGATTCATTCTTAGCCTCCTACTCTCCACTATATATTTCATCTGCCACAGCTGATTCCTTTCTATTGGCTGGATTTCCATTGTTGTGTCAGATAACCTTTTGAGTCCTGCCATTTAACCACACTGGGGGGAATCCAGGCACACTGAAGGCAAAGGGAGTTTTGCTGCTGACTTCAGGAGAGCCAGGATTTCACCCATTGTTTACCTTTTGCTTTCCCGTTTCTTTTCTTGTTCAGGGTCTCCATGCCTCTGAGGCTCTCCTCTGGCTGTTTATTTTGGACCCAATCTGTTACAAAGGGCCTTTGTCATTCTGCATCTGAAATGAAACCTCAGCACTTCCCATTGCTAGCAGGGGAAGGCTGGTCAGGTTACTGGGCATCAGAAGTTCTGCATTCTGTTCTGGACTTTGTCACTGGCTTGCTGCATGACTTTGTCCTTGTCGCTCAGCTCTCTGAGCACCAGCGGCATGGTAGGGATCATGCTAGGGTGCATCCATGTGGGTGGTGTGCTTTCTCATAGGAATTGCCAGATTGAATCAGACCCTGGGTTCATCTAGTTCAGTATCTTGCATCCGAGAGTGGCCAGATCTTGAGGAACGGAGAAGAAACCCCACAACAGGCAGGTGTGGGATAATCGCACTCTACACAGGTCACATGCTAATCCCTCATAGATTGATTTAAACCCCAAAGCATGAGGTTTCAACTCCCTTCCAATGCTCTCCTTGAGAGCAGGAACAACTAGAACTCTGGTGGCACCTTAAAGACTAACAGATTTATTTGGGCATAAGCTTTCGTGGGTAAAAACCTCACTTCTTCAGATGCATAGAGTAAAAGTTACAGATGCAGGCATTAAATACTGACACATGGAGAGCTTGGAGTTAGTTCGCAAGTGGAGAACCAGTGTTGACAGGGCCAATTCGATCAGGGTGGATGTAGTCCACTCCCAATAATAGATGAGGAGGTGTCAATTCCAGGAGAGGAAAAGCTGCTTCTGTAATGAGCCAGCCACTCCCAGTCCCTATTCAAGCCCAGATTAATGGTGTTAAATTTGCAAATGAATTTTAGTTCTGCTGTTTCTCTTTGAAGTCTGTTTCTGAAGGTTTTTTTGTTCAATGATAGTGACTTTTAAATCTGTAATAGAATGACCAGGGAGATTGAAGTGTTCACTTACTGGCTTTTGTATGTTACCATTCCTGATGTCCGATTTGTGTCCATTTATTCTTTTGTGGAGGGACTGTCCGGTTTGGCCAATGTACATGGCAGAGGGGCATTGCTGGCACATGATGGCATATATCACATTAGTAGATGTGCAGGTGAATGAGCCCTCGATGGTGTGGCTGATGTGGTTGGGTCCTCTGATGGTGTCGCCAGAGTAGATATGGGGACAGAGAAGGCAACGAGGTTTGCTACAGGGATTGGTTCCTGGGTTGGTGTTTCTGTGGTGTGGTGTGAAGTGTAGTTGCTGGTGAGTATTTGCTTCAGGTTTGGGGGTGTTCTGTTATTGTCCTTGTTGGGCCTGTCCTGTAGAAGGTGATTTCTGGGTACCCGTCTTGCTCTGTCAATCTGTTTCCTCACTTCCCCAGGTGGGTACTGTAGTTTTAAGAATGCTTGAAGTGAGGTTTTTACCCACAAAAGCTTATGCCCAAATAAATCTGTTAGTCTTTAAGGTGCCACCAGACTCCTTGTTGGTTTTGTAGATACAGACTAACACGGCTGCCCCCTGAGACTAGAACTCTGGATACTGCTGTCAGAAACTTCAGCTGTTGGAGAACTCCGCCGAGCAGTAGAACGTATGCCAAGAGTACCAGAAATTGCCCTGCCAGGGCACTATCTCCTCATCACCTGCAGGGAAATCCCACAGCTCCATATTGGGTGTGTGATGATGCCGAGGACACTGGCTTGTGGTACCTGCCCGTAAGACCGATTCCAAACTCACAGGCTTCATAGCAGCACACGACACCACTGAGCAGTGTAGCTGTCAGGCGGAGTCTGCAGCCTGATCTAGCTGGGCTGCAGTAACTGTCCGAGTCTAAGAGATCCTGATTTGTCACGGGGCGTTTGACAAGGGAGGTAGAAACACACACAACGAGGCCATGTTTAAAGGCAGGTGAACAAGGAGTCAGGAGTTGACATTTGAACAGGACATTTTTCTTTTTGGGGTAGCAGTGCCCTTGCCCCTGGAGTTTTGGAGAGATCTGGCATCCTCCTCGTAACTCCCCTAAGCTCCAGCTGTCTAATGCACCAGGGCAGTCGCCCCTGTGTGTGGAACTGGGAGCTGCTTCTGATGACGCTTTTAGAGGTGCTGGGTGCTCCCAGCTCCTACTGCAGTCAGGGAGATGCTCAGCACCTCCGGGGACCTGGCTGCTTGGCTGAGGCTCTAAATATAGATGGAGTTGCTGAACTTTATGCTGCCAAATTTGAGAACTTTGGCTAGAAAGTTTAGTTCAATGAAATTCCAGCTAGACAGTGATAAGAAGGAGCCACGGGGCAAGGGGCTGGGAGGGAGAAGGAACTCACCTTCTTTGGATCCTTGCTGTGAGTAGCGTAGAAGGTTTCCAGCACAGGACTGGGTGGAGCATTCAATCTCACCTTGTCCCTCAAACCCAGCTTTCTGCCCAGGGGCCGGGCTATGAATCTGCAAGAGACCACAGCAGGGTTCAGTCAAGAGAGGTTATTATTGCCTTACAGCTCCCAGAATGTTTTAGCTGTTCTCCAAAGCACCCTCAAAAAGTTTACAATCCAACCAAAGACAGCACATGGCATGCAGGTGGGGAGGGAGAACGTAGGCCCAGGGCACAACAGAAACATTGGGCCTTATTCTTCCCAGCCCTGTTCTTTGTGCCAGGGACATTATCAATCTGATAGCAAGTAACAAGGAGTTTGGGGTAATACCCCAGTCCTGGAGTCCCTGTGCAGGTCTCACATTGAAACATGTGAGAGAAAAACAACTTTATAAACAGGAAAATATGTTTGTGAGGCCACAGGCAGGGGGATTGACAATTCAATGTCCCCATTTTTAAAATGCTTTCTCTCTTTTTGCAGTTGGAAAGACCCTCATAAACACGGGCAAGTGACGAACAAGACACTGACTAGACACAAAGTACAGACAACCCCTTTTCGTCAATAAGGCATTGAAAACCCCAGGGGCATTAAATGAACTGCCCCTCCCTCCCAAAGGACGATGTGTTCCCAGGTAATTAGCACTGTATATTCAGACATTTTCCCAGGTGCGCATGTGCCTCCTGAGGGCAAAAAAAGGCAGAGTCTCTGCCTGAGGGCTAATATCAAGTTCTCAGGAGAACTTTATCTGCACATGCAGCAGCAGCAGCAGGAAGTTTGTGCCCAGAGTGATAATAGCTCCTCTAGATTATCTGTCAGATTAGAGATGATTTGTAATCAGTGTTAAGCAAACAGTTAAAAAACCCAGGAGCAGTGGCAGAGGATGGTGGTTAGAGCAGAGAACAGACAGGTCTGGTCTACACAGCAAACTGTCAGGAGCTCTCATCTGGCTAGACAGAGCCAACTTCTCCTTGATCCTCTACAGGGGGATCTTTGCATCAGGTTTTCCTGACATGAGACAGACGCTGGATAGTGCGCTTGCTTCTTACCAAACCAGAGAAAGGGCCTGATGCATGGCTGCCCTGCAGCCAGATTTCCCAACTTTACCAGACTTTGCAGTGTTCTGCAGCTCAGCCTCTTCTGCCTAAACCAGGTGACCGTCCATGGTGGAGAAGAAAGAACAAGCTTATCCAAGTACCCATAGTCTAGGGGACAGTGCACCGAGCTTGGAAGCAGGAGCCATGAATTCAAATCTTATCTCTGCTGGCCATTTATCTGTGCACTTCAGAGCCTCAGAGCTCTATCTTAGGAGGCAGTCAAGTATTATTCCTTCTACTTCACACATATGTTAACAGAGAGGTTGCACAAAGTCACTTCAGGAAGGTCTGGGAGTAGAACGCCTGTCTCTTATATGGCATACATAAAGCTCCTCTATCCAGCCACACTGTGACCCATCTATGTGCTTGCCTCTCTTGTCTGTACCCCCGTGACTAAACCACCCAGGATTCCTGATCTCAAAAACTCCACTGCTGTCTAGCAAACCGCTGACATCTCTCCTAGTGGCTGTTCCATACAGAGGTTAACAGCGACTCCTTTAGCTCAAGTGGTAGAGGACTGTGCGGTGGAGCTGAAAGTCCAGGTACAAACCCTGCTGAGTACCCACGAAAGGGGCTGTTTTTCTAGAGTCCTTTTCAAAAACCAGAGTGAAAGTGTCCTTCCAACAGGCACTTAGAGAGAGGCAAAGCAACCAAAACCCCAGTGTTCTACATTCTGATCACGTGTCACACAATTGTATTACTCATGTCACGCACCAACAGGTTGGAGGGTGATGGATAAGCCTCTACCTCCTCTGTGCATAGCCAGCCCAACAGGGCCACAAAGTCGCCCTTCCAACCCCAGGGTGATTGCTCTGCATGGGCAATGGGGTGTCAGGGATGGGGCAGG
Organism: Chrysemys picta bellii; assembly: GCF_011386835.1. Lineage (NCBI taxonomy): Eukaryota > Metazoa > Chordata > Testudines > Emydidae > Chrysemys > Chrysemys picta. The sequence continues at coordinate 391,755 of NC_088815.1, read as the reverse complement.
GCAGGTGCTCTGTATGGGGAGTGGGGGAGGTTGGATGTCAGGGATAGGAGGGGGCAGGGCGTGTGCTCTGTATGGGGAGTGGGGAGGTTAGGGGGGCAGGGTATGTGCTCTGTATGGGAAGTAGGGGAGATTGGGGTGTCAGGGTGGGTCCTTCACATAGGGAGTGAGGGGAGCTACTAGGACTGGGTGGAGGGCAGCTGGCTGAATGCTGAGAAGAGGGCTCTCAGATTGACTGCCGGAGGTAGCGTCTCCTGGCGTAAGCCGAACAACCTGGTTCCTGTCTAGTCGTCAGTCCGACCCCAGGCACTGCACTGGCTACTCCAGCCACTCTGGGTCCTGCTCTTACCCCCACCCCCTCACTATTTACAGGGAATGTTTGTTCCCAGAACATGAGGGGGAGCGATACAAGGGGTGGGGGACAAAAGATCAGCCCCCCAATATTTCCACTGAGGTGGCAGTAGCTTGCCCCCGCCCCAGCTCTGCTGCCCCTGCTGAGTGATCTGTTAATGCTGCTTTGATGTTCTCCTGTCTCCTTCTACCTCTGGCTCGTTATGACCAGATGGTGAAATCTCACTACCTCAGGCACTGGCTGGGACTGGAGAAAATAGATGAACAGGAGTACTTGTGGCACCTTAGAGACTAACAAATTTATTAGAGCATAAGCTTTCATGGACTACAGCCCACTTCTTCGGATGCATATAGAATGGAACATATATTGAGGAGATATATATACACACATACAGAGAGCATGAACAGAACAGGTGGGAGTTGTCTTACCAACTCTGAGAGGCCAATTAATTAAAAGAAAAAAAACTTTTGAAATGAACTTTTTTCTCTTAATTAATTGGCCTCTCAGAGTTGGTAAGACAACTCCCACCTGTTTATGCTCTCTGTATGCGTGTATATATATCTCCTCAATATATGTTCCATTCTATATGCATCCGAAGAAGTGGGCTGTAGTCCACGAAAGCTTATGCTCTAATAAATTTGTTAGTCTCTAAGGTGCCACAAGTACTCCTGTTCTTCTTTTTGCGGATACAGACTAACACGGCTGCTACTCTGAAACCAGAAAATAGATGGTAACCAAGCAAAGTTACAGTGTCTTTTGCTGTAGATGCTTTTGAGCCAGTCCTGCGCTCACTAACATGAATGGGGATTCAGGCTTGGGGTTTCTTTCCTCCTCCGAGTCAGGAAGGTTGCACATGCTGGCTGTAGACTCTGACTCGTTGTTCAATTGAAAATTAAATCCTGTCCCGTTTCCTCCTCCTAGCTCATTTTCTGTGCTAATTACAACCTCACAGATTGCACCATTGACTCTGGAGTCATGGGTCTAAGTCACCAGCTCCATGGAGGAGGAAAGGAGGGAGCCTGCGGAATAAACTGGGTAGGTTCCTACAGCAAGAGGAGACAAAGGGAAGAGCTGCTTAGCATCGCCACCCAACTGCTCCTGCACAAGAGAGATGCTGAGACAGCTACTCAGACCTGCCACCATGCAGGAAAAAGGTCACCCAGGCCACTGTGGATCAGTGTGTGCCCCAGACCCTCCAGGGCATTCTGCACAAGGCCTGCTGAGCCCGAGCCCGATGGCTCTCCTGACACAGTCCTTCCAAAGAGAAGCTCTGCCCTGCCCGACTGTGCCTGCTGGGCTTCACAAGCCAGTCCCAACTCCCCGATTGGACACTAGGACTTTGTCTCCCTTTAGCTCAGTGACGGCTTGTCATGACCCCTTCACATTTTCCACAGGGTCGCATCTCCATGGAGACTTGGGTATTAGTGACATGTGAGAAAAACTGTTTGAAATTAAGCAAAGTTGGTAGCGATTTGTGTTGTGAATAATTATGGCATACAATTCTGTCCCAGCAAATCTCAATAGGAGTCCTGGGCTCTCATAAATGTCAATGGACATTTTCAGTCATTCACTGCAGCAGGGGCAGTATTGTACATGAGGGGCCAGCTTCTCCATCCCACTGAGGCTGATTTCTGCCCCTGCCGTGGTGCAAATCATTCTTAAAGCTGCTTGAACTGACTTTCTGGAGATCCCCTGGCAGGGGGAAATCCCTGGTGCCAGAGGGCCAGTGCAGCCAGTTCCATGTCACCTTTCCATACAGCTCCTCTTTCCTGAGGAAGAGCACTGCCGGGAGCCTCAACCTCTGGCTGATTCCCGACTGGCTGGACTTCCCAGGGAGGTCGGAGGCAGCTGGCTGTAAGATAATGCAGCCAGGAGGATGCTCTTTCTTTTCCAGAGACTGTCCCTACATCTGCCAATTACCTATTGCACCTGTTACAAAACCCAAGAACTAATTCCTAAGGAAAGGAATAGTTACATAGCCAGAGTAGAAATGCATTCATTTCAATAGAAAGAAGTGCATGTTTCATCATGGCAGCCTCAGCTCCGACACAAAATAAACGCCATCTTCTCGCGAGTAACCATAAAATATAAACACACACAACAGCTTTCTGCAAAAGAAACAAATTACGCACACGAACGCACGCACATATTCATTAATGATATATGGGTTAACCTTAAACATGTGTCCACAGACATTCAAGTTGATAAATTATAGACTTTCCTATTATTACATAGAAAACAAATGTTCCCAAGCAATAGCGGTTCTAAGTACTTTACCAAACAAATTTACTGTCAGAGGAATAACATTACATTAAAATCATTTTAAAATAATCATTTTAAAATAAATATTATAAAAATAATACAAAAAGCCCATTGGATCAGAGTTAAGGTTGTTGTGTTCTAATGAAATATGATTTTTTTCTATTTGATAAGGATATTCTTATTATGTGAGCAGGGTAAGATTTTTGATTCCTTTAAGTACTCATTTCCTGCCATTCAAGGGCCTGGGTTTTGTAAAAATAGTTCATCAATTTCAATGTTGTCACTTAGCAAGCGTAACTGTTTTTTTCCCCCCAATGGTTTTTGCTTCTAGAATATCAGTGAAGGCTGAGCACTTTGTTTGATAGAGATCAACACACTGATCTATGCCCATAAATGAGGGACAGGGATGTGCTAAGTATAGTTTTAGGTAAGTTCTTTTCCATATCAACTTTTGAAAACTGAATTAAAAGAATGAAACAATGGACCTCTTACATCTTTGGATGTGGTCTTTGTGTTCTCACCATAACTTCCGTGTGTATAATGAGTGGTGTAGCTTTCCATTCACATTCAGAGGCTACTTCAATTATTTCTATGAATAAATTGTGCTGTTGGCCTTGAGCACTGGGCTCCAAGGTTCACCTTCTTAACTTGTCCAGACTTCTCTCTTCAAGAATGTGGTGGCTCAAGTTATTAAGCTGAACATAAGACTGTGATGGAGGTATGCATACAACACTGAACGTGAGGAGTCAGGACGAAGCATGAGTCAGACGAAAATAGTTTCTGTAGATAATGTATTTGGTAACTCGTCTCCTTGTCTTTTGGTTAGAACAAAGAAATGTGCTTCCCATAAAAGAGGAAGGGTTTTGGCCAGTGAAGATGGGGCCAATAGTCTTCGAGCTGGGAGGGCCACATACGGCTTCAAGCTAGGAGAGGAGTTTTCTTTCACACAAGGTTTTCAGCTTATTTTGTAGCTCGAGCTTACAGCCCAGCAAAGCTTTCCCTTAAAGCGCGTGACTCTCCCTGGAGTTTGAACCTGCCCTTTGTTTTCATGGTTTTCTCTCTCCCTCTAGTTCTGGAAGATGCCAGTGCACTGTTTGCATTCAGACAGTGGGATCCAGTCACAAATACAGCCAGATGAGGAAAGTCAGTGCAGGCACCTGGAACAAAACTGAACTCTGAAGGATGAGAATTTGTAGGAGACAGTCCCAGCACGAGGGAATGGACCCAGGAGACTGTAGTCACCCTTCCCAAACAGTGACCTGCCAAGGACATGACATTGGCTGATCTACCCCAGAGCACCCTGGAGGGCAGCCTGTGCCCCAGGGGTAGACCTGTCACACTGCTCAAGTGCACTGCAGAACACAAGTGCTCGACTTGGCCATTCAGAGGGGCAAACTGACTTCCAGCAATGTAACGCTATAGGGTCTGCACTGAGTTATGAGGTTCCTCCAGAAGCACAAGGTCACACAGAGGTTCTGTGCTTTTCTACTGGCCTCTGTACACCTGCAGCTCTGCACACACCTCCCTGGTGCATCGGGGGTCTGCAAGTCAATTGAGCCACTGCCTGGGCTCTATTAACTGAGGCAACGCAGAGGCACCCACCCCACACTCCTGCTCATGTCCAGCAGTGGAGGAAGCTGATGACACCCATTTCCCTGAAATATGGAGGGACAAGATTCACCCAGGGAGGGTCCCCTCTCCACAGTGATCTTGGGGGCATAATCCCCCTCCTCCCTTGGCGCTTTACTGAAAGGCAGACATTACATTCTAGTAAAGGCTGAGAAAGGGGAATGGATCCTTCAGTCCTTGTGACACGATGTATATAGGAAACCCCGAGGCAGGATGGACCGAGTGGTAATGTTGGGCGGGAACTGGGAATCCAAAGCAGAACAGCCGCCCAGCATACTTATAGGGTGACCAGACAGCAAGTGTGAAAAATCGGGACAGAGGGTGGGGGGTAATAGGAGCCTATATAAGAAAAAGCCCCAAATATCAGGACTGTCCCTATAAAATCGGGACACCTGGTCACCCTACATACTTATAACGTGGCTCGTTGGCTCTGCGAGGCTGCTCCTCGGCATGGGCACTGCAAGGGAGCGTGGGAAGAACCCCCAGCACAGATTCAAGGATTTTAAGGGCAGGACAGATCTTTGTGATCTTTGTCAGGTCAGACTTCTTGCCTTAAAGTCTGACCTCCCACATAACCAGGCCATAGACTCAGCCAGCAATTGCTGTATCAAGCACAATAACTTCCAGCTGAGCGGGATATAAGAGATCCCATCTTGACTTTGAGACCCCAAGTGATGTAGAATTCACCACATCCCTTGATGAGTTGTTTCAATGGTTAGTTACCCTCCCTGTTAAATGTGCACCTGATTTTAGTGTCATCTTCCAGCCGCTGGATCGTGTCAGTCATTGCTGGCTTGAGTTTCACCATGACAGAGAACTTCTCTGGAAATCTGGGTGAGACATGAGCTCAAGTCCTGCCAATGGAAACTGCTGCTGATAAAACCCGTAGCATTTGGTCTGCATCGTGGCTCTCTAGCTGGTGCTCAGTTGGGTATGGAAACCCTGGGCCAAGCCCTAGAGTAAGAGGGAATAAACTTGTCCCTGAAAGAAAAACCAGTCTCCCAAGCTTTGATCTAACAGGGAGCTAGGGACTTGGCTTTTAGCTCCAGCAGACATTGACCCAGTAACGTGATACATTGTTTGGTGAGTATTGTTTGAATGTAGGAGGCAGTCCAGCATGTCAATGCAGGAATAGCAGAAACCACGCGGAGAGCATATGCACCTGAGTCTGCTGCCAAAAGGCTCTCTGTTAAAACATGCACAGATGGAAAGTGCAGGGTAGGATCTGAGCTGAGAGGGATAATATCTCCCATCCCCAGAATGCCTTGCCTCAGCAGTGTCCCAAGGCTCTTTACTCATTTAAAGTGATACTCAAATGGCTGAACATCCCACGAAAGTGCTTCACAATTCACAGTCACGACACAACATGTTAGGGCAGGAAGTGGAGATCATACCCTACTAAACTGCAGGGGCATTTACACAGAGATCGTGTCCTTGCCCTGGTTGGACACCACAGCAAAGACCCTGACCCTGGGGGACAGAGAGGAAGTGCCATGGGATGCTTAATGAACGCAAGAAGCCAGGACCTCTGCTCTAAGGCTCCTCCAAAGGACCTGTAAAAAGTCAAATAGTCCCCTTAAGCTAGAGCCCGGCTCTGCCAGACACTGCCTCTCCCTCCTACAGCTCCCTGGGAACTGCAGCTGATGGAACTTGGGGCTGGTTAGCCCTCAGTGTGCACAAGGCCCTGCAGAATGGCCTAGGAGCACTCCTCACGGACACCACATGGATGAGAGAGACAGGAGAAAACAGCCAGCCTTCCATTGCTGGAAGGGTCTCTCCCTCTAATGGAAGGCTGGCTGTTTTCTCCTGTGTCTCTCATCCATGTGGTGTCCGTGAGGAGTGCTCCTAGGCCATTCTGCCGTCCTAAATGCAGGACCCTGCACTTGGCCTTGTTGAACCTCATCAGGTTTCTTTTGACCCAATCCTCTAATTTGTCTAGGTCCCTCTGTATCCGATCCCTCCCCTCCAGTGTATCTACCACTCCTCCCAGTTTAGTGTCATCTGCAAACTTGCTGAGGGTGCAGTCTACGCCATCCTCCAGATTATTAGTGAAGATATTGAACAAAACCGGCCCCAGGACCAACCGTTGGGGCACTCCGCTTGATACTGACTGCCAACTAGACATGGAGCCATTGATCACTACCCGTTGAGCCCGACGATCTAGCCAGCTTTATATCCACCTTATAGTCCATTCATCCAGCCCATACTACTTTAACTTGCTGGCAAGAATACTGTGGGAGACCGTATCAAAAGCTTTGCTAAAGTCAAGGAATAACACGTCCACTGCTTTCCCCTCATCCACAGAGCCAGTTATCTCGTCATGGAAGGCAATTAGGTTAGTCAGGCATGACTTGCCATGCTGAATCCATGCTGACTGTTCCAGATCACTTTCCTCTCCTCTAAGTGCTTCAGAATTGATTCCTTGAGGACCTGCTCCATGATTTTTCCAGGGACTGAGGTGAGGCTGACTGACCTGTAGTTCCCTGTATCTTCCTTCTTCCCTTTTTTAAAGATGGGCACTGCATTAGCCTTTTTCCAGTTATCCGGGACCTCCCCCGATCACCATGAGTTTTCAAAGATAATGGCTAATGGCTCTGCAATCTCACCCGCCAACTCCTTTAGCACCCTCGGATGCAGCGCATCCGGCCCCATGGACTTGTGCACGTCCAGTTTTTCTAAATAGTCCTGAACCACTTCTATCTCCACAGAGGGCTGGTCACCTCCTCCCCATGATGTGCTGCCCAGTGCAGCAGTCTGGGAGCTGACCTTGTGCGTGAAGACAGAAACAAAAAAAGCATTGAGTACATTAGCTTTTACCACATCCCCTGTCACTAGGTTGCCTCCCTCATTCAGTAAGGGGCCCACACTTTCCTTGTTCTTCACCTTCTTCTGGTTGCTAACATACCTGAAGAAACCCTTCTTGTTACTCTTAACATCTCTTGCTAGCTGCAACTCCAAGTGTGATTTGGCCTTCCTGATTTCACTCCTGCATGCCTGAGCAATATTTTTATACTCCTCCCTGGTCATTTGTCCAATCTTCCACTTCTTGTAAGCTTCTTTTTTGTGTTTAAGATCAGCAAGGATTTCACTGTTAAGCCAAGCTGGTCGCCTGCCATATTTACTATTCTTTCTACACATGGGGATGGTTTGTTCCTGTGCCCTCAATAAGGATTCTTTAAAATACAGCCAGCTCTCCTGGACAAATTTCCCCCTCGTGTTATTCTCCCAGGGGATCCTGCCTATCAGTTCCCTGAGGGAGTCAAAGTCTGCTTTTCTGAAGTCCAGGGTCCGTCTTCTGCTGCTCTCCTTTCTTCCTTGTGTCGGGATCCTGAACTCGACCATCTCATGGTCACTGCCTCCCAGGTTCCCATCCACTTTTGCTTCCCCTACTAATTCTTCCCTGTTTGTGAGCAGCAGGTCAAGAAGAGCTCTGCCCCTAGTTGGTTCCTCCAGCACTTGCACCAGGAAATTGTCCCCTACACTTTCCAAAAACTTCCTGGATTGTCTGTGCACCGCTGTATTGCTCTCCCAGCAGATATCAGGGTGATTGAAGTCTCCCATGAGAACCAGGGCCTGCGATCTAGTAACTTCTGCTAGTTGCCGGAAGAAAGCCTTGTCCACCTCATCCCTCTGGTCTGGTGGTCTATAGCAGACTCCCACCATGACATCACCCTTGCTGCTCACACTTCTAAACTTAATCCAGAAACTCTCAGGTTTTTCTGCAGTTTCATACCGGAGCTCTGAGCAGTCAGACTGCTCTCTTACATACAATGCAACTCCCCCACCTTTTCTGCCCTGCCTGTCCTTCCTGAACAGTTTATATCCATCCATGACAGTACTCCAGTCATGTGAGTTATCCCACCAAGTCTCTGTTATTCTAATCACATCATAATTCCTTGACTGTGCCAGGACTTCCAGTTCTCCCTGCTTGTTTCCCAGGCTTCTTGCATTTGTGTATAGGCACTTAAGTATTATCTAGACCATCCCTGACAGGTGTTTGTCTAACCTGCTCTTAAAAATCTCCAAGGATGGAGATTCCACAACCTCCCCAGGCAATTGATTCCAGTACCATTCCATGCCCCTCCCTTCCTCCTGCCCCTGCCACCTGTGCCAGCCACTGGCTGGTGACCATCTCTTAGGGAGAAACAGGAGCGGAGGAGCAAGAGCCCTTCCAGCTGCTCCCCTGCTGGGTCATGGGGGCACGTGGGAGCAGGCTAGGCAGGAGTGGGATGCAGTTTTCAGTGGGTGTCCCTTTGAACAGCTCAGGATTTGCTGCTGACAGCTCAGGGAAGTATGGGTACAACAGGGTAGAACCAATTACCCCCCCCACCCCATGACAGAAGAGGTGGCTGTCAGGCATTGCGCTGTTTCTACCTGAAGTCTCCTACAATGCGAGGAACCGTGATGGGCACCCCAAACCCTCCACTCCAGAGCCATCATTCCCACCCCCCCAGCACCTCACAGACCTTTTGTTTTCTGAGCTAAGGGCCGGCTGAGGAGCGAGGCTGGGCACTCCTACCAACTCCGCTGTCTCTAGTGCCCTCTGGGGGCTCCCAGCCAGGCAGTGACCCAGGCAAACAGCTTGTCTTGAGAGACTGGACAGGTTCAAGTCACAGAGCTACAGGAAACACACACTCCAGCTAAGAGAACTTGCCCCTAGTTCATTTGTGCCTGCTTTGGTGATACCCCAAGTACAGGGCCTGGGCTCAAGGGGCAAAAGGAGAGTATTAGAGGAAGAAAACAAGTCTCTAGCTATGCAGTCTGCACCCACAGCTGGGGTGAGCCAGACAGCAAGTGAATGAACTCCTGCAGCCCCGAATGTGAATGGACCTTTAAATGAGGACATACAGCCAAAGAGCCCTTTGTCACACGGCTTATTCCGGCTGCTGCACAGTGAATTGGATGAATTATTAACCTTCGTCCCTGGCATAATTTTAACTTGTTGCCATGAAGGTGCTGACCCAATCAGTCTCCCAGGGTCAGTGAGTGGTGGATAAAAGTTGCCATTCAGCTCTGAGATGGGCCAGTTCATCGCTGGCCTTCTCTCTCAGTCACTCCCATTTGTGCTGCCAAGTGATGAGAATAGGAGCAGGGACAGAGATCTGCTGCTTCTCAGCAAGGACCAGAACGCCCTGCTAGGCAAGTGCAAACCAGCTGGATTCTCCATCAGAAAGGACTAGGGCAAGCAGGCTGAAGGTGACAAACACCAGTGAGAATACAAGTGTCCCAGCTCCAAGCGCTCCACTGGCTCTGTGGAGAGGAGAGCTGGAGAAGAGCGGGTAAGAGGGCTGTGAGTATAACATGGAGCACTACAGCTGGGCCTGGCCACTCTCTGAGTGCTGGTGGACTGCATCTGGATGCAAGTGGCAGAGCAGAGCTCTTGGCTGAGCTCTGTTCTAGTCTATAGGTTCTCATCACCATAGTATCTGGGCACCTTCCAGTCATGCATTAAACATGCTCAACATACGGCATGTGTTATTTGCTCTCCCGCCTCTCCCCAGTGGGAGAAGCATGTGCAGGGGAGTGTCTGGTTTTGCTTTGTTTTTTTAAACTATACGGTGCTGTATACTTGTTAGGGAAGGCATGGTCAAAGAAATGTGGCCCTTACACCTGAAGGCAGGGAGGTTTGGGATGGTCCCCAGTTCCTGGGGGAGTTCATTCCACAGTCTCAGACTTCCCCCCTCTGCAAAATACATAAGGAACAATGGGCTCCTTGTTGTGGGAGTACAGAGAGGTGTTGCCAACTCTCACAATATTTGGTGTCTGCTTAAAGCCCCAGCTGCTGAAATCACTGTATGGACCGAGAATTTCATCTTTCCTTGAAAAATAAGATTCTAGCCCTTGTGATTGCAGAGAAAAGCTTAAACGTGGCCTGAATGTGACCTAAAGGCTCAGAAACCAGAAGGCAAATACAAAGATCCCAAATGTACAATATTTTTTAAAATCTAAGGATTCTGGGTCCTGACCCATGATTTTGAATGCGTGGGGCTGGCCAGACTGCTATGGTACAGTGGCTATTTTTCCCTGCCCAGTTATGCTGACTTTCCACTGTACCTCTGCCAAGTGCTAGGGGGATACGGCTATGACAGTTTTGAAGACATGCTATGCTGTGCTAATGGCAAACACCCTCGGTCTCCTGGCTCAGGCTGCAAAGAGCAACAGTGGATGAAAGCTGCCTGCGTTCCATGTGTTGCCAATGCAGGAATTGGCCATCACTCCTGAGATCAGCAATCTGAAATCTGCTTCTTTCATGAGGTGCAGGCAACCGCTGGCCTATGCAGGTGGTAGTTGATCTTGCTTGCACTGGCTGGCATGAGCCACTGGGGCACGTGCCACTGGGGAGAGATGTAGTCTCCATTCCCCTGCGATGAGTCAGGTGTAACCAGCCCATCTTGATCTTTTCACTCTCAGTACTTTGGATTTAATTTTGCATTTCTCTATTACACACCCAAGACCTGTAGTTCTTCCAGCACCGATGGAAGCTAGAGCAGCCCTATAAGTGTCATCTGAGTGGTAATAAGAGGTGTTACATAGACTCAGAGGTGAGCTGGAGCCGGTTCGCACTGGTTCGCGGGAACCAGTTAAATTTAGAAGCCCTTTGTCCAACCGGTTCTAAAAGGGCTTTTAAATTTAAAGTGGCGCCTTAGGCGCCGACTCCATGGATGCTCCAGCAGCTCCCGGCCCCGTCCCCAGCTCACCTCCGCTCCGCCTCCTCCCCTGAACGCTCCGCCCCGCTTCTCGCGAATCAGCTGTTCGTGCGGAAGCCTGGGAGGGCTGAGAAGCGGTGAGGCGGCTTCGTGCTCAGGCCCAGGGAGGCGGAGTGGAGGTGAGCTGGGGTGGGGGGGCGCGAGGAGAGCCGCCCGTGCCGTGGCAGGTAACCTCCTGCTCCCCCCTTAGCTACGCTACCCTGCCCCTAGGAGCCAGAGGGACCTGCCAGATGCTTCCTGGGAGCCGCCCCAGGTAAGCACCGCTGGGACTCTCCACCTCGCCCCCCGGCAAGTCCCTCTGGCTCTTAGGGGTGGGGCAGGGCGGGGTGGGCACCCACTATGGTGGCCCACGAGACCCTCCTGCCTGGCCCCTGAGCTCCCGTCCGGGGAGGCTAGTCCCCAGCTGTTCCTCCTCCCCCACAGCTTCAGCTCACCCCACCGCCGGCGCATGCTCTGGGCGGTGGGCTGCGAGCTCGGCCTGACCCGGTGCTCTAGGCGCTGCACGGCGGTGCATGGCCTGGCTCCAGCCGAGCGGCTTGGCCCAGCTCTAGCCGAGCGGTGCGGCTGTAGCGCCCCCCAGCCCCCAGTGCTTCACGTGGTGTGCAGTGGCAGCTGCGCGGCCCGGCTCCAGCCAAGCAGCGTGGCTGTAGCACCACCAGCCACCTCCAGGCAGCGCGGTAAGGGGGCAGGGAGCAGGTGTTGGATAGAGGGCAGGGGAGTTCGCGGGGGGGGGGTGTGGATAGGGGTCAGGGCGGTCAGAGGGCGGGGAACAGGGGGGTTGAATGGGGGCAAGCATCCGGGAGGGGGCAGTCAGGAAGGAGGGGGATTGGATGGGGGCGGCAGGGGCAGTCGGGGCAGGGGTTCCAGGGGCAGTCAGGGGACAGAGAGAAGGGGTGGTTGGATGGGGCAGGGGTCCTGGGAGGCCATCAGGAATGAGAGGAGGGGTTGGATGGGGTGGCGGGGGGGCAGTCAGGGGACAGGGAAGGGAGTCCTGGGGGGGGGCATCAAGGAACGCAGGGGGTTGGATGGGGCAGGAGTCCTGGGGGCCGGGGACAGGCCACGACCCCCTCATGGGATGAGGAGGGAACCGGTTATCTATCACTGCATAGACTTGCTTGGCAAAACAAAGAGAAAAAACATTAGGAAATATCAAACAGCTCCCAAGACTGGGAGAAGGTCTGCAAAGACTGACTGGCCCCAATTCTCCCCTGTGATCCCATGGAAATGAGCAGGGTTGCATGAGGTGTCAGCCCAGCAGAACATGGTCCACTTTGCTGAAAAATTTAAAGTTCTAAGGACAACCAGGGGAAGTGCAGCAATCAGCAGGGGACGCATACACAGTTGGAAGAATGGCTTTATGTTAAACCACAGGGCTGGGAGTCAGAGCTGGGTCCTGTTCCATTTCGGATTTCATTTATGAGCTTGTCCATCTAAATTATCCTTCCTTTGCCCCAGTTTCCACATCTGTGAAATGGGGATAATACTTCCCTGAGTCATAGGCCTGTGGTGAGGATAAGATCTGTAAATCACTGTCAGACCTCCCACTGGAAGGAACTATAAAAATGCGAATAACTGAGAGGTTGAGGGGAAAATAAGGCAAAGGGGCCAAGCTGGAGTTCCGGATCTAAAGAGCCCTTCCCCACTCCACTTGGGGAACATCCAGAGCCAGACATGGACTAGTGGCTCAGGACGACTGTGCACATCTTGAGCACTGATGACACTTCCCAATCCCAACCAAAGAGCCATCTGAAATGAAAATAACTCTGGGAATTACTTGGGGTAACAAAGTATCCAAGAGAAAATAGTCTAGTAATTAGTAACATATTCTAGTAATTAATTATCATGGCAAAACTTCCCAAACTTGAGTGCCCCGAAGCAGGTGGTAGGGTGGGCTCTTCAAAGGTGTGGGGAGCCTACTTGTCTCTAGGCTCGTTTGAACATTCCAGCCCTACGCCCACATTTAGTCACCCCAGGAGAGGCCTGGTGGCAGAATTGCTGTGCAACCGTTCAAGTGCTCAGCACTTTTGAAAAATAGGACCCTGATGTGGGGCCTAAATCTAGGCCCCCAAAAACCAGAACCAAGGAAATGCTCATTTTTGGGTATTCCCCTAATTTGAAATGGAGGATGTTGTATAATCAATAGCTAATATGCACTCAAGGATCTAGTGCACTTGTTTACCGAGTCACCTGGGGATCAAAGGGCAATGTGGGGTCTGTGGCATTCCCTCCCAGAAGCAAACAGCAGATTATGCTGGAACTGTTAACAAGCCATACTCTGCAGCTGAGGTTTAGTACCAGCTTGCAGATGACCCCCAGCCTTGAGGACTGACCACTTTTTATTTCCAGTTTTGTCTACAGTAACTTCCAGTAAAATCACTCTGGTTTCAGCTAAGCTGAATTAGCTATGTAGCTACACCAGGGGGATATAGACAGCATCAGTGCTGTCTTCAAGGGGGAGGAGGTGAACGGGGAAGTTACAGTTTGAGTGCAGAGAATCCTGCATTTGTTGGTCCTACTAGGAGCCACTGAGAGATTAGTGGGTCTTGTCTGGGTACAAAAAAGGGCAAAATGACCACAGGGAGCCAGGCAATACCATGCCAGGCTTCGGCCATAACAGACAACTCAGGCCCAACACAAAGTTGAAGAGGCTGATGCCAGATCTTGGGTGTGAAGAGTTAAACTTCAGCTGTAGCAAGAAACATTTTTGCAGGGTTGGTCCTCCCTAACAGTTGTTAGACTAGCAGCTTAACGGTTAATTTCCTCCGCCCTCTATTGCCTTCTCCCAGAAATGAGGTTAAATCATAAATAAAAAGAAAAACTGCCTTTTCCTAAATGAGGGCATTGCCCCCAGGGCAGAGGACAGGCCTGAATGGGGCATGGCCCCCAGGGCAGAGGAAAGGCCTGAACGGGGTATTGCCCTCCAATCAGAGGCAGCAAGAGGGGCATTTATTTTAAGCGCCAGCAGAAACACTTTACAGAGAAAGACGTGATTTTGTTTGACGCTGCTGCGAGCTGGTGGGATCCTGCAAGACATCTTAGCCACAAACAGTATCTAGATGGGTTATCAGTTAGACTCATGTTAGCCTGTGTCCTGTCAGAGATGCATGGGGCAGGGGCCAGAGCTCAAGGAAATGGCATCCCCGCCCCCACCCCCAAGCCTGGCTCCTCATAGTCCAGTCCTGCTTGGCAGCTTTCAAATCACACAAGGGGCAACAGTTCAGTTCCTGCCTCAATCTTATTTCCTTAAAATGCTGCCACCGTCCCCAGACTACTGAGCCGGTCTCCCCTCCCCACTCAGTGCTGTAGGCACCTGACTAGCTGGCAGACTTCTGAGTGATCAGTCCCTACAGCTGGGGGCAGATTTACAAGCAAGTTCAGTCCCCCAAATTCTCCTGGGATCAATGGCAAAACCGCCCTGGGTTCCCTGGGACCAGGGTCAGCCCCTCCCTGTAATTTAAACACTTTGCTTGTTGGATCCGCACCAACTGTTCCCAGAGGTCCATGGGTGGGGCTGCTGCAGTCAGTATCAAACCCTGTGGGCTCACTCAGGATGCTCGCCAGCTTGGCGTTTCCAAAGTCTTGTTTACAGCACAGGGCTAATGAACAACTCCGGGAGCGCCAGGTTAGAACTGAAACCCAAACTCTCACTGAGCACGGAAACCTGTGTCTCATGACAGTCTTGAGCCCTCACGGCTGATGTGCTGCTGATGGTAAAAAATAACTGTTCCCTAATCCGTAGGTGTGCTGGTTAATTCCCTTCCTAGCTGTTGGGCTTCATCCATATTAGGAGGACTCTCCCTTTGTTACAGCACCCCCTGCCCCAGCCACTCCAGCCCCTGTTGCAGGCTGGCGCCCGTCTTCAGCAGCTTTCCCACCACGTTTCTCAGATTTAGTCTCTTTGGCAAATCTGATGCTTTTAGAGACCCAGGTTTCATTTACACTAATGCTCCTTTCCATCTGCAGCCACCCAAATGCCTTATTCTCTGCCAGAGCTGCGGAAGGCTGTGTAGAGCAAAGGAGGACAAGGCACACAGGGTTCGACTCTGACATTTAAAGACAGAAATCAATGGAATGGGAGAGGAGGCCCCGACTGCACCTGGGCAGTGTGTGAAACATTTCAGGGTGACAGGTTTCAGAGTAGCAGCCGTGTTTGTCTGTATCCGCAAAAAGAACAGGAGTACTTGTGGCACCTTAGAGACTAACAAATTTATTAGAGCATAAGCTTTCGAGGGCTACAGCCCACTTCTTCGGATGCATATAGAATGGAACATATATTGAGGAGATATATATACACACATACAGAGAGCATGAACAGGTGGGAGTTGTCTTACCAACTCTGAGGCCAATTAAGTAAGAGAAAAAATTTTTTTTTGAAGTGATAATCAAGCTAGCCCAGTACAGACAGTTTGATAAGAAGTGTGAGAATACTTACAAGGGGAGATAGATTCAATGTTTGTAATGGCTCAGCCATTCCCAGTCCTTATTCAATCCTGAGTTGATTGTATCTAGTTTGCATATCAATTCCAGCTCAGCAGTCTCTCGTTGGAGTCTGTTTTGGAAGTTTTTCTGTTGTAAGATAGCCACCCGCAGGTCAATTTGTTAGTCTCTAAGGTGCCACAAGTACTCCTGTTCTTATTTCAGGGTGTGAAACTTTCTGTCTTTAATCCTGTTCCAATGGATCCAGCTACTACAATCCCAGCGAGTGTCTTCCATCTCCCTGTGACCATCCCACTCCCTCACTCCTTCGGAACACACCCCTCCCCATGTTCACCAAAGGGATCGCTTCATGCACTGCGGTCAGTGATAACCCCTTACCCACTCTATGGGAGAGGGAAGGAGCCTGAGCAGTGCAGGTACCATGAGGGCATTTTCAACTAATACAGCATGCTCTATTTGCTTGGCATTGGCTAAACTAACGGCCATAAGCCAGGTGCGGCTGGTGGCCCACACTTGGGTAACTGCTCCTGCATCCCCAGAATTCCTGAGATTCTGTTACTTCCAGAAATAGCAAGGGACTGCCTCTACCTGAGTGACCCCAGTCACTTTACATGGGGAATGCCATTTTGAAGAGTGCTCGTCCCCTGCCAGTGTGACCTCACGTGCACCGTGTACATGATGTCATGCCAGGAAGGGCAGGGTGGCGCACTCTTCAAAATGGTGTCCCCCATTCAATACTGGACAAAACCATGTCTGATTTTGTCTGTCTCAGTACTAGATAGGGGACAGACTTTAGGAAAAAGCAGGACTGTCCAGCTTAAAACTGGACAAATGGCCTGACAGCCTACACTCTTGCCTGGAGGGAAGTGGATCTCCTACCACTGCTTGGCCTGGCGCTGTAATAACAATAATAGAATTAATACATAGACTCCGATTTTAAAACAAGCAGGGACCATTATATCATCTAATCTTCTGTATATCACAGGTCATTACATTTCACACAATTACCCCGTACTGGGCCAATAACACGTTTGTTGAAAACATGTATCTTTCAGAAAGGCAGCCAGTGTGGATTTGAAGACATCAAGACATCAGATGAAGACATTTGAAGACATCAGATGGAGACTCCACCACTTCCCTTGGCAGTTTGTTCCTGTGTTTGATCATCTTTTGTAATGCCTAGCTCTTAAGCTAAAGGTTTCTGTCCAGCCAAAGCACATGGGGAGGCGGGAGTGTTAGTGGCAAAAAATACAGCTGTTCCAACCCTTGCAGGGCCCCCTCATGTGGGGCTAGGAATTGTAGTGTGAAGACATAAACACAAAGAGACATTCTTTAAGCACTGACCAGGAAGTTCCCATGTTTATTAAGCTCCCCACTACAACACATTCTGGTCCTCTCTGGTAACTATGGGGGACAAGGAATGATGCTAGATTACCCTGATCCGTTTAAGCCCTGTGGTTCTAGAATTTCTAGAATTTCCATCCATCCAAACAGTGCAGGGTGATGCACTCGTATCTCCAGGGGAAGGAGGAGAGACTGAGGCTACATCCTCACTACGGGGGGAGGGGGGGCATTTAAGATACACAAATTCAGCTACACGAATAGCGTAGCTGAATTCGACGTATCGAAGCCAACTTACCCCGCTGTGAGGACAGCGGCAAATCGACTTCCGTGGCTCCCCCGTCGACGGTGCTTACTCCTTCCTCCGCTGGTGGAGTAGAAGTGTCGATTCGGGGATCGATTGTCGTGTCCCGACGAGACACGATAATTCGATCCCCGAGAGATCGATTTCTACCTGCCGATTCAGGCGGGTAGTGTAGACCTGCCCTGGAACAGAATGATATCAAAACCAGAACAGCATCTGGAGGGGAAAGATAGGAGGAGAGAGACCAAGGGTAAGCCTGCACCAGAATACTTCTAAAAGAAAGAGTCTTAGATTGTGTCAGGTTTGCCTGGCAAATGTGATATCCTTGACATGCAGATGATGTGTTGGTATATGGTAGAGATAAAAATGAACAAGTGACTACGTGCAGTTTTGAGATGCTTCCAACAGGCTGGCCTCACTCTGAATGAGAAATGTGAATTTGGAAAGCGGCAGATAAAATGTGTAGGAGACTACACAAACAGGGAATTCAACAAGATTCAGAGAAACTGAAGGGATTACTCACCATACCCAAATCCCAACATGTTTCTGCTGTAACAAGATTTCTGGGCAAGACAAATCATTTTAGAAAATTCTTACCAAATGTTGTTCACCTAACAAAATCCTTAAGATATCTCCTTAATGCTCACAATGTGTGGATCTGGGGTAGCCCACAATAAAACACATTTAATAAAAACAAACAAACTGACATCTCCTGTGAACAGCTCAATGCATATCTGTTTCTCTTGGATTTTAACATAGAAACAGACCACCAGCCCCTCGTGAGATTACTCATACAAGACCTCTGGATGACCTTTCTCCTAGGAGTCAAAGATTTCGACTATGACTGATGCCGGGTTTTTTTTTTCCAACATTGAACACATACCAGGGAAAGCACTCATGGCAGATAATTAAGTGAACACCAACAGAAAAAGAAAAGGCTTTATAGAAAGACGTCAGAGTCTACATTGACCTTGTTCTGGTAGCAATTCCAGCATCTGCCAGCTGACTTCAGCAAATTAGAGATGAACTACTAAAGGATGAGACTTGCCAGAAACGGACTCAACTCTGCCAAAGAGGGCAGGGTCAAAGGAGTAACGTCCAACAGACCTACTACATATTGGCAGGACCGGAATGACCTTTACATGGTTGATGGCCTGCTTCTTAAAGGACAGCACATTTTTATCCTTGCAGTACTTCAGAAAGAGATGCTCTCCAATTCAATGATGGGCACCAAGGCATAAGCAAGTGCAGGGCAGGAGCACAACAATCTATATGGTGGCCAGTCTGAGCAGGCAAATTCAGACCTTAGCAGAGGGCTGCGAGGTACGCAACAAGGAAAAAACCAATCACCAGAACCATTACTCTCTACAAAGCTACCTGACAGAACTTGGCAGCAGGTGCAATCAATTTGTTTTTCCGGAAAGGACACACATACCTTATAGTAATCTGTTACTTCTCCAGATATATTGACTTGGCTGTACTTACACAAACTTCATTGACACAGGTCATCCGGAAACTGAGGTCAGCATTTGCAAGACATAGAATTTCTGAAGTTCTCATAACTGATAATAGACCTCAGTTTATCTCTGAAACATTGCTAACATTTGCACATCTCTCTATCAGTGTTATAGAGGGCGGACAATTTATGAGTTTACCCTGTATAAGCTTTATACAGGGTAAAACGGATTTATTTGGGGTTTGGATCCGATTGGGCACTGGGTGTCTGGGTGCTGGAGATAGGTCATCTGCTGAACTGTTTTTGGTTAAAGTCTGCGGCTTTGGGGGGCGTGGCCTGGACCCTGGGTCTGTGTTGCAGCAGGCTAGTGTGTCTGGCTCCACAAGGCAGGGTTCTGGAGTCCCAGGCTGGCAGAGAAAAACGGGCTCAGAGGTAATTCCAGCACATCAGGTGACAGTCCCAAGGGGATCTCTGTGACCAAACTCGTCACAAACCCCTAATCACCCTGCCCCAGAATGTTGCAGCATTGCTAGGGCCTTACTTACAGTCATTGTTGCAGCAATTTAGCAAAACTCATTTTTAAAATTGATTTAGGGAACCCAGTGGAAAGCCCTGTGTGGTCACAAAGAGATTTTAACCTAGTTTATTGCCAGTTATCTTAAATCAGTTAGTAATCACACTCCAGATAATCCAGGTTTAAATCCATTTAAGAGTGCCCACAAAGGGGTTTGCACCCCATTAGCTAAACTGATTTTAATCTGGTGTAACTATGAAAACAGACCCGGTCTGAGTTTCCCACACAGATCTGGTAACAACCTCCTCCCCTTGCTAATGTCTCCTCTTTACACCCACTCAAGCTCATCACAGAGTGATGTTGCAATTTTCCTTTTAGACTCATAGGCTTTAAGGTCAGAAAGGACATAGAGTTGCCAACTTTGACTGAAGCTATTCTGGGAGATTTTTCCCCCCAACATGATGTAATGTCATTTTCTTAAAATATCCTATTAAAATCTCCTGGATTGCTCTCAATAGTCACCAGAGATCGATGGCGATTCTGGGAGACTCCAGGCCAATCCTGGAAGGTTGGCACCCTAGACCACCACGATAATCTAGTCTAACCTCCTGCACATTGCAGGCCATAGAACCCCTTCTGGCATTGGTTGGGATTATGCTACATTATCACTGTAAAAAGCAACGAGTCCTGTGGCACCTTATAGACTAACAGATGTATGGAGCATAAGCACATACGTCTGACGAAGTGGATATTCACCCACAAAAGCTTATGCTCCAATACATCTGTTAGTCTATAAGGTGCCACAGGACCCTCTGTTGCTTTTTACAGATCCAGACTAACAAGGCTACCGCTCTGATACTTGACTACATTATCACTGTTATTTATTTATACAGCCCCCAAATGTGTGGTTGGTGCTTTTGGAACATGTTTGGAGACAGCTCCCTGACTCAGAGTTTATAATCCACGTAGAGAATTTGCAGATGAAAGGCCGCATGGACGGCGATGGGCGAGAGGCTGAGGAATCAGAGTAGGAATGGCACCTGTAGTTTAGGTTGCGTAACAGTATCCATTCACTCATTACTTTCTGAAGATTTGTCTAACTGGCTGAAACTTTTCAGCATTGATCTGTGCCTGAAGACAGATTCTTCTGGGAAGTTTGAGCAGAAATAGTTCCGCCCTCTTTGAGTAGGAGAGAAGAAATTATGCTTTCTGAAATAAAAAAAAAATCTTGCAATATTTATTTGAGCAGCAATTCCACCATCCCAGCTGGAGCGGAGGTGGAATTTGGCCTGGAGGCAGACGCTTCCCCAAAGAGGGGCACAATGATATTCCTGTGAAAGCTTGCTTTGATTTTGCAAGCTGTGCATTTACACTGCTCTTGTCACAGAGTGAGCTCAGAAATGAGCAGCTGAGACATGCCAGGGCTGAGGTAATGCCCACCAACGCGCAGTGCACTCTACTCCCCAGGCTCTGGTCTCCGAGTGCAGCTATAGGAAAGCAGCCAACTAGGACAGGATCCAGCTCTTGTGTGTGTGGGAGGCATTCCCAGACCAGCGTTGGAGGAGCGGGGGGGAGAAGAGGCACTGGAGCCTGGTGAATAATTTATTTTTTGGTGCACCCCCTCTCCTGTCTCTTTGGAGTCACCATGGCTGGGGGGGGAGGGGGAGCAGTCAAGGCTGTGCTATGGCTGGAGTAGTAGAGACGCACCCACACAGATTGAGGGCCTGGGCCTGGACCTGGGATGTAATGTCCAAAGCAGAGCTCTCTGATTGCCAGTTAGGAGCACCATCGAAGGGAGTCGGGGTCCCATTCCACTCGGAATGGCTGGCGGTAACAGGCTAAACAATGAAGTCACTCAACATTGCAAGGCATAGCAGCTGGCGCAGCAGAATTGGGGTTGCCAACTTTCTAATCGCACAAAACCGAACACCCTCACCCCACCCCTTCGTCGAGACCCTGCCTCTTTTGCAAGGCCCCGTCCCCGCTCACTCCATCCCCCCTCCGGGGCAGGGAGTTGGGGTGCGGGAGGGTGTGAGGATTCTGGTTGGGGGTGTGGGATCTGGGGTGGGGCCAGGGATGAGGGATGCAGGAGGGAGCTCAGCACTGGGGTATGGGGTTGGGGTGCGGGAAGGGGTGTGGGCTCCAGGAGGGAGTTTGGGTGCAGGAGGCGGCTCAGGGCTGGGGCAGGGCGTTGGGGTGCAGGAGGGAGTTTGGGGTTTGGGCTCGGGCTGGGCGGTGCTTATCTCAGGCAGCTCCCAGAAGTGGACAGCATGTCCAACTCTTAGGTGGAGGGGTCTGGGGGGCTTTGTGTGCTGCCAGTGCCCACTGGCACCGCCCCCACAGCTCCCATTGGCCGCAATCCCTGGCCAATGGGAGCTGTGGAGCTGGGACTCAGGGCAGGGACAACGCACGGAGGCCCCATGGCTGCCTCTGCACCCAAGAGCTGGACATGTCGGCCCCTTCCGTGAGCCGCGCGGAGCCAGGGCAGGCCGGGAGCCTGCCAGCCCCGCTGCACCGTCAACCGGACTTTTAGCACCTGGTCATCAGTGCAGCCTGAAGCCACCAGCATCCCTATTCAACCAGGCGTTCCGGTCGAAAACTGAATGCCTGGCAACCCTAACTGTAATGGACTGGGATTGCTCTTGCTTATTGTGCCGCCACTTTAATAGCCACTGACTAGTGTGATAGCATGTGATGCTGGGCTAAGGAAGGGCAGGTAAACGCTACCAGCAGAATGGAGACCTAGAGGCAGCTCACAGCACTTCGTGGGCACCTCACAAAGGCTTACAGATGTCATCAAGGGATGGGGAGGGTGGGCCCCACTGGGGAGATTTCTGCAATACCAGTAACCCCAAGCACTCAAAAATCATCAGTCAGCCTCCCAAAATCATGATATTACTAAAATAACAAGTGTGGATTCTGTTTATTCACTTTCCAGCTCCTGAGTTTTTAGGAGTCACCTTTTCCAATTATTCTCCACCCCAACAAGGGCTAGACACACTTCTTAATGAAAGTTGAGATTTTGCCATGATCCCAGGACTCCAGGAGCTGAAGCTTTACAAAAACCACCAAACATTGTGTAACAGATGATGAAATTACAAGAGCTGCCAGATTTCACAGGACACAGCAGGAGGGGAAGATGGGCTGTGATCAAAGCCGGGCTGCTGAGAACCAGGCTTGCCATTGCCTTGGAGCCTTGCATAAGCCAGTGGCTCTGGCTGCCTCAGCTCACTTCTCCCCTCAGCAATGGAGGCCGGACACTGCTCACTGTCACAGGTGCAGCCCCACTGTGGTGCAGGGAAGCAGGCACACAGAATCACAGATGGGCAGGAGAGGCCCCCTAGGTCTAGCCCATCTCTTTGCCAGGGAAGGGCTGTCCCCTCCAGCACCTTGCTTCCATAGCATGCTGAGATGGTTGCCAGGGGGCACTGCAAAGTGATGAGAGGCCGTCTGCCCTCCCACAGGGCTGAGCCCGGGGCCCCAGCACTACCAGGCCAGGGGGAGCAGTGAGGCTCAGCACAGCCACTCCTTCTCTAGAGACAAACGTGCTGCCTCCCCGGTCCCCAACTAGCTGCTGGGTGCGTTCCTTCCCACGGCCACCACCATGCGGTACCAGCAGGGACACAAAACCCGGGGAGCCTGGCTCCCTCCCAAGTGGGATTTATTGTCTCCTCCCAGCATTTGACTGGATTTCTAGCAGGGTCGGGTGATGCTGCCGTACAGCAGCAATCCTGGACTCCCAGAGCATGTGTCACCTCATGGCACAGTGCATGCAGAGAACGAGCACCTTGCGCTGGGCTTGCTGCTAGGAAGTTGCATGTGACAGGTGCAGACAGCAGCGACAAAGTTTGGAGATGCAGAATCACAGCCACTGAGCACAAGCAATCCGGTCGTTATGGAGGGACTGTGGAAAGTCCCAGGACATTAGACAGGTGAGTGTAGTGAAATGCATGGAGGAGACATGAGTCTCCCCGCAGACAGACCCTCACAGCAGGCCCGTGGCACAAGGCAGACACAGGGTGGGAGGGGAAGCACAGACATGGAGAGGGAGTGACGGGCTCAGGGTCATACAACAGGTCAGTGCTAGAGGTGGAATAGCACGAGGTCCTGACTCCCAGCCCAGTGCCCTGTCCAGCCTACCATACTGCCTCCAGTCCTAACCGCAGTTCCCAGGACCCTTGGGAGCAGTTGTTTTAAGGATGTACTGCGTGGCTTCACAAGCATCTTTGTTAACACACTCTTCGATTCCCTTAGCTGCGTAAATTCCTGTCCCAGTGGTTTGCTGCACTGGAGATTCTCTTGTTGCTCTATAACGTTTTCATCAGAGACTTGACCCTCTGCTAAGAGACCACGAATGCCACATACAAAGCTTTGGGGAAGGAATTTCCCCATCACCTTGGACAGGACAGACTGATTTTAAAAACATTGTTTAATTCCTCTGCTACTTCAGTTTTAATTACATCATCTCCGCTCCGGCGGTGCCAAAGCAATCTACCTTAGTTATGTATGGTGGTGGTTATAATAAATAATAAATAATAATAATGCTTAGTTTTTACACAGCACTTCACGCCTTCAAGAGCTTTACAAGCATGGTACCAACACAGTGATCCTCCGTGTCATGCCCACCTGGGCCCCCAACTGTCACATTTCTATTACTGTGGCAAAAGGCTTTACAGTCTCCTTATTCTCTAGTTACGTGCTCAGGACTCATTATTCTGCTCCGGGGGCCTGTCATTTTCTCATACAATTCTGTATTTGTCATGTGGGATTTGTAGCTAGATAGTTTCTACCCCATTAGGTGTGGTGAGCCCTGTCCAAGAAGCTACCAAGACAACTTCCGAACTCAAAGTCAAGATGAATTGGGAAACCAGTGGAGGGAATAACTTGGAGGGTTCCCCAGTACTCTACATCATTCTGTGAAGAGGACTGGTAGGCACAGAGGGAGTCACAACTCCTGGCTTCCATTTCTTGGTCTACCATTGACTCACTGTGTGACCTTGGACAAGTAACGATCTTCCCATGCCTCAGTTTCCTCACCTGTAGAATGAGGATGAGAGCACATACCTGCCTTTGTGGAGCACAGATGAAAAGTGCTAAGTATAATTATTATTCTCTGTAGAGTGTTCTCTGACAAGCATGCTCCCCTGCAAGACCTGGAAACACATCAGAGAAGGCTATGATACAGCCCTTGACGGTCTCCCCATTTGAGACCTCCCTCCAATCCATCATCATCCCATTAATAGTTACTCTGTTGGCGGTTGTTTAACCAATTTTGTATCCACCTAATGGCAGTTCCGCCAAGCCTGCATTTCTCCAGCTTACTTATCAGAATGCCATGTGGGACTGTGTCAAAAACCTTGCTGAAATCCAGAGATATTATATCCACTGCATTCCCCTATCCATAAACCACTTACGTTGTCATAGAAGGAAATCAAGCTGGTTTGGCATGATTTGTTCTTGGGTAAATCCCTTGATATTACCTCTAACGTAACACCATCCCTGAGAGGGAACATCCACACTAGTGCAATGGCCTGCCTGCGAGGCTCTGAGATGTGTGGGCTTAACAGGAGAAAGCACAGACTGGATGCATGGCTATCACATCATAAGATGGGCGCACAGCTGTTCTGTGAATCTGGAGTCAATGGGATCTTTCCAATGACTTACTGGGAGCTGGGCTGAGCTCTGAATAGCGCAAACGATGGGGTGGAGAAGCTACTGCAGCTCATGTACACAGAGCCAGTATGGCACCCCAGCGCACCTCCCCAGAAAGTAGATTAGGCAGGGTGGGATGAGGTTGTGCCTAGCAAGCACTAGTAATCAGGGTTCTGCCAGACTTTATGCGCTGAACCTCATTCCAATTCAGCTTTGGGCCTGCTTCTCTTTGGTGCAGGATTTCTGGCTTTTTTACCCAAAATGTTCACTGTATCCAAACCATCTTTACAACTGGATGCTTTTTGGCACCAATATCTACGTGCACCCACACCATGTTCCCTTGGCCCTCCCCAAGCTCTCACCCTCATGCACACACATCCTATAGTCATGTCTACTCAGCTGTAGGTGAGCAGCCATCAGTGCAGCGGCACCAGTACTAAAACCTAAGGGCTTGTCTATATAGGCAAGTCCTACTGGTATAAGCTAGGGGTGACTGTAAACTGCTGTAGTTATACCAGTATAACTGCTCGCGTGGATACACTTGTTCTTGTATAAGAACACATCTTATTAGTTTAACATGTCACTTTGGAAGGGGTACAAGCTAAATTCAAAAAAGGCACTCTTTCTCTGAAATAAGAGTATCCGGGTGGGGGTTTATAGCAGTCTAACAGGAGTGGTTTAACTATACTGGTATACAAGTCCATATTCCAACGTAGACAAGCCCTTAGCATAGAGAAGGACATGCAGGATTTGCACCTATAGAGGGTAACCCTTATTGTAACAGCCCAAGGTGTGTTCACAGGACCACTGCCTCATTTGCTGCAGAGGTTGGAAGGTGTGAGTGAACAAGGCAGAGGACTGCAGGGAGAGGGGAAAAGGGCACTTCCCTGTACGGTAACTTTGGTTCTTTGAGATGTGTTGTCCATATATCTATTCCACTGTTGGTGTGCGTGTCCCCAGAGCACGTGAGAGAGATTTTTGGTCAGCAGTGTCTGTTGGGGTGGTGCCTGTACCATTAGTGTTCCTGTGCTTCCACCCCTCAGTTCCTTCACCATACAGAATCCTAATATTGAGGCACTCCACAGAAGCAGAGCTGGGGGAGCAAGTCATGAAACACGTATATAGGGACAACACATCTTGAAGAACCACAGTTACTATACAGCTAAGTAGCTATTTCCTTCTTCTTTGAGTGCTTGTTAAGGTACATATATTCTATTGTTGGTGACTCCCAAACAGTAATTCTTACTGGCGGTGGATTTCAGGAGTCTAACCAACCAGTGAATGTAGAACAGTCATAAAATCATAGAATATCGGGGTTGGAAGGGACCTCAGGAGGTCATCTAGTCCAACCCCCTGCTCAAAGCAGGACCAATCCCCAGACAGATTTTTGCCCCAGAACCCCCCTCAAGGATTGAACTCACAACCCTGGGTTTAGCAGGCCAATGCTCAAACTACCGAGCTATCCCACCCCACCCCAGCCCCCTCCAAAGGGGATAGCTAAGTGTGCATCGTCTCTAGACATCTCAATGATAGTATAGAGCTGGACAAATGTGTGGACCGAAGACCACGTTGCTGCTTTACAAATGCCCACAATGTGCAAATTCTGAGAGACGCTGCTGACGTGACTTGAGTCTTTGTCAAATGTGCAATTACTCCCTTCCCAGCCAATGCAGAGCACAACTTGATACAGGACAATATCCAATTAGAAAGTCTTTGGATGAAACCACCTAAGCTCATATGCTACGAAAAGCCTGTGAGACTTCCTAAAATATTTCATCCTGTCTAAGCAGAAGGAAAGTGCTCTACATACATCCAGCACTTCACTTTTGTGTGTGGTTTAGGGAAAAATACTGGGAGGAATATAATCTAGTTCAAATGAAATTCAGATGCCACTTTAGTTAAAATGCAGGGTGTGGTTTCAAAGATACTTTATCCTCATGGAACACTGTAAATGGTGGCCCTGTAATTCTTCCTCTCTTTGGGCTTATATTATTGCCAACAAAAACGTGGTTTTCATGGAAAGACGAAATAAAGAGCAATCAGCGAGGGTGGCTCAAATGGTGGGCCTATGAATCCTACTAGAACTAAATTTAAGTCCCAAGGTAGTCCAAGTTCTTTTATTGTGGGGTAGACCATTATCACACCCTTCAGGAACCGGCCTACTATAGGGTGAGAAAAAAATGGAATCTCTCTGTATAGGTGGGTAAATCACTAAATAGCTGCCAAATGAACTCCCAGTAAGCTCAATGACAGACCTAAGTTCTTTAACTCAGTAATGTAGTTCAGAATCTGAGCTTTGGAAGGAGACAGTTGATATTGATGGGCCCACATTGTGAATCTCTTCCATTTTGCCAGGTAAGAGCATCCTGTGGAGTTCTTTCTACTATGAATAAATCTATTCTGCACTTCTGAAGAACATGCTTTTTCTGACAAAGTCAGCCATTCAGCAGCCACACTGTCCAGTGGAGAGTTATGGGATCTGGATGCAGGATCTGTCCTTGCTTCTGAGTTATTAAGTCAGGAAGCAGCAGTAAGGTAAGGTTGTAGGCTGCACTGATAACGTTTAAATAAATAAACAAATAAAACCCCACATGATCAGGGTTTAGCTGATCGCCATATTTGGGGTCGGGAAGGAATTTTCCTCCAGGGGAGATTGGCAGAGGCCCTGGAGGTTTTTTGCCTTCCTCTGCAGCGTGTTTGCTCTCTTGTGTGTGGGTTCGCTCTTGAAACAAAGAGAGAGACCAAGCAGGTAATCCAGCTCCTACTGAAATGATTACTTACAATTTCTAAAATTACAGAAATTGTAAGTAATAGCAAGGAAATGCGTTAGATTATCTTTTGTTTTAGCTTGTGAATTTTCCCTGTGCCAAGAGCAAGGTTTATTCCTGTTTTGTAACTTTGAAGTTGAGCCTAGAGGGGAATCCTCTGTGTTTTAAATCTTTTTATTACCCTGTAAAATTACCTTCCATCCTGATTTTACAGAGGTGCTTCTTTTATTTTATTTTTTATAATAAAGTTCTTCTTTTAAGAACCTGATTGGTTTTTAGTGTCCAAAAAACCCAAGGGTCTGGTTTGTGCTCACCCTGTTAACCTATTTGGTTGGTATATTATTCTCAAACCTCCCCAGAAAAGGGGGTGAAAGGGCTTGGGGGGATATTGGGGGGGGGGGGGGTAGGACTCCAAATGGCCCCTCCCTGAATGTTTGTTTAAATCACTTGGTGGTGGCAGCAATACCGTCCAAGGACAAGGAAAGGAATTTGTGCCTTGGGGAAGTTTTTAACCTAAGCTGGTGGAATATAAGCTTAGGAGGTCTTTCATGTGGGTCCCCACATCTGTACCCCAGAGTTCAGAGTGGGGAGGGAACCCTGACAGGGCTATCATTAATTTGACTGTTTCTTGCTCGTGTTTCCTGGGTGTTCTTGGTATTAACAGGGGATAGGCACAGAGTACACCCGAGGTCCATGGGATTAGAAATGTGTCCAACATGGATCCTGGGTTCTTCCTCCTCTGGAGCAGAACTGACAGCATTTCTTGTTCTCTCTTGTGGCAAACAGGTCCATAAAGAGAAACCCCTTCTTGAGAAAGTGGACTGAATTACAACATCCTTTATAGACCAGTCATGATTGATCACACATTTCCTGCTAAAACTCTCTACCAATCCATGGAAGATGCACAGCTGTTAAGGTAATGTCATGAAATATGCAAAAAACCCATAGATGTACCACCTCCTCTCATAGTGGATTGAATCTTGGTCAGGAGAGCTTGTTTAAGTAAACTATGGCAATCATGTTGTCCATCATGACCTGAACAGAGACGCCTTTGATCTCTGGCAGAAAGACTTTGCAAGCTTGATGCATAGATTGAATATGTTTATGTGGAGTGATGCCTCTTGAGATGACCTTATGCTTTGGGTCTTCAGGTCATCCATAAGGGTTCCTCACCCTAAGGAGGATGCTTCCATCACTACAGTCTTCGACAGAGATGGAGGAGAGAAGGGAATGCCTTTTCAGACTTGTATTGGGTCCACCCCCATTTCAATAACAGCAGGACTTTTGGTGGAATAGGCACCCGCATGTCCAGGGATGGTTGCCTAGCTGATATATTGCCTACACACATGGGCAGCACGTAATGGAGGCTGGGGGAGGCGGAGGCTGGGGGAGGCTAAGCCTCCCCAAACCTCGCACCAGGGATGGAATGGCAGAATTGGAATTGGTCATGAACAGCAAACTGCAGCCACTGGGAGCTGCCTGTGGATGGTCAACATCAGCAAAACGTCTGGAGGCCTGCGATCAGATTACCCTGATGGGCCGCATGTGGCCCACCACTGGTCTATACTATTATGGTCACCACTTTTACAAGACTATGATAAAAACACATGACTTCACCTCTCCTCCTCCCATCTCTCTGTTCATGACATCAATGACTCTCAAAGAGCTGAACTAAGGGGGAGTGGTCCCAGGCTGGAAGGAGACCCAGCCTGTGAAATGTACAATAATATATGGTGAGACAAAACATTTGCTTTTAAGTTCACTTAGCTGGTTAAATTAGGTATCAGCTTGCGTAATTACTCTTTTATTTTTTTTTGTAACCAGTCCTGACTTCAATGCATCATCACTTGTAATCACTTAAAATCTATCATTTTGAATTAATAAACGTATCTTACTGTTTTATCTTAACTAGAGTTTTGGATTAGAGTGTGGGAAACTCCATTTGGGATAACAAGGCTGGTGAATATATCATTTTCCTTTGATGAAATGGCAGACTTCTATGAGCTTGCATTGTTCAGTAGTGTGCTGCACAGTACAAGACATACATTTCTGGGGGGAACAAGGCTAGGACTGAGAATTTGCGGATGTCATAGAATCACAGAACTGGAAGGGACCTTGAGAGGTCATTTAGTCCAGTCCCCTGCACTCATGTCAGGACTAAGTATTATCTAGACCATCCCTGACAGGTCTTTGTCCAACCTGCTCTTAAAAATCCCCAATGATGAAGATTCCACAACTTCTCTAGGCAATTTATTTCAGTGCTTAACCACTCTGACAGTTAGGAAGTTTTTCCTAATGTCTAAACTAAACCACCCTTGCTGCAGTTTAAGCTCATTGCTTCTTGTCCTATCCTCAGAGGTTAAGAAGAACAATTTTTCTCCCTCCTCTTTGTAACAACCTTTTATGTACTTGAAAACTGTTATCAAGTCCCCTGTCAGTCTTCTCTTCTCCAGACTAAACAAAGCCAATTTTTTCAATCTTCCCTCATAGGTCATGTTTTCTAGATCTTTAATCATTTTTGTTGCTCTTTGCTGGACTTTCTCCAATTTTTCCACATCTTTCTTGAAATGTGATGCCTAGAACTGGACACAATACTCCAGATGAGGCCTAATTAGCGCAGAGTAGAGCGGAAGAATGACTTCTTGTGTCTTGCTTAGAATACTCCTATTGCCCTGTATGTAATTCATGAGTGATTGGTCAGAGTGCTCATGTGTTTAGCTGGGAGTGAATTTGCATGCCAGAGTCTGTGTAAGCAGGCCAGGAGTGGCTGTTCTGACAGCAAAGCAGTGTCAAAGGCATCCCAGGCTAGAGAGTTAAGGGAACACAGCTGTTCAACAATCCAGATTGTATCCTGGGTAACATCACAGTTAAGGCTGCTATTGAGTACAAAGGTTGAGCATTATTCCAAACCTTTCTGGATAGGTAGGTCATTGTTGTCATGGAATCCAGAATGGCTTTGTCACAGGGTCCACTCACCACTGGTGGCACCTTTTCCTGGCCATCCTGGGAATTAGCTCTGGCCAGGCATTGTGCCCTCCTCTGGCAGTGTCTCTCCCGCTGTCCTCCCATCCTGCGGACCCCTCTCTCTCCAAGAACCACAGCCTCCTCTTCGCAATTCAGTCCTCCAGCCAGGCCACTGTATGGTTCCCCCTTCCGTGGGGTGGAGGGTACGTAGCAAAGTCTTTCCAGAACAAATCAGGCAGTCCACTGTCCTCTGCCTAATCGGTGTCACATCCCCAGTGGCGAGTAGGGGAACCAGGGCATGCCCTCTACTCTGGGTTCCAGCTCAGGGGCCCTCCGATCAGTAGCCAAGGCCTGCACTGTTCTACCTTGCTGCTTTCTCCGGAGCCTTTCCTACCTTCCTGGCTTCCCCCCTCTCTGGGTTCACCAGCCTCCCAAATCCCTCCTCTCAGGGAGTAACTGTGGACTACTCTCTATATTCCAGAACACACCTCTCTCCTCCCAGGGAGTGACTGCAGCCTGCCTTCCTGCAGCCCCTTCTGTAGCTAGCTTCCTGGCTGATATAGGCCACCACAGCTGAGCCTGCTTCCAATCAATTCCCTGCTCCCTGGCTCCTCCTCCAGCAGGGCCGGCTCCAGGGTTTTGGCCACCCCAAGCAGCCAAACAAACAAACAAAAGCCGCGATCGCGATCTGCGGCGGCAATTCAGCGGGGGGTCCTTCGCTCCGAGCAGGAGTGAGGGACCATCTGCCGAATTGCCACCGAACAGCTGGACGTGCCACCCCTCTACAAAGTGGCCGCCCCAAGCACCAGCTTGGTAAGCTGGTGCCTGGAGCCAGCCCTGTCCTCCAGCTGCAGCCTGTGGAGTTAATTAGCCCATGTGGCCATCTTACACCCTTCCAGTCCTGTGTGGGATGGATACCCCATCACAGGCTTCTATAAACTCTATTCTCTATGCTGGGGTTAGTACAGACTTTTCTTCATTTATTAACAGTCCCAAGCATGAGAACAGAAAAAAGATCTATTGAATGCTGTTTGCTACTTGTAGAAAGGCGTTCCTGCAAAATAATCAGTCATCCAAATATGTGAACACTTAGACTCCCATTCTTGTGAGGTAGGTAGAGGTAGATCTGTGAGCGTGCAGGCAAGCCAAGAGGAGAAATTCACTACAGATGCTCAGACAGTGCAGTTATGAGCAGTATGGAAGAACCCAGGAGGAAATAAATCATTCCACACTGAGAGCAGGGTTTGGATGGTGGCAATAAATAAGACAGGGGCCACGCGCTGATTGATAAGAAATAAAGAATAGCGACATCTGTAACGGTGCCACCCATTGGAGACACCAATCCACATCTGGGCTTTCCCAGGAATGTGGCTTGGCTGGTAAGGAACTCAGTCATCCATGGACATGTGACTTGCCCAGGTGACTCCAAAACTCCATTTTGTAGCTGGATTTTGCATAGGAGAGAGGAGGGGGTCTCCACCCACAAAAGAAAGTCTATTTAAGCCCAGAGGAGATCCCTCCATTTTGTCTTCAGCTGGCTAAAGAGAAAGCCTCTCCACCCCCAAAGATACCTGAAAGAAACTGGAACAAAGGACAGTGACTGCAAGGGGTGTGAGTGATTGCTGGACCCAGACTAAAAGGAGATTAGTCTGTAAAAGGGAGCATTCTGGAACTGGTGAGGATCTTATCTGTATTCAGTTTCTTACTGTATTAGACATAGATTTGCGTGTTTTATTTTATTTTACTTAGTAATTCACTTTGTTCTGTCTGTTACTACTTGGAACCACTTAAATCCTACTTTCTGTATTTAATAAAATTGCTTCTTACTTATTAATTAACCCAGAGTATGTATTAATACCTGGGGGGGGAGGGGAGGAAGCTGTGCATATCTCTCTATCAGTGTTATAGAGGGTGAACAATTTATGAGTTTACCCTGTATAAGCTTTATACAGAGTAAAACGGATTTATTTGGGTTTAGACCCCATTGGGTGTTGGGCATCTGAGTGTTATAGATAAGAACACTTCTGTAAGCTGCTTTCAGTTAAGTCTGCAGCTTTGGGGCAAGTATTTCAGACCCTGGGTCTGTGTTGGAGCAGACGGGCGTGTCTCGCTCAGCAAGACAGGGTGCTGGGGAGACCAGGCTGGCAGGGAAAGCAGGAGCAGAAGTAGTCTTGGCACATCAGGTGGCAGCTCCCGGGGGTTTCTGTGATCCAACCTGTCACAACGTCATTCGCAGAGCATCATCCATCCTGTGCACTGAATAAGGTGGGGGTCATGTGGAAAACACAATCTGTGGCCATATAATTAAAGACCGTATCCCAATGCACACGCACAAGGAGGTAGAGTTAAGGTTGCACAGGCGACCTTAATTCTGGCATTTCCTAACTTCCAAGTGTTTGTTTTGCTTTAATGTAATTTTTTCCTTCCCTATGTATATAACCAGCACCTCTTCTCCCTTCTTCTAGACTCTGTGGAAGGCAGCAGACCAAGACCAGATCCTGTGCGGTTTAGTGCTGCTCTCTGCTCCTCCAAACTACAAGCAGCATGTGATGACTAACAACAACACAGGGCTTTTCTGAGGACTGTACAAACATGATATATTATTCCTCACAGCCTCCAGCAGGAACTAACACTGCCATTAATTATTAATTATTATTTGTATAACCATAGCATTTAGGAGCACTAGCCCAGAACCAGGATCCCATGGCGCTAGTTGCTATACACACACACCCCAAAAAGACAGTGCCTGCTATTTTATCACTGGGGCAAATGGAGAAAATAATGTACTTGCCCAAGGTGACATAGCCAGGACTAGAACGGAGGAGTTCTATCTAGGAAGCTACTGCCTAGTTCCCTAGATCAAAGGTTCTCAAATTATCTCTCAACATGGAGCACACCTTTCAAATATATCTTCTCTCCTGTTCATGCTCACATGCCAGCTCCCCAACCCCTGTGACTCAATCACAAACATCCCTGAGGCAATTCCAGCAATCTTTAGATGGAGAAGTAATCCTGGGAAAACATTTAATCTTCTTTCAGTAGGATTTAGCAGCTAGAAACCAGAAGGAGAAGCCAGCACCATATGAACAGTTGATTCTATACAGGCCTCTGCCAAGGGCTTCATGGAGTACAGTTTGGAAACCAGGGCACAGAGTCTGCTAGGCAAGAACCTCATGCTCCACGTGGTTCAGTTTTCCCAACTCGTAAAATGGGGAAAATCATAATAGTACATTACACTTACACCATGTTGATTGACATGCCAGGGGGCTGAACTCTGGACCTTCAGAACTAACAGAACGAGTCTTTACAGCTTGAGCTAAAGAGACAAGGTTGCCTACCGGGGGGGGGTCAACCAGCTCATATGCTCTGTGGATTGACACAGAGGGGAAGACATAACACATTCATTGTGCAGTTATACTAGCATTTTTCCATCTGCAGGTCTGAAACCTTTTCGCAAATGTGGTTAAACGTTACTAATCCCGTTCAGAGGATCAGATGTGGGCTTGCCATGCACCATGGGCAGTGATGTGCACCAGTATGAAGTGAAACACTACTGAATTAGAACAGAAAGATTTCACTTTCAGTTTGCGCTGTATAAATGACTGCACAGGGTTAGGTAGGGAACCAAGACTAAGGCCTAGAGGGTTAATTTGCAATTCGCCTGGGGGCACCACAGTGATGGAAAGACATGGGTTCAGCTGACTACAGACGGATTCTAGTCCCAGCTCTGCCTTGGGCTTAACCCCTCTTTGCCTGTCAGCCTATCTGTCAAATGGAGCTATTGACATTATCTTCTCTCAAGAGGTGGGTAAAAGGCCTCACTAAATAAGCAAGGAGTTCACTTGTTGAGCTCACAGTTGTGTTAAGGCCAGCGAGTGGGAATGGTGGGCACAGAATAAGTAGCTTCCAGCCCTGTATCAACCCCCAGGCCAAGCAGGTATTTTGACGAGAAGGAAAAGAACCCTTTTGCCGTGGGTGTTTTAGGCTGGTTGGGAGCACCACACAGTTAAATAGCTGCACATACATGCACAGACACACTGGGGCTCACATCCCCAATTAAAACTTAACACACAGCTACAGCACAGTTCAGAATGCTCTAAACTCAGCCAAGCTCCCCTTAGACCTCAGGGACTATGGATGCCTAGAGAGGCATCTGTTTTTGAGATTTCTTTCCCAACCTTACTCAAGAGATCACCACAAGTCTTAAAAATACCAAATTTTCTTCTCTACCCTCTTTAAGCTTAAAAAACAACTGCATGGTTTTTGATCAAACTAGCAAAAAGAATTAATTCATCTTGGGATAGAGACCAGGGATAGAAAGTTTCAGCCCAAAGAAGACAGTTTCAAAAAGTTCTGAGAATCTGAAAAGGGAAACTATTTTACAGCCTTAATTATAGCAGACACTACCTGGATAATCTAACTTTACGTCTATAGTGCTCTGGGCCCAGAAGCAGCCGATAAGGTGCAAGAGAACAAACACAAACACGCAATATTATATCTGCTTTTAAAGCACAAGCATAAAAACTAAACCAGGACCAACAGTGCTTATTCTATAAACACTGCAAGAGAAAAAAGGCTTCTAGGTGCTTTTGAAGAGGGGTGGGAATGCTGTTGAGTGTTAGACCCTCGAGGCAGAGTTTGCGTTCTCTGTTTGGCACTCTCTAGATTGTGAAGTGCCAGGTACTATTGGGAGAATAATGATACAACTGTCTCAGCACATGCTCAAAGCTAAAGTCTCTGTGGGCCACACCCGGAACGTCCACTGGCCACATTTTGGCTCCCAGTTGCAGGGCCCAAATTGCCAACAGGGGAAACAGACTCACCTTTCAAAGAGGTACCGGATAATAATCAAGAGCAGGGTACAGGGGATGCTGAGCAGGAGATCTTGAGGCTGAGGGTAATGGATGTCCTCAGATTCCTTCATGTCTTCCCAGGTGATTCCTGGGGGAAGCCAGTACTCATGCCACCATAACCATTCATTCAAAGAGTGCATCATCCTGGAAGAGAAGGAGACCAGACTGAGCTTGAGGATATTCTAGCAGAGAGCAAACCAGTTAGCACAGGCCAGTGAAGCAGGCAAGGATTGCAGCCAAGCTGAGCATGCACCTGGCTATGAAAGGAGGAGAGGGGCGGGGACATACCGACACAAGATATTTGTAATCCACTAGTACATTTTGCAAGCACTGGTTACTGGCAGAAGGCCTAAAATGCCGAAATGAAATCAAATGCCTTAAAACTCAGCAGAACAAGGGCTGTCGTTATTCCCAGCATGAAGCACCAGCCACTTTATTGTTTAACACTGAATCCATGATTCCAAACACGTTTGGAGAGGCTTCCCCGCCAACAGGCAGTGAGGTGCCCCATCCCCAATGTGCATCCCACTGCAGTGCCTGCCAATAGAGCTCCTTTTATCTGTACACTTCCTCCCTCCTGGGCCTTTTGATCTCTTATTTCTTTTATCATAGAATCACAGAACTGGAAGGGACCTCAAGAGGTCATCTAGTCCAGTCCCCTGCACTCAGGGCAGGACTAAGTATTATCTAGGCCATCCCTGACAGGTCTTTGTCCAACCTGCTCTGAAAAATCTCCAATGATGGAGATTCCACAACCTCCCTAGGCAATTTATTCCAGTGTTCAACCACCCTGACACAAGTCCTGTGCTTGGGATGATTTTGTTAGTTGTTTAAAAAAAGCCTCATCCTTATGTTTTATTAGCACTCTCATTTTACACACTGACACACTGGAGGTGCCAGTGCCAAGACTAATTAAAGCTGCTCTACATTCGCCCTTAAAACAGGAAGAAATCTGTTTTATGCTTTAATGATTAAATTGAATCCCCACATTTGGCACGGAAATTCTTCCAGGAAAGACTGAATTTTCTATACAATTTTAAAGAAAATGATGAAGGCTATTATTCCATAACTCTAGTGCAGATAGAGCTGTGAACTGTGTCACCCTCTAGAACATGCATTTCACCATAGGTGGTACACCTGGTCTAAGTATAGCCCATCATCACACAGGCAAATAGGGAAGGGGTAGGGAAGCAAGGTACACTCAGATCACTAGAATTACCATGCCCAGCGATATAGCAAACACTGTTTTACAGAAACTCAGGGGAAGGTGGAAGGAACCCAAGCATGAGAAACAGCAGTACAGGACTCCCATCCAGAAAGGACCTAAACCCCAGCCCACTTCCTGCCAGTAGCAGTGCAGAGTAGATCAAGTACGGAAGAGAGATTTGCTTTTAGAGGCAATTTTCACCAGATGTTTCCTTCTTAGTGCGAGGACATGGCTGATTCTGGAAGTGTGCAGGGTCTGACTGTTCTTTTTGGTCTGGAGATTACCACTCAGCTCATTCAACTCCTTGGGCCTGGACAGGACTGTAAAACCAGGATCTTGTTAATTCCAGTCATGACTTTCCTGTTTTTCCTGGAGCATTCATGGCACAGCCCAGTGTGGATTATGAGGGAGGTTGGCTACAAACAGATTAGGCAGACCCTGCCACCATGTGCTCCATCAATAAGGGCTTTCCTTGATGAGTGGGAAGATGGGACTTCTGGTAGCCACAGCTCTAAAACAGGAACCACCTTTAAGGGCTAAACTGCCTGATATGCTGTGACTGTACTGGCTCTTTGCATTTGGGTACAGGATCCCTTTATCCAGGTGATGTGGCAAATAGGGTAATGATGCTGACCATGACAGAACCCAACTCCCATCATACTCATCTTCCCCTCATTGCTAATAACATTATCTGTTCTTGTTGGGAGCCTGTGTACACTGAGGCCACCTCAGTCATCTCCTTGCTCAGTCAGCATGTTCAGTGCTTTCTTTTCAGGTCATTATTTTACTCCGATTCTCCGCTGCTTTTTGCCAGCAGGCCTCTAGAGCTATTTCCAATGGCCCACCCACTGTGCGGCCCTCCCACACAATGTCTACAGCTCTGCTGGAAAGATTTTGTGGTGGCTGCTGCCGTTTGCAAGCCTACACTAGAGGAGCTGGTGGGCTGTGTACGTACAACACTCAGGAGAGCAGAACCACAGTAGAAATGCTACGTTTTATTGCCTTGCCAGGAATCAAGTTTCAGGGGGTAGCCATGTTAGTCTGTATCCACAAAAACAACAAGGAGTCCGGTGGCACCTTAAAGATTAACAGATTTATTTAGGCATAAGCTTTCGTGGGTAAAAAACCTCACTTCTTGATGCATCTGAAGAAGTGAGGTTTTTTACTCATGAAAGCTTATGCCTAAATAAATCTGTTAGCCTTTAAGGTGCCACCGGACTCCTTGTTGCCTTGCCAGGACACACTCTACCCGCGGATTAACCCTCACTATGAGGGATGTTACCCAGCTGGAGAGACATTTCTCTCTGTCCCTAACAGATCTGCAGTTCTGTTGCTAGTACGCATAGCTCAGTAACATCACAGTGCTGAGTTATGGAAGCGAGACTCAACAGGCTAATGTAGTGCCCATCTTTAAAAAAGGGAAGGAGGAGGATCCGGGGAACTACAGGCCAGTCAGCCTTACCTCAGTCCCTGGAAAAATCATGGAGCAGGTCCTCAAGGAACCAATTATAAAACAATTAGAGGAGAGGAAAGTGATCAGGAACAGTCAGCATGGATTCACCAAGGGGAAGTCGTGCCTGACTAACCTAATTGCCTTCTATGATGAGATAACTGGCTCTGTGGATGAGTGGAAAGCAGTGGTTGTGTTATTCCTTGACTTTAGCAAAGCTTTTGATACGGTCTCCCACAGTATTCTTGCCGCCAAGTTAAAGAAGTATGGGCTGGATGAATGGACTGTAAGGTGGATAGAAAGCTGGCTAGATCGTCGGGCTCAACGGGTAGTGATCAATGGCTCCATGTCTAGTTGGCAGCCGGTTTCGAGCGGAGTGCCCCAGGGGTCGGTCCTGGGGCCGGTTTTGTTTAATGTCTTTATTAATGATCTGGAGGATGGTGTGGACTGCACTCTCAGCAAGTTTGCAGATGACACTAAACTGGGAGACGTGGTAGATACACTGGAGGCTAGGGATCGGATACAGAGGGACCTAGACAAATTAGAGGATTGGGCCAAAAAAAACCTGATGAGGTTCAACAAGGACAGGTGCAGAGTCCTGCACTTAGGACGGAAGAATCCCATGCACTGCTACAGACTAGGGACCGAATGGCTAGGTAGCAGTTCTGCAGAAAAGGACCTAGGGATTACAGTGGACGAGAATGATATGGATATGAGTCAACAGTGTGCTCTTGTTGCCAAGAAGGCTAACAGCATTTTGGGCTGTATAAGTAGGGGCATTGCCAGCAGATCGAGGAACGTGATCGTCCCCCTTTATTCGACATTGGTGGGGCCTCATAAGAACATAAGAACGGCCGTACCGGGTCAGACCAAAGGTCCATCTAGTCCAGTATCCTGTCTACCGACAGTGGTCAATGCCAGGTGCCCCAGAGGGAGTGAACCTAACAGGCAATGATCAAGTGATCTCTCTCCTGCCATCCATCTCCATCCTCTGACAGACAGAGGCTAGGGACACCATTCCTTACCCGTCCTGGCTAATAGCCATTAATGGACGTAACCACCATGAATTTATCCAGTTCTCTTTTAAACTCTGTTATAGTCCTAGCCTTCACAACCTTCTCAGGTAAGGAGTTCCACAAGTTGACTGTGTGCTGCGTGAAGAAGAACTTCCTTTTATTTGTTTTAAACCTGCTGCCTATTAATTTCATTTGATAACCCCTAGTTCTTGTATTATGGGAATAAGTAAATAACTTTTCCTTATCCACTTTCTCCACATCACTCATGATTTTATATACCTCTATCATATCCCCCCTTAGTCTCCTCTTTTCCAAGCTGAAGAGTCCTAGCCTCTTTAATCTCTCCTCATATGGGACCCGTTCCAAACCCTTAATCATTTTAGTTGCCCTTTTCTGAACCTTTTCTAGTGCCAGTATATCTTTTTTGAGATGAGGAGACCACATCTGTACGCAGTATTCGAGATGAGGGCGTACCATCGATTTATATAAGGGCAATAATATATTCTCAGTCTTATTCTCTATCCCCTTTTTAATGATTCCTAACATCCTGTTTGCTTTTTTGACCGCCTCTGCACACTGTGTGGACGTTTTCAGAGAACTATCCACGATGACTCCAAGATCTTTTTCCTGACTTGTTGTAGCTAAATTAGCCCCCATCATATTGTATGTATAGTTGGGGTTATTTTTTCCAATGTGCATTACTTTACATTTATCCACATTAAATTTCATTTGCCATTTTGTTGCCCAATCACTTAGTTTTGTGAGATCTTTTTGAAGTTCTTCACAGTCTGCTTTGGTCTTCACTATCTTGAGCAGTTTAGTATCATCTGCAAACTTTGCCACCTCA
Organism: Chrysemys picta bellii; assembly: GCF_011386835.1. Taxonomy (NCBI): domain Eukaryota; kingdom Metazoa; phylum Chordata; order Testudines; family Emydidae; genus Chrysemys; species Chrysemys picta. Next base: position 351,999 of record NC_088815.1, on the reverse strand, counting down.
CTGTTTACCCCTTTCTTCAGATCATTTATGAATAAGTTGAATAGGATCGGTCCGACGACTGACCCTTGGGGAACACCACTAGTTACCCCTCTCCATTCTGAGAATTTACCATTTATTCCTACCCTTTATTCCCTCTCTTTTAACCAGTTCTCAATCCATGAAAGGACCTTCCCTTTTATCCCATGGCAGCTTAATTTACATAAGAGCCTTTGGTGAGGGACCTTGTCAAAGGCTTTCTGGAAATCTAAGTACACTATGTCCACTGGATCCCCCTTGTCCACATGTTTGTTGACCCCTTCAAAGAATTCTAATAGATTAGTAAGACACGATTTCCCTTTACAGAAACCATGTTGACTATTGCTCAACAGTTTATGTTTTTCTATGTGTCGGACAATTTTATTCTTAACTATTGTTTCGACTAATTTTTAAATATTGGCGTTACATTAGCTAACTTCCAGTCATTGGGTACAGAAGCCGATTTAAAGGACAGATTACAAACCTTAGTTAACAGTTCCACTAGGCTGGCTAACCTAGTGAGGAGGGCTTTAAACTAGGTTCACCGGGGGGAAGGAGACCAAAGCCCTGAGGTAAGTGGGGAAATGGGATCCTGGGAGGAAGCACAAGCAGGTGAGCGCAAGAGGGGAGGACTCCTGTCTCATGCTGAGAAAGAGGGACGATCGATGAGTTATCTTAAGTGCCTATACACAAATGCAAGAAGCCTGGGAAACAAGCAGGGAGAACTGGAAGTCCTGGCACAGTCAGGGAACTATGATGTGATTGGAATAACAGAGACTTGGTGGGATAACTCACATGACTGGAGTACTGTCATGGATGGATATAAACTGTTCAGGAAGGACAGGCAGGGCAGAAAAGGTGGGGGAGTTGCGTTGTATGTAAGAGAGGAGTATGACTGCTCAGAGCTCTGGTATGAAACTGTAGAAAAACCTGAGTGTCTCTGGATAAAGTTGAGAAGTGTGAGCAACAAGGGGGATGTCGTGGTTGGAGTCTGCTATAGACCACCAGACCAGGGGGATGAGGTGGACGACGCTTTCTTCTGGCAACTAGCAGAAGTTGCTAGATCGCAGGCCCTGGTTCTCATGGGAGACTTTAATCACCCTGATATCTGCTGGGAGAGCAATACAGCGGTGCACAGACAATCCAGGAAATTTTTGGAAAGTGTAGGGGACAATTTCCTGGTGCAAGTGCTGGAGGAACCAACTAGGGGCAGAGCTTTTCTTGACCTGTTACTCACAAACAGGGAAGAATTAGTAGGGGAAGCAAAAGTGGATGTGAACCTGGGAGGCAGTGGCCATGAGATGGTCGAGTTCAGGATCCTGACACAAGGAAGAAAGGAGAGCAGCAGAATACGGACCCTGGACTTCAGAAAAGCAGACTTTGACTCCCTCAGGGAACAGATGGGCAGGATCCCCTGGGAGAATAACATGAAGGGCAAAGGGGTCCAGGAGAGCTGGCTCTATTTTAAAGAATCCTTATTGAGGGCACAGGAACAAACCACCCCGATGTGTAGAAAGAATAGTAAATATGGCAGGCGACCAGCTTGGCTAAACAGTGAAATCCTTGCTGATCTTAAACGCAAAAAAGAAGCTTACAAGAAGTGGAAGATTGGACAAATGACCAGGGAGGAGTATAAAAATATTGCTCAGGCATGCAGGAGTGAAATCAGGAAGGCCAAATCACACTTGGAGTTGCAGTTAGCAAGAGATGTTAAGAGTAACAAGAAGGGTTTCTACAGGTATGTTAGCAAGAAGAAGAAAATCAAGGAAAGTGTGGGCCCCTTACTGAATGAGGGAGGCAACCTAGTGACCGAGGATGTGGAAAAAGCTAATGTACTCAATGATTTTTTTGCCTCTGTCTTCACGCACAAGGTCAGCTCCCAGATTGCTGCACTGGGCAGTACAGCATGGGGAGAAGGTGACCAGCCCTCTGTGGAGAAAGAAGTGGTTCGGGACTATTTAGAAAAACTGGACGTGCACAAGTCCATGGGGCCGGATGCGCTGCATCCGAGGGTGCTAAAGGAGTTGGCGGGTGAGATTGCAGAGCCATTAGCCATTATTTTTGAAAACTCATGGCGATCGGGGGAGGTCCCAGATGACTGGAAAAAGGCTAATGTAGTGCCCATCTTTAAAAAAGGGAAGAAGGAGGATCCGGGGAACTACAGGCCAGTCAGCCTCACCTCAGTCCCTGGAAAAATCATGGAGCAGGTCCTCAAGGAATCAATTATGAAACATTTAGAGGAGAGGAAAGTGATCAGGAACAGTCAGCATGGATTCACCAAGGGGAAGTCGTGCCTGACTAACCTAATTGCCTTCTATGATGAGATAACTGGCTCTGTGGATGAGGGGAAAGCAGTGGATGTGTTATTCCTTGACTTTAGCAAAGCTTTTGATACGCTCTCCCACAGTATTCTTGCCGCCAAGTTAAAGAAGTATGGGCTGGATGAATGGACTGTAAGGTGGATAGAAAGCTGGCTAGATCGTCGGGCTCAACGGGTAGTGATCAATGGCTCCATGTCTAGTTGGCAGCCGGTTTCAAGCGGAGTGCCCCAAGGGTCGGTCCTGGGGCCGGTTTTGTTTAATATCTTTATTAATGATCTGGAGGATGGTGTGGACTGCACTCTCAGCAAGTTTGCAGATGACACTAAACTAGGAGGCGTAGTAGATACACTAGAGGGTAGGGATCGGATACAGAGGGACCTAGACAAATTAGAAGATTGGGCCGAAAAAAACCTGATGAGGTTCAACAAGGACAAGTGCAGAGTCCTGCACTTAGGACAGAAGAATCCCATGCACTGCTACAGACTAGGGACCAAATGGCTAGGTAGCAGTTCTGCAGAAAAGGACCTAGGGGTCACAGTGGACGAGAAGCTGGATATGAGTCAACAGTGTGCTCTTGCTGCCAAGAAAGCTAACGGCATTTTGGGCTGTATAAGTGGGGGCATTGCCAGCAGATTGAGGAACGTGATCGTTCCCCTTTATTCGACATTGGTGAGGCCTCATCTGGAATACTGTGTCCAGTTTTGGGCCCCACACTACAAGAAGGATGTGGAAAAATGGAAAGAGTCCAGTGGAGGGCAACAAAAATTATTAGGGGTCTGGAGCACATGACTTATGAGGAGAGGCTGAGGGAACTGGGATTGTTTAGTCTCCAGAAGAGAAGAATGAGGGGGGATTTGATAGCAGCCTTCAACTACCTGAAGGGGGGTTCCAAAGAGGATGGAGCTCGGCTGTTCTCAGTTGTGGCAGATGACAGAACAAGGAGCAATGGTCTCAAGTTGCAGTGGGGGAAGTCCAGGTTTGATATCAGGAAAAACTATTTCACTAGGAGGGTGGTGAAACACTGGAATGCGTTACCTAGGGAGGTGGTGGAGTCTCCTTCCTTGGAGGTTTTTAAGGCCCGGCTTGACAAAGCCCTGGCTGGGATGATTTAGCTGGGAATTGGTCCTGCTTTGAGCAGGGGGTTGGACTAGATGACCTCTTGAGGTCTCTTCCAACTCTGATATTCTATGATTCTATGATTCTATGAACTTCACATTTGAGTTCTTTCAGAACTCTTGGGTGAATGCCATCTGGTCCCGGTGACTTGTTAATGTCAAGTTTATCAATTAATTCCAAAACCTCCTCTCATGACATTTCAATCCGTGACAGTTCCTCAGATTTGTCACATACAAAAGCCAGCTCAGGTTTGGGAATCTCCCTAACATCCTCAGCCGTGAAGACTGAAGCAAAGAATCCATTTAGTTTCTCCGCAATGACTTTATCGTCTTTAAGCGCTCCTTTTGTATCTCCTTTTTTATCTCATCTGGAGTACTGTGTCCAGTTTGGGGCCCCACACTACAAGAAGGATGTGGAAAAATTGGAAAGAGTCCAGTGGAGGGCAACAAAAATTATTAGGGGTCTGGAGCACATGACTTATGAGGAGAGGCTGAGGGAACTGGGATTGTTTAGTCTCCAGAAGAGAAGAATGAGGGGGGATTTGATAGCAGCCTTCAACTACCTGAAAGGGGGTTCCAAAGAGGATGGAGCTCGGCTGTTCTCAGTGGTGGCAGATGACAGAACAAGGAGCAATGGTCTCAAGTTGCAGTGGGGGAGGTCTAGGTTGGATATTAGGAAACACTATTTCACTAGGAGGGTGGTGAAGCACTGGAATGCGTTACCTAGGGAGGTGGTGGAATCTCCTTCCTTGGAGGTTTATTAAGGCCCGGTTTGACAAAGCCCTGGCTGGGATGATTTAGTTGGGAATTGGTCCTGCTTTGAGCAGGGGGTTGGACTAGATGACCTCCTGAGGTCCCTTCCAACCCTGATATTCTATGATTCTATGACTTAGAAGGGTGTTCCTTCCAGGAATACCTAGGAGCTCTTTTCACAATGGTAGCAGAGCAAAAGCAGGATGATGTTCTCTGCTCTCAAGACAGGCACACGTCAAGTCCAGGGAACTGCATCCCCATGTCACACAGCATCTGTCAGGACCTCAAGGGGCCTTTGGAGGTCTGTAAGGCTAGGTCTACACTGGGGGGGGGGGGGAATCAATTTAAGATACGCAAATTTAGCTACGCGAATAGCGTAACTGAATTCGACGTATCCTATTAGACTTACCCTGCTGTGAGGACAGCGGCAAATTGACCGCTGCGGCTCCCCAGTCGACGGCGCTTACTTCTCCTGACGAGGTGGGAGTACGCGCGTCAATTCGGGGATCGATTTATCCGTCTAGATGAGATCGATTTCTACCCGCTGATCCGGGTGGGAAGTGTAGACTAGCCCTAAGTTAACAGAGTGCTCATGTTGGACTTGTCTCTATTCACAGAGATCGGATGCCCTCAGAGGTGTCTGTCTCCAGGTGGCCTAGCTTGAATTGGTGCCTGGACTGGAATAAACCAGTAATCTCCCTCCACCTTCTCTCCTAGCCCAGGTCTGTGGTGTAAGGAGTGGCCTGAGGGAGGAGAGGAACTAGCACTGAGCCTGCAGCACCAGCCAGCAGCACTCGGTGATGAGGCTGCGGATGATAAAGGGCCTCCTGACCAACGATCTCACTGCGGTCAGGCATGGGGGCTGGTGTTTGCCTCTTGCAGACTGTGTGTGGGGTGCCTAGGACAGGACTGAGCCAGGCTGGCTGCAGGCGTCTTGTGACCTGTGCTCTGGGTGGGGTACATTTCCCAGGGCTGCTTGGGGTGGGCATAAGCACTGGGTGCGATAAGCTGGGGCATTGCAGGGACGAGCCAGGCCAGCCGCACAGGCCCAAGGTGAAATGTGCTTGATACCCCAGCACTGTGCTGACCAGGAGTAAAGTTGGTGATATCTCCCTCCAAAGTGGAGAGCCAGGCAGGTGTCAGGCTGTTTGGGGATGTGGCTCCCATGGCAGGGTTTAGCCCCAATCTGCTTCCTGCTGGGAGGGCAGGAAGGGGAGAGTGGGGAGCTGTTGCCTGGGTTAGGGCTTTAGAGCATGCAGTGCTGAGTTGGTTTCAGGCAGTGGGGGAGCCCCCCCTCTGCAACTTCCTGTTGTGGGGGGTGGAGCAACCAAGGCATCCTGTCACTGCTCGGCTCCACAGCCAGCCTGCTCCCAAGGCCTGAAGAGACACTGCGCTCGAATAGAAAGAAACAAGGAGCTGCCCAGGCAGCCCTGGAGAAGAACACTGCTCCCGCTCTGCACAGTGTCACCAAGGGCCCCAGCACAGCCGGGTTAGGTCACTGCACACAGATGGCTGCTGTGCCAGGAAAAGTGTCATGCTTCTGGTAAGCTGGGCCCTGCCCGGGACAGCCTCTTCTGCAGGATGTTACACGCCCGAGGGGGGAGCTTCAGGGGAGAACAGGGGCACGAGAAGGTGCACATGGGCAATAAAGGTCATAACTAGCAAGAGAAATACCAGACTCCACACCCTGGCTGACCACAGTGAGATCACTGCTCAGGAAGTTACACTCCGATGCACACAGGGTGTGGGAGCAGGGCAGATGGGGGAGGGGGGGTGTCAGTTTGTTTGCTTGTTTTCTTTCTGGTTTACTTCATTACAGATATTAGGACTTGACTGTCCCCTTTCACCAGTGAACTAAGAATAAGTGGAACAGTGACATCACAACAGACCAACCCTGAGATGCAGCTATCACAGAACTCAACTGAGAGGGCAGGGAAACCCAGCCAGGCTGAAGATGGCCTACCGGCAGCAGTTCAGAGACTTGGCCTTTCTTGAGGTTTTGCCTGATGCATAAAGGGGCCTGAATGGGTTTACAAACAGAAAAATATTTTTTCCCCTGGTAGAAATTCAGGTTCTCTTTGGCAGACTGTACGGACACTTGGAGCATTAGGAGGTCATCACAAGTACCAGGGAAGTGAAACCTGATGAACTGAAAGGATCGAGAATATAATTCAGATTGGTTAAAACACTTTGAGATAGCTAGCTTTTAACAGCAATCAAATACCTGAACAACAGTAGGGAGAAAAGCTTTCCGTGTGAAAGATTCAACAGCCATCCCCTGCACTTAAGAGACAACAGAGCTTCCAGGCCACTTGTGTGGGCCCCCCAGCATAACCAGGGAGGAGCAGACTTCCCCAATCCCCAACATTCCTAAGTTTAAAAACCAAGCAGAACATTAAAAATAAAAAATGTTCAGGCCTTCTCCATCCACCAGAAACAGCAACAACAAAGGGAAGTAACTCCCACGTCCCCCTTTTCCTTGCAGGTGATGTTTAAACTGGGTGTTTCAATGCAATAGCCTATCACTCTTGGTTCTATTATATACTCTAGGTTTTGCCCCAGGGATCAGTATTCTATTTTTGCTATGATGTTTAGGCCTATCTGGTATCAGTAATTTTACATACATTTGTTTGGATATTTATTGGGTAAGTTATTCTGCAGGTATTAAAAACAGCATTTTTTTAAAATGACTCAATAACACGAGTAACCAAGCAGCTCTATTTTCTGCTTGTATAATTGTTTTAAAACCTGTCTCACTCCACTGCCTAACAAAGAGTGAGTGAAACAGCTGAGTGTGAATGAGGCAGCGTCCTCATAGGGGAGGGCAGAGAGGATCCAGTTCAGGATTCAGTCACTAGGTCCTGAGGCCAAACACACATTCTCTCTCTCTCATACTTCTAATTCAAAACATAGAGAATTCTTTGAAGGGAAAAATTCATAGAGTCTTAGGTCTCAAGGTCAGAAGGGCCTGTTATGAACATCTAGTCTGCCTGTCTGCATCACACTGGCTAGAGAATACCCCCCAGTGTTTCCAGCATCTTTGAGGCCTTCTTTATATAACAGAAAAGGGTACAAAGCAAAGCAACTGCTCTACCCTTTGCAATTCAGATAGAACAAATCCTGGAATTAGGGAAGCTTGGAAAGCTGAGGGTAATGGCAATGTCTCTAAAATGACCTTCTACCACCCAAAGGACAAGGTTACCTTGCTTTTTAAAGAGCCCTCAATGCCTTACAGAAAATATTCTAGGATTACTGTTATCTGTATTTATTGTATATATTTATTATTTGTTTTTGGTAGCCTCTAGAGGCACCATTCAAGGAACAGGGTCCCCTGGTGTAGGCACACGTGATAAAAAGACAGTTCCCAAAGAGCTTATAGTCTAAAAAAATAAAATAAGGGGTTAACATTAGGCCAGGGTTTCACAGTTAGGATTTAAAAGTCAGTCAGGAAATGCAAAAATGAAGGTTGCAACAGTAACATTAACCTAGTTATTTGATGATATAAAATTATGGAAAGAGAAACTAGAATAGAAAGTATTAGGGATGTGGCACGTGGCCAAGGGAGGGCTAATCCTTGCCAGCACTACCAGCTGTCTGCTGCGAGAAGCCTCACTGGGACAGAGCTTCTGCTGGTATCAATTGTCACAGCTCCCCTGCAGTGATAGGGCTAGGGAGATTCACAGCAGCTAAAGATCACCCACTGCTACGGTCAATGCACTGTGCAGCGAGCACTCGCTGGCACTATTCCATTCTATATAGGTTTTCCTACTGCAATTATCACCGTCATAGCTGAGCACCTGCTTGTCATGCATTAAGCAACGTGCCCACACGTCTGTCATGGGTTATTTGTTCTCGCTTCCTCTCCTCAGGGGGAGAAGCACATGCAGTGGAGTGTCTTGTTTTGGTAGGTCATTTGTTTTGCTTTCTTTAAAATAAATATACCTGTTGCTCTGTGTTTATGTTAGAGAAGGCCAGTCAAAGGAATGTCTTGCATTTGGAATGCAAAGTGAAGTCTGTGATGGTCCATCGTTCCTGGGGGAGCCCTTAGATTGCTGAAGGAGCCTTAATTTTTGTATTTCCTGACTTTTTTTTTTTTAATTTACTTGCTCATCTTTGTGGATTAAATGCAAAAAGCTTCTCTCACTTCCTTCTACAGAAAAGGAAAGAAAGTGCTAACAATCCTGCTGACCTGCTCCAAGGATTCTACAAGCACCGTGTCTTGCAGCAGAGAACAGCTCAGCTGGGCTCCCTGCAGCCTTGCAGTGGGACTAGGGAACCAGAATGACACCACCCTCACCAATCGCCTGTGGCCATGCTTATTTACATGCTGAGCATCAGAGTTTTCAAAGCACAGCTGTTCTGAGGGCTCTAAGAGAAAGGAAGTGTGGCAGCTAGAAAGGTTATTTCCCCTCCCAACTCAAATGACCAAAAGGGTTTGTCCAAATTCCCCTCCCCCCGTCCAATATCACTTGTGGCTACATCCCCAAAGGGGAATATTTCAGAAAGTTATGAGCATGACAATCTGGAGACGTTTTCATCTGCTCCAATGCTAACACCAGAGAGAGAATGTGTGTGCGCGCACAGGGGTGTACCGGGTCTTCATTTATAAACACCTGTGTGAGGCAAAGGGGGAGAGGAGGAATCAGATGCTTTTGTGAAGAACTGGGCTTTTGCCATCTCTCAACCTAGGGAACTCAACCTAGGATGTGCAGTCACCACGCCAAAATCCCAGCCTCCACAGCCCCTCCCCAGCAACTGCCCTTGGACCTATGCAGTCATCGAATCTGTGTGTACACTAAACTCTTCCCTTGAGTTCTCCCCTTGACATTGTACTCCAGCAGCGCTGTCACTGGGGAGAGCAGGAGCACACACAGCTCAGTGCACTAATCGCACTCACTGCTGGGTAAAACACATGGCTGGGATACCCCGTTGTCGTCCCTGACAGAGCAACAGCGGGAACATGTCAGTCTAGCCAATGCCAAAAGTTTAAAAATAATGAGTCAGGCCCCTCCGCCCAGGACCGGCTCTAGGCACCAGCAAACCAAGCTCGGAGGTTTTTTGGTTTGGTTTGTTTTTTGTTTTTTTTCCCACTTGGGGCGACAAAAAAACCTAGAGCCGGCCCTGTCTCCACCATCAGAGTGACATTTCACAAAGGATCATGCTGCATTGCCTGGGCTGTCTTCTGACCTCCCACTGCCCATCCCCAGCATGGGGGAGACCAATTTTAGTGTCCCCCACTGTTCCGAGCACCTGCAGCGGTGATTCTGGTCCCTACTGCAGGAGCTCTTGTGGCTGCCTGATGGTGCAGCACTTTCAGCTTCTCCTCACACCCAAAATCCTCATTAATCTTGTGTCCATCCCCTCCCACATCTGCTTGTCCCCCAGCCAGCAATTAATTATGCACCCACAGGCCCATCAATCTCCAGGTCTGGTGCTGCAGCGAGGGAGGGGGCAGCAGGGAGCAGATTGACCCCCTGGTCACACGAGAGAATGGCACTGCCCTAAACTGATGGCCTCTTCCCGCTCCCTCCTCATCCCAGCCCTCCTGTGGGGTGGAGTCAGCTGCTCCCTCTCCCCTTCTCTGGGAAGCTGAGAGAGGAGTTTGGCTTGCCTCCGGCAGCAGCCCTGACTGGCTGCTCTTCCCCGGGAGGTGGGGCAGGCAGCCAATCAGAGGGCATTTTCTCCCAAGCAGGGCTAAGTGATAGGGCTGCAGCATTTCTTATGGCAAGACTAGGGCCCAAATCCCATTACTAGCCTCGAGATTACAAGAGCTGGCAACACAAGTGTCATCAAGGCCTTAGTAGTCCGGATCAGACTCCAAGTCAGCTCCCTCCCCTTTGGGTGTAACCCAGGCTGCTTCTGCTATCTTCGTCCATCAGAGAATCCACGTGAACTTCGTTTGCTGGTACCGAGGGGGTCCCCTGTGCTGACCTGTAGTTATGAGCACTAACAGCATCAGCTAATTGGATAGCAATGTTACTAAAAGGAGCTACACATTACCTACACAGGACAAAAGCAACAAAGACCATGGCCAATGCCTCAGTCTAAGTGGTGCTTGGCACCAAAGTCATGGCCTCATTATTATATGTAACAAACTTCGCTCACCGTCTGCACGCTGGGGAGAGGTAGCAATGCCTTGTGCTCACAGCATTTTGGGACAGTCAATATTCTTCTCCTTAATGTTTACTTAATAAATAAGCCATGCAAGACTTGCCAAACAATGCTTGGCACTGGGCTTTGTTGCTATAATAGGGGCATGTGTATTCCAGGCTCTATAAACAGATTGTGCAGAAAATCACAGGTGATGCCATCAAGCCAGCAACAATACCAAAAGCTGGGACTGGGAACTGGACATGGCTAAACCATCTGGGTTCCCTCTTATGTCTCACCAGCTTGAGGCACACAGGTGCTGGCACATGGTCTCAGGGAATACATGAGGAGGCTGATCCCCTGTACCTGGTGGAGAATATAATTCAGATTGGTTAAAACACTTTGAGAAAGCTAGCTTTTAACAGCAATTAACCCAATTTTTTTCAATCTTCCCTCATAGGTCATATTTTCTAGACCTTTAATCATTGGGGGGAGGGATAGCTCAGTGGTTTGAGCATTGGCCTGTTAAACCCAGGGTTGTGAGTTCAATCCTTGAGGGGGCCACTTGGGGATCTGGGGCAAAATCAGTACTTGGTCCTGCTAGTGAAGGCAGGGGGCTGGACTCGATGACCTTTCAAGGTCCCTTCCAGTTCTAGGAGATGGGATATCTCCATTAATTTTATTTATTTATTTTTTTGCTGCTCTTCTCTGGACTTTCTCTAATTTGTCCACATCTTTCCTGAAATATGGCACCCAGAACTGGACACAATACTCCAGTTAAGGCCTAATCAGCGTGGAATAGAGCAGAAGAATTACTTCTCGTGTCTTGCTTACAATACTCCTGCTAATACATCCCAGAATGATGTTCACTTTTTTTGCAACAGTGTTACACTGTTGACTCATATTTAGCTTGTGATCCACTATGACCCCCCAGATCCCTTTCCGCAGTACTCCTTCCTAGGCAGTCATTTCCCATTTTGTATGTGTGCAACTGATTGTTCCTTCCTAAGTGGAGTACTTTGCATTTGTCCTTATTGAATTTCATCCTATTGACTTCAGACCATTTTTCCAGTTTCTCCAGATCATTTTGATTTATAATCCTATCCTCCAAAGCACTTGCAACCCCTCCCAGCTTGGTATCGTCCATAAACTTTATCAGTGTACTCTCTATGCCATTATCTAAATCATTGATGAAGATATTGAACAGAACCAGACCCAGAACCGATCCATCTGGGACCCCACTCATTATGCTCTTCCAGCATGACTGTGAACCATTGATAACTATTCTCTTGGAACGATCTTCCAACCAGTTATACACCCACCTTGTAGTAGCTTCATCTCGGTTGTATTTCCCTAGTTTGTTTATGAGAAGGTCATGCGAGACAGTATCAAAAGTCTTACTAATGCACAGGGCACCACCCAAGCATTAAATGCCTACAGTTAGGGCTGCCTGGCTAATCCCATTTTCAGTCACTCATCTGTTTCTGAAATGTTCATCCAGGGGGCTGTGACACTCCTAGCTTGTTTCCCCACCCCCACACTCCCAGTGTAGCCTGTTAGCAAGTGTGAATAAACACAGTTCAGCCAATTTTGAGTAGGAGAAAAATGTACACTTTCCCATTTACCTAAACATTCTTGCAACCTTTACTTGACCAGCTTTAGTTCTGAACTAGCTCTGCGTTGGAGGCTGAAATGGGATGCTGAGGAGCAGTCCCTTGAGTGGTCTGGTAAAGAACGGTTTTGATCTGACAATGTTATGAGGCTTTGAAAACCAAATGTAGCAGATGCCCAGTATATTTTGCATGGGTTTTTTTTTTTTTTTTACAATCTCAAAAAGGAAAACCAGCTTTTGCATGACAGACACTAACTCAGATGTACCCTGAAACAGCCAGTGAAGATGCGCCGTGACTGGAGACCTTGTTTCATATACAATACTTCTTATAAAATGCACAGAAATTAAAGCACTGGCTTCAGTGAACTTTATTAAATTAGTTCCATAGGTTGCAGCACAAACGAGTACAATACTTGCAATTTAAACAATCTGCAGGCTGCTGGAGAAATTTGCCAATAATTAGGCTCAATGGTTTGAGCATTGGCCTGCTAAATCCAGGGTTGTGAGTTCAATCCTTGAGGGAGCCATTTAGGGAACTGGGGTAAAAATCTGTCTGGGGACTGGTCCTGCTTTGAAGCAGGGGGTTGGACTAGATGACCTCCTGAGGTCCCTTCCAACCCTAATATTCTATGCTTCTATGATAACAAGATCTGAGATTCAACAATTTTTTGTGGGAAGCAACGGTGGTTGAATTATTCACTGTGAATTCTTTGTTCAACTCAACGTCCCTGATGACTAAAGGCTAATTACTTCCTTGGTTAACGCCTTGTGTTTCATGGCTCTGTATTCGGCTGCTGCTCTCCTGTCTCCCAGCTCCTCACTACTGAACAAAGCAACAGCAGCTCTTTGCAAGACTCTTTCTTTACAGTGAATTTAGAGCCAGTGCAATCTGCCAAACTGACATCCCTGTAAACTGAAGATCTACTGTATTTATCCCCAAAGTCTGCACAGCACAAGCAGCTGCAGTACCAGCCTCCCTTACTCGGGAAAGGCCCCTCACCTATATCCCAACACCTTGCCATGGCAGGGCCACCTCTAGGACTGAGAGGATAGAATGGGCCCAAGGAGCCCAATGTCTCTACTGACACTGCCAACAACAGGGCTGTCACAGTGTTCGCTCACTGATGGGGCACTTCCTTGTGGCTGAATCTGGGGATTAACTCCACTCAGGTCTGATGCCCCCCTTCCACTGGTTGCTCACACCGGGTCCTCTCGCTCTCCAGGACTAGTAGTGCTCTTTCACGACTCAGCCCTCCAGCCAGGTCACTATGTAGTCCTTCCCTTCTGAGGTATCGAAGTCCCACTGGATCAGCTGAACTCATCTACTCCAGACACACTTCCAATCCAAGACTAGGTCCTGGGCCACTTTCCAGTGGCTGGTAGGGGAACCCGGGCCTGCCAGCCTGTCCACTATTCCAGGTTTCAGTTTAGGAATCCTATGTCCAGAAACAATGGTCTGCTTGCTCCCAGACCCTGTTGCTACTTCCTTGGACTCCTTCCTACTTCTCTGCTCTATCTTCCGCCCCTCCACCCCGGGGTTTACCAGCCCAAACTCCCTCCTTCCAGGGAATAACTGCAGACTACTTAACTCTGTAGCCCCAAACACACTCCCTTCCCACACGGAGTGACGGCAAACTACTTCCCCTGCAGCGCCCTTCTGTTCTCAGCTTGCTGGCTTTACACAAGCTCAACCTGTCCAGCTGGGCTTCATCATCCCCCAGGTGCAGCCTTTCTGGTTAACTGGCCTACATTTAACCTGCTCTGCCTTGTGGGGTGGACACCCCATCACAGGGGCTGAATAGTGTGAAATGGCATGTGAATACTGTCCACATGGAATTCGACTAAGACCAACATTGATGGGGAAGTTTCTTCAGAGATTGTGGGGAGGGGAGGCAGATCCACAAAGCACTACAATGACCAGGCACTGGGAGAGCACGGCTCAGAACTTTAATCCTTGGCACAACAACTGCCTGAGACACTGATGCCTCTTCTAAAGGCAAGTTCTGTCCTTAGCGCTGCAGATTATGCTGAGGCCTAGGAAACAGAGAGCAGGAACAAAGACACAGAAGCCTCTGCTAAGGGATCTTCTGTGCCCACATCTGGTGGGGGAGGAGGGTACTCAGGTATCACCAACCCCAGTATTCAAAAACCATGAGTCAGGCCTCAAAAATCATTAGATTTTTTAATAATAAATATTGGGGGTGGGGGGGGGGTTCTTTCCCCCTTATTTCTGAGCCTTTACACTGTCCTTGGGGCAAATGTTCAAGCTTTTCTCTGCAACCACAAGGGCTAGAAATGTAGTTTTTTGTTAAGGTGAAAGCTGAGATTTTCATACAATCATGTGACTATAGATGCTGCGTTTTTCAGGAAAACCCAAATATTGTGTCTCACTCGCAATAAAACTGAGAATTGGCAATACCAAAATCAGTTGCTGAAAACGTCCATCAACTGAAAATCAGGGCAATGCCAGTAAGTGAAGCAGCAGATTCCTGAATTGCTAACCTTAAATGAGAAGGAGAGAATGAACCCTGGTGGGCGAGGCAACAGGAAGGAGCAGGCATGCATGACATGCAGCCTGGAAAAAGGAGGTGAAGGAGGAATAAGTGGAAGCCTCCTGGCATCCCAGGAAACCGCTTCCCACAGGCCTTCGAGTTGCTTGCATTAAGTGGGGACAGTCATTACAGACTCTGACCCAGCACATCCAAGAGATGCAGAGGCCAGCGTCTCTCACCCAATCATCACACTCCTCCATGCTGAGCATGGAGCAGAAAGGCTTTGGTAAGCTTGCACCAGCTGCCTTCTTTGAATTATAATGTTGATGGCTTCAGGAGGCATTTTCAAAGTTCAAAGGGATAGATGAATATAATATACCTGGAATTCAGCTTTTGACACAGTCCCACCTGACATTCTGATAAGTAAAGCTGGAGAAATGCGGGCTTGACAGAACTATCATTAAGAGGATACATAATTAGTTAACCTCAAACAAAGAGCAACTATTAATGGAATCAGATTGGAGGAAGGTCTCAAGTGGGACTCTCCAGGGATCTGTTCTGGTTCCGGTGATGTTTAACATATTTATTAATCAGAGGGGTAGCCGTGTTAGTCTGAATCTGTAAAAAGCAACAGAGCTCCAGTTCATTTGCAAATTTGACACCATCAGATCAGGATTAAACAAAGACTGTGAATGGCTGTCCAACTACAGAAGCAGTTTCTCCTCCCTTGGTGTTCACACCTCAATTACTAGCAGAGCACCTCACCCTCCCTGATTGAACTACCTCGTTATCTCCATACTGATTTATACCTGCCTCTGGAGATTTCCATTACTTGCATCTGAAGAAGTGAGGTTCTGACCCACGAAAGCTTATGCTCCCAGTACTTCTGTTAGTCTCAAAGGTGCCACAGGACCCTGTGTTGATATTTATTAATGACCTGGATGTAGGAATAGACAGCATACTGATCAGATTTGCGGATGACACAAAACTAGGGAGGCTGCCAACACTTTGGAGGATAGATCTAAGATTCAGAGCAATCTTGATAAATTGGAGAACTGGGCTTTAGGCAACAAAATGAAATTCAACAAAGACAAATGTAACATGCTACACTTAGGGAAGAAAAAACAAATGCACAAATACAGAGTTGGGAATAACTGGCTTGGCAGCAGTACTGTTGAGAAGGATCTGGGAGTTGTGGTAGATCACAACCTCGTGATGAGTCAGCAATGAGATGCTGTTGCAAAAAAACCAGTGCAATTTTAGGTTGCTTGAAGAGAGACATAACATGAAAGCACAGGAGGTGATCGTACCATTCTACTTGGTGCTGGCTAGACCTCAGCTGGAATACTGTGTCTAATTTTGGTCACCAGTGTATAGAAAGGATGTGGAGACACTGGAGAGGATCCAGAGGTGAGTGACAAAGATGATCAAAGGGATGGAATGCAGCCATACGAGCAAAGGCTGAAGGAAGTGGGTATGTTTAGTTTAGGAAAGAGGAAATTGAGGGGGTCTTGGTAGCGGTCTTCAAATACTTGAAAGGCTGCCATAAAAAAAGATGGAGAAAAATGGTTCTCTCTTGCCACACAGGGCAGGACAAGAGGCAGTGGGTTCAAACTACAGCCCAGCAGATTTAGATTAAATCTCAGGAAAAACATTAACTGTAAGAACAGCAGGACAATGAAACAGACTGGCTAGGGAGGCTGTGGAAGCTCCTTTGCCGGAGGTTTTCACAAGGAGGCTGGAGCCATCTGTCTGGGATGGGTTAGACACAACAAACCCTGCATTTTAGCAGGGGATTAGACCAGATGGCCCTCCCAATCATAGGTGGCGGGTATAATAGACCAGCCTGCTCTGGTGGATTTGCAGACGCTGGATGCCAGTTGCGGGGTTTGCAGAGGAAGTTTTTGCTTATTATTATGCCCCATGAAGGTTCCGGCAGCTCAGTGTACTCTCTATACCATTATCTAAATCATTGATGAAGATATTGAATAGAACCAGAACTGATCCCTGCAGGACCCCACTCGTTATGCCCTTCCAGCATGACTGTGAACCATTGATAACTACTCTCTGGGAACGGTTTTCCAACCAGTTATGCACCCACCTTACAGTAGCTCCCTCTAGGTTGCCTTTCCCCAATTTGTTTATGAGGAGGTCATGAAAGACAGTATCTAAAGCTTTACTAAAGTCAAGATACAGTATATCACATCTACCACTTCCCCGCCCATCCATAAGGCTTGTTATCCTGTCAAAGAAAGTTATCAGGTTGGTTTGAGAAGATCTGTTCTTGACAAATCCATGCTGACTGTTATTTATCACCTTATTATCTTTTAGATGTTTGCAAATTGATTGCTTAATTATCTTTCCAGGTACAGAAGTTAAGCTGACTGGTCTGTAATTCCCTGGGTTGTCCTTATTTCCCTTTTTATAGATTGGCGCTATATTTGCCCTTTTCCAGTCTTCTGGAATCTCTCCCGTCTTCCATGACTTTTCAAAGATAATTGCTAATGGCTCAGATACCTCCTCAGTCAGCTCCTTGAGTATTCTAGGATGTATTTCATCAGGCCCTGGGGACTTGAAGACATCTAGCTTGTCTGAGTAATTTTTAACTTGTTCTTTCCCTATTTTAGCCTCTGATCCTACTTCATTTTCACTGGCATTCACTGTGTTAGACGTCCAATCCACACCAACCTTCTTGGTGAAAACCGAAACAAAGAAGTCATTAAGCATCTCTGCCATTTCCACATTTTCTGTTATTGTTTCCCCTCCTCTTATTGAGTAGCGGGCCTATCCTGTTCTTGGTCTTCCTCTTGCTTCTAATGTATTTGTAGAATGTTTGCTTGTTACCCTTTGTATATCTAGCTACCGTAGTTTGATCCTGTTTTGTGCCTTGGTCTTTCTAATTTTGTCCCTACATAGTTGTGTTATTTATTTATATTCATCCTTTGTAATTTGACCTAGTTTCCACTTTTTGTAGGACTCTTTTTTGATTTTTAGATCACTGAAGATCTCCTGTTTAAGTGAAAGGGGTCTCTTGCAATACTTCCTATCTTTCCTACTCAGTGGGATAGTTTGCTCTTGTGCCCTTAATAATGTCTCTTTGAAAAACTGCCAACTGTCTTCAGTTGTTTTTCCCCTTAGATTTGCTTCACATGGGATCTTCCCTACCATCTCCCTGAGTTTGCTAAAGTCGCCTCCTTGAAATCCATTGTCTTTATTGTGCTGTTCTCCCTCCTACCATTCCTGAGACTCATGAACTCTACCATTTCATGATCACTTTCAATCAAGCTGCCTTCCACTTTCAAATTCTCAACCAGTTCCTCCCTATTTGTCAAAATCAAATCCAGAACAGCCTCCCTCTAGTAGCTTTCTCCACCTTCTGAAATAAAAAATTGTCTCCAATACGTTCCAAGAACTTTTTGGATAATCTGTGCCCTGCTGCTGTGTTATTTTCCCAACTGATGTCTGGGTTGTTGAAGTCCCCCATCACCACCAAGTCCTGTGCTTTGGATGATTTTGTTAGTTGTTTAAAAAAAGCCTCATCCACCTCTTCTTCCTGGTTAGGTGGTCTGTAGTGGAGCCCACCATGACATCACCCTTGTTTTACTCCTTTTATCATTACCCAGAGACTTTCAACAAATCTGTCTCCTATTTCCATCTCAACCTCAGTCCAAGTGTATACATTTTTAATATAGAAGGCAATACCTCCTCCCTTTTTTCCCTGCCTGTCCTTCCTGAGAAAGCTGTACCCTTCTATACCAATATTCCGGTCATGCGTATTATCCCACCAAGTCTCTGTGATGCCAACTATGTCATAGTTGTGTTTATTTACTAGCATTTCAAGTTATTCCTGCTTATTCCCCATACTTCTCGCATTAGCATACAGACATCTAAGATACTGATTTGATTCCCCCCCCCTCCCCAGTTCTGTCTTGTCTCTCCCTTATCCCAGCTATAACGGCTCTTGCTCCCCCCCAAATTCCAACCCTTCTCCCAGGTCTCCATGTTTTTGTCTTTCCTGTGGTCATAGATTCATAGATTCATAGATTCTAGGACTGAAAGGGACCTCGAGAGGTCATCGAGTCCAGTCCCCTGCCCGCATGGCAGGACCAAATACTGTCTAGACCATCCCTGATAGACATTTATCTAACCTACTCTTAAATATCTCCAGAGATGGAGATTCCACAACCTCCCTAGGCAATTTATTCCAGTGTTTAACCACCCTGACCGTTAGGAACTTTTTCCTAATGTCCAACCTAGACCTCCCCTGCTGCAGTTTAAACCCATTGCTTCTGGTTCTATCCTTAGAGGCTAAGGTGAACAAGTTTTCTCCCTCCTCCTTATGACACCCTTTTAAATACCTGAAAACTGCTATCATGTCTCCTCTCAGTCTTCTCTTTTCCAAACTAAACAAACCCAATTCTTTCAGCCTTCCTTCATAGGTCATGTTCTCAAGACCTTTAATCATTCTTGTTGCTCTTCTCTGGACCCTTTCCAATTTCTCCACATCTTTTTTAAAATGCGGTGCCCAGAACTGGACACAATACTCCAGCTGAGGCCTAACCAGAGCAGAGTAGAGCGGAAGAATGACTTCTCGTGTCTTGCTCACAACACACCTGTTAATACATCCCAGAATCAGGTTTGCTTTTTTTGCAACAGCATCACACTGTTGACTCATATTTAGCTTGTGGTCCACTATAACCCCTAGATCCCTTTCTGCCGTACTCCTACCTAGACAGTCTCTTCCCATTCTGTATGTGTGAAACTGATTTTTCCTTCCTAGGTGGAGCACTTTGCATTTGTCTTTGTTAAACTTCATCCTGTTTACCTCAGCCCATTTCTCTAATTTGTCCAGATCATTTTGAATTATGACCCTGTCCTCCAAAGCAGTTGCAATCCCTCCTAGTTTGGTATCATCCGCAAACTTAATAAGCGTACTTTCTATGCCAATATCTAAGTCGTTGATGAAGATATTGAACAGCGCCGGTCCCAAAACAGACCCCTGCGGTACCCCACTCGTTATGCCTTTCCAGCAGGATTGGGAACCATTAATAACAACTCTCTAAGTACGGTTATCCAGCCAGTTATGCACTCACCTTATAGTAGCCCCATCTAAATTGTATTTGCCTAGTTTATCGATAAGAATATCATGCGAGACTGTATCAAATGCCTTACTAAAGTCTAGGTATACCACATCCACAGCTTCACCCTTATCCACAAGGCTCGTTATCCTATCAAAGAAAGCTATCAGATTGGTTTGACATGATTTGTTCTTCACAAATCCATGCTGTTCCCTATCACCTTACCACTTTCCAAGTGTTTGCAGATGATTTCCTTAATTACTTGCTCCATTATCTTCCCTGGCACAGAAGTTAAACTCACTGGTCTGTAGTTTCCTGGGTTGTTTTTATTTCCCTTTTTATAGATGGGCACTATATTTGCCCTTTTCCAGTCTTCTGGAATCTCTCCCATCTCCCATGATTTTCCAAAGATAATAGCTAGAGGCTCAGATACCTCCTCTATTAGCTCCTTGAGTATTCTAGGATGCATTTCATCAGGCCCTGGTGACTTGCAGGCATCTAACTTTTCTAAGTGTTTTTTAACTTGTTCTTTTTTTATTTTATCTGCTAAACCTACCCCCTTCCCATTAGCATTCACTATGTTAGGCATTCCTTCAGACTTCTCGGTGAAGACCGAAACAAAGAAGTCATTTAGCATCTCTGCCATTTCCAAGTTTCCTGTTACTGTTTCTCCCTCTTCACTAAGCAGTGGGCCTACCCTGTCTTTGGTCTTCCTCTTGCTTCTAATGTATTGATAAAAAGTCTTCTTGTTTCCCTTTATTCCCGTAGCTAGTTTGAGCTCATTTTGTGCCTTTGCCTTTCTAATCTTGCCCCTGCATTCCTGTGTTGTTTGGCTATATTCATCCTTTGTAATCTGTCCTAGTTTCCATTTTTTATATGACTCCTTTTTATTTTTTAGATCATGCAAGATCTCGTGGTTAAGCCAAGGTGGTCTTTTGCCACATTTTCTATCTTTCCTAACCAGCAGAATAGCTTGCTTTTGGGCCCTTAATAGTGTCCCTTTGAAAAACTGCCAACTCTCCTCAGTTGTTTTTCCCCTCAGTCTTGATTCCCATGGGACCTTACCTATCAGCTCTCTGAGCTTACCAAAATCTGCCTTCCTGAAATCCATTGTCTCTATTTTGCTGTTCTCCCTTCTACCCTTCCTTAGAATTGCAAACTCTATGATTTCATGATCACTTTCACCCAGGCTGCCTTCTACTTTCAAATTCTCAACGAGTTCCTCCCTATTTGTTAAAATCAAGTCTAGAACAGCTTCCCCCCAGTAGCTTTTTCAACCTTCCGAAATAAAAAGTTGTCTCCAATGCACTCCAGGAATTTGTTGGATAGTCTGTGCCCCGCTGTGTTATTTTCCCAACATATATCCGGATAGTTGAAGTCCCCCATCACCACCAAATCTTGGGCTTTGGATGATTTTGTTAGTTGCTTAAAAAAAGCCTCATCCACCTCTTCCACCTGGTTAGGTGGCCTGTAATAGACTCCTAGCATGACATCTCCCTTGTTTTTTACCCCTTTTAGCCTAACCCAGAGACTCTCAACACTTCTGTCTCCTATGTCCATCTCTACCTCAGTCCAAGTGTGTACGTTTTTAATATATAAGGCAACACCTCCTCCCTTTTTCCCCTGTCTATCCTTCCTGAGCAAGCTGTACCCATCCACACCAACATTCCAATCATGTGTATTATCCCACCAAGTTTCAGTGATGCCAACAATGTCATAGTTGTATTTATTTATTAGCACTTCCAGTTCTTCCTGCTTATTCCCCATACTTCTCACATTTTGTATATAGGCATCTAAGATACTGGTTTGATCTTTCCTCCCAGTTTTGTCCTGACCCTCCTTTCCCTCTGACAATATAGCCCACACTCCCTCTCGTTTCCGACCCATCTCCTGCTCCCTTCAAACCTAGTTTAAAGCCCTCCTCACTAGGTTAGCCAGTCTGTAGCCAAATATGTTCTTCCACTTCCTCGCTAGGTGGACCCCATTTCTGCTTAGCAGTCCTTCTTCCTGGAAAAGCATCCCGTGGTCAAAGAAGTCGAAGCCCTCCTGGTGACACCATCTTTGCAGCCAGGCATTCACCTCCAGGATGCAACTCTCTCTGCCTGGGCCCCTACCCTTGACAAGAAGGATCGAAGAGAACACCACCTGTGCTCCCAACTCCCTCACCCTAACTCCCAGAGCCCTGCAGTCACTTCTGATCTACTGAGGGTCATACCTCGCAGTATCATTAGTGCCCACATGGATGAGTAGCAGGGGGTACTAGTCAGAGGGACGGATGATCCTTGACAATCCCTCCACAATGTCTCAGATATGGCCCCTGGCAGGCAGCGTACCTCCTGGGATGCCATGTCAGGGTGACAGATGGGTGCCTCCGTCCCCCTCAAAAGAGAGTCACCAACCACCACCACCCTATGTTTCCTCCTGGGAATGATGTCTGTGATCCTCCCAGCCTTGGGGATACTTGGCTTCTCCTCCTCCTCCTTTGGGGGTGATTCCTCATCGCTCATTGCCAGGGCAGCATAATGGTTCTTCATCACCATGGTGGGTGGGTTGGGAGTAGGGGTGGAGCACTGCCTGCTGCCAGAAGTAACCAGCAGCCAGTGTCCTCCCTGTACCAGAGCCTTATCCTCCTCCCCGGGAGCATGACAGCAGTCCTCTCTAGCTGGGTAGCCTCCTAAGCCTTGGAAGTCTCCATATGAAAACTGTCAATGAATTCCTCATGTGCACGGATGCTCCTCAGCCTACGTACCTCTTCCTGTAGCTCTCCCACCTGCTTCCTGAGAGATTCCACCAGCAGGCACCTCTCACACTGGATGGTCTGCCCCAGCCTGGCTTTCTGTGAGTGGGAAATGCAGGCCACAGTCTGCAAATCCACACCAGGATCTGGGTAGAGGCATCCATGGTTAGGTTCTCTGTCTGGATACAGGCGCAGGTGGAGGAGACAGAAGCAGCACTGGCGATGCGGCCCTTCCTAACTATAGCGACTATATTACGTCTCCCTCCCACAAACGCCCTCTCAAACTCCCCGTTCGCTGGTTCCCCTTGGTCGCTTACCTCATGACAGACAAAGTGAAACGGACCAGAAACAAAAGAAACTGGCTACTAAGTTTTCACTGTCCAAGCTGAGAAAAATGAAAACAGCATAAATCAGGAGACTGGAAAGTGAGAACTTGTCTTCACTTGAAATAGTGCAGTGGTACAATAGCAGCACTTCAGTGTAGACAGTTCTCCTGCTGGCGTAGGGAATCCACCTCCCAGAGAGGTGGTAGCTAGATCGATGGAAGAATTCTTCCACTGACTTAGCACTGTCTACACGGGGACTTAGGTTGGCTTAACTACACTGCTCAGGTAAGCCGATCTAATTTTCTAGAGTAGACCAGGATTCAATTAGCTTTTTAAAATTATTCTTGTTTAATTACTGGTGTAATTTGCTATGTGAGGAAATTTATTTAAAATTTATTTAAAATGATCAATACTTTGACTGTGATCATAGAATCATAGAAATGTAGGGCTGAAAGTATTTGAATTAATTCTTAATGATGTGCCGGTAACTTAAGAATATCTCAAAAGGATATGGATCAGCAAAACAATTAGACTTCCAGCTCTTTGCGGTTCTTTTCGTTCTCTGTTTGTACAGAATCCAACACAATGGGGTCCTTGTCCAAGATTGGAGTCCCTAGGCACTACCATAGTAGTAAATATCATCATTATTATGGCCCAATATATTATTGACATTGGGACTATCCCTGAAACTTTAAGCATTAGTCACGGTACTTATTACTGCCAACAGTCCCATCACTCCCTAGATTCCAAGGCCAGAAGGAACCATTGTGATCACCTACTCTGAGCTCCTGTGTAACAGGCCAGAGCACTTCCCCAAAATAATTCCTAGAGCAGACCTGTTAGAAAACCATCCAATCTTGATTTAAAAATTGTCCGTGATGGAGAATCTACCACAACCCAGGGTAAACTGTTCCAGTGGTTCATTATCCTCATTGTTAATAGTTTACCTCTTATTTCCAGTCTAAATTTTCTAGCTTCAACTTTCAGCCACTGTTAGACCTTTCTCTGCTAGACTGAAGAGCCCATTATTCAATATTTGTACCCCACACAGTCACTGCCTAACTTTCTCTTTGTTAAACTAAACAGATGGAGCTCCTTGAGTCTGTCACAAGAAGACAGGTTTTCTAATCCTTCATTCATTCTCATGGCTCATCTCTCAATCCTATCCAATTTATCAACACCCTTCTTGAATTGCAGGCACCAGAACTGGACACAATATTCCTGCAGCAATCACACCAGTGCCATATAAAGAGATAAAATAACCTCTCTACTCCTACTCAAGATTCCCGTTTATGCAGCCAAGGATCACATTAGCTCTTTTGTGCCACAGCATCACAGCTCCGATTTAGCTGATTCTCCATGATGACCCCCAAATCTTTTTCAGAGTCACTGCTTCCCAGGATACAGTCTCTCATCCTGTAAGTGTGGCCTACATTCTTTGTGGATGTAGATACATTTACATGTAGCTGTATTAAAATATGTATTGTTTGCTTCTGCCCAGTTTCCCCAAGTGATCCAGATCGCTCTGTATCAGTGACCTGTCCTCTTCATTATTTACCACCTCCCAATTGTTGTGTCATCTGCAAACGTCATCAGTCATGATTTTATGTTTTCTTCCAGGTCATTGATGAAAACATTAAATAGCATAGTGCCAAACCAATCTGTGTCCATATGCACCATCCTGCAGCCTTAGCATTGCATTTCATCTAGGACGTTAGTGAGCAACCCTGCAGAGTACAGCCCGGGGAGGGTGTATATGTGGGTCAGACTCACTGAACCAGGGAGTCTTTTCTGTCCCTACACAACCAACCCAGAATTCCACTATAAGCCTGAGGCTTCCGCACAGAGCCAGTCTGTTTACACTCGAAGTGGGGGATTATCTGTGCTAGGGACACCTGTCCATTGTTGTCCGAGCTCAGACCATTACACCTACAATAATTTAGGGACAGGAGAGGAGCCACCCTTGAACACAAGCCACAATGTCAGCCATAACCATTTGAATCTCCATATACAAAGCTCCCATCCCTCGTTCTCACAGCACACCCCTGATTCATGCTGGCTGAGCTCACAGTTTATTTTTAATACACAGCTACTGAGGCAGCTGAAGGACACTTTCTCCTCACATCAATTCGCCGCAAACTGATGCAATTACCAGGGCAAAATAACTTTATGAGAAAATCTTTATCATGTGCCCAGTGATTATTGTGGGAACTCTACTTCCACATTTCTACTTTGCAGTTTGAAGCTAATGCTGAAATTGCATCCATCTTTCCCTTAAGGACATTAAACACAGCCTCTGAGCCCTTCTGAAAGGGCAGTTTTCATATACATGGAGAAAGACAGCTGGAAGAGACAGCCAGACAATCAAGAGGCAAGTTCCCAAAGGAAAAGTTTTGCCAGGGCCCTGGCTGGGGGAGGAAGTGCTACATCCTGAGTGCAGCCAACATCCCCCTCTTTCAGAACTAGTTTTGACATTTATTATTCTGACTGGGTGCATGGAGACTACTTAATCTGCAAGGCACATGCCGTTCCTGTGTCTGGTCATTTCTTTACTGAGGAAGTACAATACTCTGCAAGGCAAAAGGGAAGAAGAATTTCCTAATGTTTTAGAAGTGAGCCTAATAAACCCATGACTCAACATATAAAAAATCCCAACATCTCTCTAAAGTCAAATCACTCCGTTTTCTAGAAACTAACTTAAATCATATCAAATCACAGAACCCATTTTC
Source organism: Chrysemys picta bellii (assembly GCF_011386835.1). NCBI lineage: Eukaryota > Metazoa > Chordata > Testudines > Emydidae > Chrysemys > Chrysemys picta. The sequence goes on along the minus strand of NC_088815.1, from coordinate 326,731 downwards.
TGTTTATTTCAACTAAAATAACTTACAAATAAATCATAGTAACTGAAACTAAAGCTTATCAGGAGAAGTATCTTCTAGTGGTTAGAACTGGAGACTCAGGTCTCCTGCTTAATGAAAGAGAGGGATGGAAGCCCTGTGCACCAATGTAGGTGTGAGTAGGATGTAAATAATAAATAATAATAATCAGGACTCCAGGGTTCTATACCCAACTATGCCACTGACTCAATGTGTGACCTGGGGTGAATTATATCTGGATTTACCCATCTGTAAACATTACTTACCTACCTCACATATTTAAAGACCTCTCAGGTCTCCCCTCAGTGTACTCTTCTCAAGCTAAACTTGCCTAGTTTTTTAGCCTCTCTCATAGGTCAGGTTTTCGAAATGCTCTCTTCTGGACTCTCCATTTTGTCCACAGCTTTCTTAAAGTGTAGCACCCAGACCTGGGCACAGTACCTCAGCTGAGGCTTCACCAGTGCTGAGGAGAGCAGAACAGTTACCTCTCTAGGTTTTACACATCACACTCCTATTAATAAACCTCAGAACAGTATTACCCTTTTTCACAACTGCATCAAATTGTTCACTCATATTCAATTTATGATCCACTATAACCCCAGATCCTTTTCAGCAGTACTACCAACTACCTAATTATTCCCCAATTTGTATTTGTGCCGTGGATTTTTTCTTCCTATGAGCAATACTTTGCACTTGCCTTTACTGAATTTCATCTTGTTGACTTCAGACTAATTCTCCAATTTATCAAGGTCTTTTGAATTCTAATTCTGTCCTCCAAAGTGCTTGCAACCCCTCCCAGCTTGACAATGTTGAATAGTACCAGACTCAGGACTGGCCCATATAGGACCCCACTAAATATGTCCTCCCAGTTCAGCAGCACATCATGGATAACTATTCTCTGAGTATAGGTCTCCAGCCAGACATGCATCCACCTTATAGTAATTGCCCTAGTATGCTTAGGAGAATGTCATGTGGCACTGTGTCAAAAGCTTGCTAAAATCAAGATATATCATGCCTACTGCTTCCCCCATCCACTAGGCCAATAACCATGCCAAAGAAGGAAATTGGGTTGATTTGGCATGGTTTGTTCTTGACAAATCCATTCTGGCTATTATTTATCACTCTATTAGCCTCTAGGTGCTTACAAATTAATTGTTTAATAATATGTTCCAGAATCTTTCCAGTTATCAAAGTTAGGCCGATGGGCCTATAATTCCCCAGGTCCTCTGTTCTCCTTTTTAAAAATAGGTACTATGTTTGCCCTTCTCCAGTCCTCCGGGACCTCACCCATCCTCCATATATTCTTGAAGATAATTACCACTGGTTCCGAGATTGCTCAGCTAGTTCTTAAAGTATCCCAGAGGGCATTCTGTCAGGACCTGCTTACTAGAATATATCTAACTTATCTAAATTGTCTCTAACACATTCTTTCCCTTTACTGGCCTGTGTTCCTTCCCTCGTTGTTATCTCCGTTATGCATCCTGTCACAATTAACTTTCTTAGTGAAGACTGAAACAAAATAGGCATTAAACACCACAGTTTTTTTGGAGTTGTCTGTTATTCCTCTCCTTCTCTGCTAAGTAGTGACTACTCCTTCCTTTGTCTTTCTCTTGCTCCTAATGTATTTATAGAATCTCATCTTATTGCCTTTTTATGTCCCTTGCTATGTGAAACTTATTTGGTGCCTTAGCCTTTCTGATTTTGTACTTACACACCTTTGCTATTCTTTTGGGCTCCTCCTTCGCAATCTGTCCATGTTTACCCGTTCGTCAGTTACACTGTAAGGTGAGGAGACCAGTCTCAGACTTTCCTACATCCAGCTGATGTTACAGAGAGCATGGAGCCCACTTTGTAAGGGGTGAACAGCAATAGATTCTAAACATGCGAGAAGAAAGTTAATTTTCTTTTGAATTACAGGTCAAGTGTAAACCTACAAGCCCAGGAAATATAGTCCTTAAAGTGAAACCCACACTACAAGTGTCCTGATCTGAACAGTGCTGTGGTGCCTGTCCTCTGGAGGAGGGCACTGGGGGAGGGGATGTTCCAGTGGACCTTTGCTCCTGGGTGGGTTTAAGCCATTACTAAAATGCACCTACCTCATTCTTTGGAGTGGAACTTGAGCAAAGTGCAGATTCTTCCAGTTTCACAGGAAATGGAGATAAGCAAATCTGAAACAGCTGAGCTCATGCTAAAGCAACACTAACTGGATGCACTACCAGAGAGGAAGTTCAGGAAGAGGTCATTCTTGAAAGGCCTTGCTCAAGAGGGGATTTCATAAGCAGAAGAGAGCTGGGGAAAGACAGTCCAGACTCATGGTTGAGTGTGTCACTCAATGATGATGTTTCCCTTTATCTTTAAGATATTCCCTGGCTACCTGCCTGTGACCTAATTGCACCTGAGGCATCTGCAGAGAAATCCCCTAATACGGCCATATGGCAAAGTAAAATCCCTCGCTCTAGGGGAGGAAGCCAAGGACAAAATTATTTGTGAACTGCTTGTATACATGGGACAGGGAGCTGCAGTAAACTTCAGAAAACTGGAATGTGGCCAAAATTCTAGAGCATCTCCAGTTGCATGTGTGTGTGTCAGTGCCTATATTTCAGGCTTTGGGGATAAGTATCCCAAACCCCTTCCCCAGCTGCTGTGCTGAGCACAGGTGCAACACTGCCACCCAGCCCCTACTCAACAGGGCACACAGTGGGGAGAACAGAGGCCCCAGCAGTGAGGTTAGGGAGCAGCTTCCCAGCCGAGCCTCTTTTCTGGAGCTGCCATCTTGTGCTCCAGAACTGAAGCTTTCTTTTAAAAAAGAATAAAATGAAGGCCCTGTCAGCACTTAATAGTGCTGTTTCCGCACACACTTCCAACGATCGCTGGAGCTGAAGCAGTGCTGGCCATGGGTTAGCTGTAAGTGCAGACAAGGACAAACATGGCTCAGAACCAGTGCAGCTGCATGGATTGCTAGAACCGACTGCTGACATGGTGCTGTTCCCAAGCCTAGACAACACCACAGGCTCTAGTCCCTATGGCCAAGAAGGTAACCTTCAAACTGTGAGCAAAGTCTGACTGAGTGAGTAGGCAGCCTGGAACAATAGGTCAGAGAAGGTGTAAACTGCCCCAACCCATCTCAAAATTATCTGAAGTACCAACATCGTTACCTCTTTCACGGGTGGTCCTAAAACAGAAGATCACATTACAGAGTTCTGCACAATCTCCAGTGAGTGGCATCCCAAATAGGCAGGGCCTAATAGAGTACCATTACACTTTCCCCTCCCCCCCACCCCAATGCAGCCCTTGAGTGAAGAACAGCTAAGAGGGGATTTGTGGAGAACGCAGCCTGAAACAGCCTAACTCGAGATCCTAGCCTTGCAAACTGACACCATCACCCAAACCCACTTCTGGCTGCCACTACATGATAAAAACTACAAGCCCCCTTCAAAGATGACACAGTGCTATGCATGTCTTCCAAAAGACTATATCACCTGAACAACTGCAGACCCTAGACAGTCTTTGGATAGGAGCCTGAACCACATAATCTGCAACCCAACTCCTGCATCTCTGATTCTGATTTAAGAATGATGGGTCATTCAGGTTAGAGGAGGAGAATGCCATTTTGGCCTTGAGTAAGAACCTACCACTTCACATGTAAATCCTAGCATCAGGGGAGGGCTCTTAGTCCCTTGTGCTCTTCTCTAGGATAAACATTTTCTCCTAAGGCAGGGGTTCTCAAACTGGGGGTCAGGACCCCTCAGGGGGTCACGAGGTTACTACATAGGGGATCGCGAGCTGTCAGCCTCCACCCCAAACCCCGTTTTTCCTCCAGCATTTATAATGGTGTTAAATATATAAAAATGTGTTTTTACTTTATAAGGGCGGGGTGGGGGGGGGTCGCACTCAGAAGCTTGCTATATGAAAGGGGTCACCAGTACAAAAGTTTGAGAACCACTGTCCTAAGAAGAGCCGTTTTGGAAAGAAATATAAAGATGCAAAGAACTGAAAGGCTTGTAAGCAGGGTGCCAGGGTCCTACAGAACCATGAAGCAAGCCTTTCACAGACTCAAGAATGCACACTTATGTGGGGAGGGAAGCTGTCTCCCCCAGATCTTACTGAGCAAGCAGCAGATAATAGACACAATGCAATAAATAGCAGAAAACTGGGAATTCCGTAAGGCCTTGTCTTCACTAGGCTCCTCTCTGTCGTTACCAAGACATGCTAACTGCCTTGCTCAGACTAGGCTTTTGCCTTGTGTGAGCTAAGACACTGAGGGTCTGTCTACACAGCAGTCAGGAAGTGTGATTCCCAGGGTTACACACACTAGCTCTGCTGGAGCTAGTTGGCACAGGCTTGGGCTAGCCAGCTGAGTTTGTACCCCGAGGGTCAGGTGGGATTGTACATGAGTGGCTAGCCAAAGGGCCACACTGCTAGTTTTAGCACACTGGGTCGAGTAGAGCTAGAATGTCTATGTCTACGTCTACCCATGCAGGAATCGCACCTCCCAGCTGCAGTGTGACCTATCCTGAGGCTTGGTCTACACTATGAGTTTAATTCGAATTTAGCAGCATTAAATCGAATTAACCCTGCACCCGTCCACACAACGAAGCCATTTATTTCGAAATAAAGGGCTCTTAAAATCGATTTCTGTACTCCTCCCCGACGAGCGGAGTAGCGCCAAAATTGATATTGTCATTTCGAATTAGGGTTAGTGTGGCCGCAATTCGATGGTATTGGCCTCCGGGAGCTATCCCACAGTGCACCATTGTGATCGCTCTGGACAGCAATCTGAACTCAGATGCACTGGCCAGGTAGACAGGAAAAGCCCCATGAACATTTGAATTTTATTTCCTGTTTGCCCAGCGTGGAGAGCACAGGTGACCACAGAGAGCTCATCAGCACAGGTAACCATGCAGGCCGATAATCGAAAAAGAGCACCAGCATGGACCGTACAGGAGGTACTGGATCTGATCGCTATATGGGGAGAGGGTTCAGTACTAGCAGAACTTCGTTCGAAAAGACGAAATGCCAAAACTTTTGAAAAAATCTCCAAGGGCATGGTGGAGAGAGGCCACAATAGGGACTCACTACAGTGCCGCATGAAAGTCAAGGAGCTCAGACAAGCCTATCAAAAAACAAAGGAGGCAAACGGTCGCTCTGGGTAAGAGCCGCGGACATGCCGCTTCTACGCCGAGCTGCATGCAATTCTGGGGAGGCCGCCACCACTACTCCACCTCTGACCATGGATTCCGAGGCGGGGGTAATCTCATCAGCCACACCTGAGGATTCCGTGGATGGGGAAGAGGAGGAGGACGACGAACTTGCGGAGAGCACACAGCACTCCGTTCTCCCCAACAGCCAGGATCTTTTTCTCAGCCTGACTGAAGTACCCTCCCAACCCAGTATCCAAGACCATGACCCAATGGAAGGGACCTCTGGTGAGTTTACCTTTTAAAATATAAAACTTGTTTTAAAAGCAAGCATTTTTTAATCATTACTTTGCCCTGAGGACTTGCGATGCATTCGCGGCCAGTACAGCTACTGGAAAAGTCTGTTAACGTGTCTGGGGATGGAGTGGAAATCCTCCAGGGACATCTCCATGAAGCTCTCCTGGAGGTACTCCAAAAGCCTTTGCAGAAGGTTTCTGGGCAGTGCAGCCTTATTCCGTCCTCCATGGTAGGGCACTTGACCACGCCATGCTAGTAGTAAGTAATCTGGTATCATTGCATGACAAAGCCTGGCAGCGTATGGTCCCGGTGTTTGCGGCATTCAAGCAACATCCGTTCTTTATCTCGCTGTGTAATCCTCAGGAGAGTGATATCGCTCATGGTAACCTGGTTGAAATACGGGAATTTAATTAAGGGGACAGAGGTGGCCGTTCCTACTGGGCTGTTTGCCTGTGGCTGAAAAGAAATCCTTCCCTGCAGTTAGCCAAGCGCGGGGGGGATGGGAGGAGGGGAATTGGCCCTGAGATTTTCGCGTTTGGCTAGCAGGGATCTTCCCTGATACCAGCCACGCGGTGTGGGGAGGGATAAAGTGATCATCCAGAGAATTGGATGGGGAGGGGGGTAGTTTGTTTTCTGCTGCTGAAGGTTAACAGGAAAACCGCAGCACTCAACGGGCTTTGCTTGGTACGTGGGAAAGGAGGGCGCAGAAGCCGAAAGACAATGGCTTACCATGGCCGCATGCAAGCCGAATTCTGTTGCCCGGACCTGCGTCTGTGATCTCTAGCAGCAAAGCCACAGGCACTCAATATTAAGAGGCAAAATGCAACCTTGCACAGAAATCATATGTGCTATGTAATGTGAATAGTGTTGGTCACCGTGAAAGAGTATAAGCATTGTTCTGTAAAATGTATCTTTTTAAAAAATTCTCTCCTTTTTTCCCTCCCTCCAGCAGCTGCAAATTTTTCAAGCCTCCCTCCTCCGTCCCGAAGGCTATCTCAGATAAGGCGTCGGAAAAAGAGGACGCGAGACGAGATGTTCGCGGAAATCATGGAATCCACCCGCAGTGAAAGAGCTCATCTGAATGAGTGGAAGGACATGGTTTCAAAGTATAGGAAAGATGCCAGTGAACGTGAAGACAGGAGGGACCAACATGAGGACAGGAGGGACGCTCGAGATGAGAGGTGGCGGCAGGAAGATTAGAGGAGGCAGGATGCAACGCTGGGGCTGCTGCGTGAGCAAACAGACATGCTCCGGCGTCTGGTGGAGCTTCAGGAATGGCAGCAGGATAACAGAGTGCCGCTACAGCCCCTGTATAACCCCCCTCCGCCCTCACCATGTTCCATAGCCTCCTCACCCAGAGTGTAAGAACGTGGGGGGGAGGCTCCATGCACCTTCCCATTCCACCCCAGTGGACAGCCCAAGCAAAAGGCTGTCATTTTTTTAACCTTTTTTTAGTGGTCTTTTCCTTCCCGCTGATCCTCCTCCCAAACCCCACCCGGGTTCTCTCCCTCTTTATATAATCAATTAATAAAGAATAAATGATTTTTAAATGATAGTGACTTTATTTCCTTTGAAAGCAAGCTGTGATCGAAGGGGGAGGGTGGGTTCCTTACAGAGAATGAGTCAATAAAGGCGGCGGGTTTTCATCAAGGAGAAACAAACAGAAATTTCACACTGTAGCCTGGCCAGTCATGAAACTGGTTTTCAAAGCTTCTCTGATGCGCAGCGCTTCCTGGTGTGCTCTTCTAATCGCCCTGGTGTCTGGCTGCGCATAATCAGCGGCCAGGCGATTTGCCTCAGCCTCCCACCCCGCCATAAAGATCTCCCCATTACTTTCACAGAGATTATGGAGCACACAGCAAGCAGCAATAACAATGGGAATATTGGTTTGGCTGAGGTCTGACCGAGTCAGTAACGATCGCCAGCAACCTTTTAAACGTCCAAATGCACATTCTGCACTTGCTCAGCCTGTAGTTGAACAGCTCCTGACTCCTGTCCGGGCTGCCTGTGTGAGGCTTCATGAGCCATGGCATTAAGGGGTAGGCTGGGTCTCCAAGAATAACTATTGGCATTTCAACATCCCCAATGGTTATTTTCTGGTCCGGGAAGTAAGTCCCTTGCTGCAGCCGTTTAAACAGAGTAGTGTTCCTGAAGACGCAAGCATCATGAACCCTTCCCGGCCATCCCATGTTGATGTTGGTGAAACATCCCTTGTGATCCACCAGGGCTTGCAGCACTATTGAGAAGTACCCCTAGTGGTTTATGAACTGGTTGGCAAGGTGGTCCGGTGCCAAGATAGGGATATGGGTTCCATCTATCACCCTACCACAGTTAGGGAAACCATTGCAGCAAAGCCATCCACTATGACCTGCACATTTCCCAGAGTCACTACCCTTGATAACAGAACGTCAGTGATTGCATTGGCTACTTGCATCACAGCAGCCCCCACAGTAGATTTGCCCACTCCAAATTGATTCCCGACTGACCGGTAGCTGTCTGGCATCGCAAGCTTCCAGAGGGCTATCGCCACTCGCTTCTCAACTGTGAGGGCTGCTCTCATCTTGGTATTCTGGCGCTTCAGGGCAGGGGACAGTAAGTCACAAAGTTCCATGAAAGTGCCCTTATGCATGCAAAAGTTTCGCAGCCACTGGGAATCGTCCCACACCTGCAACACTATGCAGTCCCACCAGTCTGTGCTTGTTTCCCGGGCCCAGAATCGGCGTTCCACGGATAGAACCTGCTCCATTAACAACATGATCTCCAAAGCACCGGGGCCCGTGGTTTGAGAGAATTCTGTGTCCATGTCCATGTCCTCATCACTCTTGTCGCTGCACTGCCGTCGCCGCCTCCTCCTCGCCTCGTTTTTCTGGTCCTGGTTCAGCATAAACTTCACGAGAATGCGCGAGGTGTGTACAATGTTCATGACTGCTGTCTTGAGCTGAGCGGGCTCCATGCTTGCCGTGGTATGGAGTCTGCAGTGTTCACCCAGGAAAAAAGGCGCTAAATGGTTGTCTGCCTTTGCTTTCATGGAGGGAGGGGTGAGGCTGTACCCAGAACCACCTGCGACAATGTTTTTTGTCCCATCAGGCACTGGGATCTCAACCCAGAATTCCAATGGGCGGGGGAGACTGCGGGAACTATGGGATAACTACCCACAGTGCAACGCTCCGGAAATCGACGCTAGCCCCGGTACATGGACGCACACCGCCGAATTAATGTGCTTAGTGTGGCCGCATACATTCGACTTTATACAATTTGTTTCCAACATTCGAATTCTGTAAATTCGGATTAATCCCGTAGTGTAGACATACCCTGAGTCTTGCTCATCTATGACGTGTGAAACTCTAGCTGAGAAATGCATACCTGTTAGGATTTTAATTCCTCCAGAGATCTTTGGTTTTAAAGAGTGCCAGTTCCAACGCCCTGACAAGTCATCACAGGATAAAGAGACATGCCAGTCTAGCAGCTAAAGATCGGATGCTACAAAGTGATTTAGCAAAGCACTGATGTCACAAAACAAGCTCCATTGGGTTGGCTAATGAGGCAGCTCTGATCAGCAAAGCAGATTCCCAGATTCTAGCTACCCCAGGAGGAACAGATAGAAAGTACAGAGGCAGGTGCTTGGATAATGGCTGTAGACTTACCATCTGCCACTTTATTTTCTCAATAACCAATTACTAGAGTCATTTCACAAGTGGGATTTTTTTTTTTTAATTTTCAATTTAATTCTGCCTGCAAAGCAAAACACACCCTATGACAGGATCTCTTGGCACAGACAATCACAGAAGAATGAGAAGAGACAAGACCCACTAAAGCAGCCAGTTCACCTCCCAGCCAATGCAGGGTTGCTCTCTATAATAGTGGAGAACTAGCTCTACTAGGAGTTAAGGCTGAGAATCCCTTTCTGTTTAAAGGATGACGACTCTTAATGCTCTAAAATCTGCACGCTTATCAGATTGCCATGAAATCTGATGTGATCCAAATTTGGGCTCATTTGACCAAGGGGTTTCTGAGATACACCCTCCACCCCTGCAATAAACAGCTTTCTAAAGGGACATTCCGGTAAAGATGTTTTGCTCAGACCTAGAGATCAAACAAACCATCACTCTGATCCAGGCACAAGAGTCTCACTCACTTGAAGGTTGCCCGCAGAGAGTACCTGGCACCAGCTAGCCCTTTCAGGAGCAAAATTCAGAATGTTATTAGCACGAGTTTGGCTCTCCAGTTAGGCTCTTGAGTGAGGGTCATGCACCGAACAGGTCACAGGGAGCATGTGCAGAGAGTGAGGCTAGAAGGATTTGTAGGTGGAAAGAGTTCACTGCAGCTGGAGAGCTCAGGGGAATAAGCGGTAAGCCTTTGCTGCCCAATTCACCCAGACAATGATGGTTAAGTCCCACCTTGGGCAAAAATCTGGAAAGGCTAGGTGGCATATTGCTGAAATCTGTCACTATCGGGTTTCTTTTGTATTATTTATTATTTTTATTTGGGGGTATTGTAATCAAATTATTTTTGTAAAAAGATTAGAGGTGAATGCTTGCTAACAAGGGAGGGGCATTCTATGCCTCTAGGAGTAGGGGGAATAGGGATGAGAGGACTTTGGACTGCAGAGAGGATCATGGAGATGGTGATGGAGGAGGCCAGAGGGACTGAGGGGGGGGGACATGGGGGTGAGTGGCATGGGCATCTGTCAGCACCACATTTTTCCTTTGTGTGTGTGCGCCATGTGTGTGCAGGCCCTACCCTGCAAAGGGAATCTGAACACCTCTTCCTGAGCTGGGACATGGGGGCCTTGCCTCTCTAGGGGTATCTGAGCCCCAATCCCAGCCCCCCATGTGTGCGCCAGTACCTGGGGCCCCCTGCCCATCTAGGCCCCTCCATGCCCCTCTTCATGTGAGCCAGGTTCTAGGGGACTTGCCTCTAAGTTGCACTTCTTTACCCCCCCCCCCCATGTGAGCTAAGATCTGGGGTGCCTTATTCCTCTAAGGGCGTCTGAGCCCATCTCCCTACCACCCTCCTCCATGTCAGCCAGGATCTGGGGAAGCCCTGCCCCTCTGGGGGAAGCATAGAACCGGCATGCTCAGAGTCTGCACCAAGAACACACTGCTGAGCCTGGGGTGAGGAGCTGAGAACTGGCAGAATTCAGAAACTATCCTGCACTGGGGAGGGAGGAAGTGAACCCCTACTCACATCTCAGCGCTAGGGGTTCAGGCTGTATTCAGCGCCACTGGTTAGTACATTTCAGCTGAGAACATCTTATTGAGATGAATGGACCACTTCACATCTCTCTGAGCCTGCTATGCTGCTCATGGATGAGTAGAACCCTCCATTCTTCCTCTAGGTTCATAAAATATTAGAGCGAAGCACCAGCTCTGCTCTCCAGCTAAGGTTGGGAAGCCCTTCCTATTTAAAGGATGATTATTCAGGACAATCTGTGCAAGCATGTGCACTTACTCTAAAATCCACCTGCTTATACAGATTGGCTTGACATTTGCTTTGCCTTGTGGGAGCATAGAGTAGGGTTAGTGATCCAAATGTGGGGTCATTTGAGCACCGGGTTCCCGAGATACTGCCCCCAGGAAAAAAAACAGCATTTCATTAAGTTCACAGATTCTAGCAACTTTGAAGTTTGAAACCCACCCTGGGCAGCAATCTGAGACTGAATTATAAACATCTGGGGAAAATCTGCCTCTGTCAAGGTGAGATGCATTGGGTTTTTGTTTAGTTGTTTAGTATTTTTAAAAATGTAATGCAAGTACAGCGGATACATAAGAAGGCTCTCAAACTATTTTTGAAAAGAAAATAAATGACACATGCAAATGCTCATCGGGAGGATAGCATAGGTGGGGACAGGGAGAGAGGGGTTTGGATCTGCAGTGGGAGATGAGGTAGAATGGGGAAGGGGATAAATGGGAATGGGTAGTAGGAGAAGGAAGAGGGGTTGGGGCTCAGGTAAGGGGGAGTGGGCAGGGAGAGGACAGAAAGGGTTGGAGAATATAAAAGGTAGCAGAGGAAGGTGGGGGGGGCTGTCAGCCCTGAATTCTCCCCTTCTGTGTGTGTACTGGAACCTGAGGGGACCCTGTTCCTTTTGGGCTGTCTGAGCCCCTCTCCTTGTTCCCCATGTGAGCTAGGATCTGGATGGGGGGCCGAAAGTACTGCAATTTTAAACATCAGAAATTCAGAAAATAAATAAAGTAACCCCAGCAGGGAGGCGGGACTAGCCTAAGTGTGTGGGGAGAGGCCCGGTTTGAAGGAGGGGTGGACTGGGTGGACCTGGGCATGGCTGAGGAAGCCTGGCTGAAGCAGGGGCAGGAATCCCAGTGAAGGCCCACCTCACTATTGACAATATCTGTTTCAATAAAGAACTTTGTCAGTAGCAGGGCAGTGGGGTCTTCAGTGCCTGTTTCAATACAGAATTGCATAGATTTTGTCAGTAGCAGGGTGCTGGGGTATTGTCAGTAGTGAGGTGGGATAGGAGAGCAAGCTGTGGGTTTGATGATGGGTAGGGGAAAGTATAGGGTTAGGTGGTATCCTGGGTGCAGGTGTGAAGAGACTGTAAACAGAATGAAGTAGCTGTTAAATTTTAAAGCATGGTATTCTTTTGGGGGAGTAGGCTCAGGGCTTGAGCACAGGGCAGGTGCAGGTCCATTACAGTGAAAAGGAATGTGAGTACAGGGGTTCTGGGCATTGCTCAGGAAGGGCAGAGTTAAAGTGGTGTGACCATTTACCTTAACTCTGTATTTCCTGGTATCAGAAGTTTGAGTTTTGCCAAACTGACGTTCTGGAAGGGTAAGAGCTATCACCTGGTAACCTCAACTTGCATTAATCAAATTTTGTGCCATTTCATTGTAGGTGTTTTAGTGCCTTGTCCGGTACAGCTTTAGAAGTCTCAAGCTATAAGGCTTCCATCACTTCCCTTCGGAGATTAATCTGCAGCTGAATGAGTCAGATCACTGTGGAAACGTATGCAGATCTTCAGCCTAATTTTCCTTTCCTAACTTCCTGTTTCACCTTCCTGGGCCGCACTAAACAATCCCCCTCTCTGCTTGATGGCAGATGTGAATGCAACATGATGAAGACAGATTTGTGTGCAGGACATTCTGCAAACCATGCTGCAGTGGGCATTCAGCACACAGCAGATAACACATGCTTTTTCCTCTCTGTTAAACGATATTGGTACTTTGTGGTCCAATGAAGCTATCCTAGAGTGCATCCCTCTGTGAAATCACTCATATCAGGGAATGCAAGATCACCGATCAACCTCTCCCCTACAGCCTCCCTTCATTCATTTCCAAATCTTGTCCTGCCCTCTGATGTCTCCTTCTCGATATCTCACCATCAACATAACATGGCCAAAAACAAACTGATCTTCTCTCCTATGCCTGCCCCATCATTCTCTGTTCCTATGAACCCCACTGCTATTCCCCTGTCCATCAAGCCTATAACCTAAGAGTCACCCTGACCCCTCTCTCTCCTTCATTCCCCTTATCCAGGCTGTGACCAGATCCTGCCACTTCATTCACCGCATCTCCATGATTTAGAGATTTCAAGGCCAGAGGGGACCCTTGTGATCATCTAGTCGGATCTCTTCTATTACACAGGCCAGAGAACTTCTCCCCAATAATTCCTCTTGAACTACCACAGATCTTTTAAAAAAGCATCCAGTCTTGTTTTAAAAATTGCCAATGATGGAGAATCCACCATGACTGTTGGTAAATTGTTCCAACGGTTAATTACCCTCACTATTAAAAATGATTCAACCTTCTGTGCGTGTCCAGCCAGCTAACACTGTTCTGCAGGCTCCCCAATCTCTTACCTTGGTTATTGTTACCTTCTCACCCCAACACCGCCAACATGCACCCTCCTTTCCACCCATTCACAGTACTGTTGCCAAGACAATATTCCTTGCCTACTCTCTGGTCAGGTCACTCCTCTGAACTGCTCTATTGACCCCCTCCTTCTCCACTACCTCAGGTGTAAGTTTTCTGTCCTCACTCTCAAGGTTTCCCACAACTCTGACCCCCATATTTAGCTAACCCCATCTCCTTTCATACTGCCCTCCCACTCGCTCTGCTCTCAGTGCCACCGTAGATCTCCATTCATCTGCTTCTCCTACATACATGGTAGCACTTTCTCCCAGCCCACCCACTACACATGGAGTGACCTCTCTGAGCTGATCAACAAGGCCCCAGATGTTCCTCACTCAAGTTCCTCCACTTCCGCCACAAGGCCTACAAGAAACCAGCCAAATAAAACGTCTACTCACCCCTCAACAAAACATACTTTTCTGTGCTGCCACATGCTAGCCTTCCCTGAGTGTGCGCTCTCCCTGATATCATATCCCCACCACTCCCTTTCCTACCCAACTGCCCCGCTGCTGTCTGTTCCTCCCTTGTCACATTATGTCCAAATCAGTTTGCAAGGTACTCAGGGGAGGGATCATCTCTTCTGTCTGTTTTCAAAGGTGTTTAGCACAGCTTGGGCACTAAATAATAAGCAATAACAACTTCTGAAATAACAACTGATTTTCCACTTTAAAGCAGGAGTTTGGCAGCATGTTCATGAAATTCTGCTTTAACATGCATGCTCCATCAGCAGACATGCAAGCACCAGCAGATCCTTGGCTGTATAGTACCTCTTCTGATCTCAGACTTCCCCATGGTCCTGGTAAACAATCAGGAACAGAGCAAAACCACAGTTTAGACAGATGGCAGGAGAGGGTCAAGAATCATCCTCCCAGCCTGACCACTACTTCCTGTACCAGTACTTTCTGGAGGAACGTGAAGGGGAAAAACAGACAAAGAAATGATGACCCTGTCCAGGGAATGGAGAGTGCAGCTTCCCCTGCTGCAACTCTGCATGGAGCTCTCAGGGAGAATCTGTCTTATGACTCGGTGGGCCGGCAAAGAACCCTCCAATGAGACAGCTCCAGAGATTGCTCTGGGTCCAAACACATGCTCTTCCTTCAGGCTTCTCTGACCCTAGGATTTGCTGAGTTGTCAGAGTTTCCAGCTGTCAAAATGTCCAGGTTTTTATGGCCAGCCAGGCCACATACTCTGCCTTGCTTCTCTCTACAGTGCTACTTGACACAACCTGCACATGGGGCCCCGAGGGCTCTTAACCTGTTTAGAGCTCTGCAGACTGTGAACAGCTCTACAGTGACATTTACTCTGATGAGTTCCACAACCACATTATGCTCTGGTCAGCAAAGATGTGCAACTGCCTGGCTTCAATGCATCTATCTATACTCTCTCCAACAGGCAGATCAGACAAGAAAGGGTAGCTCTGAAATCCTTAAGTTCCTCATCTGTGGCATTAGCTCTAACCACACAGCCTGCCACAGGCACAAATTCGCTCCTCAGTTGTTTGCCTTTTTCCTTACATCCAGTGAGAACTTATGAATGTCTCTGTAACAGAGTATGGCCATAGGAAAGGCCAAACCACCCCAAAGCCCAGCAGCCTTGTTAAATACCATGAGGTGACAGACACGACAAACAGCCCCTCCTGACACGTTTGCTATGAATTCCCTTTTGGGCCCAAGAACTGTTAGGATCAAAGACGTGGCATCTGGGATTCACAGAGATTCTCATCAACAAGAATGACATTACAATATTTCTAAGAAGCTCCACTGCCCTTAATAGCTGGCATGGGGCTGTGATATTTGGTCCTGAGACCTCTAACCCTTCTTCACACCAGCTATCATCTATGCAAATAAGCTTTTCACTCAGAAAGACCGTATGAAATAAACAACTGTCCTCATGATCATAGTTAAAAAGCCTGGGCACACACCATTACCCTCCACTGATAATGTGGCCTTGGCAAGACAGCTGTAGCAATTTCCTGTAGCTGGGAAGCCTGCAATTGCAGAAGCAGGCTATGCTTAGATGTGTTTCTGCCAGAAAATCCACTTTGTAAGCCATCATTTAAATCTTGTGAAGCTGTCTATGTGGCTCAGCTGTGTACCCACAAAGAGGCTTAAGGGCTTTACCCTTAAGAGACAGTGTTCCCTAGCTGCTGTGGGGACTGCAAATAGAGAACTTACCCAGCCCTCAAGAGTTTCCATTTGGCTTCTAGGCCAATACACTAGGCCTCCCCTCATTTCCGCCTCTGGCTAGAGTGATTTGTGAAGGAAGAGCCCTATCACTGTCTGGAGCTGCAGTACAGCGGTAGCTCCTCTGACACCCACTGCAGAACTCAAGGAGGGGAATTAATCTTCATCAGATCTCAGTCTCCTTGCTTTGACAGAGGGAGGGACTGCAGAAACCACACAGCAATTAAACCCTGCTTAGGTGGATTTGTCCTGCCTCTAGCCACGGCAGAGTGGGTTAGAGCCCAAGGCCCTTGGAGCAGCTGGATACTGCATTCACAGGAGCGCCTTCCTACTTGGGAGTGACCATGCTGGCTGCAGACCTAGAAATCTCCCCCTACTTTACCTCCTCAGTATTGTTCTGCCCCAGGAGATCAGGATTACTGAGGGCAGTGGTTTTCAACCTGTGGTCCGCAGACTATGTCTAAGATTTCCAAAGGAGTCCACACCTCCATTCAAAAGTTTTTAGGGGTCTGCAAATGGAAAAAGGTTGAAACCCTGACTCAGGGTAAGGAACCCACCCTTTAGGCAGAACCTCATCAATCCGTAATACCTGGTGTGCCCTGGCACTGCCCAGCCACTACCGGTGCTGACTGCTCAGCAGGACTGACATCCAGACCTTCTGGGCAAAGGAGAGGCATCTCCCTTTCAGCCGAGTTTCAGACACACCGTGCCACTTTCCCAGTTTCTGCTCCAGCTCTGGACAATGCAGCACTCCCAGGAAAGGCCCCATGGGGTATGTCTATATGCAAAGAACCCCATGTTACTGAATCTCAGAGCCTGGGTCAATTGACTTGGGCTGCGGGACTGTTCAGACTTGGGCTGGAACCGGGCTCCAAGGCCTTCCCCACTCATCAGGTTTCAGAGCCTGGGCTCCAGCCTGAGCCTGAACATCTACACTGCTCCTTTTAGCCCTGCAGATGGAGTCAACTGACCAGTGCCACAGGTCCTTCTTTGCAGTGTTGACATACCCATAGTGTCCATCATCTTCCACTGAACAGCAGGTCACACAAGGCCCTGTGACAGCAGCTTTAAGGGGTTTCCTTCTGTTGGGTTGACTTTCCTGACAATTACAAATGAGCCAATGGGCTCCTCTTGGATTGGATGTGTTCTCTCAGCTTCTGGTGGTGGCAGGAGAATCACCAGCTGCCTTTGTATTGCACAGGTGGCTAGGGCAGACTACACAGAATCATTCAGGTTTGGCCCCTGCCCTCCACCATGACTGAGGGGCAGTTGGGCCAAACCTGAGCGGCGTTACAACCCCATGCACCTGGTCACAATGTTTAGCATGGGGAGCCGGGCCCAGCCATGAGTCCCAGGAGACGCTGCTGTGGAGCAAGTCATGGACACAAAAGGAAAAGTCACAGACAAGTGGGAAAAGTCACACAATCCATGACTTTTTCCCCCACAGTGACCTATCACCTACTCCGACGTCCTGCATAACGTGGGTCATACAACCTCACCCAATGATTGCCCCACTGAGCCCATAATTTCTGGTTGTACTAGAACAGCTCTTTTAGAAAGAGACATCCAGTCTTGATTTACATCTGGCTAACTTCATCTTCCAGCACTGGCTCTCATTCTGTGAGATTAAAGAGCCCTCCACAATCAGAAATCTCCTTCCCAGGTAAGTATGTACATGCCATGATCAAGGGAATGGAGCATGAGATGCTCCACCTTTTTTTGCTCACTTTGACCCCATCCAGAGTTCCAAGGGCTCCAGGTTTGTAGATGGTGGGCTTGCTCAGGCAGGCTGACCAGAGTCAATGGGTCAGACTCTGTGGGTCACATGGCCAGGAGGAGGACGAGGTACTTCAGGTCTTGGGGGGGATCTCTGGAGCATGGGTCTTTAACTCATATGAGGGAGTTCTCCCAGTTAAGGAAGTCTAGAAAAGCCACAGGAATGTGCAGTCACCTCTGCAGGGCAGGAGAAAGGCAGCCTGTACCTTTAGGTGCACCCAGATCTGGATAAAGGTAAACCAGAACCCTAGCACACCCCGTCACATGGGCCCCGCCATGACCCTGCCCCCATGCAAATAGAGGCTGACCCTCTCTCCTCCCAGAGAGGCAGGAGTAGCAGCAAAGCAGTGGGAGCACCAGGATGGCCCCCCTCTTATCCCAGACAAGCTTGAGGCCTTTTTCCCTAGGTACGGGGGGCGGGGGGAGGGTGGAAGCGACAGGGGTCCTCTTTTCCCCTGTAGAGGCTGAGTCAACAACAAGGGGAGCCCTCCAGTTCTGACCCACTGTGCTCTTCCCCTCCTGCCACACACAGAGATCTCCACTGGGGAGGGGTTGGCAGAGCACCCCCAAGCAGTGGGTCATTGAGATACATGGGCAACTCTGCCTCTCAGGGCGATTGTCTCAAGCTCTTTGCAGCCTCAGGCAGACATTGCATCAGTGACACTCAAGTCACATTTTTAAGATTTTCTGCCCTACTGGAGGGGCGTGATTTGTAAAGTGCACTAATGCATAGCACTCTGCCTGCCTGTATGTGCCCTGCTGACACCTCGGGAAAGTACCGACTTTGCTTTAACATCAACTCTTTTCTGTAGACAAGGCCTCATTTACCCCCGCAGGAGGACAGAACCATTTGCAGTGGGGGGAGGTATTAAAGCACAAGTGGTTTGGGGTTTTCAAATGGACCCAGGAGTGGGCTAAGGAAGTGGTTCTCAGCCAGGAATACATGTACCCCTGGAGGTGTGCAGAGATCTTCCAGGGGGTACATCAACTCATCTAGAGATTTGCCTAGTTTTACAGCAGGATACATAAAAAGCACCAGCAAAGTCAGTACAAACTAACATTTCATACAATGGCTTGTACTTACCTTTCAGTGTAAGTATATAAATATATAGAACGTATAAGCAATATTTATATTTCAAGTGATGTTAATTATATGGCATAAATGAGAAAGTCAGCAATTTTTCAGTATTACTGTGCTGTGACACTTCTGTTATTTTGTCTGTTTTTATAAGCACTGCCAGCCATGAGCCGCTACTGCCTCCCAGCACTGTCAACCACGCCCCAGCCCATCGCCCCCAGAACCTGCCAGCCTCCATTAACTCCTCCCTGGCATCACAACCCTGAGGGCCCCCCCTCCCGTTCTCCTGTATGTATTGTCAAACATGAGCCTCGCCCCATCCCCTCTGGGCACCGCTAGCCCTGAGCCCCTCCCCTTGGTCTCAGAGCTGCCCCCAGCCAGACATTGCCAACAAAGCTCATGCACCAACTCGCCAGGGCATAACCAGCTCCAACTCTCCCCCGTTTCTCTCCCCCGCCGGGACACTGCCCCTCCCAGCCCCCCTTCTCCTACCCCCCCAGACACTGCTCCTCCAGACCCCCTTCTCTCTACACCCCCCCCCCAGGACACTGCCCCTCCCAGACCCCTTCTCCCTACCCCCCCCCCCCGGGACACTGCCCCTCCCAGACCCCTTCTCCCTACCCCCCCCCTCCCGGGACACTGCCCCTCCCAGACCCCTTCTCCCTACCCCCCCCCCTCCCGGGACACTGCCCCTCCCAGACCCCCTTCTCCCTACCCCCCCCCCTCCCGGGACACTGCCCCTCCCAGACCCCCTTCTCCCTACCCCCCCCCCCTCCCGGGACACTGCCCCTCCCAGACCCCCTTCTCCCTACCCCCCCCCAGGGACACTGCCCCTCCCAGACCCCCTTCTCTCTACCCCCCCCCGGGACACTGCCCCTCCGAGACCCCCTTCTCTCTACCCCCCCAGACACTGCCCCTCCCAGCCCCCTTCTCCCTACCCCCCCCCGGGACACTGCCCCTCCCAGACCCCCTTCTCTCTACACCCCCCCCCCCCCCGGACACTGCCCCCCTTCTCGCCACCCCCCTCCCCCCCGCTGGGGCGGCTCTTACCTGCTCCCCGCTGAGCCCCACCGCCCGCGGCTCCGGCTTGCCCGGCTCGGCGCGCCCGGGGCAGGCAGGGGGACGGCGGGGGCGGAGCGGGCGGGCGGGCGGAGCCAGGCGGGCCCTGTGCGCTGCCGGGCAGCGGGAAGCTGATGACACGAGGTGCAGGGCAGCAGAGACGCAGAGCCCAGCTGTCTGCATGGGTCTGACTCGCCTCCCCCCGACTGAACAGCCTTTGTCTCCTGCTGCCTCTGATCTTTCCTTCTCTGTTTCCCATCCCACGGTTCTCCCCTTCTCCTCTCTTGTACTTTTCTAAAGCCACCAGTCCCACTTTCGCCTGGTCTCCGAAGTTCCTTCCCACACATCCATTGGAGTCATTCCAAAACAATCTTGTAATGAAAATATCTATAGTCATCTTCTAATATGCAAATGACAAGAAGCATAAAGATGAGCACGTAGTCTTCGGAAAGCGATCACACGCCTGGATGCTGCTGGCGCGGAACCCGTGTCCGGAAGTCACCCATTTCCCCCATCCATTCATCAGGCCCTGCGTTACGTCTAACTCTGGGTTATAACTTGGTGTGGCAGAATTTCATTTTTATTTTTTATTATTTCAATGGATAATATCAGTGTTTTTAAAGCATTTTTCCAATTTTATCCATTATGAGGGGGGCAAACAATAATTATTTAACAACAGTAGATGTTCAGATTCAAAAAATGAAAGTTTATAATCGTTAAAACACAAATAGTCAACATCACATGTCAAAATATGCAAAGTAAATATCCTTAAATGAAACTCTAGTTCTCAAGCTCCATTCTTCTGAGGCCCTGTCTACACCGCTGTTTTGTTGACAAAAGTCGGCTTTCATTGCCAGAACCGTGGGGGTGTGCACACCGCAATGCTCCTCCCGACGATTGACTCTCCGGCTACGCTGACAAAGTTAGATTGACACAGTGTCAGCGTAGCACAGTGCCTTTGCTTAGGTTGCCCTAAATGGCCTCCAGGAGGTGTCCCAGAATGCCCATCATGACCGCCCTCAATACAGGCACTGACTTTCCAAAGTGCCGGAGGGTGCTCGAAACCCGCTTCTGACCCAGGCCCTGCCCCCTCTCCACCCCTTCCAACAGGCTCCACCCCTGCCCTGCCTCTTTCTGCCCAGTTCCTCCCCATCCCCCGAGCGCGCCGCATCCTCGTTCTTCCCTCCTACCTCCCAGCCTCCTGCACGCCATGAAACAGCTGTTTCGTGGTGGGCAGGAGGCGCAGGGAGGGAGGGGGAGATGCAGATCTGCAGGGTCTGCTCAGCACCCATCATTTTTTCCCCATCAGTGCAGGGCCGGCTCCAGGGTTTTTGCTGCCCCAAGCGGCGGGGAAAAAAAATGCCGCGATCGCAATCGGCGGCAGCTCCGCCGCGCCACTTTCTTCTTTGGCGGCAATTCGGCGGCAGGTCCTTCCCTCCGAGAGGGACAGGGACCCTCCACCAAATTGCTGCCGAAGAGCCCGACATGCCACCCCTTCCCCTTGGCCGCCCCAAGCACCTGCTTGCTCAGCTGGTGCCTGGAGCCGGCCCTGTGTGGGTGCTCCAGCCCTGGAGCGCCCACGGAGTCGGCACCTATGCCTGACGACACACAGGCATGCACCTCTCGCTTGTTTAAAGGCCTGGGAAATTTTGAAATTCTTCTTCCTATTTGCTTGGTGTGGACAGATCACACAGCATCTTCCCAGCTTTCCGCAGTAGACACGCTCCTGTGTGGTGTACACCGAAGCTGTTGAATCTGCTGGGTCTGTGAGGAGAGGAGGCTGTGCAGTCACAGCTTCGCTCCAGCCATAGGAACTTTGATACCTATGGGCTGATTGGTAGTGGGACGCAGGAGAAGGGGCATGAAAGGGACATGCAGCAATGCCATGCTAAGATCAAGGAGCCGAGGCAGGCGTACCAGAAGGCATGGGAGGCCAACCATCACTCAGGTGTGGCACCAAAGACATGCTGTTTCTCTAAGGAGCTGTACACCATCCTTGGTGGTGACCCCACTTCATCTTCCATAAGCCCCATGGATACTCTGGGGGGACTGGAGGCAGTGGCCAGCAGAGTCAACCCCAAGGATGAAGTGTTAAATGAGGAAGTGGAATTGGGGGAGAATGTGGGACATTCGAGAGGATCATCCAGTGGCACAGCAAGTCGGGACCTCTTTTTGACTCCGGAGGCTCTGGTGTGCCTGAAGCAGGGAACATGAGCTCTGGTAAGCATGTATTTTGCTTTGATACTGCATGGTGAGAGGAAATTGAGCTCTCATGTACTTTGTTATATGGTAGAGGAGGCATAAGGAATAAAAATTAACAAATGAGCCTATGCAGCTACGAAGTGGGGGCCTTGTGGAAATGTTTGCTAATGTACACTGGGATGTCTCGGGAATCCTCCAGAGTCATCCCCAAGAAACTTTCCTGTAGGTATTCTGCAATCTTCTGCTGAAGGTTCATTGGCAGAGTGTCTTGTTCCCCCTTCCCCTCCACCTCCACCACCCATCATACCAACCGGCAATTATTTCTGCAGGGACCAGAGCAGCACACAGGCAAGATCCAATTCGAAACTGCACACATGTAGGAGATGAACCCTTGCATCCTGGGTTACCCTCAGGAGTGAGATACCGGGTTTGATTACCCCAGCCTGTGGAAAAGGGTGCCAAAGTTCAGAATACTCTCCCTAACCCCTCTTTGCAAACCGCACAGACCTTTGTCCCTTCTTGCCCATTCCCTCTTTCAACCCCCTTCGCTCCCCCCCACACACACTAAACTCACCATATTTCGGACTCTTGCCAACCTCTGTACAAGCAAAGAGAGAGTGAAAAAGAGGTGTGGGTAACTTTTGTGATTCAAGACTGTGAGCAAATACTGTCTCTGTTCATTGTTTCTTTTGTTTCTGCAGATGTGCCCTTGAGGACCCACTCCTCCACACTGGCAGAGCACCTCCGTCAGATAAGGCAGAGAACCAGGAGGAGTAAGAAGGATATGCTTCGAGAAGTGCTGCAATCAACAGATGCAGCACATAGTGAAATGAGCATGGAGGGAGACAATCAATGAAAGACTCAGGCTGGATAGCCTGGAAAGGACACAGAGACAGGAGCAGATGATAAAGTTCCTGGAGGGCCAGACAGAGATGCTTAAGTCCCTCATTACGCTGCAAACAATACAGAATTCCGTTCCATGCCCTCTCCAAACTCCCTCATCACTTTCCTTGCATGTTCCTGGTCCCTTGCAGTACCCCGTGAACTCCATCTCTAGGGACTCGTTTCACAATTAAATCTGGAGTTACACGCAGCTGTGAGAACCGTAACCGAGAGACTGTTCCTCATTACCATGTCTCCTGTTTGCTTTCTGTACAGTCCAGTGTTCCTAAAGATGCACCTTTCCTGACCACCCCCATTGATATCGGTGAAATAGCCCTAGTGATCCACCAGCGCCTGCAAGACCATGGAGAAGTAGTCCTTCTAGTTGATGTACTCCATCGCAAGATGGTCTGGGGACAAAATTGGGATATGCATTACATCTATTGCCCCACCGCAATTAGGGAATCCCATTGCCTCAAAGCCATCAAGTATTTCCTGGCCATTCCCAAGAGTCACAGTCCTTCATAGCAGGAGGCAATTAATGGCCCTCCACACTTGCATCACTGCAGCCCACATGGTAGGCTTTCCAACTCCAAAGTGATTTGCAGCTGACCAGTAGCAGTCTGGAATAGCCAGTTTCCACACAGCGATCAGCACTTGCTTTTCCACAGTGAGGGCAGCTCTCATTCTGGTGTCCTTGCACCGCAGTGCTGGGCCGAGCTCCACACACAGTTCCAGGAAGGTGGCATTGCACATCCAAAAGTTCTGCAGCTACTGCTCGTCATCCCATACATACATCATGATGCAATCCCACCACTCAGTGCTTGTTTCCCAAGCCCAGTACCAGCGGTCCACTGTATACAGTTGCTCCTTGAATGCCAACAGCAATCTTGAATTATTTCTTTCCATAGCACACAGCAGGGCCGGCACGACTGATTCACTTTCTGATTCACAGCTCATGAAATACTGCAGGACCAGCTGCGTTGTGTTCATAATGCTCATCACCAGACTTCTCAGCAGTTCAGGATCCGTGCTTTCAGGCAGAGATGGTGGGCACACAGTTAACAAAGGCTGTTGATAAACAGTGTGAAGCAAAGTTGGAAGCCCATGGAATGATGGGATGGAAAGGACTGTGTAACCCTTCTGCCAGGCTGAGTTGACCGCAGCAAGGGCCGGGTTCAGTACATAGGGGTTCCCTTTCAACAATACAATACGAAACCAGCTCAAGCCCCCACCCAGTGACCTGGGAAAATTACACACACACCCCTGGGCGCCTCAAAGAGGCAATACTTCCCCTCTGGCAAGCACAGAGTCTCGGTGTAGCACAAATCTTTAATAACATGAGGTAAACAACTCAGCATTAAATTGGGAAAACACCACAACTAGGGTTCATAAACATAAACCATGAACCAGAAGACCCATTCCCAAGCAGATTGGGTCGTGTCCTTTCCCTTTGGTTCTTGAGTCCAGCAACCCAAAAGTCACCCCTCCCACAGTTTCTGTCCTTGGTCAGTGCAGCCCCCCCAAAGTTCAGAAGTTCATCAGCAGGGTTTACCTCCCAGCCCGGGCAGAAGGGGGGAAGGTATAGGGCACCTTACGTGTTCTGCTGCTCATGTAGATGACCGATTGCCACACCTCCCATGGGGTTCTGCTGCAGTCTTCACCACAAGCCGCTCCCCTCCACCAACCATCCTGCTAACTACTCCTCCCCACTAGCTACTGCTCTCCACCAACCATCCTGCTAGCTACTCACCAAAATATCTTCAGCCCTCCCGCACACAGCTCTCAGTGATTTCAGCTAGTAGTAGGGGAGCCTCAGTGCTGGTACACCACTAGCCCAAAATAGGTCTAATACTTAGATCTAGGTATCAGTAATTTCAGTTCTGCAGCATGTAATAAAATTAGCTCTGTTATTACACCACAGAAAGAGAAGTCAAAGTGGTTTTTAGGGGCCTCCAACTAGAACCCAACCTACTGAATACACATACCTGTCATCCCCTCCCCTTTTGGGTTTTGGAACCCATGTCCCTTGCCTAGTGAGTGCTACTTAGTTGAGAGCGAGTCCCTCCGTCATAAAATGCCAAGTAGTTCTACTGTCCTTGATTCACATAACCAGGATAACAAGCCTTTATCACTCCTGCCCCAATAACAAAGAGACTGGGGATCCCACAGCAGCCAAAGTGACCATTTGGGCAAGCAGTCCATCATGCTAGGCAGGGTGGGTGGGCCCATGCAAACGAGATCAGCTCCTGAAGTCCTTTTCCACAGCTCACCACCAGATGTCAGGGTAGAGCCCATTCTGACTCTGCTTACAACTGCATCATGGGATGGTGAGCAGGCCCCCGAGCACCCTGATCCATTCCCAGAGCTCCCAGTGGCAGAGGGTGGCGAGTTGAACAGTGGGATAGCTCTCCACGATGCAACACTCAGTCTGTCTAAGCAAGAGCACTGACTGCGGACATGCTCCGCTGATGCCAGGAGCCTTGTGTGGATGTTCATGACTGATGTAATTAAAGTGTCTTATGATTGTCAACTTAACTCTGTAGTGTAGACATGGCTTTACTTTGCCTATCTGTAAATTTCAATTATTGATGGAAATATTTTTTGATCAGTTTGTGTGTGTACAGTGAAATCAATGTTTAGCAACACTTACTGCTAAAAATCGAATCCAAGCCTAGTTATAATAGAGGCTGTCATGTTCACTGTCAGTTAGGAATGGGAGAGATGGCAAAGGAGCCATGACCCAGCTGCACCCAAAGATCCCCTTCATTGGGGGGGGAGGGGGGGTGATCCTGCTATGGCTGGCTACATCTAGTTTAGGGCTACTTTGCACAAAGCAGACAGAACACAGCCTAGGACCTGGCTTGTAGCATCTGCATGTATATGTATGGCACTTTTGCTTTCTGAGTCTGTTCTATAACATTTCTGAGTCTGTTCCAAAGCATATTGAAGTCACCAGAAAGACTTCTATTGAGTTTGCTGGGATTTGGATCAGGCCTTCAGTAAACAAAAGTCTGCTCATCTGAATGTTCATGGACAGTGAACAAAAGGACTATGAATACCTTGGAGCAATGGCATCAGTTTTAGTCGAATGAGTTCTTTACTGCAGAACTCACCCACTGGTATTTTTCAGCTCATTGTGACTGTCTCAGCTGAAGAGGTCTGATGTGAGTGTCAGGAAGTTACAGGGTCTGGTCTATGCCCTAGACTATAACCAGACTCCTGGGAGTGACCATTTTAGTGTGCTGGGCCCCAAGGACCCACACCGTTCCACAAGGGCAGGCCGGTGGCCTTCAAGACTGCACGAATGGGCCTTTGGCACCAGTCTCTCTGTGACTTCCTGCAGCAAATCCAGCCATGCCAGAGTCCCGCGGGAGACTTGTATTGTGCCCCTTCAGGGCGCAATGCTCTCAGTGCGTATTAGCAGTGACACAGGTAGCCTTTCCAAAACAAAGTAACCATTAATGAGTCACCTGGCTACAGAATCTGAACAGCCTTGGGCCACAGTTAAAACACAGTCCATCCTGGTCAAACCAGTGCCATGATGAACCAGACAAACTGTGATGGACTCCAGCTTTGCCTCCCTCTCTTCCTTTGTCTCCCCACTCATGAGGCCACCCTCCCAGTCACCAGACACCTTGTTCTCCAGGTCAGTTCACAAAGTCCCACCTGCTGAGGTTTCCTGCTGTTAGGTGTAGATTGTTCAGTCATTGGGGCATCTCTTTGCCTTGCTGGACTTCCTATTGATTTGGATTTGGATCTGTTTCAGACAGGTTTTTTAATGACTCTATTCATTCCACAAGACAGCAAGGTGACCCACCCCCTCCAGTCTCCTGCATAGTTCCAGAAGCAGTGTTAACCCTTTTGTACCCATTGGGTAGCAATCTAATGTACAGAGGGAAACTGAGGCATGCCACACTTCATAAAATATATTACAGAAAGTTCCTATTTTGTCACAATGAACAATGAATGTAGCCTATGTGTGGAAAAATGCTTTCTGGTGCTTGCCACAGTGCCACCTGCACTCAGAGACAGTGTCATAAGGGTTGAGCAAAAACCTGAAAGAACAAACCATCAAAGCCACTCTGGGTACATGGCCCTGTAATAGTGTTCTATGAAAAACAATTCTGTATGTTGGGGCTGAACACAGAATCAATCCTTACACCGTGAGAAACACAGCAAAAAGCACTGGCCTGAAGTTTGAAGTAACTGGTGTTCTCTGGGGTCCATCTTCAGGCACCCCGAAGGGGTCTGAGTTTCAAGAGTGCTGAGCACCCGCTCTTCTCAGGTGTTTCAACATAGGGATCCCAGAATTAAGGCACCTGAAGTCACCTGTCGCTTTAAAATGTAGGCCATTAAGTCCATAATACTGTAAGTCTGAGCCTGCCAGAACTCTGAAGATAAACTCTTACTTTTTTAGTATTTATTATTACTATTTATTTATGAATAAGCAAAAGAAAAACACCTAGGCTTAAACTTACGTATTTAAACTCAGTAATGTATCAACCAGGAGCTTAGCCTGGGAGAAGCTTTATTATTGTTTTCAAATGCTGAACAAATTCTGTTGTTATATTTTATGGGCCAGTGTCTAAGATTCTGTTCCTCAACTCCAAGATAAGCTTTTTCAGTGGCTGATATTGCACACAAAGGTGCTGGCCAGTTTAGCCAAAGCTTCTTTGTAGTGCGGTACCAGAGCATGCTGTACTGTACCGTGCAGGGCTCCAGTATTACACGACATCGAACCTTTGCTAAGATGGCCGGTGTCCCTGTGTGGAATATCAAGGTCACCGCACAGCTAGTGCTACATTTATATAATCAATCCAAGACCATAAATGACCTTATTGTTAAGGGTGCTGTTAGTAAGTTGCACAGTTACAAAGTAAGTAACTATTCCAGAAATAGATGCCAAGAATGTTAGTGTCACTAAAGCCAAAGCACTGAACTGATAAATTCAGGTTATGTAGATAATACATTGGTCTCCCACTGTTGGCTGTGGGTTCTGACCTGAAGAGCCCTCGCTAGTGATTCACAAAGAGCTGACAGGTTACATGGTGCTGGTGCTGTCTCTGTTTCCAGCAAGTGCAGAGGGAGCGGAGGAGAGGGGGAGCAGGTGACAGAAAAGTTTGTGCAGAGGTGCAGAAACTGAGGGGGACCAGACCAGACCATGGGGGTGGAGATGAAATGAAAGGCAAAATGACAAAGTGTGAACAACTTCTTTCGCAACAAGAACAAAACACTTCTCACACTACAGGCAGCTAAAATACATCGATACCTTCCCAGTGTTAAATTCCCATGTAAGCACTGCTATAGTCGCCACATGTGTGACTGCAAACGGAAAGGGGGCAGTCCCTGCTATAGGGAGAAGAAGCAGCAATCTGTTCAGGGGTGGCCCGCAGAATCACTGGGTTTGGGATTCTTGTTCTAACATCACCACAGTTCAGACATCCGCTGTTACAAAGGGAACATGGGACAGTTTGTATTAGACATCCTAGTAACCCCTTGAACTCTGAGCCACATGGGACAGCAGGAAAATGATTAAGTGAGAGAGACCCAGACACTCCTGGCAAGTGACCTGCACCCACACGCTGCAGAGGAAGACAAACCCTGCAAGGTCACTGCCAGTCTGACCTGGGGGAAAATTCCTTCCCGACCCCACATACAATGATCAGGTCGACCCTGAGCATGTGAGCACGAGCCAGCCAGCACCTGAGAGACAGAATGCCCAAAGCCACCACCTGCCCCTGCCCCTGCCCCTGCCCCTCCAATGTCCCATCTCCAGCCATGGCCATCCCTGAAGCTTCAGAGGAAGGAGATTAAACAAACAGAATACAGTCGCAGGGCCACTAGGTGGGGGCACCATTTAGGGAGGGCGGGGAGCACCTCTCCCCCTCCCCCCTGAATTTCATACCACAGTTTGGTGAAGTTTGCAGCAGGAGGGAAGATGCTGCCCCTCCCCCCCCCCCCCGCTGTCCTGCTCCTCTGCAGCCCCCATGCTGTCCCTCCCCCTCCCCATGTGGCTGTGCTGCTCAGGACTGGGAGCCTCCTGATCTGCTAGGCGGAGGCTGATGTGGGAGTGTCCCTCTCTCTCTCCGCCCACCCTGTACCCTGGGGGGCAGAGCACGCCCCTCGCCCCAGCCCTTGCTAGGGTTGCCAACTTTCTAATCGCAACACAAACAAACACCCCTGCTCCGCCCCCTGCCCTGCCCCTTCCCCAAGGCCAATGGGAGCTGTGGAGGTCTCACTCGGGGCGGGGACAGCGCGCGGAGCTTCCCTGGACACCCATGCGTGTAGGGGCTGCAGGGCACTGGCAGCTGCTTCTGTACTTTTAAGGGCCAGGTCAGCAGTGCTGACTGGAGCCGCCAGGGTCCCTTTTCAACCAGGCATTCAAGTCGGAAACCGGACGACTGGCAACCATAGCCCTTGCCCTGTGGAGCTACCTGTCCCTCACCGTGCCAACTAGGAACTGAGCGGATGGACAGGTCCCACAACAGCAGCACCCCATCAGACACAGCCCCTCCCTGTACCCTGAGTTACCCAGCCCCTAGCTATCCCCTGTCTCCACCCTGAGCTACCCCCTGCCCGCAAACAGCCCCTAGCTACCCCCTCCCTGCACCCTGAACTTCCCCCCTCTGCACACAGCCCCTAGCTATCCCCTGCCTCCACCCTGAGCTACCCCCTGCCCGCACACAGCCCCTAGCTATCCCCTCCCTGCACCCCGAACTTCCCCCTCTGCACACAGCCCCTAGCGACCCCTCCCTGCACCCTGAACTACCCCCCTCTGCACACAGCCCCTAGCGACCCCTCCCTGTACCCTGAACTTCCCCTCTCTGCACACAGCCCCTAGCAACCCCTCCCTGTACCCTGAACTACCCTCCTCTGCACACAGCCCCTAGCTATCCCCTGTCTCCACCCTGAGCTACCCCCTGCCCGCACACAGCCCCTAGCTACCCCCTCCCTGCACCCTGAACTTCCCCCCTCTGCACACAGCCCCTAGCTATCCCATCCCTGCACCCTGAACTACCCCCCTCTGCACACAGCCCCTAGCGACCCCTCCCTGTACCCTGAACTACCCTCCTCTGCACACAGCCCCTAGCTATCCCCTGTCTCCACCCTGAGCTACCCCCTGCCCGCACACAGCCCCTAGCTACCCCCTCCCTGCACCCTGAACTTTCCCCCTCTGCACACAGCCCCTAGCAACCCCTCCCTGTACCCTGAACTACCCTCCTCTGCACACAGCCCCTAGCTATCCCCTGTCTCCACCCTGAGCTACCCCCTGCCCGCACACAGCCCCTAGCTACCCCCTCCCTGCACCCTGAACTTCCCCCCTCTGCACACAGCCCCTAGCGACCCCTCCCTGTACCCTGAACTACCCCCCTCTGCACACAGCCCCTAGCGACCCCTCCCTGTACCCTGAACTTCCCCCCTTGGAACACAGCCCCTAGCTATCCCCTGCCTCCACCCTGAGCTACCCCCCTCTGCACACAGCCCCTAGCTATCCCCTCCCTGCACCCTGAACTTCCCCCATCTGCACAAAGCCTCTAGCGACCCCTCCCTGCACCCTGAACTTCCCCCCTCTGCACACAGCCCCTAGCGACCCCTCCCTGCACCCTGAACTACCCCCCTCTGCACACAGCCCCTAGCGACCCCTCCCTGTACCCTGAACTTCCCCCCTCTGCACACAGCCCCTAGCTATCCCCTGCCTCCACCCTGAGCTACCCCCCTCTGCACACAGCCCCTAGCTATCCCCTCCCTGCACCCTGAACTTCCCCCCTCTGCACACAGCCCCTAGCGACCCCTCCCTGTACCCTGAACTACCCTCCTCTGCACACAGCCCCTAGCTATCCCCTCCCTGTACCCTGAACTTCCCCCCTGTGCACACAGCCCCTAGCTATCCCCTGTCTCCACCCTGAGCTACCCCCTGCCCGCACACAGCCCCTAGCTACCCCCTCCCTGCACCCTGAACTTCCCCCCTCTGCACACAGCCCCTAGCGACCCCTCCCTGTACCCTGAACTACCCTCCTCTGCACACAGCCCCTAGCTATCCCCTGTCTCCACCCTGAGCTACCCCCTGCCCGCAAACAGCCCCTAGCTACCGCCTCCCTGCACCCTGAACTTCCCCCCTCTGCACACAGCCCCTAGCTATCCCCTGCCTCCACCCTGAGCTACCCCCTGCCCGCACACAGCCCCTAGCTATCCAGTCCCTGCACCCTGAACTTCCCCCTCTGCACACAGCCCCTAGCGACCCCTCCCTGTACCCTGAACTACCCCCCTCTGCACACAGCCCCTAGCTATCCCCTGCCTCCACCCTGAGCTACCCCTGCCCGCACACAGCCCCTAGCTACCCCCTCCCTGCACCCTGAACTATTCCCCCCTCTGCACACAGCCCCTAGCTACCCCCTCCCTGTACCCTGAGCTACCCCCCTCTGCACACAGTCCCTAGCTATCCCCTCCCTGCACCCTGAACTTCCCCCCTCTGCACACAGCCCTTAGCTACCCTCTCCCTGCACCCTGAACTACCCTCCTCTGCACACAGCCCCTAGCGACCCCTCCCTGCACCCTGAACTACCCCCCTCTGCACCCAGCCCCTAGCTACCCCTCACTGCACCCTGAACTACCCTCCTCTGCACACAGCCCCTAGCTATCCCCTCCCTGCACCCTGAACTTCCCCCCTCTGCACACAGCCCCTAGCTATCCCCTGCCTCCACCCTGAGCTACCCCCCTCTGCACACAGCCCCTAGCTATCCCCTCCCTGCACCCTGAACTTCCCCCCTCTGCACACAGCCCCTAGCTATCCCCTCCCTGCACCCTGAACTTCCCCCCTCTGCACACAGCCCCTAGCGACCCCTCCCTCTACCCTGAACTACCCTCCTCTGCACACAGCCCCTAGCTATCCCCTCCCTGTACCCTGAACTTCCCCCCTCTGCACACAGCCCCTAGCTATCCCCTGTCTCCACCCTGAGCTACCCCTGCCCGCACACAGCACCTGGCTACCCCCTCCCTGCACCCTAAACTTCCCCCCTCTGCACACAGCCCCTAGCGACCCCTCCCTGTACCCTGAACTACCCCCCTCTGCACACAGCCCCTAGCTATCCCCTGCCTCCACCCTGAGCTACCGCCTGCCCGCACACAGCCCCTAGCTCCCCCTGCCTGCACCCTGAACTTCCCCCCTCTGCACACAGCCCCTAGCGACCCCTCCCTGTACCCCGAACTACCCCCTCTGCACACAGCCCCTACCTATCCCCTGCCTCCACCCTGAGCTACCCCTGCCCGCACACAGCCCCTAGCTACCCCCTCCCTGCACCCTGAACTATTCTCCCCTCTGCACACAGCCCTAGCTATCCCCTCCCTGCTCCCTGAACTACCCCCCTCTGCACACAGCCCCTAGCTATCTCCTCCCTGCACCCTGAACTACCCCCATCTGCACACAGCCCCTAGCTATCCCCTGCCTCCACCCTGAGCTACCCTCTGCCCACACACAGCCCCTAGCTATCCCCTCCCTGCACCCTGAACTTCCCCCCTCTGCACACAGCCCCTAGCTATCCCATCCCTGCACCCTGAACTACCCCCTCTGCACACAGCCCCTAGCTATCCCCTCCCTGTACCCTGAACTACCCCCCTCTGCACCCAGCCCCTAGCTACCCCTCACTGCACCCTGAACTACCCCCTCTGCACCCAGCCCCTAGCTACCCCTCACTGCACCCTGAACTACCCCCCTCTGCACACAGCCCCTAGCTCCCCCCTGCCTGCATTACCCCCCTCTGCACCCAGCCCTTAGCTATCTCCTCCCTGTACCCTGAACTTTCCCCCTCTGCACACAGCCCCTAGCGACCCCTCCCTGTACCCTGAACTACCCCCTCTGCACACAGCCGCTAGCTATCCCCTGCCTCCACCCTGAGCTACCCCTGCCCGCACACAGCCCCTAGCTACTCCCTCCCTGCACCCTGAACTATTCCCCCCTCTGCACACAGCCCTTAGCTCCCCCCTGCCTGCACCCTGAGCTACCCCCCTCTGCACACAGTCCCTAGCTATCCCCTCCCTGCACCCCGAACTTCCCCCCTCTGCACACAGCCCCTAGCGACCCCTCCCTGCACCCTGAACTACCCCCCTCTGCACACAGCCCCTAGCTATCCCCTCCCTGCACCCTGAACTACCCCCTCTGCACACAGCCCCTAGCTCCCCCCTGCCTGCACCCTGAGCTACCCCCCTCTGCACACAGCCCTTAGCTACCCTCTCCCTGCACCCTGAACTACCCTCCTCTGCACACAGCCCCTAGCGACCCCTCCCTGCACCCTGAACTACCCCCCTCTGCACCCAGCCCCTAGCTACCCCTCACTGCACCCTGAACTACCCCCCTCTGCACCCAGCCCCTAGCGACCCCTCCCTGTACCCTGAACTACCCCCCTCTGCACACAGCCCCTAGCTATCCCCTGCCTGCACCCTGAACTGCCCCCCTCTGCACCCAGCCCCTAGCTACCATCTCCCTGCACCCTGAACTACCCCCCTCTGCACACAGCCCCTAGCTACCATCTCCCTGCACCCTGAGCCATTTTCAATCTTTTTAAGCTGAGCCCCCCGCACACACTTTGAGTTATAATTTTTGTTTGCACTCCCTCCCCCATTATCTGCAAAAAACTAGAGTTTTCAGGTGTCTAAGTAGCTCCTGGAATCCTGGTTAAAGTTGCCCCCTATCTGAAATGGTGCCCCCTGTTGACAGGGGGCAGAGGTAGGATCCCTTCTTGCTCTCTGCCGGTAGCCAGCTGAAACCCTGACTCATGAGCTTTTGGAATAGACGTAACCCGGAAGCAAGTCCTGGGGCTGCTGAGCCCTGCTCGCTGGGATTCTGCAGTAATGGGTTTTTAAAGATAAAGTCATTTTCACTGCCTCTGCCTCACGTTGCACTCTGGCCACCCTTTCCAGTACTCAGGGGGTGCTGGGGTGTCAGCAACTCAAGCTTTGGTAATGATCCCATTATTATGATCATCAGAGGTGCTGCAGTAAGTGCTAGGCTCTGAAATCCTGCTTATCTCCTCACTGGGGGAGAAACTTCCTGCAAAGGTTTATATTGTTCTAATCAGATGATAAGGAAAAAGGGATTTTTCCCAGCTATAGACTGAAAAGTTAGAAAGAGAATCCAGCATTGACCAATGGAGTTAATGCAGACGTGTCCCTCTGGTGCTGTGGGAAGGACAATGAATCCATTACAGTCTTGGCACTAAGACCTAGGGCATCTCACCTTCCAGGGAAAGGGACAGAAAGAGGCTCTTTATGGCTAAACCGAGAAGGAGAAATAAAAGCTTTTAACTTGTTGTGTGTTAGTTCACAGCACAGCCCTTACTTTTGTGAACTGACAAAGAGATCCCCCAGTGCAATTAGACAGGATTAAGGTCTCTACATTTCAAAAGTGGCCTTTGAATTTGGTTGCCTCAGCTTTTGGGTGCTGAACTGGAGCGAAATTAGGCCTGTTAATCAGAAATGCTGAGCACTTGGAGCTTAGAGTCTGAAAATCAGGCCTTGCCCAGTAGGTATCTGAAGTTGGACTTTTTAAACTAGACTAGAGGAAACAAAAATCGGGCCAATTTTGAAAATGGTTTGACGGACATGAGAACCAGCCCTGGGGGAGCTTTCTCAAAAGTGGGGGGGCCAAGGGCCATAGCCCCTGTCCCTTCCATGGCCCCCATCCCCTCCATGGCCCTGCCCCTTCCACCTGAAGCCCTGCCCCTGGCCAAGCCGGAAGCCGGAACGGGCCAGGAGCAATGTTCCCTCTAATTTTTTCCATCCATGTGAGGAATTAACTTTGTTATGTGCACCAAATTATCGAGGTAATGTGAGGATGTGCAATGTAGTAGGAAAAGAGCCTAAAACATAAGCCCTTGTATTAGATGCCTGGTATAAGGCAAAACATGCTCACAGAATCTGGCAAGAACAGGACTAATATTGCAAAAATACACATTTCTAAGAAGTGCTAGTCCCAGAGTACTCACGCAATCACATTGCGGTATCAAGTGGTACCAAAACATCCCAATATCAAGGATGGTACAAAATATTCCCCAAGGATAACAGGAACACACTGACCCCTCCTAAAAGATCAAGTTAGGATAACTGTACGTAATAAAAATGTTTAATTAAACCAACATGTACAAGGTAATGGGTAATAACTAGCCATGTTAGAGGCAGTAACTAACTATGTTAAAGGGGCAGTACTAACTTGTTTGTATTGAGGTATAAAAGTGTATTTTAAAGGACATATCTTTGTCTGTCTTAGGGAGGAATGGAAAGTCCTGCCGTTCACTGAGCGGGTTCCTTGTTAGGGTGCATTCATGTATTAGTGGTTTGATAAAGTTTGCGAAATACTAGCACCTTGCTTCATCAACAATAAACCTGGCTGGCTGCCTTTGTCCCTTAAAGGAGTTTGTGGTCACTGAGCGGTTTGCTTAAGGTTTGCTGTGCCAGGTGTTTGCACAGGGCTGGAGCGGCACATGGGGGAACACACACACGCAGCCAAACATCTATCAACAGCTAACCACATTGGTGACCCCGACATGATTTGAACACGCAGCTTTCTGATTACTCCTAACTTCAGGGCCGCCCAGAGGATTCAGGGGGCCTGGGGCAAAGCAATTTTGGGGGCCCCTTCCATAAAAAAAAGTTGCAATACTATAGAATACTATATTCGCGTGGGGGCCCCTGCGAGGCCCGGGGTCTGGGGCAAATTGCCCCACTTGCTCCCTCCCCCCCCCCCCCCCCCGGCGGGCGACCCTGCCTAACTTTCTAAAATATGGTTCCCAAGCAACAAAAATGCTTCTAATCCTAACCACTAACTAATATTTCAAACATGGGCTTTCCTTATTACCACATAGCAAAATTTTAAAATAAAGTTTAATATAAAGTAATAAAAATGCCTTAAGTTACTAAATTAATACAACAAATTTGGCAAATAATAATATAATTTTTTATCAATTTTAGTAAAAGTTTTAAATTAAAAGGTAATAACTTGTTTAACCCTTTTGTTAATTTTTTTTGTTTGCCTTATTTTGTAGTTATAAATAAAATTTTAGCGCCATTTGTTTTTAATTGTAAGTTTGTCATGTTCGTTGTCCTGTGTTGCATGCTGTGTGTCTCATGTAAGTATTTTTTTATTATTCTTATTTTGTTGCAACAAAAGTCAATTTTATACCCTCTATTAAAAATATAGGTGGTACCACCCTGTTTTAATACTATGGTTGGGGTATAATCATAATAATGTTATTAATACCATTTTTTCAAAACTCAAAAAGGTCTCAGATATAAATATGTGTACAAAAATAATTCTCTTTTATTAATCACAGGGGGGTTTATTTTTATTTTATTTTTATTTTTTCAAAGAAAAAAAAGGAGGGGAAACCTCAACATTAAGGTAAAGGTAATATTAACAAAATGTCAAGTTCTTGTTTGGGTTTTTATAACCTTGTTTGCACTTTTAAATATAGTTAGAAAAATATTATGTAAAAATGTTTATAAACCGCAATTTATGCATAAAGCCAACAAAACCATTTCAACAGGTTTCCACCTTTTCAACGGGTTTTCACCTTTGTCTCACAAACACAGCCAAGTGTCATAATAATCTTGGCTGTCTCATGGGGTTAGGCAGTCCCATTGCCTATGTGCCCAGCCAGCCATTCTCCATATGAATTGCAAATTCTTGCTTGCACCTTTTGTCTACATGAAGTTTAGCATGTAAGGCCTCTGTGTTTACAGTTTCTTTGGCCTCTCTGAGGGGCTAGTTTGTGCGCATTTCCCAGACTCACAATATGCTTCAGTGACAAACACGTAGCAAAATATCATAACTCCATATACCACAATGACACATACATTTCAACAGGGTAATCCAGGGCTTGCCCCTGTCACCTCCACCTTTCCACTCGGGATTTAGAGTAATCCAACAAATCCCCTTCTTTTATTAGCATTGTGTACAGGCCCCACTCAGGGACCAGCCCCATTGTGCCAGGTGCTGTGCACATACAGAACAAACAGACACTCTCTGTCCCACAGAGCTGCAATCTGCCTGCTTCCCGTCTCCCGGCAAGACCCGCTCTTTGCTACGGCTTGGACCTGCTTCCACTGCTCCCGGGGGATTGGCAGTTTCACTGGCTCAGGCTGCGCTGCCCCTTGCTGCCTCATCCGAGCCAGCTCAGACACCGTCTGGGGCTCTTCTGAAAGGTCTTTGTGTAAAATCCCAACGATTAGATGTGTCGCTTTGTCCCCCCCCCCCCATTGTTATTTGTTTGTACTGCCACTGGCTGCACAGCCGTCAGTCTGAGCCCGGGGCCCCATTCTGCTAGGCCCTGCCCAGCCACACAAAGCTCTCCCTGCCCCAAAGAGCTTCCCCTGAGTCATCGTATCGACCCCACAGGCCCAACGCTCTGCTCCTTCCCACAGGGCCTTCGAACATTGTCAACGTGTTTCTGGGCCTCCGAACCTTTTAATAAAATCACGTCTCTGGGTGAGTTATGGCTTTGCTCCTCCCCCACCCACTGGGAGCGTCCTGAATGCCGCCAAACAGCTGTGTGTTGTGGCAGGCAGAAGGCCCTGGGAGGGAGGGGGCGGAGTGGGTTAGCGGGCGATGGGCTGGGGGGGAGGGTAGAGCTTGGCTGCCAGTGGGTGCTAAGCACCCGCTAATTTTTCCCCGTGGGTGCTCCAGCCCTGGAGCACCCATGCAGTCAGCACCTATGATCCCCTCCCCCAAATCAAAATTCCTAGAGATTTTGGGTGCATCTCTCAATGTTGTAAATGTTACTAGCTTCTGTGGGTGCGTGTCTCTCTGGGTGGGTGTCCAGGTGTGTTTCTGTATCAGTTTATTGTGATGTCACGTATCGCAACAGCAAAGAATGTTCTGTCAGCATTCTTGCCCTGCCTTCGGTCTGCCAACTGGCTTGGTTGACAGCGGCTGGTGACCCAAGGAGCTGCTGATAGACGCGTACTATCCATCTGTCAACAACTTCTTGAATCAGCTATTTCCACACGTTTTCGAAAGAAGATGAGTTTTTACAGAAGGTAATTCCCAGATTCCCAGGCGGTGATTGGTGGGGCTGCTGGTGGGTGGGAGGTGCTTGGGGCTGGAGGGGGTTAGTGGATGGGGGGCTGCTGACATATTCCTGTGGCTCTTTGGCAA
This sequence comes from Chrysemys picta bellii, assembly GCF_011386835.1. Lineage (NCBI taxonomy): Eukaryota > Metazoa > Chordata > Testudines > Emydidae > Chrysemys > Chrysemys picta. Next base: position 289,088 of record NC_088815.1, on the reverse strand, counting down.
TGTTCATTGGTAAATTCTGGCTCCTTCTCAGGCTCAGGTTGGCCACCCCTGTCCTAGGGTCTGGTGGGGCCAGCGTTGCAACAGTCAGTTCTCAACATCCCGTTTTGATTTGAATGTGGGCATCTTTCAGTTCCCCTTCTGCGTCAGCCTTCCACGTTCTCTGGAGGCAGATTTCCATTATTTTATCTTTCAGCAGACGAGTATGGGTGAATTTCCATGAATAGAACCTAAAGGGAAGATAACAAAACTCATGTAAAATTTAGATTGATATCTCCATAAATAGTATTTCCCTTGGAGTTGCCCCTAAAGTAATGCACATTGGAAAAAATAACCCCAACTATACATACATTATGATGGGGGCTAATTTAGCTACAACATGTCAGGAAAAAGATCTTGGAGTCATTGTGGATAGTTCTTTGAAGTAGTCCATGCAATGTGCAGAAGCGGTCAAAAAAGCAAATAGGATGTTAGGAATCATTAAAAAGGGGATAGAGAATAAGACGGAGAATATCTTATTGCCCTTATATAAATCCATGGTATGCCCACATCTCGAATACTGCGTACAGATGTGGTCTCCTCATCTCAAAAAAGATATACTGGCATTGGAAAAGGTTCAGAGAAGGGCAACTAAAATGATTAGGGGTTTGGAACGGGTCCCATATGAGGAGAGATTAAAGACTCTTCAGCTTGGAAAAGAGGAGACTAAGGGGGGATATGATAGAGGTATATAAAATCATGAGTGATGTGGAGAAAGTGGATAAGGAAAAGTTATTTACTTATTCCCATAATACAAGAACTAGGGGTCACCAAATGAAATTAATAGGCAGCAGGTTTAAAACAAATACAAGGAAATTCTTCTTCACACAGCGCACTGTCAACTTGTGGAACTCCTTACTTGAGGAGGTTGTGAAGGCTATGACTATAACAGCGTTTAAAAGAGAACTGGATCAATTCATGGTGGTTAAGTCCATTAATGGCTATTAGCCAGGATGGATAAGGAATAATGTCTCTAGCCTCTGTCTGTCAGATGGTGGAGATGGATGGCAGGAGAGAGATCACTTGATCACTGCCTGTTAGGTTTACTCCCTCTAGGGCACCTGGCATTGACCACTGTCGGTAGACAGGATACTGGACTAGATGGACCTTTGGTCTGACCCGGTACGGCCGTTCTTATGTTATGTTATGTTCTAATTCACTCATTGCCTTCAAGTTGTGAATCTAAACCTTTTGTCTCATGTAATGATTGGCTAATGTATGTGTATTGAGACAATATCTATCTGTTTACATGATTGAAACACACATAAATGAGATCAAATAATGCAGAAGAAAGAAATCTTAAGCTATTGAAAGTGATACAGCTCCACTCCCATCCCCTGGCTGTCATCTTGGCAGTTCTCTCAGAAATAATCTCATGGAGATACACTTCAAAACTCTCTACAAATTCTACTATACCCCCATTGGGCTATATACAATAGATGTGTAAATTCCCCCCTGCAATTCCTTTCCAGGAACGGGGTTTAAATAAACTGTAGCCTACATTGGTCATGGGTCTCGGTGTGATTTCTTTGTTATTGTGTTGGTGGCCCAACTTCTGACTTGATGTTATAAATAGTATGGGAAATTCTTCATTTAAAGTTTACTGATTATTTTCACCATGCTAATAAATTCCAGATATTGAAATAGTTGAGAATAAGTCAACATATTTGCAGCTGCAAATCCATCCTTCCAGACCCTCAAACCTTCTCGATGACAATTTTCCTGGGTTCTCTGGGAATAGAGGTTTATTGGTTTTCAGCTTGGCCCCATCTGTTCCCAGAGTCCCAACATTCTGTGCACAAAGGAGTGGGGTTAATAATGAAGCAGTTTTGCAACTAGACCCAGGCAATGACCAAAGAAAACAGAAATTGACCTTTGTTGTTTCAATGTCTGCCCAATGGCAGAGGAGGCGTGAGATCCATGGGGTGAGAGTCAGGCTAGGAAATGTAGCCAGCGACTGTGCTAGGATGGGAGGAATTACAGATCTGGTGGATGGAGGTTTCCTGTTAGAGAACAAAAGGGGAGAACCTGTGATGTGCTCTGTCCAAGGAAGGTTATGAGAAAGAGGGAACAGGGATCCTGGTGCCTCTCCCCAAGGAAACCTCAGACAAAGCATCTCCTCTTGGACAGGAGCAGCAACCTTCACACTAGCAGTTACAGCCATCTTTAGGTTCATAAATTCATAGTTTCAAAGGCTCTAAGGCCAGCCCTGATCATCTAGTCTGACCCCCTGCATAACACAGGGTTATGAGTTCAATCCTTGAGGGGGCCATTTAGGGATCTGGGGCAAAAATCTGTCAGGAACGGTACTTGGTCCTGCTGTAAAGGCAGGGGACTGGACTCGATGACCTTTCAAGGTCCCTTCCAGCTCTGTGAGATAGGTACCTGGCTGGGGGCAGCAGCAGCCCAGGCACCACTGTTCCTGCCGCAGCCCCCGGACTCCAAATGCCCTGCACCGGACACGGCTGCTCCCCACCCTCCCCTGGTGTAATGGTCAGCATGCAGGAGTCTGACTCCCACCATCTCACTTCAACTCTCCATAGGACCATCGGGTACCCTGTTGGCTTGTGGCCAAGCCCTGGGAGCTCTGCTTCCTTCTATTGAGTTGTGCAAGAGCAAGTCTTTCCCCTCCTGCGGGGTGACTAGCGCCCACTGGTGCCAAGTCCTCGCTCTGGCTGGTTTGACGGAATGGCCGCAATGGGCCGGGCCCTAGAACTTGACACCCTGGCTAGAGATGCTGCAGTCCTGAGGGTTGCGATTCTCGCAGCTTCACCAGATGCCCACAAGCTTGGCCCTTGCACTTGCTGCCGCGCTTTGACTCTTGCCCACATGGCCCGTAACGAAAGGAGGCCCAGGCCCAGGGTTGATAGGCAGGAGGGAGGAAGAGCCCCAGGCTGGAGCCCAGCACACTTTCCTCCTCCGGGCTCCTAGAGCAGAGGCGGCTGGTGCTGACAGCTCCAAGGGGAGGCTTAAAAGCCACAGAGCAACCGAGGGTGGGGCAAGAGGAGGGGAGGATCCTGCCTGCGCGTGAGCTGCAGACAGCCACAAAGACACCAGCCAGCCTGCTCCCTGGCACACCAGACACCCACTGAAAGGCCATCCGCAGACCAGCATGGGGGGCAGCTGCCCCCACCCCCTGCAAACCCTGGGCGCTGCAGCCGCTTCCCTCTGCCCGAGGCCGGGACTCGCAGCTCGCCCCGCTGGGAGCAGCCTGGGCCGCCCGCCCCGCACAGGCTGCACCGGGAGCAGCTCCCTGCAGGGGGCAGGTCTCCCCTTCTCCCCATGTGGGGCACTGCCGGGAGGGCTCGGGGTCCCAGTCAGGGGGGCCGGGCCGGGGTCTCTGCCCGGGGAGAGTCTCTCGGGGGGCGGGGCAGCGGGAATGTCCCTTCCCCGCCTGCAGCCAAGGCTCGGGGGGGCCCCAAGGCAGCAGCCGAGGCCCGGGGGGCTGGCAAGGCAGCGCCCGCAATTCACTCCTGCTGCTGGGCTGGGCCGCGGCTCGCTCCGCCCGGTGCCTCCTGGGCCCTGGCGAGCTGGAGTCCCTGGGTCTGGCCGGGGGGTCTGGCTCTTATTCATGTCTTGTGGCGTCACCCCCGGCCCCCAGCAGGGACGTGGGGCCAAGGGGTCCATGCCCAGGGGCCCAGGGATTTCAAAGGCACCGGGCCGAGGGGATCGAGCTGTGTTTTTAAATAAAAATGAAGATACAAAATGTCACTAGATCAGTCGATGCCACAACTTACGCCTAGTGGGTGACAGACCCCCCGTCCCCCGCTGGTGCACACAGCCAGAGATGCCCCAAGGCCGACCAACAACCGTGGTCTGGTGCCACCCCACTACCCCACCCACAGCCCCATGGGGCTTCCCCCCACAAGCCCCCAGGCCCCAGTGTGGCCCACTACTCCACAATCCCCCACCGACTGTCCTCCTCGTCCCAAGCCAGGGTGCAGCCACCCCACCCAGCTGTGCCACCCGACAGCCTCTCCCCCCACAGCCCCCCACAGCCATGCTGTGTCCCCCTGGGGGCAGCCATGCTGCTGCCCCTCACTACCTCCCAGTCCAACAGCCACAGCCATGCCATTGACCCAAGCCCCCGATCCAAGTCCCCTATAGCCTCTCCCTCCCCCAGGCCCCTCCCAGACCCAGGCCCCATCCGTACAACCCAATCGCCCCCCTGCCAACAACCCCCCTCTCCTCTCCCACAGAACCGATCCATCCCCTACCCTCCCCCACCACACAGACCCCTCCACCTCCCAGCTGTGCCACCCCCTCACCCTGAGCCAGACCACCAACCCCGTCAGACACCCTCCCCCGCTGCTGCACCAAGGTCTCCCCAAGACCGACAACAGCTATGAATTAAAACCCCACAGTGTTTGTTGGGGATATTGGAGCCGTGGGACCTACCTGGAGATGCTGAAATCTCACTCTTGTCTCTCTCCTCCTGCCCCCATCTCCAAGCCAGGCACTGGGCAGTTCAGTGGTGAAGTGATGAACTGATGATCATCAGTTTGTTTTATGATGGGAGGAGCGGGGAGGTTTAAACTATTTCCCTGGATCAAGTCTCCCTTGGCAGCTCAGTCACCATTTCAGCTAGAGCAGAGCTGGGCACTGGGCCACCCGGGGCCTTTAACACCACTGCCCTGGGGAGGGGGTGCTGAGATGGACCATCCAGTGAGGAACACAAGTCCTTCTACCCTCCACCACACCCTAGTTTGGAACTGCTGCTGACGGCTCCCCCCACCCGTGGTAACTTTTATCCCCTCTGCCTCCCTCTATCTGGGGGTTTTCCCTTCTGCACCTACCTGGCAGGGCAGCCCCACCCCAGTCTGAACCCCTGAGCTTGTCACAGATTTGTCCCTCTGCCCATCCCTCCCCTCCGATTTCCCCCCTTCAGGGGGATTTTCCCTGCCTTTGATTGCAGGGAGCAGATTCTGATGGCGCGTGAGGGCAGCAACTTGCAGATGTTACTGAGCATGTGAGAAGTACATTAGAAGATAAGAACGGTCAGACTGGGTCAGACCAAAGGTCCATCTAGCCCAGTGTCCTGTCTGCTGACAGCGGCCAGTGCCAGGTGCCCCAGAGGGAATGAACAGACAGGAATCATCCAGTGACCCATCCCCTGTCCCCCATTCCCAGCTTCTGACAGACAGAGGTTAGGGACACCATCCCTGCCCATCCCGGCTAACAGCCATTGATGGACCTGTCCTCCATGAACCCATCTAGTTCCCCTTTGACCACAGGACCCTGCTCAGGATCAGTGAAGTTGCAAGTTCTAATAGGAAACAGCTTCTGATACAAGGGCAGCTCCTCTTCCTCCTCCCCTCCCATGGGGATGAGCAGCCCCCCACAACTGCCACTCTGCCCCAGCCTCCTTCAACCCATTGCCCCCTTTAGCCTCCCTCCAAATGTCCCCTTCCCACATCTCCCCCTTCAGCCTCCCCCAACTTCCCCTATTGCCCCTGCTCCACCGCTCTCAAGTTCCCTTCCTCACAACCATCTGCTTCCTCACCATGGGGAACAGGAGCAGAAAATGCTTTTCAAAAAACCTTCTGCAAAGTAAAAAGTAAAACAAGCCAAGCAACCCCCCCCTTGCTTTGTACTGGGTGCCCAGCTGTGGGCTTGTGTGTGTGTGTGGGGGGGTGTTGTTCTGAGCACACTCTGTTCAGGGAAGGGGTGGAGTTGGCCAAAGGGGCAGGTTGAATCTTTAGCAGAGAATTCCTTTCTCCATTCTGTTAGCTAAGCGTTGCTGTTAAATGTCAGCCGACGAATGCAGCATTTGAAACAATCTGACTCTAAATCCCCTGCCCTCTCGGTTGCTGCAGTTCTCACACCCTCTGCTCTTGTGATGTCACCACATGACATGGTGTCTTATTCCCATAGCATCTTGTAGGTTAGACAGGACTTAAGTTTATAAGGTAAAAACTGAAGCATAACTCCTTCCCTTCCCCCTTTTGACTTAGGAAAAATACATCCTGTCCCCTCCCCCAGCCCAGCCACACCAGAGCTGCTGCGGCTAAGAGACAGGTACCCTCTCATCTGGCCCTGAGCTGCTGTGGGGAGAGAGGGCTGGGGGGGGTCCTCTCTCCCTGGGGCAATCTGCTCCCCAAACCCCTCATTCCCAGCTCCACCCCAGAGCTCACAACCCCATCCGGAGCCCTCACCCCCCTGCACCCCAACCCTCAGCCATAGCCCTGAGCCCCTTATCCCCATCCCCACCCCAGAGCCCACACCCCCAGCCAGAGAGCCTCACCCCCCTGCACCCCAACCCTTGCCCTCCCCCAAGTCCCCTCCCACACTCCAAACCCTTCAGCCTCACCCCTCATAGACTCATAGACTTTAAGGTCAGAAGGGACCATTATGATCATCTGGTCTGACCCCCTGCATGTTGCAGGCCACAAAGCCGTCCCTACCCTTTCCCTTGACTCTGCTGTTGAAGTCCCCAAATCCTGTGGCTTAGTGACTTCAATTGGCAGAGAACCCTCCTGCTAGCGATCCCTGCCCCATGCTGCGGAGGAAGGCGAAAAACTTCCAGGGCCTCAGCCAATCTACCCTGGAGGAAAATTCCTTCCCGACCCCAAATATGGCGATCAGTAAGACCCCGAGCATGTAGGCAAGAGTCTCCAGCCTGACCCTCGTTAGCCATTATACTATTTACCTGCCATGGCACGGTATTCCTTTGGCTAAAATCATGTTTTTCCACACACTGTCCAGGTGCAGAAGGAATTTTGTAATGTGGACCAGTATACAGGTGATGTGTCACACCTCACCTCCATATTGGTGCACACAACAGAATTCATTCCGCACATGGGGACCCAAAAAATTAGAGGAAACACTGCTCCTGACTTTCAACCTATCTGTCACATCTTGAATTTCATACAGTGACTGATCAGAATAAAGTGCTCTCAAGTGAGCTACAGACCAACAGTGGTTCATAGTAATTATTCAGCAAGTATTTTAGAAGACCTAGAACATTAGAGGAAATCATGAACTGCTAAGAGATAATTAATGGAGAGAAGCAGCAAGATTAATCCCATACATTGGATTGGTTGTGACTTATTTGCCTGATTTGAAAAGAGACCAAAAGGACCTGAGTCTCCTCGCTGTTGATAGCCCCCTGCTCGGCCAATCAGCACTGAGACTCTGAGGGGCGGGAGGCTGAGAGGTCTCACCAGATGTCCCAAAGGACGGCTCAGGTCACCATCAGAGGGGATCACTCTCAGATCCAGCCCCACCTCTTTGTGAGGACCTCCCGCAATGAGAGCACCCCCCACCCCATCCACACTCCACACACACCCCTCCTTGGTAGAGGGAGGGAAGCCGGGGAAAGGGGGGAAAGAAGCAAGAGAAGAGGAGAAAGGAGGGAGGAGAGAGGAAAAGGGAAACCAAAAAGGGAAACCAAAACCACAAACCCCAGTGTCCACAGGGATTCCAAGCGTCAATGTCCTAGATAGGAAATCAAATTCGGCCACCTTAAGCCAGTGTTTTCTGGGCCTAGAATGCTGCCTGCACCAGGGGGATCAGACTGAACAGTTTCCAAACCTCTCTGGGCCTCTTACCTTGTAAAAGGGAAGGTTGTTTCTGGCACAATCAATGGTAGGAAAGGAGAAAACTCCACAGAGGTTCCTCCTCATGCTCACATCCATGAATCCTAATTCTCTCTCAGTCCTCGAGGAGAGACCTCGCGAAGGAGACTTGCGGCAGCAAAGCCGGGGGGGTCTCAGAGACTGGCCTAGCCCTGCACCTCTGTCCTGCCCGGCTGATGTCAGGGTCTCTCTGTGAGGTCACCCCCTCCCCACCACCTTTGCCCAATAGGCTGAGTTCCTGCAACAGGCCTTTGTGATGTCACTGCCATCCCCACCCCTCCCCTCCAAGCTGATGTCCTGCCCCTGGCCAGCCTCGTTGGGTGTTTGTTTCCCCTGGATCTAGGGTTGCCAACTTTCTGACCCAAGAAAACTGACCACCCATGTCACGCCCCTTCGCCGAGGTCCCGGCCCGCTCACTCCTTCTCCCTCTGTCGCTTGCTCTCCCCCACGCTCACTCACTGGCTCATTTTCACCAGGCTGAGGAGGGCTGGGGAGGGTCCCTTTTCAACTGGCTGTTGTCAGGACAGAGCTGGGAAGGAGGCTGCCTGCCAAACCCCTTGAAGAGGAGGCGTCCCTCCCTGTCAGAAAATCATCTCCTTCCTTCAGTTCAGTGACGGCCTGAATTGTTCCTTATCCCGGCAGAGCTGGAGGATTGAAAGCAGCAACATCAAACCCCTGTGTAGCTAGCGGATATGAACACAAACACTCCCTTGTATCTGAACCGATGGTTAGTTTTACCCTTGGTAGACTACAAGGCTAAAGGGATGGGCAGTGGCACCAGATCTAAGGAATGAAACACAACACAATCATCATCGTTATGCCCATCGTTGCCCCTTTATTCTTCTGCTGTCTCGCTCCAACCACCGTGGCCCTCTGTCGGTTCAGTGAGCGTGCCACACTCATTGCTTCTGACACACAAAGATTCACACACACACCTTGCACGCAAAACCTCACCAAGGAGTCACATGCACCTGCTGGTTCCCTGCACCCCTGCTGTACAGAATCCAGTCCCAAGGAAAGCTTGTGGGGCCCAGAGCTGGCAGGGAGTCCGGTGCTGGAGTATTTAACCTACAGGGACGGCACTCGGAGGAGAGATGCTGAACGAGTGCCAGTTAAACATTGGGAGCTCCGGTTCCAGTCCCCTCACAGGTCAGTCCATCGCTCTAGGCAAGGGGCACATCTGAATTCTCAGCTGGCTCAGTCTAGCTGCGTAGTTCTTGTTTACACCCAGTCAGGTCTGAGGCCTGTTTCGCACCCTGTGTTTGAGACCGTCAGAAACCACTCTCTGCAATAGCAAATGCAGGAGGCCGTGTTATTGCTCCTGCCCCAGCACAGACAGACAACGAGGGAAATGGTCTATATGTGAGGGTGGGACTCCCTGCCCTTGGCCAGAGTCCAGCACCTCTCTTTGACCTGTCCCTCATGAAGCGTTTCTTTCAGCGGGGAGCCCTAGAGCTCAGTGGCTGGAGCGCTGCGTTTGTCACCGACGCTTGGGGAGCTCCAATATCACTGGGCTCCTCTGCCAGCAAGTCCAACGAAAGGAAGGATTTCCTCATGTGACAATCCTGGGCTTGTCTGGGGGGGTGTCCACACTGCACACTGAGCCTGTCTCTGTGTGGCCTGGGCTTGGTGACTTGTGTTGCCAATCCGGTGTTTGAGCATCCAGACTGCAGTGGAAACTCAGGCCTCAGGCAGTGTCTATCCTACCGCAGTAAGTCGTGCTAAGTGACGCTGCTCCAACTACGTGAATAACACAGCTGGATTCGACGTAGCTTAGGTCGACTTACTGCTGTGTCTACTCTGTGCTGGGCCGACGGGAGACTTACCTTACTCCTGGCGTTCCCGGTGTAGTCCCCGAGTCGCCCGGAGAGCGCTCCACTGTCGATTTAGTGGGTCTTCACTAGACCCCCACTAAATCGACCCCCGGGGGATCGATCGCAGCAGACAGCCTCACAGCTGTGCTGCGCATCCAACCTGCACTACTCAGCCCCGAGTCAGAAATTCAGCTCCTGTGGGGTGTGGCCTCCTCCTCAGCTCCCCGAGTCCCCAGTGATTTCTGCCATCTCTTGTCTCCAGCCTGTTTGTGTCCATACGCTCCCCCGCGGGGAGGCTGTGAGTGGTCGAGTTACAAGCTCTGGTTGCTCAGGCCTGTCAGGGAAGGCGAGCTCCGGGGAACATTGACACTGGAGATCCATCAGAGGAAGCACAGGCCGTGGGTATAATAGACGGGGAGGCTAAGCCTCCCCTGGCACAGCCGCCGACCAGGCCCCGGATGCCTGGGCCCCGGTGGCCCCTCCGGTGCTCCATCTCTTCCTGTATCTGCTTCGCCCCTTCTCCCAGCCCCCATCGCCCACCACTGCCTGGCTGAGTTCCCCCTCTCCTGCACTACACCCCCACTCTGTGGGGTCCCTTCCGCTCACCGTGTGCCTCCTCTCCTCCACTCCCTCCCCCGCTTTCCCATGGGTCAGTCCTGGGGCTGGTTTTATTCAACATCTTCATTAATGATCTGGATGATGGCATGGATTGCACCCTCAGCAAGTTCGCAGATGACACTAAGCTGGGGGGAGAGGTAGATACCCTGGAGGGTAGGGATAGGGTCCAGAGTGACCTACACAAATTGGGATTGGGCCAAAAAAAATCTGATGAGGTTCAACAAGAACAAGTGCAGAGTCCTGCATTTTGGACGGAAGAATCCCATGCCCCGCTACAGGCTGGGGACTGACTGGCTAAGCAGCAGTTCTGCAGAAAGGGACCTGAGGATTACAATGCACAAGAAGCTGGATTTGAGTCAGCAGTGTGCCCTTGTTGCCAAGAAGGCTAACGGCATATTGGGCTGCATTAGTAGGAGCATTGCCAGCAGATCGAGGGAGGTGATCATTCCCCTCTATTCGGCACTGGTGAGGCCACACCTGGAGTATTGTGTCCAGTTTGGGGCCCCTCACTACAGAAAGGATGTGGACAAATTGGAGAGAGTCCAGCGGAGGGGAAGGAAAATGATTAGGGGGCTGGGGCATATGACATATGAGGATTGGCTGAGGGAACTGGGCTTATTTAGTCTACAGAAGAGAAGAGTGAGGGGGTATTTGATAGCAGCCTTCAACTACCTGAAAGGGGGGTTCCAAAGAGGATGGAGCTCGGCTGTTCTCAGTGGTGGCAGATGACAGCACAAAGAGCAATGGTCTCAAGTTGCAGTGGGGGAGGTCTAGGTTGGATATTAGGAAACACAATTTCCTAATAGGAGGGTGGTGAAGCACTGGACTGGGTTCTCTAGGGAGGTGGTGGAATCTCCATGCTTAGAGATTTTTAAGGTCAGGCTTCACAAAGCCCTGGCTGGGATGATTTAGTTGGGGATTGATCCTGCCATGAGCAGGGGCTTGGACTAGATACCTCCTGAGGTCCCTTCCAACCCTGATATTCTATGATTCTATCAGTCCTTTGTCCATCCCCTCAGTAGGCACCGACTTCCCCTCTGGCCAGTGGGTGCTCAACTCCTGCTCTGCCCCAGGCCCCGCCCCCACTCCACCCCTTCCCCAAAGCTCCGCCCCACCTTTCCCCACCCCTGCTCTGCCCCGGCCGCACCCCCAAATCAACCCCTTCCTCTAACCCCCGGCCCCCTCTCTTCTTGCCCCTGCTCCACCCCCGTCCCACTTCTATCCCACCCCTTCCCCCAACCCCCACCCCGCCTCTTCCCCATCTCCTCCCCCAAGTATGCCATGTCCCCGCTCCTCCCCTACCCTCCCAGAGCATCCTGAATTCCATGAAAGAGCTGTTTTGCAGTGGGCAGGAAGTGCTGGGAGGGAGCGGGAGGACTTGCTCGGTGGGGCCGCTGGCGGGCGAGATGCACTGCGGGCAGGGCAGAGCTTCGCTGCCAGTGGGTGCTAAACACCCACTAATTTTTCCTTGTGGGTGCTCTAGGCTCCCAGATTCTTTTCCTGCTCATTAGATCGCACATGACAGGTTGGTGTCTCCTTTTCCTAGGGCAGGGGTGGCCAACCTGTGCCTCCGGAGCCACATGCGGTTCTTCAGAGGTTACTTTGTGGCTCCGTGCATAGGCGCTGACTCCGAGGCTGGAGCTACAGCTGCTAACTTTCCAATATGCTGCGGGGTGCTCACTGCTCAACCCCCTGCTCTGCCCCAGGTCCTGCCAGCACCCCACCCCTTCCCCCAAGGCCCCTTCCCCCGAGCCTGCCATGCCCTCGCTCCTCCCCCCTCCTCACCAGAGCCTCCTGTGCACTGCAAAACAGCTGATTGTGGCGGGTGGGAGGAGTGGGGAGGGAGTGGGAGGCGGTGATTGGCGGGGCTGGCGGTGGGCGGGAGGTGCTGGGGGCTGGAGGGGGTTAGTGGATGGGGGGCTGCTGACATATTCCTGTGGCTCTTTGGCAATGTTCATTGGTAAATTCTGGCTCCTTCTCAGGCTCAGGTTGGCCACCCCTGTCCTAGGGACTGGTGGGGGCCAGCGTTGCAACAGTCAGTTCTCAACATCCCGTTTTGATTTGAATGTGGGCATCTTTCAGTTCCCCTTCTGCGTCAGCCTTCCACGTTCTCTGGAGGCAGATTTCCATTATTTTATCTTTCAGCAGACGAGTATGGGTGAATTTCCGTGGATAGAACCTAAAGGGAAGATAACAAAACTCGTGTAGAATTTAGATTGATATCTCCATAAATAGTATTTTCCTTGGAGTTGCCTCAATACACTCCTTGCCTTCAAGTTGTGAATCTAAACCTTTTGTCTCATGTAATGATTGGTTAACGTATGTGTATTGAGACAATATCTATCTCAGAATTTACATGACTGAAACACACATAAATGAGATCAAATAATGCAGAAGAAAGAAATCTTAAGCTATTGAAAGTGATACAGCTCCACTCCCATCCCCTGGCTGTCATCTTGGTAGTTCTCTCAGAAATAATCTCATGGAGATAGACTTCAAAACTCTCTAAATTCCCCCCTGCAATTCCTTTCCAGGAACGGGGTTTAAATAAACTGTAGCCTACATTGGTCATGGGTCTCGGTGTGATTTCTTTGTTATTGTGTTGGTGGCCCAGCTTCTGACTGGATGTTATAAATAGTATGGGAAATTCTACATTTAAAGTTTACTGGTTATTTTCCCCACGCTACTAAAATCCAGATATTGAAATAGCTGAGAATAAGTCAACATATTTGCAGCTGCTAATCCATCCTTCCAGACCCTCAAACCTTCTGGATGACAATCTTTTGTTCCTTTTCCTGGGTTCTCTGGGAACAGAGGTTTATTGGTTTTCAGCTTGGCCCTATCTGTTCCCAGAGTCCCAACATTCTGTGCACAAAGGAGTGGGGTTAATAATGAAGCAGTTTTGCAACTAGACTCAGGCAATGACCAAAGAAAATTGAAACAACAAAGGTCAGTTTCTATGTCTGCCCAATGGCAGAGGAGGCGTGAGATCCATGGGGTGAGAGTCAGGCTAGGAAATGTAGCCAGCGACACTGCTAGGATGGGAGGAATTACAGATCTGGTGAATGGAGGTTTCCTGTTAGTGAACAAAAGGGGAGAACCTGTGATGTGCTCTGTCCAAGGAAGGTTATGAGAAAGAGGGAACAGGGATCCTGGTGCCTCTCCCCAAGGAAACCTCAGACAAAGCATCTCCTCTTGGAGAGGAGCAGCAACCTTCACACTAGCAGTTACAGCCATCTTTAGGTTCATAAATTCATAGTTTCAAAGGCTCTAAGGCCAGCCCTGATCATCTAGTCTGACCCCCTGCATAACTCAGGCCCTAGAACGTCCCCAGAAGAATTCCTGTTTCACCATGGTCCCATGTGTCTTCACCTTCAGCTGGGGTAGAGTTCAGGGGTAGAGTGTTTGACTGCAGATCGAGTGGTCCTTGGTTCACATCCTAGTGCCCCCTTTGAAGTCTTTGTTAATAAGCAGCAGGTTTCACACAAACAAAAGGAAGTATTTTTTCAAACAACGCCCAGTTAACCAGTGGAACTCTTTGCCGGAGGACGTTGTGAAGGCCCAGACTATAACAGATTTCAAAAATGACCTCGATAAATTTATGCAGGAGAGGTCTATTAATGGCTATTAGCCTGGATGGGTAGGGATGGTGTCCCTAATCTCTGTTTGCGAGGAGCCGGAAATGAGCAACAGGAATGGATCACTTGATGATTTCCTGTTCATTCATAGAATCATAGAATATCAGGGTTGGAAGGGACCTCAGGAGGTCATCTAGTCCAACCCCCTGCTCAAAGCAGGACCAATTCCCAACTAAATCATTCATTCCCTCTGGGGCACTGGCTACTGTCGGAAGACAGGATACTGGGCTAGATGGACCTTTGGTTTGACCCAGTCTGGGCGGTCTTGTGTTGCTTATGTTCTTGGTTGTATGAACCAGTGCTGGCTATTAGAGGAGCAGATGGCTTCAAAAGACCAGTCTCTTGGATCTGTGAATCCTGGGCAAACTAATTCCCTTCCTTTAGGGAATGACAGAAAAACCCATTTCCTCCTTCTTTCTACTCCAGGCTTCGTTCCTTTTTCCAAAGACTCGCCTCTAGGGAGCACAGAGAGATCCACGTGCACAAAGTGTTCGTCCAACCTGCAGCAGTCGAGGCATGCTCTGTCCTCAGCCAGCAAGAACAGGCCTTGCCAGAGAAGCCCCAGAGAAGCAAATGCTCATGGACCATCCTATCAGGCATGAAAAGACTCTGTGTCTGTAGCCAATCTGACACCTCGATGGCAGAGAGCGATGAGGAGAGAACAGTTTCCTCACCAAGAAGGTGGACGCACTTGTCCCTGAAGAAGAAAGCAGCTGAGACCCAGGTGGAGTCAGAGGAGGTGAAGCTGCAGGAGAATACAGAAAAAGTCAAACTGGATCTTACAGGTGAGGATTCAAACCTCGGCACCTGTTGAGGCTTTTTAAGGAAAGGGCTCAGCCGGAGTCTCCACGCTCACTAGGCCCTGCCAGCCTCCCGCGGGGACAGACTATTCCAGGGCAGCTGCCCAATGGAAATACTCAGTCCCAACAGGCTTTGTCCCTGTTCATTGCAGACCCCCGGGGAGCAGCTTTCCTCAGCCCAGCCCCAAGCCCTGCTGATGAGAGCCGTGAAGGGTCTGACAACACCCACCCTGGAGCGATTTAAAGCCGCAGAGGAAGAGCTGAGGGCCATCATATCTCTACACGGAGACAAGATGGAGAGAGTAAGAGACTCCCGCCGTGGGGCAGGGGGATGCTGCGCAGAGACGGGGAGAGGAGAATTTCCTCTCCTAGGAAACCATTCCTGGGACACGCTGGCATGGTGCTTTGAAGGTTGGCTCAGCCCCTTCCATTCATCGCTTGGCCGCGGGGATCCGCGGCGTCAGGTTTGTAACATGCTCTCTGCCCGCTGGAGCTCTGACACGTCCCTGAGGACAGCCCAGCCACACTGAAGGTGCCGAGAGCCCCAGCCCTGGCAGCGCAGCACTTACCTTGTCTGCTGATGGGCCTCCACATTAGGCTCCAGGAGCAGACATGGTTTCCTCAGACATGCTGCAGGGCCTTGTTTGTCCAGCTGAAGTATCAGGAGGAATTTGGCTTTGCACTTTTCTCTCTGTCTCTCCCAAGCTCTGATCCTGTTGCCCATCCCCACAGACCTGAGTGCCTCCCCCGTGAATTAGATTGGCCTAGGGAGATCTCTGGCAGACTTCATTTCTACATCCCCTGGGTAGGAGGCTCTCGGCATCATTTACTCCCCCGATTAATGAAACTCCACCGCCCTCCTGGGAGGTAGGAATTCTACCCATTGGACACCTGGGGAAACTGAAGCCCAGAGAGCTCCGTGACTTGCCCCAGCCTGCACGGTGGGGCAGGGTTACCATCGAACCCAGGAGAACACCCTGGCCAGGGCTCCTAGAACCAACGCGGCCTATTGGGGAGTCTGACTGTGTTGCCCTTCAGTTGTTGCTGCTGGGAATTCTCAGCCAGGCTGTGACGAGGCGATTCTGGCGGGACCCAACGGAGAGTGCCAGTTCAGGACAAATCGCTTCAAGCAGGGCACTTACAGCCCAGGGCTGGGGTCTTCCCACCTCTAAGGCAAACCAAACCAGCCAGACAGAGAGGACTTTGGTTTTTCTCCACTGGCTAACCACAAGTCACACAAGCAATTCCCTTAGACACTCCAGTTTCCCAGTATCACTACCAGTGCCACTCGTTATGGGGATGAATGGTTATGAAAACCAATACCCCAATAAAAGAAAAAAGTTCTCCCAATCCCAAAGGACCAAGCCCCAGACCCAGCTCAACGTCCAAATCAGAGCTTACCCACAAATCACGCTGTTGCCAATCCTTTAGAATCTAAAATCTAAAGGTTTATTCATAAAAGGAAAAAGATATAGATGAGAGCTAGAATTGGTTAAATGGAATCAATTACACACACAGTAATGGCAAAGTTCTTGGTTCAGGCTTGTAGCAATGATGGAATAAATTGCAGGTTCAAATCAAGTCTCTGGAACATCCCCAGCTGGGATGGGTCATCAGTCCTTTGTGTAGAGCTTCCGTTTGTAGCAAAGTTCCTCTAGGGGTAAGAAGCAGGATTGAAGACAAGATGGAGATGAGGCATCTGCCTTTTATAGTCTCTTCCAGGTGCAAGGACACCTCTTTGTCCTTACTGTGGAAAATTACAGCAAAATGGAGTTTGGAGTCACATGGGCAAGTCCCTGCATACTTTGCTGAGTCACAAGGTGTATCTGCCTTCTCTCAATGGGTCAGTTGTATAGCTGATGGTCCTTAATGGGCCATCAAGCAGGCTAGGCAGAGCTGACACCAACTTGTCTGGGGTGTCTCCCAGAAGCATAGCATAAGTTTGAAATACAGACAGTATAAAGCCAATATTCATAACTTCAACTACAAAAATGAAACACACGTATAGACAGCATAATCATAACCAACAAACCATAACCTCTCCATAGACCCCTTACATGACAACCTTTATACAATATTTGCTGCAAATATATAACAGTGGTCGCAACAGTGATCTATACAGTTACAGATTATGTCAAGAACGTCACACCCCAAATGCAAAATTGATGCAGGAAGGGATGACAAACATCCCTGACTGCATCCCAAGAGCTCCCCATCCTGGGTTCTGTCTCACTACAGCTAGTCTTGGGTTAGAAGCCGTACCAGTGTATAACAGAAATGGTTTATCAAAGTCATGTTCAATAACATGACTGAATCTCTTTACAAACTCAAGGTAAAACTTGGTTAGAACAATAGTGGATTGGATCTGCTCTTGCAGCATGGTTCCTGTATGTCTCATGTGATCTTGCCAAGAGCTAAAGAACATAACTACTTTATTCATAAAAGCTCTGGCAAATGTTTGGAACCCAATTAACATCAAGCCAATGTAGATATTAATGTTGTTCGTAGTATAGGAATCTTGGCATTTAGCCGTGAAAGCAATATGGTAGTGTGCCTTAGTTTCCCTTTTCATACAGCACATCAGGTCTGGAATGTCTTTTCCCTGTGAAAAGTTCCCATGCTGTTTACAGGCATTAACTGTGAAACATTAGGATAACAAGGCCTTTGAACATAAAGTATGTTCTTATGTATTACTCTTAACATGTTCAAGGGATTTTCCAAAAGATTAGGCACATTGTACATTTTTACAGTTCTTGCTAATAACAAGACATTAGTTACAAAAATTACCATTAGCAATAACAACAAATCCATTGCAAGTGTCCATTTACAATCATTTTTGTCATGCCACACCTTTGGCCCAATACCATTGGGTTTTTGGCATTTTAGGGTTAACTTGTGGCTTTCCTTTGCAAAATCAAGTTCTCTTTTTCCTCCTTGTCCTGAAGGATCAAACCCTGATTTTTCTTGCTTAACAGAATTCACTGGCTGATTGGGTGGGCTCTCTGTGCTAATAGCTATTAGCAAGTCTTTTTTCTCCCTGCCAGCCAGGTAATTTGCATCAACACAGACACTAGCTTTTAGATTCTCAGCTGCTACCAATTTCAAGGCTGGACACTCATTCTTCCCTTTAGCAGGATTGGGTTCTTTCCCCCCACACACACCTTTTGCCTAGAAGGTTGAAAACGGAAACTTCCTGCTTACAGGAATTCCTTTGCTGGCTAGGTGTGTTCACAAGTGCAGACCCTGACGCACAGACTGCTCACTCAGGGCTTGGCTACACTTGCGAGTTACAGCGCAATAAAGGAGCCTGGGTGCACTAGCTCACTCCCCGTCCACACTGGCATGGCACGTAGAGCGCTCTGACTCCGTGGCTACAGCGCGCCTGGTTCTCCACCTCGGTGAGAGGAATAACGTTTGCTGCGCCTTGGCTACAACGCCCGGGCGTCAGTGTGAACGAGGTGTTGCGTTACTGCGCTCTGATCGGCCTCCGGAGTGTCCCATAATCCCCTTAAGTCAAGTGGCCACTCTTGTCACTGTTTTGAATTCCTGTAGGAATGCGGAAATGCCCTTTCAAAGCCCCATTTCTGACAGCCGGCATGCAAGCCGTTACTGTGCAATGCTGTGTGAGAGAGAGACGCAGGGGAGAGGGGGGGTCTGCTGCTGTCTGAACTTACAAGACAGCATGCTGACGTGCTCAGCCCCCCAAAACCCCACTCTCTCTCCCCCCACATACACACAACACACTCCCTGTCACACTCCACCCCACCCCTCCCATTTGAAAAGCACGTTGCAGTCACTTGAATGCTGGGATAGCTGCCCATAATGCACCACTCCCAAAGCTGCTGCAAGTGCCGCAAATGTGGCCATGCCAGTGCGCTGTCAGCTGTCAGCGTGCTCTGCCATACTACCCCCCGCCCATTACCCCCATCCCCTTATGCCTGGCAACTCCCATGCCCAGTGCCCCTCTGGCCCACAGAGCCCTATAACCAGCACCCCCCACTGCCTAGTGCCTCTCTCACAGCCCCCCCACAACTGCCCAGCACTCCATATTCCTGAGGGAATTCAGCACCAAAACATTAAAAATTCTGTGCACTATTTTAAAATTCTGCAAATGTTATTTGTCAATAAATAAACGTGGAAGCTGCAGCCTGGCAGGGGGAGCCCAGGCCACTGGCTGCCTGGAGGTGGGAGATCACCCTGCAGCCTCCCACCTCCCTTCCCAGGACAGGGACTCGACAGTGAGGCTGCACCCGACCCTGACACATTGTAAGGGATGGGCCTGCCCCAGAAACACCTTTGGGCACTGCCCCTCTGCACCAGGTGTGGGAGGCAGGCTCAGCCCGGCAGGATCCAAGTGTGGAGGGGCTCAGCGTGGGGGGATCCAGGTGGGGCTAACAGGGTTCTGGGTGGAGCAGTCAGGGTGCAGGTGGCTCAGTGGGGGATCTGGATGCACAGGGGCTCGTTGGGGGTTGATGGGGCAGTGGGACTCTGTAGAGGGGTCCAGGTGAAGGTGCTTGGGGCTCAGCAGGGGGTGACTAGGTGTGGGGAGCTCAGTGGGAGGTGGGGCTCATTGGGGTGGGGGTCCAAGTGAAGCTGGCTGGGGCTCTGTGGGGGTGGGTGGTACAGATGCAGGGCAGGTGGGGCTAGTCAGGGGGAGGGTTCGATGGGCTGCTTAATGGGCGAGCCTCAGCTGCTGCCAAGAGGATGCTGCATGCCAGGCTCCCGGTTCTCCCCTGTCCCCACATCCCTCATCCCCTTCTCTTCCCCATCCCATGCCCCTTCCCCACTGCCCATCTCCTCCCCATCCCACCCCCTTCCTTCCCTACTGCTTATTTCCCCCAGTCTCCCCCCCCCCCCGCCCCAGCACATGCACTCCCTGCTGTACAGAGAACAGGATGGCCCCTCCCAGCACACAGACGGGGAACACCACCGGCACTAGGACCCAAAAGGCTGCGTCCAGCTGCAAAGTCAGCAGAACTGAACAGCCCCCTCTTTCCACCGGGCAGTTCTGTGGGGACTCCCCAGACACAGCTCCTACAGCCAATCCATCAGCACTGAACAAATACTGCAAGACTAATATCTCACAGGCCCGATTGCAGCAGAGAGCCTCTAAGCCTCACCGCGGGGAGCTTCCCCCGTCAGCCCTGAACAGAAGCTCGCTGCCAGCCTCCAGCTCAGGGCTGAGCCTTCACTTCCTCCCATGCAGCTCTGGGAGAAAGAGCTCCTTAGGCCCCCTGAAGGGAAAAAACCACAAACAAATCTTCATGTGGCTCTCACACCTCTAGGGGCCCAGGCCAGCCAGGTATCAATCCCAGCCCATGTAGGGTTAGGAGTTCCTGCTGCTCCCTGCTGAGATACACCGACCTTGCGCTGCACTGGGGGGGCTGTCCCCTTTTGCAAGCACGTACTTCCTGTTTCTGGGAAGGAAGAACTACTGCCCTAGTGTTAACTGCCTGCTGCACTGTGCCTGCATCACAATGCCAGAGCCTCCCCAGGCAGGAGACTCCTTTGTCAGCCACCTGGCGACAGGAGCAGGCTCATGTCCACAAGACACAGGTCGTTCGGAGAGACTGGGCAGAGGAAGGAGCCCCATATCCTGAGCTAGGAGAGCTAGTGCCTGAGAAGAGAGCCTCACCCTTATAGCGTTCACCACCCGCGGCGGACAAGAGCGAGCAGTGGCAGTGGCGGGGGGGGGGGGGGGCAGGGGGCGGAGAGGAGCCCTGGGCCTGGCCAGCTGAGAGGAGCGAACAGGGGATGGGGTGGGGGGGGGGGAGAGGAGCCAGCGGGCAGGGGGCCTCAGGGTGCATCACAAGTGGAGAGGGCAGGGCCAGGGCACCATCGGAAACCCAGTACTGGGCGTGGACCCTGAGCAAGGCTTTTGGGTGATGCAGTAATGGAGCTAGGAGGTGATAAGGGGGGTTCTAGGCATCTCTAATCCCAGCCCCACTTCTCCTGTGCCCAAAGCCATGAGCGTGAGCCCACCCCTCTCAGTCTCAGACCCCACAGCCCCAAAGACATGACTGGCCACTCACGCTGTGACCCAATTACAGCTAGGAAGGCTCTCTAGAAAGATAGGAGTGGGAAGAGCAACCCCCTTAGCCTGGCAGGCAGTACGCATCCTTCCCAGTATGGCAGAGACCATGCCTCAAGCGACGGTCCTGGGGCCGGTTTTCTTCAATGTCTTCATTCATGATCTGGAGGATGGCGTGGGCTGCACCCTCAGCAAGTTTGCGGATGACACTAAACTGGGAGGAGTGGTAGATACGCTGGAGGGTAGGGATAGGATACAGAGGGACCTAGACAAGTTAGAGGATTGGGCCAAAAAAAACCTCATGAGGTTCAACAAGGAAAGTGCAGAGTCCTGCACTTAGGACGGAAGAATCCCATGCACTGCTACAGACTAAGGACTGAGTGGCTAGGCAGCAGTTCTGCAGAAAAGGACCTAGGGGTTACAGTGGACTAGAAGCTGGATACGAGTCAGCAGTGTGCTCTTGTTGCCAAGAAGGCTAATGGCATTTTGGGCTGTATAAGTAGGGGCTGTGAAAGTGAAATGAATTATATTAAAGAAATAGAATGAATTAAAGAATGCTGTATGTACCTTTAAGTAGAAATGAGAAATGCTGCAAGCCAGGGGGGCAGGAAAGCAGACATTAACTGCTTAACTTGCCACTTAAGGGCAATTGGTGAAGCATTAGTCTTAGATCGATAAGAGTTAACAAGGAAGCAGGTTATGCATATTGTGCTCCATGCATATTTTACAATTTTGCTCTCTCTGTCCCTTTGTTTAGTTCGCACCCTTTTATCTGTATAAATAAGACTGTTTGAATCTTGCATGGAGGCTCACATTATCTGAATGTATTAGCAGAGCGCTGTGCTAATAAAACAGAGTGGTCTGACAAACTATGAGTCCTGAGTCTAACTTTGACAATTTGGAGGTTCCACCGAGATGGCAACCGTCTTCACTGGGGCTGTGTGATTCCTGACCGTTTTTGTAGGACGACCGTGGTAGCCGGCACCTGGGCATTTGGCCCGAGCGGTCCTCCTCCTGAACGGAAGGGTGCACGACCACAGTGAGGTCTACGCCATCGAACCTGTTGGTTCCCACTCTGTTCTGGTAGGGATCCCGGGATCTGACATCAGGAATCTGGTCAGGTAATTATTTCTGTGTTTTGTCCGGACTGAGGACTGTTCTGTCTCTGTGTCTATCCGTCCTCCTGTGGAGTGTTTGAGTCTGGGTGCCATCTCCGTCCGGGGATCGGCCGACCAAGGGGTTCCTGTCCCCGCGGTCTGAGTGAGTGAAATCTGCACAATCGCAGCCACACCGCACCTTGGGTAAAACCCTTGGTGTGAAAGCAAGGGCGATTGAGTCAGTAGCCTGTGGGCTCCTTTTGTGTGTTGCACCGGGCATCGCTCTGACGAACCCGAATTTCCTTCTTGTGTGATTGGTGTGTGTAAAGTCCTCCTGTATTGGTAACCAGACGTCTAAGTCGGGACAGTTCCCTAAAGGAACGCCGGCTCAGTTTTAGGAAGGGTCCGGACTCCTGTAAATTTCTGGAAAAATGGTCTAGGCTAACTCAGGGAGATCCCAAAACTCAGTGGCCACTGTTAAAACCTTGGAACAAGGACCGAGTGGACATCTTAAAAAAAACAAACTCGGTCAGCCTAAAACTAAATTGGCTAAAGGAGAGGTTAATTGTTTCATGCAGTGATGGGAAGAGGCAAATCGTAGGTGGACAAAATCAAAACTCACCTCTCTCAAATATTCAAATAATAAATTAAAAGCTTTATTAAAAGCCTCCTCTCCCACCACCAGACTGAGCGCTCCCCTTCACCCTGTTCTCTGACAAACAAACAAACAAACAAAAAAAAAAACCAACAACCCCGGATCGATCCCAACTCCCTTCATACTCCCCTCTCATTGTAAAAAGGATAAAATGCCCCTTGTTCTGTTCCCCTTCGTTGTCTGTCTCAGAAACTGATTCTTTAGTGTTCCATTACCAATTCAGCAAGGAGGGTGGGCTCCTCAACTAGCCCCCACCCTTCCTGGGCCCTTTCCTTAAGCATTTCTTTCAAAATTGTGAAATGACCACAATATCACTCACAAAAAATGGTTCATTGGAAAAAGCAGGATTGGGCCCAGACAAGCAGGCAAGCAACAGATAAAGAAACTAAAAAAAAAAAAAAAACAGGTTGGAAGCCCTAAGGGCATAGTGTCAGGAGTAAGTGCAAGTATGAACCCTGGAACAATACTTAAAATGGTGAAATCTGAGTTGATAAAGGTGTCATTTTGGGAAATAAACAAGTGATTTAAGGAAAGAGAGTGAAAAGTTAACTCTACAGAGACTAGAGAGAATTAAACAGTTAAACTTTGTGAAAATGTTAAAAAGGATCTTGTTAAAAGAATTCTTGGTTTCTTTGCAGCCATTCTAAAGGAAAAATGGGCCCTTTTCCAGAGGAATGTCTGTAAATAATCCAGGTAAAGAGACTATCTAATTAAAATAATTTGACTATGGACAATTGAGTCAAATTTGCTAAAAGAACATAGGGGGGGTTTTATTGGAACTTAACTGCCCCAAATGTATAAAGGTAATGTAATCTATGTACAGCTATGTAAAAACAAAGCAGTGTAAGAGGGATGTTAAGGGAGAGAAAATGTGTATGTATCTGTCTGTCTGTGGGAATATGTGAGGTTTGTAAAACTCCTGTTTTGTAAGTTTAAGATAAATTGGTTTGGTTTTGTTTATAATGCCACTAAAAATCCATTTGACTCTTTAATTCAAAGCTGCAAAACTGACAGACCTTTTTGCCAGACACAGGTAATCAGTGTTGGTTGACTTTGAGATTTGGTATTTAACCCTTAAGGGGTAACTTGATTCTTTACAAAATTTAAATGTTTTCAAATAAAGACCAAGTCATGACTGCAGCAGGACAGTCAAAATCAGAAAAATAGGGAGAGATTCTGGATTCTGTTTGTTTTTGTAACAAAATAGCAAATGAAAGCTGTAGGAAAAGAATAAAATCAGTGGCCCTCTGAAGCAACAGCAGGGGTGAGGTGCACAAAACAAAAAGAAGAAATGTTAGAAACACTGAGCCTTAAAATGGCTCTGTGTAATCAGACTGTCACTTTGATAAGGGTAAATAAAACTCTGTAAGAACAAAAGAAACAGTTACACTTATGTAAACGTTAATATGGCTAATGTTTTAAAAGTTAAAGTATAGAAGGAATGTGCAGACATGTGCAGTGTATATTATAGAGGGGGTAAAAGAAATGCAAACGAAACATGCTACTTAATTAAAATCCTATTCGGGCTCCAAAGGAGCCACAATAGACTGTGTTCTTTTTCAGCTCTATGTGTGTTTTGGAAGCAAGAGTTAAAAGTAATCAAAACTCTGGTAAAAGTTAATTGTGTTCCTTTTAAGACAGAGTCTCTGAGCTCTGCTAATGGTTTTGAATCCAAAAGCCAAGCCTGTGTGGATGCAAATTATCTAACTGATAAAGGAAGTGAGAGAACTGCCAGCACAAAGAAGTTGCAGATAAAGAACATACCTGGTCAGCAAACAAATGGTCTAAATAAAAGGCACGGTATAACAAGATACCTTTAATTAAAATAAATTTAATGTTACTACGTACCCCTGTAACAATGTATAGCGTGTATGATTTTTGAAGAAAAAAAATCCTTTATGGTAATGATGCTTTTCAGCTGTTACCTGTGAACAAACTTAAAGCTTAATACAGCAGGAAAGACATTGTAACCTTGGTCTGCTGTAAAGGGAAAACTGAGGTACACCACCTCATGGATTTAATGACTGAACAGTGGGATAATTTCCCCATAACTCTTAAAAGATAGAAGCCATTAAAACCTGGCCTGCCTATAGAACAAAAACACAGGAAAATATGGAGGTAATTCCTCTTGTTTTGCCTGCAATCAGCAAGGGTATTTGTAAAAGAAAGGAATATTTTAAGCAATAATGAATGCCACCCCAAAAGGGGTAGAAAAAATATTATTTTTGTCTTTCAGGAAAAGCTAATATCAGCTACAGGACAACCTAATAAGAAACAAATAAAAGTGGGTATGCTTATCCATGCCTGTTGCTCCAAAGCCCTGTAGTAAAGACATCTCACTAGGATCCTGTATGTGGGATAAAATGAATAATGAGACCAAAGTACTGTATAGTGGGCTATGTGTATGTGTTAATTCTTGGGGGGAAAAGTGTTTTAAAAGAATGGAAGTGTTAGCAACCTTCCAATAGACAAATGTAAATGTAAT